>NC_069390.1:106878179-108205679 GCF_027475565.1 Acinonyx jubatus
GGGTGCATATAACAGTTATCTTTGTTCTAAAATCCTTTCTAACAACCCTAGTTCCTCTTTTTAAAACAAATAATGTTTCAGTTTGAAAAGGCATCTTTTTTTTTCAGTCAGTTATCTTTTCTCTACTTTCTCCTCTGTCTCTTCTCCTCCTGTTTTTTCTTTTTCTTTTTCTTTTTCTTTTTCTTTTTCTTTTTCTTTTTCTTTTTTAGAGAGAGAGACTGTGCAAGCAGGGGAAAGGGGGCAGACAGAGAGAGAGAGAGAGAGAGAGAGAGAATCTCAAGCAGGCTCCATGTTGAGGATCCCATGACTGGAATCATGACCTGTGCTAACCTCAAGAGTCGGGCGCTCAACCGACTGAGCCACCCAGGCGTCCCTCCTCTTGTTATTTTAGTTACATTGTTTTTATTTTGTTCACATACTATTCCGCTTATTTCCCAACCTTTGGTTTATTCCTAGCTCTACAATGAAATACGTTAAATGCTCATCATCAGACCTCTTGCTAAAATTTTCTTAGTTCTCTCTTGGTTGAATGAAACTTATCCCTAGTGGGTTTCTCCAGAAGTGTTTGTGTGCACCTGAAGGTATAAAATCCTTGGTTCTGCCAGGCTTCCTGTCAAACCTGCTACCTGGTTCCTTTCGTCTCCCACAAGCCTGGCGACTTGCTGGGATCATGCTGGTGGCAAATATCCTGTCCCATCATCAGACCTGTGTCAAATCACAAGTTCTCCTTTGGGGTTCAATACATGGTCACCAAACCTTTAAGCTTAGTGTTTTAATTTTTTTTATTAAAAAAATGTTTAATGTTTTATTTTTGAGAGACAGAGCATGAACAGGGGAGGGGCAAAGAGAGAGAGGAAGACACAGAATTCAAAGCAGGCTCCAGGCTCTGGGCTGACAGCACAGAGCCCCACTCGGGGCTTAAAACCACAAACCATGAGATCATGACCTGAGCCAAAGTTGGCCGCTTAACAGACTGAGCCATCCAGGTGCCCCAAAGCTTAGTGTTTTATACCAGAATTGGTGATAATGAAGTTTCATATCAAGGCATTTGGCTAGGGGTAGGGGGAAAGAAACAGTACCGGAACGTTCAGACCCATCACCGTTTAAACCTAGTGTGGAAGCTTAATTTAGATAGGGTTCCCAGAATATAAATAGATAAAACACTGACTGGGGAATGCCTCTCGGGTGATGCTGCTGAGAAAAGAAGCAGCTTCCATAATTAAAAAAAAGTTCCAGGGCTTCCTTCCCTTGTAACAGCTGACAGTATATTCCTAGCCCCTTTCCAGAATTTACTCAGACAAAAGGTCACTCATCCACAATCTCTTTAAAGCCTCTGAGACTTTGTAGGAGGTTAAGTGTCAGGGCTGAAAGCAATACTAGAAGTGGTCTAATACACCTTTTCTTTCTTTAGCGGATGAGGACTGAGTTGTCAGGGCAAGTCTTTGAAAATTGCATGTGAAATGTCAGGCTTATTTAAAATGTTTGGGAAAATAAGTTTGGTGCAGAAATGAACAAAGAATTATAAAATACTGTTAAGTTTTAGATTGAGATTTTTAAAAATTATTTTTATGGGAAAAAAAAGCCCAGAAGTATAGCATCCCATGTAGAGAAGTTAAATCACTGTGTTGTACACTTGAGACTAATGTAACATTGTGTGTCGACTCTACTCAAATAAAAAGAAGACAAAAATAAAAAAGCCCAACAAAGCTGAAGTCCCTTATGTTCCCCCCTCCCCTCTTTTTTTAAGTAGGCTCCTCACCCAATGTGGTGCTTGAGCTCATGACACTGAGATCAAGAGTCACATGCTCTGTGAATGGAGCTACCCAGTCACCCCCTCCGTGTTCCCTTCTTCTCCATCTCCTTCTCCATGTTCCCTTCTTCTCCTCCTCCTCCTCCTCCTCCTCCTCCTCCTTCTTCTTCTTCTTCTTCTTCTTCTTCTTCTTCTTCCTTTTAATGTTTTATTCATTTTCTAAGAGAGAGAGAGAGAGAGCAAGCAGGGGAGGGGCAGAGAGAGAGAGAGAGGGAGACACATAATCCGAAGCAGGCTCCACAGCCCAGAGCCTGATGTGGGGCTTGAACTCAGGAACCATGAGATCATGACCTGAGCCATAGTCAGACACTTAACCGACTGAGCCACCCAGGCGCCCCCGTGTTCCCTTCTTAACCATATTCCTGTCCTTCCCCAGAGGAAACCATTATAAATTTGGTATAGGTTCAGTCTGGGTTTGCACTTTTGCTTATATATGTATTAAATGTTATATAATTATTTTAATTTATAGAAATGGTAATATAGTATATAGCATTCTGAAATTTGCTTTCTAAACATTTTGATGTCAAACAACACTTCGTTGAACCCCCAATACATACCTCTGTACGTATGCGTGTTTCTTTAATATCAATCAATCAATCAATCTAGCTATCTGTTATCATCTGTCACCCATCTATCTGACTGTGTATCTAGAAATGGAATTAATTGCTTGGCCATAGAGCATTTGCTGCTTTTGTGTATATTGTTTTATTCCTTCCCAGAGCAAAATTCTTGGCTGTTCCATCGTCATCGTTGTTAGGCCTGGACATTTTTATAAATCTGGGGGCGCCTGGGGGGCTCAGTCGGTTGAGCCTCCTACTTCGGCTCAGGCCATGATCTAACAGTTCATGAGTTTGAGCCCTGCGGGCTCACTGCTGTCAACGCAGAGCCTGCCTCAGACCCTCTCTCCCTCTCTCTCTGCTTCTCCCCTGCTCATGCTCTCTCTCTCAAAAATAAATAAACCTTAAAAAAATTTTTAAATAAAAAATAACTTTTTAAAAATAAATCTGATTGGGGTAGAAGGTTTGTTATCTTAGTGTTTTACTGTGCCTCTCTTCATTAACAGTGAGCCCTTTCCATGTGTACATTGGCCATTGACGTTTCCTGTTTGTTGTGAATTGCCTATTGATATCCCCTGCCCATTTTTTTTTATTGGATTATAACTCTTTTTCTTATTGACTTTCAGGAATTTCCCAAACTCTGGATGTTATTACTTTGTTTTTATGTGCAGTTCATATCCCCGCCCCCTGCCCCAGTCTTTGGCTTATGTTTTAACTTTGTTTATAGTCTTGCTTTTACAGAAATTTTACAGTTTTATATAGTGAAAATTAACCATCTTTTTCATTTGTAACAAGGCTGACCTACAACCTCACACCAAATCAAGGCAAGATCAGGTAAAAACCCCAGTCATCTCAGCGTCCTTCGGGCTGCTGGTGAACGAGACGTTCGGCACAAGTATTCTTGTAATGGGACACACCGTGATAGTTAGCAGTGGTCAGTCCGTATCAAGTGTCAGGACTCTCTTGCCTTCTGGAAGGAGCTTTGGATGAGGAGTCCAGTCTACCGCTGGCTCTGTTCTTAATGGTGTGACTTTGGTAGAGGAGCTGAGGTGTGGCCGAATGAGCGCCAAGTGTGACGCAGAAGACCTGGCTCCTAGCTCTCCCGCTAGCTCCCTTCGAGCCTCAGTTTCCTGAGGCGTGAAGAACACTGGTGCTGCCTCACAGGGCCGGATAGGGGTGGAAATGCTTTGTAAGAAGAGAAGAAAAAGCAAAACGTTGTTACGACTCTCCTCTGTGGGCTTCGGTTTTCGTACCTGTACTATGAGAGTTACACAGCCAGGTTTGAAGGTCCTTTTTGGCTCTACAGGAGCCAGTGATTTCTGTGACTGGGAGTGAAAGCAGACTGTCCAAATCAGATGCGGTGGCAGGTAGCCTCTGGTGACTTAGGACTCTTGGTAAGGCCACCTTCCAGAATAAGAGATACGACAAGGCAAATGAGTAATCCAGTAGCCCTTCCTGCTTCCTTCCATTGCTTCTGTTCCTTCCTCCCTCCCTTCCGTCCTTTCCTCCCTCCTTTCTTCTTTGCTTTCTTCCATTCCCCACACCCGCTGCACTTCCTGGAACACTCACTCCCACCCTTCCTGGCTAATTCCTTTTCTTTCTTGAGATGTTCTTTGTTTTTCTGGGAAGCCTCCCCTTGGAGCTTTTCCCGATCCCTCAGATTTTGGTTGTGACGCTCTTCCCATGGGATCCCATGGCGCACTCACAACCCTTATCATTGCACTTGCCACACTGATTCTAATTGTCTGCAACCCTGAATACGGTGTAAGCCTGGGGGGCATGGGAGGCTCTGTCTTCTCCACCGCTGTATCCCCAGAGCCCATTCTAGCGCCTGGAGCAGAACAAGTCCTGAAATCCTGTTGAATGAATGGATGAATATACAGGCACTCTACTAGGCATCATGGATACGGAAATAAATAAGGCAAAACCTTAGCTCTCAAGGCACTAAAAGTCTTACGGGGAGGACAGACAGGCACACAAGTAACTGCAGCGCCGTGGTATGACTACAAGCAACAGGAATCTGTTAAAGGGGAGATAAATCGAGAGGAAAGGGTTTCGTGGGCCAAAGAAAGCTGTACAAGAGATAAGTGAACTGAATCTTGAAGGATGAGCACGAATGTGTTAATCTGAGAAAAGTCAAGGGCATGCCAGGCAGAGCAGCGGCAAGTTTACTCAGCAATTTACTCCACACATGTATCTGATGAATGCCTACTGTGTGCCAGGCCCTGCTGCAGGTGCTGTGGGGATAGCACACACTAGGGGAAATAGCCCTCCGGGGGTCCCTGCCCGCCTCCTGCAGAGACCCTCGTCCGTCCGGCCCGTGTCCTTCTGTGCCTCCGCGGGTCGCCTGACAACATGAGTGTTTACTGCATATGGCGTCCCACGGAGCAAGGGCGTACCTTTCTTTCCTTGGGCCAAGAGAACAGGGTCCTGGCTGTGTTTGTGCTGAGGAGGACGTGAGGGTTTGTGTTTCCCAGTGTTTTGATCAAAGGCACACACTGTTACATGAGAACGCCTTGGAAATGTAACCTGAGTCCCCTAAGGCACCCCACCATCTGTCTCAGGCCACAGTGCGACCAAGGACTATCTTTGGCCGCACACCCCTTGCGTAGGTCAAATATTAACACAGGCATCTGCTAAAGGGAAAGAACAAAGTGAGAAGAAATATAAATGGAATAAAGTCTGGAAGAAGTGTCATAACTCAACGTATGTGATTGTGCAGTGTTTCTATGGAGAAGATCAGTGGAAAGAAATACAGGAGGCTGCAGACAGGGGTGTTTTATGATAAAACTAGAATTTCCATTTCCAGCAAAGTTGGGGCCCATGTATACAGAGTGCCGGAAAGGAAGTGATCTTTCTTGTCTAATGGCGTTCTACTGGTTTACCAGAGTAAATCAACTTGGTATTTAAAACCAACCCTCTTTTCCATCTGATTGGCTGGTGGGGTTGACATAAGGTTTAAAACAAGAGAAAGACAGAGATGGAAGAGAGGGGAGGGGAGTGGTGAGGAGAGAGAGAGAAAGAGAGAGGGAGAATGAACATATTATACTACTTAAAAACATTTATCTACATTTTAGTCTTTTAAGTTATATGTGCCCTAGTGTGAGGTGACGATTGGCTTCACCATGCACCACAGGGATCCTTCGCTCACTGCGCATCTCTGTGCTCCGAAGCCAGTCCTCTCCTCCTTTTTGCTGATTCATTTCACGTTTACTTACTTATTTTTAAATAATGTGTCTGTATTATTCCTTGAGTTTTTAGTTTTAAGCATTATGTTGACTTCTTAGTGGGGTAGAAAAAGTTTGTTTCTTTTTACTCCCCCCCCCCACCCCCACCATGTTCCAATAGAGTAATATATAGCTATATATAATTTTTTAAAATATGTATTTATTTTGGGGGAGAGAGCAAGCAAGGGAGGGGCAGGGAGAGGGGGACAGAAGATCTGAAGCAGGCTCTGTGCTGACAGGCTGACCGCCGAGAGCCCCGTGTGGGGCTCAAATGTACAAACTGCGAGATCGTGACCTTGGCCGAAGTCAGATGCTCAACTGACTGAGCCCCCCGGGTGCCTCCCAATAGAGTTATATTTTAATGTTATTCAGCGTAATATTCATTCTTTTGTATTAGTGTTATGGAAATGCTATTCATAGTGGAGCCATGTAATACCGTGTAATAAACTGTGACTACTTTTCCATTTTCTGTATGAAATTTAATTTTTTCCTTGCAGTTAGAATTCACATCTTTTTGTCCGCTTGCTTGCTTTTCTTACACTTATCACTTATTCAACCCCAAATTTTGCTCTGATTCTCCAAAACTCCTTTTGAGATGTTCAGACGCATCAGGCTTCCTGGTGGCTGGCATTTTCCAGGGGTCTCCTGCGGCTGCCTGACCTACCCCAGTGTGGACAGATGGCCCTTTATTCCAGGGTACGGATGTCACTTTGCCGCATCCATTTACGATTATCTCCGTGTCCCCTTGGACTCTGCAGTTTCTTGGATCCCTTTTCCTGTTTGATGGGTAACCCCCTCCTTTCAGTGGAGCACATCATCTGGGACTGATTTTATGAGAGGTGAATTATTTGAAGCCAAGCGTGTCTGAAAATATCTTTACCCTTTCACTTGATGGATCGTTGACTGGGGATAAAATTCTCAGTTGGATATGGTTTTTCCATTTAAAAAACCCTGAATTTTGAGGTAATTTCTCCATTGCCTACCAGCTTCCAGTGTTGCTGGTGAGAAGTTGGACACCAATCTGATTTCTTCTTTGCATGTTTTCTCCCCATATAATTTCTGTTTCCTGCATATTGTTTTTCTTCTGTTTATTTTGGGCTCTAACTTCTACATTTTTTGCTAATATTTAAGTATGTGGACTAAAAACTGCTAAGACTCTTAGAGTACATGAGTCAGGCTTCTGATTATGCAGTTCTCTATAGTATGAGCTATTGACACCTTTTTTTCTCTTCTTTTTTGGCTTTTTAAGTTTTTATTTTATTTTATTTAAAACAAGTTTTATTTTGTTTTGTTTTATTTTATTTTATTTTATTTTATTTTATTTTAAGTAGACTCCACACCCAATGTGGGGCCTGAACTCACAACCCTGAGATTAAGAGTTGTAGGCTCCACCAACTAAGCCAGCCAGGTGTGCCCCTGCGTTTTTATTTTAATTCTAGTTAGTTAGTATACAGTGTTACCTTAGTTTCAGGTGTACGATGTAGTGATGCAACACTTCATACATCACCCTGTGCTCATCACGACAAGTGCACTCCCTCGACTCCTCATCCCCCACCCACCTCCCCTCTGGTACCCATCAGTGTGTTCTCTGTAGTTAAGAGTCTGTTTCTTGGCTTCTTTCTTTCTCTCTCTCTCTTTTCCCTTTGCTCATTTGTTTTGTTTCTTAAATCCCACATATGAGTGAAATCATAGTGTATTTGTCCTTCTTTGACTGACTTGTTTCACTTAGCATAATACTCTCTAGCTCCACCCGTGTCGTTGCAAACGACAAGATTTCATTCTTTTTGATGGCTGAGTAGTATTTCATGGTATATATATACATTCTGCATCCATTCATCAGTCGATGGACACTTGGGCTGCTTCCATAATTTCACTATTGTAAATAATGCTGCCATAAACAAAGGGGTTGTGTGTATCCCTTTGAATTAGTGTTTTTGTATTTTTGGAGGGAAATACCTAGTAGTGAGATTGCTGGGTCATAGTTTATTTTTAACTTTTTGAGAACCTTCATACTGTTTTCCAAAGTGGCTGCCGCAGCTTTCATTCCCACCAACAGAACAAGAGGGTTCCCCTTGCTCTGTGTCCTCACCAACACCTATTGTTTCTTGAGGTTTTGATGTGAGGTTCTTCTGAAAAGTGTGAGGTGATACTTTATTATAGTTTTGATTTGTATTTCCCTGATAGTAAGTGGTGATGAACATCTTTTCATGTGTCTGTGGGCCATCTGGATGCCTTCTTTGGAGAAATATCTGGTCATGTGTTTTGCCCATTTTTAAACTGGATTATTTGTTTTGGGGATGTTGCGTTTGGTAAGTTCTTTATAGATTTGGATACTAACCCTTAATCAGCTATGTCATTTGCAAATATCTTCTCCCATTCCAAAGGTCGCCTTTTAGTTTTGTTGGTCATTTCCTTTGCTGTGCTTTTTATCTTGTTGTGTATTTTTGCTTTTGTTTCCCTTGCCTCGGGAGACGTATCTAGTAAGAAGTTGATGCGGCTGATGTCAGAGAAGTTACTGCCTGTGTTCTCTCCTAGGATTTTCATGATTTTCTGTCTCACATTTAGGGCTTTAATCTACTTTGAGTGTATCTTTGTGTATGGTGTAAGAAAGTGGTCCAGTTTCGTTCTTTTGCATGCTGCTGTCTGGTTTTCCCACCACCATTTGTTGAAGAGACTGTCTCTTGCCCATTGGATATTCTTCCCTGCTTTCCTGAAGATTAATTGACCATATAGTTGTAGGTTTATTCCTGGATTTTCTATTCTGTCCCATTGTTTTGAGGCCTTGTCACTGAGGAATTCCAATATCAGCATCTTTTCTCCTTGGGCTGCTCAGAGTCCTCAGAGAAGGTTCTCTAATCATTTGCCTGGTGCTTCATGTGCAGTCTTAGTTTCCACTCTTCTGGAACCTGAACAGGAGAAGAGGACTTGGTGGGGAGATGGGTTCACCATACTGATGTGCATTCGTTTAAATCTCTCCTGTGAACAGGATACTTCTTTAACCGTGCCTGCAGCTTCTTAATCCAGAGACTCCCTCCGGGGAATAAACTCCAGCCTTCTGCCTGGGTGGGGGAAGAGCAATTGTTGGCCGTGCCAAGGCCGGGGGAGGGAGGAAAAGATCTTGGCACCTGACAATTTCTTGAAACCCTCTCAGAGAATTCTCCTTATTTTAGCCACCCCACTTTTGAGCCCCACCGCCACCAATCTGTAGCATCTAGATCGGCTCGGCTCTTGGCTTTTCCGACTACCAGTTTAGGATTCAGCTTTCTTAGCTTTGCTAAATTGGTTACACCCATCCTTTTGCTTTACAGCTTCTGAAATTTATTTGCTGCTTTTTTTCCATTTGATTCTCTTCATCCTTATGGCTTTATGTCTCAAAAAAAAAATCTTTCTACTGTTATTTTAGTAGGGTTTGGAGAGGGAGCACGCTTAGATGCATATGTTCAATCTGCTATCTTCACCCAGAAGCCCAGAAAACTTTTAAATTGAGGGTAAAGAGATGCTATTCCTATTACTGAATCTTGAACATTAATCGAAGTCAGGAAATTAGCAATCAGATAGCATAAGAGTTCACAGCTCAGACCCTGGAATTAAACCTGGGATTGAACCCTATGTCTGCCACTTGCTGGTTTTCTGGCCTTTTGACATTTACCTAACCTCTCCCAGCCTCAGTATGTCTTATCTGTACAATAGAGATAATAATGTGGGTCATTTATGAGATTGAAGTACATATAAATATATGATATGCTTCTTACATTGTCTAAATTCTGGAGTCTTTCTGTCACATCATTTGACTTCTCTTGGCCTTAATTTCCACATTTATAAAGCAGATAGAACAGAATAATCTCTCTACTCACAGCTTTTACAAATCCATACAAATCTAGGATGGTAAGAATATTTTAATAAGGTTAAACATAGAACATACTCTTCCCCTATTTAGTCCTCATTATATAGGTTTTTTTAAAGTTTATTTATTTATTTATTTATTAGGGATGGGAGGGAGGGAAGGAGAGGGAGGGAGACGGAGAGAGAAAGAGAGAGAGAAAGAGAGAGAGAATGAGTGGCAGAGGGGCAGAGAGAGAGGGAGAGAGAAAATCCTAAGCAGACTTCGTGCTGTCAGCACAGAGCCTAACAAGGGGCTTGAACTCATCAACTGTGAGATCATGACCTGAGCCAAAATCAAGAGTTGGATGCTTAACCAACTGCACCACCCAGGTGCCCCCATATATACTTTATCGCTTGTTTTATTCTTAAAGAGTGAAGGGAGCTTTACATTTGATTTAAAAGTTTGTGTCGAGAGGGGTGCCTGGGTGGCTCAGTGGGTTCAGCATCCAACCCTTGGTCTTGGCTCAGGTCATGACCCCAGGGTCATGGGAGCACGTGTAGAACATGCCTAAGATTCCCTCTCTGTTCCGTTGCCCTTCCCCCCCACTCTCTGTCTCCAGTTAAAAAAAAAAAAAAAGTTTGTGTGGAGATAGTTCTTGGTAGTAATTATTTTGTTGCAACAAAATTGTCTATGAAGATTGATTGTACAAATGGTTTATAAAAATATGACAGCCAGACCACATTTCAATCTTTGATAGTCATGTAATATATTCATAAAAGAAAGTACTGACCTTTATCAGCAAGATCTTCCTTTCCATAATGAATACAGGGGCATACGTAATGGAAAAGAAGAATTTCTCTGACATCTTTCAGTAATTAGTAGAATTGTAGATTTATCACCCTTAGAAAAAGGGTGGTAGATTGAATATTCTGTCTTATCTCCTTGTCTAATATTTTTCTTATTTTATTTTAGTTTTATTAATTTATTATTATTTATATATATATTTTAGTTATTTATTTGTTTATTACTTTCTAATAATTGTAAGAAGGCCAGTAGAATATATACGTTCCCGCTGAATGATCCATTTTGGAGTCCACCATATCGAATGATATCAAGACTCTTCTAATTCTTTGAAAAGTTCAGGTGGAAATTGATTATGTAATATTGTTCATGAAACTTTAAGGGACTAAGGATGTTCCCTTGATGTAGATTGGATCAGTGCCTGGGTGCCGTAGACTTACCACCAATGTTTTTGGATTCTTATTCATACCAAGCAGAGCCTATGGACTGGATACGTGACACTCCTTAGTATTTTTCAAATATTTGTTAATGTTATATAATTCATTTAAAGCCATTAAAACATTTTTTTCAGTGTGAATTTTGTTGACAAATGTTTTCTAAAAGTTTGAGAATTATTTACTTGGTGAAATGGGCACTTGATCTGGAATATGCATCTTTGAATGACCATAAACATTGCTTTTATATATAAAGGGTAAAGACTCCACCCTGGGTTGACCATTTAACTACTTGTGTGGCTCATTTACTTTTCCTCATTTGAAAAATGGAGATAATAATACAACCTGTATTTATTCCTCCAGGAATTTTGTGAGTCTCAAGCACATTGAAGAAACCAGATATGTTGAATGTACTAGATGTCACTGTGGTGACAGATATTATCACAATTGTCCACATGATGATTTGAAGCATAATGAGAGAATTGGAAAAAACAAAAAGATTCACCTACCTTCCTACCTCAGGGTTAGGGAATCAGGTTCACGTTTCTTGATTTTTAGGTGCTTAAAAGTTTAGTTTTTGTTGTTTACTTCAGTAATAATTCATTTTAAAAATAGAAGCAACATTTCTGCGTTAGCATGACAGAACGAGTACATGCAGAAATCTCCACCTTCTGTTCTAAATGCATAGGCATGAGATAAAATATTAAAGAATATATATAATCACATTCAAAAACTACTGGATTTTATTATTTTTATTTTTATTTTTTAAAATATAATTTATTGTTAAGTTAGCTAACATACAGTGTATACAGTGTGCTCTTGGCTTCGGGAGTAGATTCCCATGATTCATCGATTACATTTAACACCCAGTGCCCATTCCAACAAGTGCCCTCCTCAAGGCCCATCACCCATTTCCCCCTCCCTCCGCCCTTCCCTATCAACCCTCAGTTTGTTCTCTGTGTTTAAGAGTCTCTTACAAAGAGAAACACATAAAACAAAGCAAACAAAAAAACAGAAAACAAACAAAAAAAGAGTCTCATTGTTTGCCTCCTTCTCTGTTTGTAACTATTTTTTTTTCCCTTCCCTTCACCCATGGTCTCCTGTTAAGTGTCTCACATTCCACATGAGTGAAAACATATGGTAATCTGTTTTTCTCTGATGGATTTATTTCACTTAGCATAATACCCTCCAGTTCCATCCACGTTGCTGCAAATGGCAACATGTCATTCTTTTTCATTGCTGAGTAGTATTCCATTGTGTATATTAACCACATCTTCTTTCTCCATTTGCCAGTTGATGGACATTTAGGCTCTTTCCATAGTTTGGCTATTGTTGAAAGTGCTGCTATAAACATTGGGGTACAAGTGCCCCTATGCATCAGCACTCCTGTATCCCTTGGGGAAATTCCTAGCAGTCCTATTGCTGGGTCATAGAGAATTCTATTTTTAATTTTTTGAGGAACCTCCACACTGTTTTCCAGAATGGCTGCACCAGTTTGCATTCCCACCAACTCTGCAAGAGGGTTCTCCTTTCTCCACATCCTCACCAACGTCTGTTGTTTCTTGACTTGTTAATTTTAGCCACTCTGACCGGTGTGAGGTGGTATCTCAGTGTGGTTTTGATTTGTATTTCCCTGATGATGAGCGATGTTGAGCATCTTTTCATGTGTCTGTTAGCCATCTGGATGTCTTCTTTGGAAAAGTGTCTATTCACGTCTTCTGCCCATTTCTTCACCTGATTATTTGTTTTCCCGGTATTGAGTTTGGTAAGTTCTTTACAGATTATGGATACTAACCCTTTGCCCATTATGTCATTTGCAAATATCTTCTCCCATTCTCTTGGTTGCCTTTTAGTTTTGTTGATTGTTTCCTTTGCTGTCAGAAGCTTTTTATCTTGATGAGGTCCCAGTGGTCCTTTTTTTTTTTTTTTAAAGTTTATTTATTTATTTATTTTTGGGAGAGAGAGAGGGAGAGAGAGAGAGACAGAGCACATGAGTGGGGGAGTGGCAGAGAGAGGAGAGAGAGAATCTGAAGCAGGCTTTGCCCTGTCAGTGCAGAGCCGAATGTGGGTCTTGATCTCATGAACCGTGAGATCATGACCCGAGCCAATATCAAGAGTCAGATGCCCAACCGAGTGAGCCACCCAGGTGCCCCCAGACATACTCTTATTCAACAAACTTCTGTGGGGTGGCCACTACATTCTTTGCACTACCTGACTAGGCACTGGGTCTATGGGGTGAGAGAGCCAATCTCTGTTCTTAAGCTGGGGAGATGGACAAGAAGGTCAATGCTAACAAAAGAGTGGAATTAGTCGTATATAGGGCAGCATGGATCCCAGCCTTAAAGATCAGGGAATGTGATGTTTGAATCCAATAGTATTGTTGATCATCAAACAAAAGTAGGCGGTGTTGAGGGAAGGGAGGAAGGATGTTCTAATCAAAGGGAATGGCACACACACACACACAGAGAACGTCTGAAGTGCTGACAAGTTGGGGATTGTCGCAGAGGATGGCAGCAGTGAGTGTAGAAGCTCGACCACAGTAGGATCTTGTCTCTGCAGCTGAAGATTTCAAACCTCATCTGGGAGCGACAGGAAACCGCTGACACACAAAATAGTACGCTCGCCTTCTGGAGTGCAGAAAAGGCAATTTCCACTCCGACCTCGGTGGAAAGACAATTGGTAGGAAGCGCAGGATGCTGATGGTGTATGGCCTGAGCTTGAGCCTGAGCTTTGTGGTGCCGCATCCCCAGATACGTCAGTACGCGTCTTACGTACCGATAGAGCAAGTCTGATAGGGGTCGATTTGCCCTGGGAACTTAGCCAACTCCCGAGAGAGAGAATTCACTCTAAGAGAAGGTGAGTTTGGTATCACACGATAGTGGTGGAAGGGAAGAAGTGAGTCCGAGATAACAGGATGCCTCTTAACTTCTACGTAGTCCCTGGCCGAACTTCCCCATGAACTCCTGTCTGGGAAGACCGTGGCATGAGAGCAAGGAGGTGCTCCTGTGGTATTCCTCAACAGGGCGGAACACACAGAGAGAGACACGCTTCCTCACTGCCCCTCCTCATTTTGCTCCAGAAGCCAGTCTAACTCTGCCGTGGTCAAAATCTGCGGCACCCAGCCGAGGTGGCTGCAGAGGAAGGGCATCTTGGAGGCACAAGATAAGGCAAGCCACGGTGATGCCTGGGAGAGGCATTCGTCCATATCGCAAGTGGCAGGCACGTCTTCCGTTTGAGTTCGTAGCCAGTGGGAGTGGCATGTAAGTGGACTCAGTGACATGTAAGGGCAGTGCTGTAGCATCTAGCAGAAGAGGGCAGAATAGAAGAAGGAGAAAATGTTAGCTGGCTGGCTTTTCGTTAGCGCTAAAGGGGTACCCCCATGAGGGCACAGGTAAAATTGGCCTGAGGTGTGGGGACCCCCTTGTCTCTTTACAATGACAAATGAGGGCAAGAACCAGCAAAATGCGAACTGAAGAGACTAGGCCTGAACCACTTTCTCCCAGATAAGCTGCTCAAATTCCCAGAATATGAGTCCCTGGCGACTTCACATCGCTTACTGTAAAAGTGTAAGAGGTTAGGTTACTCCCCAGGCTCTAGAACAAGAGCCCAATGGCTCCCAGAGATAGTACGTCCCTCATCCAAAAGGAAACCTGGCCGGTAGCTTGCCTCCAGCTAATCTTCCACATTTCTGCAAACTAGGCGCTTCGGTTTTATCGTTGCCTTTACAGAGAGCGGAGTCGGATTTTCATGATTCTTCATGACCTTGTTCTCTCTGCTGTAACAGCCACAGCGAGAGCCAAAACGGACTCGTTCACAGAGAGCAAGCAATTTTGTCTGATCCTCGTTCTTCGTGTTGAAATTGCAATTGTGTTAGTGTGACTGACAGGTTCTCCAAAGAGATTCAGTGAAATCCTCCGTCAGGTTCACCAGGAAACAGAAGGTTTCGAGTAGGCGTGTCTGGCTGGTCTCCCCAAAGGGCTCAGTAACAACACGTCAAAAGACTGCTGAATTCTTATTTCCCATCAGAAAAATATCAAAGCCAGTCTGAAATCTGGGAGTGTTTGGAGGGCAGATGGTATTAGCCTAGTAGTAAACACATTTTTGGCTGCTTCTTTTTTTCTCCCTGGTTGCTATGTTTAATGTGCTGAGAGAAAGCTGTTTGCTTGCAGAATCTTATTATAGAGCAGAAATATACTTGTTCCAGAGAAGAGGAATTTAATTGGTTCCAAGTCAAATGATGCTAACAGGTGTCACCTCACCAACCCAGGACTTAAAATGGGTTATTATAAAAAGGACGAATACCTAGTTGTCTGGCTCTCGCTCCCGCCTGTTATGCAAGACTGCCTGCCCCTGTAATGTTCCTCCTGATTATTTCCAGCAACTTGAGGAGGTGGCTCATATGTACCCATGCACAAGTCCTGTTGGCTACCGCAGCGCCTGCAATTTTCTTGCTCTTTCGGCTTGAGCTGCTCTCTGCTATTATTTGCTACTGAGGCCTGCACCACTTAATGCAAACTGCAGGTTAAGCCTCCGTTGGTATTGCTGCTTCGGCCAGACTCTGTGACACTGGAAGGAAGGAACACTGCTGGTTCCCCGGAGGTGCCGAGGTCCGTGAGAATCTCTCTGTCCCGTTCAGCGCTACACACGGTGGAGGTTAAATTGTTAAAAGAGTTCCGGGGTTTTCACACGTGGCCCTCTCTCTCCGCTAGGACCCGGACTCTGAGCTGTAGTGAAGCAGGATGGGAAGTATGTGGGCACAGTGGCCGTGAGAATGTGTCTCTCACCACAGCGACATCATTGAGGTGGACCCCAGCTGCTGTGCTCCGAAATCAAAATCACATTTTAAACAGAAGCTATGCCTGCCATGGGCTGCTCCCAGTCAGTTATAAGCATGGTGGGGGGGGGATACGAAGGCTGACTCCTCCCCGGGAGACGGGGACCATCTCTGATGCACCACTAATAGCCTGCTCAAACTATCCTGAGAACTTCTACCCAACCTCCCTTCCCTTTTTCCCTGTCTCTTTCTCTTGCTGTGTGATGACTCTCTCAGTTTCCCCTCCTCCCTCTGTATTTTCTCTCCCAGGCATTTCCCCTAATATATTTTTCTTCTGCATGTTTAGTCCCGTCTTGGCATCTGCTTCTCATGGGACCAGCGAATCTGTGTTATGTGCAGTGGAATGACTATTCTCCCTGTTGCTGAAACACATGTATCTTCTTGACCACCTCCCTTCAGAGGAGTGTTCCATCCCAGGCGGTGTCTAGATCCTTTGGAGTAGATTTGACCTTGACCTCAACCTCCTCCACTCATGTTTGCTGGACATGCTCAGACATGTCCGAGTCTCAGTAGGAGATGCGATATGACGGAGGCTTGGGCTGAGCCCCTTGCTCTACATTCTGGAGCATCTATTATGATACTTTGTGGGTTCGATGCGTGGCTAGAGAACAAATAAATACAAGAAACTATCCCTGACTTTGAGGTGAAAATCCAGTTAGTGAGACAAAAATCACACATGTACCACAAGTGTTTAAGAATACAGATAATAAAGAGGAGGTCTGAGTGGCTCAGCCAGTTAAGCGTCTGACTCTTGATT
The DNA here is from genome assembly GCF_027475565.1 of Acinonyx jubatus. Taxonomy (NCBI): domain Eukaryota; kingdom Metazoa; phylum Chordata; class Mammalia; order Carnivora; family Felidae; genus Acinonyx; species Acinonyx jubatus. Next base: position 106,894,423 of record NC_069390.1, read on the forward strand.
TCATCTCAAGTCATGATCTCACAGTTCATGGGTTCAAGTCCCACATCGGGCTCTGTGCTGATAGTGCTGAACCTACTTGGGATTCTCTCTCTCCCTCCCTCTGGCTCTCCCCTGCTTGCACACACACACACTCTCTCTCAAAATAAATAAATAAACATTTAAAAAATTTTTTAAAAAGAATACAGATAATAATCATTACTTTTTCAAGGACATGGACAGAACTTCAAGAAATAGGGTTTCCTCTTTCTCTGGGCTTGTACTTAGGTATTTGGAATAATGAAAAAGAATAGCAGAGAGTGGTTTCTTTCCTTCTGAGCAGCTCCATGATGAGCTGGATGTGAAGATGTGAAGGTGAGAAAGACACCGTCATCATCATATTCATTACCATGATGTGTTAAGAGCTTATCACCTTTCATCAGGCCTTACTGATTTCTTACGGATTTTTTCCCCTTGTGTCATAGACTTGACACAAAACTCATGGACTGACATGAGGTGTTCACTTTTTACTTTCCAAACTAAAAAGGTGGATGGAAATGGGGAATAAATTGAACAAGCTAGGTGAGCTGCTAACCAGGCACAAGAACCCAACATTAATTCTCAAAGAGTACTGTTTTACACCTAAGAATGTATGGTGGTGGTGAGCGGGCGGAGGGGATATAAATGCTAATTAGATCGTTGGTATCAGTGTCAAGGTGAATGTTATTCAGTTGACATTTTTGGCCCTTGGCTAAGGTCTACAGTAATAGGCATAGAGATAATGTCAAAGATTTTTAAATACGTCTTCTTGTTGATGGGCAGAGCAGCACCTTGAAAGAAAGTTGATATGGCATGAATGCTGTCAAATCAAGGGGATTGCTCACAGAAAGGAAAATATCAGCAGACTTTAAGGAAGGTTGATTGAAAGGGATGCATTTGCTTTGGCACTGAGGTTTGAAATCTTGTTATTTTCAGTTTCTTAAATGAGAGACAGTAATGTTGATTTTTTTTTTTAATAGATCTGAAGATCTCTAGATCCTTAGGCATTTGAATACGTGCCAGGTAACTGGGTGGCTTGCATATTTTTCTGGAGAGATTAGGTCAAACTAATAACAAGCTAAATTCTCAATGTAACCCCAGTCTCTGATGACATCACAGGATAAGCCACTAATATGCAGAAGCTTCTGCAGGCTCTATCCGGGAGTTTGTCAATGTACTGGGCATAGTCGTCCCTGGTATAAATTGGATAAACCTAAATGGGACAACCAAGTAAACAAATTGAACTGACTCATTATTAAGTGGTAGGATTATCCCTCCAAGTTACATTGAAAGCGACCAGTTCGACCAAAATGACAGTGTTGGTGAGCTGTTCTGGAATATGTTAACATTTCCCCATTGTATTTAATGTTTTACATATTGTAGAGCTAATTCTGTGTTGAATAATGTAAAAAAAATAAATGCTTGCCCCCTAAGCACAAAACCAAATACATCGTATAGTATGAATTTGATTCTACATGCATCAAAAAAGATACAGGTTTTTCAAGTATCAGATTCCTTTACCAAAAATATCTTGGGAATTTGAGATTGTATCTGTGCAGCCTGAATGTGAATAAAGAGTAGTAGAGAGGATTCCCCCCCACCCCTTTGGATGGTGAGATTAGTGGCTGATATAAATTTTCTTTATGATTTAATATTTTCAATTTTTCTATAATAAATATATAACTTTTTAATTGCCTACAAAATAATTTTGAGTGGTCAAAAAAAGGTATGGGTGTGGCTTGGTGACTAAGAAAACACTCCCAGCATTTGAAACGATCTGGCAAGGGCTTGGAGGCAAAAGACAGAAATCTGACTACATTCAAGAGGTTTGCCAGATGGCAACAGATAATTGCCAATGTTCGATTGCACTGTAATTATTATATACTATCTGTCACTTCACCAAGCTATCTTTTTACAAGGCCTGTGGTGACAGAATGTTGTATTAACGTTATCTAGCATTGGGTTTGTGTTGAAAATGAAGAAATGGAATGGAAAGTCTTTCTTTTAGTAACGTCTCTGGAGTAGGAGGAACAGTGGGGTGAGATTTGACTCTGAACCCAACCACACGAAGAATTTTGCTTGATAAGCCTTCTGGGGATGCATTATTTCGATTGACCCTATCTGGGAATTCAGAGGGGCATTTGCTCTGTTATCTATAAAGAAGGGATTTGCTGAGCAAACACGATTGCTGGGGTCCCATGCTTTCAAGTCCAGTTAAATATTTCAAGAGGCTCCATGGACCTCTAGACATCTGAACTGTTAATTGTAAACTCATCTTAACAGCCTAGTTTTCATTGGTGTTTATATTTGAGTTATACAATTCTATTTCTTAAGGACAGATTCCATAACTTATGGTTTCCTCATTTCAATGCACTCTCCTTTTACCCCCTAGGTCTCTCCAAAGGACTGAGTTTTGCAGTATGGGTTTACTGCAGTATTGGTTTACTGACAGAGATATATAAACCAGGGCTTCCACAGCTGTTTCAGATGAAACTGTATATTAATGTGTAAACTTCCAAAATACAGCTTAGCTGGAATCTTATGCAGAGCAGGTGACTGAAGAGATCAGTTTCACCGCCTGGGGTACGGTCAGTTTTGAAGGAGCCAGAGATGCCTGTTGAATTCTGGTGCCTGTGCGGTTTGGGATGTGCGTGTGCAAGACAGAAAAGTCTTCACATTTCTAATAGTTAAGGATGGGGGTGGTAAAGAGAAGTCATATTTTGACACCCTCACATGCTGCGTAAGAGGAGCAACCAATTTTGGCACCCATCTGTTAATATCAGTCTATTACTCTTGGTTTATTAGGTTTCAAACACATGTTAAGATACTCATGAAGATCCAAAAGATGAATTAAAAATCCACATCAATTGCACCTAAAGTCAACTGGAAGAGAGGACTTTAAGTCCCTGGGCGGGGGGCGGGGGGGTGGGTGGGTAATACAAATCGGCAGCCAAAGGAATAGAGTCTTAGTCAACATATTTCTGTATTCCCCCTAAACACAAATAGCCTCAAACCTTTGAAGGTTGTTCCTCTGAGATGTTTCATCAGTGACATCACAGTGCTTGCCACCTCCCTCAGACTACATTAGGTCCTGCCCAGAGTCTGGGACTCCAGAGAGCCTGGGAGACGAGCGGGAGTTGGAGCCCAAGTTGGAGAAAGAGAAGAAGCCTATCCCAGCCACTTGTGTCCTTGACCCTCCTCAGGTGACAGCAGGATTTTTATACTTAGCATAGTGTGTGTGTGTGTGTGTGTGTGTATGTGTACAAGTTGCAAATGAGAAGCACTGAGGCATGTTTACATTTCTTAATGAAACAAGCAATACCTATTAGACATAGTATTTTTTAAGATGTAGAGAGTATTATTTATCCTTGCTTCCCTTTTTTTCCCTCTCCTGGTATGTGTTTTCTCCCTTTCTAATTCTCCAAGCCTCCATTCAAAGAAAGTCAATGTCAGTTTATTCAGAGCTTTTCTGGTTTTTATTTCACCCATATGGCAATCACTTTGGATCGTATGGTGCGATCTTGACTCCTGGGAAGACTTACGAGGCCAAAATTGTCTTTGTGGGTAACAGCAGAAAAATGGAAGGTTGCTAATCTCAATTTCTGCCTAACTTTGGTATAAATGTGTGTGAAAGTCAAGTGCGCTTCTTACTATTAGCATATGTGTTGATTAAATTGGGTTCATTAGAAATTCTCGGCTTAACTCTTTGTGCTTTATTCATTTAAATACAAATATTTAAGTTCACCATCAAAGTGCAAAAAATAGTAAGAGGTAAACTGTAGGAAATAAAGAAGTATACGAGGTGGCCCATCAATTCAGAGACTACTGAGAAAAAAATGTAAAGAATCATTAAGCATAATTTGAAAATAATTATAAATCGACACCTATATACTGTCACCCAGGTCAAGTAAGAGATCGTTGCTGACACCCCAGAAATCCATTCCTGATCATCTCTCCCTTCTGCCCTACCATAGGTAATCACCACCTTGATTGCTGAGATCATCTTGTTCATGCTTTTCTTTATAATTTTACCATCGATCTCAACGTTCTTTTTTTTTAAAGCAGTTTTTTTTTTTTTAACGTTTATTTATTATTGAGAGACAGAGTGTGAGCAGGGCAGGGGCAGAGAGAAGGAGACAGAATCCGAAGCAGGCTCCAGGCTCTGAGCTGTCAGCACGGAGCCTGACGTGGGGCTCGAACTCACAAACCATGAGATCGTGACCTGAGCCGAAGTCGGACACTTAACCGACTGAGCCAGCCAGGCACCCCTCAACATTCTTAAACGATAGGATTACATTCCTTGATTTGGGTTTTGGATTAACGGAGTCATATTCTAAGTTTCTTTTGTAAATTCTTCCTTGGCCCAAGGGTTATATTTGTGAGATCCACATACCTTATTGAGCATTCAAATGTATGAAAATACCCCAATTCACCATCTTTTCTGCTGTTGATGAACACCTGAGTTTTTTCCAGCCTGGGGATATTACGAAAATGTTGCTGTGAATATTCTTGGCTGTGTATCCTGGTGCATACGTGCTTGAGTTTCTAGAGTAGAAGTGAAATGGCTGGAGAATAGAGAATTAGCATTATCAGCCTTAATAAAAAAAATGTCAAACCGTTTTCCCAAAGTGTTGAAGACGTACGCAAAGTTGGCGTAGTCGGGGCAGTTAACGGCAGTCATAACCCCTTCTTGTATCACTCCTGTGTAGTGACCGCATTCTAACAACTACCAGCAGCCTGAAAGTTCTAGTTTGGCCTCTCCCTTGCTGTGTGTCATTGCACAAACGACCTAACTTCTCTCTCAAAGTCAGTTTCTCAGCCGGCATAGTGGGGCACATAAAAATCGTGGTGATGTTTGCCTGAGTGGTAAAGGTCACAGAGTTGTGAAGGTCACACCGACAGAGCTGTGGCCAGCCTTCAATAATATGTTCTGAGTATGTTGCTCTTGGGCCAGTCTCCATGAATCCTTCCTTTTCTTTTCTTTTCTTTTAATTTTATTTTTTAAGGGTTCTTTTTTTAAAATTAATCAACTGATTAATTTTAAAAATGTACATCCAAGTTAGTTAGCATTTAGTGCAACAATGATTTCAGGGGTAGACTCCTTAGTGCCCCTTACCCATGTAGCCCATCTCCCCTCCCACAACCTCTCCAGCGACCCTCTGCTTGTTCTCCATATAGGAGTCTCTTATATTTTGTCCCCCTCCCTGGTTTTATATTATTTTTGCTTCCCTTCCCTTGTGTTCACCTGTTCTGTGTCTTAAAGTCCTCATATGAGTGAAGTCATGTGATATTTGTCTTTCTCTGACTAATTTCACATAGCATAATACCCTCCAGTTCCATCCACATAGTGGCAAATGACCATGAATCCCTTCTTTTAAGAGGTTAATCTACTAAGCACATTTGGTGGGACAGTGATTTTGCCCTCACTGAATCGGATTGATCATTATAAATAGAGTCTCTGTCTCTCTCTTTTCTGCATATCTCTGTATTTCTTCAACATGTACCCAAATTAGTATTCATACCAGGATTTAGTATTATTTAAAAATTCATAGAGGGGCACCTGGGTGGCTCAGTCGGTTAAGCGTCCGACTTCAGCTCAGGTCTTGATCTCACTGCTAGGCTCGTGAGTTCGAGCCCTGCGTTGCCTGGAGCCTGCTCAGGATTTTGTATCCCCGCCTTTCTTTCTGCCCCTCCCCCACTAGCACTCTGTCTCTGTCTCTCGCTGCCTCTCTTTCTCTCTCTCTCTCTCAAAAAAAAAACAAAAAACAAAAAACCCGAAAAACCTTTTAAAAAATTCATAGAGAAGAGTGTGCCTATGATTCTCTTTCCTTTGCCTCCTGGCTTCCTGCCTGGACTTATCACCTTCCCGTTCCTGTATGGTCTTGTGTATATTCTAACACCTTCTCTCTACTTCTGTTATCCATTCATTTTCTTCATTTTACTTTCTCCTTCAAGCAAATCTGTGTAAAGAGTTTCATTGACAATTTACTGTATTCTTCATGCGGAGGGCCAAAAGATGGATAAGAATTAAAAGGAAAATGATACAAAAACCAGTGTTTATCAGCCATTTTTTTTTAAAGCAAGATTGAACAACCCACTGGCTATCACCAGCTGATTTGAACTTGTATGTTAATTATACTATTACATACTATGAAGAATGATTATTTAGTTCGTTTGTATAGTTAATAATTTGGTCCATTAATAATACAATAAACACAGTAATTAGAAATCGTAATTCACTCTGGTTAGATAGTTAAGAGTGCCATTCAGGGTCAAAACTTACTAACAACCCTTCCTACTCCCCGAACTCCCACCCTTAACAAAATAAACAAAACACTCCTTCCCCCTAAACGTCTTCCCTTTGGAGTATCAAAAATTTTAGTATCTAGATATCTAGAATTTTATCTTTAGTCTTTAATTTCATTTGGTTTGCACGAAGTGCCAATTATGCCCCCTCGCGAAGGTAATAATCTGATTGACTACATTGCGTGAGTTCTCAAAGTTTGATTTCCCGCATGTACTATCTTACAAGCTATAAAGATACCATCCCTGCTCTTTGAAGTGTTTACAATATAGGCACATCCTGCACTTGACTAAAAATAGCTGGCACAAGCCCTTTTTGAAATAGAAGTACCCATGAGGTTAACACTTGCTCTTTTGACTGAGTGCCTGCTATGCGAGGGACTTCTGGTTGACCCCAGTGGGCTCTATGCCCAATGTAGGGCTCGCAAGAGGCCACGCAGCTGCTGCAAATGCTTCATATGCTTTCACAGGGTTAGGCGAAGACCTGTGGTGGCCCGAAACTCGAGAGATTATGGCATCCTACTTCTATGTGCAATTCAATGCAAGAACAGATACTAAACCATACCACTTTGGGGGTTTTATTTTGTTTCGGTGACCTGGCTTGTTGGTATTCTAAGAAAAGCAAGCGCATGCGTGCACACACACACACACACACACACATATTGAAGAGAGAAAATAGAATATTTTGTGTTTTATCCAAAGCATCTGTACGTTCATCACAGGAAAAAACAATCAGGACTTTGTTGGATTTTTTGACATTAGGTAGCAAAACCAGGTTCTCTTTATTAGTCAGGGTTCTTCAGAGAAATAGAAGCAATAGGGTGCGTGTGTGTGTATGTGTATGTGTATGTGTATGTGTATGTATGTATGTGTAGGACCTACGTCTAGATGTTCATATTGAGATGGATATAGATAGATATATAGATAAAATTGGCTTATGTGATTATGGAGGCCAACAAGTCCAAAGTCTACAGGGGAGGTCAGCCGGCTGGAGAGCCAGGAAGAAATGTGGCTCTAGTCCAAAGATAGTCTGGAGGCTAGAAACTTAAGATGAAGGTATTGGCAGGGCTGATCTCTTCTGAGGCCTCTCTCCTTGGCTGGTAGGCGGCTGCCTTCCCTGCCTTCACATGGTCTTCATTTGTACATGTCTGCGTCCACATGTCCTCTTCTCAGAAGAACACCAGTCATAATGGGTTAAGGCCCATCTTGATGGCCTCCTTTAAACTGAAGTACCTTTTGAAGGACCCTATCTCCAAATACAGTCCCACACTGAGGTACTGGGTGTCAGGATTCCAACACAGGAATTTTGTTGGGGACACAGTTCGGCCCCTAACACTCTCCTCTTCCGCAGTGAGGAAAGCATGCTCATTAATCTTCCATGTTCTCTGTGTAACTTTCCATTAGGTGAGGACAAGCAGGACGTCTGTGGTGCGCCCTCAGGAGTCTGCCTTCAGTTCTCACCGAGCCAACTCAGAATGGGGATATCCACTCGAGAGCTGTTCCTCAACTTCACTATTGTCCTGATTACCGTTATTCTCATGTGGCTCCTTGTGAGGTCCTATCAGTACTGAGAAGCCATGTCACGCTCCTGGGATTGACTGCATCTCTCCAGAGCTGCCTGCCATATGCCCTGAGCTCCCATTGCTGTCATGGGATGCCTCTCTTGGCACCCCAAGGCACTTCTGACCCTCCCTCACGATATCCAAGGTGCCTCCAGTGTTAGGATCAATTGTGGGTTCTCTAAAGATGCTGTTCTCAAGGGCTGCTAAGTATTTGCCAGTGAGCATTAGATTTACTCCTCAACTCTTCCTGCAGATGTGTTAGACAAGCCACAAGGTTAAAATTAAATGATTCATGATGATGTAGAATTGTAACAAGCCCCTGATCTGTCTTACCCACACATCCCTTCAACCCACACTGTCTGCAACCAAACTCTAAATCAACTCACCAGAAGAAAGAAATGTTAGAGGAAGTCGTTGTCAACCCCTATAGCTATCATGTGAATAAAGTTAACTCAACCACAAAATGACTTTGGGAATTTATTTTAGCTTCTAGTTGTGATGCTGCATTTGACCCTTGGCTGGGATCGAAGTGACACGTGTTACAGTATCTCTAGCATATGAGATAAACCCAGATGCTCGAACTGCTGAGGATTGGGAACCAAGTCAATTAGGATTTGTCACATTTCAGAGAATTCTGTTGATTCGGTGTTTCTCCAACTTTCTCTCTAAACTAGTCCCAAGGGCAGAGGGAGATTAAATTCCACTCAGAGGTCTGGGGCATGGCCTGAAGTGTCCACTTAAAGCACAGAATTTCTTTGAAGTCTTGTGTTTTACCTTTAAAATTCACAAACAATATATATTGTACCCTGTAAATCCCCTTGTTTGTTTTAATATAAGGGAAGTTATTTGCCACTGAGTAAAACTGAACATGAAGCAAGTATCTAAGAGAAGCATACTCCAGTTCGCTTATTGTCATTATGCACATAGAGCTAGTCATTCATAAACTGCAGCTGTAACAAGGGGGAAAATTGAAAATGCAAATTTACATATGTGCTTATGAAATAGACATTTTTTAAACATGTTGCTAGAAAGCCCCATCCTAGAGAGACCACATTTGTTCTTTGGCCAATTCCAAGGTGACCATGGAGAAAAGGAATGTTGATGAACCTTGTGTCTCACAGCTCCCTCATGAAGGCGCTCCTGGCCGAGAATTCAGCCCATCTCTGAGGCAACACCTGCCTGGCATTGTGGTCCTCAGCCCTGGCCGCACGGTTTATGTACTCACGGGAGATTTTTCAAAATATTTATGCAAGGTCCTCTTCAGACCAATTAAATCAAAGTCTCAGAGGATTGGGGCGCCTGGGTGGCTCAGTGGTTAAGCGTCCAACTCCGGATTTCGGCTCAGGTCATGATCTCACTGTTCGCGAGTTCAAACCCCACATTGGGCTCTGAGCTGACAGTGCTGAGCCTGCTTGGGAGTCTCCCTCTCCCTCTCTCTACCCCTCCCTGGTGTGCACTCTCTCTCTGTGTCTCTCAAGAATAAATAAATAAATTTTTAAAAAATCTCAAGAGAGTGGAGCCCAAGCATCTGCCTTTTCCAAAGTTCCTCTAGATGATTAGAGTATGTAGCCAGAGTTGGGAACCCCTGGCCCCCACTAATACCTCTCAAACTTTGATGCGATGATGAATCACTGGGAATGACGATTCTGATTCCTTCTGATTCTGATTCAGTCTGGACTGGACCTGCGATTCTGCATTTTAAACAAACCTCTAGGTGATGCTGGTGCTATGGTCCAGGGTCTACACATGAATTAGCACGTTAGAATCGCCTGGGACCTTTAGAAAACCACCCAAGCTTGAACCCTCTTCCTGGGAATTTCTAACCTAATCGGTCTGGGGGTGAACTTGAGCATTATTCTTTTTTCGGGAGGATTTCAGGTGATTCTCATGTGCAACTCACTAAGAACCAGATAGAGTGAAGGGAAAAATTGTTATTTTGAGGAGTTCCCAGCAAAAGTTGAGAAATAGCAGCGTATGGTCGTCAACGTCCCGTTCCTAAGGTCAGAGTCAGACTACACATCTGGATGTGCAGTTGTTAATGATTTAGTGTGCAGCGCGTCTCCTCATAGACGCGTGGCTTTGGGGCTCTTGGTGGAAGGTTATTAGTCTTTCCCTTACTCTGAGAAGACCTTGGAGAATCTCCTGCTGTTTGTGTATGTGTTTGAGAAGCTGTGTGCATGCTGGTGGAGGGGAATGGGCAAAATGAGTGACAACGATCCCTTCACCTAAGTCAGTACTGGTGCCAACATTCACAACGGGTGCCATTTCTTGAGTCTGCTGTATATGAAGCTCTGTTCTGGGCACTTTCCACACGTTGTGCCGTGTAGACAACGTGGGAGCTGAGGATCGCAGATGTACGTGGTGAAGCTAGGGTGACAAGTCTCCTCTCCATCTCTGTTGGGACTACAAACAAATCATGCTTCATTATAGATCTCCCAACCATTTGATTCTAAGTTTTTACCCTCACATTCTTTAGCGTCCTAAAACCTCAGGCTAATCAGATAAAGGTACCAGCTGTAATTTCTCTGCTTGTCAACCCTCGCCTGTCTTTCTCCTGCTCCTCTTTTCCTAACTTGCTGTGACTGGATGTACCGATAGGACCCATTTGCAGACCACATTATGGATCACCTTTGCAGGGCTAGGACATCCATTAGCGAATATGTCTAATTTCCTCCCTGTTCAGTGGTCCCAGTCATTTTGGCTAAATTCCAGTCTGACTTGTAAGTCTCCTTTCACGTATAACTTTCCCCTAGACCTCGGGTATCCCGAATCATCACAGTCCTACCTCAGTGTTGGCCCCACCCACTCAAATAAGATTCTAGTTCTCTGGAACCACAACACTGAATCCTACTCGTTAACTAAAGTTCCAGCTGATGGGCTTGAGCCAACCCTAGCTTCCTTCTCTTTAGCTCATTCATTCAACAAGCACCTATGTGAACCGACGATATGTTGAACATCATACTAGACACTTGGGATAAAATGGCTAATAAGTCAGGTAAGCTCCCGTCTCAAGGAGCATATAATTTAGTTGGAGATGTGAGAAAGGGGGGTTACAATGGCATAATAAATTATTTTACAAGAGAAGCTTAGGGTGGGTGTTGTCACAAGAGATTTCAGGTGGAGGGAACGGCACGAATAGAGTCTCAAAGGCCAGACAGCGTGGCAATTCCAGGAAACTGAAGCGTAAAGTATGTCCCCAACCACTGGCAGAAGTTATACCATGTAAGGGCAGAGCTCAAGGCTCTGATTGCATCTGGCTTCCAAGTTGGACCATCTCTGGCTGTCCTCACTGTCATACCACCTCATTCACTGGAAGGGGCCTCCCACCACCGATAATTGTCTGGCCTGTGCCCGTGCTTGGACTTGGGGCCTCAGAACACCTGGCCATAGTGGTGAGGTGGGTTCTCCCCGTTCCCGTCTCACCCTCGGAGCAGCTCTCTGATGGGTGGGGGGTCTCTTCTTGCTGTGGGACCCAGGCTGCCAATTCAAGCACCTCTTAAAGTTGAACTTTTCACATGATAGTGCCAACCACCCATGTGAATTTTAAAAAGAATCTTGAGCTGCTGGCTTAGGCTCTTCTTCCAGTCTTCCTTACACTCGCTACTAAATTGGACATCTTTTTGTCTAACAATTTTTTTTAAGTTTATTTATTTTGAGAGGGAGAGAGAGAGAGTGCAAGCAGGGTAGGGAGAGAGAATCCCAAGCAGGCTCCGTGCTGTCAGTGCAGAGCCCGACATGGGGCTCAATCCCATGAACTGGGAGATTACAACCTGAGCCAAAATGAAGAGCCAGATGCTTATCCAACGGAGCCCCCTGGTGCCCCCTAACGATTTCCTTACAGTGAGGAAACACACATGCTTTTATCAGTTGTTGGAAATTCCAACACAGTATTTGCCAGCTCCTCTCCCTAGGAAGTTGGCTTTATAGGCATAAGAAATTATCCATATAATTCATGTCCCAAGCCACGGTTCTAAGAAAAGAGCCCCAAGATACTCCAACCTGATCAGCTTTTCCAATCACATTTCCATCTTTGCTCCATTGTCCCAGATGTGTGAAGATGGTCATAAAATGGCAGTGCTGTCATGGTTGTCTTTTAATTTTGGGCTTTCAGTCATTCCAGAAGACATGTCAAGGGGACAGCCTCCATTGCAGGTTTGCTAAACCATGAACTTTATTCTCTCACTGGACAACAAATTGGGGAAATCCTTATTTAGAAGGCAGTCTCCTATGAGAAGGTAAAGGTTGGATTTTCAGTTTTATTTTCACCCAACATCTGCCTCTTCCTATTTGTTTAGAATCAAAAGAGCAAGATTCATAGAAAAAAAAAAGCCATCTCTTTTTCCACAGGCCTGTCCCTTGGGGTAGTATCCTTCCACGTCATTAGATATTTTCAAAGTTCCAACCTTCATCCATTCATTTCTGATTGACCATCAGGCATACTGGAGACATACTTGTCAAACTGTACTGGGACGGCTTGGTCTCATGTGTCACCTCTCACTTTCATTTTAGCTCATGGTTAAGGGGATTGATCACCTTTATGATTTTTGTTTGTTTGTTTTTGCTTAGCTGTCCCTTGAACTCCCCCGGGGACACACTTCTTTCTGCCATTCCCACATGTCCACAGCCATTTGGGCGCACGATCCGTTTCATTCCTGTATGGGATCCCAGAGCCTTCTTCAGCAAGCCACGGGCGTGGGTTACCTCCTGGAGACCCCACTACCCAGAATCCTGTCCTGAATGCCTAGAGTTAGGGGTGAATGCCCCCAGGAGTTAGGGACCAAATAACCTAAACTGGTTCTGTGCCTCTTTCCTCCAAATACACTACCTATCATTCTCCAGGACATGTTTTATCATTTTCTTGCTTTTAGAATGTCTTTTAAAAGGGGCACCTGGGTGGCCGCCCAGTTGGTTGAATGCCAACTTTGGCTCAGGTCACGATCTCACAGCTCGTGGGTTCAAGCCCCGCGTCGGGCTCTGTGCTGACAGCTCAGAGCCTGGAGCCTGCTTCAGATTCTGTGTCTCCCTCTCTCTCTGCCCCTCACCCAATCATGCTCTGTCTCTCTCTCTCTCAAAAATAAAATAAACATTTAAAAAAAATTTTAAAAAGTCTTGACACAGAAGACTTTTCTTAGCTGATCTCTGTCTACCTGTAGCTTCTCTTCTGTTTACCTGTCCAACGCGCTGCACTCGACCTCTCACTTCCCCACATTTCTTACTATTCGTAGTTTTCCAGTATGCCATGCTGTCTTACACTGCTGTGATCTTGCACACCTATTCCCGTCGTCTGAACACTCCTCTCTTCCCTTTCCTGGCTACGTCATTGTTAAGATGGCCATTAGGTGTTAATTACCTCTTGGAGGTTATCCCGAAGATAATTCCCTTCTGTGAGCCTCACGCCTAACAGGCTATTAGCACTTATTACATTGTATGGTTTGTTGTTTGTCTCTCTCAGGTTACTTTTTAGTCCCCGAGGGTCTCCCCGCCACCCGAGGGTCTCCCCGCCACCCGAGGGTCTCATTTCAAAGCTACATTTTAGTTCCTAGCTGGTCCACTATCATCATTAGGTAAGTATCTATTGAACACATCAAGAAATGCTTGGCTAGATATGAAAATCCAGGGACGAGACACGTACCCGTTTCAATGATTAGGTACATGATCTGTGCTTGCCACAGGGTAAGAAAAGAGGGGGCCTGAAGTCTGTAGTCTAAAAGTTCTATTACGGTAATGAGCAAAGCAAACTTCTTTTAGATCTTAGGCAGTTGAAACAGCTTTTCCAAAGGCAGTCTGCTTCTTTATGAAATATTCATCGTGCTCGCTTCTTTTGATCTATATCTCTATCACCACCCTGAACAGTTTGACAGCGTGTATGAATGACTCAGCAAAGCCCAATGTGTTGAGCACATATTTGAGTTCATCTACAAACAGGGTGATACTGGAGAAATTTCAATCTTTCAAGCCGCATAAAAAGTTAGGGTTAAACTTCATTTATAAACAGTATAGTTAAACAAAACTCATTGCACACCTACAGTATGTTAGAAGCTTTTTAAATTCTCTTCTATCTTGCAACGTATTCGTTTTTACTCATACGTTAAAAGTGAGAAGACCGGACAGAAAGGACAGTAAGGTTCAGAAAGAACAGATGACCAGCCCCAAGACAGAGCTAACGAGAGTTTGAGCTGAGAGTCAAAGCCAGTTCTTTCCAACTCAGATCAGGTAGAGCTCTTTCCAATCACAGGGCTGCCCTTCTGCATTATCAGGTAAGTGATTCTAGGACAGAAGGCACATCCCCTTACTTTGGGCTGAAAATGTCAAAGGATAGTATATATCAGAGGCCTCTAGGCAAATACTTTAACTGCCCTATAGTTCCTTCACACAGGGTATACAATGTACATAATTCTGTTTCCCAAGGAACAGAGTCCCGGAATCATCTTTTCTTTGTCAGTCAGCTGAGCAGCAGACAAGAAAGGACAAGGATATTGATGGCTGATTAAAGCTATTTTCAGTGTGTCAGTGTTAGCTATGGGGATTAAGTAGAAATGACAGTTGTGTCTACAGCATTAGCCACTTATGCACACTTGCAGGAATTTGTTGGAGATGTTTTCATCTCCCACTCATTCGTTCATTTTAAAATAAAGCACTGGAAAAAGGACGGTCTTTGGATTCAAAGACTATATTTTGCTTACTAACATGTGACCTCAGACAGGTCACTGAACTTTTGTGAGCCACAATTTTCTTAGCTATAAAAATAGAGAATACTATTTTCTTTGTAGGATGGTTAGTCATTATTTAGATATCCTGCATTTAATTAGTTAACAGTGCCTGGTAATTACTAAATACTCAATAAACAGTAGTTAATATTATAACATAGACTAAATGTTTACAATGTTTGGAACACAGTGGCCCTAAAAAAAGCATCAAGCATCAAGGGTTTATGGTGAGTAATGCTGCTGTGATTCCAAGGCTATTTCTTCTAAGGGGGAAAATGATAGTCTTGGTGAAAGTTGGGATTTTTAAAAAATGTTTATTTATTCAGTTATTTTGAGAGATAGCATGTGATTGGGGGGGGGGGGCAGAGAGAGAGGGGGAGAGAATCCCAAGCAGGCCATGAGCTGTCCGCACAGGGCCCCATGCGGGGCTCAGTCCCATGATCCACGAGATGATGACCTGAGCTGAAACCAAGAGTTGGACGCTTAACCGACTGAGCCGCCCAGGCGCCCCGGCTGGGATTTGTTTAAAAGCAGAGGACAGGGATAGGAGAATGGCAGATTCCCTTACTCCAAAAGAGTACAGTCTATCTGTCAAAATGAAGGGGCCACCTGCATGACAATATCTGGATTGCTGCCCTGACCCTGGATCTGAAATGGAGTCTCCAAGAGTGGAGCCTGATTTGCTAACTTTTAAATCCGCTACCTAGATGATTCTTATCTTCACTTAAAGCTTGAGAACCACTAACTGACAACGTGCTGACATGGCAACCCACAGGATTTGCATCTCTGAGACTATTAAGGATCTGGGTGCTGGCTGGACTCACAAGTTCTCACATTTTCACTTTCTCAGAGGGATCAAGGAATTCTCACCCCCGTCCCTCTGAACTATAAATTTATCTTCTTATTCTTCCCCATTTTTCCACAGAAAGCTCTCCTTGCCCCCTTCCCCCGTGCTTTCCTGCATCTATAGAATCTCCCCCAAACGTGTTTGCTTCTTTGTACCTGCAGATTCAGATGCCATCCACATCTCCACTTGAAGGTTAATATTTCTGGGGACACCTGGGTGGCCTAGTCGGTTGAGCATCTGACTCTTGATTTTGGCTCAGGTGCTGATCTCAGGGTCGTGAGATGGAGCTCCCCCCTCCCCCCCACCCCCTGCTACACTGACAGCAAAGAGCCTGCTGGGGACTCTCTCTTCCCGTCTCCCCCTCCCCCTCTTGCACTCTATTTCTCCAAAAAAAAAGTTACTATTTCTAAACCTGAGGTTATGTAATGTGTTAGCTTGTACGCAACAGTTCTATTTTGATACATTCTCAAAGAAAACGTTGGAACTGTCAGTCAAGTTTTGATAGCTTTAGAGACATAAACATGAATAGATCTTTGCAAATTATGTTCCCCATTTGATCCTCGCCTTCCTGGCAGTGAGGTTGCACCCAAGGATAGAACATCAGAAGAAAGCTAGACCTCCGATTTCAAAAATGCAGAAATTTGTTTCTCCATCCGTGGGTAGGTAAAGTGAAAACGAGTTTTCTCAGCAGCAGCTGTTCCATTCAGGGTCTGCACGGTATGATCCAAGTCAGGTGGCAGCATTCACAGGCTCCGGCCAATATCGTCTGACCTCGATCCACCTGTGAATTGCTTCTCTTCCAACCACTTACGCACTTTATATTCCTCTGACACGGCCTCAAAAAGGCCGTGGAGGGAAAAAAGTCTATTTCCAATGCGTGCTGGGTCCACAGTGTCACGCAAAGTGATATCTACCGCCCACCGCACACATCCCACCAAGTCCTAAGATGGTTCGTCTTCACGATACAACCTTTTCAGGTGTTCAGAGGTTTCATGGTGTTTATCTGCTCATCTAACATGAAAGCTGTCCCTGTCTTTTGCTGCCTCCTTGTCGAACTTTCCATCTCACCCAGAAAGACAAGACATTCGTGGCGTCTTAAAATCACTTTTGAGAGGCGCCTGGGGGGCTCAGTCAGTTAAGTGTCCTACTTCGGCTCAGGTCATGATTTCATGGTTTGTGGGTTCAAGCCCCCACATCGTGCTCTGCATTGATGGTGCAGAGCCTGCTTGGGGTTGACTCTCTCTCTGCCCTTCCCCACCCCCACCCCCCAAATAAATAAATAAACTGATAAATTTTTATGTGTTAATTTTTGAGAGAGAGAGAGAGCATGAGAAAAGGAGGGGCAGAGAGAGAAGGAGACACAGAATTCAAAGCAGGCTCCAAGCTCTGAGCTGTCAGCACAGAGCCCGACGTGGGGCTTGAACCCACAAACAGCGAGATCATGACCTGAACTGCAGTCGGACGCTGAACCGACTGAGCCACCCAGGCGCCCCAGTAAATGGATAAACTTAAAAAAAAATCTCTTGGGGTTTCTCTATGAGTGGAGTGATACTGCAAGGTCATTTTTGTGAGTCACCACTGCCAGCCCCACCTTGTCAGAATGACTGGGGCCATATTCAGATTGCAGACTAACAATAAGCGGGAAACTAAACTCGTAAGATTTGATTTTGTCACATGTGATAATACCGTCAAACCTCGATTTGGGAAATGAGAGACAGTCATGTGCAATTGCAGAGACTGCCAACCTGAGATACATTATGCATTATACCATATGTCACTCACTTTAATGGCGGTTTTGGACTAGTTCCTTTTGAATATCACTTAGGGGAGATCATATCATTGACATTTAATATTGACGATTAGCTGCTGAGCCAGAAAGTGTTCTCTTTTCTTTTCCCTGTTCTTCGGGTATTTTCAGTGTCCCAAATATGCTTATTCTAATACCATAATGGTTACGATGACTGTTGGCTGAGGCTGTATTTCATCCGCAAGTCAATCCCCCAAATAAAAATCCCCCCAATTTTCTATTTACAGTGAAAAGGCAAAGCAAGCCTCATCTTCAGTCCTAGCTGTACAAAGCCCGTGGCCACTCATCTATGCAGACGAGAATGAAGGAGTATCTCTTATGGGGGAAAAGAGTGCAGGGGTACCCGATAGCAAGGCATGCATTTTGATAAGTACTATTTTTTATTTGCAATTCAAAGCCGGCAAATGCTCTTCTAAATATTAGATACGATGGCCTTGAAGAAAGGTATCAGAGGTCTTTTTCTATCCGGGGGCTAATCAAAAAGAACTCAGTCCTGAAATATGAATTGTTATATGTTACTGTGCTATTTTCCTTACAACTGGTTCTAGCCCTTCATTGTAATGTCTTCTATTTTCTGGGAAGAGAGAAATCTATGCAAATTTTGCTTGACTGGAGCTCCCCTGAGGCTGTTGGAGCTCTTGGTAAAGTGAGTGGTCTTCAGTCGCTCTTCCACAAAGGAAAACAAAATGGAAATAAGGTTGATGGAAAATAAAGTTTCTAAAAAAAAAAGAAAAGAAAAAAGAAATTAGAAGCCTTTCAAATGAAGGCTTCCCATTGGGCAGCACCCAGTGTGCTTAAACTACCCCATGTGATCTAGGCACAAGCTGCAACAGAGAGTCAGGAGAGATTCTTCCACAATAATTTGGGGCTAATTTTAAACCTAGGGAGTAAATATCTCTTCACTACCAGACCTCCAGTAAAATTTCTGGAATGTTTCAGCTAGAGAGAATTTCAAAGATACTTGGTTCAACAGTGAAATTTACAGCGGGGCGGGGTGGGGGGGCATGCTTAAAAAAGTTAAGCAACAATTCCTGATTTGTTAGTTGCAATTCTGGAGCGAGAAGCCAGATGCCCTGATGTTTAGGCCACCATTTTTCAACGGGCAACTCCAAATAATTGGAGTTCTTTAGTGGAATTTCTCTTCATAGCTCTTAGATGGGGCATGGGAGGGGGTGGGAGGCAAAATGTAGTTCCTTTAGGCTGTGGCCCACAGAGTGTATCTCATTCTGTATGTATACAACAACTGAAAGTATGTGATTGTGTGGCTACCCATGACGAAGTTTGTGTTGCTATAGGCCATAAAATACAGTGGCATTTCATCCTGGCTAGATGTCCAGTCCCCTCCACTTAAATTAAGCTTTCTAATAGTACAGTTACCCAAAAAGGGTGGGCTTGGGGTCCTGGCATCAGAAGCCTGAAGAATCTGTTACAGTCTTTTTTATGATTATTTAATGATGAACATTTTAGCCTTCATCATTTATGGCTGGAAGAGGAAGGGAACTTTCAGCAAGGGTTAAAGTGTTAGCCACAGGGAGGAACAAACAGCTCCTATGACCTCTGAGATTTCCTACAATATCATTGGATGGTTTCCCTGAGAACTTTCTTCACAACTCAGATTCTAAAACCAGCTGCTTTCAGATATCTTTCCCTACTCTCAAGGAACATGATCTAAATATGAATCATCACAGGCACCAAGACCTTGGCTAGAAAATCTTCCTAGTGACATGGTATCCTATTCCCTGAGATGTGCCAGAGGAATTCTTTCCATGGCTTCTTCCTCAGAAGAGAGGCAATAGGGCATAGTGGAAAAAGCTCTGGCTTTTGCTACAGTCAGAGTTAAGTATTAATCCTGACTCAGCCATCTATGGGCTATCTGACCTATGATAAATATTCTTTTCCTGGAGCCATAGCTTCTAATCTAAAAATGGGGATAATGTTGTGCACCTCAAAGAGTAGTGAAAAAGTAGAAATAGTGCATACAAAGTACCCTAACATGGTGGATTCTAGATAAATTATAACTTGCAACCATGCCGTGTATGTTGAGTCTGATCACTAGAATGAAGCACCATCTCTGTGTAAGGTAAGCTCGTGAGAATTTAATGCCCCACCAAGTCCCACACATGGATCAGTGCATGTCTGTGTTGGGGGTGAGAGTTTGGATGAGAGAAGGCAAGAATAAGAGAAGAGACCTAATTTTTATCTTTTTTACTAATTGTCTTTTCATCTTTCCCTTGCTCATTCCTTACTCATTTACTTAAAAAAAAAAAAAACACCAATATTAGATGTTAAAATAAAAAGTAACACACCAATACATTCTTGCGAAAAAATGTGAACAGAAGCATCCTTGTCATTCCTTTCTTCTGACAGGGGAGAGGACAAGATAAAATGCTAGCAAGTAAATGACCAAGGCTGGCTCTCTTGCTAGAAGTCAAAATTACCTTACCGATTTCTTCATATTAACTATTCCATATGAAATTTAGAATTCATTTTTTGAATTTTATAAAAAGTTCATTGAGATTTTTATTTTCATTACATTGAGTTCTAAACCGATTTTAAAAGAAGTAACACCATCACAAGGTAAAATATTTTCAACCATGTACTTGGTGTATTCCTCTAAACTTCCTAGCCTATTTAAAAAAAATATTCTTCAGTGAAACTTAGTATGATTTAAAGGGTTTCATATATTTCTCATTAGAGTTATTTCTATGTATTTCATAGCTCTTTTGCTATTATGGACAGAACATTTTTCTATTAAAAGTTAGTTTTGCTATGAATATTGTTCAGTTTATATCCATTATATCCACATTACTAAGCTCTTCTCGGTTCCAGGAGTTGCTATTGCTTTGAAATTTCTAGATGGACAATCGCATGTTATGCAGAAAGTGATGTTTTATTTCTTTCATTCAGATTTGCATAGTTTATATTCTTTCTATTCACGTTGCACTGGCTAGGTTCTTCAATAATCGGTTGATTAACAGTGATAATAGAGGGCATCCTCTAACTTTTTCTTACTTTATTGAGAATACTTCCATAGTTTCCTCATTAGATATGATATTTGATGTTGGTAACTTTTACGGAGTAAAAAAAGTTTCTATTTTGAATTTGTTAATTAAAAGAGTCATGGTATGGGGGCACCTGGGTGGCTCAGCTGGTTGAATGTCTGACTTTGGCTCAGCTCACCATCTCACGGTTCGTAGGTTCGAGCCCCACCTCGGGCTCACTACTGGCAGTGCAGAGCCTGCTTCGAATCCTCTGTCCCCTGTCTCTCTGTCCCTCCCCTGCTCTTGCTCTCTCTCTCAAAAATAAGTAAACATTAAAAAAAAAAAAAAAAAAGAATCAGGGTATGGTTTTAACTTTATTAAATGCTATTCCTCTGAGACTATCATATAGTTGTTGTTGTTGTTTTCTCAATTGATCAGGTAATGTATTAATCTACTTACATTCCTGGGATATATCCTACCTGATGACAATGTATTATTGTTTTCGCTATACTACAAGAATTCTAGTCATCCATGAAATGCTCAGAAGTGGCTTCATGCACAGATTTAGGGGATCCATTTCTCCAACTGTCTCTTTTCTATAATTTTCCCCCTATGTCTCGAGAGTGCCTTTTCATGGTCCTTAGAAAGCTGGAGTTAGAAAGCAGTATTGTTTTTTTTTTTTCTTTCTATGCTGTTGCATACTTTCCATTGTTGGGTCTGGTTCAGGAACAAAGGGGAGAGAGAGAAGAGAGAGAAAACAATGAATAGAGATTCATTCCTTCAACACTGTTTAAACTGCAGGGACTCCTTTTCCCAGTTCTAATGTAATAGAGAAGGATTTTCTGTGGGTTTTAGGTGCCTGCAAGCTCACCACTGCCGCTTTGTTGCCAAGAGCTGCAGGTTTTACGATTTGCCACCGGGCAGGGTCAGGAGATTAATAAAAGAAAAAAGTGGGAGATTTCCTTCAAATTCACAATCCCCTACCCAGTCCTCTAACTAGAAAATACAGGTTTCTGTTGGAGCTATTCTGTTGACATGCTGTTATAGTTCCAGGATCTGGGCTTGCTGTAGAGTCTAAATTAGGAGATTTGGCTTGCCCTAGAGTCTAAAGTAGGAGATCTGAGTAGAAAAAACAAAACGAGACAAAACAAAACCCCCCAAGAAAGAAAACTCATCATTTGAAAAGTTGTTATATGATTTTAAAGAAAGATAGAGAGTGGGGTTTATTCATTTTAGGCAAAACCCGAAGTTTCGTAAATCTAGATATGAATCCTCTAATCCCCCAACTGGATTAAGATGACACAAGGCTGTTAGTGCCACAGCAGTCTGGCAGAGCACATGGAAACTCTCTTGGGAGAGACTCTCTCATAATCCTAGAGCTCCATTTATTTTTATAATTGTTGATATGCACTCAATAAAAAAAAAAAACTAGGCATATGAAGAGACAAGAGAAGGTAAATAAAAAAGGAGAAACAATAAAGAAGAGCCACAGGACCCACAGAGAACAGTCACGGACTTGGAAATAACTCCTGCTTAAAATGTTCAAGGAAAAAACAGGGTTAAAAAGCTGTCCTTCGTGTTCTCTTATAGCTTTTAATATTCTATCAGTAATTTGGTCTTGTTTTAGAAGGTCTGCCAGCTGCTACTGCTTCTTTTTCTCCCCTGAAAAATCATGTATTGTTTCCGTTTGGTCCACGGTGTGGGAGAGGGTGGCTGAAACGCGGCCTGGTGGCTGCACGGAAAGGCTTAGGCAGCAGCCCTGCAACAGGGGGACGCGAGGGGGACACCGAGAGGACGCCACAGGGCCCCTCAGAGGCTGCTGGGCTTCGAAGGCTCCCGGTTGTGTTTGAGAGGAGCCTCTCTGAGAGCTACGGGCTGGGGCCCAGCGTGCGGGCCGGCCCGCGGAGGCGAGCCGTGGGGGCCGCCATCTTCCCGACGGGGTCACCTCGCCACCCAGGAAGTGGTTCTCCAGCAGCTCCCGGAGATGCCGGCCTGCACGGGCCCCGCCGAGCGCTCGTGGCTGGGCCAGGACCCGCCGCAGGTGCTTCTCCGGAACCACGGGGTCGCCCCGTCGTGCCGGGAGGCCTTCCGCACGCCCGGGGAGAGGGCGCGGCCCGCTTCCCCTCGGTGGCCCGCCGTGCGGAGCCACATCGTGGCGGGGACACAGGAGCGCACAGAGAGGTAGGGCGGGGGGCCGGCGGGTGCGTGCTGGCGCGGGGTCCACGCGGCCTGAACCCGGGGTGGACTAGTCGTGCCGAATCCGGGCGTCGGTGGTTGGGGGTGGGGGGTGGGGGGCGGCAAGGAGGGTGCTGGCGGGACGCCTGGCGCGGAGGCTGGGAAAGAGGCTGGAGGGTGGTGGGAGGCCGGACGAAGGGGCGTCCCCCGGCCTGTGCCGTCCGCGCCCCGCCGAAGCCGGACACGCGGTGCCCGCCTTTCGAAGCCCAGCAGTCTTTGAGGGGCCCTGTGGCGTCCTCTCGGTGTCCCCCTCGCGTCCCCCTGTTGCAGGCAGGGCTGCTGCCTAAGCCTCTCCGTGCAGCCACCAGGCCGCGTTTCAGCCACCCTCTCCCACACCATGCGCCAAATGGAAATGCGTGCTGTAGAACGTGTGTTTGTAGAACGTGCGATCCTTCTATCCGAGCCAGAGGGAATCCCTGTGCAAGGAAAGGCTGTTGTGAAGCCAGCCGCCTTCCCACAAAACCCAGTGCTGTTGTCTATGTGCACTTTAAAGAACTAGTTACAGTCACTTTTATGTCGCCCGTATTTTAATGTATGTTTTCAAGGCTTTATTTTGCTTTTCTGTATTTTTTTCATGATGGATGTTTGTTTTTTACTGTTCATTTATTTAAATGTGTATTTATTTATTTTGAGAGAGAGATTGGGAGGGAGGGGCCGAGACAGAGCGGGAGAGAGAATCCCAAGCAGGCTCCGTGCTGTCAGCGCAGAGCTGGGCTCGGGGCTGGATCCCACAGACCGAGAGATCATGACCTGAGCGGAAGTCGAGAGTCCGAGACTTCATCTACTGAGCCACTGGGGCACCCCTTGCCCATATTTTGAATCCTCACAAATATATCCAGCCGTAGTTTTTACTCAGCTTGCCCATTTGGACTACAGTCTCCAGGTTATTCAGGTGCCCTCTTTTTTTGACAGTAAATTTTCTTCGGGGAATCTTGTTTCTGATGATTGGCTCGCTTTTCTGCCCTGCCTCACGTTATCTTTTTAAATTTTCTTCTCCTATCCCGTTAAAAAGCTTATGATTCCCCCAGAAGTGGCCGCCCTCTGACTTGCCTCAATTAACATTAAAAAAGGAAGAGGCCTTTAAACTCCCCCGAATTTGTTACTGCAGTCACAGAACAATCCTCGTGCCAGCTGTCATTCAGTCACAGTTACTTCAAAGGGATGATACTCCAGCAGTAGCAGAAATGGGGACTAAAGAAGTTTTGCATTTGTGAAAAAGCACAGTATTCTGATTGGCTCATCTTGCGCCTGAGCTTTCGGTCTTAGGGGTGTGAGGTGAGAACACAGCATTGCCATTTCACTGGAGTTTGACTGTTCATAATGGAGGTGACTAAAAATAGGTCGGAATCTGTGGCGTGCGGTACATGGAGTTATTCCGAGCAGCTTTCTTTGAATATGCGTGCTTTTTAAGTAAAAAAAATTTACATAAATGGAAATGCATCTCTCCTCACTCACATTTCCTTTCTCATCATTGTCCGACGGTGTCTGCTAATAGAGACACGTGGTGTATTTTCAGGCAAATATATTGTTTTAAATAATTTGCTGCAAGATTGTCATTTTGTATCCCTTCGGTTGAAGCATTTTCTTTACAGTTATGTGATTGATCATGGCATACGATATGATTTATAAAGAGAGTGCTTTACATGGGCATTCCTCAAATTTTTCACTCTCCAAAGTAAGGCACTGCTCAATCCAGGTGTCCAGCCAAAACCTCAGCTCAAGTGATGGACGTGTCCCATGTCCACCGTTGCTTTTTCTCTCTCCTCACGGGGATTTCAAACACGACAGGGCAGTGAGTCCTATGAGCTGCCCTCCTGTCTCTCCCACTCTCTCTCTTTGTCTTATTACTCCATTATTTCTTATGAAGGGCTTATTTAGGATCTAAACAAGATACAAAACCCGAGCCAGACATTCTGTTTTTTTCAAAAAACAAATGACATGGGTGATTGCAGCTGTAAAATGAATGAGCCCAGGTGTAGCACTGGGGAGGGAGGCCCTGTCCCCTAGTTAAGGAGACGAATCCTTTGCCTGGAATGAGCCTTTCTGGAAACTTCTAGGTTTACTCGAGTCCGCTCAGGAGGCTTGCTTCATGCCCAGATGTGTGAACAGACCCATACACAGCAGAGGGCGCCCCAGTATAACACTAAAACCCCGGGGCCGCCGAACAGCCCTGCAGTTCCTGGGTCTGTGCTCAGGTCTTGCAGATCTAGCGATAGCAGTCCAAGCCAACATCTGGTGAGTGCTTATGACGTGCCAGGCGCATATACACTTCAGGCACTTCAGACACAAAGATGAATTTGGCTCAGTTCCTGCGCTCAAGAAACTTACATGCAGTCAAGTAGAGGAGATGGGAGTATGTGTGAACTAAAAATAACAACAGCTAATGTTCATTTTCCACTTCCTGTGTTTCACACACCATGCTATGGGTTTTGTTTTGCCTGCACAGTCTCATCTATTGTTCATAAGATTTCTTTAAATTAGGTACTATTATTATGGCTGGCATTGCACTGTCACCACCCTAGGGAATAAAGGTATTGGGGAAGAAATAGTAAGAAAGGCTTAAGTCTGCTGACCACACTAGGGAATAAAGGTATTGGGGAAGAAATAGTAAGAACGGCTTAAGTCTACTGATGGGAGTCAGGGAGGGGAAAGAAATAAGACAGTGACATTAGCCTTTCCTCAACTATGAGCTAGTTCAGTGCTCAGACTATATTTTGCTCAATTTTGAAACCTCAGTGCCTCACCTCGATAAATATCTCATGAACAAAAGGATAATGTTAGACTCTAAATAAATAAATAGGAGCATGTGGGTAGCTCAGTCAGTTGAGTGTCCAACTCTTGATTTTGGCTCAAGTCACGATCTCACAGTTTGTGAGTTTGAGCTGCTCATCAGGCTCTGAGCAGACAGTGCAGAACCTGGTTGGGAGTCTCTCTCTCCCCCTCTCCCTGCCCCTCCCTTGCCCCCTCTCTCTCAAAAAAAAAAAAAAAATGTTTGAGCTTGATCTGGAATGGTGAGATTTTCACAGTATAGGAGAAAAGAGCCTTCTAGGCAGTGGTTGCAGCATAACAAAGGCAGTGGGGTATGATTGTGAGATTGTCAGGGAATTTCAAGTGCTTTGGGGTGAAGGAATATCAGAGCACAAGGTGGAGAGTGGGAGGAGAAGCTGGAGAGTAGGTTGGTGTCTCAGTTAGCTGTGCTGTGTAACAAGTCACCGAAAGCTCTTTCTGTGTAACAAATTACCATAAATGGAGTGGTTTAAGCAATCAGTATTTATTGTTTATGAGCGTACAAGTCGATATGGCGGGGGGGGGGGGGTGGGATTCTGCTGATCTGGCCAGACGCTGATTTCAGCTGGGCTTGGTCATTAGTCTGTGGTGACCTGATGGGTATGCTAGGGGCTGCCTTGCCTAGGATGGCCTCATCTGCACATGTGGTTGTTGGCTGGATGTTGGCTGGTGGATCGAGGTGGCCGGCCCTGTCATCATGTGGTGGCCTACTCTGGGTTTGTTCACTTGGCGGTGGTGGGGTTCCCAGAAGGAGAGTGCAAGTGTGCAAGGCCTCTTGAGACCTGGACTTGGAATGGGTGCTCGGCCATTTCTGCCATTTTTTATTGGCCAGAGATAGTCACAGGGAGAGTCCCAGCCTAAATTCCAAGGGTGGGGGAATCGACTCCACCCCTTGATAGGAAGAGCTTCAAAGTCAAATTGCAAAGGGTGGGGATACAGAGGTGGTGAAGCACTCAATGTCTCGTAGTCAGATCAAATACCAATGATTATTGCCATCTGAATACCAAGTATGGATGTTATTTTGTACAAATGGGAAGCTCTCAAAGTTATGCCATAGATTTGGGTTTTAGAAAGATATCTCTGGTAGCGGTATAATACAAAGTTTGGAGGGAGGAGAGAATAGAGGCAAGGTGCCTTCGAGGTGGGTAATGGAACAGCCCAAGGCAATATGGGTTTAAACAGAACCCATAGTGGGGCGCCTGTGTGGCTCAGTCCGTTAAGCGTCCGACCTCAGCCCAGGTCATGATCTCGCGTCTGTGAGTTTGAGCCCCGCGTCGGGCTCTGTGCTGACAGCTCAGACCCTGGAGCCTGCTTCTGATTCTGTGTCTCCCTCTCTGTTTGCCCCTCCCCCACTCATGCTCTGTCTCTCTCTGTCTCAGAAATAAATAAACATTAAAATACTAAAAAAATAAATAAACAGAACCC
The DNA here is from genome assembly GCF_027475565.1 of Acinonyx jubatus. Lineage (NCBI taxonomy): Eukaryota > Metazoa > Chordata > Mammalia > Carnivora > Felidae > Acinonyx > Acinonyx jubatus. The sequence goes on from NC_069390.1 coordinate 106,921,092, forward strand.
ACAGTAGTAGTCCACTCCATCTAGTGATCAAGACCACCTCTTCAATGCACCCACCAATTCATCTTCCATAGAGATTTAAGGGTTTGAATTTAAATATGTGGGCCTATAAATTAACTTAGATCTCTAGATTTCTTGTCTATGTTAAATTTCCATCATTTTAAGAGGAGCCTTGTCTATCGTTATTCCAAATGACTTGAGGATGAAATACTGTGTAAAAGTTACTTTCTTGGGGCGCCTAGGTAGCTCAGTTGGTTAGGCATGCGGCTCTTGATTTCAGCTCAGGTCATGGTCTCATAGTTTTGTGAATTCGAGCCCCACATCAGGCTCTCTGCTGACAGTGTGGAGCCTCCATGAGATTCTCTCTCCCTGTCTCTCTGCCCCTCCCCTGCTTGTGCTGTCTCTCTAAATAAATAAATAAAACATTTTAAAAAAGTTATTTTCTTACATAAAATAGATACACGTTGTGAGGGATCAAGGAAGGTTTTTGAACAAGAGAAAAATGTGATCATAGATATCTCTTCGAAGGTGAATTGCACAAGGAATAGAATAGACTGATGGAGGAATGTTGTAGTAAGGGAACCATTTGGAACCCATGGAGATAGTTCATGTAGAAATTCATAAGACCTGGGGGCGCCTGGGTGGCTCAGTCGTTAAGCATCCAACTTTGGCTCAGATCATGATCTTGCAGTGTGTGAGTTCGAGTCCCTCATTGGGCTCTGTGCTGACAGCTCAGAGCCTGGAGCCTGTTTCAGATTCTGTGTCTCCCTCTCTCTGACCCTCCCCTGTTCATGCTCTGTCTCTCCCTGTCTCAAAAATAAATAAAACGTTAAAAAAAAAATTTAAAAAAAAGATAGTATCAAGGGTAAACAAAAAAGGTTGATACATTGAACCTTGTTACAGTGTGAAACATAATTTCTCAAAAGTTGCTATTAAGAGAATAAGAAGATAAACCACTGGGTGGGAAATGTTTTCAGTATTTATACAAGTTTCACAAAATATATAAAATATTATGTAAATAAGAGAAATTGGGCAAGTTTTTTTTTTTAATAAGTATGGAATAGGAGTTTCATAAGTGCTCAGATGGCCAAAAAGCAGATATAAAAATGGGTAATTTTGAGATGCCTTGGTGACTCCGTCAGTTGGGCATCTGACTCTTAGTTTCGGCTCAGGTCATGATCTCACAGGTTCGTGGGTTCAAGCCCCACATCGGGCTCTGTACACTGACAGCACGGAGCCTGCTTGCGATTCTTTCTCTCTCCTCTCTCTCAGCCCCTCCTGTGCATGCGTGTGTTCTCTCTCTCTCTCTCTCTCTCTCTCTCTCTCTCTCTCTCAAAATAAATAAATACACTTTAAAGAAAGGTTAATTTCATTAGTTATCAGGGAAACCTAAATTAAAACAAAAATTATACATGGCACCTGCCAAAATAGTTTAAAATAAACAAATGTAATAATACCAAGTGTTCGTGAGGATATAAAGCAACAATTCTCATAAATCCTAACCACTGTTATGATTTAAAATTAACCACTCTGAAGTTAATATAATCACTTTGGAAAATTCAGAAAGCTGTACGTTAGTCCTAGGAGCAGCAGTTTCACTGCTAGATTTATACCCGACATCAATGAGTATATGTGTACAACGAAGGACTTGCACAGGAATGTTTATTACAGTACTCTTCCTAATAGACCAAAATAGAAAAAAACAATCAAAATGTTCATGAATTGTAGCATAGGTAAATTGTAACACTCAAACAATGGAATATTATTCGGGACTGAAAGAAGACAAAGTATTGGAATATGAAACAACAGGTGTAAATCTCACAAACATAATCTTGAATTAAAGAGGCCAAATACACTGGAGTCCATGTCCTGTAATTCCATTTGTACTAAGTTCAAAAACAGGCAACTCATAATCCATGTTGCTACAAGTCTGCACACTAGTGGTTCCCTTTATGGGGTTGTTGACTGGAGGGAACATGGGGAGCCCTCTAGAGAGCTGATGATAACTCTCTTTCTTGGTATGAGTGGTGATTACACTGGTTATACATATGTAAAAACCAGTGTTTATACAGTACCATATTATACTTCAATTAAAACTTATCTAGAAAAAAGTGTAAATTATCTTAGAGGCCAGAGCACAATGACTTGTTTTGGAGAGTTTATGGCAAGTCATTCCACAATGGAATAACTAAATGCTAAATGGTGCAAACAGAGGTTACTCTTTTACTGGACATTTACACTATTAAGCTTGGAAAATGATTAAATTCATTTTTCAAACTGTCACAAAAACATTGGAGGCAAGTTGGAACCTGGTTGTGGGAATGGGACAAGGCAGAGGAAGAGACGGAGGGAAATTCATTGATTAATGTCAGTCTTCACTCATTCATTCTATCTCCAAGGTCACCATTTTATTATTTATTTGTTTGTTTTGTTGATGTTTATTTATTTTTGAGAGACAGAGTGTGAGTGGGGGAGGGGCAGAGAGAGAGGAAGACACAGAATCCCAAGCAGGCTCCAGGCTCTGAGCTGTCAGCCCAGAGCCTGGTGCAGGGCTCGAACTCATGGACCGTGAAATCAGGACCTGAGCCGAAGTCAGATGCTTAACTGACTGAGCCACCCAGGTGCCCTAAGGTCACCGTTTTATAAAAATTAAATCTTGTTCCTTATAATACCATCTAGGTCTCTTCATGTTGTCACAAGTGGCACAACCTCATCCTTTTTTTTTGGCTCAGAAATATTTCATTGGATATATACGTACCACTTATATTCTGTTCATCTGTTGTTGGATACTTAGGTTGCTTCCATAGCCATAAACATGGGGTGCCTATATCTTTTTGAACTCGTGTTTTGTTTTCTTTGGATAAATACCCAGTAGTGGAATTGTTGGATCGTATGGTATTTTTAATTTTTTGAGGAACTGTTTTCTACGGTGGCTGTACCAATTGATATTCCCACCAACAGTACATGAGAGTTCTTCATCCCCACATCCTTGGCAATACTTGTTAATTTTTGTCTTTTTGATTTTAGCCATTCTGACAGGTGTGAAGTGATATTGTGGACTTGATTTGCGTATTCCTGATGATTACTGACGTTGGACATCTTTTTATGTGTCTGTTGGCTCTCTGGATGTCTTTGGAAAAATGTCTATTCTGATCCCCTGCCTATTTTTAAATTGTTTGTTTTTTGGTGTTCTTTCTGTATTTTAGATATTAACGCCTTATTAGATATATTATTTGCAAATGGCTTCTCCCATTCAGTAGGTTGTCTTTTTGTGTTGTTTTGTGTGTTTCCTTCACCATACGAAAGCTTTTGGTTTTGATGTAGTCCCAGTAGTTTTGTTTTTGCTTTTGTCTCCCTTGCCTTAGGAGACATATCTAGGAAAATGTTGCTATGGGTGATGTTAGAGAAATTACTGCCTTTGCTCTCTTCTAGGATTTTTATGGTTTCAGGTCTCACATTTAGGATCTAAACTGGAATTTTAACCTGTGATTTTAACTACTACACTTTAGTGTCTCCATAAAAAGTAAAAAAAAAAAAAAATGTTAAAGGTGGAAAAGCACATGCTGCCTAGGGAACTGTGTAAAAAAAGGACAGGAGATAAGAGATAGCCTAGCATTATAACTTATGCATAAGATTGGTTCTGGTGGAATATTATTGTATCAGTTCAGCTTCTCAGTTCCCTGTACTGGAAACTGAATCAGAATAGCTTAAGCTAAAGGCAGTTTGTTGATAGGACGTCAGAGGGCTCACACAATAGACAGGAGGCTGAATGACCAAGGCTTGGAAACGTAGGACCCATGAAAACCTGTGGAAACCTCAGTAGGCATTGTGGGAAGGGAACAGTCTGGTGAGCAACGTCTCGCCAGCCCTAACCCACCTGGCTTAGATTCTAAGTCCTCAGGAGTGTCTTAGGGGCCAGTGTTGCGTCACTTCTGCCCCCACCCCCAGGCTAGGAGAAGGAGAAGCTAAGCCCTTCATTCTGCTATGAGAATTGGTTTCCAAGGACTGTACTCTGTCTAAGATTGTGCAGTGCAGGAGAATTATTCCCCCACAGGAAAGCTAGGGTTGGGCGGAGGGGTGCTAGCTGGAAGCTAAATAATGACCTGGTCTGCTAAGACTGGTGTAAAAGAGCAATGACAGTTGATATGGAGTGTCACCACTCCCCACATCATCAAACAGGTGTTTTTTTCAACACTGAGGCTCTGTGTTCCGAGGAGCAAAAGACATTTGATTATTTTCATAGTGTCAAGAGTCCTCATTACTTTTGGGAGATTTGAAACTTTTCTGGAAAATGGTAATAGTCGAAAGATAATTCTTTTTCATCCTATATTTAAAACTAATATCCAAGTCTCCCTCATCCTCAGCTTTGACTGGACCGTTGGCTGGGTTTTTCTTTCCTCTTCCAGCTCTCTGAGAAGAGAGGATTTTTGGACCAAAGGTAAAGTGGGTGAAATATTCCAGAAATTGCATTTTTGATATTTATATAAATATCATATAAATATATAAATTATTAATTTATTAATAAGTAGTAATTATTTATTATATATATGTGTGTCCTGCCCAATGTCAAGCAGAAACAAAACTCACGTCTCCTGCTGTCAACTCTGCTTTCTCTATCCTAGCACAAAAACAACGGAATAATTTTTTCCACATTTTTCTTATGGTTTGCAACATGATTCAGATCCTTTAGTCACCTGTCCAAGCTTCCAAATTTCTGGCAGTACATTCTTCCCATTTCATGGGAAAATCTGGCTCAATTTCTCTCCTTCAAGTTTCCTGCACCCCAGGGCCCTCCCCCTCCTCTGGTTTCTGTGTTGCTCTGCGCCTGCATCTTGCCTGTGTGCCCTTGGTCACATCACAAGGATCATTAGGTTCTGCTCATTTTATGAGTCCGTGTCTCTTCTCCTCAGCAACTTTATCTTTGCCTCAAGGCCTCGACCCCTGCATCATTTAACAGTCTATCAAACACTGTGTGAATTGAAACTGGTAGGTTGATTGGTCTGATTAGCAAATTACCTTTTTTAACAACCTGCTTCCAGCCTTCAGTACTCTTGGCCCAGCTCTCCGAGCCCTCGGGCTGTTAGCGTGCCCAATGTAGCAACCTACTCCGGCTCCAGCCTCGTGCCTGTGTCTTTCTCTTTCCTGCTGTCTTCCCAAGCGCCAAAACCAGCCCATTAGTATTGTGGGCTTTTTGCCTGTGTTAACTTTGATAATCATGTTATTAGGCGTAAATGGAGAATGTCTGTTTCAGATACAGATGCTGCCTTATAAACCACTGCACAACTTAATGGCTTCAAAGAACAACCATTTTTTTATTGCTCTTGAGTCCGTGGCTGGGTGGTTCTGCTGATCTGGGCTGCGCTTGGCTCATCTTGGCCGGGCTTGCTCCTACGTGTGCTGTCAGCTGGCAGGTCATCGGGGGCTGGTGGCGTCTAGGTTAGTTTTGCTAGGATATCTTGACTTTCCTCCACATGGTTTTTGGTTCTCCAGCGGGCTAGACCACGCTTGTCCTCCTGGTGGTGGCTAAGTTCAAAAAGAGGAGGAGGAAACCTGTGGTTTGTTTTTCAGGCCTATCAGGTTTGAGATTGTCCCACTGGTAAAACAAGGCACAAGGCTGAGCCCAGAGTCAGTGAGGAGAGCAGAGAGATCAGATTCAGAGAAGTGTGAAAATTTGCAATGCAAGTACAGTCAATCTGGTACAACACCCAATTAAAGTAACTTTAAAATTAACCAGGCTGGTTGCTTGATAGGTGTATATTATACACATATATAAATATTTAGGGGTGTGTGTGTGTGTGTGTGTGTGTGTGTGTGTGTAGTTTTAATCCAAGGTAGTAATAGCAATCAATGGAGTAGTAACCAATGGAGTGGACATTGGTTGTTTTTTTGCCACTATCCTCCCCCCTTGTCCCTCCTTCTTGCAGAGGTCCCTGATTTGTTTAGGACTGGGTGATTTCTCCTGTACTCTCCGTGTTTACAGTTTTGGGAGAGCGGCATGTGACCATGTTTAGTGAACCAAAGCACCGCTTCCCTCTAGTAGCAGTGATGGGCACACATCTCCAGTTGGGCCAGTAAGAGACTCAGTGTGAGGTCTTTATCTGAAGCAGGCTGCTGCACCTAACTCCTTGGCAGGGCCTGAACCTGAAAGCAGACATTGTGGAAGCTGCTTTAGTCACTGCCACTGTGGAGCCAAGAGATGGAGACAAACTCAGTCCTGGTGGTGATGGTATCTGAGCTGCTGGATCCATCTGTATCTGAAGACACACACGGGACTCATTTATTCATTTACATGAGCTAATAAATCTTCTCTTTTTATTTAGCTGAGTTAAAAGATTAATACATATAAAGTACTTAGATCAGTATCTAGCAATAATAAGTACTCAGTATGTATTAATGTTATTTGTTTATGTCAATTTGACTTGGGTTTTCTGTCATCTGTAACCAAGTGAAACTTAACTGATGCAACTAACGAGAAAATATGATGAAGAAGAGAGCCCGTTTACAGTAGCGACAGGGAAATAAAAAATCCATACGTATTCACCCAGACAGAAATAAGTGAGGCCTAAGTGAAGCAAACGATGAAACGTTATTGAGGGACCAGAAGAAGATTTGAATATTTGAAAAGAGACAGCAAGAACCTGGCTTGGAAGATTCCATGTTTTTTTTTTTTTTTAAACATTTATTTATTTTTGAGACAGAGAGAGACAGAGCATGAACAGGGGAGGGTCAGAGAGAGGGAGACACAGAATCTGAAACAGGCTCCAGGCTCTGAGCTGTCAGCACAGAGCCCGACGTGGGGCTCGAACTCACAGCCCTCACGGACTGCGAGATCATGACCTGAGCTGAAGTCGGCCGCTTAACCGACTGAGTCACCCAGGCGCCCCAGATTCCATGTTTTAAATAGATGAAATTTCCATAAAATAATCCACACATTTTTCTGTGTATTAGCTCCTTCTTCTCTCTCCCACAGCCTGATGCCTCTCTCTCAACTCTTCCAAATATATACCACCCTCTTCCTCTAATCAGTTACGAACGCCTTGTGATTTAAGCTTTCCAGTAGTTTCTGAATCTGTTTCCTCTTCCCCATGCCCACCCTGACATTTCCAGTTTGGGACTGCATGGTCTGTTTCCTAGACCGTACTACCAGTCTGCCATCAGTCTTGCCGCCTTACTTTTGATCCCACAAGTTCACCGTCGAGTCCCTGCTCGTTATTGAAGCCTTCGAGGCCATTCTTATCCTGTCTCCCTGCTCTCTGACAGCACTGAGCTGCTTGGCGTGCTTCGCCTGGACCGTGCTCAACAAAGGCAGGTTGGTGCCTTTGTTCGTGTGGTCGCCATTAGTGGCGTCTGCTATGGCACCTTTGTTCACGTGGTCCCCGTTATTGGTGTCTCCCGTGGCACCTAAGACCTAATGCCGACCAGCGCACTCACCTCACTTAGTGTTATGGTTTGTTGACGTCTGTCTCCTGACTAGACTGGCAGGCAAGGAGCGTGTCAGCTTTGTATCCTGAGCCTAGCACAGAGCCCTCAGTGAATATTTGCTGATGGATCAGTGAACAAATGCATGGTTCCCTGGCCCTCTAGCTGCACAGGAAAGGAAAACTGAACATTTCTTCAAGGGGTATTGCACTTACGTAAGAAGATCGTTCACAGTGGGGTGTATGGTGCTGCGGAGTGGGAGGAAGCAAAGAATATTCAGGGTCGAGCAGTGAGATGAAAATGAATACGGTCACTTGTGCTGAAACTGTCATTCCTTGCAGCAGCGATAATAACAAGACATAAATATTCATGGTGCCATTATTCAGAGACTTACGAAGTGTTGGCAGAGGATGTGCTGTCTGGAAATTTTGCTTCAGTGCCTGAAACTATTACTGATAATTTTTTTTAGAGGAAAACCCAATGAACTAGTGGTCTCAGAGCTAGCGAGATCATGGGACTCTCACAGGGTGATGGCTAAGTGAAAGGAGGCTCTGGGCCAGCACCAGCCCAGGGGCCTGCTATCTGGCCAGGCTTTTACTGGGAGTATTTGTTAGGCTTGGCTCTCACCTGTGTGGCAACACGGGGCTGTTCTTGTGAGACCGTCTCCTCTTTGCTGCCAAAGAACGTGTGCATACAGTTAGATTTCCAAGGCTATTCTTTCTTTCTCATAGTTTTATGTATTATTTAGACAGAAACATTTATTTTCTCCAGATTTATTTCTCCAGATTGTGGATACCATGCAAACTCATGGAAGAGAATCTGGAAAACGTAGATGTGTATAAAATAAAAATTGCTTCTGTCACCCAAAGGTAACCATTTTGGTGTATTTTCTTTCAGTGACTTTTCTGAAAAATATACGAGTGCTGAGCTGGTGGGATATGGCATCGGGCTCTGTCGTAGAGACCTGCACTGGCCAGAGAACTGGGTTTGCAGCATATTCTTATTGCTGTCTAGCTGGGAGGCTCTGAGCCAGCCACTCACCTGTTCCCTGCCCTGGTTTCCTCATTGTAAAGTATGGATTAAGACAGTACTCCACAGAGTTAGTGTGAGAATTAGAACAGATGCTCACTGCAAAGCCCTGGACTCAGGGGACTCACGGGGTAGTGTGGAATTGGTGGCCAGGGATTGGCAGCTATTTCTAGTAGCTTTAGTGTTGATAACGGAAGTTGTCCCGTCCCTGACATCTCCACACACTCCTCCCTTTCCTCATCCCTGCGTCTAACCAGTCACCAAATCCTGGTGATTTTACTTGTTCTGTGCTACTCAGACATGTCCTTTCCTCTCTGTGGGGAGGAGGTCCTCCGATGCACCCCTCAGTCTCTGCTTTGGTTCAGGGTCTCAGAATTCCTTGCTTGGGGTATCACAGTTTTACTGGCCTCTTTTCTTGCTGCCTCCCAAACCATTTTCCATGCAGCAAGCAGAGAGAAGTTCTTTTCTTTTTAGAGAGCACACAAGTGCAAGCAGGAGAGGGGCAGAGGGACAGAGAGAGAGAGAGAATCTTAAGGAGGCTCCACACTCAGCACAGAGCCCAACGTGGAGCTTGATCTCACAAATGTGAGTGAGATCATGACCTGAGCCGAGGTTAAGAGTCAGACACTCAACCAACTGAGCCACCCAGGTACCCCAAGAGAAGTTCTTCAATGTAAATCTGACCATATGATGGTCCTGCGATAGTTATGGGGCCACGATGTTTAGCTCTGTGCGTGTGTGTGTGTGTGTATGTATGTGTGTGTGTGTGTGGTTCATGTAGGAGAGACAGGGAGAGTGTATGAGTGTGTGTGCATGTGTGTGTAGGAATTCTGAGGGTGAAGGAAGGGGTTTTGTGCTTGAGCCCCAGAGGAAGTATGGAGAGGTTGACTGAACTCCTTTCTGGTCTGGAAAGCTTCCTGATGGAGGAGGGGGTTTGGGCCAGAGTCTGAAGGCACTGTCTTCTTCAGCATTTTTGGTGCAACTATAGCTATAAACAGTGCCGCTGCAGAGACCTGGTGCCCGGTGGGCTCTGAATTACTTGTCATAACGTCTGCATGACCCACAGCTGCAGTGTCAGCTGCTAAAGCAGCAGTGAAGCCAGGAGGCTGAGCTGGGAGGCTGAGCTCAGCTGAGCTGAGCTGCCCGTCAGAGCCCTGGGGAGAGCTCCAGCCCACTGCCAAGGCCAAGGCTCCCTCTCAGTGGTCTGTGTAATGCGCACACCTGGTATACCGCACCCTCCGTGACTGGGCCCTTGCCTTTGGCTTTGGCTCCTGCCTCATTTCTAGTTAGGTACCCAGGAGTCCTCTTGCTCACACTGTTCGGAGCTAATGGTGTTTCCTGGGTGGATCGTGTATGTCTCCATGGTTTGGTACCTGATCTATTGGTCAGGATCTAGTCCGGGTGTAATTAACAAAGACTTACATAAAGAACAGCCTAAGTCACCTAGTGTGTTTCACTTTCACATGAAAGTCTAGGGAAGACAGGCTAGGGCTGCTAGGTCTCCCACTAGGAGTAGGACTGCCTAGGGACTTAGGCTACTTCCAGCTTACCACTCTGACATCCCTAGGATGTAGCTCTTGTATTTAGGGTCCAGGATGGCAAATATCACAGCTAGTTTATAGCAGCAGGACGAACTGAGAAATAAGTAAAGGGGCACAGGGCACGTTCTGCATTTCTTTAATGGAATATTCTGAGAAGCTTCCCACAGAACTCCTACTTACATGATATTAGCCAGAATTAGTCAAGTGATCATACCTAGCTGCAAGGGAAGACAGGAAGTGTATGTCTTTACTTTGGGTATAGCCAAAATTAGGGGTTTCAATCACTGTGAGAGAGGGGTCAGATAGATAATTGGGGAATGGCTGCAGTATCTAGAAATTCCTGCTCGTCTTTCATGCAGAATGGTTCAGCTCCTTTGGAAAGCGATTTGGGTATTTCTTATAAAACTAAAATGTGCGTTGCTGCCATATGTCCATCACTAGATGAATGGAGAAAGAGGATGTGGTGAATATATACAATGGAATATTATTCAGTCATAAGAAGTAATGAAATCTTACCATTTGCAACAACATGGCTAGAGCTAGAGAGTAAAATGCTAAGCGAGTTAAGTTCGTCAGAGAAAGACAAATATATGATTTCACTCATATGTGGAACTTGAGAAACAGAACAAATGAACAAAGGAAAAGTGAGAGCAAAGAGAGAGAGAGAGAGAGAGAGAAGAGAGAGAGAAACCAAGAAACAGACTCGTAATTACAGAGAGCACACACTGCCGGTTGCCAGACGGGAGGTGGGTGTGGGAATGGGGGAAACGGGATGGGGATTATTTTCCCGTAAAAATGTGCACACTGATATTCAGAGCAACTTTATTTGTAATAGCCCCAAACTAGAAACATGTCAAATACCCTTCAGCAGATGAATGGTTAAACAAGTGATGGTTTGGTTATTCCATGGAATAGTGCTCAGCCATGGAAAGGAATACTGATCCGTGGAAAAACTTGGATGATCGCAAGGGAATTATGCTGAGTGAAGGAGCCAATCTAAAAAGGCTACATACTATCTGATGCCATTTATAAAACATTCTCGAAGAGACCAGATGGTGGAGATGGAAAGCACATGAGTGTCAGGGCTTAGGGCCGGGGTGGGAGAGGAAGGTGGGTGTGCTTATAGAAGGGCTGCATAAGGTATCCTTATGGTGACTGGAATGTTCTGACATTGACTACGTCAGTGTAATTGTAATTGCAATTATGTAATTGTATGTTTTACACTGTGTAATTGTGTCAGTTACACAAACGTACACACAGGATAAAACTGCTCAGAACAACACACACACACACACCACACGCACGCACCAATGAGTACATGTAAGATGAAATCTGAGGTAGACTGGAGCAGTGTTGACTTCCTGGTTGTGATGTTGTGCTCTAGTCCCGCGAGACGCTACACTGGGGGGAAATGGATGAAGGGCGTATGGGATCTTTCCTTATCATGCTTTACAGCTGCCTGTGGTACGACATACAGTTATCTTCAGAAGTTTGATTAAAAGTGCTTTCAGGAAGTAAAATTAATGTAATTAAAACATCAATCCATAAAAAAAATAAACCCACAGCAAGTGAATAGCATTTTGGAAAGATCCTGTTGAGACGATCCACATATCTCCTGAAAATAGTAATTTTTAAAAAAGAAACCACACTCACACATGTTAATTCATTTCATATTTATAGAGAATCAGGAACACAAGTAGAAGCAAGGACGAGATCTAAAGCCGGGAAATTAGCTGTGTGGCTTATTGTAAGGGTAAATGTAACCCCAAACGTAGCAGTTTCATAAAACATTTAAATAGCTTTCTTAGAACTGGCATATTTTAAATTGGTTTAAAAGTGTCATTTTTGTTCTAGGTCATGAGAAAAGATTCAGATTGTTGTAAGTCCCAGTCAGATTCTTTGGTTTATTTAAGACTGGCCCTACCTTGTTTGGCAAATATTTTGGTTCCCTCTTTTTTTTTTTTCTTAAATTTATTTTTATTTTTAAAAATTTTATTTAGATTCCAGTTACTTAACCTACAGGCCAACATTAGTTTCAGGTGCACAGTGTAGCGATTCCACACTTGTGCACACCACCTGGTGCTCCTCCCAGGTGCCCTCCTTGGGTCTCTCTTAGAGTGGGGTCAGAACACTTGGGCTCAGAGTCGCGTAATTTTGATTTTCAGCCTCTTGGTGCTTCCAGGCTTCTGGGTTTGCTCTAGGAAGCACACACCTCAGACTTCAAATGACTTCTGTGGATAGTTGCTAAGTTGCAACCAGGTCGTTTCTGTTCATTGAAGGGGACACCTTGGCTAATATGTGAAGACTGTTTTCTCCAGCATGTAAGAGGCTGGCCGCTCTGACAGACTCCTTGAGAACAAAACTCTGAGCGTGGTCTTTGGTGGGAGGGAGCGTCTGGGGCAGCACCAGCTTTGGCTACTGTAAGAAGCTTCTCAGGAAGCATTTGGGGTAGAAGGGCAGGCCATCCTCTTGGGTCCAAGTCGATGTCTTAGTCAGTTTGGGCTGCGGACTGAGTAGCTTAAACAACGATTTATTTCTCATTGTTCTGGAGGCTGGGAAGTCCATGATCAAGGTGTTAGCAGGTTCAGGGTCTGGTGAGGGCACTCATCTTGGTTTGCCCATGGCCATCCTGTCATTGTATCTTCAGGTAGAGAGGGGCAGAGGGAGAGAGAGAGAAAGAGAAAGAGAGAAGGGATTCTCATGTCTCTTCATAAAAGGGACTACTCCCATCCACCCTTATGATGCTTATGAGGCCCACCCTTATGAGGCCTCTACCCTTACCACCTAATCATCCCAACACCCCCCTCCTGATATCATGACATTGGGGGTTAGTCCATCACAGCCCTCCTCCACCACGTTGACTCCTGTCTGCACCTGTGAGTGGCTGACAACAGAACACGTAGTCCTTCTTTGCTTTCCAGAGTAAGTTGTGGGAAAACAAAGGGAATGTTTGATTTATTTCTCAACCATAAACAGTTGAAGATTAGGCCTTGTCAGGTTTCAGCAGAGAGTGGCTGGATCAATACCCTCTGGAGCAGTGCTTGTCTAACTTGAAAGTGCACACGACCCCGCTGGGGGGAGTGTTACATGACCTTGTTCAGCAGGTCTGGAGAGGGGCTACGATGATTCATGTTGCACAGTGCCCATGTCGGTGGCCCCAAGACCACACTCCGCAAGCGAGGCACTGGGTTTGGACAGTGAGGTCTGGGAGACCAAGGACGCTGCCTTGTTTCCCATTTTATCCCGTCTTGGCATGACGCCTGGCACAAACGGAGTTCTCAATAAATATTTGCTGAATTGAATTAATGGGGGACACCAGCTACAAGGACAAATTTTATAGCCTAATTTTCTTTGAGAGTCAGCTCATAGCCCAAAACCAAATGGATAAATACCAACCATAACTAAACATGTGTTTAACCAGCCCTTTGGAGTTTCCCAAGCCCTTGAATTGATGTTAGTTTATTTGATTTTTACTCTTACAATAATCCTCTGAAGAGGAGCTGTTACTATTATTTTTCTGTTATGGATGATAAAAGCCAAGTCAGCAAGGGCAAGTCACTTGCCTAAGGAAGGCTAGCAGAAGGTACCCTGCAACGTGGGTGTTCTGACTCCTGGCTTTTTCCTCTTGTACTTTGCACGAATAGTAAAAACTTGACCGGAAGTAGATTATGTAACTCTTGGTATCGTACAGCTGGAGCCTGCTGATGTCCCTATTCCTTGTTAAGTGCCACACACTTGGCATAGAGGAGCTAATAATGTGTCTGAAATGTAAGTCTGTGGGTGTGACTGGAGATTTGTCAGAGAACTCACAAGCTCTCACTGGGCTGCTGGACCAAACTCAACTATCTGTGCCTGAAGGCTCTTGTCTCTCCCTCCCAAAGGAAGGGAGTGCATCTATGTTTAGTTTCCCGAAGGACCAGAGATTCCCTCCCCCAGGGCACCATCCCACACACCCTGGGGTCTGCAGGGGCAGGGCAGCTGGCAGGCAGGTACAGACTGCCTGGCTGCAGAGTGACCGTGGCAGGTCACCACCTCCCCCGAGGTTGCTTTCAGGCCTGTCCTGAGAGAAGGGCGGACAGCAGGGAACTCGGACCTACAGTGTGTCTAGATAGCACACAGGCCCTGCTGTGCCTTGGGACGTGGGGTGCGCTCACATCTTCTTTTCTCTTGCTAACGCTTGCTTTAGAAATTTCCCTGATGAAGCCTCTTCCAAGACCCATGTCTGGAGATGCTGTGGACTTCATCCGAGCTATTGTTATGGGGGGTGGCAGTCTCAAAGGGACCTCCCTTGACCCATCTTGCCTGACGGAGGGGGTTTGACTGTTTTGTAGGTGGAATCTCAGCTTTCTCTTCTCTTTGCGACACTCACCTGTTGCCATTGGCTTTTCATCTGTGGCCTCTTTTGCAAAGCAGACCACAGTTCCGGGTACATAATAGATAGAATAATAGAAAGGCACTGAGTCAACATTTTACTTTTTGTAACCCTGCCCCGACCCCTCTCCTAACCATCTATGTGAGCATATTGCAGTCCAGTCTCTGCAGACCCACCGAGGAGCCTCACTGAAGTTTCCCACAGGGGAGTCTGGAGGAGTCGTGCAGGCTTCCCGGACTCTCAGGAGAGAGCTTACAGTCCTGTCAGAATGGTTCTTTGTGTATCAAGGAAGAAATTCTGAGCAAGAGTGGGTGACGTCCTGAGGGACAGTGTGGCAGGATTTGTAATCTTTGTAATCTGCCACACGTGAATTCACCCGAAAGACGCCCGGCAAGAACTGTTACTTACGTGTATATTACCCCTTGAGGGGTAGGGGGCGTGTATGTGTTTATAATCTACCCTGGGCAGTGGAGAGTAATTCCAACTAGGGAGATGCATACTGATGAAAAGTCGGGGCTTCAGGCCCTGGGTTCGAGATCTAGCTGTGCCGTTTAGTTTTTTCTTCTTTTCTGTGCCTGTTGACCAGCCTTTCCCATTTCACCCAGCCTCCCCCACCTGCTCTGGCAACCACAGTATGTCTCTGTATCCATGAGTTCAGGGTTTTGTTAGATTCCACATATAAGTGAGAGAAATTTGCTTTTCTCTGTCTGGCTTATCTCACTCATCATAATGCCCTCAAGTCCCATCCATGTCACAGATGTCAGAATTTCCTTCTTTTTTATTGGATGAACAATACTCCATTGTATACATATGCCATGTTTTCTTTATTCGTCCTTTGATGGGCATGTAAGTCTTTTTCATGCCTTGGCTATTTTAAGTAAAATGCTACAGTCAGCTTGGGAGTGCAGATATCTGTCTGAGTTAGTGCTTTCATGTCCTTTGCACAAAGACCCAGAAGTGGAATTGCTGGGTTATAGGCTAGTTCTAGTTTTAACTTCTTGGGGGTCCTCTGGTTGCACCAGTTTGCATTCCCACCAGCAAGTGCACACGGGTTCCCTTTTCTCCACATCCTCACCAACACTTTGCTCCGTGAGGTGATATCTCACTCTCTTGAGATGTCTGGCGATGTATTTGATTCTGTAAGCCTGTTTGTCTAGAAAAACAAGCAAGTAAGCAATCTCACTTTGTATGTTCATGAGGGGATGGAATAATGCAGATAAAGGCCAGCATGGTCCTGGCACATGGCATCAGCACTCACCGAACGTTAGTTCTTGAGATGGAGTCCATCCCGGAACCCCTTTCATTCTAGGACCCAGTGTTACTCTCGCTTCTGCTCTTCTGCCGTGGTCTGCAGATTATAGAGCAGTTACTCCAAGCCTCCTCAAGGGTTAGAGGCATCGCTTTGATAGAGGACGTCACTGTGGCTCAAAGTTTCCTAGATATGGTTATGGATCTGGCTGACTCTTTTTTTTCCTGTCCCCCTTTTCTTCTCTTTCCCATCCCTGATTGCCACACTTCACCAACTCTCATCCTCTCCTGATATTTCTTCAGTTTGGATCTGCCCCATCTGTTTACAGATCAAGATTATCTGTGGCCATGGAGTCTGATTACTGGGTTTTTGTTTCTCCTACTGTTGACTTCCCATAAGCCCAGCCTATTCACCTGACCTTCTCAGATAAACCTCATGCCTCTGATGGGTCTTTTTTTTTTTTTTTTTTAATGTTTATTTGTTTTTGAGAGACAGGGAGAGAGCATGAGCAGGGGAGAAGCAGAGAGAGAGAGAGAGAGAGAGAGAGAGAGAGAGAGAGACAGAATCCAAAGCAGGCTCCAGGCTCTGAGCTGTCAGCACAGAGCCCAACATAGGGCTCGAACTCACAGACTGTGAGATCATGACCTGAGCTGAAGTTGGACACTTCATCGACTGAGCCACCCAGGTCCCCCTCTGATGGGTCTTTAAGATGTTGCTAGTATCCTAGATATCACAATGTCCATGTCCCTGTGATGTACTTCTCCCAGAGGTTAGAATGTGAAGAAATCAGGTTGCATTTGTCTGAGTCGTGGGTGGACAGTCCCTACTTAAGTCTGTCTCTTGGTCTCTCCCAGCCACCTAACATCTCCATTTCCTCAGACTGTCAGTTTACCCTGTTGTCCTGGAGAAATTACTCACAGCATCCTCTTCTTTTTCTCAAAAGTATCTTGAGCTTAGAAGATATATCGTAAGGGCATCCTATATTTTGGGATAGGTATATATTTAAGTTTTCAAGTAGAAAAGATGGTGGATTATCAGGCAAAAACATATTTTTTCAGTACAATAACAAGAATTGTGATAAGGAAAGTCAAATTGAAGTCATAATTTTCAAAAACGGTGCTTCAAAGGGTTTTCTTTCTGTAGTGAAAACTAGAATGTGTTTTTATCATAGCAAGCAATGTTTTGGAAAACTTGGAAGAGGCTTGCTACATGATTTACATTCTAAGTGGTCAACCCTTGTTCAATGGAATAAGTATACAACGAGCTAAGAATGCTCAAGGGGAAAACACATGCACATCACACATTTTTTGAAGCTTCTGAAACCCTTCTCTTCTTTTTCTCGCTTCCCTTCATGTTACTGGGCAGAACGCATCTTTCACAAGCAGGTGTGAACAAGAAGTCTGATAATACTCAGGACTAGTAAAAGTACTCAGAACTAGGAGGAGCCGGCAGCCCATCCTAAAATTCTGCAGCCATGTTAAGATATGACTGAGCGGAATCGTGTGAGGAGCTGGGAGAGAAAACTTCCAGCTTTGTTACCATCAGCTGTCTCTACCTGAGCAGAAGAGACGTGAGGTGGTGTAAATGCCACATACTGTCAAGCCGCATCAGTGACACAGGGCCACAGTGGATAGAAAGAGACAACGTAGCCTTCACACACAGCAGCCGCAGCTGTGGTAGAAACTCGGGGCTCCCAAGACAGGCCGTTTACCAGGTTCACACATTCTCACTCTGTCGTTCCTCAAGATACATGTCATGCGTTAACCAGGTCCTTTCCTTCTGCACTGTGTAGAAGGGCACAGGGCTGTAATAGAGGCCGGGCGAACGATGCCACCTGGTACCCAGCTGAAAGAGGACGTATAGCAAAATCCCAGAGGAGCTAGAATGGACAAGGAAACAAAGGTGGCTTAATGTTTCCTTTATCAGTTGTCTTCCCATGGACAATCCAGGCTTTATAAGGAGGTTACAAAGAAAAGGCTGGATCCTATTCTTTCATTAAAGCACCATCAGGCCTCAATGTTAAACAAAAGAAGTCTCTCAGATACGACACACTGTAATTTACACCTGGTTACTCGGAATGATGGCGTGATTTATATTCAGCTCTAGGTTGTCTGTCTTTGACATTCTACCCACTCACATCTTTGCATATTCAGAGGCTGTGGGAGCACAAAAATATTAAAATGAAATCCACTACACTTTACAGTAGAATGACATGTAATTTATTCATATAACTGACAGTTAGGCAGTACTCAAAATTCATTTAAGTAAGCAAGTGGTTACACAAACATCTAATCATACTAAAATCGATAGTCAGAAGGTATAAAATACCATGGGTATGAAATGCCATGGTAAATACTATTCAACAGACTACAATCATAATTCCAAACGAAATCATGGTCTTTCAAATGATTTTTAGCAATTTTGGAATGATGTGATTTTTCCCCCCCTCCAAGCCATTTACTTTTTTCACTGATACAAGACAAGGTCATTATTTTCAAGAGATACTACAGAAGGACACACCTTAGGTCCCTCTCTTGCAACACATTTTCTTGCAAATTGTTTTTTTTCATATAACCTCTTGACATTAAAAATAAACCAGTCAGCACTCAGTTCCCCAAGCACAGATGCTTGGATCAGAAGAGTGCCAGGGTGTAACTGAGTTCAGCAAGAGGCAGGCAGTGAAAAATCTTCTGCAGCTTTTGAAGCGTGCATACTTCTTTTCTGAGGCTCCAAGCATCATAAACATATTTAGGCATCCAAGCCAGTAAAATTAGGGGGATAAAATAATTTGATATCCATACGACTAGGATACAATCGCAACTGGGGATAAGTTACAGTATAATTCTGCGGTACTTTGGACAAAAACAGCACCTACCTAAATCTGCTTCTCGTAAGCCTCGTTACATCGTCATGAAGCGCAGCTGTGTTTGCAGGAATGGTTTGGTTTATCATGTGTCTGTCTGTATTATTTGCAAGTCATATACTTTAGTGGAATGAGGTCCAAGCGTGAACCCGGCCCGAAGAGCTAGCAGCGGTTGTCATGAGACGGATCAATAAATTAAAAGGCTTTCACAGAACAAGAGTCCGCTAGATCTCTCACGTACAAAAGACAGCTAGAGAAATACAGTTCTTCGATGCTGAATGATGAGGGGGAGGAAAACAATCTAAAAAAATAGAAAACTCTCTCCATACTTGGGTGTCAAGGCAAATGTAACACTGCATAATGCCACAACATGAACAGTCACTGGATGGCAGATACTCCAGAAGCGGTGATATCTGGGGATCTGGTAGTTGTGACCCAGAGATGAAAGTACCGTACCAAAAGGCATGCATACAATCACTGTGTGCACTCAGTGTATGAGCTGGGACCTAAGCAGGGAACTAACACGACAATGAGGCAGTGTTCCGGGGGTATCCGTTAAAACCAGTATGCGCGACTACATGTTGATCAAACCTTCTGAGGCAGCGAAGTGTGGGCACAATGCCATGTCTGGGTTCCGCAGCTGTTTTATGATCCTCTTGCGAAATTTCTCCCGCACACGATTGAATTCCATGATGTCCGTGGGGTCCTCTTCAATCCAAAACTTGTGAAACTCGTGCATCAAGTAGCCTGTTACAGAGAAGACAGTGATAAGATTGCAGGAGAAAGAAAAAAGTCCTTAATCACATTCAGAGTCACTGAATGCTGAAAGAGATGTCCGATCAATTGGTCAATTGACGGCAACCCCGGGGCTCAAAGAAGAGGTCGAAATGCAGCAGATACTCCTGTTATGGATTGTTCTTTAAAACCCGTGGGTGAGGAGAGGGCAAATGGGTGACCGGCATTGAGGAGGGCGCTTATTGGGATGAGCACTGGGTGTTGTAGGTAAGCCAATTTGACAATAAATTATATAAAAAAAAATGAAATAAAATTCGTGCAGTAGAAACTACCAGTCTGCAAGATTTTTGCGGCTGGTCCTGGGATTATTGTCCCTGTACTGAAGGAGGGAGATAGACAGTTCTGCCGTCTCTGGAATGTGCACCACGTCTGGAGCAGAACCTGAGGGGCTGACAGTGACCACTTCATCCTGCCCCTCCTGATTAAATTAACATAATGCCTGATTTTTCAGAATTACTCCACTCAGCCTTTTTTCTCGTTACTTGATTTGAGAAGAGCTTTAAATTACTCTGACAAATCAAACAAATGTGTTCTGACAGTCTATTATGAGACAATAAAAATTGTAAATCAACTCTGAACAACACAGAGCAGTCATTAAACTGCATGAAATTGTTACTAAGACCTTCTTGCTCTGAAGCATAATGTCCTCTTCAAATACTTCTGTGTCTCAAAAATGTTATCTATGAATAAAATGGATTGGGAACGTTTTCGGAATAAGCGCTAAGTATTGAATCTATTCATTGTGCTGTTTTCCCCACTGTGCACCGCCTCCCTCCCCTCCCCCCGCCCCCATTTAGAACTGACATGTGAACAGCTTTTTAAGAAGACAATAAAAGATACTTGTATGTACTAAACCTATAACAAGTTCAAGTGTCTTGTTATATATTAGGAAAAAAGTACTTAAGAAAATAATCGTACTTAAAAAACAAAACGAAACAAAACATTACAGAAGCTTTTCTTGGTATTAGCATTAGAAGGAGCAAGGATTCCAGAGCCAGAAACCTGGTTAGAATCCTAGCTCTTTCCACTGGGGAAGGAGTGAGCAGAGAGATGATGGGGGGTATGGGAAGAGAATTTTGGAACAAACATGTTAAGTCCTAATAGTAAAAAGTAAAAATTAAAGCCATTTGTTTTTCTATTTATTAACTAGCTACTTACGAGAAAACCTTGAACATTGGTCCCAAACAGATTTTTAAAAATCTCTACCCTATCTTGCTGTAATACAAAATTAGAAGTGACCTTCCTTCCACCCCAACACACACTTCCAGATATTGGTCCACTTGCACAAACTTCCCTGGTTTCTCATTCATTATGCTGTTCAATATGCTTATACATCTGTAAGTATATAGTCTCTCTACAGCTACAGGAAGAAAGGTAGTAAGGAGGGAGAAAATTTGGTTTGCTTTTTGTGGGGATTGACCATTGCATTTCTTTTAGGATTGGATTTATATCGGGCCCTCCGCACACAACTGATGTGACTGTTTTTAACATCTCTCCATGGGGACACACCAGTGCTGACTCAAAGGCCTCTGGGTCACACAGCCCAGGGCCCACTGCCACTGTTAAGGAAACCTGATCACATCTGGGAAACCCCGGATCAGCAATCCCAGGAGCGGTCCTATCCATCCTCCTCTATCTGCTGCTTGGATTCCCCGAGGCAGCGTCCGGCCTTGAGCTCTTCTGGTGACAGTGCCGACATTAGCCTGTCCCATGGATGAAGAACCTGGTTTTTAAAGGGATTTTCCTTACACTGGGCCCAAATCTGTTACCCTGTATTTCTTGGAACAAATTCAATCCTTCTCCAACTCAAATATTTGAAGTGTCTTTTATGCCCTGAACTTCTCTCTTTTCTAGGCTAAGCATCCCTATTTCTCCTCACCATTTCTCACAGGCCATGATCAGGAGTCTGCTTATTATTCTGGTTGTTTTCATGCACATCAAGAGGAAGTTGTTTCCTCTAATCTCAATATCTTATTCAACCAAAAGAATTCAATCATGTGTCCATTTCAGTGACTGGGCAAAGTCCTGAAGTATCCTGAGAATGTTATGAGGTACTTTTTAAAAATGCAGACCTCTCAGATTCAACCGCAGTTGAGTAAGATGAGTCTCAGGTCACTAAAGTTTCAGATCCATTGTTCTAGAAGATGCCATCTTTTTAAGTTCCTTTGGCTTTTTTCTAAATGTTATATTTTTTTGTGGTTCTGTGTGAAATCTTACGATAATTTATAATTTCTTCCTCCTGTGCTATATAATATACATAATCTTCCTGACTTAGCCTCTGAGCTCAAGTAAATGTGCCTGAGTTGTTTTGTAGAGTCAGACTTCTAATACTTCGAATTAAAATTATACATAATCATGGGGCGCCTGGGTGGCGCAGTTGGTTAAGCGTCCGACTTCGGCCAGGTCACGATCTCGCGGTCCGTGAGTTCGAGCCCCGCGTCAGGCCCTGGGCTGATGGCTCAGAGCCTGGAGCCTGTTTCCGATTCTGTGTCTCCCTCTCTCTCTGCCCCTCCCCCGTTCATGCTCTGTCTCTCTCTGTCCCAAAAATAAATAAACGTTGAAAAAAAAATTTAAAATTATACATAATCAGCTAAAAGCATCTTATCAGTATCTCATGAGTTATACGGTCTTTATCCTTATCAACAACAATGAACAGGCACTGGGAAAATCATCTTCTAATGAAGAATTTACTTTTCCATCAGACACAAGAAAATGTTCACTCTTCTCTACAATGTGCTGGTATGATGGCAATTGACTCTAAGGTGATCTTGTGTAGCTCAGAGTGTTAGAAGAATGCAGACCCATTTGGTTTCCCCATTTTTCTACCTTAAATGCAGTTACAGAAAGACATTTTGAAAGGTTTTAAAGACAGGCAAGGATAAGACTAGAGGTGGGTGGTTAACAATCTGACCCCACTCTCAGGATCCTTCCTCTTAAGAAGCTACAAAAGTGAAGCTGTCCCGTCAGGAGAATAGTGACTATATAACATGATTTGAATCAAAATGCAGAAATGGTGGCTTGGCTTCCAGGGTACACATGATAATTGTAAAACTCAACTCATTTTTATATGAACAGAGTGTTCCTATATCCATTCAGTCAGTTGGCCAGTTGGCTCATCTGCCAGGTAACACATATGCAACAGATATAAGAAAAAGGTAGAGTTCCTGTGTCCCCCAATTCTCTACCTCTTGGAAGAGACACCCAGGTAGACAATTGCCAGTGATGATTTATTAGCTGAGAAAGCTAACGAAACGGTGTGGAAAGCAGAGGGAGGAAACAGAGGCCAGACTATTGCTTATAGTTTCTTAATTCTCACAACAGCTTTGTGGAGTAGGCAGTGCAGATATAGCTTCATTTTACGGATGAGAACATTGGGCTTAGAAAAGGCATTTAAATGATGTACAATCCCACAATACAGCTGGAAGCTGGAAGCCAGAACCTGAAGTTGGCTGACTCTCCACCACTGTCCCTGCTGCCTCTTCCAGTGTACCCTCTTCCTCTGGTTCTTACTCTTACTGAATAGTCGCTTCTGAAGGTCAAAGGAAAGATCATTCTTTTTCCTTTTCTGGTCACTGTACTTTTCCTTGTGCTCATGAAACCTCACCTTGCTTCATTTCAGGGAAGCTTTAGACTGAATGCAGTTTTCGTAGCATGCTGCCTTGTAGTGCAGTATTCGCTGAATACTACTATAAAGTCAGAATGATAGAGCTATTATTCTCTTACATTTTTCACCTAGATGAAATACCTGTTTAGAATACTAATTTGGCTTTCCAGCCCAAGCCTGCAGTGTATTTGTTGTTGTTTGAATGTATCTTGGTTTTGCTTCGCTGCATTCAGTTAGTAGACAGCATACACATAAGCAAGGACACAAGTAATTGCAAGAATATTACAGAGGAAACGTGCAGAACTGCTCTTGTCCGATGGAGGGACAATGAATTCAGGGCACAGGGTGCTTCCTCTGAAGAGGTGTGAGTCCCTCTGCGTATACCCCAGTTCACAGGGGGATTGTGTGCTTTCTGAAAAACTGGTGAGGGCCTTGGGAAATGAGTAACCCTACTGCATGCCACTTACCTTGGCTAGGGTTCTCTTGAAAACCTATCACTTAAGGCCAAAAGCTAAATTTTTCATGAGAAACTAGATTTCCTTTCCTTTCCTTTTCTTTTCTTTTCTTTGTTTTTTTAAGAGAGAGAGAAAGTGTGTACATGAGAGAAAGAGAGTTGCAGAGGGGGCAGAGGAAAGGGGTGGAAAGAGAAAGAGACAGAGAAAGAGAGAATCTTAAGCAGGCTCCATGTTCAGTGTGGAGCTAAGCTTCCTTTCTTCTACAAAAGACATTATCCTTTATTTTAGCTTCCTCTCCACCCATCCATCCATCCATCCATCCATCCATCCATCCAACCATCCAACCATCCATCCAACCATCCATCCATCCATCCATCCATCCATCCATCTAACCAACCATCCAACCATCCATCCGTCCATCCATCCATCCATCCATCCATCCATCCATCCATCCATCCATCCAACCAACCATCCATCCATCCAACCATCCGTCCATCCGTCCATCCAACCAACCATCCATCCATCCAACCATCCGTCCATCCGTCCATCCAGCCAACCATCCATCCATCCATCCGTCCGTCCGTTAGTCCGTCCATCCGTCCATCCATCCATCTATCCAACCATCCATCCAACCAACCAGCCAACCAGCCAACCAGCCAACTAGCCAACCAACCAACCAACCAACCAACCAGCCAACCAATATCTACTGAGCACCTACTCTCCCAGGCTCTTTGCTGAGGATACAGTAGTACATACAAACAACAAAATGCCTGTCCTTAAATGCCAATTCCTACGACTCTCATTTTGATTTTCTCCTGCCAGAGCGCCCCCACTGTGTGGCTCTGATTTTCCTCTCAATGCTGATGAATCCCAAATCTGGACTTGTAATTCCTCAGAGTTCCAGGGCCTTACGTTGGAATGCCCACTGTTCAGCTCTGTGAGGATTTCCCAACAGAAACTCACCCTCAGAATGCCTGAAACTAAAAGTCATTCTATTTTGGCAAGTTTTCCTTGACTCCCAGACTGAGTGAGCTGTGTCAGCCATAAGTCTTTTCAATTAAAAAAAATTTTTTTTAATGTTTAGTTTTGAGAGAGAGAAAGAGAGCACAAGCCTGGGACGGGCAGAGAGAGAGGGAGACAAAGAATCAGAAGTAGGTTCCAGGCTCTGAGCTGTCAGGCACAGAGCCTGACATGGGGCTCCAACTCACAAGCTGTGAGATCATGACCTGAGCTGAAATCAGATACTTAACCATCTGAGCCACCCAGGCACCCTGAGCCTTTTCACTTCTTAAAAACAGTATCTTTACTTCCCAATCACAAAATCCTTCCCACTATGTTTTAATTAATTTTTTTTAGATGCACAGAACCCGATCTGTAGTAAAACTTCAGTATCTGCCAGAAATGGTCAGACTGAATATAATCACCTAGTTGTCAGAGTAGGAGCTATAATCATATATTTGAGGGGCTGCCATTTCCCACTATTAACCAGTCATAAAGTATATGTATTTCTAAATTTGCTCTTAATTTTTATCTAAGTTATACATGCATATAGTTTAGAGTCATACAGTTTAACAAGTCTTGTTACAAAAACTAAACAAAACCCAGCAGCACTTCCTGCCTTACTGACTGCTTCCCTAAAGGAACATTTCATCTTTTTTGCTGATTATTTTGATCATCGACTTCCATGACTGTATACAATGTGATTTCCATTGCGTGAATTTTTTGGACTTCCCTTAGAAGAAGATGAAGATTTCACTCTCTTTCACCCAATTCCAACCACATTATCACATGTTTCCTAACAATTTCCTTTGTGTGGTATTACCAACTGCCCTCTCTGTTTATTTGCTTAGTTTTCACCAACTTCACTGTAAACCAGGCCAGTATCTTTGCAGTGTGTTCAAACAAGGTTAGACACTCCCATCAGTTTTATATTCTTCAAAGAGTTGCTATCAGAGCGTTCTGACCTGTTAAAGTCTAGGTTTAATATTCTCATCCTGCTGCACAGATATCACCTGGAGCTTTTCCTTTACCTTTGTCTTTGAAAATTCTCTGCACTTCATTCCTGTGATAGGCTTCCTGAACCTCCTGGGAGGTCCTGTGGAGTAAATCAGGTTGCTTCTTACCTTTCCACACTACCTGTTTGGGATTTATTTTCTCAGGACTACTAAATCAGTTATCACTTAATCTGTTTTCCAGTTTCTAAAATGAGGTTTTTATTGCTTACTTCTTGATTTTTCCTGTCCTTGTGGGTTCATGCTTTCTTGGAAAAAATCCTTCTACATTAACTTCAGTGAAGTTAAAAAAAATTTTTTTTAATGTTTATTTATTTTTGAGACACAGAAGGATAGAGCTTGAACTGGGGAGGGTCAGAGAGAGGGAGACACAGAATCTGAAGCAGGCTCCAGGCTCCGAGCTGTCAGCACAGAGCCTGACGCAGGGCTCACAATCACGGACTGTGAGATCATGACCTGAGCAGAAGTCCGATGCTTAACTGACTGAGCCACCGAGGCACCCCAACTTCAGTGAAGTTTTAAAAGGGAGCATAATTAAATGCATTAAGTATGCCATCATTAACCAGAAGTCCTGATTAAGCGGACATTTAAGAAGACAAAATGCTAGATAATAGAATCACTATTAATTTAGGAGTTTAGAGAAAATAAATTGCTGTTAATTCTGTCACATTGTAAAAATGAAATGGGGACCAGCATGCCCCTGCGGTGGATTTGAGATGAGCATCTGTGTCTTAACCATACTTAGAGCAGCAGAACTGCTTAGCAAATTAGCAGAAAAGAAGAGTTGAAAGAAATATAAAATAGAGGAAAAACTTAGAATTTTTTTTTTTTTTTTTTTTGCTAAGAAATCCTGGGTACAAGGCCCTCAGTGCAGGAAGCGTGGTGTAAATGGTTTAGATGACATTTCTCCTTTAAACTGCCTGAGTTGCTTGATGATTTAGAACATCTTTCCATGTTCCTCCAAACCAGTCTGTGTCTGGCCCTCAAGGATCGTAATGACATTCAGATTTTAGGATCGTGTCTCTAAGAATGGAGAAAAACGTTCCAGGGCTCTGTCATATCATCTTGTTCTTTATCTTCTGAAACCTCAGTATAACTGCATCTCCAGAGGATACCCCTCATTCATACTTACCTCTGCAGCATCTAATCTGGGGGGGCTACACATCTTCCCTCTGTGGCAGGAGTAGGGAAAGCGGGAAGAGTAATACCAGTGGCAACGCTTACCAGCTCTCAGTTATCACCCACGAAACCAGCACTCCCTCTTTCTCGTGCTCCCTGAGCACCAAGTGTGGAACTGGCTAATAAAAAGTTTGTGTCCATTATCTCACTTTATCTTCATGGCAACTCTATAAGGAAAGGACTCATAGATGCCATAACTAAGGCTTAGAGAGTCTGGTAAGCATAGACCCAGGAGTCAACTCAGGCTGTCTTCAGAACCCAGGCTCTTAAGTGCTGTGCCATGCTGGATCAGAGGGAGGGAGACACCCAGACCAGAAGCTGATACCCTGAATATTAAGCAAGAGCTGGGAAAGAGAAAAATCCACGATGCCTGCAAATATCACTGTTGGATTTTAAGAAGAAGACAACAAAATCAAAACCAAAGGGGAACTTCAAAGACCCCAAAGCAGCCAAATTGCAAAGATCTCTCCGCTTTGCCCCTTGCGTAGCATGTTCCATAGAAACTATATTGCTGTTTAAGCAGTAGGACACTTACAAAATGTTTGCTGGAAATGAGACAGTGTTGGAGCTTCTGGGGCAATGTTGTAGAAGTGAGTTTTTAGCGCTCCGCTCACCAGTAGATTATACGCCAGATCAGTTATATTGATGCCCACAATTGCAAATGAGTACCTGTAAAGCGTAAACCACAAAACCAACTGTGTGTCACATAAGCATTGAAAAATATAACCTAATTTTTAAATGACTTATAAGATATCAGATTGGAAGGTTGGCCTTCCCTCTCTATCCTATCTTTACCCTGAATTTCGTAACTTATCAAAATGCCAGTAATGTAACCAAGGGAATTAAGAATCCATATGCTTTGATTGGGTAATTTTATTTCTAAATATATAAGAGAAAAAAATCTGAAACTGAGAGCTTTATACCCAAGGGTACTCATTATAGCATTATTTATAATGGCAAAGACATGGAAGCTATTCACATATTCTAAAAAAGGTGATTGGTGAAATAAGTTGTGGTAATCTCTTATGATATATTACAGCCAATAAATACTATATTTCTAAAGAGTACTTAAGTAGGAAACATTATGTATAAAACAAGCCAGGTTTTATTATATACACACAGATGTGCACAAAAAACAGGCGAGAATGAAATGCCACCAGATATTACTGTGGTATCTTAGAGTAATAAGATTGAGGTGATATTTTTTTTGTTTACTTTCCTATATTTTCTAGATTTTCCATAATGAGTTATATATTACTTTTAAGATGGGGGAGAATTTAAATAAGTATCTTAGCACTCAGGGTATATTTCCTAGTTCCGTTTCTACATGCGTATCAAAAATTAAATGGAACTGAGTACTTAAGTCTCAGAGTAACACAAACCCATCACATTAAAAAAGGGAGTTCTCCATTCAGCAATATCTTTGAATGCAAAGGGGAATTTAAAAAAAGACTTCTAAAGTAAATTTATATAATCCAATAAATTGACACTTGATAAAAATCCTTAAAACTACCAAGTGCAATCCTAAATGATGGTTTCTGAAAATCATGTGCATATAGTTTAACATTTTAAATATTGTCACTTGGCCAAAGGCGAAAATAGTACCATAGAACCATACAAATAGATCCAAACACATATAAGCACATCCTTTTAAAAGTTCACCTGGGTGATACGTTTCCATCAGGACACTCGTCATCTTTGTCATCCTTTACAGTGTTCTTAGGACATTTTTGTTCCGGTTCTAGTTCCAACTGACAACCTCTATATATGAATGAAATCCCACACTCACCCAATTGCTTTATCCATCCTTTTCTTCTCCCATTCCGCTTTGCTGAATTTGCTGAATAAATGAGTAAAGAAATAAGCTTTAATCTCTACTTGGTCCTTGTTCTCTTGGAATGCTTATACTAAAACTGTTGACTGGATGTCTGTAACTCAGTTATCAAACACTAATCAATTTAAATGTTCTCAATTAAAAATCCACAATATAATTTATGCAGATCTCAGAAATGGGATTATTTAAAGCCCTGCTACTTATCCCCTATTCCCTTTAGTGCAGCAGTGGGAGAGAGTCCTTAAGGCCAAACATTAAGGGACTTTTTTACGGGATTGTTAATTATCAAACGATACTTTCTCCATGAACCTTTGCCCGGGATGTGTGTCTTCTGATGCTCCCTTGCTCTCTCACGATTCCCCACTGCATCTCCTTTGGTTTTATTTGATGGCATTTATCCTAGTCAGTCTTATTTGTGATGTCTGGCTCACAGTAGATGCCAAATAAATGTTTATTGATTAAAGAAGTAGTGAACTAGTGAAGGGAAGGAAGGCAGTGGGGGGGAGGGAAGGGTATGTAGGCTTTACAAACTCTGACAAGTGCTATGGCAAGGCCTCTGGCAAAACTAAGGCAGCTAACCTGGAGCAGTTACACCGTAATCCGTGTTATAATCTGGGCTTCTGGCTAAGACTGCAGAGAGGGCCCTCTCAGATGCATTCTGAAAATCCTGCCTTGCCTTCCCTTAGCTTGTGGACTTGGCAGTCCTCCCTATTCTCCCCCACTCCGTGCCGCCACTGTTTTGTAAGCGGGACCCACGTCCCACTTTCTTCGTGGCTAACGTAACCCTCATTTCACACTAGAAAATGTGGTTAGCCTTTGAACTAAATAACATTTTAAAACTAGAGTTAGGAACATTTAGCTTCTATCTAAGCAGGGTTCTCTAGAATACACTGCAAACACTACACTAAAAGACACACATGTAAGACACACAGTGAAAGACCACAAAAACATGATACAAAGTTGACATTTAACTCTGTGGACTTTCTACTCTGTAAATGACTGGCTGTAATTCAGAGAACCTGCCTTTAATTCATGTTAAAATATGCCACCTCTTTTTTTTTTTTTTTTTAACATTTATTTATTTTTGAGACAGAGAGAGACAGAGCATGAACGGGGGAGGGGCAGAGAGAGAGGGAGACACAGAATCGGAAGCAGGCTCCAGGCTCTGAGCCATCAGCCCAGAGCCTGACGCGGGGCTCGAACTCACGGACTGCAAGATCATGACCTGAGCCGAAGTCGGATGCTCAACCGACTGAGCCACCCAGGCGCCCCTGCCACCTCTTTTTAAAGTGTAACCACGTACTAACCAATCAACCAACCAGCCAAAAAGGCATGAGGAGATTTTTACTTAAAAGACTCACATCCAACTAAAATGAATTAGGTGTGAAATTTAAGAGACTTTATATAGACAAACTTATAAGCACGTGTTTTCTCTTAACGAAGCTTTATGCACAGTGTCTCTGTGTTAAATGAAATCTCTCTCTGCATTGGAAATATAAGAAAGGCCAAATGCCCTCCACTTACGTGATTACTGAGGATACCCTGGCCCAAACGGAATGAATCCCTTTCTTCAAGAAACACACAACAACAAATAATCAAACAGTCAAAATTCTCCTTGTAAACTTGAATCTACTTATATCCCTCAAGCTGCTGTGGGACTCAATAGATGGAGGTTTACAAGGGCAATGATAACGATGTGTAATGCTTGCTGAAGGATAGACGGGAGAGAGCTTTCCTTAATAGATATTGCTGCTGAATGCCTAATAGATTCAGGGCCTCACACAACCTACATTGCTATCACAAGTCGTCATTATATACCTATTTTTTGACACTGATGAAGGATAGTAGCATTTCCCAAACATTCTGTTTTGTGTTTACTGACATTTACCACCAATTTGAATTGAATAATATTTGAACATCATCTCCTCAATTTTATGATAGCTTAAGGGACAAAAGCACAGTAGCTTTATGTACATGTATACACACACACACACACACACACACACACACACGTCTCTTCTTAAATAAGAGTATTCACACAAACCCTCAAATACATCCTCTCTGCTGGCTGACACAAGAGATAAAACTATATAAAGTCTTTCTTTGAGAATGTCTCACGGATAAAATTCATCACCTTTTAATGATTAATCCAAAAATATTTTAAGCTTCTTGTCACTTCCCAAAGACCATGGAGGATTCATGTGTTTTTTGCTGATGGTCTTTGGGGAATACCTGAGTCTATATGCAGACTCCCCAGACAATTTTAATTAGATGGAGTTCAGGGTCTATACATTACAGAAATATGCAATTCAGAAAATATAGTTAAAAAATTAAAATAGCTTGATTTTAACCCTGTGATATATCAGGAAAGAGCTAAGTGATTTTACTGTTTTTCTCAAAGTAAGTAAAAGGTAAAAAAAATGAAAATGTAATTTATAAAAAGATTATAAATATAAATCAGAAAGTATAGTGTTATTTAATGAACCTGAGGCAAATGAAGCTAGAATAAGTATAATAGTAAGGTGGTGGGGTCAAAGTCAACCTGTTTTTGAATTTTTGAGAATGGTCTGATAAAATTTTGCATTTATTTATTAAATATGAACACGAACAAGCAACTTAGCATGCTGAGGAGAAGGAAGTGATACAAACACATGGCTGCAAAATTTCAGAACTGCTTACATACAGTAAGTGTATATAATAACTACTGTTTATAAGACTTAAATATTTAATAACGAAATTAGAAATAGAGTACTCGACGAGCAGAATTGCTCTATGCCACAAAACTCCCACGTAAAATGTCCGTCTCGGGGGAGGATATGAGGTCGGAGCACGTGTGGAGATGTGTTCAGCCCTGAGGCAGAGTGTTTGACATGCTTCTGCAACCAGATAGAGCCATGGCCATAGAGGGCTGTTTGAAATTTTCTCTTGGGTTTGTCTACCGTGGTTTTCCTTCAACCCACATATAATGAAGTACATTAGATAAAAAGTTGGGAAATGTTTTTTTTTTTTTTGAAAAATTTTTCATGAATTTGTACGGCTGTTAAAATTCTTACTAATACTTATTCTAAAATGAAATAAAAGCAACAAAACACAAAAGCAAACAAAAAATACCTTGTTTCCTCTTTAGTGATATCCCTTCATGTAATCAGTTAAAGAAAAAAAGTTTAGGAAGGTAAATGAAAATGTAAAATATTTAGACTCTAGATTTTTACCAAGAAAACTAAAAAAGCCTCAGCATTCTAGACTTTCTCACTGGGCCCCTGACTTCATGACTCCCACTCTCCCCTCTGTTCCCCCATCATGCTCCCTGGTCTCTGAAATACTGCTTCCAGACTCCTCTCTCTCCTTCTTCCACGCCCGCCTCTTTAATCCTCTGGGCACCAGCACTGTTATCAGTCCTTTAAATACTTCTCTCACTCGCACGGTGCCACTTTCCCTCCTGAATCCCAGGAGGGATTGAGTACCTGCAGGTTTAACCCTCCTATTCAGTATTTGTCCAGAGGGCTCATTTGAAAGAGCTTGAAGCCTCGCTTCCGGAGGGGTGACGCTCCTGACAATCTCACCGACCTATCCGTGAAGGAGAAGTTCCTTCTGCCTAATCCGTAAGCCCCGTCCAGCTTTGATTTTCAGCAATTACCTGCATTTTGGATGAAGAGAGTCGGAGAGGACCTGCTGGGCTGCCGCGGCGTCCCTTTCCGCAAAATACCTGCGGTTGGAGGGAAAGAAAACCACAGCTCTGTTCCTGCCTGATGCACTCGTTTTCATCCAGTGTTGGGACGTGCTGCACTCCGAGTTTACCACTTGCTTCAGCTCTTCCAGAGAAGAGACAGCTTTTCATAACAGAATTTCCCAAATATAATGACAGTAGAGTAGGGTAGTTGTAAAACCCACTTAGATTTAGGAATGTATCTGGTAGGTTTGAAATTTGAGTTACGATCATTGCCTTTCCCCAGGGAGCAAAGGATATTTGTAGTAAGAAGGGTCATGGACAAGGGGGGCGGAATGAAGCTCCTCGGAAGGCAGAAGTAGCCTGAAGGGAGGGACACGCGGAGGGGCTGCAACGGCCAAGGGGCCGAGAGAGGAAGAGAATAGAGGAGGTGAGAGACCATGTGTTTCAAGTGCATTCTTCTTGGAGGATAGTCACGGGGTATTTGAATTCTGGATGGATGGACAATATCTCCTGGTGCTAAAAGCAAAATTCTGCCCTGGGGGCAAAGGGCAATGAAATTTCCTAAAAATACACAAAGTGACGTACCTTCTAAAATGCATCACAGAAAGTACTTCATAATGGCAGTAACAAAATAAAATGCTAGCATATGTTGTTTAATTTCATGTGTACGTATTTCCCACATAAATCGGAAGCCTAAAACAAGCTCTTGAATTTTCTCTCAGAAAAGTTCAAACCACAGTCAGCGTTTTGATAGTTTCATTATTAATGAAATTGAGCCTTTTTTCATACTTTTGTTGGCCATCTACGTTTCCTGTTTTTTGGTCCAGCACATCTAAAGATGTCTTCAGACAACTAAGTAACTGTACAGATCGGGATACTCTGTCACTTGTGTGAGTGTCGGCCTTGGCTCGTCTTTTCACTTTGCTTATGGTGGCTTATCTTACAGAGGTGCTTAATTTTATTTATTTATTTAAAAAAATTTTAATGGTTATTTATTTTTGAGAGACAGAGTGTGAGTGGGGGAGGGGCAGAGAGAGAGGGAGACACAGAATCCGAAGCAGGCTCCAGGGTCTGAGCTGTCAGCACAGAGCCCGACGCGGGGCTCGAACTCACAACTGCGAGATCATGACCTGAGCTGAAGTCAGATACTTACCCAACTGAGCCACCCAGGTACCTCAGGCTTAGTTTCTTTTAAAAATACATTACTATCCTCACTAATAGGATGGTAGCAAAGGACAAAGAGCCAACTTAAAAGGACTCCCTTTGGCTTGAAAAATAATGACTACATATGACTTAATTTAAACATGAAAAAATGATGAGCACTATTATTTGAATTATAATAAACATATAAGAACCAGGAATTAAAAATGATACTTAAAAACCAAAGCAAAAAAAAATTTTTTTTTGATCACTAACAAGGGAATTAGGGCACCAACTCCTTCCTCACTCTGAACATTGTCAGTTAAATAGAAAAATTGAGCATCTGTCTTGCCTCTATTTTAGAGAAACTAAATAACCATAGTTGATGAAGGAAACGGAGTCTTTACAGAATTCCAGCCAACAACTGTGGGAAGAATCACAGGATTGGAAAAGCACTTTTTACACAGTTAATTAACGGTCCAGTGACTATCAGTGAAAGATGAGATGCTCAGATAAAGGGCTGATGGGGGGAACTTTACAATGGAGACATCAGGCTGTGATTCCTCTGATCCAACTCAGCACAGGCCTTTCCAGATACCAGTTTTCAGGAAATACAGGCCATGGGTACCGGTGCAAACAGAAAATCCAGACCGTGGGACATTTTAGAGGATAGCTGACCTGGAATCTTGCGCAAGTTAGTTACCCCGGGGAGGGGCAAAAGGAAAAGGCACATGGGGACACACATAATAACAGTGTGATGTGTATGGATCTCGTATGGAACCAGATTAGGAGAAAACAGCCATAAAAAGACATTTTTGGCTTTTTTGAGAGAGCTGGGAAATATGGACTGGGTACAGAGGACACCAAGGAGTCATTGTTAATATAAGGTGAATACAGGTTTTTTTAGAGCTGCCTATTGAAATATGAGGGTGAAGTGACAGGTACAGGATTTTCATTAATATGCTTCTGCCAAAAGAATGAGCATCGTGGGTATTTCAGACCCTGATAATTACTGCACGTGGGCAGCGCAAGGGGTTCTCGAGTCTTCCGTGTGGTTTTGTACATACTTCAACTTTTTGTAAAAGAAAATTAAAAACAAAAACATTTGAGATCCACTTATAAAACACAATAAAGTCTGCCAAAGAAAAGGAAGATGGAAGCACCTCTTCGACGTTTAGGAACCCGAGTTATCTGAGGACGTCAGTGTTTTCTTGGAGTTTTCTGTGTGGTGGCTTTTGGAACTAATAACTTTATCATTTGCACGTGACCACAACATCACTTTTTAAATTTTTTTTTTAATGTTTGTTTATTTTTGACAGAGAGAGAGAGAGAGGGCATGAGTGGGGGAGGGGCAGAGAGTGAGAGGGAGACACAGAATCTGAAACAGGCTCCAGGCTCTGAGTGGTCAGCACAGAGTCCGACGCGGGGCTCGAACTCACAGACTGCAAGATCATGACCTGAGCCGAAGTCGGACGCTCAACCGACTGAGCCACCCAGGTGCCCCAACATCACTTTTTAATACTTGACCCTTCTCCATTTACTTACTGCAAATTGTATAGGCCCAGAAGTCCCATTCCTCGAAAATCTGTTTTAGGATCATCACCTTGGAAGCCAATTTCACACCATTGCTTAGAAATCCGAGATTCCAGTGGAGTATTAGGCTTCAAGAATTTCCATAACTGGAAGACAAGACAGAAAATTAGCCTGTTGATACAAACACAAATCCTCTTTCCCATTGGCTCAGATTTTGTACTCGGTATCTGAAGAAGGAACTTTACAAAGCTGAATGTATGCAAATATGGTATAGTTAAAGGTTTCACCGTATTTCAGTTATCTGTGGCAGGAGTTCTCAAAGTGGTCTGAAGGCCCCTGGGAGGGACTCCAAGACCTTCTGAAGGCGTCTGGGAAGTAAAGACCATGTCATAATAAAACCAAGAGGTCATTTGCCTTTTCCCTCTCCTGTGAGTATATAGTGGAGTCTTCCAGAGGCTACATGACCTGTGATGATGTCATTACCCTGGTAGTTATGGAATGTGTCCGCCTATATTTTAGCGTTTTCCATCTTTCTGATTCAATTTCTTTTTTTTTTTTGGCAAGTGTATTCATTTTTCAGAGAAAGCATGAGCGGGGGAGGGGCAGAGAGAGAGGGAGACACAGAACCCGAAGGAGGCTCCAGGCTCCGAGCTGTCGGCACAGAGCCCGACGCGGGGCTCAAACTCACGAACTGCGAGATCATGACCTGAGCTGAAGTCAGACACTTAACCGACCGAGCGACCCAGACACCCCTCTGATTTAATTTCTAATAAAAAATAGAACTATATAATCTCCCACAAAAGGTCCTCAAAAATATTTAAGAGAATGAAGGTAAAGGGCAAAAAGGGAAAAATTTGAGGCCATGTATTATTTAAATTATCAGAAAATTGCTATCTAACTCTATAGCAAAATTTTTCATAGCATTATTAACCAAAAGAAAAGTGGGCTGTCTTGAGTTTCATTTCTCACCTATAACAGAGGGGACAGTAAGTCATCTACTAAGTAGATGACATCTAAGTGTCATCTACTGGATGAAGGAAGATCAGTCATGTTCGTGAACAAACCTCAAAATATATGACCATTTTTCAGAGTTACCAAAGGGAATTTTGATTCCAGTTATATATTAATTGACAAATACAAACTTTAAACATTATGCTCTTCTTAAACTGGTTCTATTTTTCTAGGTTTTCTATAGAAAGATAGATTTAGCACATACTATTACTTGAGAAAGAGACCTACAGCCGTATAAATACATAATGCTCACACTATTAGTTCAAATACATAGAGATGGGCACATAAGCAAATTTACTTTTAGACTATTAATAATACTTTATATTTTATCTTTATTATGACAGGGACAAATACAAATGTAAAATTTTCATATTAGTATTTCAGACATAACTTTTTAAAAATGTTTTTTATTTTTTGAGAGAGCATGAGCAGGGGAGGGGCATGGAAAGAGGGTGACAGAGGATCCAAATTGGGCTCTGCACTGACAGGCTGACAGCTGATCTGACATGATCTGAGCTGAAGTCGGACACTCAACTGACTGAGCCACCCAGGCACCTCCATAATTCAACTTCGAAATAGTTTTTTCTTTTTTAAAAAAAATTTTTTTTTCAACGTTTATTTATTTTTGGGACAGAGAGAGACAGAGCATGAACGGGGGAGGGGCAGAGAGAGAGGGAGACACAGAATCGGAAACAGGCTCCAGGCTCTGAGCCATCAGGCCAGAGCCTGACGCGGGGCTCGAACTCACGGACCACGAGATCGTGACCTGGCTGAAGTTGGACGCTTAACCGACTGCGCCACCCAGGCGCCCCTGAAATAGTTTTTTCTATGTTATGTGGATTTTAAATCCTATAGAGAACAGTAATACACAAGCAGCTTCCTTTATAGTAAATTGTCACATATCTGACACAGTATAGAATGTAATATTCAATGAAGGGAAACACTAACCAAAAAAGATAGAATTCAAGGGATACATAGAATTCAAGGGATACATTATGTTAGTAGCACAACGGATGGATGCAGTCTGAACTATGAGAGGGGCTCCTGGGCGGCTCAGTTGGTTAAGTGTCTGACTCTTGATTTTGGCTCAGGTCATGATGTCAAGGTTTGTGAGATCCAGCCCCGTGTTGGGCTTGGTGCTGAGCCTGGGGGCTGCTTGGGATTTTCTCTCTTTCCTTCACTCTCTGCCCCCCTCCCCGCCAATAAATAAACATATAAAAAATAAATAAAGGTTGAGAGAAAAATTTCAGAGGAAAGAAAGTATATCTATCACCCTTGAAAGCAAAGTAGCAAACATGAGCATTAGAAATTGTCTTATAACACCCAGATGAGAATTTGCCAGTGCTCTGCATTCATCAAGACAGAAAATGTTTGAGTTCAACAAAAGAGTACTAAAAAATGAGAGAAAAGGTCTCTTTTTCCTCTAGGAACTGATTTGATTGCTATCACAATGAAAAAAGCAAGAACAAAGGGAAACCGTTTGTAAAGCTCATCACATTCATTTGACTAATAATTTGAAGTAATCTCAGGGCCCTACACAGTTTAAAAATCTCTGGTTTCACTGAGTGAGTAGAGTGAAATGGCAAAAGCAAACATTTCATTTCTATAGGCAGGTTATAAACCTCATTCATTGGGGCAATACTTAGTTTAGGGGAGTAAGAAGTTTGAATAATAAAATGCTTAAAAAAAGAAATTCCGGGGTGCCTGAGTGGCTCAGTCGGTTAAGCGTCTGACTTCGGCTCAGTCACAATCTCACGGTCCGTGAGTTTGAGCCCCGCATCAGGCTCTGTGCCGACAGCTCAGAGCCTGGAGC
The DNA here is from genome assembly GCF_027475565.1 of Acinonyx jubatus. Lineage (NCBI taxonomy): Eukaryota > Metazoa > Chordata > Mammalia > Carnivora > Felidae > Acinonyx > Acinonyx jubatus. The sequence goes on from NC_069390.1 coordinate 106,958,608, forward strand.
CTGTTTCGGATTCTGTGTCTCCCTCTCTCTCTGACCCTCCCCCGTTCATGCTCTGTCTCTCTCTGTCTCAAAAATAAGTAAACGTTAAGAAAAAAAAAAAAAAAAAGAAATTCCACTTTAATAATTTTATGTATCCTGACAGATTGGACTAATGGCTAAAAAGTGTTCTTAATTATGTTCTTAATCCTATCTGCTTTAATAAGGGTCACTTTCTCAGAAAATGAAAAGTCGATTATGCTAAAGTACTTATATAAAGTGCTACCATGGGTATATTTCCTGTGAGAATACTTGAGCTACTGGATTCTCTTCCGATAGACAGGCTATTCTCTGAAAAAGTAAGGGTAGGAGGCAGGGTGGCCCTGAAGGATGAGGTCATTTCTGGCATGTCGGGAGCTGACCAGAAATCTGAATGAAGGCAGTGGGCCTCTGATGAGGGGTGCTCTGAGGAACTCAGCCATCTAAACTGTGCTGTTGGGAGTGGAGTTACTACAAAGCCACTTGCCAGGGCAGGAGACCAGAGACAGAGAGGGTGATTCCTGTGCCAGATGACAAGTTGGGTGTGGAAGCTGCACTCTGAGTCACACCGTCCTCTGTCACGGCCCTGGCTCTGCTTAACTCTGTTCTCTTTGCACTGAGCCTTTGACACAAGCTTGTTTCAGCACTTTCTCCTTGTCTTACTTAGGTTTGCTGCAGAACAGCAAGGCAGGGGTGCTCGTGGCTCAGTTTGTTAAGCATACAACTCTTGATTTCAGCTCAGGTCATGATCTCATGGTTCATGAGGTCGAGCCCTGCATTGGGCTCTGCACTGACAGCTTGGATTCTCTCTCTCTCTCTCAAAATACCTAGACACTTAAAAAAAAGAAGAGCAAGGACAAGGCCGTTTGTCTGTCCACCCATTCATTCGAGGAGAAGCCGCTTCTCACCAAGGCCACCATGGGATTATCTCTTCCCAACAAGAGAGGATCTTTCAATTCTAGGCTATATTTTTTTCTATTAGGTACATGAATCCACATAAAAATTTCCCTTTATTATTTATGTGGTTTAGCAAATGTTTAATAGAAATGTCCATTTGAATAGCTCATATGGACAGTGCTGTGTGAACATAAGGTGATGTTTTTCATTTTTGTCTCAGCCAATGTTTAAATGATCCTAAAATCCAGATTTTTTTATACTTTAAGACTCTGAGTATAAGCACTGATGATGGTCTCCCACGTTTGTAAGTCAGAGCACTTAAACAATATGGCTAATATATTACCAGAGCTTCTAAATCAGAGGTTGGCAAACTTTGTCTGTAAAGGGCCAGATATTAAATATTTTAGGCTTTGGTGGCCATATGGTCACTCTCCAATTACTTCACTTTGCCATTGTCGTACAGAAGCAGCCACAGACCATACATACATCAATGAGTGGGCATGTTCCAACAAAACTTTATTTACAAAGAAGGGTGGCAGCCACATTTGGCCCACAGGCTTTAGTTTGCTGACTCTTGCCCTAAAAGTTTTATGGAGTAGGTAACAAGGGTATTGTCCATTTTAAAGATAAAGACGCCAATATCAGGTAGTTAAACACAAACCATGGGCCTGCCTCTGGAAATACAAATGGGAAGAAGACATGGGTCCTCCGTTGAGAGGCAGCGTGGAGCCCTTCCTTACCACGTGAGCTTGCGCAGTACTTAACTGCCCAGCCTCATTTTCCTCATCTGAAAATGGGGATAATGGCAGTATCTCACCACGAGGTTATTGTGACCATCAAATGAAATGATGTTGTAAAACATTTACTGTAAAGGTTAACATGTGCTAAACATTCACTGAGTGTTTTATGATTACTGTTTTTATTATCATACTTGGAATGTGAATAAACCAAAGAAGAGAATAAAGATCCCACTCCGAGGTGTTCCTGGGGAGACTGGAGAAGATTTCAAAATTGAACGAATAAGGATTTCTAAAAAGAGCTGGCTTTTGTGGTGAGAATAGGTAATAGGTAATTGGAGAAATAGATTGGAAAGGGTCCAGAATGCCACGTTAAGAAGCATGGGATTTATTCTGGCAGACACAGGGAAGCTGAAGTTTTTAACCTAGGGAATCACATGACTAGACAATCCCTCCAGCAGTATTTTAGAAGACGGAAGGGAGGAAGCTAACACTTAGTGGCAGAATTAAAAGGCTGTTGTAACAACCCAAGCTGGAGATGATGGTAGAATAAGCTGGTGGGCATGGAAAACATTTAAGAGATATTTTGAGGGATCTGTCTGGATAGGGTTTAGTGATTTTTTGTAGATGCATAGTATGTCCCAAGTTCGCTTGCAAGCCACTTAAGCGTAAAAAAGATGCCTTTCCTCAAAGTGCCTGGCACAATAGTGGACATTCCTGGTTTTGTAACTTACTGGCTGTGTGGATCAGAGTCTGGACTGAAATGCTTGTAGTCTGCTCAGCTGCAAAGTTACAAACCATCACCTTACCTCTTACAGCTGTGACAATAAAAGATAACACATACAAAATCAAATCATGACCAGAGATGAAAGGTACGTCATAAAAGTTCTTGACTTTTAGTATCCAGTGAACCACAGTGATTCATGCATTCACCTGTATTTGTTGAAAACCTGCTATGTGCCAGCACACACACGCTATGGATCAGCTAAGACAGTATAGCAGGCACACACACAACGGATGAGCTAACACAGAGCACCGCAGGCACCCAAATGTCTGAATCTGAAGGCATCACGGCACTCTAAGGAAGCCTTCAGCTGCTTGTGGCCACTCTGTTAATTCCACCGTCTTGTTTCTCTTTCATTCACCTCTTGTTTCTCACCTTGAAGTCATTTTAATTGAACGTGACTACTTCGATCGGAACATAGAATGAAAAAGGCAATAAAAGGAAATGAAGTTTATTTAGCCCAGTAGGTTAGGTAAATTTAAGCAGAGCAGAAATGGAAGAAGAAAACTACTGCAAAGAATGAAGCTTCTTTTAGCTTTAGGGATTCACATCAGATACAGCACAAATTAGCAGAGACCAGTGAGTCATCTGCTTACGTATTTCTATACACAAAAACACGGCAGGATACATTCTTAAAATTACAGCTCCTAGTGACACTTTTCAATAAAATAAAGTTAAGGCAGCTAACCAAATGTTTTCTTCCAATTTTGTTAGTGTCTTTTTGTATCCTAGCAAAGACAAGGAAGCACTCCATCTTAAAAAGCATCTGTTTTCAGAAGTGAATTGAGAAAATATTTTAGATGAACAGTTCTGAAGGTTGGTCTTAATTTCTTAAGCTCCAGATTCAGTGTTGAGGTCAAGTTTTGTTGGTATTTCATAACGCACCGTCAGATCATATGAGATTTTTAAGTTTTTACTTGGACAGCCAGAACTGTATATTGTTCTTCTTTTTTTTTTTTTAATTTTTTTTTAACATTTATTTATTTTTGAGACAGAGAGAGACAGAGCATGAACGGGGGAGGGGCAGAGAGAGAGGGAGACACAGAATCTGAAACAGGCTCCAGGCTCTGAGCAGTCAGCACAGAGCCTGACGCGGGGCTCGAACCCACGGACAGTGAGATCGTGACCTGAGCCGAAGTCGGATGCTTAACCGACTGAGCCACCCAGGCGCCCCTGTATATTGTTCTTCTAGCAGTTTTAATAAACCAGGTATAAACCTTAACCTCCTCTTCTAATACTCTCCAAGATACATGAATAAATAATCAGCAATAAGATCTTAGGTAATTTCCCAGGAGGGCTATTGCCAAAGCAGAAACCAACTTCATCTTCTTTGATGTCTATTAAAAGTCATAAATGGAAATCCCAGGTCACTCTTGGACAAGTGCTATTTCTCCTCCTGGCTTTCAGTACAGCTAAACAGCCTAAACGTGAGCCAGATACAAGAGCTCAGAGAAATCACCTGAGATGCTCTCAGATTACCAAAAAAAAAAAAAAAAAAAAAAAAAAAAGGACTTTACATTTAACTTCTCCCATGAGTTTTCTCGGGAAGAATTTACCTCCCACATCTGAACCAGCAAGAAAAGCAGGCTTTACCAACCAGGCACGGTGCCCACGTCTTAGTCATCTTTGTACCCTCCCCGTCTGAGCAGCGTCTAGCACTTGGCAGGTGCTTGGTGGACGTCAGCTGACCTAAGTGAAGGACTGAAATACGTTCGAGGTCTAACCTTCAACAGCATTTCTTCGTGTTGGGGGTCATCAGAATCATACGGTTCTCTGCGCAGTTTTTCCACATCTGCAACAAGGTTTCTGTAGCCAACGATTTGCAGGAGGCAAGCCTGAAGAGAGATTCCCAGCCTAAGGTGTTCAAAACCGGAAGCGACACACGTGAGGAAAAACGAAACAGATATTTTAGCATTTGTTCACTGGTTGTGTGCATAATAGGGCTTTCCATAATATAGAATGGAGGAAATTTTCACATGGGACGTATTTATTCACTTAGTTATTTTCTTCACATTTTTGTTTAGATTTTAGTTAGTTAGCATACAGTGCTTGGTTTCAGGAGTAGAATCCAGTGACTCATCCCTTATATTCAACACCCGGTGCTCATCATAACAAGTGTCCTCCTCAGTGCCCATCACTCATCTAGCCCATCCCCCACCCACCTCCCTCCATCAACCCTCAGTCACAGGGGATATATTTAATTGAAGCCCAGTTTTTTCTTTCCTTCTCTCTGTCCTTCCTTCCTTCTTTCCTTCCTTCCTCCCTTCCTTTTTCTTTTCTTTTCTTTTCTTTTTCTTTTCTTTTTTCTTTTCTTTTCCTTTCCTTTCCTTTCCTTTCTTTCTCTTTTTCTTTTTTTTTCTTTCAACATAGAGCCATACTTAGTTTATTTAGAAAAATAAAGGAATGTAACATTTCCTGTGCTGGTCTCATAACCACTTCTTACTTGAGTAGAAGCACAGTTTCTTACCAAAGCTCCACATGGATAGTTGAAGAACTTGGCTAAAAGTTTCGTCTCATTCTGGCCATTTCTTAAGCCAAGTTGCAACAATATGGTTTAAAAAACAAGGGAGTTCTTTTTGCAGGTGATTTAAGTAAGATGTAGAAAATATAAGTGATCATGAGCTCGTAGGGACCCATTAGCCCTGCCCCCCACCAGGTGGCTGTAGTCAGAAGCACCTTCCATGTGTGTGAGAGCGTGTCAGCCCTCAGTGGTAAGAAGATTCACAACAACAACACAAAACGACAAAAGCGCTTCTTCTTGGGAGCATCCCTGGCAGATGAGGCAGAGCCAAGAGGAAAAGCTGACTACACAACTTCCCACTCCATTCTGACTTGCTCTTTGTCTGAAGCCTTTTCCTCATGCTGAAACAAAATGTGCCCTCCTTATTACCGGGTGGTTCAAGGCTTGTTCTCTGAGGAAATTAATTTCCAACTTTCCCCTGCCACGACCGTTTAAGACAGTGATTTGCCCTTGTCGCCTGATCTTCAGTGCTAAAAAAAGTGCCCTATTCCTTCAGTTCCCTCTCATGGGACACGGTTTCCACATGCTTTACCATCTTGCACAGTCTTCTCTGAATGGACACTGTTTGAATAACGGCCCCCTTAAAACATATCACCCAGACAGAAAGCAGTCCGGCAAGTGTGCTACACAGAGGATCACTAGCTACTTTCTGTGATCACAACACAGCAGGTGAAACTCCGTCTCCTTAAGTAGTCACAGAACAAATTTATCGAACAGGTGGCTAAATAGTCACCAAGATCCTTGTTCACATAAACTACTGTCGTGCAAATTATTCTCCCATGCTTGTTTGATGGCATTTTTAAATCTAAAGGTAGGGTTTCACATTTATGCATTCCTGGTAAGTTTCTTTACGGTCATTCACTTTTGTGGCTCAAAGATTGTTTAACACTGGGAGCCACAGAGAATTTCACATCTTAGGATGGCATACCTATTCCATACTTAGAGTGCAGGGTCAGATAACCCAAATGCGAAACTTAAATAAAACTGAATGTTCAGTGAAATGGCCATTATAATTATTCGTTACCACAGCACCAAGAAAACCAAATCAGATTTAAATTTAGGAAAAGGGCACAGTGGCACTGGTCACCTTGAGAATCAGCATAGGCCTGAGAGGAGACTTAATTTGGAGGAAGAGAGCGAGAGAAGTAAAACGGGATGGAGCAACAGGAGCCGATTCCATGTTTACTGTAGTCATTTTTCAACTTGAAAAAAAAATGTAATTAAAACCAAATGTGGTTAAAGTTACAGAAGCAGCCCAAGGGTCCACCTGCAGATGAAGGGATAAAGAACATGTGGTATCCGGACAGTGGAGTATTACTCAGCCATAAAAGGGATGAGATCTTGCCATTTGCAACAACATGGATGCATCTACAGAGTATAATGCTAAGTGAAATAAGTCAGAGAGGGGCGCCTGGGTGGCTCAGTCGGTTAAGCGTCTGACTCTTGATCTCAGCTTGGGTCATGATCCCAGAGTTCATGGGATTGAGCCCATGTCAGGCTCTGCGCTAAAAGTGTGGAGCCTTCTCGGGACTCCCTCTTTCTCTGCTCCTCCCCTGCTTTCTCTCTCATTCAAAATAAACAAGCAAACTTTTAAAAAAAGTCAGAGAAAGACAAATACCATATGGTTTCACTCATATATGGAATTTAAGAAACCAAACAAAGGGAAAAAGTGAGACCAACCGAAAAAAACGTACACCTGAAACTGATAGGACATTGGATGTTAACTACCCTGGAATTAAAACCAAAAAAAGACGTGCGGTTTAAAGAAGTAATGGCTTGACAGATTAGAAAATATTTCCTTCAGCCTTTCCTATTTCCTGATTTTTTCCAGAAATTGAATTTCTAAAAATCACATTTTGTCATGTCAGTGTAGAAAAAAGCACCGAAGCTCATACTGAGATGTAAACATACACGCTACCGCTTATGAGGTTCCTCCCCGCCCCCCCCCCCCCGCCAAAGGAAATCACAAGAATAGAGGGCAAGGAAATGCTTCTGGAATGAAACCTAACTTTCACAGAAGAGACAGAGAAGATCTGCTATTAAATCTAACCCAGTCTCCAAATATGATTGTGAGTCTCATACCCCTCATGCCCAACCGCACTCTTAAATTTTTGGTTCAACTTTGTTTAATAATGAATTGCCTTCTTATTACCTTCCCAAAGAAATAAAATATGTGTCAGAGGTTTCAAAAAGACATTTGCCGTATAATTAAATCACCCTTCATGACTGAATAAGGAACAGACACCCAATTAGCTGAAGTGTGTGCGGAAGGATGCTCTGGAGACCATGTGGAGATGGAATTTTGTGATGAGCCCCCACTAGTCCCCAGAATCCCTCCAAGAGACAGACCTATACAGAGCGCACTCTGACATTCCCTTCAACCACAGCTCCCCGTCTTTAGCAATTAAAAGCCTTTCTCAGCGATAACATGCGAAGTTCCCGCCTATCCCATCCGAAAGACAGGTTGATTGTTACCTACCTAAACTGTCTCTAAATATACCTGCACCAGAACTTATTCTACCCAACATCCTTAGCCCAAAATTTCACTGAGAAACTCCTGTACCCGATGGAAAATATAAAGCTAATTTTAAACATCACGTACGATGACAAATGCATTTTAATATTTCCAAGATAAGATGACTAAATCACAAAGTTCTAAAGGCTTCATATAAAAACCATCTATCCCTCCCACACACGCCAGTCTCCTTGACAAGCATTAAGACCCGTCGCCAACATTATCAGCCTGTCATAAACTGGAGGAATATTTTTGATGGAGCAGATCCACTTAGGTGCATTTACAAGGTGAACATTTACTGTTCATTGAAAATAGGCATCGCACGGAGCGACTGCTGCTAAATGGGCTCCCCTGATTTCATCTTCTGATAGTAGGGCATCCATCAGATTTCTCACATTCATGGCATCTCAGAAGCCTACGCATAAATCATGACAAAAGTACAGAGTTGCTGCTGTTTACAAATATGAAAAAGGCACCTTTTCCCCCTTATTTTTCATCTGAAAGTCAAAAACATTGCAGATGATTGTGGGGGTGGGGCACAGAGAGGGAGAGCATGCCAGCGAGCTCAGCTCTACAGAAGTACTCAGTGCGTGCCCTGCGCTCTGTGTTTACATCATAAATACATTCTTACTGTGGATTTATGTCGGGGTTAATTTTTTTCAGTTCCATGATGTCTTCTATAGTTTTTTCAATAGCATCAGGGTGAACACTCACGGAAGTCTGCAGCAGCTGGAAAACACATTTCAGTCAGTTCCCTTGTCACGAGCATCAGTGGCTTAAGCGGGGTCTCTTTAGATGGGGAGCTTCAAGTATTTGCTTAGAACTTCTAAATAAGACTAAGCTAGAGCTAAGCTAAAAGCAAAAATTGATTTAGTGTTTGAATTCTAGAAAATCAGACATTTTCACAATAGGGGGAGTGCAATTTTCCTGATTAAGATAATTAACATAAAACAGAAATACATAAGTTTTTTGTCCTATTTAATTTTTTTCAAGATCCTTATATTGAAACATTACAGCTTATTTTTCTGACCCAGTGTATATGGTTTCCATTGTTAATGGGCAGTATGCCTATGAGTGAGTGAAGCACATAGTCTTAAGGATATCAAATTAAATAATAATATTCAAGAATCTTGAAAAAAAAACCCAGATTTTTCTCTTTTATGTGGATGCTTAACTGTGTGCTGTGATAGCTAGCATAGTGGCTTCTCTGATTTTCTTGGGAAATTTTGAGTATAAAATTAAGTGATTTGGGGCATCTGGGTTGCTCAGTTAACATTCCGACTCTTGATTTCAGCTCAGTCATGATCTCATGTTTCATGAGTTCAAGCCCCACATCAGGCTCTGTGCTGATGGTGCAGAGCCTGCTTGGGATTCTCTCTCTCCCTCTTGCTTTGCCTCTCCCCTGCTCACGCTCACCCTACCTCTCTCTCAAAAAATAAACTTTTTAAAAAAGAGGACGAATTCAACAATGAAGTAATACTGTGTCATAAATCTGCCTAGAAATTCACATTCAGTGGCTGCTCTCGTGTCATCAAGAGTATAATGGCTTGTAATGAGCAAACCAATCTTTTTTCTCAGTTTGCATTGCCATTGGTATATATTTGTTTGTTAAAACGTTTACTTTTTGATGATGGAGGTAAGCCTCCAAGTGAAAAGTTGTTGAAAAATACAGAAACGGTTTCACTTACCTTACTTTTTGAATCCCTCAGTGATGTTTCTGTAGAAGTGACAATAAAAAAGCCATGAAAAAATGACCATTTACAAGGGGCTTAAAATTACTAAAAACAGGGGTACCTGGGTGGCTCAGTCACTTAAGTGTCTAACTCTTGGTTTTGGCTTAGGTCATGGTCTCATGGTCATGAGAGTGAGCCCTGTAACGAGCTCTGTGCTGGGCACGGAGCCTGCTTGGGATTCTCTCCCTCTCCCTCTCCCTCTGCCCCTCCCCTGTGCATGCGTGTGCGCTCTCCCTCTCTATCAGAAGAAATTGCCATACACAAATATAACGTGCTGCACCCACAATCCCATCAAGCTTACATTCTGCTCACTTCTTTGTTTCATACTTACCGATTTTCATGGTTCTAGAAGCCCCAGGCTTGGTACTGTAACAGATCCGTTGCAGTTCACATCTTCCAGTCAGCTTCCTCATTACAAATTTTAGGCAGCGCCACAAAAATTTGCAGTAAAAATACAGGCACACCTGGAACAACATTCTGTCAAAGACAAAAGACAGCACCCTTCCAATAGAACTCTGGAAGAGAATGGAAAGCGGCCACCACCAGCAGGAAAAGCCCAGAAAAAAATCAACCATTAGACTTCTGGGTTTGCAGTCATATTCGTTTCCCTGCTCCCGTGTTATTTTACTTGGCACAGCTACAAAACCCATTTTTGCGAGGGAAGCCCACGGTCTGTGAGGATGCACTAACTATGACTGCAGGCAACTCTAGAAGGCCCTGTATTCTGGTTGAATTTGATATTCCAAACACCGAGGGGGACACACAGCCAAGAATCCTTTCTTTTCTTACCTTTGCCTAAAAACCTCATGAAAGTGAATCAGTACCATGTAGACAGTACGTCTGTGTTTTGGAGTTGCCTCTCCCGTAGCCACGGGGAAGAACGAGCCATGGCTGAACTCGCCTCCTGCCGCTGTAGACAGCCCCTCAGCTGGCCCTGCTCCATGTGCAGCCCCTCAGTGCCTGCTTTGACTCTTCCCTCGCTCTCATTCTTTCCCCCGCCTGTCTGCTTTCCATTAGGCGCCGTTGTCCCCCTTGAGGACTCGGTTGTGTGCCACCTGTCTTCTCTGCTGCCGCTTCTCGCGCTTGTCAGAAGGCAAGTTCATTGAACAAGTAGGGTGACCTTCAGTTCGTCAACCTTCTCTGATTTAAACCTTCCCCTGACTCCACCTCTTGACAAGCTTGTTCTTGGCTCCCGTTAAACAAAGTTTGCCTTAGAGCAGCCCAGTAATTCCCCAACAAACCAGGAAGTATCTAGTCACCAATCGTGTCCTTACATCTCTGGCACATGTGGACTTGTGTTTTATGCTGACTTTTATTTTTAACTTTTTTAAATGTTTATTTTTTGACACAGAGAGTGAGAGTGAGACAGAGTGTGAATAGTGTAGGGGCAGAGAGAGAGGGAGACAGAATCCGAAGCAGGCTCCAGGCTCTGAGCTGTCACCACAGAGCCTCATGTGGGGCTCGAAACTCAATGAACCACGAGATCATGACCTGAGATGAAGCTGGACGTTTAACCAGCTGAGCCACCCAGGCGCCCCTTATTTTATTTTTAATATGGGAATGTCTCCTACTTCATGACACTGTTTAGAGTCTCAACATGACTCAAGCTACAGAGGTAAAGAGGACTTCTCGTCCAGGAACTTATATTCAATCTACGTCTGCATACCGCGCATTCCTAGGAGGCAGAATTATTTATAGAACTTCCTGTCAGTGTCATTTCTAAAAGATGTTTCTTTTTCTCAAATGTTCACTGATTCCCTCCAGCCCTACCCTAAGGTGATCCGGGGTCACGCAGGTGAATGAGAGTTGTTAACTAGTAGCCTTAGTGATGTGATCCATCCGTGAATATGAACCGTCACCTTGATTGTGTTCCTTTGCTTAATTGCTCTGGCTCTAATGTCTTGAACAGCCTGTGTTAAAAATAAAAATTCTAGTAGGCTAATGTGTACAAGGGCTTGGAATCTGTATCATATAAATGCATAGGGAGTGGAGGAAACCGTAAGTAACCAAACTGCTACAATAAGACAACACAATGGAATCCTTTGTAGGTAATGGAATTATGTTCTAGGATATCAAATAACGTGAGAAAATGTCATGATATGCTTACAAATAGGAAAAATTAGGAAGAGACATACATGAAATGATCGACTTTATGTTTTAGAAAACTCTAATGCTGGGGTACCTGGGTGGCTCGGTCAGTTAAGTGTCTGACTCTTGATCTCGGCTCAGGTCATGATCTCATGGTTTGGGAGTTCTAGCCCTGTATTACTGGGCTCTGTGTTGATCCCAAGCCTGCTTGGGATTCTGTCTCTCCTTCTCTCTGCCCCTCTCCTGCTTTTGCTCTCTCTCAAATAAATAAACTTTAAAAAGTCAAAAAAAATGGAAACTGTTAAAAAAAAAATCTAATGGTGATGTCTGAACAAGGAGAAAAAGACACTGGATACATTCAGATGTTAACAGTGGTATTAATGGGTAAAGGAATTATGAGTACTTTTTACTTTCAATTTTCACTAAGTATATTTTCATTTTTTGTATAAGTATATTTTATTTTGTTTAATAAAAAAGGCTATAACAATTAAAATGTATAAATGATCACCAAAAGCCATTACAAGAGTGTATATAAGATTTCTATGTGAAGTCAGTTAGCTTCTGCTGAAAGATAAAAAATGGATTTACTACCTTTTAAAGTCTGAAATTCAGCTGTTTTAGTCACATACATCCTAAGATCTATTATGATTTAAAAAAAAAAAGGTAACCTAAATATAAATTTAGTGGAACATCTTAATTAGATGCATGAGAAATTTTATGAAACTTGAGCTTTCTCTCGGAAAAAAAAATTTCCGTTTTCCAACTACTAGATAGCTATGCCAGCAGAGAGGATTGAGCATATCTTTGTTAGCTGGTGATGGGCCAGCTGCTATTGCTGTTACTGGTCGGCTTCATTCCTGTGACGAAGTCGAGGATAAAAGCTTCCCGTGACCGGTCCTTCTGGGGCCCAGGGAGCTTGCTTACAGCACGTGGGCCGGCTCCTCAGATGAAGCCTCGTAGTCCGCGAGCCAGGACTCCATGACAGTCAGGTTCTTGGGGACAAAGGGTTCTGATCAGTCAGGGGTACCTTTGTATTTACTCTGCTTAGGGTACGAGGCACCAGACCATTTTACAGCTCAAATTAAACTAGAAAGTTTCCCTCATACAATGTCTCCATCAGATCCATGCAGAGACGTGGCTTGAGGCCTAGCCGTGTCCTCTGAGGGGCAGGAGGTGTCCACGTGGACAGTGGCATCTAGCCCATCTGTGATTTCTCCCGCTGCCTCCTTGCCCATGAGAAGAAAACGCCTGGGGAACTGTTTTGCATTAAGACAGTCTTACATAAAAGGAGAGAAAAGACATCATGTTCTGTTTGCTCTGATCTCTTCTGTTTCCAGCTCCCCTGAGGCTCACACTGTCAAAGACAGGGAGACCCGTCGTAGTCGGAGATCTCCAGCGACAGGCTGGCGATGCCGCCTCATGTCTCAGGGCTTGGCACTCTCTGGGGTCTGTCACATCCCTCTCACACAGCCACACAACCAGTGTCACAGGTTGTGAAAGAGAAATGCCCACTTCCATCACGGAGTGAAAGTTATACACTGCTTCTTTACCTGTTTGTAATTTCTAGGCCAGGAGTCCTGATAATTATTTATTAAGAATATATTTTAGCTCTTTTCCTAATGGGCCCAGACACCCACAAGTATTTCATTAAAAGGCCAGCTTGCTGTGCTATAGCACTGTATATTTTCTTGCTCTGCTATCTACATACTATATATTTTTTCAAGCCAGATCATTAGATCAAACAGTATTTTGACAGATATAATTTATTTTGTAATTAGATCATAAACCTAAGGCAGAGATTTCAGAGATGGAAATGCCAGTGGTGCCTTTTACTTTGGAAGCCTCGTTTTGATGACAGACACCACATCTAACTTGTTTCTGCAAGAAAGGACCAGATCAGCAAAGCTTCCATAGGATGACTGTTCTTCACCATCAGCTGTTGTCAAGGGCTCACTTTTGGAACGTTTGGACCTGTTGAAGTCCCTAAATCGTAAAGTTTATGCAAAAACTCCTGACGGTCCAGGGAGGATAAACATAATTAAATATTTTGGGAGAATGTTCGTAAGTTCATTTGGCATGTCTACCCTGAAAAGGAAGAAGTTAAGAAATGGATCTTTCAATGCTTTTTAAGTCCACCAGTGGCTGGTTTAGGAGAAAAGAAAGGAAGTTCTGTTCCTACTCTTTGAATGAGAATTACAGCCACACCCTCTCCACCATCCGAACTCTATATTCTGCTTGTTTTTTTTCCCTCCTGGCCTAAATCATCAAAATGAGAAGCTTAATTTTAGGTAGGGGAGTCTTTCGCTTTTTTACTTCATAACGCTAGACTTTGTTTTCTTACTTGTGATGGAAGATTCTCAACTTACTACTGAAAGGATCTACTACCTTTTGTAGGAACAGCCACAAAATTCTCAAGACTACTGGAAGAAAATCCAGATTAAAACTCGCCCCTGTTTTAATAGCCACATGCATAGACAGCCGTTTTTGTGTTTGATCCCGTTGTTTCTTTTTTTAATCATAGCATTTTGAGAGTGTTCCAGAAGGACTTACTGTGGCTTCCTAACTAACATCGATGTGTTGCACAAGCACTGGGAAAAGCTGATTTAATAATAAGAACTACTTACACGTTTCATTTCCAATATTTTCTATTACAACCATTTATTGGTATGCTCTAGAGTGAAGTCTATGGTTGAGGTCACAGCGGTGTTTTTCCACAAGCCAATTAGGGTCGCTTTTATTATTTCACATTCATTCCCTAGCTTGAACCAGAATAGCCATCCCAAGTAAGTTATTCAAAATGGATCATATCTCTAACACCAGATAAAAGAGAGCTCCTGTCTTGTGGTGCTTTGTTAGAGGAATCTACTCAGCAGGGATGGGACCGTTGAAGCAGGAGAATCGCCTAGAACCACGTAGCCCCAGCCTGCGGGGTGAGGGGGTGTGGGTACCTGTGGTGCAACACTACGCCATCATCTTAAGTTTGTGACTGACGTCTTCTTTTGGAATAATAAGAGAAAAGTGGCTTATTTTGAACAGTTTCAAGGAGTTTGCTAGTGAAAGTTAATTCTTGCTTGAAGAAATCCTGTAATAAATAAGAAGTACACTACTGGTGAGGAAGGACACAAGAAATAATCACAGTTCTTGATTCAAACCATAGTTGCCTAAACAAAACACTTTTCATCTGAGTGGCCGTAGAGAACAACAAACCGCTCAATGTTTCCAACATTTCATTCATTTTCTAAAACGATGTTTGAAAAATTTTAGAAAATGGGCGCCTGGGTGGCTCAGTCGGTTAAGCGTCCGACTTCAGCTCAGGTCATGATCTCACAGTTCGTGAGTTCAAGCCCCGCGTCGGGCTCTGTGCTGACAGCTCGGAACCTGGAGCCTGTTTCAGATTCTGTGTCTCCCTCTCTCTGACCCTCCCCTGTTCATGCTCTGTCTCTCTCTGTTTCAAAAATAAATAAACATTAAAAAAAAAAAAAGAAGAAAAATTTTAGAAAAAAATATTCTATTGAGGTTCCTAACTAGGGCTACTGGCAATCAATTGGGAATTAACTTGTCAATAGAGGTTTGGCCTAGTAAATGGGCCTCTCTCTACAATGAGCTTCCTAGTAACAAGAAAAACTGGAGTAGACTTGATGCGTGGACTGGTAATAGTAAATCACAAAGAAACTATTTGTGGGCCCTTAGAAGAACAAGAATAATTCCCCGCCTTGAACAGTGGTGAGACCCAGTGCGCCGTCTGGCAGGTGGGTCCCCTGGTCTTTTCCATCATTATTTATCTGAAGAGATAACACTGCCTTTGAAAAGTAGTGGGTATAAACTTATCATGGATTGGCACTATTTCAAATTCTATTGCTATAGCAAAGGGCACGGTTTTTACTTTCCAGGGAAATTTTATCTGAGGGCGTAGAGACCAAGAGCGGACGGAGGGATAACTAAAACAATACTGGGGCGCCTGGGTGGCTCAGTCGATCAAGCGGCCAATTTCTGCTCAGGTCATGATCTCGCGGTTTGTGAGTTCGAGCCCCGCGTCGGGCTCTGTGCTGACGGCTGGGAGCCTGGAGCCTGCTTCGGATTCTGTGTCTCCCTCTCTCTCTGCCCCTCCCCCGCTCATGCTCTGTCTCTCTCTGTCTCAAAAATAAATTAAATATTTAAAAAAATGAACACAATAAATAATGGCTTATCCTTTTTTCATTTCAAAGAAAAGGAGGCATGGGCTTATCTTGATTTATTGATGACTCACTACTCTATAAAAATTTGATGCTTAAATACATACATTTTATAAAACTTATTTTTTTTATAAAACTTATTTTTAAGATTCAGATTTTTTGTTTTTCTGTTTGGAGAATACTTACATTGACTTATTTATAAGGCAATCAACAAACACATTATACTTTGACATTTAAAAAGCATTTTTAAAAAGAAACTAAAAAGACTATTTAAACATAATCTCAAATATAAACTTTTATTGTAGATAAAAATATTTTAAAGAGAATGAAAAGTAAATCTATAAATAAAAGAAAGTCATCTTCCATAATAGGCCTCAAAATGTTCTAGAGGGGAGAAGGAGTGGGCCTATTACTGTTATGGATTCACTGCATAAGAGAATTTTTAAAAATGTGTAGTAACCGTCAGGAGCAGGGTAGAGGATGTTCTCAGTATTATGAATAAATTAATTTCTGTTGAGTTAAAGACCTAGAGTAGTTGCAGGAAAGAGATTGGAAATGAATCGGTGGGGGGAAAAATGACAGATGGTCACTGAAAGGTAGTTTACAGATACAAAACGAGAAGACAGGCTGTGAAGGACAGGACAGGGCGTGGCAGGGGGAAGAAGGGAATGTGAGTCAAGAGCTTAGTTTCACTGCAAATCACATGCCATCCCTGTCCACAGAGAACTTCCAGTCTGGTAAGGAAAATGACCATAAAAACAAGAACAGTGTGACAGTCCTCTCCAAGAAATCGCCCAGAGTGTTAGTTAGAGAGGCAAAGGAGAGAAAGTACCTTCCTCTGAGACTGGATGGGGAAAGCCCACCCCCGCTGACCTGATCATCCTAATAAGGAGGCAAAAACAACGGGGAACATGAGGGCGCCCCCCCCACTCCCCCCACTTCGGAACAAAAGACAAACATACAAGAGTTAAGGAAGTGAAATTCAAACTGACACTGAGTATCCCTGGCCTCATGCTCTGGATGACGAGCTTCATGAAAGTGAAGTGGCCCAAGGGGTGGCCTTGAAAATCTCACCCACAGGAAACTGCCTAGAACACCTTTCAGGCTAACATACTTCAACAAGGGTGTGGAAACAGTTTGTTGTTGCTGTTTTGTTTTAGCACAGGGAAGAAAATAATTTAAAATATGTGTGTGTGTAGGTGCACATGTGTGTGTGCTTGTGTGTGCACGTCATATGCGTGCGTGCATATTTATGTACATACGTATACGGTAACATGCATGCGTGTCGGCGATCACAGTCCTTCTTACTTGTGACTTCTGTGTCCATGGGCCTAGCACATTCTCCCTAGCAAGTGGTAGGCTCCTTCAGAGCAGAGGCCACCTCGTGTTTCCTGTCATATCCCCCACAATGCCTCACCACAGGCACACATGAGGACGATGCAGAAACGATGAGAAACAGCTTTGAGGTCAGGTGGGCCTCGTTCAAATATCTGTGTGCCCCTGGATGAGGTACTTCACCTTGCAAAGCCTTCTTGCCCTGCTCTGTACTATGGGATAGCGATTCATACTTTATTACAATTGTAATAAAGAGAAAGTAAGAATTAAAAATGTGGTACAGTACTGGAATTATTAGCAGTATGTGCTCACTAAATGAATCAGTGGACGTAGATACTAATCAAATGTGAATGACTTAAACCAATTTACAGTATTTTTTGCTAATTGGGAGCCTTTATTTACCTAATGACGGCAGCAAAATACTCTTTGTTCCCCTCAGTTGCTTTACAGTCAGGACTTGGGTGTAACTTTGTTTTATTTCTCAAAAGTTCTCCTGGGGCGCCTGGGTGGTGCAGTCGGTTAAGCGTCCGACTTCAGCCAGGTCACGATCTCACGGTCCGTGAGTTCGAGCCCCGCGTCAGGCTCTGGGCTGGTGGCTCAGAGCCTAGAGCCTGCTTCCGATTCTGTGTCTCCCTCTCTCTCTGCCCCTCCCCCGTTCGTGCTCTGTCTCTCTCTGTCCCAAAAATAAATAAACACTCAAAAAAAGAAAATTAAAAAAAAAAAAAGTTCTCCCAAGAAGGTGGGAGTGTGACGAATACATTCCCTGTCTTCTGCCCAAGGAAGGAAAGTACGCAGTGAAGTCCACAGCCAAGAAAGTGAGACCCTGAGGCTGGGATAGTTGGAAGCAATCATTTATATGGGTGACTTAAAAGATTCCCTTGGGGCGCCTGGGTGGCTTAGCATCTGACTCTTGATTTCGGCTTAGGTCATGATCCCACAGTTGCTGAGATTGAGCACCACACTGGGCTCTGTGCTGGCAGCATGGAGCCTGCTTGGGATTCTCTCTCTTCCTCTCTCTCTCTCTGCCCCTCCTCCCCTCAGAATAAATAAACTTAAAAGATTCCCTTTATTAGAAAATTTCAAAATTAATACTGTTCTGATTACTGTAAAAAACATAATTTCAGTAAGCCATCCCTGTTAATAAAATATGTAAACTAAACCCTAAGCCTCAGTTCTGTTTGGGGCTCAAAAAGTGCCCCCTCTTTTTCTGATCACACATAAACACACTTTCTTCTCCATTTTATCTTTGTATTTTTTAAATGCAGACCATGGCTAAAAGTCACTGAGTGACCACGGGCTACTTATCCATTATCCTGTATCTACTCTTACTTTAATTTAAAATACACCCTTCAGCTTGCTATACTAATCCTGGAGCATTTCTTTCTAATATATAGTATTTTTTTAATCAAATATTTTCTCCACTCTGTATTGCTCTAAGTGGTACACCATTAATAGATCCGATTGCAGCAGTGAGCTAGAAAGAGCGGAGTTGGGTACCATGTAACTTATATGTGGATTAAAATCCATTTTTTCCACAGCTCGGTTTAAGATTAACCTCGTTTCTTCTGGAGCTATAGCTGAAGTGTTTCATTCTAGAACAACTCAGAGGTTGACAGATTAACCACTCTGTGGGCTTTTAAATAATGCTGAATTCTTCTCAGAATCAGTTCCTTATTCTGCATAATGTATTGCTGAGCTCAGGAATAAATGCCTAATTTGTTCAGGCTATGCTTACATAACCTCTTTGGTTCAAGTGAAAAGATTGTCAAAATTGCACCACATCTGTGGGAGGGGACTACAGTGGGGAGAAAAGGCAATCTAAATGACCCGATAGGGTTTGCAATTCAGGGTTATTACTCCTTGCCCTGTTGCCCTTCCAGATTCCATAAACACCAACGTATAATGAATACACACACATTATAACTTACTAAGAAGCATTAAAAACACAAACGAAGGTCAAAAGCAACGATCAACTAAGGACGGCAGTGATCGAGTTTCCTTTTATGACTTCAAAACCAAAGGTCAATGGAAATCCTCAAGTTTCTTTCTTGATACGTAATCTGTTACCCTAGCTTCAGTGTCATATAAATAATTGATATCAAGTAATATGTATAAAATATGTGTCCCGTTAAAAGAGAAGAATTTATATCAGAACACCTAAGTGACTGCGACGTGCCAGTTCTGTTATTCTTGGCACTGGCCTGTGTGAAGTTACAGCAGATTCTTACCACGCCACATCTCAATCTCAAACACTAATTGTAAAATACTCCAGTCTCTTCTAAACCCAGTGTTGCAGCTATTCAGCTTAAAACTAACAGAAACAAGCGCTACCATTTCTCCCGAAATGGCTGGTTTTGAGGCTGCTCAAGTTTTTCTAAAGTAAGAGCCTGAAGAGGAAATCCTACTAGTACTGTAAGTCTTGCCACAGACGTCATCACTATCATCTCCCCCTTTTCAAAAGGAGCTCCTGACCTCTCAGCTCCGTGTAACACGAAAGCTTTCTACAACGAAAAGACACCTTGTTTACATTTGGGAGGGATTCCTAAATACCAATTTTTCGTGAATGTGTAAACAGGTGGGTTAATTCCCATGGCAACCCAAACCATGTCAGGTCAGTGCTCTGCTGGCCAATGTCCTAGTGCTTTTTCAAGTACTGTCCTTTTGCACAGCTGAGATACACAGGCTGAGGACTATTCTGTACAGTCAGTCGAAACCTAATGCCTGTAAACGGTTTAATAGTGACCTCCTGAGAGCTTTCATACTTCTAAGACCCCACCAAAACAGTGAGTTGCACACAAAGTGATGTAGGTGTTCCAGACACAGTGATGCAACCCAAATCAGTGAGGAAAAGAAAATCGTAAATGGCAGCCACTGAAAGAAACCATTTTCTCAAAGAATTAAGCCCACCAGGGGCCAGAAAGTGTCATAGAGGTAGCCCATCTTGGGGAAAAGAAACTCAGTCTTCTGGGAAGTGTGTACTGCTTTCTAACTTTGGGGGCCAGAATAACTTTGGAGACTATTTTGTCATAATTTTAATAAGATGTAAAATTTCTCTGGGAATTTCATTAGATTGTGAATGGCAGTTAAATACTCGTAAAAATAATTATAATCATAGGTCCAGCCAAATGGCTTTCAAAACAAAACAGTATCACCTCACAACGCACCAGCATAAATGTTACTCTATACAGCACAATCTTGAGGGAACCAATGGTTAATGTAGATTTCAGAGGCATCAGGAGTCAGGAGGAACAAAAGCTTAGAATATTTTTTTTTTTTAACCAAAAAGGAACATTTGAAAATGCCCGCATGGATGGCCAGCCAACCAAAATTTAAATTGGGGGATATTTAAAATTACTTTTTCTCAGGAAAATAATTCTATACAAATTATATTGACTACTTGGCTACTAATCCCTCAAACGTCATCCTAAATGCTTTAGAGACACATGGCATCCGGGTCGTCCAAAACACACCTGCCCCAGGCTTTGACGCCTGTGCTGGCTTACAGTCTTGTGTCACATCCTGCTGCTAAGTGCTCCGTCGTATCTGTTTGCAGACGGGGTAGCCGAGGAACCTGTGACCAAATTATTCTTAGCCAAAATACAATACTGTTTGATGCAATCCTAAGAGACCTGGATATAGGATCCCAAATGGTGAACAGGAATATTATCCTAATTGGGAAGGAAGTTTCTCCATTTTAGAGAGCTCAACCAGGGAACCATAAATACTTACCGCAGGAAGTGCTTCATTGTGCCGGTTTTGATTAGGTGTTATCCACACTGTCCTCAAGGAGCTGCTTCCGAATTTGCCTTTGTCAGCGTAAGTGTCAGCTGTGGGAACAAATTTAATATATTTACTATTAATGGAGCTGGAAATCCCAAACCTGAGATTTCTGCTTACCATAGTAAGCAGACAGAAAGCACCCAGAACGTTATCAACTGAACTGCTCACATAGCAATCCAGTTTGGTGGATGGAGATCATGGCCAAAGACTTTTACTTTGTAATGACATAATTAGCCTTTCATTGTAAGTCCCTTGATGGGGAAATAATTAGTTTCATAAACAGTCTCTTCAATAGTAAGATTTTTCTCTATTTTGGGTATTGTTCCTGTATTTTTAAAATTTATCTTATTTTTACTTTTTTTTAAAGTAGGCTCCACGCCCAACGGGGGACTTGAACTCACAACCCTGAGTTGGGTGCTCTATTGACTGAGCCAGCCAGGTGTCCCTGTTCCTATATTCTGAAGAACAGTATTTGTAAGAAAAATAGAAATGAAGAATCATATTATCCTAATTTTTTTAGAATCATATTATCCATAATTATCCTAATTTCCAGATATTTGGTAATCTTAAATCTGGCAACCCCAGCCTTCCAGAAGTACAACTTGAAAATAATTAGAAGCAACTGGTAATGTCTTTAAGCTAAAAATCAGATGTTAAAGAGCCACGCCCCTCCAAATAAATGAATCCTATGTCCCCGGCCCTGTTCTGCTTTTTTTTTTTTTTTTTTTTTTTTTTTGCACTGTGAACGAAACCGTGAGATTTTCTATTTGTCTAGCCATTTCCAGTTTCCAGTTTGCTTTCACAAAGTCTGCAGAGTATTGGTCTTCTTCCCCCCACAAGGAGGAAGCGCAGTTTCAAGTCAGGATGAGACAGAAAGGTACAGACCAGATAAGAGAGTGGCTGGAAGCCACAGAGAGAAGAGACGAGCGGAGCCCCAGCTGCCCTGGCCAGGCAGGCGAGGAGCTGAGTGTACAGATGGTGGCTGAGGGTGGAGACACAACGACCGGCCAGGACAGTCTGGGAATGTGGGCAGCTCAGACCGAAGAAGAGCCAGGTTTTTCTTTAATACATATGCTTCTGTAGCTGTTCCATGAATGCTTGAAAAAAAAGTGTCTGCACATCAGCTTAAGATTGTGGTTGCTTCTGGGAGGGGAGGGCAGGGTTTAGGACTGGGGAAAAGGCCACTGGGGGAAAATGACCTTCAACTTCAAGTGTTTTATTTCTTAACATAGATCTGAGGTAAAACAAAGCAGAAAAACATCGGCTTATTTTGGGTGGTGGGAAGATACATTAGTCTTTGTGCTTTTTGTGGTTTCTAAAAATGGATCCAGTTTTTCTGAAAAATTGTTAGTACTTACCCAGAGCCCAGATCATGGGTGTGCATATAGTTTACAATAAAGGGAACCAGGGCTCCTTGGGGAAATGGCTGATTCTAGGGCTGGGGTAAGGAATATTCAAGATGAGCCTGAAATGTCTTGTGCCAGAAAGTAAGGGAGTGCTCAAAAGAAATCGAGGATATATCAAATAAACACAGGAGCCAACTGAAAAGCTCCCAATGGCCAAAGCTGGAACCACTTAAGTAACAAAATATTGGATTATTGCCCAAAGTATAAAATAAATACCCATGATTGCACACTGATATAAATAAATGACTGAATAAATAAGTTGGGGAGAATATATAAATCTCTTGCACCAATGGATTCCAAATAGTTTGTGTAGATACTCTGCCCTCAAGGAGGTGGAGCCTGTCAACCCCTTAAATGTAGGCAGGCCACAGTGACTCCTTGAGTACAAAATGGAAAGTTGGGGGGTAGGGGTGGGAGGGAACCAGTAACTTTGCACTAGAGAAACCTGACAAACACTACCTCAGCTAGGTGGGCAAGGTTAACATCATGGTGACAAGTCATGTTGACAGTATGTACCCTGAATATGATGCAATGAAAATGGCAGCGAAAAAGACCTCTGTGGTCTTCCTCCTCCAAACTTACAACCTGGTCTAATCATGCTAGAAACATCAAATTCTTACTGAGGGATACTCCACAAAATACCCAACTAATACTCATTATAACTCCCAAGATCACCAAAAAGAAGGAAAGTTTGAGAGACTGTCATGGCCAAGGGGTACCGAAGGAGGCATGGCTAAGTGTAATGTGGTATCCTGGATGGAATCTTGAAACAGAAAAAGGACATTAGGTTAAAAACTAAAGAAAGTGGGGGCACCTGGCTGGCTCAGACAGAAAAGCATGTTATTCTCGATCTCAGGGTTGTGAGGTTGATCCCCATGTTGGGTGTAGAGATTACTCAAAAGTGAATAGTAGGGGCTCCTAGCTGGCCCAGTCAGTTACGCTCTGACTTTGGCTGAGGTCGTGGTCTCATTGGTTTGTGAGTCAGTGAGTTTGAGCCCTGCGTCGGGCTCTGCACTGGTGGTGTGAGCCTGCTTGGGATTCTCTCTCTCACCCTCTCTCTCTCTCTCTCTCTCTCTGCCCCTTCCCCACTTGCACTCCCTCTCTTTCAAAATAAATAAATAACCTAAAAAAAAACGCCAAGGCATTAAGAAGGCTATGTTCTCTTCTGGGAGCTCTAGGAGAGAATCTGTCCCCTTGCCTTTAAAAAAAAAAAAATGAATAAACTTAAAAAAAAAAACCAAAAAACTAAGGAAATCTGAATAGCATGGCTTTAGTTAATAATTAGGTATTAATACCGGTTCATTAGTTGTGACAAATGGATCATACTAATGTAAGATGTTAACAATAGGGAATACTGGGTGCCAGTATAAGGGAACGCTGTACTA
Organism: Acinonyx jubatus; assembly: GCF_027475565.1. Classification (NCBI taxonomy): domain Eukaryota; kingdom Metazoa; phylum Chordata; class Mammalia; order Carnivora; family Felidae; genus Acinonyx; species Acinonyx jubatus. Next base: position 106,981,976 of record NC_069390.1, read on the forward strand.
GCCTCGTAACTTTTCTATAAATCTAATACTATACTAAAACTTAAACAATATTAGTGCCAACTCCGCTCTAGACACAGAGTTAGGTACTAGGGATATAGGTGAACACGTGGGGCATGGGTTCCATCTTCCAGCCCCAATGGCCTTGAGGGAGGCAGAAGAGAAGACAATATAGAGAAACAAATAGGTACTTAACCACAATATTACAAGCAGAAATAGGTGCTGTGTTCGTGAGTATGAGAGATATCTACCTTAGATGGAGGGGTCAGGGGTTCTCCAGACAACACATGCAAAGTCCCAGAAGCAAGAGAATACACAATGTGTAGATGGGAATGTTCTATATGACCTGGTTGTGCTCGGTGAGAGGGACAGGTAAAAAGGGATGACAAGATACAGAAAGGCAAGAAAGTCTCAAATCATCGAAGGCTTTGTAAGCAATATTGAAGACATTCAAACCTTATCCCATGAGCAGTGGTGAACTATTGAAAGTTTTCAAACTGAGATGTGACACAATCAGACTTCTAGTTAAAAAAAAAAATAGTATGGAGAATAAATTAGATTGTGGTAGAATTATAGATAGGGGCACCATTTAGAGGGTTGTTAACATTAAAGATAATAATGGTAGGATAAGGCAATGGACGGAGACAGAAATGTGATGATATTTGAGCGATATTTAGGAGGTAAAATCAAGAGGACTTTTGTTAATTTACTGATTAGGGAATATTAGTGAAAGAAAAGGAGTCATCAAACATTATGCCTATCTCTATGCGTAGAGAGTAGACCCACTAAGAGAAGAATTCTGGAGATGCAGATCTGAGGGTCTGGGTGTATTTAGGGGTCTTTGGGGCATTTTGAACTTGCAGGGTCAAGTGGTAGTGTGGATATATGTGGATCTGAAAGTCAAGAGAGAAATCCTGGTTGGAGACAAAGATTTGGGCTTCCTCAGCATATAGATGGTAATTAAAACCACAATCCAAAAGGAAATAGTAAATAAATACTATATACAACATCTGTTTCTTATAACAATAGTTCTTTGTCATTAAGGTAATATATTAGGATGGTCATACTACTAAAGAAATAAAGAATGAAATACACTTCAGAAAGATTTTGTGAAAATAAAAATATATCCTTAAATGGTTTAATTTCAGTTATCTAGAAAACTGGTTTATCTAAAAAAAATGTCATAAGGATGTGGGATAAGTGAAATATTATAATAATTCAGCTTCCTGTTCTCTACATAAGTCTTCCTGAATTTATCCATTTAAAAAAAAACCCTTTTGAATTTTTATGTGCTAGCATCATGCTGGGTTAATACAATATAGTTTAATGCTACAAGGGAGATTTACCACATAAGGGAAAATTCGCGAATATGGCAGCATGCGCATGCTGGTTAAGAGCACAAGTTTTGGAGACAGAGTTCATCTCTGGGATGTACCACTAACTAAGTGACTTTAGACGATTTGTTTAACGTCTCCAGGGTTTAGTTTTCACCCTCTTAAGTGGGGCAAAAAATTAATAACTACCTTGTATGGTTGTACTAAGGATTGAATGAACCAAAGCATGTAAGGTGCTTAGCACAGTGACAGGTATATAACATGCACTCAATGAGTTCGTACTCATTACTACTAATATTTTACTTATTATTTATCAAATTCTATTAAATACTAATAAATTAAATATTTATTAAATTATCTTCTAAAATAAAAGGTCATTTTGTCAAGTGAAGAATCACTGAAGGGACTTTTTAAATTTTATTTATTTTTTTATATCAAATATAATTATCAAATTGGTTTCCATACAACACCCAGTGCTCATCCCAACAGGTGCCCTCCTCAGTGCCCATCACCCACTTTTCCCTCTCCCTCACCTCCCATCAACCCTCAGTTTGTTCTCAGTATTTAAGAGTCTCTTATGGTTTGCCTCCCTCCCTCTCTTTAACTCTTTTTCCCCCTTCCCCTCCCCCACGGTCTTCTGTTAAGTTTCTCAGGATCCACGTATGAGTGAGAACGTACGGTATGTCTTTCTCTGCCTGGCTTATTTCACTTAGCATCACACTCTCCAGTTCCATCCGTGTTGCTGCAAAGGGCCAGATTTCATTCTTCCTCACTGCCAAGTAGTATTCCATTGAATATATAAACCACATTTTCTTTATCCATTCGTCAGTTGATGGACATTTAGGCTTTTTCCACAATTTGGCTATTGTCGAGAGTGCTGCTATAAACATTGGGGGTACAAGGGCCCCTATGCATCAGCACTCCTGTATCCCTGGGGTAAATTCCTAGCAGTGCTATGGCTGGGTCATAGGGTAGGCCTATTTTTAATTTTTTGAGGAACCTCCGCACTGTTTTCCAGAGCGGCTGCCCCAGTTTGCATTCCCACCAACAGGGCAAGAGGGTTCCCGTGTCTCCACATCCTCCCCAGCCTCTATAGTCTCCTGATTTGTTCATTTTGGCCACGCTGACTGGCGTGAGGTGGTATCTCAGTGTGGTTTTGATTTGTATTTCCCTGATGAGGAGCGACGTTGAGCATCTTTTAATGTGCCTGTTGGCCATCTGGATGTCTTCTTTAGAGAAGTGTCTATTCACGTTGAAGGGACTGTTTAGATAAATCCTGGCAAGTTGTGACCTGAACTGGGCCACCGACAGTGGTGGTAGAGAGAAGTGCACAGAAGTGGGAAATATTCAGAAGGTAGAATCAAGTGGATGGGAAGAGTGAAGGGATGGAAAAATAACAATTAGTTCCAATTATTTGTCCCCCAAACAGGAAACAAAGACAACGATTAGTTCTAATTATGTGTCCCCCAAAAAGGAAACACCAAAAATGGCGTTGAGTGGAAAGCTTGTGTAAATGCTGTTTAACTCACTGCTTGCTGTGTATTCATTCAATAACCTCGCTAAATGTTTCATCTAAAAAAAAATTACTGGTTACTTTATTTTTTTAAATCCAGCTTTGTTTTAAAAGAGGCACGCTTGCCAATGGCCTATGTGCTGTTAACTAGACAATCTGTGCGAATGGTAGGAGCGTGCAACAGATAGTTTGGCGTGCAAAGTATGATACTCTGAGCCACTGCGATTTAAGAAAATGTCTTTTGAGTTGCTTTTCCCTGAGTGGTTCTGAGTTAACCGATTCCTTTGTAGCCAAAGCAGCATTTTTTTCGAGCGCTGGACAGGGCCAGAGAGGTCAGGGAGACTTGGAGGCTGCTTCTGATGTGCACAGCGTTCTAACAAAACAGCAGCTCGGAGAGACTTCCCAAGTATTTTACTCACATGCCTGTCGACCTTCACTCAATTAATGAAGGCGCTTGTCTTGTTTGTATCCGTCTCACTAATTGAAAAACACTGATATTCACTCTTCTGTTTAATTCAGATTTATTCAGGTATTACTTATGTAACGTTTGCCCTGTTTTCGTCACATGTGAGCTCCAATGCCACCTGTTTCCCCGAGTGCAAGGACAGTGTGGGGACTGCTCTGTGTGCCGTCTCTTCCCTGAAACTGCCTCTCGAGAGGGGCGTGTAACCAGGTGGACACCAGAATTACCTGCTGTATTTAGATCTCTCCTCCTGTATTGAGGTGATGTGCTCCGTGTTTCTTTCCCCTTTGGACTACATGCCCCTCTCAGGCCCCAGGGAAGCCCCAAGGCCTGATACAGTGCCTGGCACACTGGAGGCTCAGTATGGATTTGTTGGGATGAACCCTGCCCCCTTCTAGAGAAATGCATGTCTTTAACAGCACTATTCCATAACAGCACTCATAAACGAAAAATGTCCCCACTGGAAGAAAAAGAAAACCCCTTAGATTTTCTTTTTAAACCAAAATAAACAATATGACCATAATCCTGGGTCTCCTAATCTTCCATTTACGTGCAGTGATTCGTCTCCACGAGTGTGAGGACACTGCCCTGACCCGCTCCGCAGGGAGGGATCGGATGACTGTGCCCCGTGCATCAAACACCTCCAAAGATCAGGTGACACTTCAGTGCTGTGTGTGGGCTTAGGTTCCTCTGTACTTTTATTTTCCAGCTGGAAAGAAAGGGACGGCAGGCGTGGTCCGCAGCTTTGAAAACTCATCGTCTCTTCTGGTATCAAAGAACCTGCTGCGGCCCCTTTGAGTGAAAAACCTCCTAGGGTTCTTTGTAGAGTACCTCGGGGTGACACTGCCTCTTAGAAACCGACCTCTCTATTGAGTATCACAGGGACTGAATTAGACACTCAACTAGAGGGAACAGAAACACTTTCTTTAAAGTCATAATCCCTACATGAGACAAAAAAAAACGACATATGTAGCCTTCAAATTCTAACTGACTGAATCCCCTATAACAACCCAAAATGCTTGTGGACTCATATTTATGTGTAAGTAAAAGACAATCCACAAAGTAAACAGTGCTCCACTCTCAATAATTTCCCTAATTTGGGGTCATCCTAGTTTGTTTTTTTTTTTAAATGTTGTACGGAACACATTTAAGAAATAAAATTTAATTTAAAAATGTAATGTCAGCGTAAAGTCTTGTGGCTGGCTAACATTTACCAAGTGCTTACCGTGCACCAGGCAGTATTCGAGGAGCTTTGTTTGTATCAGCTTACCTCACAGTCACTCTATGCAGTGAATAATAGTGTCTCCATTTTACAGTTGGGAAAGTCGAGGCACACAGAGGTGAAGCAGCGTTCCGTGGTCACACAGCTACTACTTACTGGCAGAGCTGGGATTCCCAACCCCGCAGCGTGGCTCCTGAGACGCTATTAATCACTCCCCTGTGCTGCCTCTGGAAACCACGGAGGGAAAATTCTGGACTGACTTAAGATTGAAAGAAATAAACAGCACATTCAATTCCAGCTAAAGTGCAGAGCTGGGGATAAAGCCTGGATGTCCATCTGCACATGAAAACTTAGTGTTCCTCTGGGAGTGAGCTAGGGGACTCTTGAATGTAAGAGTCACTCCTGCACTAAAAACCACCCTGTTTCCTTTCCTGAGGCAAATACACTGCAGATCTGAAAGTTTCCCAATGAGAACCTTTTATGAGAAGTTACACAACAGAGCCCCAAAGGGTGGGTTTTATAGTCTTTCCTGAGACCACATTTCCAAGGACATCTGAATCCTTGGTAGTATAATTCTGAAGTAACTAGCAGTAAAAGTACCCTTCCTCTCAAAGTCAACCTAGTGCTCCCTTGGGGAAAATCCAACGAAATGCAAGCTCGGGCCAGACTGCCATTGCTGTGGTGATTTCACTCTCCCCAAATTATTCTTTGAGTTATTGATCAGTGAGACACGGTGCTCAAATCAGCATTTTCTCTTGGTTTGCTTTCCGTCTACCTCTGTATGTTTTAGTTTCCACCTTGCAGATGAAAATATTTGTTTACTGTTTGTTTGTTTTTTGCTGCACATAAAAATCTGTGTAATGGTTGGTAAAATATTCCAAATCTACCCAGGAGGTATATACTAACTTGAATGAGTTTTCTTGATGTCACTGAAAAACAAAATAAGTTCCATTCCCCTTTAGAGTTCCCTAACTGCTTCTTGTTGTTTTCTTTTCACGCTACAACACAACTAAGGAGAAAAAAATCAATCAAACGGGTCAATCTCAAAATATGTCATTATAATCAGGAGATGAAGACAAATTCCACTACCCTTACCCCCAACCCAGAGTGGATTTAAAAGACAAAGTTTCTTTTTATCAGTAGTGAAAAAAAAGTCCATTTAGCATTGGAGGGAGGGGGGATATCCCGCACTTGAACCCTGCAGATGATAAGTTCAAGGTCAGCGGTATGGAAGTCATTTGCCAATGATTTAATTTCCTCACTTTGAGCTTTTCTTCTCATTTCAGATGAGAGAAGAAAACAATGGCACATTGGACGGTAAGGTCCAGAAATACTAAGTTTTATAGTTTTCTCCCCTAAAAATACGATTGATCAAAAGCCACTTTGGGTATCAGAAGAAAGCCTAAGGTTAATTTGGTTCAATTCCGTTTATTCTGTGTCCTTATTATATTATGTCACTTTACATATTTTCTAAAAGTAGTTGAGAAAATTTTCCTGATGACAATAATAAACTCCAAGTAAATGATCTTAACCTATGGGGAAATTTCCATTTCCCTCTTGAATGGTCTCAGAGTGTGCTACTTGTGCTCTGCTGAAGTCCAATGAAATCACAGTGGTGACATCCCTCCATCAGTCAAGGAGAGATTTGGGACTCTGGCAGAAAGAGATAGGGGCCCCTCTTTTCCACCCTTTCTTCCGCTTTGGTGGAAGACCTGTATGTCTAGGTGGGGAAGGTAAGCGGAGGAGAAGGGTTTGAAGCTTAGGTGGTTTTAAGATATCACCACTTCAGAATTGCTCCCAAACAGGCACGTCTCTGTAGGATCACAGGCAAGGGCAGTGAGGGCTGGGGATAAGGAGTGGCTGCTAAGCCACCTGCCGTGTGTGGGGCTGGGCTCCGGCTGAGCCCAGCCACAAAACACAAGGACGTGGAGGTCAGTCTTCTTAAATCTGGTGGGCCAAGTATCAGACCCAAATGAGGTGAATAAATAGGTCTGAATTAGCAAGTTCAGGTAGTGGCTAAGTTTCCATCATGCTTCCTACTTGTCAAGTCCTAAGAAGCACTGTGTCAGTGCGAGGGAGCCCTAGACAGATGAGGGAATCAGTCTTCAGAGGATAGAACATAGTCACCATGTGGAATAGGAAGGGAGGTGGGGGAGGGGGCGCGAGGATTGGCAGGGGAGGGAAGAGAAAGGAAAGAAAAATTTCTAAGGCTATTTTTGAGCATTTGAAACATGTATAACGTGCAGTTTTTGACTTTATTACAGGTATGCAGATGAGAGAGAGCAAGCAATATGAAAATTCACCACCCTGGAAAAGTGACAAATCTTTCAGATTACATTTCACACATGCTGTCCAGCATGCCACGTTAGAGGTATAACGCTCATGCATAACGTTCTCCCTGAGGCCACATTCCAGAACTTTTCTCCTCTATTGCTTAGCTTGAAAAGTGCTCTGCTGACACTCATGAAAATGACAACTAGGAAGGTTTTCTTTCCCCTTCTTCAGGAATAAAACACTCATCCAGGGTTTATTTTCGTGATTTATAGCAATGGAGGCCCCTGCCAGCCACAGGATCCACGGCTGCCTGCAAATATATTGATGATCTGCTTTAAAGGTACAGTGATTTTCTGGCTTTCCCTGTGGTTGCCAGCGTGTCTGCACTGTTTTCATGGAGGGAGCGAAGGGCTGGGAAAGCAGAACTGATAAAACTTGTCTTTCATCTTTAAAAGAATAAGGGCATTTCAAAATCATACCTTCTAGGTATTAATTCATTTTTCCACAAAAATACTTGTGTGGATTTTGTACATTCTCAATTCTTTATTTGAGTTTTAAAAGTTAAATTAAAAAAAATTTTTTTAAGTTTTATTTATCTTGAAAGAGTGAGTGTGAGTCAGGGAGGGGCAGAGAGAGAGGGAGAGAGAGAGAGAGAGAGAGAATGCAAGCAGGGGAGGGGCAGAGAGAGATCCCAAGTAGGCTCCACACTGTCAGCGCAGAGCCTGACACGGGGCTCAAACCCATGAACTGTGGGATCATGACCTGAGCTGAAATCAGGAATTGGATGCCCAACATACTGAGCCACCCAGGTGCCCCTAAAAGTCAAATTTCTATAAAACCACAATAAAAGAATGGTAACCTTATGACTACGTAAAAATTAAATGTATATGGTTTTGCCAATCTAGACTGATACTTTTTATTAAATTTTCTCTTTCATATAATGATAATACAATGAGGACATATGTTAGAAACACTTGACAGGAAAATCCAAGCGAATTAGGGCATTTCCAGGGGCCTGGAGGCAAACAGGTACTGCGCCCCTAAGGCAGTCGCTGACCCCAGTCACTTATTAGGTTGGGCTACAGCAACTATTCGTACTGTAAAACAAATTAAAAAAAAAAAAGTAGCTTTAAACTTATTTTAGAGCTATGACTTAACATGCATGACGATAAACATTTGCTGAGTACATATTATTTTATTCTTCCTGGTGGTATCTCATCAGTGCCATAAAGGATAAGATGTGCCATTATGTCATGTGTCCTTAAGGAAGGATAAAATGCTGCTAATTTGCTGCAGCCCGATTTCAGTGGCTTAGTGGGGAAAAAAGTCTTAGGATAGGTGAAATATAGTCAGACTGAAGTCACCTACTTATTTCCAAATTCCAGGCCATGATGTTTCTGCAGAAGATTCCATTGGTTGGTGACAAAGAGCACGAATGGCCTGCAGCAAATCACACCAGAGGATTCTTATTCCCCAACTCAAACGTTTTTATTCAGCTTAAACCAGGCTAAGTAATTCCAAGATCTGTTAGAGGTTGATGACATAGGAGCAACTCGCATCCTTCTTAACCCACCAGAGATGCTTCCAGCTGGTTACTGCATAGGCTCTGGGCTCTGGTTCCCCTCTCCTATCACAGCCCCTCCACGATACACACAGCACACACCGTTCACACACGTGAGCACACCTCATCTACAGCAAGAGTGAAGGAGTGAGTACGGAAATGCTTCATTGAAGGCAGAGCACTGTCTAGTCCAAGCTCCGTTTCCTTGACCTTACCATAGTTGATATGCTTTCATGTGATGCTGTGGCCTGTTTTTGCCTTCCATGATCACCCCTTCTCCTGGTTCCACCCGTTTCACATTCTTCTGCCTTTTAAGTGTAAGTGTTCCCTAGAATTCCATTCTTGACCCCTTCCTTCCTCTTCACCTCTACAAGGTGACCTTGTCTTTTGGGACCTCCGTCAAATCCAACAAATCACTTGTCCAAGGCCAGACAGCCACAGTTGGTAGGAAAAGACCTTGGCTCTAACTGCTAGTCCACAAACGTGTTCACTTATCATGTTCAGTTCTTTCTAGGCACCAGAGACACAAAATAAACAGGATACAGTCTTTGTCCTCCAGGCGTAGGAAATCTAGCAGATTTCACACATGGAGTCTAGGGCCTTTCTGAAGTCAGTTTAGAAGATCTGAGCTGTCTCAGGGGCACCAGGGCAACTCTGTTGGTTGAGCCTTCGACTCTTGATTCCAGCTCAGGTCACGATCTCATAGCTCATGGGATCGAGCCCCACATCAGGATCTGAACTGATAGCATGGAGCCTGCTTGGGATTCTGTGTCTCCCTCTCTCTCTGCCCCTCTTCCCACTCTTTCTCTCTCTCTCTCTGTGTCAAAATAAATAAACATAAAAAAAAGAAGCTCTGAGCTGTCTCAAATGAAAATACATTTCAGCCACGTCAGACTAAACTGGACTATCCTCTTAGGCAAGGGTTCCTGACCAGTATGTCCTTGTTATGGATTTTTCGTGGATGTGATGCAAAATTCTGATCAATGATATGAAATTCTCTTTTTTAGGGGGGAGTACATGTTATTTATAGTAGTGTGTGTGAGGTGGAATACTTTGCTAAGAAAGTGGTATGAGTAGGTTAAGAGAGCATTAAGATTTTCTGTGGGTTAGAGGCTCAGAGGAGCAACAAACAAGAATGGTCATTATGGAAGTTCACACAGGCAGCATGAGGTCCTTACTAAGTAGGAATTGTCTCACTGCAATTATTGCTGCTGTAGTTAACAGTATTTTACATCTATAATCCCTTTTAACTTAAAGCTTCTGTCATGGACTTCCATTTAAACATGGCAGAAAAAGGGGCACCTGAGTGGCTCAGTCGGCTGTGTGTCCAACTCCAGATTTCAGCTCAGGTCATGATCCCAGAGTTATGGGAATGAGCCCTGCATTGGGCTCAAAGCTGACTGTGGAGCCTGCTTGAGATTCATATTCTCTCTCTCTCCCCCTCCCTCCCCCTCTCCCCCTCTCCCCCACTCACACACTCTCTCTCTCTCAAAAAAAAATTTAGTAAGTAAACAAATAAACATGGCGCGCCCCCCCCCCCCACAAAATCCCACTGACGTGAGAATAAAGAAATCAAAAAGGTTTAAATCCATAAGGCTAAGGGCAATAGGAGCGTACGTGAGATATCAGCAGATTTCTAGAGGCTGAAAGGATGAACAAATGGTAATTTACTTAGCCTAACTGATTAAGCCTGCAGTCAGGGAACTGATCCAAAGGCAGTACCATTGAGAATATGGACTCTTGGTCATATTCAGGAGTTAGTGATGCCCAGTTCCTCTAAAAGTGGTAGTGTAGAATGAAGCCAACACAGGAGGCTTGGTGGGCATTTTTCATAAGGAATAGGTAGAGCTCCTTCCCCATTCTTGGAAAGCAAGTATAACCGCGCTCCATTCTGTCAGAAGAGGTGAGATTTATTCTTGAAGAGGTTGAGCTAGAGAGGCTCTGAACTTCTGGACACAAGAAAATGAGATGAACGGTCATCCTGAATAGAAGGAGCTAAATAAAAGTCTGCATGATAAATGTGAGATTTATCCAGGCTTCTTCTTCCACTCAACTCCCTGGTCAGAGGCAGCTATAATGCTTCTCCCCAGGCTACTGGGGATTTATCCCTCAGGAAATTACCCAACACACAGGTGGATCTCCCCCAGTGAAGCACCAGCCCCTCACTGGACTGCTGTGACACGATATGGCCAACAAGCCCCATGGAAAGCTTCCAGTCAGCATTTTAGTGCCTCAGTCTTAAATATGAATGGACAGCCAGGGATTATCAAAGAATTAGGGAACGTTTCTAACTTGATTGAATTATAGAGGCTCAAAGAAAAGTGAAAAAAGGGGGAATTTGGAAGAAACAAACAATGCAAAGAGAAGAAAATAATCAATACATCATAATTAATTTTCATAGATATTAGAAAGATATTACACTCATGAGACACAAGAAACACTAAAAATTCACATTAAGAGAATAAGAAAATGTTCTTAGCATTTTTTTTTAAACAACAGAGATGGAAGTTGAGGAAATCTCCCAGATTTGAGGAAATCTGCTGAGAAGAAATTGACAAAAAAGATGAAAAATGGGATAAAAAGATTCAGTATTCAAACAACAGATATTCCAGAGAGAAATAAAAGTGAAAAAGTATGTGAAAAAATTATTGAAGAAATAATACAAGAAATGCCAAGAACTGAGGAACTGAATCTTCAATCAAAAGGGCCCGGAGGATACCCAGCTCCTTAAACAACAAAAGATGCTCACCAAAGCATACCAATATGCACTTTTACAACATAAATGTATCCAGTGGGGGAATAAAAACAAACAGTTCACACACAAAGAGCTAAGAATCAGTGTCCAGTTTGTCAGTGGGAACATGGAAGCAAGAATAAAAATTCTGAGAAAAAAACTCTTTCCAGTTCAGATTTCTATACCCAACCAAAATATTAGGGATGAGAAAAGAATGGAGTCAATTTCAGACACACAGGCCTTCCATGTACCTCCCAAGCATGCCTTTTAAGGAGTTTCTAAAGGAAACATTCTACCGAAATGAAGGTAGAGAATGAGAAAGACATTGGACCCAGCAATCAGATCCTATATTTGAGAAAGGGGAAAAGAATTCTCAGGATGATGGTGAATGGGGGCTTAACAAAGGCTGTCTCCATGAAAAATGAACTGACAGATTACTTGACAGATATTTATGTGATGTTTTAAGGGACAGGTATTACTTTGCTAAAAACAGAAACTTAAATTTAAAGATAACATACACTAGATGGTACTCCTAGCCCCCTGAGGTCCAGTGCCCTTAATCTCTGTGAATCCATACAGAAAGAAAGAAAGATGGGAGGGAGATAGAGAAAAAGAGAGAGAGAAAGAAAAGGAAGAAAAGAAAAAGAAACTAAGGCTTCAGAGGAACTAAGGAACCAGAAACTAAGGAACCAGAGAGCTGCCTGCAATAGGTGGGGGGATTCAAAAAGCCCATCCTCCTTCTAGAACAGTATCCGACTAGGCCATAAGTTGCAGCTTGAGTGCTGGATGTGACACGGATGAAGACGCACTGAAAACATTCAACAGGAAAGTCACGGAGTTTGTGTTAACAAATGCTGGCAGGGTTCAGTGTGGGTGTGCCCATCATCTAACAGCATGTCCGAGCCACTTGGACAGTGATTCTGGATCCTCCTTTTAGGGACGAAAACAGAAAAGGCGTAGATAGGACTTTTCTGAAGATTGCTTTGGAAATGGCAAGAACGGCAGTTCTAGTTCTCAACTAGAGAACACATTCATATAAAAGCTACAGAATGGAAAAATCGAGATCAACACTATTCAGAGCTGCAGTATAACCTACCAGCATCATATTAATTTCTTAAAAAGAAATCAGTGGACACTAAAGTGGACTTAATTTGTTTTTCTTTTTAAAAACCTCCAAAGCTGGGGCGCCTGGGTGGCTCAGTCGGTTAAGCATCCGACTTCAGCTCAGGTCATGATCTCGCGGTCCGTGGGTTCGAGCCCTGCGTCGGGCTCTGGGCTGATGGCTCAGAGCCTGAAGCCTGCTTCCGATTCTGTGTCTCCCTCTCTCTCTGCCCCTCCCCTGTTCATGCTCTGTCTCTCTCTGTCCCAAAAATAAATAAACGTTAAAAAAAAAATTTATAAAAAAAAAACCTCCAAAGATAAAAACAGCTTAAAACCTAATTGATGAACACAAAATCTGTTAAGAAAAGATGCCACAAATTATAGCTATATTTTTCCAGAATATAATAATGTTATTGTGATTATGTGTTTTTGAAGAGTCATTGTATTTTACAGATACACACACAAATATTTACAAATGGTATGATATGTGTCTAGGATATGCTTCAAAAGAAAATGGGGTGGAAAGACAATAGGTTAGAAATCAAACAGTACTGGTCATGAGTTGATGATTATTGAGTATTAGGATCCATTATACTATTCTGTCTACTTCTGTATATATTTGACATTTTCCAAGTAGAAACTTACCAAAAAAAGGAAAAAAAAGGCACCATCAACAAAACTGAGAATCACTGTAAGCACATTAGGCATTTTTCTAGCCAAGCAATGATGATTAACACCTGACTTTGTTCATATCAGAAGTTAGAGGTAAATCTATGATTCTTCAACAGCCTTGGGAGAGTACAACAAAAATAAACAGGAATTTGGCATCTAACCCATTTCCATGACTGACTTAGTTCTTGTAGAGACTTTATACCCTCGACTGTAGAGCCTCTATATGGTGTTAGGCATTGCCATTTAAAAATATTTACCGAGCTTGTTTGTTAGTGGTTAAAAACAGTGTATACCAATGACATCTTGTATTTGTGAAATATGGTAGATGGATTTAGGAGAAAAAGTGGCAATTAAAATATGACACATTCTAGCAGTGTTTCCTAATTTCATAAATGTTAAGGTGAAAAAAAATTGCCTCTTGGAATTTTCCCAAGAATCCTTTCTTTCTCTCTTTTTTAAATTGTGTTTATTTGTGTATGTGTGTGAGAGAGAGAGAGGGAGAGAGAGAGAGAGACAGACAGAGCGTGAGTGGGTGGAGGGGCAGAGAGGGAGGGAGACAGAATCCGAAGCAGGTTCCAAGCTCTGAGCTGTCAGCACAGAGCCCAATGCAGGGCTCGAACTCATGAGACCATGACCGATTGAGCCACCCAGGTGCCCACCCCCAAGCATCCTTTCTTATCTCAACCCTTTGGCCCCATGCTAAATCAATCTTTAGAATCAGTAAACCCTCAAAATGATACCTGCCTCCATCTTCTCTGACAGTGGTGTCCCTGCCTCCTCCTGCTTGTCCCCATAGCACTGATTTGAAAATACCAGCTTCGTGTGCCTCTCCTCTCCAGTGCCAAGCAAGGTGCCTTATTCCAGAAGTACTCGGAAAATGAACACACATTTCCATTAGTGTTTTTCAGAGTGCATCGCGTTCAGCAGGTCCTAGTGACCGACTGATATGCCAGCATAAGCATGGACTTGCACCCTCTGACAGTCAGGGCTTATTATCACAAGGGACAGAAACTAGCTCTGTCTGTTTAAGCAGAAAAGGAACTTATTCCGAAGGTAACCCACCGAATCTCCAGGAGGGGTAGAGAACTAGGTTTAGAGGTTAGGTAGCCAAAAATAACTCTTGAAATGATGACACGGAGCTGGTCCAGTAAAGATACTTCTGATGCCACTGTGTCGAGACTCTGGAGCAGACACTGCTGTCCCCCAGCATTGGCCAAGGGGTGTTGCTGTCTGGAACAGCCGCCCCCAGGGCAGGGTCTGGGTCATGGGCCCAGGATGCAAGGATGATGTATCAGCATTTTAGCTCCTATGGTGGGGGGGGGGGGCGGGCTCTGCCTCATAATGTAGGACAGCCCCCAACACGGGAAGGGGGTTCAGAAGACAGTGTTCAAAAGGAATGAAAAGTGTCCGCCCTACACTATAAACAAATACCTTTGAAAGCCAAAACACAGTGCGGAGTAGTGAGTACACAGAGAGAACAGGAGAGGCACATGCTCGCCTTCCGTCTCTGAGTTGATTAGGTGTGCTGTGCGATTTTATTTTAGAGCCTGGACACATGCCCATTGTATGGCTCTTCAGTATACATACCTTTTTGAACTAAGAATTTCAATTCTGATCTTAGGTAATGAAAGAATACCTGTAAGTAGCCTTTTAAATTGAACCCGAGGTGGTCACAGAATGGAGGCACTTACTTTAAGTGATGATTGATTAATTACCTAGGGAATCATCATTAAGTAGAAAGAATAAGAATAGATATTATAAATCAACAAAAGGATGTATAATAGTTACATATTACATAAATAGTACCAGGCTGAATTAGACATTGGCAGATTCACGTAGAAGTGCCTGGGAGCTCAGTGTAAAGTGCATAATCAGATTTAGGAGGTGCTTTTGAGGTCATGGGTGCCAGCGTCCAGCCCAACAGAGAGAGTCCCTCTTATTACATCCCTGACAGGTGGCTTGCCATGCATCATTTTTTTTTTTTTAATGTTTATTTATTTTTGAGACAGAGAGAGACAGAGCATGAACGGGGTTGGGGCAGAGAGAGAGGGAGACACAGAATCGGAAGCAGGCTTCAGGCTCTGAGCCATCAGCCCAGAGCCCGACGCGGGGCTCGAACCCACGGACTGCGAGATTGTGACCTGAGCTGAAGTTGGACACTTAACCGACTGAGCCACCCAGGCGCCCCGCGCCATGCATCATTTTGAGTATAGTGTGTTATATTGTGTGTTTCTGATACAGACTCTATTCATCTCTGAGTCTAACCAAAGATAGCATTGATTTCTTTTGTATTGTTGTTAATACTCAAGTGAACTAAAACTACTTTTTACAACCCAAACTGTTGTTAACTAGGACTGCCACTCCCATGTCCTTGGGCAACTGATTTTACATCCTAAATGAAGCCAACATCTGTTTTTCTTCTTTTTTAAAAATACTTTATTTTTAAATTTACATCCTAGTTTGTTAGCATGTAGTGCAACAATGATTTCAGGAGTAGATTCCCTAATGCCCCCTTACCCATTTAGCCCATCCCCCCCCCAACCCCTCCAGCAACCCTCTGTTTGTTCTCCCTGTTTAAGAGTCTCTGACAACATCATTTCTTCTTAAGTACAGTCTTAGTTTCAGCCCTTGCTCTGGGCTCAGGGATATCAAATTTAATAGTGATTGTCATTCAGGGGCACCCAGGTGGCTCAGTCCGTTAAGCGTCCAACTTCAGCTCAGGTCATGATCTTGTGGTGTGTGAGTTCGAGCCGCACATCAGGCTCTGACGGCTCAGAGCCCGGAGCCTGCTTCGGATTCTGTGTCTCCCTCTCTCTCTGCCCCTCCCCCTGCTCATGCTCTCTCTCTCTCTCTTTCTCCTTCAAAAATTAAAAAAAAAAAAAAAAGATTGTCATTCAAACACACTAGTGCTTTGAGCTTTGCAACATCAGCAAACCTAATGTGCATATGGTCAAGTATACCTGAGTCATTGATAAAACGTTGACATGTCAGTGTCTGAGGCCAACAGAAACCATGTTGGCTTCCACACCTGTGAACATTCTTTGGGTACAGCTGGTCAACCCAGCTATTAGACCACATCCTAGACCTTATTTCTGCCTCTCCCCCTCAAAGATGACTCCACAGCCCCATTTACAGATGCTTTCCAGAAGGATGTTGTAGATATAAAAATCTGATGGTCTAGCTCTATTTTAAACACATTACGTTATCCACAGTTTAAAGTAGTAGGAGAAATTTCTGATACAACAAAGAACTCTTCAGTGAAGCAAAAACTGTAACCCCAATCCTTTTTTAAGTCTTGATTTTTATATACTGGGTTTACTGTTGGGCCGCATACACATCACACATGAGTCAATATGAAAGTCAAAATTCTATGTTAGGCATTTTAATACAGGCTTTAAAAATTATGACTAGCGATGTGCATAATACACATTTTAATTAAAACAACTTTGACAAATGCTTACCATTTTAAGAGAATGTATGATTTAACTTCTTAAGTAAAAACAATTTTTTTAAAAGTTTTTGCTAACTTAAATGGATTCTAAGGCCAAAGAAAATCTAATTAAAATTGAAATGTTCTACTGGAGGGGCACCTGGGTGGCTCAGTCTGTTAAGCGTCTGACTCCTGATTTAGGCTCAGGTCACGATCTTGCGGCTTGTGAGTTGGAGCCCTGCGTCAGGCTCCGCGCTGACAGTTCAGAGCCTGCTTGGGATTCTCTCTCCTTCCCTCTCTGCCCCTCTCCCTGCGTACTCTCACTCTCTTTCAAGATAAATAAACTTTTTAAGTGTTCTACTGGAATGTAGAATCTTCAGAAAACCTGTCTTCTAAATTCTGAAGGGGAGAACATTCTTACTCTTCTTCTAACAGAAAAAGGAAAAAAGGTACTTGTGCAGCAAATTCATTGCAGAGATGGATTCACACTTAAAATATTTATAATGCCAACTGGTGATATAAAAAAAATAGGAAACAGAGTTTATGATGTCACTGATATAAGCTAAGCCAAAAAACAGCTGTGGGATAAATAAATTATTCGTTTCATCATGAATGAAACCTTCAAAACACATGCCAGCCTTTTGCCATCTACTTGTACGAGGGAACTAGGAGGGAGAGTTCTAGCAGCTGAAGTAAGCTCTTTTACCAAGACTTCTAATTAACCAAGTCCTAATACCAGTAATTAAGAGGGAAACAACATTTAAAAGCTATATAAAGACCTTTGAATTCTGCAGTTATTAGCTTGTTTGAGACTGATTTTTTAAAGGGGTTTAATGAGTCCTTCTTAAGCATTTACCACAATCATCTTGCTTTGTACCAAAAAAGCAAAAAATGAAACAGCAAATTGTGAATTATCTTGATGGTGTCTAAAACATCGGAGGGTACACAGACAATACACAGATTGTCTAATTATCCTGAAAATGAAATTATTTATCCCTCAGAACAGTAGTCACAGTTAGCATCTATTTTATAGACATAGAGGATTGGAGCTGGCACGATTTTCTTTTTCTAAATGTGCATATCTTCCGTTTCACAGCACAGAAATGAGGTAAAATAAGACTTGCTTGTGGTCAGCAGAAGTGCGCTGGAGGGTTAAAAGCTCTTGGGATGCAAGAACACACTGTCTTCAGATTCTTTAAATTCAGAGTATTTACTGAGGACTTAGACTGTGAACTGAGCACACAATTTCAGTTAAAGCTCTCTTGGGGTGATCGTGCACATAAGCTTGTCATTAGAGACCACTGCAGTAAGCTGTTCTTTAATAAGCCATATCCATGTGAAATCTTGCTGAAAAAAACAACCTATGGTCTAACTGCCTGGAAATTTTAGCAAGCTTAGTATGTGCTAGATCACTTTTTTTTCTCATCTACTATCAGAATTATAAGGCAAGACGGGGCGCCCGGGTGGCTCAGTCGGTTGAGTGTCTGACTTTGGCTCAGGTCATGATCTCGCGGTTTATGAGTTCGAGCCCCGCGTTGCGCTCTGTGCTGACAGCTCAGAGCCTGGTGCCTGCTTCGGATTCTGTGTCTCCCTCTCTCTGTCCCTCCCCTGCTCACGCTCTGTCTCTCTCTTTCTCAAAAATAAACAAACATTAAAAAATAAAAATAGAAAGAATTATAAGGCAAGACATGTTTGGTAGATATTACAAAGAGGAATGGTACAAATACCTGAAATAGGATTTTTTTGGCTCTATTTTAAAGAATAATCCTTTGATAAGAAAGATCCTAATTAACTACTTCATTATTCATTTCAGCATAGAGTGATTTTTGTAATTTTTCAAGAACTTATTATAAAATATGAAGTGGAAACGTAACCATATGGAGGACACTCAAGCATAGGAGCTTCTTCTGAAGATGGTTGACAAACCAGATTTGTTGACAAGCGCAATCTCGAATGGCACTCTGGTGTCATTTCCTTGAGACTGGCAAATTGGAACCTTCAAGATCTGAGTAACACTTCTCTACGTAGCCTGTGCTGGTCTGATCTTCAACTTCTCTGGAAACTTCCTGTGCTGATGATCAATAGTGAAAGTGCCCAGTGGGTTTTCGAAGACGCGAATGTTAAGTGGTGTCCTATTTTTTCGGAATTAATTGCATTTGGAATGTTCTGAGCGGGAACTCTCTGGTACTACAAGCATCTGGTCATTTTCACATAGTGCTATTTCTGTAAAATCTACATTCTTTCCACCATCAGAATCTATTTCTGTAAAACCTACATTCTTTCCACCATCAGAATCTGCTTCCTTAAAGATAGCTGGACCACATCACGCAGTCATTGCCCTTTAGTATCTTTTCCTACTTGAGGCGATAGATTTGTTAAAGCTAAAACACCTGCTAATCCTGTGTCAGGAATTTGTGCCAGAAGCAAGTGAATATCGATCAACATCTCAAATATTACACTTTAAGATCTACTTGTATACAAAATACTATATAAATAGTATACTCCAGTATTACTCGACAATGACTTTTTACCTGAAGAAACCAGGATGGTGGTGGAACAGTGAAGGAGCACTTTGGGTATTAATCAAAGGGCATACCAACTGCTTTGTTAAATGCAGCAAAATGCATTCGTCCAGGTACCATTTCCGGATCCCTGCATTTGTCCCCACTGCTCCCTCCAGTCCCCAACTCCCCAACTATTTAAGGTCTTTCTTTCAGAATCCCCTTCTCGTCTCTTACTTTCCTCATTGTCAGCAGGCCACTCCGTCCTCCAGCTGAGGCCATCAGGTAAAGTCCTTCAACTTCCGGTCCAGCTCCCCTCCACAAGGTGTAAGCCCAGGGGTGTTTTTCCTCCCAGGATAAGGATAAGATCTCACTCTCTGATTCAAGGCCAGACCCGTCCAATGTGCTGGTCTTCTCACTCCCTGCCTGGAGCTACCCAGCAGAATTCCGTGTGGCTCCCAGGCTGCAACACTCACAGGCCCTAGCAGGCCTCAGGTCTCTATGTGGACGCCCCCTCACACACACTTCCCCCACTCTGTAGCTGGCACCTCTCACGAGCAGCTCAGGCAGGGGGACTCGACAGATATGTGTTGAACTGAAACTACTAACTTTTCAGCATGAGTTATTTTCAATAGCTTGAACCAGAACTGAGCCTGTCCCAGATTGTCTGCAGAACAGCATATGATTCCTGCTCCACTTTATTTTTTCAACCCATACATGACCCAAAAATGAGGAGTGAGAAATTTCTAGTGACTAGAGTTGCCAGATAAAATGCAAGCTGCTCCGTCAAAACTGATTTTCAAGTAAACAATATGGATCTTAAGTATAAGTATGTCACAGGGGGCATACTTATACTAAAAACAATTATTCATTGTTTATCTGAAATTCAAATTTAACTGGGCAGCCTATATTTTTATTTGCTAAGTCTGACAGCTCTACCAGTGACTCCTTAAAAATTCTCAGAGGACTCAAGGAATGCTTTAGAGCACTTGGAGATTTGTGTTCCAACTCTGCAAACTTCTCAACTGGGCAGATTTTATGTCTGTTAATGCAGCTGGGTTTCTTTCTGAACATCTCAGCGACATACTTTAGCAAGTGCTGTTTATTATATAAAATTTTCATTTCTTTTGCCAATTTATAGAATTCCTTTCTAATATCTATTAATGATTTACGCAGAAAGAATACCATGGTACTGCTCCAAATCTCTTACAAAGCTGATATTCGTATTATCACTATGTCTGAGTCAAGTCCTAGCTACATGTATTAATAACAATTTTTAAATATTTCGTATTTTCAGTTAAACCAGCAAAAGACAATATTGAAGATACCTAAGTCATCTTGGGGTTTCTGTTGTTCATTAATCAGACACCCGAAGACAGACTGTCCTCACTAACAGGCTGGGGAGAAGCAGCCTGGCAGGCGGGGGTGGAGCCCGTGATCTAACCGCAGTGTGCGTGTCTTTGCTGGAGAAGCCTTCCCCAATTGGGAAGCATCTGTAAACCCAGGCGCTTGGGCTTCCGTGTGAATGGGCTGGAACGCGAAAAGAGTCGCCTCTTTCAGCATCCTGTAAATCTTGGAGGCTTGAAATCTTGGTTAGCAGAATGCCTCGCAGGTCGTTTTAAAAGACATAGCTGTCTCTCTAAGGAAGGGAAAAGCAGGTTTCTTCTGCAAAGGAGTGAGTACCATTTTAGAGGACCGACTGCCCTGTGTGCCGTTGACCCAAGGTGATGGTGCAATGGAAGTTAAACGAACAGCTTGTTCCAGTCCTGAAAGTTTCCTACGTTAATGTGTTCCTGTTTAAGCGTTCTTGACAGCGATTGCTCGTTACTTAAGACACTGACTCCTTATTCCCATGAAAGAAAGCATTAGGGATGAACAGCTCCCTAAGCGGACGGATACGGAGTGTGCCATCCTCAAAATTTCATCTAGACTGTTCTCGGATTCAACTTGGAGGGAGAGAGTGACCAAGTCCGCCGTGGCCACCGGGTGTCACAAGACGGTAATGAATTAAGACGTCTATCCCGACACAAGCTCAGCACCTGCTTTCCACCATATTGGCCGCTCCGGTTAAGGACGGTTGTCAAGCCACCGGCACCACACGCACACACTGCAGGCATGCAGAACAATGCCTGGATGCCTGCCCAAAACTAGTCTCCAGATGACACACGCGATTTGTGGTCCCATTCCAAAGCTCACCGGGGGTTAGTGGCGTCATTCTCCTGGTTGGTGCGAGAAAAGGGATGGGATTGTTGGGGAAGCGGAAGGGCACGGGGCGCCCACCTGCCGGTGCAGAGAGCGGCGAGGCTCAGCACCACATTCATTAAACTTGATCTGAAGCAGGCAAGCCTGCGAGGTCGCCCCTGAAATATTCATAAGGCGTGTTACCCGACCTCCGCTCGGAGGTGGGGCAGGCGCAGCCCGCACCCGTACCCGCACTTGGGGGAAAGGCACTCACGACCGCACACGCCACCGCCACGCTCCCCGGTTCCACCTGCCTGGGGAGGAGCGATGCTCTCCTAAGGACTTTCCCGGCAGTTGCAGGAGGTGCGGCGCGGCGGCCCCTCCGGGACGGGGGCGAGGCCGACCCGCTGCCCGCGGCCCCCGCACGGCCCCGGGGGAGCCCCAGGACCCCGTGTCTGCCGCTCGCGGGGCCCAGGCCGCCCTCGGCGTCCCCCCCTCCCATTCCGGCCTCCGCCGGGGATGCTTCCTCCAGAGCCCTCGCTCGGTCGCTAGGTGACCCGCGCCTGGGCCGAAACGCAAACGGCCTCCCGCGCGGCCCCGCGCCCCGCCCCCCCGGGTGCTGGTTCTGGGGGGGGCAGGTTGCGGGGAAGGATCTCGGTCCCGAAGCCCCCGCACCGAGGCTGGGCGTGCTTCCCTTCCCAGCCCCTCTCTGGCCACGAGCCTACCTCGCCGCTGCGCCCCGCACTGTGCCGCGTCCCCGTCACCACGTCCCTCCTCCCCAAGGGCGTTCGCCCCTCGCGCCCCTGCCTCTTCGGGGTCGGCCCCAGGCGCGGCGACTCACCGGGCTCCGGCGGCGGCGGCGGCGGCGGCGGCTGCGGGACGCTCAGCAGGTCCGAGCGCTCAGCGGCCGGGTCTCCATCCCCGCCCTCGGCGGCGGCGCTCCACGCGCTCCGTCCGTCCCCCCGCGCCGCGGCTGCACCGGGAGGCCGCGGCTGCCGCACTGGCTGCGGGCGGGCGGGGCGGGGGCGGGCCCGGAATCTGGGTCGCGGGGAGCGGAGCCCGCCGGGAGGCGCCCGGGCGGCCGGCGGCGGGGAGGCGACCGAGAGCCGCCCGCGGAGGGCGCGCGGAGGTTTCCCGGGGACCGCGACGCGGACGGCGACTGAGCATGCCCAGTCCCCGGGCGGGGGCGCGGGCGCGGGGCGGGGGCGCGGTGGGGGCGCGGTAGCGGCGCGGCGGGGAGCGGAGGGAGGGGGGCGGCGCTGGGGGCGGGGGAGCGGGGCGGCCGCGCGGGTCCAGGTCAGTGGCACGGGGCCCATCCGCGGGAGGCGCGCGGACCCGGGGACCTGTCGGAGCGAGATGCGCTCCCCGCTCCCTTCCCAGAGAATTGTCCAGAAGTCAAAGTTTGCTGTCAGTTCAGCTGCGGCCCCGCGGCCTCTCCCAGGGCTTCCAGCAGTCCAGACGCCCACCCCACCTGCCTTCCTGTGCCTGGGAGCGGTGGGGGGGGGGGGGGAGGGGGGAGGGCAGCGTCGCCTTTCCCAACTCCTGGACCGGTCGGGTCAAGTTCTCCCAGGGCCAGCTCTTTCATTAGGTGTAATGGAGAGATCGGGTCCGTCCTCCCGGGTCACATATCTGCATTTCAACCAGGGCTTCGGAAACACTAGCCTCACCCCGGGGTTAATTGTTCTGGAGGGACGGTCCACCTCGTGGTCTGGGACTCTTTGGGGAGCATTGCTTCACCGCGCAATAGCGGTGGCCCAGGACTGCTCCGAAGCCCGTGCCTTGCTTTGGGATGGTGTTCGGTGTTCAATGAAGAACGTTTCCTCCCTACCTAAGCAAAAAGCTGCTCACGTTAGAGGCAGCATAGGTCAGGGAAAGAGGATGCGCTTCGAGGTCGGCCTTGATTTTCAGTGTCATTTCCTACCCTGGCTCCCTAGCCGTTGGGCGCCTCTGTGACCTGGAGGGTGGTGGTCCCGATCTCTCCGGACTGTTGTGAGGATTAAGTGAGGCAATGCGGTCAAACGAAGCACTTGGTACGAGGTAGATGTGCACTGAACAAGAGTCCCTGCGGGTCGCGCGTCCACTCTTCCGTTTTCATGAAAGGGGGGGGGGGTGCTAATCTTTAAATGGTGAGCATTTGTGCTGTTGCCTTGAATTGAATAAGCTGAAACTTGGATCTTTCCAACTTTTTGTTACAAAACATTAGCCACTGTTACCTTGTGGTTCAACTCTCCAGTTTCTTTGTACTTCTTTGAAGAAACCTCTAGGGAAAAGCTAGACCAAGGCCGTGTATAGGTGGGACGCGCTTTGGGCAGAGGGTCACCTACATAAGAACTGCACTCTATCGTCTTCTAAGAGTAGTTTAATTGGCCTGCATTCCGCTGTGGTCCGTGTTTCACAACTATTGCAGAAAGCGGGGGATGCCTGTATGAAAGGAAATTATAGTCTGTTGTGGGGAAGGTAGGTGGTAAGCACCCAAACAATAAATGATCACCGAGGAACAGGTCAAGACTATTTTTGTGTTTGTGTTATTCATCAAGTTAATGTATGCAGTCCCGATTCGTCCTTCCAGAAGTATCAATAAAAATACCAATACTGGCCCTAGGCCCACCAGATTACATGGACCTGGCTGCTGACCTACTTGCTGTTGAACCACTGATTTTTACACCTCTCTTTTGACTCCCTCAGCTAAAACTGTCCTAATCCCAAACAATTCTAGGTAGGTACCTGCAATCCCATATGATGAATGGAAGATGGTGAGGGGTAGGCCGGAGAGTTTAATCCCCACACCAAGTTATAGCCTTTCTCTGACTTCAAGGAATCTCCTCTCCAATGGCTAGATTTAGCCTGAATGCCCATATCTCCGGAATCCCAATCATCTCTCCCAGGATCATACACCACTCCCAGTCCCTCATCCTCTCACGACCTTTGGCCTCTGTGTATGTGAATAGTTCTTCTCTGTCGTACATCATTTGACTGTTTGGATCTACTCACGATCTGAATGACTCAAGCTTTTCTCTCTGATTCTCTTATTATCTGAGTGTGAGACAGACTTGGAGCCACGAAGAACCAACTTTCCTGAAGCGGATGCGTATACATGTGTTCCATGGCATTGATGACACCCTTGTCACGTGACACCCTGTAGGGCAAGATCTCATTCATCCTTAGATGGCCACACTAGCTGGTGATCATTATACAATAGATCCTCAAGATAAGATTGTGGAATGAATAAATGAATGTGTCCAGGTTCTCAACTCTTCTTGCCTCCTCAGACTATAGTTCTTTTCTAACTATTCTTCCTACTAAGGCTAGGGTTTGGCTCCGTTTCATCCTTTTCTACTCCACGATTTCCCTCCTGCCACAAATGCATAGAGTTCTGCACTTCAGGGTCCACAGAGCATTCTAGAGAGAGCCTTAGCCATAATTTGTTACAAGTTTGTGTGTTTTAACTAAAGCCACAACCTATTATCTATAAAACAGTATCACTCTTGCTTCCTCCAATCCACAGCAACTATCTTTAAAATTGGGTCTCTTTTCCAACTCCCACCCACCCACCACGTTTTGAACAATGAACCTCTGGCTCTCCCCACTGTAGCAGCGAAGAGAGACCATCAAGGGTCATCAGCTCATTATTATAAATATGTCCTCCATCCCCTCTTTCCTCTTCCTCTTCTTTCTCAGCAGAGTAGGTATTATCCTTATTCTCACGTGCTAGTCCAGTCCAGTAGACTATTTTCTTCCATCTTTGGTCCCTCCCTTTTGGCTATCACCAACTTTCTCTTATCTCTCTCAACCACCTTCTATCTTCTGATAAACATACTCAGAGTTTGTTAGGAGACCTGATTTGACACCATTGCCCTTTTAAGATGTCTAAAAATGACGGTCTAGTATAATGCTCTTAGGGGTTCTTTAAAGAAAACTCATTCGCTCTTTCCCGTCTCCAGGCATTTCTTTTGTGCCTCATCACGGCTACAGTTACAACTGCCAAGTTTGTAAGTACACAAAGATGTGTGACCTCATGGCCTGCTAACTGAAAAAGCTTTTCTAAATATCTCCATCATCAGACGTCTTTTATCTGTTAGTAGAGTACCAGCTAGGTGCCGCTCCTCTGACGTGCAGCTTTGTCACAGGCAAATAAAGCATTTCTCGTCAGTTAATCAACATTGGAACACTCAACGGATAGCCCGTGTAGTAGGGTGACATACAAAGAGGCGCGTAGAGTTTCAGGTAACAGCCTGTTGCAGACTGCTGCATCTTTGGATTCATCCAGAAAGTCCTCCCGGGCTTCCAAACTGGTGAGGGTTCTTGCCCAGGTGGCTTGGAAGCAATTAATTGTTGGAATGAAGGAAGCCAAGTGTTTGGTGACATTTGCTACAGCAACGTTACATAAAGTGAAAGCGCCAGCCTGGAAAGTCAGGGATGTAGGCTTCATTGTTTTCAGTTTTCTCCCTCAAGTGAGGATGACGAGAAGAACGTCTGCCTCAGAGTGTTGCTGGCGGGATTAAATGAATGATTTGTAAGGTGCTTAGCTTTGTGGCTAGCCCATTGTGCTCAATAGACGTTAGCCATGAGTCTAGCTGCATTGTTTTTGGATCAAAATCGTATTTAACAGATTACCGTGAGATCAATGGACGTGGTAGTTGAAGGAACCGAGATCGTCCGATGTAGCATTTAGACATAATGAGTGGAGACGATCTACAGAGGAGGAAATTGTGCCACCAAAGCCTGCCCTAATTACAGCAGTGGAGCTGAGGAGGAGGGGAATGCTGTGCTCCATCATCTACGGGATTCCACATCAGCTCATTACAGGTGATGCAGAGTCTGGGTCTTTCCAGGCAGGTGGGTATGCCGCCCTGCTCAGGAGATCTCTCACTGAACATCATCCTTAGGAATGTATTTGAATAAAAGCCTCCCCACCCAGAGGTTTCTATCTTTGGCAAGGGTTCTGTTGAGCAATGGGCAAGTGGGAGTTTCCTGCCTGGATCATTTGGTGGGTGGGGTGGAAGTCAGGGCCCATGTATTTATTTTTAATCTAGCTCCGGTCTTGGGTTTTTTGACTTGAAGAACTGCTGGTAGAAGATGTATGTGTTGTGTATATTGGCATCATAATGAAACCAGAAAGGCAGCCTCTGGGCTTCAAAAGTACCGGGCCTTGTCCCCTTTTGCCTAATTGTTGTGTCAAGTTTAGAAATCAATTCAAGGCCGTTCTGTCTTCCAACAGCATGGATTTTATAAGCCTGTGGAGTTCTGGGTACAAAACGGAAGTGGCAGCTGGACCCGGTATGCCTGTTAATATCTACATTGATAAAATTGTGCCTGGGATTATGTGTTAATCATCATGCCAGAGAATTCTCGAAACCAAGTACAATAAGGCTCTTAGACACGTTGCCTGCCATGTTAGTAGTTCTCAAAATATGGGATAGCGAGGGCTTTCTGGGGGCCTAAACACTGGTCCAAAATGAAACACGTTTACTGATCATTTACTGAGCACCTAGTGTATATAATGTATTGTGCTAGATAACTGGGGGGACAAAGATGGATAACACACCATCCATGATCTTGAGGAACTCCTATCCAAAGAGAGGTATAAACACGTGTGTACACACACACACACACAGGTTTTCTCTAACATAGGATTAAATCTCTACTAAACCTCCTTCTGTTCCCCTTTCAATCACCCTGTCAGACTCCTCTGGGCCTGGTTTTTGTTTAAGATGTCACTGCCCCATGACAATGCAGGCCCCAAATAGCTGTGAGTCCTGGTGCTCAGTCTTATCAGCCAAGTCCAAGGGAGTTCAGTTAATCTCCAAAAGGTGGCTGACCCTGCAGGAATCCAAGAGCAAGAAACTGATGTCAGATGACAGGGCACACGTTGGAATATTTTGTGACTGACACTGTCTGATGCTCCTACGTGGAAATTTTGGTGGGCCCAACCTACAATGGCCTTTCCTGGTGGGCAGCCTCGAGCTGGGGCATTGACGTTTAATATGTGGCAGCTTCTAGACTAGAATATATTTAAGGAGCAAACTAACATTTTTGAAGGGTTTTGTTGTTGTTTGTTTTTGTTTTTGTTTTGGAGGACAGTCAAGTTTAGTGGATGGGAGAAAATGTAGGCTTCTATTAGTCTTTGAAAATCAAGCTGTGATTCGAGTTAAGAAGCTGTGTCATTTCTTCCTGAAAATTGATGCTGCTTAGGTTGCAGTGAAATCCTTTGGTAAAACTCTGGAAAGATAAGTTACCTGGTTGGATGCCAAGATAAAGTTCAAGGACAATTTAAGACACCTGCAAAAACACGTATTTTCCCGTGGACAACAAATAAGAAAAGGCATTTATTGAAAATGACATGACCTAAAATACATAAAAGTAAGTGGGAATGTCCTTGGCTTTGTGCATGGTGCTGGGCTAGACACGGCTCTATATATGGCATCATTTCCCTTACCGGTCAAAGCCTAGCCAACTTCTTGGATCTCAGTAGTGGTGTAAAGGAGTTTCATGTGTATTAAATTTTAAATTGCTCGTTGCTGATCCTGGGGTTGGAACCCTGCTCCACATTGTTTTAGGTGGGACAGTGAAATTAGCTGTATTGTTTACGGCATCTTCAAAGACGGCTGAGAACCAGAACTCATGGCTCAGGTGGTCAGACTTGAAGGAATCGGTGTTCAGGGATCTTAGGATAGATACAGCAGTGCCCACCTCTCTGTTGCTTCTGGTTGACTTGGGGGACAGCCAAGAAGGATGTGGCCAGACTTCACCCAAAGGATACAGGAGTGCTGATGCATAGGCACACATGTACCCCAATATTTATAGCAACGCTTTCAACAATAGCCAAATTATGGAAAGAGCTCAAATGTCCATCAACTGATGGATGGATAAAGATGTGGTTTATATATACAATGGAATACTACTTGGCAATGAGAAAGAATGAAGTCCGGCCATTTGCAACAGCATGGATGGAACTGTGCTAAGTGAAATAAGTCAGGCAGAGAAAGATGGATATCATATGTTTTCACTCATATGTGGGACTTGAGAAACTTAACAGAAGACCATGGGGGAGGGGAAGGGGAAAAAAGTATATATATATATATATGCGTGTATATATGTACACCGTAAGAGACTTTTAGATACAGAGAAGAGGGGCACCTAGGTGGCTGAGTCGAGCGCCTGACTTTGGCTCAGGTCATGATCTTGCGGTTCTTGAGTTTGAGCCCCACATCGGGCTCTGTGCTGACAGCTCAGAGCCTGGAGCCTGCTGCATATTCTGTGTCTCCCTCTCTCTCTGCCCTCCTCTGCTCATGCTCTGTCTCTGTCTCTCTCTCAAAAAATAAAATAAACATTAAAAAAATTTAAATACAGAGAAGAAACTGAGGGGGGAAGGGAGTGGGGGGGGTAGTAGGGGGGTGGGGAAAATGGGTGATGGGCATTGAGGAGGGCACTTGTTGGGATGGGCACTGGGTGTTACATGTAGGTGATGAATCATGGGAATCTACTCCCAAAGGCAAGAGCACATTGTATACACTGTATGTTAGCTAACTTGACAATACATTTTACATTAAAATAAAAGGATGTGGCTAGAATGGCAAAGAAATGGCTCCTTGTTTCTTTTTTTTCTTTTTTTTTTTCTTTTTTATTTTTCTTTATCTGTTTTGAGAGAGAGAGATAGAACATGAGTGAAGAGGGGCAGAGAGAGGGGAAGAGAATCCCAAGCAGGCTCTGCACTGCCAGCACAGAGCCCGATGTGGGGCTCAATCTCATGAACTGTGAGATCATGACCTGAGCTGAAACCAAGAGTCAGATGCTTAACCGACTGAGCCCCCCAGGCACCCCTCTTTTTTTTTTAATTTGAGAGAGAGAGAGAGAGAGAGAGAGGGAGAGAGAGAGAGAATCTCAAGCAGACTCCATGCTCAGGGCAGAGCCCAATAGGCTCAATCCCACAACCCTGGGATCATGACCTAAGCCGAAATCAAGAGTCGGACGCTCAACTGACTGAGACACCCAGGTGCCCCTGGCTCCTGGTTTCTAATTCATGGGGGATTGAAGTCTCCATTCCTAGAGAAAGGGACAGTTCTCATCACTAGAAGGAAAAATAGTTTTCCATTAAAAAAACACAAAACTGAGTGAGGGTCGGGAGGCATATGGAGAATCTTAAATTTGTACTTTTCTCAATCATTAATTTCACATATAGTTTTCATTAAAATAATTTTGTCATGTTATGCTCTTTACACGGTAAAACTACCAGTGGACAGGGGTGCCTGGGTGGCTCAGTCAGTTAAGCGTCCGACTTCGGCTCAGGTCATGATCTCACAGTTTGTGAGTTCGAACCCGGAATCAGGCTCTGTGCTAACAGCTCAGAGCCTGGAGCCTGCTTCGGACTCTGTCTCCCTCTCTCTCTGCCCCTCCCATGCTCATGCTCTGTCTCTCTCTGTCTCAAAAATAAATAAACATTAAAAAAAAAAAAAAAACTACCAGTGGACAGCATTTTGGTGACTTTTGTGAGCAGTCTATGTGGATGCAGTGAAAATTTTTGAATTAGGACCTAGTTTAGTTAAAAGAATTCTGTTGGACACATAGTCTTGGATAATAATTAAAAGAGATAAAAAAAATCTCTGGCAATATTGCATTTAAAACAGATGGCTTGGTCATGCTAAAACTATTGAAAGGCTACAGTGGAGACATGATAACAAATATTACACAACATAATGTTGTTGCAAGTCTCTCATTTCACCACAGACTGAATTTATGGGGTTCTTCTATTCCAAACTATTTTCCAATAAAAGTTCCATATGTTTACCTGACATGTGTACTGTACCACTTGCCTTAAACTTGAATATACTATTTACGTCACAATCAACATCAAACCTAATGGCTTTTTTTTTGATGTCTGTAGAGCAGAAGTTTTCGTTTTTATTTTGTAACTGAATAATTCTGATTCTTCTCAAAATCAATGTAATTGATTCATCTTCAGGTGAGACAACCCTGAAGATCAAGTTATAGTTGTTGGTGCTTTAAATTTATTTTTTCTTCAGAATCTACCAGCTTGTTGCTGAAAGAGGGAAAAATATAATAAAATGTGGCTTTTTCTGTAATAGTTATTTATGTGGTAGAGAAGAATTTGAGTTAAGTTTTAAGTATTGGGGATGCCTTTAAAATCTGTTCACTAATTTAAATCCTATATTATGTGACCTATTGGCAAAAAATTCTGTACTGAGAAGCAAAAAAAAGTAATTTTTGTGACTATGTATTTATTTCCTGTCGAAAGCAACAGAGCCCCTCCCCACCCCCCATTTTGGAAGTATGAGTAGGTAATGTATTTTGAATAAATAAGGGATGGATGGATAGATAAGTGGATGGATGGGCAGATAAATGGAGGGAGGAGGGAGGGATGGGACATGGACAAGGCATTCATCTGTCCAGAATTTTCTGAGACTCACCAGATTTTCAAATATTTTTCTGTCGGGGCGCCTGGGTGGCTCAGTCAGTTAAGCGTCCGACTTCGGCTCAGGTCATGATCTCATGAACCCACAGGTTTGTGGGTTTAAGCCCCATGGTGGGCTCTGCACCGATAGGTCAGAGCCTGGAACCTGCTTCAGATTCTGTCTTCCTCTCACTCTGCCCCTCCCCCGCTCCTGCTCCTGCTCTGTCTCTCTCTGTGTCTCTCTCAAAAATAAACAAACATTAAAAAAATATTTTCTCTCATTGTCAGATTCCGTTTCAGATGATGAATCTCAATTTTTGGTTTGGAAGATGTGTTACCATATACGTGGAGATATTTCTCTTACTAATTTAATACGCAAACTAGAAAAAAAAAGATTACCATGACATCCTGTCTTCGTGCTGGATTTATTGAGTGCTATGAGCTAGGTTCTGGTGGATAGTGGGGATGTGAAGGTAAATAATGTGGAGACCAGCCTCAAAAATAGTAGCAGTCTAGTAGCAAAAAGAGTCACGGAAACAGATAAATTTAAGGGGTGGACTGAAGAGATGGACAGGTGCCTGTGGGGAGCCCACTGGAGGGAGTGCCTGAGTCTGTGTGTCTTTAGTATGTCCGGGAATTCTGTACACACAGCAAAGCTTTTCCATCACAGAGCATGTCTCCTTGGAGCTCAGGGGCATGTCGGGACAGCACCCTGTGACTCGTGCGGTGTGGGTATGCAGCTGGTGGTTTTTAAGTGTGTTAGTCACACTAGGGAGCCGCCTGCGGTGATGTACATCTCAAAGTTTGACTTTCCAGCCCTTGAAATTCCGCATAACAGCCGGGCTGAGAGTACCTGCTCTTTTGTGATCGTAGGAAGGGTGTTTCTTCTGTGAAGCAGCTCTGGAATTCAAAACATTATGTATCCATTCACAATTAACTTCCGTGGCTAAGATGACAGAGTGTTTCTTGAGGGTCTGCTATAAATGAGACACATTTCTAGGGAGATGCCGCGTAGTTAGGCCCTAGAAAGTAGTTGTAGCCCTGGGATGATAATAACAACACCTGAAGATAATAAAAAATAATACAAATAGCTGACATCGCCACACCGCTCCCACAAGGTAGCAGGGGCCGCTGCACGCACTTTCTGTATGAACCCAATTGACATGGGGCTCTCGTGCCCTGGATTTAACTGATTTCTGTGGATTTGGGGATAAAGGGGACGAGAAATTTGTGTTTGGATGTGCTGGGAAATACTGTCCTCTTGTAAAATCCCTGTTTAGTTTGCCGGATCACTTTAGCCAGTGTTTGCTTAGTGCCAGTATGGAAGGAGCTGCTACAGATGGCCAGATTATCAACCATTTTCGGAGGCAGAGAAGCAGCCAATGGTAATAAGGAGAACTTTTGATGCCGAGGAGCTACAAGTAGGTGAACCAATATGTCTTTTTTATTTATAACATCTCTCCTTTCATGAAAGTCAAACACATGCTTTACTTAAATCAAGTAGAATTCATTATATTTTTCCTATTCCCTGTTGCGCTCTTGTTTCTACATCAAAGTTCTAAGTGACTGGGGTGCCTCATAAGTAAATGTAAACAAGTATCATAAATTAAGAAACTAGGGGCAGAGGCACCCAAGAGAAAAATAAAAATCGCAACAGCCATGCCATTATGTTTTCAACATCGGCTTCAGGTGAAGGAAGTAAGGCACAAAATTACCCACAAAGGCTCTTTTTTTCTGTTGTTGCTCTCATTAAAATGGAGGAGGAACCCACTAGAAGAGTTAGTAGTTGCTCCGTCCTAACAGAACATAATTCCACGGTTATGTGATGGACTTGAACTGCAGGCATTTTCTTCTGTGATTGGAGAATTGGCTAAGAGATTCCTAGTACGCCTCGTTATATGGAGAGTGCCATCAAAACTGTGGGTAATGTTTTCATTCTAGTTGAAACTGAGTTTTGTTGAATAGGAGGGAAGGGGCCGGGAATACTTGGAGCAGGGGTTTTGCGTCAGAATATCGCTTGGGTAAACACTTCCCAAATAAACATGCTAGAACATCACCTAGGCCTAGGGAATCAGAATCCTTGGGGTGTGGGCCCCAGGTCTGTACGTGTTGGAAAACTCTCTCAGGTGCCTCTAATACACACAGCTGATTAAGAACCACGTGCCTAGAAGATCAGCCAAGTTCTGCAAAAGCATAAACGGCAGTTCCTTTGGTTCCTATTTTATTATATTCTTGCAATAAAATAACAAAATGTGTATGTTTTAAGCTTTGGTGACACTTTTAAAATCTGTTCACTAATTTAAATCCTTCGAAACAAGCCTGTTGTGAATAGAATAAGAGGTGGTTATCCCCCCCTTTTTTTTCTGCCTAAGTGGAACTATATTAACTAGCACGACAGCGAGGGCATTTAATGGGCACTCCAGAGAGGGAAGCAATGTTTGCCATCATTTACCAGGAACACTGATTAGGCTGTGGTAGACCTGGTAAGGCCACGAGAGACTGGGCCAGTTCGTTTACAGAGGAGCACGATGTAGAGGACGGGTCTGGGGGAAGAGTCTTAAAACAAAATATTTCTCTAGAAGAATGTCCCTTGTTCATAGGGCCTTACTTTGTGCCAGGCCTCATTCAGAACTCTTTGCTGGCATCGGGCCATTTCATCGTTGTAACAACCATAAAGGTGAGTTCTTCTGTGATGCTCACCTTCAAATGAGGAACTGGAGGCAAGGTGAGGTCAAGGTCACAAAGCTGGCAAGATTCCAGGCAGTCTGCCTGCATGTTGGAATGAACAGGGGATACTGTCTCTCAAAGTCATGTAGTTGACTGCAGTTTGGTAGAAGGGATGATGAGTGCGAGTTTTACTCTGTTGTGGGTTTTTTTTTTTTTTTTTACTGATTGTCAGAAGCAGCCCCATGCATAGTGGCAGCCTGGGGCGTATTTTGGAAGCCGGGGAGGACGTGGGTTTGTCGCCATTTGCTGAGACCATGCACACCTCCCCCAGCTGCTCTCCTCAGTCGCCTTCTCTCCTTTGTCTTCCCCCTTCCTCCTTGCCCCACCGCTCCTCCTTTTCCACTGCTCAGGCTATTAGTCTAGAGACTTCACCTGCAGAAACTCTTAGCGCTTTCCAGAACCCTCGGGTCTAAACAGGCAGAGTGCGAGAAGAAAGGCAAGCGTAGACCGGGCAGAGGAGGCACGGGTAAGAGTCCTGTGGAGGGGAGAAGCCTAAAGGGGCGGGGATGTATCCAAGGGAGTGGAGGGACGGCTGTCCCTGGTGCCTTTCCCTGCTGTCTGGACACGATTAGGCTCATGAGAAGCTGCAGGAAAGGGAGGTGGGTACACGTCTGAAATGAATGAGCTGCAGAGTGTGAAGCAGGGGAGGACTCCCTGCACACAGGGCCCGTCTTTATTCCTCCTCTGCAGATGGGAGGGGCAGCGGCGGCCAGGGAGGGAGAGGGAGGCCCAGTCCTTAGGCTGGGCCCGACCACCACCTGCTGGTAAGGCCCTTGTCCCAGGTACCTGTCGGTGACATTGCAAAATCATGTCATGCTACAGCGAAAGAGACTTTGGAGATATTTGAGTCAGGTAATTTTTAAAACTTTTAGCCACCGAAGCCATATGAACGGCCTTCTACGGTGAACCCCCAAACGTAAAACTGACAGAGGCGGATGTGCTGTCGATGAAGCGGGCG
The DNA here is from genome assembly GCF_027475565.1 of Acinonyx jubatus. Taxonomy (NCBI): domain Eukaryota; kingdom Metazoa; phylum Chordata; class Mammalia; order Carnivora; family Felidae; genus Acinonyx; species Acinonyx jubatus. The sequence continues at coordinate 107,016,053 of NC_069390.1, forward strand.
CAGGCCAGTGTCCTTCCCCTCCGTGCTTGGTGACCGCCTATGGTATCACTAGGACACCCTGAGGCTCCGAGAAACGCAACGTAAAACCCAGCAGTTTGGTCTCACGGCCCCATTTTACGGAGATGTAGGTGAGGTGCGGAAAGACCCCCAGACCTGCTGGAATGAAATGCCCCTCGCTCGTGACCCCCGTACCGCGTTCTCTGATGTACCTCGCTGCCTCTCCACCAGCGAGCAGAGTACATCTACAAACACGTGTCAGCACTCTCCATGTGCGGCGCTCGACCCCGGGGGCTATAATGGAAGACAGAACGGTGGAAGCCTTCCAACAGTTGGTCGCTTCCCTGGGGAAAACTGAATTCACGATGTAAAAGTGGACGAGTCGAGGGGGGACCTACCTGACCCCCGAGGGAAGGAGTGGTGTCAACCAGACCTATCCACCTCTGTTTCCTGCGGGCGCTCGGACGTTCCCACAGCGGGAGCCTCCTGAACGTGCCCTCCGTCCTTGACCTCTCACCTGTAGGCTCAAACCTGCCCCCCACGCTTCCCCCTCGAGGGAGTGAAAGCCCCCGCCAGGGCTCCTCCCGGCCGCTCCTCCGTTTCCGTCCCGCCTGTGGGATCTCCAGACGCGTTTCCTGCCCGCTGCTTCTGAGCCCGCGTCATGGAACTCGCTTTTCCTGAAACTGAAACTTGCGGGGTCGACTTTGTCCTTCAAGGCCGGTGACTGAGGGCTTTTACCTGCTGGTCCATTTCCCTGAACACGTTCGCTGGGTTTCCCATAATTGCCTGCTGTTGAATCTTTGTCTCCTTCTCGCCGTTTGGGGACAACTCTGCCACCCCGTTGCCTGCATGTCACCGATGGGTCTGCCTGGCTTCCTGGGTGCACTGTCTCCCGGCCACCCTGCCGGGCCGGTTCTGGTTCTGCCTCTTCCCTTCGGCTTTAAGCAGCCCGTGCCAACAGTGGCTGAAGAGGTCCCGTCTCTGCCTGCGGGCGGCTTCTCCTGGTCTTAGCTGCTATTAGACTAACTGAGTCTGGTCTGTCCTCACCTGCGTGCACGTGTATCTTTTAGGCCTTTGTGTCACCGCGGGCCCGGAGAGTTGTTTTTGGCGACCTGATTTGCAAAGAAGAGCAGGAGTGTCCTAGCAGCCTCACCTGGACCTTCCTGGCCCTGACTGCACCCTGGGAACACTGGCTCTGTGGGGTCCAGAGCAGCGGTCACTGCGGGAGAACGCTGCTCTGAGGCCTTACGTCTCCTTCCTCACCGAGAAGGATCACCTCTTCAAGACCCAGCATCTGGGCCGTCTCATCAGGGTGCGACCCACCGCTCTGACAGTTCAACACGTGTGGAGGAGTTAGAGAAGTCTGACTAGCTGTTTGCCGCTGACCTAACCTTTTCCGATTTTTCTAGGTCCTAGAATCCAGTCGCGGTCTCGTCTGATCACATGAAAATCCGGCCGAAGGTCAAGAGCCTCAAGGTAAGCAGCCTGCTGGGTGAATAACAGCCCCCAGGACGGCATTTGTGGAAAAGGCCCTGACAAATCTTGGGGGAGGAAAACGAAGCCGGTGTGCCAGAGAAGCGGTAAACCAGCTTTTATTTATTTATTTATTTATTTATTTATTTATTTTAACGTTTATTTATTTTTGAGACAGAGACAGAGCATGAACGGGGGAGGGTCAGAGAGAGAGGGAGACACAGAATCGGAAGCAGGCTCCAGGCTCTGAGCCGTCAGCCCAGAGCCCGACGCGGGGCTCGAACTCACGGACCGCGAGATCGTGACCTGAGCCGAAGTCGGACGCCCAACCGACTGCGCCACCCCGGCGCCCCAAAACCAGCTTTGAAATCCAGGGTTAGAAGTCTTTCTCCAGGTGAAACTGAAGTGCATCGCGGCACAGAGGAGCTCAAGCCCCCAGTGTCTGCAGCGGACCTAGGTCAACCGTAGGGCTCTGGGGATTTCCCAGCCGTGTGTCCAGTGCGCCCCAAGCTGGGGGTGGCTCATTTGCGTAGCAAAGGGCCGACGGCTCTCCCCTGTCTGGGCTGCTTTGTATTATCCACTGGTGGCATTTGTATACCACTTGGGACTCTGGCTTCCTGGCCAATGCTTGGGATGGAAATTGCCCTTCTAATCGCACTGGACCTTTGTCAACCTTGACTACTTCTTTAGTGACACTATGAGCTGGAGCCTCGGTGCCCAGGTCCATACAAAACCTCACCTACAGGCACTTACTTCTTGTACTCCTCCCAGCACTTCTTTTTTGTTGTGGTGGTTGATTTATTTTTTTAATTTACATACAAGTTAACATGCAGTGCAATAATGATTTCAGGCGTACACTCCTTAATGTCTCTTACCCATTTAGCCCATCCCCCGACCTCCTCCAGTAGCCCTCTGTTTTCCATAGTTAAGAGTCTCTTATGTTTTTTCCCCCTCCCTGTTTTTATATTAGTTTTGCTTCCCTTCCCTTATGTTCGTTATCTGTTTTGTCTCTTAAAGTCCTCGTATGAGTGAAGTCGTGTGATATTTGTCTCTCGAATTTCACTTAGCATAATACCCTCTAGTTCCATCCACGTAGTTGCAAATGGCAAGATTTCATTCTTTTTGATTGCCGAGTAATACTCCATTGTATATATATATCACATCTTCTTTATCCATTCATCCATCGATGGACATTTGGACTCTTTCCATACTTTGGATATTGTTGATATTGCTGCTATAAACCTGGGGGTGCATGAGCCTTTTCATTTTTTTTTTTAATTTTTTTTTAACATTTATTCATTTTTGAGACAGAGAGAGACAGAGCATGAATGGGGGAAGGGCAGAGAGAGAGGGAGACACAGAATCCGAAACAGGCTCCAGACTCTGAGCTGTCAGCACAGAGCCCGACGCGGGGCTCGAACCCACGGACCGCGAGATCATGACCTGAGCTGAAGTCAGACGCCCAACCGACTGAGCCACCCAGGCGCCCCAGCATGAGCCTTTTCAAAACAGCATACCCGTATCCCTTGGATAAATACCTAGTAGTACAACTGCTGGGTTGTAGGGTAGTTCTACTTTTAGTTTTTGAGGAATCTCCATACTGTTTTCCAGAGTGGCTGCACCAGCTTGCATTCCCACCAGCAGTGCAAAAGAGATCCTCTCTCTCCACATCCTTGCCAACTGTTGTTGCCTGAGTTCTTCATGTTAGCCATTCTGACAGGTGTAAGGTGGTATCTCATTGTGGTTTTGATTTGTATTTCTCTGATGATGAGTGATGTGGGGCATTTTTTCATGTGTCAGTTGGCCATCTGGATGTCTTCTTTGGAGAAGTGTCTATTCATGTCTTTTGCCCATTTCTTCACCAGATTATTTGTTTTTTGGGTGTTGAGTTTGATAAGTTCTTTCTAGATTTTGAAGACTAACCCTTTGTCTGATATGTTGTTTGCAAATGTCTTCTCTCGTTCTTTCGGTTGCCTTTTAGTTTTGCTGACTGACTGTTTCCTTTGCCATGCAGAAGCTTTTTATTTTGGTGAGGTCCCGGTAGTTCATTTTTGCTTTCGTTTCCCTTGCCTCTGGAGATGTGTTGAGTAAGAAGTTGCTGCGGCCAAGATCAAAGAGGTTTTTTGATGGCTTCCTGTCTTACATTGAGGTCTTTCATCCATTTTGAGTTTATTTTGGTGTATGTTGTAAGAAAGTGGTCCAGGTTCATTCTTCTGCATGTCGCTGTCCAGTGTACCCAGCACCACTTGCTGAAGAGACTGTCTTTCTTCCATTGGATATTTTTTCCTGCTTTGTCAAAGAGTAGTTGGCCATATGTTGGTGGGTCCATTTCTGGGTTCTCTATTCTGTTCCATTGATCTTTGTGTCTTTTTTTGTGTCAGTACCATACTGTCTTGATGATTACAGCTTTGTAATACAGCTTGAAGTCCGGGATTGTGATGCTTCCTGCTTTGGTTTTCTTTTTCAAGATTGCTTTGGCTATTCGGAGTCTTTTCTGGTTCCATACACGTTTTAGGATTGTTTGTTCTAACTCTGTGAAGAATGCTCGTGTTGTTTTGGCAGGGATTGCATTAAATATGTAGATTGCTTTGGGTAGTATTGCCATTTTAACAATATTTGTTCTTCCTATCTAGGAGCATGGAATCGTTTTCCATTTTTTTGGTGTCTTCTTCAATTTCTTTCATAAGCTTTCTATAGTTTTCAGTGTATAGATTTTTCACCTCTCTGGTTAGATTTATTCCTAGGTATTTTATGGTTTTTTCTGCAACTGTAAGTGGGATCGATTCCTTGATTTCTCTTTCTGCCGCTTCATTGTTGGTGAATAGGAATGCAACTGATTTCTGTGCATTGATTTTATACCCTGCAACTTTGCTGAACTCATGAATCAGTTCTAGCAGTTTTTTGGTGGAATCTTTTGGGTTTTCCATATAGAGTATCATGTCATCTGCGAAGAGTGAAAGTTTGTCCTCCTCCTGGTCGATTTGGATGCCTTTTATTTCTTTGTGTTGTCTGATTGCTGAGGCTAAGACTTCCAATACTATGTTGAATAACAGTGGCGAGAGTGGTCCCAGCACTTCTTATCTGGCGTGGCACACCCTGATTCTAACCTGACACCTGACACACCTGAGCATTGGGCCTTCGTGAAATCTACCTCTTCCATGGTCTGTGATCTCTTAGTGTGGAGACAGGCATTCCAGAGCTAATGGATGACGTCCTCAGTCTCCCCCACAGTGTATATGGGAGCAAGGAGGGGGTTCTCACTATTTTTTAATGGCCCCAGGGGCTAGATCATGGTTATCAAAGTCTGAAAGTCAAATTCCTAAGGAATTTCTATATATCAGACTTCCTTGGAGGCTCTCTGGCCCCATTTGTGCAAGAAACAAACCCAGGGTCTTCTGACTCTGGTTTTGCTTGCTTACCATCCTTGACCTGGGGACCATCTCTGCCAAGCACTTGTTCCTAACCTGACTGACCAGGAGATAGGACCTTGGAATCTGAAGTGAAGGAGCAGGGAGTTGGACCTAGCAGGAGCTCTGCTGAGGCCAAACTCTGTATCTGAGGCTCAGCACAAGGTCCTATTCCTTAAAAGAAGGATAGGTGACTGATTTGGTGCTTAATCCTGGGCTCTGGACCAGACAGACAACCTGGTAAAACCCTGCTTTAATCAAAAAGTGTGGCTAAGGGAGGGAGTATTCCTGAAGCACATTTTCCCTCAGGAAATGGCAATGGTGGCTGAAATCTGAGTGTTTTTGTTTAGAACGTCAAACAAAGCTTCTTGGCTCTTCTTCAGGTAGGCGTTTGACCCTATTTCTCTACCGTCCACATCCCTAGGAACTTAAAGCTCCAGCCATCACCTTCTGCCATCAACTTGATTAGAACTAATGCCCATTCTAGATCATGTTGTGACTGAGCCGTGCTTTATAAGATAGCACAGCCCAGGATGCAAGGCATCACGCTAGACATAATTCCTCACGGTAATACTGTCTCTCCTTGTGGTGATGAGGTCTGACCCAGCCTCAACAACCATCTCTTCAAGATCCTGGGAAAAAACATTCATTGGCCTTTGTTTATCTAAATGACACCTTGGCTTCGTTCCTTATTCCTGTATTTACTTTAACAGTTAGTGAAAAGTAAGGGGACATTTGTGATCTGCACCATTTAATTTTAGCTGCTCTCACAGACCACTTCAGTAGGGCTCAAGAAACTGAAGGACCCCCAAACACAGGATGGCTGTGTGTTGCCAAAATACCACCTAACTCAGACCAGACTCCCCCCTTGGGGGTGCTCCCCACCACTACTTCAAGAACTCACGGACCCAGATGCCCAGCCTAGATCTTTGGCTCTGGCCAGTGTTGTCAACATTTTCTGTTCCCGGTCAGATTTGCTTCTGGGACACCTGGGTGGCTCAGTCAGTGAAGCATCTGACTCTTGACTCTGATCAGGACTCAGGTCCTGACCTCATGGTTTGTGAGATTGAGCCCCACGTTGGGCTCTGTGCTGACAGTATGGAGCCTGCTTGGGATTCTCTCTCACCTCTCTCTCTGCCTCTTGCCCGCTTGCATTTTCTCTCTCTTTCAAAAAATAAATAAACACTAAAAAAATAAAAAGAGGATTTGCTTTTCTGCTTTGTTCTAGGACCCAAATCCCTATTCATCATTTCTGCTTCTTACTGAAATGCTTTGGTATCTCTGTTACTTCTGCTTGATTTTTGTTGGTAGGAACCGGGCTGACTTCTGAGAGACCCTTTGCTACCCTGGCTTCATGGCATCTGTTCAATATGCCCAACCCTTTCTGCTGGGACTCTGAATGGAGAAACCTGTGATCGTTTCAGTGACAAGGCACCTCCTAAAGGCTTCCGTACCTGCCAGGAGCCTCAAGTGATTCCGGAGTTCTTGAGGCAGGGTCCTGATTTCAGAGTGTGGACATTTGCTCAGGATTCCGTTTATTTTTTCCCCCCTACAAGTTCCCGCTTCTGCTGCTGCCACCTCCTGGTTGGAGGTACCTACTACATATGGCTCCGTGCTTCCTGCGTTTCTTTAGGTCCTGGATGCCCATTCATTAAACAATTCATTCCTAACTCCTTTTGTTTGGAATTGCTGAATTCCCAGCAGAGGCTTGTCTGACCGCTTCACCCCATGCAGTCTCCTCGGGTTAGATTAGAGCCAGTGAACACGAGGCCACTGCCACAATAACATTTACAGTGGTTGGACCGAGAGAGCATTTAAAACTATGGATGAATTTGTAGTAGGAGGGATGACCCAAGAAGTCTGTCGGAGACCCCTAAACCTCCAACAGTGATTTTGGCAGGCACAGAAAACATTTTTTAAAAATTTGAGATCATGGTCACCTGTATCCCCACGTTAATAATTCAACTTCACTAAGTTTCTGGTTTCAAATGATTTTTCAAAGCTATCTGTTTCCATCACGGTGTGTTAAATTTCACGAAGAACTCCGTAATCAGTGCTAATTAATTATTAATTCCTCATCCTGAGACTGTCAACAGGCTTCCTAGAGATGTTGAAAAGTAAATTCTAGGTTTAGTTAACTTCCTATTAACCACATGGTCTCTGAGGCCAGGATTTTCAACGGGAGAGAAACTGATAGTAGCCAATCTTTTGTTTGTGACACTGGAAGCTGGAGGAGCTGAATAAACAAGACAGTTAATACTGCTTGTCCTTTAAAAAAAATTGAGAATAGAGGGACACCTAGGTGGCTCAGTTGGTCATGCATCTGACTTAAGCTCAGGTCATGATCTCACAGTGTGTGGGTTTGAGCCCCGTGTCGGGCTGTCTGCTGTCAGCACAGAGCCTGCTTTGGATTTTCTGTCCTTGTCTCTTGGCCCTTCCCCTACTCACGCTGTCTCTCTCCCTCTCTCAAAAATAAACATTAAAAAAAAATTGGTAATAGAGCATCTAAACTTGCAATCAAGATTCTGGACTCACTCTCTTTATGGAAGGATAAAAGTTATACTCTGTAAATTATTCTTGCATGGGCTGCTTAAAAGATGCAACCATTTAGACAAGACATTTTTTCATGTTTGTCCTGTCTATATTTGTCTCAGTAACACTTGGGTAGTTGTCAGAATATCAACGGGCATTTTCCTACAGTAGTGTCCTTGAACTTAATGCATACGAATGGAAAAGGAGGGACACTGTGTTGACTCGCGTCTCTGTCACTAACTGTGTGATCTTGGGAAAACTGCTTCGCCTCTCTGAGCCCTAGTTTCCACTTGGTAAAATTGAGAACATAAAACTTATGCCTAGGGTTGTTTTGGTTGTTAGGGTTAAATGATAACGTACGTTAAGTGTTAGTACTTGCCCAAAAATAGTAGATAGATATGTTTTAACATGTAAAAAACTGAGCTCTTTTATTCATGTGAGAACACAGACGTGAATGTAGATCAGTCTCTTAAAAATGTCCCCTATTTAACCAGCTTACACTTTGTCTTTAAGACTCAGTTCCTACATCTATAAAATGGGCTGTGGAGATGGCAATAATTAAAATTGTTCTGAGACAGACATTTGATGGGTTCTCTAATTTGATGATCTGAATGCTGTATCATCTGGTTTCTTGGTCCCTCATTGTACCTTATACATTGAAAACATTTCACCTAAAATAAATCCCAAATGTATTAGAACCCTGGCACTCTGTTACTCTGGGAATTTTTCTTGGTAGAATTTTTCTTCAATGGTCGAGCGTTTGCAAAAGCAGCAGGATGGCTTGTGAAATGTGCGGATTGTTGGGCCCTAGCCCCCTGAGATTTTGAGACGCACCCTATACTCTTCCGGGGCTCAGAGAAGCTATTTAAACTTAGGTTTGCTTTCAGTTGACTCCTGTTGTCTCGTGGGGTCTGTAACTCTTCATTTTTAACAAGGACTCCAGTGATGCTGGTGGCGGCCAGTCTGAGGGCCACGCCTGGAGAAACATGCCCTCGTGCTGTGGTCTCTAATGTGCAGTTTGCACGGCTGAGAGTATCTGGAAGACGCTGGAAATTCTGCTAATCGTGTTACATAAAGCAAGTGAATCTCCACTCACGGTTCATCTACTGGAGGCTTTGTCAGGCCTGCGCGTCAGATTGTCACGTGTCCGGGACTTGGAGAGATGCTCTAAAAGAGGAGCGGTGTGGGAGTTCTCAGGCACAGGGGCTGCCGTGGCTGCCTTCCCTGCTTTGCCTTAAGCACGGTGTGATTTGGGTGCCTGGTAAGTGCTTACGTAATCCAAAAACTATTTTTGCAAAATGAACAAGTGGGCTAGAAAATTCTAAATTCCCTCCAGTGAGGGGGAATAAAGAGAAGTCCAGCCCCACCAATGAAAAATGGCAGAATTGATGCTGCTAGCCTGAGGTCGTCATTAGCCACAAAGTGAAACCCGAGACCATTTAACCACATGTAACAAGAAGCAATCGTCATGAGAATATGAAATGTGGATTTATATCTAGCACAGTTAATGAGGAAGCTTACCGTCTCTGGGCAAGTATCTTTTTGTTTGAGTGTGTTTTTGAGAGATTAATGATAACAGGAAGCCATCGAGGTAGACATTTTTAAAGGATTGTTTTTTAAATTTTTAAGAGAATTTTTGTCTTGTAAAGGGACACGTTTTATTTAATTATGTTTTTCAATGTTTACTTATTTATTTTGAGAGACAGAGAGCAAGTGAGCAGGGGAGGGGCAGAGAGAGAGAGAGAGAGGGAGAGAGAGGATCCCAAGCAGGCTCCAAGCTGTCAGCACAGAGCCTGATGCCAGGCTCAAACCCATGAACCGCAAACTTGGGATCATGACCTGAGCTGAGATCAAGAGTCAGATGCTTAACCCACTGAGCCACCCAGGTGTCCCTCGATCCTAACCTTTTTAAAGCCATAAATCCCAGTACTCTGGCCACCCCAAAGGTTTTCCTGTACCCAGAGTGGTCTGCTCTTTATTCTATTTATGAAAAGTATGTTGCAGGAAAAAAAAATATTCTGGGAAGTAAGCAGGACTTCAGCCTCAAGAACAAATCATTTTGTGTGTTTGTTGGTGGGGGTGGGGGGGCAATTAAAACATTGTTTTACAGCTAAAATGTTATGTTTTGTAACTGACCAAAAAAATCCCAGAAACAATCCTCCAAGCAGTGTTTTATGTTCTGTATAACAAATTGCAGGCTGGCCCCTTTCCTTTTTTATTTTCCTTTTTTTTTTGCCTCTAATTACTGCATGGGAATTTCACCATATGACAACCCGCAAACTTTTCATTGAATTTTTATCACCAGAGCATGAATAATGCATTCAGTCTTGAAATGTCACTGTGAACATCAAATGCTTTCCCATTATGCATTCTTGCTGGAGTTTCAAGAAGCCAGCGATCCGGGAAGCAGCAGAGACAAAAGTTTGGAAAGGAAATTTGATACAAACTTGTCATTTACCTAGGAGGGATAAAATAAGTCGCAGAAGAGTAAGTGGAAAGACTGAGAAATGAAAGTGTATTTTTAAAACCATAAGGAGGAAAAAAAAAAAATAAAACTTGCCAGTGGGGACAAGCGGGGAAAAAGCCAGAAGGTAGCCAGGAACAAATGGTCTGGGGTGGGAGCAAGGGAAATGAAAAAACTCCTAAGCATAGGAATTGAGTTTGAAAGTGTCGTGAAATGGCTCACAATTTGGAACCATAGTAAAAATGTAAGAAGTCTCAGGGTCTGTTGGGAACATCTTCAAATATTTTCTGATTGAGGAGTCTTGAAGTAGAGATGTAATGCTATTAGAAACCTACCTTTGGGGGCGCCTTGGTGGCTCAGTGTGTTGAGCGTCCAACTTCGGCTCAGGTCATGATCTCACGGCTTGTGAGTTTGGGCCCCACATCGGGTTCTGTGCTGACAGCTCAGAGCCTGGAGCCTGCTTCGGATTCTGTCTCCTCCCCACTTGTGCTCTGTCTCTCTGTCTCTCAAAAATAAATAAGTGTGAAAAATTATAAAAAAAAAAAAAAAAGAATCCTACCTTTGAATGCTGTGTTAGTTTATCACAGCACTCACCCTTCTAGCAACGCTGTCCCTTAGGTTTTAAGATAAATCCAGCCAGGTCAACTGTTCTGTCCTTTTATGGGATATACTGTCACTTGTCTACCCAACAGTTGTCTTCCTGTTTATTTCTTGCTAACAGAAACCTAATTTTAGAGTTTATGCCATCAAGGTCTCTTGATCTCGGGGAGGATGGGCCTCATCCCAGCCCCATGGAATTAATGATGATTAGCCTAAAGCAGCCATGGAAATCCCACGCTAGTGATCAGTCAGAGGGTAAACACATGTTTTTCTATTGCTGCTGTAACACATAGGCACACATCTATTACTTCACAGTTTTGTAGGCCCTAAGTTTGCACTGGCTCACTTGGTTTCTCTGCTCTGAGTTTCATAAGCACAGAATCAAGGGGTCAGCTGGCTGGGCCCTGACTACAATGCTCTAGGAAGGATTTGCTTCCAAGCCTATACAGATTGTGGGCAGAATCCAGTTCCTTGTGGCTGGAAATGTGGAAATGTCCCCATTTCCTTGCTGGCTACCAGCTGGGGGCTGGTTCTAGCTTATAGAAGCCTCTCTCCAGACGCTGCACACAGACTCTTACTTCTTGGAGACAGCAACAATATATCAAATCCTTCACACTTGAAATCTTTTTGATTTCTTCCACTTGAACTGTCTTGCTCTGGCTGGAGTAGATGTTCTGTTGTTTAAGGAGTTGGGTGGTTATATTGGGCCCCTGGATACTCTATTTTAAAGTTTGCAAACTTTAATTATACCTGCATATTCACAGGTTCCAATGTTTAGAGTGTGGTTATCTTTGGGGGTCCATTATTCTTCCTACCGCAGTATGCAACTCATGTCTGCTCAAAGAAGTAAGAGGGAGTCCATTGGGACTGAATGGACTCCATTTCCTGAATGAAAAAGACATAGACTCTGCTCCTTTTTTCCAGCTAGAGACACTAGTATGATGACAAGATATCTGGAGCAGCAGCAGCCACCTTATAACCAGGAGACATCAAGAATGAGGATAAAAAGTGAACATACAAAGGATGGTGGAGTGGGAGTGTAGAAAGCACCTGGGTTCTTGATGACATTTTGGAACAGGAGGACCAAAACCAGTGATTGTTTTGGTCTGGATGGCTTGTCAGTTGAGGGAAAAAATACTTTTTAAGCAGTCTGCCTAGGTTTCTGTCCCTGGCAACTAAAAGCAATTCTGAGTGATATGTTGCTCCTAGCCTTAATTCCCAGAGCTCTACTGTGGGACAGACTTCTGCTTTTCCATGCTTAAAATGTAGTAGTGACTAGCCTGATAAAATTCATTTATACACTAATTCATTATAAATGTCTTCAGTGGTGGTGCCAGTGTTAGCTTCACCTTGAGACTGGGGTCAGGATTACAGGGTCCAGGAGTCAGAAAACTATAACCCATGAGCCAAATCCTGCTGGCATAAGCCAGGGGAGTTAAGGAGGGTTTTTAGATTTTTTAAAGTGTTGTTTAAAAGCAAACAAACAAAAAGGACAAAAAAAGAATATGTGACCGGAGACCATGGGTGGCCACAAAGCTGAAAATATTTACTTTTTGGTTCTTTTACAGAAAAATGTTGCCACCCCTGCATCAGTCACTCAGAGGACAATAATAATCATGAAGCTGAGATGAGGTTTACTAAGGAAAGAGTCATTAGGTCAGCATTTAAGGCCTTAGAGAAATTATTATAGATCACCATGTAAAGCTTTTGGCACAGGTAAGGATGAATTCTATCTTCAAATTAAGTTTCTTTTCAGCTCAACATTGATTGGATTTCTATTATTACAAGACTATGGAAGACCCTGGAGTTACATAATGCAATACAACAGGGTCTTAGTGCAGCTGAAAATTGCTCCAGGGAGTCCTCTTCTCTGGGAGACACGATCCATGCAGTATTCCAAGCAAGAGATAAGGGCCAGTATAAAAAGGATTGCATGAAAAATTTAAAAAAATGTTTACTTATTTGAGAGAGAGAGAGAGAGAGTGAGCGTGAGCAGGGGAGGAGCAGAGAGAGAGGGAGAGCGAGAATCCCAAGCAGGCTCCCTGCTGTTGGCACAGAGCCTAATGTGGGGCTCCATCCCATGAGCCATGAGATCATGACCTGACCATCCCATGACCTGATCATGACCGAAATCGAGTTGGACACCTGACTGACTGAGCCACCCAAGAGCTACTGCATGCATAATTTTATACGTATCCACCTCTTTCTAAGGATATATTGTCACGGATGGACAGCAGGTAGTTAGAAATTTGTGTCTGTAACTTAAGGTCTGAAGGGTAGAAAAGGAACAAACAACCATTTAATGGCTACTTTATAGTAATGATTACATCAATCCCAAAAGGTGAACGCCATCTTGTAGTTTCTACTTCAGGTCATTCCGCAATGCCTGTGTTGTTTTCACTAAACCAAACTCCCTCCTACAAGGAAGTCAGGGGTGAAGATAAAAGATGAAGGAATGATTCACAAATCTTTCAAACTCTGGGGAAGTAGGGAAAGACTATAGAATAAGAGAAAAGCGTCAAATACATAATTTGAAGGATTGCTTGCATTTAATTGTGGAAAGATGAAGGCAAGCTAGCAAAAAACCCTGAAAACAAGTGATCGGAATGTGTAGAGACCTAAGAAAGAGAAGTTTCATGGAGGCTAAGAAGCTCAAAAGTTTTAAAAGCTTCAGCACGGGGGCGCCAGGGTGGCGCAGTCGGTTAAGCATCCGACTTCAGCCAGGTCACGATCTCGCGGTCCGTGAGTTCGAGCCCAGCGTCAGGCTCTGGGCTGGTGGCTCAGAGCCTGGAGCTTGTTTCCGATTCTGTGTCTCCCTCTCTCTCTGCCCCTCCCCCGTTCATGCTCTGTCTCTCTCTGTCCCAAAAATAAATAAACGTTGAAAAAAAAAAGTTTAAAAAAAAAAAAAGCTTCAGCACATTCCAGCTGGGTGGATAAGCACATGAAACAATTGAACTTGGCCAACAGGAGATATTTTATGTTGTTCAATTTGGGAGCCACTAGCCACATGCAGCTGTTTAAATTTTTTAAATGTTTGTTTTTGAGAGACAGAGCATGAATGGGGGGAGGGGCAGAGAGAGAGGGGAACACAGAATCTTAAGCAGGCTCCAGGCTCCAGGCTCTAGGCTCTGAGCTGCCAGCACAGTGCCCTATGCGGGGCTCGAACTCATGAGTCCTGAAACCATGACCTGAGCCGAAGTTGGACGCTCAATCGAATGAGCCACCCAGGCACCTCACAGCTGTTAAAATTGAATCAAAACTCAATAAAAAATTTTATTTATTTATTTATTTATTTATTTACTTATTTATTTATTGAGCACTTGAGCAGGGGAGGGGTAGAGAAAGAAGGAGAGAGAAAATCCTAAGCAGCCTCTGCCCTGTCAGCACAGAGCCTGAAAGGGGGGTGGGGGTGGGGGCTGGAACCCATGAACTGTGAGATCATGACCTTGGCTGAAACCGAGAATTGGACGCTTAACTGACTGAGTCACCCAGGTGCCCCTCGATAAAAATTTTTAAAACTAAAAATTCAGTTCTTCAGTTGTACTTACTAGCCACATTTGAAATGCTCAAAAGCCACATATGGCTAGTGGCTAACATATCGGGCGCCTACAACATTGCCATCATCACAAAGCCCTGTTGGAGTGTGTTTTTGAAAGCATCCAGTTGTGCAGAAGTAAGAACGCAATGGGGGAGATTGAAGAGGTTGTCCCTTATGCCCTCCCGTGGTGAGGGTGACTTGACCTCTCCAGCTTGCACCTGGCCTCTTCACTTTTGCAATTGGGACTTCCCCTCACACTCTTTCCTGGACTGTTGCAGTGGCTGCCTTTCTGCCTCCCGACTTCTGTTCTTTCCTGCTTCTAACCTCCTCTCCGTGAAAACCCTTCCTCCGCTCAGCAACACTCTCGTTGGGGCCATGTTTCCCGGGCCGGTCCAACCTCAGCTTTTGCTGCCGCTCCACTGTGCTGGGGTGCGGATGGGGGCAGCACATCAGCGCTGCGGAAAGTGATCTCCTCCAGGCTCCTGGCTCCACTTCCTTCCCTGCGCTCACGCGGTTCCTAATACAATGCGGGCTGAATGGTGATCAGTGCAGTCGTGTCACACGGATAACACTGGAGTCGCAACAATGGCTAACCCTCATCCTCTCCTGTTAACACCTTTTTCTTTTCCGTGCGCTAAGCCTGGGTCCTGGTTAACCGTTTGCTACCGTGCTTTTTTTTTTTTTTTTTTTTAACCAGTGCAACAGCCTGTTAAATAGTCTTTAGTTCCTCGTCCCGCCTCCCAGCGGAAGCTCTGGTCCCAGACCCGCAGGACAGGATGGTTTCTGTGATCACAGAGCGTCTTCCCTGACTCGGGGCGGCCCCTCTTCCCTGCCCTGCACCCGCCTCGGCGTTCTTCCACACGTCTTCCTGTCGCTGTGTGGTACTCACCATCCCCGGGCACGTTCGTGCATATTCCCTGTCCCCTATGTGGCCCACGCGATGTCACCTTCCAGACCCCAGGGTCCTCGCCCGTCCCTCTTAGAAGATTCGGGAGGAAAGGTGCTCAAGGCCCAAGGAGTAGGGGGGAAAGGGGGAGCATCATTGAGGGACCGAGGGACACAACCGGCTTGGCAGTGCCCACCTGGGGAGCTATGCAAAGTAAGGAGCACTCCCAACCCTCACTATTCCCGAGAATAAGATAACCACACCTTGATGGTACCACACAGCCATTTACGGGCGGCGGACCTAGGCCGGGGGAGTGGCCGAGGCCCTCGGGGCGGCGAAGGGGATTGTGGGAGCGCTCCTCGCCGCCCCGCAGACTCACGGGAAATGTAGTGCAGTTTCCTCCAACATGGCTGCGCCCAGGTGAGGGGATGCGCCTGTAGCCGCCGCCGCTTTCGGGGACAAACCGGTGAGGCTGGCGAAGGAGAGGGCGCCGGCGCGGTGAGAGCCCAACCTGGGCCGTGGCGGAGATGTGAGGCACTTGTCAGAGGCGGGAGGGGTGGCTGCAACGCTGCGTTGTCCTGTCGGCCTTTTCCGGTCTCCTCTGACCGCCTCACCCCGTGGGCCTCGGCACGCAGGGAGGGGAGGGGTGGCCGGAGCGGGCCCCTGGGACGGTCCGTGGGCTGCGGGGTGTCTGTGCGTCGTCTGGTCGTGTCGCTGTGTGAGGTGCACGTGTGTGTGTGCGCGGTGCGGATGCTCACGTGACTTCGGTGTCGCTCTTGGGTTTGCTGTGGGGTTGGGGACTGGCGGTCGCGGCCTGGGGAGTGTTCGTCTGGCGCGATTAGGGCTTGTCCGACCTGTGCATTGAAAGAAGGGCGTTGCTCGTGGGGTTGGGCGGCTCACACAGCTCGCTCTTCCTGTGCTCCAGTTTGAGCAATCCCGGAGGCCTTTTGGCCGTTGGTGGTGCCAGGCTCTGGTTTTAGTTGATTTCGTTTTACGGGCGTTTACCGATTCCCGCTGTCTGCCGGGCACTTTCTCTGTGACCTCAAGTAGACAGCATTTTTCTGGGCGAACCCATCACGCAGACGGGTAGTTGTGATACAATCTGAAAACTGCACAGATAGAGATACACTACGCATTAGTGAAACATTGAAGAGGGCCGCCAGACTCAGAATTCTGAGTGGCTTGGGAGGGTAGAAGGCAAGGTTAGGTAAATTTAGTGAGTATAGGCCTACTCAGTAAACGTTTATTGGGTGGTTACTTGTTGCCAGATCCTGTTTTTTGTTGTTGTTGTTTTCCTTACTTTTTTTTTTTCTTAAAGTTTATTTTGAGACACAGAGAGAGGGACGAGTGGAGGAGGGACAGAGAGAGAGAGAGAGAGAGAGAGAGAGGGAGGGAGAGAAAGAATCCCAAGCAGGTTCCTCGCTGTCAGCACAGAGCGCCATGTGGGGCCGGGTCTCATGAACAGCGAGATCATGACCTGAGCCAAAATCAAGAATGGGACGCTGAACTGACTGAGCCAGCCAGGTGTCCCTAGATCCTAGGGACGAAATACAGACAAAATACAGACTTTTCTTGTTTTATTTATTTTATTTTCTGTTAAGTTAGAGGAAGAAGAGAGGAAAATAATGAGTAGTTGTTCTTCAAAGTAAGAAAATACAGAGTAGGTGTTCTTCAAAGAATTAAAACAGTGAAATGACAAGTGACAAGTGAAATGACAACCATTTACAATTTCAGGGGCACCTGGGTGGCTCAGTCATTTAAGCATCTGACTCTTGGTTTCGTCTCAGGTCATGATCTTGTGAGTTGGAGCCCATTATCAGGCTGGCTGCTTGAGATCTCTGTCTCTCTCTGCCCCTCCACCACTCAGTTTCTCTCTCAAAAATAAACATTACAAAAATTTAATTTTCAGGGCACCTGGGTGGCTCAGTGAAGCCTCCTACTCTTGATTTTGGCTCAGGTTAGGATCTCACAGTGGTGAGACTGAGCCCTGAGTTGGACTCGGTGCTGGGCATGCAACGTACTTAAGGTTCTCTTTTTTTTCCCTCTATTCCTCCTGTCTCCCCTCACCCTTACCCATTCACTCTTTCAAAAAAAGGTTTTTAATTTTCTTTTTTATTAAAAAAAATTTTTTTTAATGTTTATTTATTTTTGAGAGAGAGACAGAGTGCAAGCAGGGGAGGGGCAGAGAGAGAGGGAAACGCAGAGCCTGAAGCAGGCTCCAGGCTCTGAGCTGTCAGCTCAGACACAGGGCTTGAAATGACAAATTGTGAGATCATGACCTGAGCCACAGTCCCACACTTAACCGACTGAGCCACCTGGGTGTCCCTTTAATTTTCTTTTTTAGTAGGAATGCAATTTGAATAGCTGCTAAATTCAAAAGTTATGAAAGAAGAAAGCCCCCTCTCATTCCTGTACCCATCTACCCATTTCCCCTTCCTGGAGGCAACCCTTACCACTAATCTTGTATGTTCTGGAGATTTGTGTGTGCAGCCTATATACCTGTGAGGTAGTTTATAAACAGGGCTCATTTGATAGGAATTTGCCTACAAGCACAGGAGCATTTTTCTTTCCTTCTTTCTCCCTCCCTGTCTCTCTCTCTTTCTTTCTTTCTTTCTTTCTTTCTTTCTTTCTTTCTTTCTTTCTTTCTCTCTCTTTCCTTCCTTCCTTCCTTCCTTCCTTCCTTCCTTCCTTCCTTCCTTCCTTCTTTCTTTCTCTCTCTCTCTCTCCCTCCCCCTTCCTTCCTTCCTTCCTTCCTTCCTTCCTTCCTTCCTTCCTTCCTTCCTTTCTTTCTTTCGTTTTTATTTTTGAAAGAGAGCCAGAGCACGAGCCAGAGATGGACAGAGAGAGAGACACACACAGACACAGAATCTGAAGCAGGCTCCAGGCTCTGAACTGTAAGCACAGAGCCCGACATAGGGCTTGAACTCACAAAGCATGAGATCATGACCTGATTCAAAGTCCGATGCTTGACTGACTGAGCCACCCACATGCCACCAGGAACATTTTTCTATACTTCTTTGGTTAATTATAGGCACCCCGTTGTTCAAGGAGGATGACACATACTGCTGTTACCACTTAGGGGGATATCCAATAGGATATGTCGGGGTTCAGCTTACTAGCAGAGTCTGTGTGATCTCCAAACTCTTGTGTCCTACAGAGAATGTGCTTTAGACTTTGATTAGACTGGACTCACCATGGCTAGTAGGCTGTCTGGTAAATCGCGATCTCACTCCCGTCACACTCCCACAACATGGCAAGCAGCATCCAAACCTTTGTGCAGTGGTAGAAATTTCTTGGTGAGGGAAGTGGGTTTTTTAGAAAGAGGGCACCTCCAGACCTCAGCAGCTGCTAGCAGCCTGCTCCTGGTTGAGGTGACTCAGACCTGCTGGGCCAGCGCATTGCCACGTCACTGTAACGGGAAGAAACGAGGCCTCCGTGGCTACCTGGATTTGTCTTTCTTCAAGTGTAATAATGTTGTTTGAGGGAGGAAGGGAAAGAGGATGACAGAGTGTGGTCATGAGGCTCCATCTGCTGGCACTGGGCTCTCAGTGTCATACTTTTACGAACATGTATCCAGCATCTTTTCTTTCTCATTTCTTCCACTTTGCAGTCTTTGCTCATGTGGCATGTAAAGAAAAAAAAAAAATCTTAATGCGTTCATCCCTTGTTTTCCATTTCACACTGCAAAAATGCCGTTCCAAAGATCATGATCTTGGGATAGAATGGCAATGAGATAGTTCTTTGAGGGCCCTCAGCTTTCCTTTGTCTTCCTAAACCATTCTGATCTGGCTCTTCTGGAAGTCACCAAATAATTATTAATAGGCGTATTTAATCCTTTTAAGAAATTTGTGACATAGTGTCAGAGATTAACACAGCCAGACACTAAAGTGGTGAAAACAGGTTTTAATTAGTAACTACTGACAGTAGGAGAAAGAGCTCAGCTCCGTTCCAGTTTGTGAGAAATGATTCGGATGTTTTAAAGGGAGACTAGGAAGGGAGAGCAGAGCAGGGACTCCGTAGGGCCAGAGAAGAATTACAAAGGATTGGTCCGTGCAAATGCAATACCAGCCAGCCGTGTTTGCTGCTAGCAGTTATCAAAGTTAGGATTCTGTCCTACCATGGAGACTGGGACAGAGGCTCCATCCTTCCCGATGACTACATTCCAAAGGAATGGCTCTTAGGTCCTTGAGAGCAACACTTCTGAGCAGAGAGCAACACTTCTGAGCAGCAAGAGATACATATTCCAACTGTAGTTCCCTTTCAATAAATACTTTAAGAAGGGGAGGTAGGGGTCTGTTGACAGGTGTTGCTGGAACAAATGGCATACTTTCCTGGCAGCATTTTTAGTTTTCTCAGGCAGGCTTTTAATGGGGGTGCTGGAGACATCCTGGCTTTATGCTGCTGGAAGCCACAGAAGAGTTTGGTCAGATTTTTTAGTGCAGGGTTTAGGTGGAGTTACGTGCCGGGAACAGGCACTGTTATCCCCATTTTACAGGTGGGGAGCCTAAGCACAGAAATGAATAACTCACCCAGGATCATACTGCTAATAAGTGGTAGAGCGGAGATTTGAGTGGACAACTGGGACCCCTGAACACTGTGTTACACTGTCCCTTAGCAGTGACAGAGGCTCCGGGGAGGCCATGTAATCCTGGTCCTCAGAGAGCGTGTAGTCCAGTGGAAGGGACCAGATGCTGGAAACAGATCATTGTAATTCGTGCAGTTTTAAAAATACCCATTCAGCTGTCCTCTGCCTGTCTGTTGAGGACACCGAAAGCTTCCTC
Source organism: Acinonyx jubatus (assembly GCF_027475565.1). NCBI lineage: Eukaryota > Metazoa > Chordata > Mammalia > Carnivora > Felidae > Acinonyx > Acinonyx jubatus. Next base: position 107,035,731 of record NC_069390.1, read on the forward strand.
TCTCACCTGGTTCCTTCTCCTTTTAGCCACTTCACACCGTCGCCCGCCAGCCAGGCACCGCAACTCCGTACCTCGCCACGACCTCACACACGTTCTGTCCTAAATCCTACCCACTACCGTCTCGTCCTGACCTTCTTCTGATGTCTGGAGTCAGCCCGGTGTCCGAGTGCCATCACTAGCCTGAGACTCTGCCGTGTTAGTGAGTGGCCTGTTTCCTCTTTCCCTCACGTCTGGGGAGTCACCAGGCCCTCCTGATCGTACTAGAACTTTCCCCGTGTCCTCCCCTGTCCCTGTTTCCTTTCTTCTTTCTTCCCTCCTTTCCTTTCTTCTTCTTCTTTCCTTTCTTCTTCCTCCACCCCGATCTTCCTGTCGGTTTCCACCTGGTGGGCTGGATTATCGAAGGTCCTCTTGCCTCCCCCTCCCCTGTTGCGCTGTGCAGCCCGCCTGTTGTCGCGGCCTTCCCTCTCTCACGCGCACTCCGTGTGCCAGGTAAGCTCCTTCCTGGCTGTTGTTTCAGCTGACTCAGCATTTTCTCTCTAGACGTGAAGATGGCTAATTAGAGTTTGGGCTGTTTATGAGCTGTTTTGGAGTATGATTTTATTTAACTTCCTACATTTATGTTGTTTGCTAACTTTGGAGGCTTTCAAGTGGGTGACGAGTGGGATCAGCAGATCAGCCAGCATTCCCTGCTCTAAAATTTTGCCTACCTCTCCCTGCCTTTGCCAGACGCATCCAATTCTGTGTTGAGCTTCTGTTGTCTCGCTCGATACCCTCCTTCCAAATGGCTCTGTGTTCCTCCTGTCCTTCAGTGCTCAGCTCAAGTCGGCTTCTGATTTGAAGTTCCCCCAGATATTTCCAGTTAACATCAATCTTATTTTTCTTCTAATTCACGGCACATCTGAAGACTGTACAGCTAACAATTGTAGAAAGATGTGTCATTCTTTCATTGCTTAGCGTCTGTGTGTTTTCCTGAGCTACGTGTAAGCTGCCTGTTATAGTTGTGGGCTGCACGCGCTGAGACCGTCCGTAGGCACGTGTGTATTTGCCCATCATCATCCGTTTATCCCTTCCACACATTTTCCTTGAGCACCTGCTGTCTTGGGGTTTACCTCCTGAGGGGGCAATTAAGCCAACAAAGGAATCATCACAACTTATGTTAAATTCTGTGACTGAAATAAGTAGGCTACTGTAATAAAGCATGACGTAGGGTCCTGATTTGGGTCGTGTGAAGGCCTTTTTGGGAAAGTGCTCGGTAACGACTTGCTGACTGGCATATTTTAGTAGAAGGCAAACACAGTTCTAGGGGTTCTTATGTCTGTATTTAAAAACTATAGAATTGTATAACATGTACTGCTTAAAAATAAAATATACCTGAACCTCCATGTAACCTAAGAAAGACCTTGATGCTTTGTATGTGCCTTTTATATCACCTTCCTCTCCTCCCCTGCAGGAATAACTTTTCTCCTGCATTTTCTGTTTATTATTTCTTTGCTTTTCCTTGCATTTTGCTCTGTATGTATTTCTAAACAATATATGGCTTATTTTGGGTTTTGAAGGTATGTCACTAGAATCGTACTATATATTCTGTGAATTTTTTTGTTTCGTTTGTTTCTTTTTTTTTTTTTCTTCTCTCCTAACATTATGTTTGTGAAATTTGTCTGTGGCACATTTTACCTAGGCCGTCATAAGTAAGGGGATATATACCTGTGGGTGATAGAGTGCATTTAATAGAGCTAAAGCATTGGAAAGTTTTGTAGAACCTCCAGAGATACTCTTAGATATCCTTGCTTCTTTGTTACCTTCTTAAATATGTCTTTGTTGTCCAGGCATCTGTTTGTTTTCACTTCTCTTGGTTGGTGAAAAGTAAAGTAAACATTTTAAAAAATTGTCACATAGAAGTATCTATAAACTATAGAATATATGCATAGCATCATTAGAATTCCCTTTGGGATTCTTAAGGTTGACATTTTGTATCTTTTTTTTTTTTTTTTTTTTTTTTAGTACTGCCATGGACAGCAACCATCAAAGTAATTACAAACTGAATAAAACTGAGAAGAAGTTCTTAAGGAAACAGATTAAAGCCAGGCATACTTTGCTGAGACATGAAGGCATTGAGACAGTATTGTATGCCACCCAGGTGACCTAAAACTATTATTTGAATGTAAACGTATTGCCATGTTATTGTTACAGTAATATTCATTAGTAATTGCTCAGAGAAGGTGGCTATGATTGTTCAGTCATGTGATACATCTCTACCAAATGTGCATACGGTAGTACCTGCTAACCTTGGATTTGGGGACATACTTTGAATTTCCATTGATTGTGTTGGTTGAATTATGGGTGCATATTAATGATACACTGTATATATACACTGTATAACTGTTTATGGTTTACAGAGTGTCATTACATTCATTATTATATTTAATTCCTTAAGAATTCTTACATGATAGTTGAGAAAACTAAGGTTCTGAGAGGTTGTGATGCATCCTTTGATACAGTGTGGCTGAACAGGAGACTAGAGTTAGGTCTTTTGTAACCTAATTCAGTCTTCTCCCCTCTATGCCTGACTTCAGTTTTGTTATAAAGTATTTTGATCATATGCTATAAAACATTTTTAACTTATTAGACCTTATTTACAAAGCCTTTTCATTTTCCGATGATCGTAATTCAATCATATCCATATCCATGTATATATGGGACTATGAGACGTCTTGGACTGTGGGTTAAGAAGAACTTACTTTACCTCTTAGCTTCTCCTCTTACTTGGACACGGGCAGTGCCTCTGATCTCAGCTCTCTTCATTTGTAAAGACCTGTTCCTGCATCCTTTTTATTCTGTTGGATTGTTAGATGCTAAAGGGAACATGTATGTGATGGTACTTACTAGGCATTAAAATGCCATGTGAATATCAAATATCTTTTCTGGTTGTAAAGAGTAGGAAGGAAGCTCATCCATCATGTAACTGAAAGCAGGAGAGAGACATGTCTTTGAGAAGATGAAGCTGGGATTAAAACTTGGGTTTCTTGACTCTCGGACCAGTTCTCCTCCCTTACGTCATGATCACGCTGTCTCCTGTGACGAGTTAAGGTTGACAAATGAGTGCTCTGTTGAGGGGGATTTAAATGAGCGAGGAAAAGGCCCATACTTAGATTTCATTAAGCACCATATCAATGACTTCAGAGAATTAAACTAAAATCCTGTAAAGAGGATAAAATACATAACATTACAAGTGGTTTGCCTGCACACACTTTACTGTTTGTGCCAAGAGCCACCGAGGCTGTGGGACGCTCAGAAGATGAAGCTGGCTTGCTCTCTTCTCATCGTCTCCCAAGTGCAACTTGCTTTCTTTTCCTTCCGGGGTCGTGAAGAGAAGTGGTAAGGAAAGAAATGGGTTAAGTTTCTTTCCTGCCTTAGAGGCTTGTTTCTAGTAGATCTGTTTTCTTAGGATTTCTAGAAGCTTTAATCCCACATTTATGGCTTCCAAAATGTGTTCTTATTTGGGCTTGCTTATTTTTTCTCCACAGTATTTTTTATTTTTATTTTTTAAATATTTATTTATTTTTGGGAGACAGACAGAGTGCAAGCAGGGGAGGGGCAGAGAGAGAGGGAGACACAGAATCTGAAGCAGGCTCCAGGCTCCGAGCTGTCAGCACATGGCCCAATGCAGGGCTCGAACTCACGGACTGCGAGATCATGACCTGAGCCAAAGTTGGTTGCTTAACCGACTGAGCCACCCAGGCGCCCCAGCAGAATGTTTTTTAAGGGGTGCTGTGATTATAAGAGGTGCTGGGCCATAAGCATCAGAATAAAAACAGGAAGCCTCTCCCCTCCCTCCCACTCCCACCCCTCAAACAAATCTCTGAAATAAAGTTTAACGCAGGACTGCAAATAACAGGCAGGAATCAGGAAGCTTACTAAGGAAAAAGTTTTAATTGTAAAATGGCTGAATTACTCAGACACAGAGGAAAATTTTCCTGTTTATGTTCAGCAGAAGCTGTGGTTGATTTTTCCTTGAGTCAGTACCTTTACTTCAGTTTTTAGTAGACATTGTAGCATGGTTATGTCAAAAGTGTGGATTCTGGAAAATGACAGAAGTATAGGTTGGAAACACAACTCCCCCTAATCACTATCTTAACCTACTTTTCATCTCTTCAATTTCTTCCTTTGTGAAGCGGCGTTAACATTAACCACCTTGTAGGCTTGTTGTGAAGCTTATGTTAACGAGGATTAAGTGGGTAAAAGCATCCATGGTGTAAGGTCTGGCAAAAAGTATTATGTAACTTCTTATTCCTTCTCTACCTCCTTTCTCTTTCATTGTGTTAAACTTATAAACAGTAATAAATGTTATTTTAATTTGTGTGGCCATTAAAAAAGGAATATTTTGCTGAAAGGGCTATTTAAGAATCATCTATTATTTACACATAGGTGTACTTTTTAATCCTCAGTGTTTAATAAATTGTTTTACATACTGTGTATGAAATTAGAAAACCAAATAACCGCCATAAGGAGACCTTTTTTTCCATCTTAATTACACCTTTGTAAAAATCTAATTTAAAAATAGCCTTATTTTTATTTGAAAATAAAATTTCAAATCTTATTTGAAAATAAATGGGTTGATACTAATTGCTCCTGTTTTTTGTTTGTGTGTGTGTGTGTGTGTGTGTGTGTGTGTGTGTGTGTGTGTGTGTCTTTCAAAGAGCCTGGTTGTGGCCAATGGTGGATTGGGTAATGGTGTGAGTAGGAACCAGCTGCTCCCAGTGTTAGAGACGTGTGGACCAGTAGATGCTCTCTTAATGCCTCCTAACAAGCCCTACTCATTTGTGAGCTACAAAACTGCAGAAGAATCCAAGAAAGCCTATGTCACCCTCAACGGAAAAGAAATAGTGGATGATTTAGGACAAAAGATCATTCTGTACTTCAATTTTGTGGAAAAAGGTATTAGCATATGGGCATCTTTTAAAACATAGTTGTTGCTTTTGGGTGAGTTTTCTCTTCATACCTAAGTGAGGAGGTGTGGTTTTTGTGAAACCAAACAGGACATCAGTTAAGTGCCCCCTCTTTCTTTTCAAACCCTCTTTACGCACCTAGTTTGTTCCAGGCATGGGGTAAGTAGCTGAAGGGACGTGAATTAGACATAGCCTCCCTTTAAGGAGCTGGGCCTACCAGCCCAACAGTGTGTGAATTATGTATGTCAGGTAGTTTGGAATCCTGCTGTGTTTTTCAAAATTTAATGGTGAGGATTCAGATGACCAGTTTTGCAATCTACCCAGAAGCTTTCAGTGTAGCACTTTAGAATTAATTGTGATCCAGATGACTGTGTGCCACACTTCCATTTACGGAGGCTACCCGTTAGCCGCCAGACCCCTAAAGCTTTATAGTGGCAGCGTCCAGTAGAACTCGCTGTGATGATGCAGATGTTCACACGTTCATAGTGGCACTGTCCAACATGATTGTGGGATTGAGGAAATGATTTTTTAATTTAATTTTATTTAAGGTAACTAATTTAAATAAAAGCTTTATAGGCTGATTTACAAAGCTGCTAGGGAGATTATTATGTCTCTTCACCCTTGTCCCATGGAAATGAGATGAACTTTGACTTAGACATCTGATCTCCTATTAAATTCACTTGCCACCTCTTTTTTTTTTTTTTTTTAAGTTTATTTATTTATTTTGAGAGAGGGAGAGAGTACAAGCAGGGGAGGGGCAGAGAGAGACGGAGAGAGAGAGAATCCCAAGCAGGCTTCACACTGCAGCGAGGAGCCCGACATGGGGCTCAATCTCACGAACCATGAGATCATGACCTGAGCTGAAACCAAGAATTGGACACTTACGTTATTGAGCCATCCACGTGCCCCTAACTTGTCACCTCTTCAGACAATGTCATGTTTTGTTCAGGTATCCTGGGGACTGGTAGGTGAGCATAATCTGACCAAATTTATGTGTTGGTAAAGTAAGACTCAAAGGAAACTTTTTAAAACTTTTTAAAGATCTATTTTAGGTGTTATAATTTTCAGTATCTGTATGTGTTTAGTTTAAAATCTGGCTTAAGCTTTGCAGATTGAAAAAAAACATATCTAGTATGTGTTTATGATTGGCTTTTGAAAACTGAATGGTTTGGGCGTAAGTTTTAATTAGAAAATACTGTCTTTGGGTTTTCTCCTAGTCAGTATGTTGAACACCCTGTAAGAAATTGCCCAAAGTGAGTTCTAGAGTGTTCTTTATTTGAAATCCCGTGTTAGATACAGATGTACTTTCAAGACTGTTGTTATCATGTTTATAACCTTGGAAAAAATACTTTTTAAAACATTTTTTTTTAAGTTTATTTATTTTGAGAGAGAGTATGAGCAGGAGAGGGGCAAAGGGGGACAGGAGAGAGAGAATGCCAAGCAGGCTACATGCTGTCAGCGGAGAGCCTGATGTGGGGCTTGAACTCGGGAACTGTGAGATCATGACCTGAACCCAAATGAAGAGTTGGGCACTTAACCAAATGAGCCACCCAGGTGCCCCCACCTTGGAGATAATTCTTGGTAGAAATGAATAGACAATAGAGGTGTGTCACAGATGTTCTGATAATCACCACCAGAGAGCCATGGAGTAACAAATACAAGGGGTATTTTTAATCTTTTTTTAAATGTATTTTTAGAAAACTAAGTATGAATTTCTTATACTATAAATTGCCTATCTTTAAGGAATTTTCCCCAAGTGTTTCGTACATAATTTAAACAAATAATATAATGCCTGACACACAGTAAACACTTTGGTAAATATTTATCAGGTTATTCACTATTTGTATTTCTGAAATAGTAATAAAATCTAGTAGACATTTATATTATTATTGTAGTGAATTTTTATATTACATGATTCAAAGATGAAAACTCTTCAGCAGAAAAGCTTTAGAAATCACGTCTAACATGAACAGTGAGATTCCCTAATGATAAATGTGAATTGCACTGTTCCCTTTAATCATAAATTCTATCTTTTTTTTCTTTCACGGTTGCATCTATCTTAAACTTTAAGGACACAAGGACTTAAATTATTTTAATGTATACCAAATAATTCCTTAATGCATCAATTCTACAATGATATTTTTATTTCTTTAGAATAAGTTTTTTGTTGTTTTACCTTTTTCTGTTACTTGACCATAGTTAGTATCAAGAACCTAAGGGCCAAAATGAGCATTTAAATTTGTGTTTTCAATATTTACAGACAATCTAGCTTTTAAATAGAGGAGCATATTGTAGATATTATGAAAAACCTTGTTTCCTAGTGAGATTTAAAAAGCTCAGTCGTGGGGTGCCTGGGTGGCTCAGTTGGTTAAGCATCTGACTTCGCTCATGAATTTGCGGTTTGTGAGTTAGAGCTCCGCATGGGGCTCTGTGCTGACAGCTCAGAGCCTGGAACCTGCTTCGGTGACTGTGTCTCCCTCTCTCTGTCCCTCCCCTGCTCATACTCTGTCTCTCAAAAATAAATAAATGTTAAAAAAAATTAAAAAAAACCTCAATTGTGTTCAAATAATATTGAAGTAAATATTGTTTTATTTGCTGTTGGTAACTGTAGTGGATAAAATGTACCATGATTTTTATCTTGGTCTTTATTTTTATATTTTCCTATGTCATGTGCCTCTAGTGTTCTTATTTATGAATATGAGGATTGGGAATTTTAGGATCTCATAAATGGCTATGGACAGAATTATTTGTATTTAGAAACTGTAAGTTTTGTATGTGACTTTTAATTTGGCTTCCCACAGCACAATGGAAAGAGTTGGGGCTTCAGGCCTTACCTCCAGGCCTCATGGTAGTAGAAGAAATTATTTCTTCTGAGGATGAGAAAATGCTTTTGGAAAGTATTAACTGGACAGAAGATACAGGCAATCAAAATGGTAAGTAAAACTTTTAAAATGTGTTATTTAAGTGTCTCTGCAAAATACCACGTTACTGCTCCTTCTTTCCTCCTCCTCCTTTGCTTTATTAAAACTTCTAATATTTTCTCAAAATTATTGGAAGTAGCCTAGATCTAATATTAGGCAAGTCATACCAATAATTCTTAGGAGCATTAATCATAAATGACATTTATATAACTATCAATTTTAAGCTCCAAACTAATTAATATTTATTAGCTAACTTTTGTAGAGCTAACACAGATAAGCCCTTTCACATGTATTATCTTAGTTGATCCTCTCCCCTCTAAGGCACATTTCCTGTGAGGAATCACCAGTTCACAATGCAGTAAGAGCCTCCTGGAGAGTCTTGCAAATTAGTTACCCTGACTCTTTCCGGATCTTTAATTGTCTTGTGATTGGCAGTGTTTGTGTTTAACTCTTTAAAGTTGACTGGAGTGAAAAAAGGGATTGTCACAATTTTAGACTGAAAATGTAGCAGAGATGAGGTAGAGTGGTTAATTTTATTAACGACAATAATTTAGCAGTTAGCAAAAATTACTATTACTAAGGGAATCTTCACTCACAATTTTGACTTCGAATATACAAAGAAATGCAATTCTTTTTCTCTCAAGTAGTTTATTTTCTTCTCTTCGTATAGTTCAAAAATCTTTAAAGCACAGAAGAGTAAAGCACTTTGGTTATGAATTCCACTATGAAAACAACAATGTGGATAGAGGCAAGCCATTACCTGGGGGTAAGTAATTGTGAATCGGTGACAAATGCTGAGTCAGAAAAGAAAGACTTAATCTATTGGAAGGATGTCATAGTATGTTTCATTTGTCATTTCTAGGTAAACTGGTGAGATAACTGGTTAAATTTAAAACATTTAAATTACATACGTAGTGCAGTTTTGTTATCAAAACTGGATACATATAGCCAAGGCTGAAGTCCCTCTTGAACACCATCCTTAGTCTCATACTTCTCAGAAGTAGTACTGTTAACCGGCTAGTACATTTTATTCCAGTCCTGTAACAAATGAGTTTACATCCCACCAGGGACACCTGTAAAGGTAGATAGTTGTTAGTATGTCATACTCACTATGTTGTGATTATATGTGGTATGTTCACATATTACGTGTATCCTTCTGCTTGTTCTTTTCCCTTCGTTAAATGTCTGGGAGATCTAATACAGCTTTATAATTTTATTTAGTGTTTAGCGGTAGCTTATTCAGTTAGTTCCCTGTTGGTAGACATTTAGGTTGTTTCTAGTTGTTAGCTGTTATAAATAGTGCTGCTGTGAGTGTCTTTGTGCCCGCCTGTCATGCAGTAAGTCAGGAGAAGTAGAATAGTTAGATCAAGGTTGTGTTCATTTAAAAATGTTAGTAGACACTGAAAAATTGCCCCCTAAAGCAGCTGTGTCGACATATTCTTACCAAGCGTGTACCTCCTCTCCCACCCGCCACGCCAACATTTGATGCTGTAAAACTTTTAACTTTCTGTTATTTTTGACTCCAGTGAAAGTAAGTTGGTTCTACTTTGAAAGCTGTGTTTTGTTTTTGTTTTTTAAATATTTTATTTTTTAAAGTAATCTCTGTACCTAACATGGGGCTTGAACTCACAACCCAGAGATCAAGAGTCTCATGATCTTATCAGCTGAGCCAGCCAGGTGCCCTGAAAACTGTGTTTTTCTAAAGGGAAATGACTTGGAATAACTAAGTTAAATTTAAATTTAATTTAAAATAATTAAAATAATTTAAAAAGAGCGGTCAGGCTAATTTCTAGTATATAACAGTAACTTTTATAATCTTATTGCTGTTTTACAAAATACCAAAATTGTCAGCACAAGTGTTCTTTTGGATACTTTATTGATTAAAATCAATAAAATAACTTCAGAAGCTTCTCAAGAAGGTTTTGTTTTTATTTTTATTTTGTTTTGCGTTATGGGTCTATTGCTGCATTTGGATCTGACTGCGAAATTAAAAGCTGCGTGATTTTTTTCACAGTGACTTTATTCTTGAATGAAACATGCAAAGTAAATATTTTAATATGTTTCACCTTTATGATTACCGACATCAGGTCTTCCTGACATTTGTGATGGCATTTTGGAGAAATGGTTGAAAGAAGGTTACATTAAACACAAACCCGATCAGTTGACTGTAAACCAGTATGAACCTGGACATGGTGAGTGCTTCTTATTTTAATACTCCAACCACATATTTCATAACGAAGTAGAGTATGCAACTCCCTAAAATCAAAGATATTATTTTTTATCTTGAACTATCTCTTCACAGTAATTTGCTTGTGTTTGTTACATGTAAGGCAAACTTTAATCCCTTGAGGAACTTGCTTCTCAAAGTGTAGGTAAGCAGGCTGACATAGTTGCTGTGTGATTTTTTTTTTTTTTTTTGTGATTTCTTTTTTTGTTCACTTCTCTACGTTTCATTTAGAGAGAGGGGAGATTGTTTTAAGGACATAGGAGACAAGTGTGATAGAGGTTCCAGATAATTTACAGATACCTGGTCTCTCTCTTCTTTCCCCTCAGAAGGTGAAGACAATTCTAGGATGGTACGTCAGTGAAAAAATCTTTAGGGTCCTGATTTTTTTGCATTTATTAGCATCTTCATTTGATGTTTGTAGTAACGAAATGGTCTTAAGGATCTGACTAATGTCAGACATTGTGGGGTTTTGTTTTTTTTCCCTGCTTTTATCACAATGTATTATAATTGCCTGTTTACCTATCAGTGTTCTTGGTCTCTATGTTCCTTGAGGACAGGGGTACATCTTACTTGTTTTATGTACTCATACCATGTGGCAAAGTTCCTTTTTCTAGGAAATACTCAATTAACATAGATGAGAAATGGGTAGTGGAAGCATTATTGATAGGCTTGGTCCTCACACCTGGCTGTCGCTTTTGCCCTGCGTGTACTTGGGGATCCAGTGTTCAAGGAGAACATGACTTTGGTATTTATCTTTCACACCTTTCTCTCGGGCTGGGACCGGGTCATTGTCCTAGGTCAGCAGTGATTCTCACGTTTTGGTTTCAAAATTGAGTGCCAGTGGCACTTCATCATGAAGTTAAGATATTTTTAGTTGAGATTTAGTTTGATTTTGTTTAGTCACGTTCACCCTAAATGTTTCCTTTTAACTAAAATTATCCTCCACTCCCGATTATCACACAGTGTTCTCAACCATAGTAATGAGAGGCTGTATTTAGAGTCATCTTAAACCTGCTAAAAGGAAAAATGAAGTGACATGTTATTTTATTTTCTGTCCCAGGAATTCCTGCTCATATTGACACACATTCTGCTTTTGAGGATGAGATTATTTCTCTCAGTCTGGGGTCAGAGGTAAACGTTCACACATTTTTATTAGCTATCTACAACTCTATTACCTTATCGGATGCCAGGAAAACCCCTGTAATTTGATTTTTCACACATTTCACCTGAAGCCCTTGACTACAATCCAGACTGGCCTTACCCATGCAGCACTGCCATCTAGTGGCGGAAGGCGGTAGCTGCCGGCCACGCAGAAAGGAAACAAAACAGAAATGTGCGTGTCCAGAATTTTGATGCTTTTTCACCTATATTAAGTGATTTGGTCTCTTCACGACACCTGAGCAGTACACGGTAATATCCTCATTTTTACAGATAAAGAATAAGTGGCTCATGTGTATTCATTGACTTGTTCGTATCGCTGCACTTTACTTGAACTGCTAAAGAAGATGTGAAAAGTGTGATTTCCAGTGATGGTTGCAAACTGCAGATAGAGTTTTAGTTAAAAATCAGAACTTTAAGTCCAGAAGAACCCTTAACATGTGAGGTCATCTGATCTAACTAGAGGTTGCCTCAAAATCTAATCTTGTTGCTGAGGGCTGATACTATTGACTAGGGGTTGGTTTGTTTATTTGTTTTTTTAAAGGATATTTATTTTGAGAGAGAGAGAGAGAGTGAGCGAGAATCCCAAGCAGGCTCCAGGCTGTCAGCACAGAGGCTGATGCGGGGCTGGAACTCATGAACTGTGAGATCATGACCTGGGCCAAAACCAAGAGTCAGACACTTAACTGACTGAGCCACCCAGGTGCCCCAAGTGCTTTGGCTTGTTAACCCATGCTGAGCTCGTGTGATCATGTTGATTCTGGGACAAGCAAGCTGGTGTCATTTGATGAGACGGAACCATTGTATCAGCTACATGTGTGGATTTTTTGTTAAATGCTTTAAAAAGTAATGAGGATGGGTAGGAAAAAGAAAAAGGTCTTTGTCTAGCTTATTTTTATCTTCTTAATACTGGCTTATGGCTCTAGGGGATCAGTAAAGAACATCTTTGTCCTTTCCTCTCAACTGTGTACTGAACTGAGAAAGGAGACATAACTGGAGATCAGACTGCCCTAGATCTGTAGCCGTGTTCGTGTTAATACTTCCCCTTTGAGTTAAGAGACACGTCGTCCTTGTCCCTGGCACAGCCAGATGGCTGGACACCGTCCTCATAGAGGCAGAGACTTCCCCTAAAACAGGACTTGAAGGAGCATATATTAGGTTCTGCAAGCCAGCTAGATCTGAAAGAGAGAGGAAAGAGCTCAGCCAGATGCATGGCCCCAGGCAAGCCACTCAGTGGAAGCCAGGCCTTCTCTCCTGGGAAGTTAGGGGTGGGAGTGGGGTGGGGAGGAAAGCCTGGTATGTTCTATACTTTCACTCCAGGGGACATTCCCTCCCCTCTTGGGGAAATAGGAGGACTGGGAACTAAGTGTCCCCCCACAGCCGAAAGTTGTAGAGAAGGGACAACGTGCCCCTTACCTGCACCGATAATCTGCTGTATTTGTTGTCTCCACTTGGTGTCTCTGAAGGCACATAACTGTTAGCTGCCAGTTTGCATGGTGGGGATCTTGGTTACAGCTGGCCTGGTAAGAGCAGGAAAGCATCCATGTTATACATTATGACAAGAACAGCAGATTTTCTTGTAAATGAGTTTTTGAGGGGTAGAGAATCTTTCTAACTTGGGGAAGAATATTCACTCGACAGGTAAGTTTGTCATGCTATTTAAAAAGTTGACTGTATTTGGAGCCCTTTGTCTCATATGAAAAATGGCATTAACATCAGCTCTTGCCTGGCTGAAGGATTGGGGGCTAGCGTATGCGGACTGTGTTCTAACTCTGAGCACTGGGTACATGTAGAGACATCTTACTAAGGGGGAGCTACTTCTGGGGCTCCTTCCGGGAAGGTGTATCAAAAGGAAGGTTACATTCCCATGGCCTCAAAATAAGATTTCCAGTGGTCACCAGAAAAGTGACCTCAGCTTTTCCTCTTGAATTTACCCAGTGTCACACCTGGGCCGTGTGCTGTTTGCTTTTTCCTACTGTGCAATTGCTGGTTCTTTACCCCCGACCTGGAACTGGCTCCCAGACTTATGTCCTTTTTTTCTCTATGTTCTCAGCCTTGACATCCTTAATTGTTGTAAGAAATGTATTACAGTGTCTATCCCAGTAATAATTTGTCAGCATAACCTTTTTTTTTTAGTGTTTGTTTTGTTTCTCCTTGCCCAAAATCTTTGAGATTATATTTAGCTCTTGACTTGCTTGCTTTTCCTAGAAAATTTCTGAGAACTCCTAATTTTTTTGAGTATAATTGACTTACAATATTATATTGAGTTCAGGTGTGATGTAATGATTTGATATTTACATATATTACAAACTGATCAGCCATAGCAAGTCTGGTTACCTTCTGTCACCCTGCAAAGTCCATATGTATCACATCAAGATTCATGGAAAGACTGTCCAGACGGTTACCACAGTGGGCACAGATCACTGCTGGCATTAAACACAGAGATATTTAGAGAAGTACTAATTTTATAAGAAGTTGGTTTATCCGTAAATATTTTTCATATTGGTTTCTTTTTTTCTTTTAAGATTTTTATCTTATTTTTAAAAATTTTAACATTTTTTTCAAAGTTTATTTTGAGAGAGGGGGAGAGAGAGGGAGAGAGAGCACATGTGAGCAGAGGAGGGGCAGAGAGAGAGACGGAGAGAGACAGAATCTAAAGCAGGCTCCAGGCTCTGAGCTGTCAGCACAGCCCGATGAAGGGCTCAAACCCACGGACTGTGAGAGCATGACCTGAGCCAAAGTCGGACGCGCAACTGACTGAGCCACCCAGGCGCCCTGGACAGTTATTTTCGTTATAGTACAGTCAGCATGGCATTGGGCCACATCTTCATTTTTCTTTTTATCCAGTGTGTCCCTAACATTCAGAACTTCTGTGGATGAGTAGGTCTGCTGGTTTGTGGGCCAGAAATAAATGCTTTCCCTTACTTGGTCATGTTCATTTTTATAATCAAATTCTGTTTTCACTTAAGTATTTTCTCAAACTTGTGTTCGGAAGATTCCTATATTTGTGTAATTTTCTCATCTTACAAGGTCTCTTGGGAGCCAAAATTCCCTTTTGTGTCAGTTGGGCAAATGAGGGTCTGCTGACAGTTTTTAAAGTGTACTCTTTATCTCCTTTATATGCAGTAATATTCATGCCCTTACAGTAAGGATAATGGCAAAGAGATATGTCTATTTTGGCCAGTAATCTGCTAACAGAGTCTGTTTCGTGGTGCGACATCATAAAATAGAACATTTTGTTGTATTCGAGGTCTTCTAAGTACCAATTCTTGGATCTTTTCAGGTAGAATTCGTACATTTGCTTCGTAGCAAGATAGCAGCATTATTGTCACTCCAGGTATGTAGAACTAGAATAAAATTTATCAGTTGAGTGCAGAAAACTACAATAGAGTCAATTTTAGGAGATGTAGTTGGATCCACTGGTTGGCTGCTTATTGAGAAGTCACTGATTTGGGGATAATATTAGTAAAGATACATGTGTATTGTAAACATTTTGTTTTACCTCACATATAAATTTACTCACCAGTATTTTGATGTAGGTCCTTTCTGTGAGAGTCCACGGTCTGCCTTGTCTTTACAGTTTTCATTCCTTTAAAGTGAAGCAAAAGCTTAAAGACATCTATGGAACCTTCCACAGGTTTAAGGTTTTTTAAGGTTTTAGGTTTTGATGTTTTTATTTCTAAGGTTTTATTATTGAGCTGTCACATCTGTTACAATGTTTATTATTTTGCCCACTTCTACTGAGTCTTTCAACAGCATTCAACCTCATTTATAGAGAAAAAAACCTATCTTCTCTTAAGTCCGTTTCATCGGTTTGCATAACAGATGATTAAATCGAGTAACCGCAGAACATTTGTGGATAGCACAGAGTGCTTCACTTGCTCAGGTACAGCCCAGCCGGTGAGAGTAGAGGT
This sequence comes from Acinonyx jubatus, assembly GCF_027475565.1. NCBI lineage: Eukaryota > Metazoa > Chordata > Mammalia > Carnivora > Felidae > Acinonyx > Acinonyx jubatus. The sequence goes on from NC_069390.1 coordinate 107,050,897, forward strand.
CCGAGAGCGTGTCGGAGAGTGGCCGAGGATCAGCAGACACTCAGGGCGTGAGTGTACTTTCTAGAAGTAATGGAGCCGGTTGGTTGGTCAAATAGATAACCTTTTAAAAGAGTTTTTATTTTTACTTTTTTAAATTTTGTTTTTTATTTTTTAAACTTTACATCCAAATTAGTTAGCATATAGTGCAACAATGATTTCAGGAGTGGATTCCTTAGTGCCCCTTACCCATTCAGCCCATCCTCCCTTCCACACCCCCTCCAATAACCCTCAGTTCTCCATATTTATGAGTCTCTTATGTTTTGTCCCCCTCGCTGTTTTTATATTATTTTTGTTTCCCTTCCTTTATGTTCATCTGTTTTGTCTCTTAAAGGCCTCATATGAGTTAAGTCATCTGGTATTTGTCTTTTTCTGATGGACTAATTTCACTTAGCATAATACCCTCCAGTTCCATCCACGTAGTTGCAAATGGCAAGATTTCATTCTTTTTGATTGCCGAGTAACACTCCATTGTGTGTGTGTGTGTGTGTGTGTGTGTGTGTGTGTGTGTGTGTATATATATATATATATATATATATATATACATATACATACCACGTCTTCTTTATCCACTCCTCCATTGATGGACATCTGGGCTCTTTCCATACTTTGGCTATTGTCGATAGTGCTGCTATAAACATCGGGGTGCATGTGTCCCTTCGAAACAGCACACCTGTATCCTGTGGATAAATACCTAGTAGTGCAGTTGCTGGGTCATAGGGTAGTTCTATTTTTAGTTTTTTGAGGAACATCCATACTGTTTTCCAGAGTGTCTGTACCAGCTTGCACTGCCATCAACAATGCAAAAGAGATCCTCTTTCTCCGCATCCTCACCAACATCTGTTGTTGCCTGAGTTGTTCATGTTAGCCATTCTGACAGGTGTCAGATGGTATCTCATTGTGGTTTTCATTTGTATTTCCCTGGTGATGAGTGATGTGGAGCATGTTTTCATGTGTCGGTTGGCCATCTGGATGTCTTCTTTGGAGAAGCGTCTATTCATGTCTTTTGCCCATTTATTTACGGGATTATTTGTTTTTTGGGTGTTGAGTTTGATAAGTTCTTTATAGATTTTGGATACTAACCCTTTATCTGATATGTCATTTGCAAATATCTTCTCCCATTCTGTCGGTTGCCTTTTAGTCTTTCTGATTGTTTCCTTCGCTGTGCAGAAGCTTTTTATTTTTATGAGGTCCCAGTAGTTCATTTTTGCTTTTGTTTCCCTCGCCTCCAGAGATGTGTTGAGTAAGAAGTTGCTGCGGGCAAGATCTAAGAGGTTTTTTCCTGCTTTTTCCTCGAGGATTTTGATGGCTTTCCGTCTTTTTTTTTTTTTTTTTTAATATTTAATGTTTATTTATTATTGACAGAGAGAGACAGAGCATGAGTGGGGCAGGGGCAGAGAGAGAGGGAGACACAGAATCTGAAACAGGTTCCAGGCTCTGAGCTGTCAGCACAGAGCCCGACGCAGGGCTCGAACTCATGGACAGCGAGATCATGACCTGAGCCGAAGTCGGAGGCTCAACTGACTGAGCCACCCAGGCGTGCCTGATGGCTTTCTGTCTTACATTTAGGTCTTTCATCCATTTGAGTTTATTTTTGTGTATGGTATAAGAAAGTGGTCCAGGTTCATTCTTCTGCATGTCGCTGTCCAGTTTTCCCAGCACCACTTGCTGAAGAGACTGTCTTTATTCCATTGAATATTCTTTCCTGCTTTGTCAAAGATTAGTTGGCCATACAGTTGTGGGTCCATTTCTGGGCTCTCTATTCTGTTCCGTTGATCTGAGTGTCTGTTCTTGTGCCAGTACCATACTGTCTTGATGATTACGGCTTTGTAGTATAGCTTGAAGTCTGGGATTGTGATGCTTCCTGCTTTGGTTTTCTTTTTCAAGATCGCTTTGGCTCTTTGGGGTCTTTTCTGGTTCCATACAAATTTTAGGATTGATTGTTCTAGCTCTGTGAAGAATGCTGGTTATTTTGATAGGGATTGCATTAAATGTGTAGATTGCTTTGGGTAGTATCACCATTTTAACAATATTTGTTCTTCCTATCCAGGAGCATGGAATCTTTTTCCATTTTTTGGTGTCTTCTTCAATTTCTTTCATAAGCTTTCTATAGTTTTCAGTGTATAGATTTTTCACCTCTCTGGTTAGATTTATTCCTAGGTATTTTATGGGTTTTTTGTGCAACTGTAAGTGGGATCGATTCCTTGATTTCTCTTTCTGTCGCTTCATTGTTCGTGTATAGGAATGCAGCCGATTTCTGTGCATTGATTTTATACCCTGCAACTTTGCTGAACTCATGAATCAGTTCTAGCAGTTTTTTGGTGGAATCTTTTGGGTTTTCCATATAGAGTATCACGTCATCTGCGAAGAGTGAAAGTTTGTCCTCCTCCTGGTCGATTTGGATGCCTTTTATTTCTTTGTGTTGTCTGATTGCAGAGGCTAAGACTTCCAATACTATGTTGAATAACAGTGGCGAGAGTGGACATCCCTGTCTTGTTCCTGACCTTAGGGGGGAAGCTCTCGGTTTTTCCCCATTGAGGATGATATTAGCGTTGGGTCGTTCATATATGGCTTTTATGATCTCGAGGTATGATCCTTCTATCCCTACTTTCTTGAGGGTTTTTATTTTTATTTATTTATTAAAGAAACATTTTTTTAATGCTTTTTATTTATTTTGAGACAGAGAGAGACAGAGCATGAGCAGGGGAGGGGCAGAGAGAGGGAGACACAGAATCCGAAGCAGGCTCCAGGCTTCGAGCTGTCAGCACAGAGCCCGACGCGGGGCTTGAACTCACAAACTGTGAGATCATGACCTGAGCTGAAGTCGGACGCTTAACTGACTGAGCCACCCAGGCACCCCTCTTGAGGGTTTTTATCAAGAAAGGATACTGTATTTTGTCAAATGCTTCCTGTGCATCTGTTGAGAGGATCATATGGTTCTTGTCCTTTCTTTTATTGATGTGATGCATCATGTTAATTGTTTTGCAGATATTGAACCAGCCCTGCATCCCAGGTATAAATCCCACTTGGTCGTGGTGAATATTTTTTTTAATGTATTGTTGGATCCCGTTGACTAATACCTTGTTGAGGATTTTTGCATCCATGTTCATCAGGGAAATTGGTCTATAGTTCTCCTTTTTAGTGGGTATCTGTCTGGTTTTGGAATCAAGGTAAGGCTGGCTTCATAGAAAGAGTTTGGAAGTTTTCCTTCCATTTCTATTTTTTGGGACAGCTTCAAGAGAATAGGTGTTAACTCTTCCTTAAATGTTTGGTAGAATTCCCCTGGAAAGCCATCTAGCCCTGGACTCTTGTTTTTTGGCAGATTTTTGATTATTAATTCGATTTCCTTACTGGTTATGGGTCTGTTCAAGTTTTCTTTTTCTTCCTGCTTCAGTTTTGGTAGTATATATGTTTCTAGGAGTTTGTCCATTTCTTTCAGATTACCCATTTTATTGGCATACAATTGCTCATAATATTCTTTTAAAAAATTTTTTTTAATGTTCATTTATTTTTGACACAGAGAGAGACACACAGCATGAGCGGGGGAGGGGCAGAGAGAGAGGGAGACACAGAATCCGAAGCAGGCTCCAGGCTCTGTGCTATCAGCACAAAGCCTGATGTGGGGCTTGAACCCACAAACAGTGAAATCATGATCTGAACAGCAGTCAGACACTTAACTGACTGAGCCACCCAGGTGCCCCGATAATATTCTCTTATTATTGTTTTTATTTCTGTTTTTTTGGTTGTGATCTCTCCTCTTTCATTCTTGATTTTATTTATTTGGGTCCTTTCCTTTTTCTTCTTGATCAAACTGGCTAGTGGTTTATCAGTTTTGTTAATTCTTTCAAAGAACCAGCTTCTCATTTCATTGATATGTTCTACTGTTTTTTTGGTTTCGATAGCATTAATTTCTGCTCTAATCTTTATTATTACCTGTATTCTGCCTGTTTTGGGTTTTATTTGCTGTTCTTTTTCCAGCTCCTTAAGGCGTAAGATTAGGTTGTATATCTGAGATCTTTCTTCCTTCTTTAGGAAGGCCTGGATTGCTATATACTTTCCTCTTATGACTGCCTTTGCTGCGTCCCAGAGGTTTTGGGTTGTGGTGTTATCATTTTCATTGACTTCCATATACTTTTTACTTTCCTCTTTAACTGCTTGGTTAGTCCATTCATTCTTTAGTAGGATGTTCTTCTGTCTCCAAGTATTTGTTACCTTTCCAAATTTTTTCTTGTGGTTGATTTCTTGTTTCATAGCGTTGTGGTCTGAAAATATGCACAGTATGATCTCGATCTTTTTGTACTTACTTAAGGCTGATTTGTGTCCCAGTACATGGCCTATTCTGGAGAATGTTTCATGTGCACTGGAGAAGAATGTATATTCTGCTGCTTTAGGATGAAATGTTCTGAATATATCTGTTAAGTCCATCTGGTCCAGTGTGTCATTCAAAGCCATTGTTTCCTTGTTGGTTTTTTGATTAGATGATCTGTCCATTGCAGTGAGTGGGGTGTTGAAGTCTCCTACTGTGATGGTATTACTATCGATGAGTTCCTTGATGTTTGTGATTCATTGATTTATATATTTGGGTGCTCTCACATTTGGCACATAAATGTTTACAATTGTCAGGTCTTCTTGGTCTATAGACCCCTTGATTATGATATAATGCCCTTCTGCATCCCTTGATACAGTCTTTATTTTAAAGTCTAGCTTGTCTAATATAAGTATGGCTACTCTGGCTTTCTTTTGTTGACCATTAGCATGATAGATGGTTCTCCATCCCCTTATTTTCAATCTGAAGGTGTCTTTAGGTCTAAAGTGGGTCTCTTGTGAACAGCATATAGATGGATCTTGTTCTTTTAACCATTCTGTTACCCTGTGTCTTTTGATTGGAGCATTGAGTCCATTGACGTTTAGAGTGAATACTGAAAGATATGAATTTATTGCCATTATGATGCTTGTAGAGTTGGAGTTTCTGGTGGTGTTCTCTGGTCCTTTCTAATCTTTTGTTGCTTTTGGTATTTATATATATATATATATATATTTTTTTTTTTTTTCATCTTTTCTCTCTCAGAGAGTCCCCCTTAAAATTTCTTGCAGGGCTGGTTTAGTGGTCACAAACTCCTTTAATTTTTGTTTGTCTGGGAAACTTTTTATCTCTCCTTCTGTTTTGAATGAGAGCCTTGCTGGATAAAGAATTCTTGGCTGCATATTTTTCTGATTCAGCACACTGAGTATATCCCTCCACTCCCTTCTGGCCTGCCACGTTTCTGTGGATAGGTCTGCTGCAAACCTGAGCTGTCTTCTCTTGTATGTTAGGGACATTTTTCCGTTGCTGCCTTCAGGATTCTCTCCTTGCCTGAATATTTTGTGAGTTTGACTATGATCTGCCTTGTTCATGGTCAGTTTTTGTTGAATCTAATGGGAGTCCTGGATTTTGATGTCTGTGTCTTTCCCCAGGTTAGGAAAGTTTTCCGCTATGATTTGCTCACATAACCCTTCTACCCCTATTTCTCTCTCTTCCTCTTCTGGGACCCCTATGATTCTGATGTTCCTTTTTAAGGAGTCACTGATTTCTCTAATTCTTAAATTGTGCTCTTTTGCCTTAATCTCCCTCTTTTTTCCTGCTTTGTTATTCTCTATAAATTTTGTCCTCTATATCACTGATTCTCTGTTCTGCCTTGTCCATCCGTGCTGCCGCTGCATCCAACCGTGATTGCAGCTCAGTTATAGCATTTTTAACTTCATTCTGGCTATTTTTTCTTCTTTTATCTCTGCAGAGAGGGATTCTAATCTATTTTTGACTCCAGCTAGTATTCTTATTATCGTGATTCTAAATTCTGGTTCAGACATCTTGCTTATATCTGTGTTGGTTAAATCCTTGGCTGTCGTTTCTTCGTGCTCTTTCTTTTGGGGTGAATTCTTTCGTTTTGTCATTTTGAATGGAGAAAAGGAATTAATGAGCGAGAAAAATTGAAATTAACAAATTAAAATTAAAAAATACTTAGATTAAAAATTAAAAACTCACACATAGACAAAAATCGAATAGATGATGCTAGATCCTAGGTGTGTTTTGGTCTGGGTGTTGAAAGTGGTTTGACAGATTAGAGAAAAAAAAGGGGGGTGGGAGAGAAAAAAAAGGATATCGTTTGAGAATTTGAAAAGATGAATACACTGAAGTAGACTAAAACAAGATGATGGGGGTAAAATAGAATTTGAAAAAACATACACAAAAGTAAAGAATATAGTAGAAAAAAATTAAAGAAAAATATTTTTAATAAAAATTAAAAATAAATATGAATTTTTTTGTTTTCTGCATTTAAGAAAAAAGAAAAGAAACAAAAAAGAGAAAAAAGATAAAAAAAGAAAAAGAAAAAGAAATTGTTTGAAAATTTGAAAAAGTGAATACGGTGTAGTAGACTAAAATAAAATGATGGAAGTAAAGTAGAATTTGAAAAAATTTACACAAAAGAAAAAATATAGTAATGAAAATTAAATAAGAATATTTTTAATAGAAATTGAAAGTATAAATGAAGTTTTTCTCTTCATTCAAGAAAAAAAAGAAACAATAAAGAAAAAGAAAGGAAAAAAGGAAATTGTTTGAAAATTTGAAAAGGTGAATACACTGAAGTAGACTAAAATAAAACGATGGAAGTAAAGTAGAATTTGAAAAAATTTACACAAAAGAAACAATATAGTAATAAAAATTAAAGACATATTTTTAATGAAAATTGAAAATAAAAACAAATTTTTTCTCTTTCTGTATTCAAGAAAAAAAAAAGATTTGTAAAAGAGAAAAAGGAAGGGGCGCCTGGGTGGCGCAGTCGGTTAAGCGTCCGACTTCAGCCAGGTCACGATCTCACGGTCCGTGAGTTCGAGCCCCGCGTCAGGCTCTGGGCTGATGGCTCAGAGCCTGGAGCCTGTTTCCGATTCTGTGTCTCCCTCTCTCTGTGCCCCTCCCCCATTCATGCTCTGTCTCTCTCTGTCCCAAAAATAAATAAATGTTGAAAAAAAAATTTAAAAAAGAGAAAAAGGAAAAAGAAAGAAAATTGAATAGATGAACCTGCTAACAGATTGAAGTAGGACTGAAATTGCTTCGTTTTCCCCTAGAAGTCAGTCTGTGTAACTCTTTATAGTCTGTAAATTAAGCCAGCAGTGAGGTTTGTGTTCTTGAAGAGCGAAGCTGTCCCAGTTGGGCGGGACTCGGTGTAACAGCTCCACTCTCCACTAGATGGTGCTGCTAGCCTACTGGGATAGATTGTTGCCGCGCTCATAGGTGCATATTCACATGCTGGGGAGCGGTGAAAATGGCGCCACCCAGCTACCCAGTGTGTTCTCCTGGATAGGCAATTGCGCACCGTCGTCTGCCTTCAGCTCTCGTCCACTCCCCGCTTCTTTACTCTCTCTGACCAGACCCCAGGCAGTACCTCTCTCCCAAGCCTTGTCTCAGATGCGGCTGTTTTCCCCAGCCCCTTACTTCCAAGGTCTGCGGCTTTGACCCATTCCTCCCCTCTGCAGGAGGGTTTCACCAAGCAATGGCCAAATACAGGCTGTACCCAGGTACGCCCGCTGGACCCTGTTGTTGCTGGTGCCCCGAGACTGCAGCCAGATGCCAGCCTGCCCCGGAAAAAGTTCGTGAGATATGGCATAGCAGCAGCGTCTCAGGGATTATGGAAAATCGCAACCGAAATCTGGCACCAGGCTGTACCCTTAACGACCTTGTCCCAGCACCAGCGAATGTGGCTGCCTTCCGGGGTCTGCTGGGACCAGGTGGCCTCAACAGTCTCTACCAAATGTCCTTCCAGCAGTGGAACTGCTTTTCCCTGTGAGGCCCGAGAACCTCCCAGACCCCACTCTGTTCCTGGGGATTTACCCTTCCCACCAGAGCACCGCCAGGTATCAAGCTGAGGAGTTGCAGCCTTTGCGCTCCCCTTGTTTACAGTCTTAATGGAATTTAAACCCTCTCCTTTCTCCTTTCTCCCTTTTTAGTTTAGTTCCTGTGGGTGTTTCCAATTTTCTACTTTCTCTCCAACTGCTTTTGGGGAGGGGTGCTTTTCCCGTATTTTGCCCCCCTCCCCAGTCTCTGTCCTCTCTCTGCCCACAAAAGCAGTTCCCTACATTTTGCGGCTTCTCACTCCCCAAGTTCAGCTCTCTGTGCCATGTACCTGCTGAATTCTGTGGTTCAGGTTGTGTGCATTGTTGTGTTAATTCTCCAATCAGTTTTCTAGGTGTGTAGGATGGTTTAGTGTTGGTCTGTCCATTTCATGGACACAAGACACACTAAAAGCTTCCATGCTGTTACGCCATCTTGGCTCCTTCCTTAAAAGAGCTTTTATTGATGTGAACAGCATTTTCACAAGCAATTTGGGAGATAGAAAAACATTTCCAGCCTTGACTACCCCGTCCCCACCTCAGATTTTCGATGTGAATATCCAGCTCTCTAAAAGATGTTTTCTTTTTTCTAAATATGAACTTGTTATCTTTGTCTTTAGCCATTTTCCACCCACTGCCATTCTCCCATACAAAACAAAACAGACTTTGTCTCCTCCTCAGTTCCCTGCTCTGTTTAATTTCCTCCAGTCGATCAGTGTAGAACCTGGGAAACATTCTTGACGTACATTTTTAAAATTGTGAATTTTGCTTTCAAGTACTACTATTTTCACTGCACCCCACAATATTTTCTTCCAAGAACAGCTCCTACGTGTAATTGTCAATAGCTGCACATATTAAAATAAACACTCATGAAAGCTTCACCACTCTCAAGATAATGAACATATCCATCATCCCCAAGAGTTTCCTTGTGTCCTCCTGTTCCTTAATATCTTAGATTACATAGTATTTTCCAGAGTTTTTATACAGCAATCATGCAGTATATACTCTTTCCTGTATGGTGTCTTTTACTCATCACAATTATTTGAGATTCATTCAGAGTTGAAGCTTAATTGGAATCTTTACTTTTTGCTGAATAGTGTAAGAACTTCAGAACACTTTAACTCTGAGACTCCCTTATAATTTACATACTGTTATTACTGTGCAGTTGAATTCTCTTCATATTTTTTTAGCTACTTCCCTGATTTATACCATTAGTGATCATTTAGACATACTTACCATTTTCTTTTCTCTTCATTCCTTGATCTCAGACCTCCCATCTGGGATCATTTTCCTTTTCCACAGTACAACCTTTAAATTTTCTTGAGTCCAGGTGCACTGCTGGCTGCCCCTGTTATTGTGTGCCGGTGTCTTCACCTCACCTTCATCCTTCAGCCTATTTTCACAGGGTATAGAATTTGAGGTTGGCAGTTCCTATAGTGCGTGCAAGACTTCATTGACTTCCTTGTGGCTCACATTATCACTCCCATGACCTTTGTTTATTTCTCTGGCTTCTTTTCAGATTTTCTTCTTTCTCTTGTGTTTCCTGTACTTTTATTTTGATGTGCCTGATTATTCTGTTTATTTTTATGGGTTTATTTATTCTTGGGACTTACTGGGTTTCTTGAACCTGTGGATTTTTTACTCCCCATCAATTTTGGAAAACTCTGAGCCATTATCCCTATAGATTTTTGCCTCTGTTCTGTTCTCTGTCCATCTGCCTGTTTTCTATAGACTTTATTTTGCTTGCCCTCTCTTCTGTGTTTAGTGTATTTTGTTAGAGACAGTTTTCTTCTGTCACTAATTCTTTTTTTCAACCATGTCTGATTGCTGTTAAACTCAGTCATCAGTGGCCTAGTTTCAGTCATGGTATTTGTCAGTTTCAGAGTATCTACTTGGTTTTTCTTCAAATTTACAGTGTCTTAAAAAAAAATCATTTCCAGTTCTCTGCTGAAATTTTCAGGTTTAGCATTTATATCTGTAAACTTGGTAAGAATTTTTGTTTTATAGCCTGTTTCTGATATTTATATATTTGAGGTCCCTGTGGTTCATTTCTGTTCTTTAGAGATATCTAGAGATGTTTCTCTAGACTATCTTTTTCCAGAGCAGGTACTGTGGTTTATTCTGATTCAGAATGTCTGAGATGAAGGCCAGTTCTCTATATTTATAGCAGGCTTACAGACAATTATGATATTTAGCTAGAATTCTGAGTCGTTGAGTTAGAAAATGTTAAAATGCTAAATCTGTACAATATCAACTTCAAAGGCAGTAGGATTTCATATTAATCTTTCACAGAATAAATAGAAATGAGGTAATATAGGCACCCGATGGCAGTTGTAATCATCATTCAATCAAATGTTCCAGTGCAGTGCTAGAAACTGAAAAAGTTAAAGTCTGTGTGTCTTGTGTCCAGATCCTTACGTTTTCACACAGGGATTGGGTTCATCATTGGACAAGTCAGGAGAGTTGGGTTGTAGCTCATCCCTACTGGTAACTCTTAATGGACCATGGAGAAGTCACCTCCTTTCTGTGCTCTCTGTCACAGATTGAAGATGGCATATAATTTTTGAATTTTAATTGTACAGAATTGAGAAGAATTCAACAATAACGGCAGCTACTGTTGCTGCCACCCCTACTGCCGACACTGATGTACCATAATCATTGCACCAGCAGTGAGTTGTTGTTGTTTTAGTGTATATTTCATAGTTTTGGGGTTTTTTGTTTTGTAATCGAGATGTAATTGACATATAACATTGTTTTAGTTTTGGGAGCACAACATAATGACTTGGCATATGTGTATATTGCGGAATGATCAGCACAGTAAATCTAGTGAGTCCCAGTAACTCTAGTGAGCATCTATCCCTGCATATGATTACAGTGTTTTCCCCTTGTGATGAGAGCTTTTAAAATCTCTCAGCAACTTTCATACATACACCACCGTATTACTATTAGTCATCATACTGTACCTTATCTCCCCACGATTTACTAGTTCTATAACTGGAAGTTTGTTTACCCATTTCACCCACTCTGCACTCCCTGCCTTTGGCAACCACCAATCTGTTCTCTATCTGTGAGTTTGGTGTTTTAATTTTTTTATATTCTACATATTAAGTGAGCTCATATGGCATGTCTTTGTCTGACTTATTTTACTCAGCATAATGCCCTCCTGGTCTGAGTCCATTCATGTTGTCACACATGGCAGGATTTCTTTCTTTTTAATGGCTGAATAATATTCCATTGTGTATAAATATCACACCTTCTTTATCCATTCATCTTTTGATGGACACTTAGATTGTTTCCATGTCTTGACTGTTGTATATAATACTGCTGTGGACACGGGGGTGCAGATATCTTTTTGAGTTAGTGCTTTCATTTCTTTTGGGTAAATACCCAGAAGTGGAATTGCTGGATCAGAGAGTAATTCTAGTTTTAACTTTTTGAGGAACCTCCACACTGTTTTTCACAGTGGCTGCACCAGTTTGCATTCCCAGCAGCAGTGCACAAGGGTTCTGTTTTCTCCACGTCTTTAACTCTTTAATACTTGTTTGGCTTTCCTTCCTTCCTTCCTCCCCTCCCCTTCCCTTCTCTTCCCTTATTTTTTTTCCTTTCTTTCTTCCTTCCTTTCTTTCCCTTCCTTCTTTCCCTTTTCCCTTCCCTCCCTTCCCCTCCCCTTATTTTTTTCTTCCCCCTTCCCTCCCCTCCCCTCCCCTCCCCTCCCCTCCCCTCCCCTCCCCTTCCCGAGATGTGAAGTAGTACCTCATTATGGTACCTATGGAAGCTATTCTAATAAGTGGGTTTTGCTTCATGAGAAGTAAGCTAGGGCCTCAGGAATAGATATACTCGTGACTACTATTGTTCTTTTTGCTTTAGCTGTCTCATTGTGGTTATCTGTGTATGTGAATCTGTTGACTTATTTTGCCTAAGGAGGAAAGCTCAGAAAAGAATTAAATGGAATTTTGGAAGCTTTTTGTCCAAAAATGTAAGGTACATCACCCTATTCTTTTCAAATAAATTGTTGATGGTGAATTTATTCATTCACTTATTCATTCAAAAATATTTGTTGAGTGTAATCTACTAGACAGAATGTAACAAGTAAATAAGCATAAAATATCAAATAATTTAAAAAAAAATTTTTAATGTTTATTTTTGAGAGAGAGAGGCAGAGCATGAGTGGGGAGGGGCAGAGAGAGGGAGAGAACTCAAATCAGGCTCCAGGCTGTGAGCTGTCAGCACAGAGCCCGACGTGGGACTTGAACCCATGAATCGTGAGATCATGACCTGAGCGGACGTCGGATGCTTAACCGACTGAGCCACCCAGGTGCCCCCAAATAATGTTTTTTAAAGCTAAAATGTTTCATTACCTTTGGAGTTTTGTCATATATAAAGCAAAACTTAATTTTACTGAAGTGGTTTGTGATTGTCTCTTGTTTTTGGATTTCGACTTTGGGGGATGTGGATTTTCACTTTACAGTTCCTGCAAAGGAATGAAGCCTCCGTGTGGTAAATGAAAGCTGATAGCAAGTGGTCCCAGTGCAAACAGGTGAGCATGAATATATCACAGACATTTAAGCTAAGCATTTATAATATTCAGTGGTGGCTACAGTGTGTCCAATTCAGCATCTTTTCTTTTTCCAGTGTATTCTTCCGTTGTGCAGTGTTTACTTTGCTCTCTTTTGTGCCTTTTGCAAATGTATTTAGACCATTTAAACTAAAAAATGCTTCCACTTTTGTTTTATATTCTACTTGAGCTCAGCCAGACAAAACGGTTCAAAATCATGTGTATTTGGGGAAGATGTAGAGATGCCAGCCTCTATTCTTTCAGCAGTGGAGACCTAGTTTGGGAAGACAGAGTTGTATTCGAAAGGTGGAATTTGCTGACATACACTCCAGAGTTGTTTGTGGTGTTTTCTTCTGAAATTTTTGCCTGATTTTGTTTGTTTCACACACCCACTACTGTAGGCAGGTTCCCAGGTATGGATCCTAAATGCAGACGTGGTATCTGACCAGCGGGGAAAGTTTTCACACCAGAAGCTCAGATGATGGTCTGCTTCTCGCATCCTCTCTCAGAGGCAGTGGGGAACGAGGGCATTTGGGCCACAGTGGTAGTTCTCTCCTGCGCGTACTTCTTGAAGGACCACTTTGCTGTGCCACAAAATGCCATCTCATCTATATGTTCTAATGCGCGACTTTGCCCCTCACGACAAGAATAGTGAGGCCTGGACATTACAAAATTGCTTCTGACTGTGCAACAAGGGAGTAGAGTTTGTTTTCTTTCAGCGATTTTCAAATGGGAGACTGTGGGTCTAGTATGTTCAGGGTGTGTGGCTGCCACAGTTTCTTTCCTTTGAGTTTCACAAGACTTGGTAATCTTGACTTCTCAGCTTTCAAGAAATTTAGCAAATTTCAAGGCTCCTGCTTTTGTTGTTGTTTGGAAACTTATCTTGCCAATAGGAGTCCAGGAAGGGAAATAGGTTTGTTTTGGTCTTTGATTTTAACTTGCCTTAAAGGATGAAAACTAAGCAGACTTATATGGCGTGGGTAAGAGATTGAAAGGTCATTGACATCAGCCAGTGTTCTCCAAGTGTCCCAGACAAAATTCCTATTAGTTCCTCTGCCCTGGAATAATATGGCGTATCAGCAGGCTTTTCCGCCAGCTACTTTTCAGTTTAGCAAAGTACACATTTAGGGGCGTCATTTTTTGTAGAGAGACAAAAAACTATTATTTGTTTTACTAAAAATGTTCTAAGTTCCTCTTCTCCCCCACAATGGACTATATATCTCATGATACACTGGGATTCTGTATTTGTGGTCCAAGGAAAGTATGTAAACAGACATTTTTGACATGACCTGTATTTCTTTGTAAATACTTTATAGCTTCAGTCTTGTATATTTGCATTCGTGACTCTGTCCCTTTTTCCTTTTCTCCTTTCCCACTTGTCCAAATGTGGTAGACATGGCCCTGATGAAACATGTAGAGTCACTTGTTTGCCATTTTTAAAAAATATTCGTTTATTTATTTTTTAGAGAGATAGAGGTGGGGGTGAGATTGAGTGGGCAGACACATAGGGAAAGAGAATCGTCTGCAGGCTTCACGGTATCATCTCAGAGCCCGATGTGGGGCTTGAACTCACAAACCATGAGATCGTGACCTCAGCTGAACCCAAGAGTCGGACGCTTAACCAGCTGAGCCTCCCAGGAGCCCCCTTGTTTGCCATTTAAAATAAGCAAATTCTTGCTTCATTTGAATCCAATGAAAACATCAGTGCAATTACAGAAGATTTATATTTGGCAGGAAATGGGGAACAGGTGGACTTCTCTAGCTCCTGCTACATTCTCAGCTGTGGGATATTTTCTTCAGTCAAACATAGTGACTTCCACCCTATCAGTCTTCATCGTTCTCTGTGACTCACATGTCATGCTTTACATCATATTGTCTCTCGTGCATATGCCGTTCAGGGTTTCAGAATGTTCATGATCTCAACCCAATTTTCTAACCAGTAAGGATCCACATTAAGTTTGTCTTCTTTCTTGGAAATGCTCCCAGTAGCAGTGTACTCTTCATTTTCCTGTTTAGCCGACACGGAGATCTATTTATTTCATGTACTTTTCTGTCATGAGTCATCTTTCCTTGAGGATAGAGTGATGGCTGTGTCTGGGGTTTTCACCTCTATTGTACTTTGAATGCATAAAGGTTTTATAAGATCAGAGAGTCTAGGATTTTTTGTTTGCTTGCTTTGAACTCAACATTATTCTCCATCATGCCCCACGAGCTTGCTGGGACCTTGATCTTTATTGACTCTGCCATCTCGGAAAATAAGGAAAATAGGTAAAACCAAAAAGAATAATTGGAAAAAGCTCCTGTGGAGCAAAGCTGTCACATTGGCAGAATGATTCAGCAGTTGCAGGGAGCGTTATTGATTGTGAATCCTTTGTGAATTTTTTAAAAAGTTTTAAAACCCTAGGGTTAGGGTTAGGGTTAGGGTTTTTAAAAAGTTTTTTTTTTTTTTAGTCTTAAGCCTTGAGATACAGATACTTTAAATAAATATGATGATAATGACAGTCTTTTATGATAGACTGTTTTAAGAAAAATTTAATTTTCTTTTAATTTTATAAATAAAAATTACTTTCTTAAAAAAAAACAAACTCTCACATTGTATACCTGTGAGGTAATAGAAAACAGGTATATTAGTCTGTGTCCCCGGTTCCTGGCACAGAACTCCAAAAACACTTCTAAATTTCCTAAATAAGAAGAGTACTAGGAGCATTTTTTGTTCTAATATTTGGTAACTCACCCGGGTTCCTGACAGACTTCCTAAGGCCTTTGGAATTCCCTGGGGGATGGCAGTGTCTTGTCCTAGTGAGATGACTCCTCGTGGGCTCCTGGATGGTGGCTGCTCACCAGAAAGACCAAGCCAAGGTCAGAAGCTTGGAATTTTCAGTCCCGTTCCCTGTTTTCCAGAGGCGAGAGGGGCTGGACATAGAGTTAGTAACTGGTCATGCCTACATGATGAGGCCTCCATAAAAATCCCAATAGTCTGGGGGTCACAGAGCTTCCGGGCCGATGAACATGCAGAGGTGCTGGAAGAAGGGCACAGTAGAGAGGGTATGGAAGCTGTGTGCCCCTTCCCACACACACACAGCCCTGCACGTCTCTTCCATCTGGATGTTCATCTGGATCCTTTATAATATCATTTTATAATCAACTGGTAAACAGTGAGTGAACTGTTTTCCTGAGTTCTGTGAGCCTGTCTAGCAAACTAATAATGATTATCATCAAAAATAATGATAAGCATTATGTATATTCTAACCTAATTCCCGTAAAATTTGACTTATTTGGTAGTGTGTTTTTCTTCCTTGAAACTTGGCTTCTGTATTCAGGACAAATATTTTCCAAATAATTAGCATCAAGTTCATACTTGTTAGTTCTGATCATTTGTCTAAACTGAGATTTCCGAATTTTAAGATCATTACTCTCTGTTGATGGAAGGAAATGTGTTTGCATTTTACAAGTAAATAGGCACTGTAGATTTGTAACAAATGTTGAGTGTTAATTATCCAGGAACTGTAACCTCTGGGCAGGCAAGGACATGTTTCTCACTTACCATTGTGGCCTTTGAAAGCTCACACAGTGAAAAATAAATATTCATCTAAGGAATAAATGGGAGTCTCGTCTCTCAGAATAGTTTCTTGTCAGCAGTTTTCATTTCCTTAAGCCACAAATGATTTTCTCTGATAAAAAAAAAAATTAATAAATCTGCTTGTCATTCTGTCCTCTACATGGACCTTAGTTTTTCTTCAGAAGATTGAAACCTTCATGTGTTGGTTTAAAAATGGGTCAGAGTGGGTTTTTCTCCCTTTCCCTCCACTTTTTAGTATGAAAATTTTCATATAGGAAAATAGAATGAATTGTATAGCAAATACCTATATATGTACCACCTAGATTCTCCAGTTTTTAACATTTTTGCTTTATCGAATAGTTGTCCATCTATCCATTCTTTTATCAGTCCATCGTCTTATGTATACATTTTGGAAAGTTGCAGGTATCATTATACTTCACCCTACAACTTAAGAATTCATCTGCAGTGTTTATAAATAGAATATTTTTAGAGCATGGTTTTTTGAAATTTCAAAAGTGATCATTTGGAACAGATAATTGTTAGAAAATGAAATTCTGTCAGTTCGCTTTATTTTCCCTATTTCCCAGGACAGATGCAAAAGGGAGAAAAGCACCTTGGGTCTTTATAATTCTTTGTAGTTTACGAGGAATTTTCATGTCTGTTGTCTACTTTGAACCGATAATAGTCGGTAACAGTTGTTATGCGAGGTACTGTACTAAAAGTTCACCTTTAACAAAGATGCTTTGCTAAGTTCCATTCATCCTGCTGATACTTCGTTGTCATATTTATTTTTCAAGTGGATTGAATTGTTCACTTAAAAATATTTTTTAGCCCCGTGGTGTGCCTTTTAAAGTCACCTTTGTTAGCTGCTGCTATGTTTAGACTGAACTCTTTGGCATTTGGGTTCCTGAGGACAAATAGTTTCCTGGTGTTGTATCTTAATAGGTTGTTATTCATAATAATATTTGAGCACAACTTAGAAAGAGTTACTGAAAATGTTCCTGTGTTCTTCAATTGTCTCCTATAAATTAGCCTTCAGTATCCAAAATGTTGCATGACTTTAAAGGCAAAATGGGTTATATGAGAATAGGCATCTAATAGTTGTTGGGGGGGGTGTTATTAATTATTAATATCCTGTGTGTAATTATATTATAGAATTTTTATATTATATGCCAGATAGTGTCTTCTATGTCCATTATATATTTAATTCATGTAACAGTCCTATAAGGACTGAGGAAACTGAGGCATGGAGGGGTTAACTGACTTGTCCTGGGTCATATAGCAAGTAAATGCAAGAGTCAGGATATGAATGTTTCAGCCCCCAGTCCTAGCATTTGACCACTGCCTTCGTGTTTTGCATTGTATGTATGGTCCTCAGACCACCTGCATCATAATTTCCTGGGGTGATTGTTAGAAATGCAGATTCCTGGACCTCATCCTAGACCTGCTAAGTTTGAGCCTATGGATGAAGGGTGTTTTTTAGCCGTCCAGTTGATTTTTATGTGCACAGAAGTTTGAAGACCACCGTGCTATACTCTTCTGTAAGCATTATCATGTCTGAATCCCTGTTAACCTGGAAAGCCAGAATCAATTAATCATTCTCACCCTTGGAGTACATGACATTTTTGATTCATCTGTATGCTTTTGTCTTTCCTTCAAGGTTGTCATGGACTTTAAGCACCCAGACGGCATCACGGTGCCCGTTATGTTGCCTCGTCGGAGTTTGCTGGTGATGACCGGAGAATCTAGATACCTCTGGACACATGGGTATGTATTGAAGTGACCTTGATGACAGAATACCTCTTCCTTTGTGACAGTTCTCATCCTCTCCTGCTTGAGCTGCCAGAACCAGGCCCCATGTCTGCACATTGAGGTGTCCAGGTTTAAATCCCCAGAGATATCTATGCCCCTTTTTTGGTAAATCTTACCCTTTTATTTTGATAAAAGCCAAGTTTAATGGAAAGTTGCTAGCATGGTATAATGAACTCCCCTCACCTTTCACCTAGATTTACCATTTGTGAACATATCACCGTGTGTTTTATTTCTCTCGTACATATTATCATTATCATTATTGTTATTGCTGAGTCATCCGAGAACAAGTTGCAGACATTATGATCCTTTACTCTTCCATGCCTCTTTGCAGTTTTCCTAAGAGCAAGTATATTTATTACATCAGGAGTTGGCAGCCTATGGCTTGTTGGCCAGATTTAGCCCGTAGCCTGTTCTGTGCAGCTCTTGAGCCAAGAATGGTTTTTACATTTTTATTTTTATTTTTTTTAAATTTAGGATTATTATGATTGTGATTATTATTTTGGTTTTTACATTTTTAAAGGGTTGTAAGAAACAAAAGCAACAGAGAATATGTCACAGAAACTGTACATGGCCCTCTATGCCTCAAATATTGGCTATTTGATCCCGTTACAGAAAAAGTTTGCCAAACCCGATGATAGAAGGCTGCTGTGCAACTCAAATTCAGAAAACTCAACATTGATAAAAATACTCTTAACACAGTCTTATACAAACCATCTACAGATTTTGCTGGCTGTACTTCATAGTTCAGTCCTGTCAAAGACTGCCAGTAGTTAAAGTAGCAAAACCAGATTTTACTCAAACTGTTGCAGTAGGAGAAAAGGGACCACAGTATAGAACTTGCCCGGATTCCAAATACAACAAGGAAAAGTCAGGATTGATAGGCAAGGAGCTGGGATGGGGTGGGGCAGTATCAGTAGGGGGGAAATTACGGAGAGGAAACATCAGCGATGGGGCCAGAGCGGGGGGCCGGGGGTGGGGGCACTTCTGGCTAAATCCACATAGGATGCTGGCAGATCAGAGGTCACCTGGGGGTGCCAGTTGGGGAGTGAGGAATATGTTTGGTTATTGAGGACAATCAGATATCTAGAGTGGGGGATTCTGGTTAAACTGACTCAGCAGGATTCTTTCTAAAATTGGGCTCTTGCCCAAGGCTGGGGTTGAATCAGGCTCAGAGAAGGCCAACTAAAGTTTGGTCAAGCAGAGGATCTTTCCTAGTGGTTTATAGTACACTTCCCCTCTGATCTGGGATCCGTCTGTGAGTTCACAGTGTCCTTCCCCTCTGATCTGGGACTCTGTCTATGACATGCTAACTTGTCAGTTCTCTTTAGTCTTCTTTAATTTGAAACAGTTCCTCAACTTCCCTGTGTTTCATAATTTTGGCATATTTAAGGGGCCAGTTGTTTTCTAGAATGTCCCTCACTTTGAGTTTGTTTAACTGAATCTAATCTCAAAGAAATGGGTTTATGCACTTTTGATAAGAATATATCTTTAGTCTTGAAAAGGGAGACATCATGCCATTAAAATTTACTTATATTCTACTTAAAATACTGCTGAGTTCTTCACTTACTAATAATGTCCTGCTTGAAGATTTTAACTGATTCATTTTTATAAGAATTCAAGGAAATGAACATGTAAATGAATTTGTAACGTGTCTTGAATGTGAACCATAAAAACGGATGGCCTGATTTTGTGCAGTGAGGCTTAAATTTACCTGATTTTCTTTTCATGGCCATCTAAAATATTTTCACTTACAGTAAATGAAAAAGGTGAGGTGATCCAATGGCTTCAAGTATTCCTAGAATTTTGAGAATATTCACATTTTCTTTTTTTTAGGTTTAAGCATTTTTACTGTTGGTAACATTTAAACTTAAGAGCAATGGTATTTCAGCAAATACAAAATGAAAAATGACTTTTCATAAGCCTGTGTTATAAACATATTTTAATCTATTCTGGGTGATGGTACAGATTAATTCTCCTAAACATCATTTTGATCACATTATTTTCTCATCCAAAGTATATTGTGCTGTTCATTGTTAAGAGGAGTTATCTCTGCAAGATTGACCAGAGGGCAGTTATGTCTGCCCTAAAATATTACTTACAAATTCTTAATTTGATCTAGTTCAGATTTCCTATTCTAGTCACCATGCTCTTTACAGCAGATGGGCAGCACGTGGGTCAGATATAGTGGTCAGGCGTGTTCTCTTTGGCTGGGGTAGTGGTGGTTATGTGTGGTAGCATGTTAAAAAATAGTGTACGTAAGAAAATCAGGTGCTTTCACATAAAAATCTGAGTCTTCAGCGTCCTTTGAAAATTGGGAAATGTGAGGCGCCTGGGTGGCTCAGTCAGTTGGGCATCCAACTTCAGCTCAGGTCATGATCTCACAGTTCATGGGTTTGAGCCCAGCATCGGGCTCTGTGCTGACAGCTCGGAGCCTGGAGCCTGCTTCGGATTTCTGTGTCTCCCTCTCTCTTCCCCCACACATGCTTTGTCTCTCTCTGTCTCTCAAAAATGAATACACATTAAAAAAAAAAATTAAAAAAAAAAGAAAATTGGGAAATGTGACAACAATGGGCCCTAGCAGCCCTTGGCCATGGTTTTATTAAGTCAGTGGCCTTCTTTAGATGAGACGGACGTTCTCAAGTTCTCTGCAGTTCCTGCCTGGTTCTGTGGTTCCCCACACTGAGGCTGAGCATCACCTGTCACTTACCACTGTGCTTGCACTGTTGTGTTTATCTTGTGACAGAGTCACCTGAAAACTAAATAGATCTCGTCTGTGTTACAAGTAGAGAATGGAAAGCTAGAATGGGTGGAAGAGAACACTTTGTTGTTTTGAAATGAAACGATTCCAATGTGTTTAATGGCAAACGACGCATTTCTTTCTATTATTGTTTTTAATGTTTATTTATTTTTGAGACAGAGAGAGAGCATGAACAGGAGAGGGTCAGAGAGAGAGGGAGACACAGAATCTGAAGCAGGCTCCAGGCTCTGAGCTGTCAGCACAGAGCCCGACGCGGGGCTCGAACTCACGGACTGTGAGATCCTGACCTGAGCTGAAGTCGGACGCTCAACCGACTGAGCCACCCACGAGCCCCATCAAATGACACATTTCTAAACAAGCCCACCTGCTTCACTCCATGAGGGTATTTGACTGCCTGGGGAGGCCCTTATTTATACATTTCTTTGATTCTTCTTTTAAATTACTTTTGGAGCGTTTTCTTTGTGCTGGCCCTTGTGCTTAGAGTTTCACACAGTTTGCTGACTTAACTCATCCTGTCACAGTGGAAAGTTTGTTCCATGCTTTGTCCCATTTTTAAAGGGAATTGGAACATAAAGAGGTTATGGAACTTGTACAGAGTCATAGAACCATTAAGTGTCAGAGCCAAGATGAGAAGCCAGGCAGTCTGGCTTCAGGATCTGTGCCCTTAACCATGATGGTCCAGCTGGACTCGATTGTTCTCTTTCCTCGGAATTTATATGGTGCCCTCTGTACCCTCTAGCCTTTCCACTTGCGCCAGCCCTCAGTGCAGTAAGCTTCCTTTCCTTTGTTTTTACAGTAGAGCTCAACCTTGACTTCCTTTATAATTTATAAAACTTCTGGGTACATTAGCCTGAAATAATTTCTCTCTTAAACTCCTAAAGATTGTTTGATCCTTGAGGTGTCTCTTCTATTGAACTATTATTTAAATCTAAAAAATGTTTTTATCTTTTTATTTAAGATTTTTTTCAACTAGATTATAATTTGAGTACAGAAGGAAAAAAAGGATGTTCAGTACTGTTTAAAGAATTCATTCTTTAAAAAAATTTTTTTTTAATGTTTATTTATTTTTGAGAGAGGGACAGACAGAATGTAAGCAGGAGAGAGCCAGAGAGGAGGAAAACACAGAATCTGAAGCAGGCTTCAGGCTCTGAGCTGTCAGCACAGAGCCTGATGCGGGGCTTGAGCCTATGAACCGCAAGATCATGACCTGAGCCGAAGTCAGATGCTTAACTGACAGCCACCCAAAAGCCCCAAGAATTCATTATTCTTAACCTACGGATTACCCATTGCGGAAAATCTCAGAAAAGCAGTTAAGTATTGCTTGGCCTTTGTCTAAGCTTTAATTGTAGGCAAGTGAAGTAATTGACTTAAAAGAGCCGTAACTGGATAGAACTGGAGAGTGTTATGCTAAGTGAAATAAGTCATTCAGAGAAAGACAGATACCATATGTTTTCACTCTTATGTGGATCCTGAGAAACTTAACAGGAGACCATGGGGGAGGGGAAGGGGAAAAAAAAGTTAGAGAGGGAGGGAGGCAAATCATAAGAGACTCTTTATTTTTTTTAATTTTTTTTTTAACGTTTATTTATTTTTGAGACAGAGCATGAACAGGGGAGGAGCAGAGAGAGAGGGAGACACAGAATCTGAAACAGGCTCCAGGCTCTGAGCTGTCAGCACAGAGCCCGACACGGGGCTCGAACTCATGGACCGTGAGATCATGACCTGAGCTGAAGTCGGACGATTAACCGACCAAGCCACCCAGGCGCCCCCATAAGAGACTCTTTAAAACTGAGAATAAACTGAGGGTTGATGAGGGTAGAGGGGAGGGGAAAGTAGGTGATGGGCATTGAGGAGGGCACCTGTTGGGATGAGCACTGGGTGTTGTATGGAAACCAATTTGACAATACATTTCATATTAAAAAAAAAAAAAAAAAAAAGCCGTAACAGAGAACTACTTAGTCCTCAATAGAGAAATTTACTTGCTAATAAGAGTTTCAAGATACTCATTGTACTAAAATATCTTGACTGCATTTAATACCGTAGCTTTAATCATTTTCAGCTATCAGGGTAACAATCATATAAAATCAGGCAATGATTGCTTGCTTTTGCTTCTAAAAAATTGCCTTCAGTGCAAACTGTTTTCCAAGAGCCACTCTCCTAACTTGTTTTATGAGACCAGCATTACCCTGACACGAAAACATGTCAAGGACATTACAACAAAAGAAAATTACAGACCAATATCTGTCATAACAGAGATGAGAAACATTCTTAAAAAATATTAGAAAATCCGATTGTATGAGATATATATATAAATACATCATGACCAAGTAGAGTTTATCCCTGGATTGCAAGATTGGTTTAACATTTGGAAACCAAAACGTGTAATTCATGACATTAAAAGGACAAAGGAGAAAAAAAATATTTAATCATCTTGATTGATGCAGAAATTGTATTTGACAGAATTCAGCATCCATTCATGATAAAAACTTGGCAAACTAGGACAAGAAGGAAACATCTTCAGTCGGATAAAGGCTATCTGTGAGGAACCCACAGCTAACATTTTATCGAATGGTGAAATATGGAATGCTTTTTCCTAAGATTCTGAACAAGGCAGGGATGTCTGCTCTCACTACCTCTATTGAATATTATAGTGGGTGTTTTACATAGTATAGTAGGTCAAGAAAAAGATGTAAAGATTATTGAGATTTGAAAGGAAGAAGTAAAACTCTTTATGATTGTGGATGTAGGAAAATCCTAGGAAATCTAAACAAATGTTAGAACTAAACCGTGAATATAGTAAAGTTGTAGCATACTAGGTCAAGATTCAAAAATTAATTTTTGGAAAATGAAATAGAATACTTAAAAATTTTTTAAAAATATTTATTTACTTTTGAGACAGAGAGAGAGAGAATTGGGGAGGGGCAGAGAGAGAGGGAGACACAGAATCCAAAGCAGGCTACAGGTTCTGAGCTGTCAGCACAGAGCCAGATGTGGGGCTTGAATGCAAGAACCATGAGATCATGACCTAAGCTGAAGTGGGACGCTTAACCAACTGAGCCACCCAGGTGCCCCTGAAATAAAATTCTTTTTAAAATAGCATCAAGACCTGTAAAATACTTCATTTTAGTACCCAAATTAGTTAATTATGATGTGGTTTAAAAAGATATTAGCTTGGGAATTCTGATTCTTTTTAAAATTGAGATATAATTCACATATAAATTGTGTTAGTTTCAAGTGTGCAACATAATGATTCTTTATCTGTATGTGTTGCGAAATGATCATCACAGTAAGTCTGGTTAACATCCATCACCACATGTAGTTACAGGCTTTTTTTGTTGGGATGAGAACTTTTAAGATTTACTGTTAGCAACTTTCAAATATGCGGTTCAGTGTTATTCACTGTAGTGACCATGTTATACACTGCATGCCCAGGATTTATTTATGTAACTGGAAATTTGTACCTTTGACCACTTTCACCCATTTTGCACAGCTCTGCCTACCCTGGCCCGCCCCCACCAGCCCCACAGCCCCACATTTAAGGTTTTTTAACAATGTTTATTTATTTATTGTGAGAAAGAACACGAGTGGGGGAGGGGCAGAGATAGAGGGAAAGAGAGAGAATCCCGAGCAGGCTCCGCACAGTCAGCACAGACCTCTATCCAGGGCTTGATCTCACAATCAAGTGAGATCATGACCTGAGCTAAAATCAAGAGTCAGATGCTTAACCAAGTGAGCCACCCACGTGTTCCAAGTTTGCTTTGTTTTTGTTTTACATTCCATATATACGTGAGATCATATGGGATTTGTTTCTCTTTGCCAGACTTATTTCACTTAGCATAGTACCCTCAAGGTCCATTTACATTGTTGCAAATGGGAAGATTTCTTTCTTTTTTATGGCTGAATAATATTTCATTACCCTTCCCTCTCCCTTACACACACACACACACACACACACACACACACACACACACACAAACGTTTTCTTCATTCATTCATTATGAGCACTTAGGTTGTTTCCAAGTCTTGGCTGTTGTAAGTAATGCTGCAGTGGCCATGGACTGCAGATATCTTTTCAAGTTGTTTCCTTTGGAAACAAAAAATCCAGAAGTGAAGTTGCTGGATCATAGGATAGTTCTACTTTTAATTTTTTGAGGACCTTCATACTGTTTTCTCCAGTGGCTGCACCAGTTTATATTCCAACCAACAGTGTACATGGGTTCTCTTTTCTCTGCCTGCTCGCCGACACTTGTAATTTCTTCTTTTTGGTAAGAGCCATTCTAACAGGTATGAGGTGATATCTCATTGTGGTTTTGATTTGTATTCCCCTGATGATGAGTGATACTGAACACATTGTCATGTACCTGTTGACCATCTGTATGTCTTAGGAAAAATGTCTCATCAGATCCTCTGCCCATTTTTAAATGGACTGTTTTTTTGCTATTGAGTTTTATGAGTTGTTTATATATTTTAGATACTAGCCCCTTACCAATATAATTTGAAATGTTTTTTTCATTCTGTAGCTGGCCATTTCATTTTGTTGATGGTTTCCTTCACTGTGCAGAAGGTTTTCAGTTTGATGTAGTCCCAGTTGTTTATTTTTGCTTTTGTTGCCTTTTGAGAATTCTGGTTCTAACAACAAATTGAAGAAACAGTATAACAGTGACAAAACGAAAACGAGCTGAAATACATTATTTTCACTTCAGGATCAAATCCATTTTAATGATATAGTTGAACTTTCTCTTTTTTAGGTGTGTAGAAAAAAACGTATCTGGCTCTTAGTAAAGAGAAATCAACACATTAAGTGTAAAATTATGCTTTTGTATAATTTGCTCAGACCTTTGAGGCTTAGCACATTCTCTCTGAATGTAAAACCCACCTCTGTAGGGAGATAAACTTGCTAGGGTAAATCAAGCAGAAAACTTGGCCTCAGATTTAAATCTTGGGGCACCTGAGTGGCTCAGTCAGTTAAGTGTCTGGCTCTTGATTTTGGCTCAGGTCATGATCTCACAGTTCATGGGTTCAAGTCCCACATCAGGCTCTGTGCTGATAGTGCTGAACCTACCTGGGATTCTCTCTCTCTGCCCCTCCCTCAGGTTGCTTCCACTCTTTCTCTCAAAATGAATAAATAAACATTTTTTAAAAAAAGTTTTAAGTCTTAGGAATAACTTAACAAAAGATATGCAACACGTATACACTGAAAATTATGAAACACTGCTGAGAGAAATTAAAGAAGACCAGAAAGAACGAAGAGATAGAGATGCCATGATCATGGATAGAAACTTAATATTGTTCAGAGGTTGTCCCAAGTTGATCTAATGTTTCAGTGTAATTCCAGTTAAAATCTTAAGACTCTTTTTATATAAACTGATGAGCAGATTCTAAAATTTATAAGGAAATAGGAAGGATCTAGAATAATCAAAACAATCTTGAAACAGACGAACAGTTTTGGAGGATTTATTTTACCCAGTTTTTAAAATTTACTGAAGCTACATAATCAAAAGAGTATAGTGTTGGTGTATAGACAGACCATTGGGGCAGAATACATCCACATATATAAGATCAGTTGATTTTTGACAAAGACCCCAGTATAATTCAGGGTGGAAAAGACATTTAAAACAAAATTTTTTTTAATATGAAATTTATTGTCAAATTGGTTTCCATACAACACCCAATGCTTATCCCAACAGGTGCCCTCTTCAATACCCGTCACCCAGCCTCCCCTCCCTCCCACCACCCCCCCCCCCCACCCCATCAACCCTCAGATTGTTCTCAGTTTTTAGGAGTCTCTTATGTTTTGGCTCCCTCCCTCTCTAACTTTTTTTTTTCCCCTTCCCCTCTATGGTCTTCTGTTAAGTTTCTCAGGATCCACATATGAGTGAGAACATATGGTATCTTTCTCTGCCTGACTTAGTTCCCTTAGCATAACACTCTCCAGTTCCATCCACGTTGCTACAAAAGGCCAGATTTCATTTTTTCTCATTGCCACGTAGTACTCCATTGTGTGTATAAACCACAATTTCTTTATCCATTCATCAGTTGATGGACATTTAGGCTCTTTCCATCATTTGGCTATTGTTGAAAGTGCTGTTCTATCCTGTTTTTCAGTCTTTCTTTTCAACCATTATCTGTCCTTATTTTAAGGTATGCATCTCTTATAATTGACATAGAGTTGGACTTTATTTTTTTAATCCAGTTTGACATTCTTTGTTTAGTTGGGTATGTTAGTCCTTTTACATTTGACGTAATTGTTGATTGGATTTAAATGGGGTTTTTTTGTTGTTTTTGGTTTTTTTTTTTTACTGTTTGTTTCCTCTTTGCTCCATCTGTTCCTTATTTTTTTCTCTCATAATTGGTATTAATTAAATATTAGTTACTCTGTTTGTATCTCTTGAATAATTTGTTAGTTGTACATTCTTTTAATATGATTACCCTGAGGATAACTTTTTAAAAGATAGAGACTTCTATTTTTTGTTTTCTCTACAATGCTTAACAATTCAGGAAATCCAGTAGATATATGCAATAAATTCTTCTAAATTTGCTCTGTTCCCTTACTGTTTTTAAAAGGACCTGAAATACTTTTATGAATGCGGTGTTAAATAAATTATTTTGACTGTCGTTTTTAGAATCACACCCAGAAAATTTGATACTGTTCAAGCATCCAAGGGTCACAAAAGTGGAATTATCACCAGTGATGTTGGAGACTTAACTTTAAGCAAGAGGGGAATAAGGACATCATTTACATTTAGGAAAGTGAGGCAAACACCTTGTAATTGTAGTAAGTATATAATTTTGGTTCCACTGTACAATGGAGTAAATCAAGTGTAAAAATCTTTTAAAGTCCCATTAGAACCAAGGAGAGCTCGGTCTTAACTTCACTAAGGGTATTTTCCATATTTTGCTTAGTGTTGTACTTACTGTAGACTTTTCTTAACCCATCCCCATTAGAGTTTATATTCCTTGAAGGCAGGGACTGCATTTTATTCATCTTTATTTTTCCTAAATATAGTAATTGAGCATAGTTGGATGCCGAATAAATATTTTATTTATTGGAGTCACACTTGTAGGACATTAAAATATCACTTATACAAAAATAGTTTTTATTGGAAACAGCTTGTCTTGTTTCTAAATTACTTCTCATTAACCCAGTGAGGAAGTTAGAGATGACAGATTGTTCCTTAGTAAGTAGGTAACTCTAGGGGGATAAACAGTGGTTTGTGTTTTGGTCAGTTTGGAAATCTAGAAGGGAATAAAAGAAGTGCTCAAAAACATGTCAGGAGTATGTTATTCCTACTTATCTATACAAGTACATCATGACCTGTATTTCTTAGACCCAGTGAATAAAAATCCCTTTCATTTTGTAAATAGTATCTGTTAGAAAACTTGAAATTGCTATATCTGATACCTAGTGAAACTTCAGATTTTTGTTTCTTTTGCTAAAAGTGTCATTGCTACCTTAAAACATCAACATTTTTATCGATTAAAAAAAAGCTTATTTAGTATTTGTTGAGTGTCTAAACTGCCAGTAGTTTTATTTATTTATTTATTTATTTATTTATTTATTTATTTATTTATTAAAAAAAAATTTTTTTAATGTTTATGTTTGAAGAAGGGAGAGAGCATGAGCAGGGGAAGAGCAGAGAGAGAGGGAGACACAGAATCGGAAGCAGGCTCCAGGCTCCGAGCTGTCAACACAGAGCCCGACGGGGGGCTTGAACTCACGAACTGCGAGATCATGACCTGAGCTGAAGTCAGAGAGGCGCCCCATAAACTGCCAGTAGTTTTATAAGATACTGACAAATAAAGCATGGCTCATGTTCTCCAGGAACTGAAGTCTAGTTGGAAAGACAAGCCGGTTTTCTTACGCAAATGTTTCTTTGTTGTGGACATTAATTAAATGTAAGGCGTATTGTAGAAGCTCTGAATGTATATTCAGTTTACAGATGATTTTCACGTTCAAGGCCATCTTTTAGACACTCTTTGTCAAAATGTGTGGGTTTTTAAGGATAAGGGTTGCTCCTCCCTTTAGCTAACTTAGATGTTTATAATTTCCAAGAGAACAAAAATGTTCCTAAGATCAGTTTAGGATAATTCTAATGTATATTGTGTCGGATTCTGATGTGACCAAGATAAGGTAACCTGTCTGTTTTCACATGTACGTTTTAGAGCCCTCAGGCTTTCTGTGGCTCTCCTTTTCTGAAACGTCCACATAAACTGTTTAGAGCTCCACCTCACACATTAGCATAGAAGAGCTATCTCCTGCCCCATTGCTCAAGGTTCAGCACCCTCTAACTATAGGCAGGGAGAATTCCTGAAGCCGTGAACACTGCAGCCCAATTCTTAGCTGCCTCACGATTTCTGATTATTTCCTTTGTCCTGACTGTGGTTTCTCCAGGGACACCACTCCTTTTTCCTTTATTTTCCAGAATAAAACGATGTGTATCATGGACTTTGGCCGAAGATAAAGGGAAATTATAGGACAGCAGAGAACAGACAAGGATTTAAAATGAGTATTAGACATGATTGCAGAGAACAAAGGACAACTTCAGAATTCAGTTAATTAGAATAACAGTGTATCCTAAATTTCCTTCGTCATCTTGACTTGATGGTGTTCTCCTTGGAGTTTGCTGATTCAACTGAAGGAGGCGACACCTGTAGTCACTGAGAATGTGGGCTCCGGTGTTCCCACCGGCTGGGTGCAGTTCGGGCTCTATGACTTGCCATCTTTGTTGCTTGAGGATTGTTATTTGATGTTCTCTGCTTCAGTTGCCTCATCTGTAAAGTGGATGCAATAGTACCAACTCATGATGTTCCTGTGAGAACTGAGAACACACATATAAACTGTTTCAAAGAGTGCTCGTTTAAATGCCTGTGATCATTACCAAATGATGCACTTTGCTCCTAGGGCTTGTTTTTCTGAGAGTCTGAGGGCCTCAGAAGTCCTGTCTCCTCTGCCCACCAAGAGAAAAACCCTACATCATGTTAGTTCAGCTAAATTTCTTCTTTTTGGGCCAGGCCCATCAGGAAGCTTTCCTGAATGAGAGGACCCTTAATCCTGAGTGGTGATAGGCACCTGCATTATATGGCCTGCAGACTTGCAGTCATTTCTGTCACACATGGATTTTTCCCCTTCTGTGTGTGTTAGACCCTTGCACATATAATTAGACTTGTTAGGTACCACCTATTTTTAAACTGATAAATCAGAGCCTGCTTAGCCCCCGTCACCAAATTTGGATTGATTTGCTTGTTCTTTTAAGAAAACATGATACCTTATGAATCACTTGGATAAAAATGAAAGGTTTTTATTGCTTAATTTTTGCATTAGGTTACCCTTTGGTCTGTGACAGCCAGATGAAGGCGACCCCCCCATCATTTCCAGAGAGCGAAAGAGAAGCCTCACAACTGGAGCAAGAGTATGTCCACCGAGTCTATGAGGAGATTGCTGGGCACTTCAGCAGCACAAGACATACCCCTTGGCCACATGTGGTGGAGTTTTTGAAAGCTTTGCCCCGTGGTTCATTAGTGGCTGATGTTGGCTGTGGAAACGGAAAGTATCTTGGCATCAATAAGGAGTTATATATGGCAAGTAATTGTTGCCTCTGGCTCTCTTTTGCTTTATTTGTAAGGGTTGTTAGCACCTTCTGCCTTATGATAGAATGTTGTTTGTTGATTAGGCCATTATAGAAAAGTTATAACCAACAGATGGAAAATTAATGAGCACTCATTCTTATTTATTCCCCGAGAATTTGTGGGCATGCATGCCATTATTTATAATTTCCCCCTTCCCTTTCCTTAGATTTTGCTTCCTGAGATTATTTTATCAGTAATACTATCTTATATCTGTAAAACTCTTTACAGGTTAGAAAGGATATTTACATTTTTTTTAACGTTTATTCTGAGAAAGAGCTTGCAAGTGGGGGAGGGGCAGAGAGAGAGAGAGAGAGCGGGAGAGAGAATCCCAAGCAGGCTCTGTGCTGTCGGTGTAGAGCCTGAAATGGGACTCAATCCCATGAGCCATGAGATCATGACCTGAGCGGAAATCAAGAGTTGGACACCTAACTGAGCCACCCCAGGTGCCCCTGGAAAGGATATTTATAGAAGCCATTTTCTTTGCTTTGATCCTCCTAAATATGAGAAAGTTAAAGCAGATATTTTCTGGTTTTTTTAATCCTGTTATTTATTTATTTATTTGTTTATTTACTTACATCCAATTTAGTTAGCATATAGTGTAGTAATGATTTCAGGAGTAGAATCCAGTGATTCATCCCCTACATATAACACCCAGTGCTCATCCCAACAAGTGTCCTCCTCAATGCCCTTTGCCAATTTAGCCCATCCCTCCACCCACAATCCCTCCAGCTAACCTCAGTTTGTTCTCTGTATTTAAGACTCTCTTATGTTTTGTCCCCGCCCTGTTTTTATATTATTTTTGCTTCCCTTCCCTTATGTTCCTCTGTTTTGCATCTTAAATTCCACATGAGTGAAGTCCTATGATATTTGTCTTTTTCTGACTAATTTCAGTTAGCATAATATACTCTAGTTCCATCCACGTTGTTGCAAATGGCAAGATTTCATTCTTTGTGATGGCTGAGTAATATTCCATTGTGTGTGTGTGTGTGTGTGTGTGTGTGTGTGTGTATATATATATGTACGTATATATGTATATATATGTATATACACATATACACACATAATGGAATATTACTCAGCAATATACATGTATATATATGTATATACACACACACACACATACATATATGCATACACATACATGCACACACACAACACATCTTTATCCATTTATCTGTCGATGGACATTTGGGCTCTTTCCATATTTTGGCTGTTGTCGATAGTGCTGCTATAAACATTAGGGTGCATGTGCCCCGTTGAAACAGCACTCCTGTATCCTTTGGGTAAATACCTAGTAGTGCAATTGCTGGGTCATTGGGTAGTTCTATTTTTAACTTTTTGAGGAAAAAAACTCTGGAAAATACTGTTTTCCAGAGTGGCTGCACCAGTTTGCATTCCTGTCAGCAATGCAAAAGGGTTCCCTTTCTACACATCCCCACCAGCCTCTATTGTTGCCTGAGTTGTTCATTTTAGCCATTCTGACAGGTGTGAGGTGGTATCTCAGTGTGGTTTTGATTTATATTTCCCTGATGATGGGTGGTGTTGACCATCTTTTCATGTGTCTGCTAGCCATCTTGATGTCTTCTTTGGAAAAGTGTCTATTCATGTCTTTTGCCCATTTCTTCACTGGATTATTTGTTTTTTGGGTGTTGAGTTTGATAAGTTCTTTATAGATTTTGGATACTAACCCTTTACCTGATATGTCATTTGCAAATATCTTCTCCAATTCTGTCGGTTCATCTGGTTTTTTACTAATGAAACGGAGGCTCACAGGCTGTATTCTTCCCTTATGTTGTAGAATTAGGGAATATAACTGGGATTTAAACCCATGCCTCTGACGCCAAATCTAGTGTGCTTTTATTCATAGTAGGAAAATATAAAGGTTACTATTTATTGGTGTCTTACTGTTGAGGAAACTAAAGCTTAAGTAGATTAAAAAATGTGACCGAGGTTACAGTGCTAGGCCCAGAATCTGAACTCACCTGTCTCTTATGCCAGCGTTTCTGTTTTCAGTTGCTGTAATTTCCTTTTTCTAAGGTCGACTTTTTTTTCTCCTATGCTGGGAAGTAGGAAGTTCTCCCTGACTAGTGCATTATTATAAATACATCAGCGCTGCTCTGGGAGGACTGAAGCTTCCCTTTCTCAAACTAGGGAGGGAGGACTAGAGTGAGGACAGTAGGCGAGGAGAATGAGAGCCATCTACGCGCACGGGCTACTGTAGCACATCAGATTGTGCGTAATGTGTTTGCACCTCATCCTTGACATCACACACCTCTGTCAACAAAGTAAGTTACTCCTGTGCTTGAGGAAAGGTTTGTGCATTAAGAAATAAAAGCATAGCTTTTCATCACGATAAAATGTTAGTAGTTGTATATTGTCATTATGTTTGGATGAAGTTTTAGTTTATAAAGAGAAAGATCGAATGAATTATGTTTTTTCATGTTGAAGAAGTAGGTTTTGATATGCCACTTAAAAATCAAAGTGATATTTCTGATTTTGTAATCTTAAGGCACTGTCCAAAATGTTTCTCAATGAGCTCTGCTTTTGCACTGTCTTTTTTTTTTTAATGTTTATTTATTTTTGACGGAGAGAGTGACAGAGCATGAGTGGGGGAGAGACAGAGAGAGAGGGAGACACAGAATCTGAAGCAGGCTCCAGGCTCCGAGCTGTCAGCACAGAGTCCGATGCGGGGCTCGAACTCACAGACCGCGAGATCATGACTTGAGCTGAAGTCGGATGCTCAACTGACTGAGCCACCCAGGCGCCCCTGCTTTTGCACTTTCTTGATGATAACCCTTAACTTTATCTAGTCAGGCAGCATCTGTGACCAAGAAGCTAGGTTGAAGTCAACCACACTGACTTAGTCATGATGATAACATTATCCTGTTACAATTGAGAAAAATGACTTCTTGGTAAACTGAGGCATAAATCTGAAGCTAGTCGAGAAAGAATATATTTAGACGAGTGGGGAAGCCACAAGTACTGTTACCTTCCATTGTTCGTATTCATTTTATCAGTGGCTGTCTGCGTGTATTGCTTCCTGTCTGCTATTCCCAGAGCCTCCTGCACTGTCTGACTTCTCGGGAAGGCTCAGTAAGTGTTGGTTCAGTGAATGAATGAAAGCTACAAGTCTGGTTGGACTTACAGTTTTCATTACACCAGAAATGAAATTATATACAATATAGGGGAGCCTGCTCTTGTAAGCTGCTGAGGCTCCAACCTATGTATTTGAATGTACTTTGAGCCTGAAAATATGTATGTTTCTTGACATTCATGAGGAAATGTGACCCGAGACATTCATTCTAGGTATTAAAACATAGGATAGTCTCAGAATTTAAAAAGTCATTAATATTATTAGTACATACTTCCTTAATAAAGCACTTTATTTATTTATTTATTTATTTATTTATTATTTTAAAATTAATCTTTGTGAGAGAGAGAGAGAGAGAGAGAGAGAGACTGCATGAGTGGGGGAGGGGCAGAGAGAGGGGGAGACACGGAATCTGAAGCAGGCTCTAGGCTCTGAGCTGCCAGCACAGAGCCCAATGCGAGGTTCATGAACTCATGGACCTTGAGATCATGACTTGAGCCAAAGTCAGATGATTAACCGACTGAGCCACCCAGGGCCCCTAAAGTGCATATTTGAAATAGTAGCTTAGGCTCTCTTGTAGATACTTTTATAAACTGCTTTTCATTTTTTATAACATCATCGGTTACTGTTCATTTCTGTCATCAGCACTAGCTGTTGTCTCTATTTTCAGAGTTAAATTTTGTAAGCAAAACTTGAGACCTTCAAGAGATTTATTGCCTTTATAATAGTACCAGTAAGAGGTGAGACAGTATGAACCCAGAGCTCAGCCTGACTCATCCATTGTAGGGACTTTCTTGGTTGCTTTAAATAGTCTGGATTGCAAATATAATAATAACTCCAGGAACCTATTTATAATTAGAAGAATTGGAGATATGTTTATATAAACCTCTTCTGCACGTTTCTGGTTTGGTTTGGTTTTGTGTTTTAACTGTCGACTACGCCAATAAAGGAAAGAACAGAAGGGATATTAACATTGACAGGTTCCTCCCGTGAGCTGAGTGCTGTGCTGTGTGTTCTCACACAATGTGGGAGACTGGCATTACTCCCTCCATTTTACAAATGGGAAACCGAATGCTCAGTCAGGCTATGACAGGCTCATGGTTACATGGTGTCAGGACAAGTGTCAGGACAAGTCCAACAGAGGGAGAGAGGGAATCCCAACCAGGCTCCGTGCCTTCAGTGCAGAGCCCAACGTGGGACTCAGTCCCACGAACCATGAGATCGTGACCTGAGCCCAAATCAAAAGAGTCAGTCATTTAACGACTGAGCTACCCAGGTGCCCTGAAATCGTGTCTGTTTTGTTGTCCACCTACTTGGCACGTGATAGAAGCTTATTAATGGTTTGTTGAATGGTGAGGAGCAAACCTGTGAATTCACCCTCAATTTCTTACATGGAGAGCAGAGTATACACAATGCCGTGTTGTGTAATCTTGGAGGAAATGCGACAACATGAAAGTGGGTGGGCCTTCCTCCAGAGTAATGTACCTTGAGGATACAAGGATCTCTCTTTGTATCTAGACTCTGGGATGCGAGTTTTTGTCCACTCTTTGTTCCATATAATAATAATGATAGCATTTGCATAGCCCTGCTGTGGTTAGTGAAATATTTAGTTTACATCATTTTGTTTGATTCTCATATGAACCTTGAGAAGTAGGCATTTTTATGATGAGGAAACAGAAACTCTGAGATACCATATGGCTTTCCTAGGTTGTTCGCCTAGTTACTGCTGGAGCCACACTTCAGCTCGCGAGTTCCGAGTGCTGTTTTCACTGTACTGGACTGACTTTGACTCTTCCCCGGCTCTCTCAACTGTGTACTGCCCGTCTGATCTCCCTGTAATTGCTTGTTTTCTTAGTAGTTTTAAAAATGTTGTATTTTCTAAGCAATAAAAATAATGTAGCTGCAGTTCCGAAGATGGAAGGAAAGGTGTTTACCTATAATCTTAACACCCTAATAAACCAGTTTGTTGTGAGAAAGATCGTTCCAGTGTTTTCCTGTAATGTTTATATCATCATGAGTATGAGTACAGCTCAATAACTCATTTGTATTGCTTCATATTTCCATTTTGCTGTGTGGCCTTACATGCTTCCCGGACTTTATGATGCTCTTTGCGTTTTTGATGGTTCCTCATGTTCAGTGTGAAGTTGTTATAAATAACACAGTAATGAGAATCTACCCTGAGAAATACTGTGACAAGGAGGAAGAACGCGGCTTTTTGGAGTGAGAGACACCCAGGTTTAAATCTCTGCTCTGCCGCTTAACTGTCTTACTTGAGCCAAACTACCTACGTGCTTTGAGAGGAGGTTTCCTCATCTGCAGTGTAGTAACCGTACCTGACTCAAGGTGTATCTTCGCGGTGGGTACATTAGCACAGAGAATCTGCTGTAAGATTTAGCGGGTGCCCCAGTAAAAGGCCCCCCCCTTTTTTTAAATCCTGTTTAGCTTTTTCCATATGTTGGATTATTTCTTTTTTTAGGATGAATTTTTAGAAGAACAATTATTGGGTCAAAAGTTGTGAACATTTTTATCTTCCTTGAAAAGCGGTGTGCCAAACTGCTTTTGAAAATGGGTGGAGTCCATTTGTAACATCACTAGCACTTTTGAGAGCAAGTTTTGTTACTGCCGTCACCATGGTGTACTGTGGTTTTAAAATATTTTTGATACCTTCGAGGGAGAAAAACGAGATCTTGTTTTCTAGTTTGCCCCTTTGATTACTAGTTTGAATACTTTTTCTTTTTTTTTTTTACCAGCCCTTCCAGAATTGCATGTTTAACGTTTTGTTGGAGATTTTAAAAATTATAAACAAGTTCAGGCACTAGGTGGCTCGGTTGGTTAAGTGTCTGACTGGATCTCGGCTCACATCTTGATCTCAGGGTCGTGGGTTCAAGCCTTGTGTTAGGGCGCCACTCTGGGCGTGGAGACTACTTAAAAAAATTAAGTGAAAAAAAATTTTTTTTAAGTATAGAGGAGTATAAGCACACATTTTAAGTCCAACCTGTATGTGTTTTTATGTCATTGATCTCCATCTGCCATACAGAATTAACAGAGCTTTACGTGAGTCTTTTAATGAATGCTAGTATTTATAATTAGGCCATTTTCTGTCATATTGTTGACATTATGCAACATCATTAAGGAGAATTTCAAGTACTGGGTACTATCCTTGGTATAAAAACTTAAGGAAATTTAAAAAGAGAAAAGAGAAAAAGATAGTGATGACTTGACTGTAGTATATGAAAGACTCAGGCCAGTTAAGCGCAGGATGAAAGTTCTGAGCCAGGCACGAATCACGTTTACGCTACACCTGATGCTTTGTGACTGAGACGGTCCCATCCCTCACGCTGCCACACAGGGGCACTTTGTACAGGTAACGGTAGCAGCCTGGCAGCGGGAAGAGGGACATTTCCTCTTGTTTTATTTGGCTGCTCTTCTCCGTGTTCTGCTTTATCTATGGTTCTTGGGTAATAACTTTCTTTCCATGTTGAGCTCTATCTCCTGGTATTTGTTCTGTAGTAAAGTTGCACTTTTTTCCTGTCGACTTTCAGCTAGGTTTATAGCAATCTGTCAGGGTCGGACATACTTGAAACTTCTGATTCCGTGAACTGAATTTTATTATAAAAACAGTGGCAAACTCTAGAATGTAATATGCGTATTACTTCAGTGGTGTTGTCATCTTGATGTTGTCACTGCTAGCTCAGTGGTGTAGAATATGGGTGAAAATAAATACAAGGAATAATAAAGCACTTAACGTATCTTACATAGTTAAAGACAGCAATCATTTGGGAATTGGGCCCCTGTTATTAATGGGCCCTTGGTACTTTTTCATTTTTTTTTTTAATTCATTTTGAGAGAGAGATAGAGAGGCAGAGAGAGAGAAAGAAAGCAAGCGAGTACAGGTTGGGGGGCAGAGAGAGAGGGAGAGAGAGAATCCCATGCAGGCTCCACACTGTCAGCACAGAGCCTGATGTGGGGCTCGAACCCACGAACCACGTGATCGTGACCTGAGCCCAAACTAAGAGTCAGTTGCTCTACTTACAGAGCCACGCAGGTACCCTGGGACTTTTTTGTCTTAAAATATATCAAAGGGAAATTGCTATATTTTACCTCTAGTGTGGTACCTTTTATTATGCTTCAAAAATAAATGCAGCTCTGGGATAGAATATAGAAGCTGTTTAATACCAATTAGAAATTGAGCAAATTCATATTAAGTATGAGTAGCCTGGCAGTGTCCATTAACTTAATAAGAGTTGTTTTGAGGGGCACCTGGGTGGCTCAGTCGGTTAAGCATGCAACTTCAGCTCAGGTCATGATCTTGTGGTCCATGAGTTTGAGCCCCACATCTGGCTCTGTGCTGACAGGTCAGAGTCTGGAGCCTGCTTCGGATTCTGTGTCTCCCTCTCTCTCTGGCCCTCCGCCCGTTCATGCTCTCTCTCTTGTCTCAAAAATAAATAAGAAAAAACATTAAAAAAAAAAAACTTAAAGAGTTGTTTTGACATGAGGACTCATGCTCCTTATTCTCACATAGACCAAGGGAACCCTAACAATCAGTGCTCACTGCATCAGAAATTCAGATGAGTAAACACAAGGTCGAGGTGGCCACTGCTGTCTGATGAAACCTGCTTTCACATTTCCTTTTCTCTTTTGTAGAGAGTGAGTAAAGAACTGTCTGGGGATAATTATTAATTAGTGGTTTAACCTTTCTGATGCCCTGCCCACCTTCCCTGTCTTCCCTCATTTCACGTGTGCACACTGCGTACATGCTCTCTCCCTCCCCTCCACACGCACACACGCACACACATGTGTGCACACACATGGTGCCCTCAGAATCAAACAGCAAAACTGAACACAACAGTAACAACCAAAGTAGAGAGGAGAGAGGCTGCCACGGTGCCCAGATGCTTCCCGCAGAAGCAGACACAGGCAGAAAGGCACGTGAGGTCCTTGCCCAGGGACATGAAGGGAGGCTGCGAGCTGCCTTCATGCTGCCTTTCCCTAGGGACGGTTCGCTTAGACTGCAAGGTGTAATTAGATAGCACTTGACAGATTTTGAATTCAGCACTTCATTCCTGATTTATATGGGTTAGGTGTTTAGCAGAACAAGACTCAATAGCTTTAAAAAATGAAAAGTTATTTTACTTTTTTGTTGTTTTGGGGTTTTATTTTCTGATTGTACAGTAACATGTACTGAAAAGTAAAAAGAAGCAGGCACAAATCCCAGCCACCCTCTTGCTATCTGGGCCAGCACAGTATCGTTGGTGTAGTGATGGGGGACATCTGTAGGTCCCCACAAAGGACCGAATGTCTGCGTTTACAGAATAGTTTTCGTTTTTATACGTGCGATCTCACATAAGGATCTAGGTGGGTGATCGATTAGAGGGCAATTAGGACTTTCCATTTCCACTGCTGACATCTTTATACTAGTCGTTTTCTTTCCGTTCTCTACTTTGAGCTCAGTCTGGTACCTGGTAAGATAATAAAAGCTGCCCCCTAAACGACGGACTCTGACTTTGTGCCGACTGTAAGAACTGGTAAACCCTGGCTTTACCCGCTTCACGGTGCATACGAGGTCTGCGCCCTCACTTTATGGTAATGAAGAAGCCCGTGCTCTTAATGTCCCATGACGTTTAAACAAGGGGTTGTGAGATTCGTCGCTTCTGCCTGTTACAGATCGGTTGTGATCGGAGCCAGAGCCTCGTGGACATCTGTCGGGAGCGGCACTTCCAGGCCTTCGTCTGCGACGCGCTGGCTGTGCCCCTCCGCGGCGGGGCCTGTGATGCCTGCGTCTCCGTTGCTGTTATTCACCATTTTGCAACAGCGGTGAGTGCTGTCTCTCTCTCTCTGCAAGACCTCGTGGCTGTGGTGGCAGGAAATGCTCGTGGATTTCACCCACGTGGACCCTATTTTAGCTTTTCTTCTCCTTCCCTTCTCTTTCCTCCTTACGTGGTTTGCCCCCTTTGCTGAGAAAGCGCGTGGAAGGAGGTGAGGTGCCCCGCTGCGGTGGGCCTCTGCCCTCTGCCCACCACCCGCCCTGAGCCTTCCTCATCGTTGTGTCCTCGAATCCGGGGCCACGGCGCTCTGGCTGTCAGGGGCTGGAGGCGCTCATCGGCGCTGCGCCTCCCCAGCAGTCTCTCCTCGGCCTCTGAGCCTCTTCTCTGTCCGTGCCCCACCTGCCCTTCCCGGCCCTTCTCCGCAGCCCTGACATCTGTGTCCTCTCCTTCCCATTCTGCTTTTCTTCTCTTCTCAAAATTCAGGTATTTAGCTGCTGCTGGTATATTACTCATGCTTTTAGTTAGGCGCACAGGTCCCTAATTTTAAAATGAGTGAATTTAGGGGCGCTGGGGTGGGTCAGTTGGTTCAGTGTCTGACTCTTGATTTCGGCTCAGGTCGTGATCTCGTGGTTCGTGGGATCGACCTCCACATCTTCATGTCTCTCTGCCCGTCTCCCGCTTGCACTGTCCCCCCCCCCCCCAAATAAGTAAATAAACTTAAAAAAAATAAGTGAATTTAATATTTTATATTTTTCTTAGAAGAAAACAGAATCTTATTCTTCCTGTGTGTGGGTGGTTTCTCCCTTAATCTCAGCGATAATTTTATAAATCGCCCTGTGCTGGCATTACCAGCAGTCCCCACGCACCTTGTGACTGAACTGAACGCAGGACAAAACCAAGTGGCAAACCCTCTATTCCTCTATTTAATTAACACAACTAAAAATGTCCTTTTCCTTATTTCTTCAACACTTTTTCCCCTCAGAAGATTTCCCGTCTCTTTTTTTTCTTTTTTTTTATTTTATTTTATATTTATATTTTGGTAGATTTTCTGAGCTGTTCGTCGTAATGAAAAGCAGTGCTATCGCCAGTCCAACTTCCTGTTTCCTCTGTATCTCCTCTTGGCTGATAAATGGCAATGTGTGTTTTTACCGTAGGAGCGCAGAGTAGCCGCTCTCCAAGAACTCGTTCGACTCCTGAGACCTGGCGGGAAGGCACTCGTTTATGTCTGGGCAATGGAACAAGAATATAATAAGAAGAAATCCAAGTATCTTAGAGAAAACAGAATGAGCCAGGGGAAGGAGGAGGAGGTCAGCAGCGATACGCCAGGCCCAGAGTTGCTTGTGGAGCAAGTGCCTGACACAGGCCATAAGGAGCCAGCATGTCGAATGCCCTCCATCAGTGACTTCCAGGAGGGAGGGCAGAATTCAAGGGAAGTTACTAATTCCAAGCTCCCCATTCACACTAATAGGACTTCTTTTCATTCTCAAGACGTACTGGTTCCCTGGCACCTTAAGGGCAACCCTGGGAAAGACAAACCTGCTGAGCCGTTTGGTCCGGGAGGATCCCATGACCCAAGTCCTGTGTTTCATCGTTTCTACCACGTGTTCCGTGAGGGGGAGCTGGAAGCCGCCTGCCAGACTCTGAGTGACGTCCGCGTCCTGCGAAGCTACTACGATCAGGGGAACTGGTGTGTGATTCTTGAGAAGGTCTGACGTCTCTGAACATACACACCGGAAAGAAAGGCTCAGCTTTATTTTTTAAAGGACTCTAAATTTACTGTCCTCTTTTTTTTTTTTTTTTAATTTTTTTTTTTCAACGTTTATTTATTTTTTTGGGGGGACAGAGAGAGACAGAGCATGAACGGGGGAGGGGCAGAGAGAGAGGGAGACACAGAATCGGAAACAGGCTCCAGGCTCCGAGCCATCAGCCCAGAGCCTGACACGGGGCTCGAACTCACGGACCGCGAGATCGTGACCTGGCTGAAGTCGGACGCTTAACCGACTGCGCCACCCAGGCGCCCCATAAATTTACTGTCTTTTTAAAGAGAAAATGTGTGGAAAAGAATCAAAGAAAGGAGAACGCCTGAGAGAAAATTGGAAGTAGAGATTAGTTAGGACACATTTGGGCTACTAGTATGGCCATTTTATCCATAAATGTGGGAACGGTTCTCTTAAATAGGGAGGCATAGGGAGGGATTTTAAAAGTGACTGAAGTAGTTTGTGAAGTTTTTGGGGTCCCAGCGTAAGAATGCAGCATTCTGAAGACAAAGTTTTGGTATTAAGGTTACTCAGCGAACTAAATCATGTAGAATCTTAGTGATGCAGTCATACAACATTTTAATAAAGAAGTATTTCTGGACAGCAGAGAATTGTCTGAAGACTTTGACTCTTAGCTCTGTAAAGTCACAGACGATAACCTCTCCCCCCTCACCATCCTAATGCAGGCTTGACACGTAGTAGGTGCTCAGTAGAATTTCAGCCCATCAGATCGTTCATCCCACAAATACTTACAGAACCCCTACTATGTATTTAAGTACTGTGAGTGGAGCTGTGAACAAGAGTGAAAGCTCCTGCCCTCCTGGAACTTCCGTTGTGGAAGAAGGACAGCCGGTATGCAAATGAAATTGATCCAGTGTGCCAGGTAGTGAGAAGTGAAACAGGACTTGGAGGTTTTCCCCGGGAACAAAGGATCATTTCCAAAGGGCTGCGGTAACCATGAATCCTGACTATAGTTGGTTACCGAGAATTAGTTGGTATTCCTGATGTATTGACCAGGTGTTAAAGGCAACCCCAGTGGGCTCTTATAACTCCTTTGTTTAAGTAGCAAAAGTTAGAATGGTTGGTCAGACTTAATTATGCCCTTACAGCCACAGCTGTGGTGTCACTACTGGGTGTCTCCAGTTCCTTCATGGTTTGTACCAGTCTGGGCGCAGTCAGCAGTTTTTACCTCCAAATACTTCACACTCAGTCAACTTACCACTCAGGTCAAGTTTCCAGGAAGAACAAAGGTAGAAAGTCAACCGTAGCTCAAATGATCACGCAAAAGGAAAGTACTTTTTAAAACATTCATTGCTTTTATAGAAGTTATGCTTAAGACTACTTCAAGAAAAATTGCTTCCTGTGAACGATGACGCCCAGACAATTGTGTCTGTTGTTATTGTTGAGATGTTTATTTTCCAGCGTCAAGCTTTCCGAAACCGGCTGTGATGAATAGGTCTCGGATGAGACGACGATTGTTTTTGTCATGGAATCTTCACTGCAAGATTGTAACTGTTCCCTCCAGATGAATGTATAAGGTTCATGATATGAAAAGACAAATTATGGGGCTACAAAAAAGCAGTTTTATTCTGACAGAAATTCTAGAACTTCACATTGCAATGTGAAGCTCAGCTCCTGCGAATAACTTTTAAAATCTAGATGAAATGGGCGATTTTCAAGGAGGATGCAAATACATGAACTCAAGAAGAGGCAGAAAATGGAAGGTGTTGAAAAAGCCGCATAGGAATTCAGAACTTGGCTCTTGATTCAGACTGGAAA
Organism: Acinonyx jubatus; assembly: GCF_027475565.1. NCBI lineage: Eukaryota > Metazoa > Chordata > Mammalia > Carnivora > Felidae > Acinonyx > Acinonyx jubatus. The sequence goes on from NC_069390.1 coordinate 107,093,502, forward strand.
TTGAATTCTCGATCTGCCATTAGTTTTAGCCAGAGACTCTGGACAAACTCCCTCCCTTGTCTGTGCTCCAGTTTTCTCAGCTGTAGTGCTGGAGGAGTTGTTCTGCAATTAGCTGGGATAACAGCTCTCAGAGCAGTGCAAGAATAGAGTGTGTGTGTGTGAAACATGTTTATTATCATTAGTCCCAGAGAAAGCCCTCAAGAGTTTCAGGAATTGAATGACATCAAATCTAATTTGTTAATTGTGTATTAAAAACCTATGGTTTTACTGATTTTTTGTCTTTTTGCTTGCTCTTATTAGTTGCAACAGATACATCACAATTTCGTGCTATGATTGTGGATTTCTCTATTTTTCCTTCCAGATCTATCAATAATTATAAGGCAGAACTGGAAGGAAAATCCCAATGTCCATCAGCAGTAGAGTAAGTGAATCGAATGTTACTACCTAAGCAGTGGAAGTGAATAAATCGTCTTCACAAGGTACACTGTGAATAGATCTCAGGACCATAATGCTGAGTAACAAACCCCACAAAGTCAGACCATACAATTCCTTCAGCGTGCAGGTGTCTCTGAGACTACCTTCGCTTCTGACACTGACTGCAAGTTCAGGGGCTCCCAAGAGTATCCTCAGGTCTGGTCATTTGCTAGAAGGATTCACAGGACTCACTGAAACTGTCATACTCATGACCATTGCTTATTACAGCAAAAGGCTACAGATTAAAATCAGCCAAGGGAAGAGGTGCAGGAGAGTTACACGCATGGAACTTTCTGTTGCCACCTCCTGGTGAAATCTGGATGGAGCTGACTTCTCCCAGCAGCAGGTAGGATAATACACATGGAGTGTTGCCAACCATGGAGGCTCACATGAGGCTTGGGTTCAGATTTTTAACTGAGGGCTTAACTACACGCACATGGTTGACCACCCATATGGCTGACCTTTCATCTCTAGCTCGTCTGGAGGCCCCCCCCAGGTAAACAGATCCTTTTCAGGCAGGATATTGCAAAGGCTTAGCGATTACCTCCCAGGAGCCTAAGACAAAGGCCAGACCTCTTCTTGGATAAGGTCAACTCTACTACATAGTTTTTTTTAAGTGAGAGTTTATAAACAAGCAATATTATACTTTTACAAGACTGGATAATGGTGAACTTTTGAAAGGAAGGAACGAGTTCAAGGCCTTCTGGGGTGCTCACAGTTTATTTCTCGGGGTGGTATGTACCTGGGCGCTTGCTTTGTGTTAATTCACTAACATGGAGTGTGTGATAAAACACTTAGGATTTGTTACCTTTATATGTAATATAAACTTCAAAATTTAAAACAGTTTGTAAAAGAAAGTTCTAAACATGCAGTGAAATATTTTAAATATTAAAAAAAATTCAGTGTTGTTTTTTTTTTTTCTTTTTAATTTTGAGGGAGAGAAACAGAGTACAAGTGGGGGAAGGGCAGAGAGAGGGAGACACGGAATCCAAAGCAGGCTCCAGGCTCTGAGCTGTCAGCACAGAGCCCAATGTGAGGCTTGAACACCTGAACTGTGAGATCATGACCTGAGCCGAAGTCAGATGCTTAACTGACTGAGCCACCCAGGTGCCCCAAACCAAACTTTTTTTTTATGAAATAATCTCTACACTCACCATGGAGCTTGAACTCATTACCCTCTACTGACTGAGTTGCATGCTCTACTGACTGAGCCAGCCAGGCACCCCCTGTCAATTATTTTTTTAATTTTAAAGATTGTGCTTCTTGTGTTCTTTTTAAGAAATTTTTGCCTAAACCAAACCACTAAGGTTTTCTTTTATGTTGTCATCTAGAAGTTTTATAGCTTTACCCCTTACATTTAGGTCCATGATCCATTTCAAATTAAGTTTTGTGTACATGTTGTGAGGGTTGGCTTACCTTTCTGCATGCTGCTATCCAGTCGTTCCAATATCATTTTGAAAAGATTAGTCTTTTCCCCAAGTGAATTGCTTGACACCTTTGTGGAAAACCAATTGGCCATACATATGTGGATCTATTTCTGCATAGTTTTTTTTTAATTTGTGTGTCTATTTTATGCTGTTTTGGCTACTGTAGCTTAATAGTAAGTTTTGGAATAAGGTTTCCAACTTTGTTCTTCTATGCACTTAATAACAGCTTCAAAATACACAAAGCAAAAACTGATGTAAGTATAGAAACATAGACAAATGTATAATTATAGAGGGAAATTTCAATAATTGATAGAACAAGTACCTAGAAAGTCACTAAGGGTAGTATTAACCTCAGCCTTATTGGCATTTTAGAACAGCCCAGCCAACAACAGCAGAATACACAAGAACATTTACTAAGACCATCTTCTAGGCCATAAAACAAGCCTCAGGAATTTAAAAGTATTAAAGTCATACAAAATATGCTGTCTGGACACAGTGGAAATAACCCATAGATTCAGCAAGAATTCAAAAGGGAAAACAGTATTTTGAACTGGATGAAAATAAAAGCACAGCCTATCAAGATTTGTGCACAAAAACAAAAGAATACCAGGCTTGACATTGCTGTCCTTAGAAAGACCTGCTTAGAAGGTTAGCCCTTAGCTGGTGTCCGTGAATTTGGATTTCAGGGCGTGGGATTCCCACTGCCCTAACTGATAAGAGTAGCTCCCTGTGCCTAACATGTTTCTACAAACGCTATAGTTTATGCCGAACGCCTGCTTCCCTTTTGGGAGTCTGGAGTTGGGCTGCGTGCCAGCAGAGAGTGCCTACGTGACCAGCTCTCAATAAACGTGGGCGCTAAGTCAGTAGCTTCCCTGGTTGGCAGCATTTCATGCTGGAGGGATTAGGCATGTCCTACGTGACTGTACTGGGAGAAGACTCTTGGAAGCTTATGCCTGGTTTCCCCTGGACTTCGTCCCGTGTGCCTCTCCCTTTGGTGACTGAGCTGTGTTTTGCTATGATAAATCTTAGCCCTGAGAACAATCATATGCTCAGTCCTGTGAATCCTCCTAGAGAATCACCAAACCTGGGAACTGACTTGGGGACTCCCAGCACGTTGCTCAGAGTAGTACTGAGGGGGAAGCGTACTGCATTAATTGCCTATGTTAGAAAGGAAGAAAGGTCTCAAGTACAAGCACCTCAGCTTTCTTCTTAAGAAACTAGAAAAAGAGGAGCGAATGCAGTGCACAGTATGCAGATGAAGTGATAACGATCAGAGCAGGAATCAGACACAGAACAACAGTAGAGAAAAGCAGTGAAACCAAAAGCATGTTCTTGGAGACTAATAACATTGATAAACCTCTAGCCCGTCTGAGTTGACCAGGGAGACAATGCTGTGAATTTTATAATTGGAAAATTAAATTAATAAAAACAATTAAAGTTCTCATGTACTCACTTTTTAAGCCTAATGGTTGAAAAGGGTTTATTACTGTATTCATAATGCTTATTTTTCAAAAAATATTTACAGTAGGATTACTTCAAATTCCAATTTAATTATGCAGTTTTTCTATGATCTGTTGAGAGAAATAAGACACTGTTTGTATATGAAAGAAGCATGATCTTAGCCAGTTCCTAAATATGTTTGGAAATTGTGTTTGAGAATTTGAGATTCCGGGTAGAGCAAGAAAGCCATGTTGACTGACTATAAGGATAAAAATTCTTTTTTTTTTTTTTTTTTAAATTTTTTAATGTTTATTTTTGAGAGAGAGAGAGACAGAGACAGAGCACAAGTGAGGGAGGGGCAGAGAGAGAGGGACACACAGAATCCGAAGCAGGCTCCAGGCTCTGAGCTGTCAGCACAGAGCCAGATGTGGGGCTCAAACCCATGAACCTTGAGATCAGGACCTGAGCCGATGGTGGACGCTTAACCGACTGAGCCACCCAGGAGCCGCAAGGATAAAAATTCTTAAAACATATTATTTATTCTTTTTGCCACTTTGAGTATTTCTCTATTCCTTGACATTTAAAAAAAAATTAAGAGAAATTCTTTCATTGTAATAGTCCCTTCATTGCTTTTCTGCTTTCAAATAGCAAATGTGTGCTGTTGGCCACATTAGGAGTTTACTAAGTGAGTCCCTTGTTCTTGCCAATAGCCTCAAGTCAGCCTCCTGAATGTTTTCCACTCACAGTGGGCAGAGAAGGTATTACTTCTCTCTATGCCTCGCATTCCCGGCTTCTTCTCGGTTCCTAGCATCGTCTGGTTATTTTGTCTTCACTTGAAGTGGAAGAGGAACATTCAAGGTACAGTCTTGTTGGCATTCTCCTGAAGAACCTTCTTTAGTAAAAGTCTTGATCTTGCCATAAAAGAATTCCCATATAGGAAGAGAGTGCATACACTAAGATTTTCAATTCGCTTTTGTGGTTATGACCCTATAGTTTTGAAGAGTTATCATTCTTTAGTTAATGAGAGGAAGAATCTCAAGTTTTAATAGAGGGCGTTGGGGGATCAGGATATACGGCGACTCATAATTCTTCCCTCTGCTGTTTGATTGGTTTTTGAATTAAAGTGTCTGGGGGCTGCAGGTAGGGTTAGAAATATTAGCTCCCCACGTGTGGCTTCAAAACCCTATTTATGGTATGGAAGATAACCTAAGTGCCTCTGTTAGAAAAGAAGAAATAATAACCTGTTTAAATCAGCACTGGATAAGATAAGACCCAAGTATAAGAAATAAGAATAGGGCTCTCATGTGATAGGAATCAGAGTTTCCATAGCTGGCTCTTTGAAAATTAGTTGTGAATAGCAGAGTATGGTGGAGACTATGGCTGCTTTACTTTTCAGCATCTGCCTTGCTAAATACTCTTCCCTAGTGTCCTTCTGACCGGAGGCAAATTGGTTTAGTGGTTCTAGAATGAATGAAATGTTTTTAAGCCAGACGTGGATTTGAAACTGAACTCCACTACTTAGCAGCCATAAGACTCTGGGGAAACATGTGTCCGCAAAGAGAGAACAATAATACCCACCTAGACGCTGTTGGGTGGATTATGTGAGATTGCGCGTAAAATACTCACGGCACTTACTACATACTAGACAGTCAGTGAATGCCAGGTCATTCCTTCCCCCTCTTCCGCTTCATCGCATCCCTGAGAGCAAACAATCTGGTCTTTACCTTCCCTAACCTGTGTGTTTATGTGTATGTGTGTGGTCAGTTTGACACAGGCATTAATGAGTTCAGGGCTCATTTATCGATCGCTTACTATGTGCCAGGCACTATTTTAACTAATGGATACATCAGTGAACATGAAAGGATCCTGTGCCCCCGGAGCTTACAGTCTAGTTGGAGGGAGTAGTATCACGGCCTGTGGTGGAACGGACGCTGAACATAGTAAGTCAACCGTGTATTATGTTGTTTTCCTCCATCGAGAAAAGAAGCAGAGCAGAGGAGGAGGTTAATGGTGGGAGGGCACACGAGTTCCAGCTTCTAAAAGGGTGGTCAGGACAGTTGTCTCTGAGAAGATGACGTCTGAGCGAAGACTTGTAAAGGGGGAGGATTAACTGTGTACTTATCTGGGAAAGAACATTCCAGAGAGAAGGAGAGGCCAATGCAAAGGCCTGAGACGAAGGAGCGCTGGGAGGCCGGTGTGGCTGTGGGACTGCGTGAGAGCTGGTGGAGGTGAGTGAGGTCCGAGAGTTGCTGGAGGGGTGAGGCTTACCAAGCGGGACGTGCCAGAACGTCTCCGGATTTTGCTGTCAGATGGCGAGCTGTTTGGAGTGGCTTTGGGTGGACCCGCCACACGTTCTCAGCTCCATTTTAAGAGAGATGCTCCGGCCGCTGAGTGGAGATTAGACAAGAGGATGCAGGTGGTGCGGGGAGACAGGATGGAGGGCTGTGGCCATAATCCAGATGGGGGATGACAGCTGGCGTGCCACCGCGTGGTGGCAGTGGAGGTGGGGGCAAAAATAACAGGCTGGGGATTGTGTGATTTGGAGGTAGAGGCATCAGTGCTTCTGACGGGTTCGATGTGGGGTGTGGAGGGTAGGAGGCGTCAGCGATGCCCCCATCCCCGTGAGAGGGCAGCCACTGCACAGCGATTCCGATCTGTTCGGTGGGCCCTGTCGTTCAGAGGCAGTTTCTGCTTGTCCTATTGTCCCCCTCCTCGGTCGTGGGCACAGATCCATCGTGGCACTGCCCCCAGCATGTCGTCCTGGTAACATCTGCTGATAAACCCAGCAGGTACTTTAGGCTCCCGAGAAGCTCGATGTTCAGTCAGTGTGTGAAAACAGAAACAGAAGGCAGCACAAGGACTGTGATCATAAACTCCTTTAGGGACCATTAGATCGAGGTAAACACACACACCCAGGGATTCCAAAGTAGTGTAAGCAATAGAAAGGCAGGTGATGGAGGGCACTTTATTTTTAGTAAGTTGCTAAGGAGAAAATGCTTCCCCAAGAAGAGCCAGGCATGCAGGACCATAACCTTCCAACGCCCTTCGCAGAAGCAAGGGAAATAAACAGTGATGGAAAGAGGGAGTTAAGAGCTTTGTTGCTGCCTTGCTTCTGTTGCACCTCTGTCAACAGGTTCCCCAAAACCCTGAAAAGCAAATGTGAAAGAAGAACAACAATAGATACTCTCTCATGTGCAAAGTCTCATTTTCTTCCCTCTTGCACAAGAAGCCAGTGGAGTTGGTTATTGATTAGTGAGAAATGGCGAATAAGCCTATCATGCAATGTTAAAGAATGTCCATTCTGGCTTTTGTAGTTTCCAGCAAGGAAAAGAGGGCAGTTAAGGAAATAAAAGCTTTTAAAACACATTTTAAAGGTTCAGCATAAAGGGCTAAGAGAGGTCTATGTAGAGTTCAGGAAGGAGTTCTTAACCTGTGGTCCATGACTAAGCTTCAGAGTGTTTGTGAGTGACCCACAGTTGTGTACATAACTGTGGGCAGGTGCATGTACACATCTTCTTAGGAGAGTCCATTTTTTTTTCTAAAAAAAGTTAAAACTCACAAGCTATAGACTCTAGCCAGTGACCCCCTCCCTCCACCTTGCTTATGCTCGTGAGATTTTAAAGACAGCCCAAAGTCCAAGCACCAGAGGCACTGATAGATTCGGATATAAAGGTGCCCCCAAGGGGTGTGTGTGTGTGTGTGTGTGTGTGTGTGTGTGTGTGTGTGTAGGTGGTAGTATGTCTATAAGATTATTACTTATTACTTGAATCAGTCCTTGATCCAACCCTTTTGAATACATATTTAGGTCCTATGTGGAGAAAAGACTGTAAGCAAAAATGAAGAGAGTACATGGTATGTTCTTTAATTTGTGATTGACCTTGGGGCAGGAATAGGAGAGACATGATAAGTATTAGCCAGGATAGTGGGTATTTTCCTACAGAAAACTCCCATTTTTGCTCTTGGACGATAAAACAAGCCAGACTAGTACATTTCCTTGTTAAATAGAGCGATTGAACCAATAGTAATGGAACCCTCCCACTTTCAGACAGACCCGTGGCAACATTAGCCAATTATAGAAAAAGATGAAACTGGGGCACCTGGGTGGCTCAAGTTGGTTGAGCGTCTGACTCTTGATTTCAACTCAGGTCCTGATCTCAAGGGTTCATAAGATCATGCCCCGCGTCAGGCTCTGTGCTGTTGAGAATCTAATTGGGATTCTGTCTCACTCTCCCTCTCTCTCTGCCCCTCCCCTACTCCACTTGCATTCTCTCCATCTCTCAAAATAAATATTTTTTTTTTTAAAGAAAGAAAACAAAAACTATCCCCTACAGATTATCAGTGGCTCCTGGGCTGTACAGTCATAAGACTGGTGGTGTAGGATTGTCTCTGATCTGTTGCACTATCACTGTGGCCAGGGGAATGAGGTGCTGATTGGCTCAGGCCTGGGTTGTGTGCAATTCTCTACACCCATCACTGTAGCCGGAGGAATGGGGTACCTTGATTGGCTTAAGGAGTCAGGACCCTCCTGTGTATCTTTGGGTAGCACCAGTACTACACAAACTATGGGGTTGGGAATGGGGAGAAGGTTTCCTGAAGGGAATTTGTCCTGTACTAACCTGAATGACCATAGATGCTGGGCTGCACATAACAAGGATTTTACTGTTACCCCTCCAGAAAAGGGTGCAAGTGAACCTACATCATATAAGGTTTTGTAGCCTTGGCACCATGAGGCTTTCTGGCGGGGCAGAAATGGTATCGCAGCATCTTCTGGCCAGGACCATCATACCCGTGGGACGATAGCAATGTCTCCCAATGACAGGCAGAGCAAGAGGGACTATCCAAGCAGCAGCCAGAGAGACCTCAGAACCATGTGGAGCAACGATGGCGTCAGGAAGAGTGTTGGTGGCTGGGGACCTCCGAGGAGATCTCAAGTTTGTGAGGAGTCCCGAGGATCCTTGAAGAGCTCTGTGCTCACTCTTCTCTGAAATTACAGTGAGAGCTGCCAACAAACTAGGACCCCCAAAGTAATGGGGGCAAGGGGATTCTTGGGAGGCAGGGGCTCAGTGGCTGCCCTTGACCGCCAAAGCAAGGTGGGCACAGTTACCGTGAAGGACAGCAGAGTGGAAGCAGCAGTCAGAGTCTGGCTGCAGGAGACCAGGTGCTGGCTGGTTGACTATTCTGTCCCTATAAGACAGTTGGATGAGAATCTACTAAATTTTTACTTGGACAGTAGAAGCAGGAAAGTTCCAGTTGAAGTCTAACTTGAATCACCAAAACAAAGAGTCACAGCTGTTCAGTCAGTTCCCAGGCATGAGCCAGTTTACAGACCAGAACTCCTTGAATTAAGAGGAAGCCAGCTCCCCTTGAGGAAGGATGCTGGTCCCCTGCTAAAAATTTATATTGTGAACCTTTCTCTCAGCCTTTCTCAAAGGGACACACTGGCCTTGACCGGGCGACTGCGCACTGGGAAAAAGAAAATAATCAGACCTTGTGGGGATCACTGGACACGACGCTATAGCTCTGAGAGACCCAAGATGGCACGTCGTCCAGCAGGAAGAGCAGGGGCTCACGGAGGTCAGGTGATCATTGGAGTTTTAGCTCAGGTCCATCTCACAGTGAGCCCAGAGGGCCCCCGAACCCAACTTGCAGTTACTTCCCTGGTTCCAGAATGAATAATTGGAATATTCAGCTGCCACAATCCCTGTGTGGGTTCCCTGCCCTCTGGAGTGAGGGCTATGATTGTAGGAAAGGCCAAGTGGAAGCCACTAGAACTGCCTCCCTAAGGAAAATAATGAGCCCAAGGCAGCAGCACATTCCTGAAGGCACCGCGCAGATCAGTGTCACCATCGAGGGCTCGAGCCACATCCCCATTCCACTGGCCTTTCTTTGGCTGGTGAAGAAAACAGGCGGACCTTGACAAATGACAGGGGATGGTCATAAACGTGCCCAGGTTGTGACTGCAATGGCAGCTGCCAATTCAGACACGGTCTAAGTGCTCAGGCCACTGATCCTGTCCCCTGGTTGCTGGCGTGCAGCTGGGTCAACCACCAGAACACATTGCCAACGGTTTTTAGTTTTTCTTCAATTACTCTAGCTCAATACTGCATTGTTTGAATAATGAAAAATACTTAGTGACTTAGTTCTTTTAGTAATGAGGAGCAAGCCATGTTTTGGATTCTCAATCTGCCCTTAAATAAAAAGCATAGCTCTTTCACACCAAGAACACCACACGGACTTGTGACTTCTTTAGCAGCAAAGTCACAGCTCCTCGAGGACTCCCAGAAGGCACGACCTCATAACTAGGTATTCAAACATCTACTCTGGCCTCTCCAGCCCTTTTATTTTGTTATTTTTAATTTTTTTTTAATGTTTATTTTTGAGAGAGAGAGACAGAGCACGAGTAGGGGACGGGCAGAGAGTGGGGGAGACACAGAATCCAAAGCAGGCTCCAGACTCTGAGATGTTAGCACAGAGTCCAACGCGGGGCTCGAACTCACGAGCCGTGAAGTCATGGCCTGAGCTGAAGTCCGATGCTCAACCGACTGAGCCACCCAGGCGTCCCTCTCTGGCCCTTTTAAACTACTCCCCACCCTGGACTCCATTCCACACACTGCCTGAACCTCCAGATTCAGTACTGTGAGCGATTCTGTCTCGTGCTGTTCAGTCATTTCTTGCATTTTAGGTCGCCAAGTTCCACTGATTCCTACTCCCGAATATTTCATGCATTGATTTCTCCCCTGCCCCATGCCTCACCTCTCTTTGATTTTCTACACTGCTGCCAAAGTGAATTTTATAACATCTGAAGATGTTTGCCCTTAACTCCATCGTGACTTTTACTTGCCAGCGATGAAATTCAACCACTGTGAATGTCGGACGTGACTCTTCATCGAACAGTGCTCTGCTAGGTGTGCCCCTCACTTCTCTCTGCTCCCCACCTCCACCTAGGGCCCCATTCATACCAAGCCACTTGGTCGTTTCCATGCATGCTTCACACTTTCCCTGTGTTGTTTACTGATTCTTTCTCTTCCTGCTCCCGAGATGTTCTTTTCTGTTATTTTCAGACGCTCAATTCTTATCCATTATTTAAGACCTACTTTGAGTGCTGTCTCCTCTGTAAAGCTTTTTCCCATTCCCCTACCCCAGTTGGGAATAATATCTTTTTCTTCCAATATCCAAAGCATTTTACCTAAGATGCTCCTGTTTATTCTTTTGTACCTAATTATATTCATTTGTATATATGAATTACCATCTTTATTTTAGAATGTAGGGAATAAGAACATAGTAGGGAATCGGTAATTCTTTGTTGAAAGAAATGTCATAATTAAAGGTATTAGAGCTAGAGGTGTCTGGGCGGCCCAGTCGGTTAAGCATCAGACTTCAGCTAAGGTCATGATCTCGTGGTTCATGGGTTTGTTTGAGCCCTGCGTTGGGCTCTGTGCTGACAGCTCAGAGCCTGGAACCTGCTTCAGATTCTGTGTCTCCCTCTCTCTCTGCCCCTCCCCAACTCGTGTTCTGTCTCTCTTAAAAATAAACATTAAATTTTTTTTTTAAGTAATAAAGATATTGAAGCTAAATTTTGGAAGGAAATATTAATAAATCTGATACCTATTATACTTGCTTTTTATTAAAAATTTTAAATGTTTATTTTTGAGAGAGAGAGACAGAGACAGAGCATGAGTCGGGGAGGGGCAGAGAGAGAGGGAGACACATCATCTGAAGTAGGCTCCAGGCTCTGAGCTGTTCGTGCAGAGCCTGATGTGGGGCTCGAGCTTACGAACCATGAGATCATGATCTGAGCTGACGTCAAGAGTCGGACATTTAACGACTGAGCCACCCAGGTGCCCTGAAATCTGTTATACTTGTATAAAGTTTAATTATCTCTCAAGAAGCTCACAGGTGTGGAAAAACAATCTGGTTAGAAGTATAGTAATGGGATAAGAGCTCTATCATGCCATTGGGTTGATAAATTGTTATTTTTTTTTTTTACTTCATTCTCAACTTTATTTCACTTCCTTGTGATATGAAGATATATGTAATCAAATCTATTCTCTTCTTGTCCTATGTACACTGTCATGCTTAATGCTTGTATCATTCATTGGTTTGTTTGTAATGCAACAAATAATTACTGAACGCTTGCTGTGCCAGGTCCTGTGGTGGTCCTGGGTACTACACTGGGAATGAAACACACCTGCCCTTGCCTCCCTAAAGTTTAAAGTATTGAGAAAAGAAAAACAACAAACAAGTTAAGATGCAAGTCATTACATAAATTACAAATCCTGTAAGTGCTCTAAAGAAATAAATCTCATTTGGGGAGCCTGGGTGGCTCAGTCAGTTAAGCATCTGACTCTTGATTACAGCTCAGGTCATGATCTCCCAGTTTGTGACATGGAGCCCCAAGTCGGACTCAGTGCTGACAGCGCAGAGCCTGCTTGGGATTCTCTCTCCCCCTCTGTGCCCCTCCCCAACTTGTCTTCGTGCATGCTCTCTCTCTCTCTCTCAAAACAAATAAAAAACATTTAAAAACATCTTTAAAAAAAAATAAAAAAGAAGTAAATTGGATTTACTGATAGAGAATAAAAGCAGGAGAGCTCCTGCAGAATGATGAGATTACCAAAAAAGTAAATGCATTTTTAATTTGAAAACTTAAATAAGGGACACCTGGCATGAGACTCTTGATCTTGGGGTCATGAGTTCGAGCTGCACTTTGGGTGCAGAGATTACTAAAAAAAAATAATAATAAACTTAAAAAAAGAAAAAACAAGAAATCTTAAGTAATATAGTCACATGGTTCAGAAAAATTTAAATACAAAAAAGGTGTTTGGTTGCTTCACTACCAAGTACCTTTTCACTGATAACCTTTTTGTTATTTTAAAATTTTGGGGGGCGCCTGGGTGGCTCAGTCAGTTAAGCGACTGTCTTCAGCTCAGGTCGTGATCTTGTGGTTCACAGGTTTGAGCCCCACATCGGGCTCTGTGCTGACAGCCCAGAGCCTGGAGACTGCTTCAGATTCTGTGTCTCCCTCTTACATTGCCCCTCCCCACTCACTCTCTCTCTCTCTCTCTCTCTCTCTCTCTCAAAAATAAAGACACTGAAAAAAATAAATAAAAATTTCAACACTGTAAGTGTATTACCTGTTCACCACCTTGTCATCTATATGCCCAGTTTCTGACATCTTCCTGTTGTAGATTGTGGTTGCAAATGGCTCCCCATGATGCCTGCCTTCTGGTGTTCATGCCCTTGTATGATCCCTCCATTTTCTGTGTGGACTAGACCTTGTGGCTTGCTTCTGAATACAGAAATGTGATGGATGTCACTTCCATGATTAGGCTACAGAAAGTGACCTCTGTCCTGCTAGCTGACTCTCTATTTCCTTCTTGGCTAGCATTCTTGGATGATAGCAGGTGCTGTGGGGGAGAGGCCTTGTGGCAAGGAACTGAGGGCAAGCTTTGGCCATCAGTCAGTGAGGAACTTGGTCCAACAACCTTTGAGGAACGGATGCTGCCAACAGCCACTAAATGAGGTTGGAAGTGCATTCTTCCCCAGTTACAGCTTCCGATGAGTCTGCAGATCTGGCGGCCTCATGAGAGACAGTGGGGCTGAGGACCAGCTGACCTATGCCCAGATTCCCAACACACAGAAACCGAGATCGTAAATGTATATTGTTGTAAGCCTCTACGTTTGGGGATAACTTGTTATGCAGCAATATAACCAATACACTTATTATCAGCTATTGTAAAAGCACGTGTCTACCTCATACATTTGTATATTTTTCAATAATACATCTATAGGAACAGCTCCAAAGTGCGGGATCACTGGCTCAGAGAGGATGTGCATGTGTAAATTTGTTTGCAATTTCCAATTACCCATCACATAATCCATACTGATTTATAATCCCATCAGGAGTAAGTGAGGATGACTCCCCATCTGAATTTGTTATTAAAATGTTGGATAGATGGAAAATCATAGCTCATGGCGTTTAATTTGCATTTCTCTTGTGAGTGAGGTTCAGTATGTTTTCTTGTATTAAGTCATCTATATTTCTTTTTCCATGAATTGTCTCTTCATGTCTTTTGGCCATTTTTCTCTTAAGTTTTTCTCTGTTGATTTTTAAGGATTAGGCCTTTGTGAGATGAGTTGAAAATATTTCTTTCCAGGTTTTTATTTGTCTTTGTAGTTTTCTTATGGTATTGGTAGCCAATCATGGGGCTTTAGTGTCGATCTTTTCTTTCATGGTTCTGGATTTTGAATCAAACCTAGAAGGATCTTTCTTATCTGAAGATATTAAGGAATGGTCTGTGTCTTCCATTCCCACCCCACACTTAGATTTTAGTAATCTTGGCTTTATTTTTTATGCTTAAATATTTGATCTATTTGGAGTTTATCTTATTGCATACTGTACCATAAGGGTCAAATTGATTAATTTCTGCCACATGGCTACTCAGTTGACCCAGTACCATTTATTAAATAGTCTGTATTTGCTCAGTGGTTTGAGATGTCACATTTACCACATATTAATCTTCTGTATGTAGCTGGATGTATTTATGTGCTTTCTAATTTGTTTCATTATTTCTTAATCTACTCATGTACTAGTTCCATAAAGTTTTCATTGTTGAAGATTTATTGTATCTGGCGAGTCTAGTCACCTCTCCCTCCCCACCAATTGTGCTTCTTCAGAGTTTCTGAAGAAGTTTCTGGTATGTCAGAGTTTCTGGTGTGTGTGTGTGTGTGTGTGTGTGTGTGTACTTTTGAATCACCTTAATTTTAAAAACTTGGAGGTGCCTGGGTGGCTCAGTCAGCTGAGCATCCAACTCTTGATTTCAGCTCAGGTCGTGATCCCAGGGTCATGGGATCAAGCCCCCCAGTGGGGTCCCCTACTCAGCATGGAGCCTGCTTAAGATTCTCTCTCTCCCTCTCCCCCTCCCCCACTCATACACTCTCCCTCCCTCTCTCTCTCTCAAATAAAATTCTTAATAAAATACTAAAAAACTTGTTGGTCTTTTTGCTTAATAGTTTTAACCCCTCATTTATAATTGTTACGACTCTAGTTTCTTTTCTCATCTATTTGTGTTACTCAGTATCTCCAGTAAAATTTTATTTTATTTATTTTTATTTATTTTTAATGTTTTTATTTATTTTTGAGACAGAGAGAGACAGAGCATGAGCTGGGGAGGGGCAAAGAGGGAGGGAGACACAGAATCTGAAGCAGGCTCCAGGCTCTGAGCTGTCTGCACAGAGCCCGATGCAGGGGTTGAACTCACAGACCATGAGATCATGACCTGAGCCGAAGTCGGACGCCTAACCGACTGAGCCACCCAGGCACCCCTCCAGTAAAATTTTAAATAATAGTGGACATAGTGCTTATCTTTGTCTTATTCTTTTTAAAAATTTTTTAATGTTTATTTATTTTTGAGAGTGAGAGAGACAGAGCAAGAGTGGGGGAGGGGCAGAGAGAGAGAGAGGGAGACACAGAATCCTTAGCAGGCTCCAGGTTCTGAGCTTTCAGCACAGAGCCCGACACGGGGCTCGAACCCATGAACCGTGAGATCATGACCTGAGCTGAAGTCGGAGGCTTAACCACCTGAGCCACGCAGGTGCCCCATCTTTGTCTTATTCTTAACATGAGTGGAAATGATTCTTGTGATTTCCTTTAAGCATGTTACTTGTATTGAGGCTGAAATTTTATTCTAGTATCAAGTCTATTCCTATTTTATTGACTTTTATTTAAACAAGAATGTTGTTAACTTTTTAAAGTGCTACTTTAGCACCCCAAGACATGGATGTAATTATTTTTCCTTATATCTATAACCTGATAAGTTGTGTTGATAGATGTTTTAATGTTGGAGCATTGAAAACTGTTCAGGTGAACCTCATTTGGTCATGTGTGTTTTATTTTAGTAGGCTAATACTTTATTCCAGATCTTTGCGTTGCTATTCATGAACAAAAATTGTTTGTAGCTTTCTTTGGAGTCTTTGTCAGGTTTTAGTGTCAATGATATATTTTTTTCATAGAACTAGTATGGAAGTTTTCTCTCCACCTGCCCATTTCCCTCCACCTCCCTCCTCAAGCTCTGAGATGGTTGAATAGCATTGGGATGATCTCCTTGAAGTCTGGGTACAACTCTTATGAAGCGGTCTGGGCCTTTCTGTTTTGTTTTGTTTTGTTTTGTTTTGTTTTGTTTTGTTTTGTTTTGTTGAGTAGGGATAGTCTTTAGCAAGTTTTCTATTTCTTCTATGGAAATGTAATTAGATTTTTCTGCTTCCTCTGAGGTCAGATGTTATATCTTAGAATATTCTCTCTCTTCCTCAGGTTTTCATAATTGTTTACACAAGGTTGAACAAAGTGGTCTTTTATGATTCTTTTAACTTTCTTTTCCTGTGGTTACTTTTTCTTCTCATTTCTTATTCTGTGTTTCTGTACTTTGTCCCATTATCACTTGATTCGGTTAGTAGTTTGTCCAACTTTCTCTTTAAAGAATTAGCTATTGGTGGGGCACCTGGGTGGTTCATTTGGTTGAGGGTCTGACTTCGGCTCGGGTCATGATCTGGCAGTCCGTGAGTTCGAGCCCCACGTCGGGCTCTGTGCTGACAGCTCAGAGCCTGGAGCCTGCTTCAGATTCTCTGTCTCCCTCACTATCTGCCCCTCCCCCTCTCTTGCTCTGTCTCTCTCTCTCTGTGTCAAAACTAAACATTAAAAAAATTAAAAGAATTAGCTATTGGGGGGCGCTGGGTGGCTCAGTGGGTTAAGCGTCCGACTTCGGCTCAGGTCATGATCTCACGGTTCATGGGTTCGAGCCATGTGTCAGGCCCTGTGCTGACAGCTCAGAGCCTGGAGCCTGCTTGGGATTCTGGATCTCCCTCTTTCTGCCCCTCTGCTGCTCACACTCTCTCTCTCTCTCTAAAGAATTAGCTATTGGATTTATTCCTTAATACTGTTTTTCTATTTTCTAACTCACTGACATCTTTCTGCTTTCCTTTTTGAGACACGTGCTTAATTCATTTATTTTCATTTTCCTTTTGTATTGATTTCTCTTGTCCTCTAAGCTCTTCTTTAGATTCTGATAACGTCACGTTTCCATCCTGGTTGATTTTAAGAAATCTGGCAACTTCCATTTGTCAAAGCGTTAATTACAAAAAAGACCTTTAAATTTCCCAGGCACAGTGGAAACATTTATTTTCTGCTTTTATAATAAATTTTTACAAAAGTTCCCTTACTTTTCTCCTCTTACTGCATTTATGATCATAGAATGTTGTCCATGCTGTTTCTACTTTTTAATAATTTACTGAGGCTTGGTTTGTGGCCTAGCATACGGTTAGTTTTTGTGAATGTCGCAGCATCTGAAAAGAAGGCATTTATTATAGGGATATAAGGTTAGATCTGTACCAGTCAGATCTGCCTTATTTATCACCTTATTTGAGAGCTCTCTTTCTTTACTTTCCAAATTTGAATCAAGGCAGCCCCAGTGTCTTTACACCAAGGTTACTAAGATGTTTAGTATTGTTATGGCCTATTTAAGGGTTACTCTCTGTATAAGTTGGGGTCCAGCAAAGAGCACAGATGACATACTCTAATTAGGCAATGGGGGAAAGTTTACTGAAGGGGCTGGTGACAAAAGTGTGGGCAAGGTTAAGGGAAACCATCGGAGAGAAGTACCCCATAGCTGGCAACAGCTGGGAGCCGTAACACTCTCCAGGCATGAAGTAGCAAGACCAGAGGGAGGGGATGGTTTCTGGAACCAGGAGCTGGTGGCCGTGGGAGAGGGCTGCTTGACAGCAGCAGTGGCCTTTGATAGAAGAACACAGACTATTTAATCTACAGCCAAGCAGGTAGGGAGTCAGGGGAATAAATACCCCTACTTCTTTCTTTTCCTGTCTGCAGTCTTCTGCCTGTGTCCCTCACTGGCTGAACTGAAGAGGAAACCAGAAAGCAAAGGAGCCCAGTGATACAGTCCATGAAGGGCAGCTTCCTGGGGCACGGGGAGAAAGATGTGGATTGGATTTTGCCACGTCTGACCTACAACTAACTCCCTTTTGGCTTGAAATCGGAAAGTTAATTAGTTTCCCACTCCCCTTTCCAAAGCACTAGAAGGCCTCAATATTGTTTTGAGAGTGGGAAAAATTCTTTTCAGAGAGCAAGACACAGCCCTGGGTAATTTGCCAATACCCTGTAGGCTTATCCTCGGTATTATTGTTATTACTGGCCAGATACTCCTGACCTTCATCAGAAACCAGAGGACTGGGAAGGGCAAAAGACAGAAGTTCTTTGAGCTCTAAAATCAAGTGGTGCTCAAGAGAATAGAGAGCCTTCTTTTAAAATTCAGTTTAAACTAGACACAAGGGCTCATCAGATACAGTGTTCTCTCCTTTCTCTGCATGACGCTGCATAGGTGAGGGAAGATTCCCTGAAGGAATGAAAGATCTATTGCCTCCAGTTAGAGAATAACCTTGATAAAAGTCCTGCTGGAGAAATGAATAGACCCAAGTAATCTTGGACGACACAAAGTTCGCACAGGTAAGTCAGGATATTGTTGACATATTTGACCTGCAGAAGAAGTTTCATGCCAAAAGGCCAAGTGTCAGTTTTTATTCTTGGTGATACATTTTCTTCAGAATGTCAAGGTTGTTGTAAAATGGTCTCATGTAAAATACTGGAAACATTTCCCACAGAAGCAGGTTGTTCTGTTTCTAATCTAGGCAGAGTTTTTTTGTTTCTTGGGTTTTTTTTTCCAGGAAGCCATAGAACATTACCCTGGTCAACTGAGCAGAATGTCAGTGAAGAGTCTCTCATGAGGGAAATTTGGTTTGAAAGCTCCAAGCCAAATAAACTCCTCCAAAGCCCTTCTGGAATGAGAAGTGCTGCATGGGACTTCTGTGCTTCCCCAAGGACAAATATAAAGCCAGTGCACCTGTCATAATTCAGGGGGAGGAGGTTTGCAGTGGCCGCCAAGCAGTCATCTGGTCAACCCACTGTCTGCTGGTCTGGAAGACTGACAGCTGTGCTTTTAAGAAACAACTTCCACAATGACAAAGAAAACACTCTTGGGCAAAAGGGCTGTGATCTCAACTGGCCAAAAAGTGTTTTTCCCTCAATTAATTCTTAATTATTGTAGAATTATCATTTTACATGGGTCATATGGCCCTTTGGAAGTTTTCCTACAATTTCCATATGGTGTGTATTCACCGAGAGCAGTTTTCCTCAAAATGTGGCTCCTTAACACCTGCCTAAGAATTACCTGGTTGTGCCCAAGGAGATCTGTGCAGGTAGACAAGCTAGAATCGCTGAGGCTGGGACTCAGGTGTGTGCATTTTAACAGGCTCCTGGAGTGATGTTTGTGCACGGCAAGGGATTTGATTCCATTCCTGTTTTAAATATTTCTGACCAGGTCATGATGCTCAGAAGACCCAGGCTCAGCGTGCTACTTTGTCATTTACCAACTGTGTGAGCTTGGGGAAAAAACCACACTCTGAACCAGAGTTTCTTCATCTATAACCTGGGGGAGATAAAACCTCCATCATATGGTAAATTGAAAAGATTAGGAGAGATTTGCAGAAGAACTTTGTGTACTGCCAGACCTGAAATCAGTGATAATTGATTAGTTATCGCGATGAGAGATTGTGTAGGTGGAGGAGATTGGAGTAAGAATTTGGAGAAAGTCTGAGATAACCTTGGGCTAGAGGAACCCTGACAGAGATTCATGGAGGGGTGGTGTTTTAGGGGCACAATAAAGAACAGGTAGGATTTCCACAGCCGTAAAGGGGCTAATTAATCACAAAGAGGTGAAAGCAGAAACGTCCACACTGTCATTTTCAGAGTCTGGTTTGACTAGACCAGGGCTTCTCTACCTCCCTGTACACTAGCATCACTTGGGCAGCCTTTAAAAATACAGAGGTCTGATGGGGCTCTTGGGTGGCTCAGCTGGTTAAGCATCTCACTTCCGCTCAGGTCATGATCTCATTGCTTTTGAGTTCCAGCCCCGCAATGGGCTCTGGGCTGACAGCTCAGAGCCTGGAACCTGCTTCGGAGTCTGTGTCTCCCTCTCTCTCTGCTCCTCCCCTGCTTGCGCGCTTTCTCTCTCTCTCTCTCTCTCTCAAAAAATAAATAATCATTAATTTTTTTTTTTTTTTTTTTTTTTTTTAAATACAGAGGTCTGAGCTACCCCAGGCCAGCTAGAGAAGAACCTCTGAGGACTGGGCGTAGGCATGCTCAGGCGCTCGTAGGCGGAGAAGTGGTATTTTACACAGTGTTGTCTGCGTGCAGGGAGGGGCACCGGTGGTGAGGCTGGAGAGAGAGGTTGGGATAAGGATACAGTGGGCTTCAAATGCTCGTTAAGGAAAGTGAAGCTTATATATAACAGGAACTGAGTCCTAATCGTTTTCCGAGCAGCAATTCAGGAAGAGGTATCCTGTGGTGGTGTTTGGATCAGGCTGAGGTGGGAGGGGGCCAGAGTAGGGTGCAGGGGTTTGGCCGCAGCAGACTGATCCCTGAATGATGTGAAAGAAAGACAAATAAGCCTGTCTTGACAAAAGGTGAGATGAGAAAAACGAATTTCTTCTTTAAGGAAGATGTGCAGCTTCAAGGCCCTGTGGTGCTTGTTGGCTAGATGGGAGGTTAAAGGAAAGGTGTCGACGCTAGTGTATTTTTGGTTCCTTTTTTCACTATAATAATTGATCTGTAACCGCCTAACTCAGAAAGAAAAGAAGCTTCCAGCGCTTAGAAACCTCGTGATTCACTGCTTTTGTTTTTCCTCCCTCCCTTCCAACAGATTAAAGACCTTGCGTCTCTCGGGCCTTTTAAATGTTTCCAACGCTTCTTACACACTGTTCAGATAATTCTACTTCAGGAAACAGTTGTAGGTGTGAATATTAAAGGTGACTTAAAAATGTATTTATTAAAAGATATAAAAACGTACTCTTTTTCTTTAAGAGGCCGGCATTCATAGCTCATGAGTTTCATCTCTCTTGTTGGTGTTCAGTGTACAGCTACCACAGTGGCTGTCAAAGGTGATTTGAGGAGTTTTCCTGAATCTTAAACAGTGCAGAAGAGTTTTGTTTGCCTAATTGTCTTTGACAGTCACGTGATAAGAAAATGTAGCAGTTGGGTAGCAATGGGAGGAATCCCCTAAAAGAAGATACAGCAACTGCCTTGATGGGCGGGAGCAAGGGCAAAAGAAAATTGCCCTTGTGGGAGTCCTGGAGAGACGTCCTGAAAGAGAAGCCGGCTCTTGGGAAAGATAAATCCAGCGTCACTGACTCGACAGTCTGAGATGCCTGCCTCCCTCCCTCCCACCACCTCCTCCTCCTCCTTTGGACAGGTGGAAAAGATGACCCCAAAGATTCCAATGTCATTGCCCTCCTGTTTCTGGGAATGCAAATGTGTGCAGCCACTCTGGAAAACAGTGGAGGTGTCGCAAAAGAGTTAAAAATAGAACCACCCTATGATCCAAGAATCGCAATACTGGGTATTTACCCAAAGAACACAGGAACACTAATTCAGAGGGACAGATGCGCCCTGGTGTTTATAGCAGCATTATCTACAAAAGCCAAATCATGGAAGCAATGCAAGTGTCCATCAACTGATGTATGGATAAGAAAGATGTTGGATATATATATATATATATATATATATATATATATATATACATATATACATAATGGAATATTACTCAGCCGTAAAAAAGAATGCAATCTTGCCATGTGCAAGCACAGGGATGGAGCTGGAGAGTATTATGCTAAGTGAAATAGGTCAATCAGAGAAAGACAAATGCCTGTTTTATGTAGGTCAAGCTTTTGCTTATGAGGTAACATCCATGGGTCATAAACATATGTAGGCCTTTGGCGGCTGTTGATCTCCTACAGTTTACTGAATGACAGAAAGAAATTACAAATCGTCACCCCCTGGTCCCGATCACCATGAGTCACACTGTCATTATTCTCCAATGCTGAGTGCTGTGGAAGCAGGGAGAGGACTTTTCAATAGTTCTCTGGCACAGACAATGGCTTAACCATTTCTTTCTTCTGGAGTCGCGTTGTCCATTATGGTAGCCACCAAGTACACATGGTTATTAACATTAATTAAAACGAAACAAAACTTAAACATTCAGTTCCTCACTTGGACTGGCCACATTTCAAGTGCTCAGTAGCCACATGTGGCTAGTGGTGGCTACTATACATTTGAGAGTGAAGATATAGAACATTTATATCATCACCGAAAGTCCTGTTGGACAGCACTGGTCAAGGAAATTTCAACCTTCGGTGAAAATCTACAGTAAAGCCGGATGCCACGATCCCAGGAGTACTTCTTTGGAAGTCCGTCCTGAAGGATGAAAATATTTTAAAAGGCATCCTTACCCTACCCCGTGCCGTGTTGTATATCCCCTTGCCCTGCCCCACCCCTGCTTTGGTAAACGCTATCTTCTGCAGAGACGCTTCTTCGTGCAAGTGCTTGGGTATTGACTGCAATCTGAATGCTGGTCTGCAGCACAGCCACCCCATGCAGTGAGGGCATTTGGAAGGGAACATGTGTGATGCCCTAGCACATCGGATGCAGAATCCCTCAATAGCGGGTTCGGTTATTCTTATTAAATGCGTTGCATTTATTTTGTGAAGATACACTGGCACCATGAACTGAGCGGGTTTGGGGGGGCCTATAGGAAATCGTTCTGTAAGAAATTAGGTAAAAGGAAAACAGTTCAGACCTTGGGACTTCCCTTCAAGAAGGTGAGTCATGATGAAAAGGAAGCTGGAGCTGGAGGAAAGGAGGAGGAGAAGCTATGGAGAAGTGGAGCTCGAGCTCCTACACCAGGGCCTCCTAGCGTGTGACTCTTGTGTTTCTCCTGGCGTCCTGTCCTTGGACAGTCGCCTCTTTAGATTATGAACTCACTGGGGAATGGCCGTGTTCACTTTATGAGATGTCTTGCACCTGTTCACTAACGGTGCTCAGTTAGTATAAACCAGTACACCACGGGGAATTATAAAAGTTGCTGCAGTTAGAAAGCAATGAGACTTGCTGTCTTCCAGACAGGGCCGTCTGCATGACGTGACAGATGGGCTGGTGATCACCACTGTCTGGGTTTTGGCCTCAGGCTTGCAGATCCTGAAACTCAGTTTTGACCAGAAGGCCAGGGTTGATCAGGAGGAGCAGACTGAGTCTCAGTACCCAAGGTCATAAGAGGCTGATCAAGTCCCCTCTTGTTCCTGTCTAATGGAAGACTTTTCTTTCTAGAACCTAAACTTCAACCAAAAACATTTGTTATATGTTCTTACTTGTATTTCCAGACACTCCCTTGTCAGAATTAACGTTCCTAGGAGGTAGAGTTAGTCTTAAAATGATGCTTGTGGAATCCCTAGAATAACATGGACACGGTGGCTCCTAGATGTGTGCCTCGTGATGGCCTGGGAATCACAGCACAGATAATGTTACAGCATGATAAGAATTGACAAAACGTTGACAGGTCACATCACTCTGGTGATTGGCATGTCAAAGCGTTATCTGCTTTTTCCTCTTGAACAATAGCTGATATGTGTTCTTAGCTTTTTCCTCTTCTATGCTCCCAAAGACTCTTCCCTTTCTATCGTGTGGTTTTCCTCAGATGTAGTGCCCCTGTTTTTTTTTAAAGTTTATTTATTTATTTTGAGAGAGACAGTGATAGCTTGAGTGGGGCAGTGGCGGGGGGGGGGGTGGTGGGGAGAGAGAGAGAATCCCGAGCAGGTTTCGCACTGTCAGTGCAGAACCCAACGCAGGGGTCGAACCCATGAACCATGAGATCATGACCTGGGCTGAAACCAAGAGTTGGATGCTCAACCAACTGAGCCACCCAGGTGCCCTCAGTTCACCTCTGCTGAAGCAGGGGCTATTTATATAAAACATAATCTGCATAGACCTACTGTTGTACATAATGCAGATTGAACTAAAATGGAGGTAGAACTGGATAAAGAAGATGTGGTACACACACGCACACACACACACAATGGAATATTACTTGGGCATCAAAAAGAATTAAATCTTGCCATTTCCAATGACATGGATGGTGCCAGATGGAATGTATTAGTGCTAAGTGAAATAAGTCAGTCGGAGAAAGACAATACCATATGATTTCACTCATGTGGAATTTAAAAATAAAACAGATTAACATAGGAGAAGGGAACGAAAAATAAAATAAGATAAAAAAACACAGGGAGGCAAACCATAAGAGACTCTTAACTATAGAGAACAAACTGGGAGTTGGTGGAGGGGAGGTGGGTGGAGGATGGGCTAAATGAATGATCAGCCTTAAGGAGGGCACTTGTTGGGATGAGCACTGGGTGTTATATGTAAGTGATGAATCACTCAATTCTACTTCTGAATCCAATACTATACTATGTGTTACCTAACTTCAATTTAAATAAAATCTTAAAAAAAAAAAAGATTAAAGCACCTAGCTTTAAAAAGTATTGTGTGGGAGGGGTGCCTGGGTGGCTCAGCTGGTTAAGCGTCCGACTTTGGCTCAGGTCATGATCATACGGTTCGTGAGTTCAAGCCCTGTGTAGGGGTCTGGGCTGTGCCCAGAACCTGGAACTTGCTTCAGATTCTGTGTCTCCCCCTTTCTCTGCCCCTCCCCTACTCATGTTCTCTCTCTCTCGCTCTCTGTCTCTCTCTGTCTCAAAAATAAGTAAACATTAAAAAAAATTCAAAAGTAGTGTATGGGAAATAAAAGCAGATAAACAAATGTGGATATCAAGAAAACAAAAATATAAATATATCTCCACGACCTACCCCTAGTTTCCGTTTAGCACTCAAACCATCGCCATCTTTTGTCCAAGATTAAAAAAATCTCAATCACTACAAGAAATGTTTCCTCTTCTTTGATGTTCTGTTCAAGTTATACTTAACATCACTGCCCTTTCTACTGTGAAAGGTGGTAGAAAGTAGGGAATAATACTGCTGTCGAAATCAGATTGTCTTGGGTTCTTATGCAACATAACCTCTCTGCATTGCCCACCTGTGAAATGAGGACAGTGATGGTACCTTCCTCACAGGGTCGTGGCAAGGACTCACAGAGCTAATACACATAAATTGCTTAGCACAATTCTTGGCGATACACTTAGCAAGTGGGAGCTTTTCCTCTCTCCTTCCCCCTCCTCTTTTTCTCTTTCTTTTTTTCCCCTGCCCTCTCTCAACATCTTGACTACCTATTTTATTATAAAATTATTTTCAGTGTGAGGTAAACAAGCATAGTGCTTGAACATGTCCACATCGCAACAGGTCGTTGCTGATAAATGTGTTCTCTCTCTTTTTTCTGCCTGTGTTATTCCATGAGTATTCCATTGGCATAACTGTCCACATATTCAATGCCTCATTCTAAATTACACCCCACCTACGCCCCTGATTCCACCATATGCTCTTGTTACGTGATGTCTCAAGTGCTCATAACGGACTCTTCACAGATGTATGGGATTTTCCTATAGTAAGCATCTCGTCTAAATATCTAAGCCAAGTCTGGCCTCTGCCACTGGAAAAAGCTTTTGTGATGTCTTCTCCTATGATTTTAAGGCTCAGTGCTCAGGGAAAGCAGACTCATTTCAATAAAATTACAAACGCAAGATAACTAGCAAAGTACATCTGCCGTTGGGGAGAATAATGAAGCTCCAAAGCATATGCTATTTAGGACAGTGCTCTACAGAAATATGTCATTCCTGCCTTCTGTTACTGTGGATAATGAAGTGTTGATTGGTATTTAAAACACAATGAACTTTATGCATGGGAAATAGAAATTAATATTTTGTTATTCCCCGCCTTTGTTGCTTACAGGACTAAAAATCTGCTGACTGTAGGCTCAGCCAACCCAGGTCCCAAACCCATGAAAACCTCATGTGACAAAACAGTGAAAGTCCAAAGCCCGCTG
This sequence comes from Acinonyx jubatus, assembly GCF_027475565.1. Taxonomy (NCBI): domain Eukaryota; kingdom Metazoa; phylum Chordata; class Mammalia; order Carnivora; family Felidae; genus Acinonyx; species Acinonyx jubatus. The sequence goes on from NC_069390.1 coordinate 107,118,721, forward strand.
ACATGGGTGGGATTGGTATCCTGACCCCTAGTCACACAGTACACCAGTGTTTCCATTGAGTGGGGGGCACAAGTGAATAGTAGCAGGAATTGGGAGAAACTGTAACAGGGGCAGAAGATATGGTGACCTCCATGGAGAAACAACATTCTTAAATCACTAAGAATAAGGAACTATAACCAGTTCTGCTCTGCCTAGAGCAAGGGTCAATATCCAAGAGGGCTGGGCCAACGGGAAGACTGTGGGGAATCTGGTAGAGAGATCAGAATCCTACAGGTCGGGGATCCTTGCAAAATAGTGTGAGATAACAAAAACAGGGTCAAGCCCCAGGAAAGAGGCTGGCAGGTAAGGGAGATCTAGAGCCCCCTCCGGCTGAGCTGAGGTGCAGAACCAGGCTCCAGTCCTAGAATCCAGCTCCAGTTTTACCCCAGTAGAGGAAAACCAGAAACTGCAGACTAGTCATGCAGATAGACCACAGCCAGTGGGGAGATGAATGCAAAACACCCATTGTCCCGGATTCACCCCCAAGAACACCAAATGCTGGGTCAAAAAGTAACTACCTAACTCCCTAGTACATGAAGCACTCCCAGTATCCTGCTGATTTAGACTTTAGTTTTCCACTGGGTGGAAATGAACTTGTCAGGTCGCAGACCTCTGGGGTTCATGGTAGTCAGAACGCATCAGACAGATGTGTTTGAATACTTTCAAAGCAATTCTACTGAGACATCAGACAATAGTGAACGAGTTCATCATGGTGACATCTCTCACCTTAAAAATCAATTATTAATTGAGAATCAATGAAGTAAAATGAAACACATCAGCATTTAACTAACGAGGGCCAGGTGAGGTGAAGTGATTTTGGACCACATGGTCTCTAAGTAGAAGCTAGCGCTTTGTCTGGTGCCCAACCAGGCGAACAGTGATCTGCCAATTCTGGACAAGTACTGGCAGGGTGGACTCACTGAGAAATGGTTCTCTTCGTTTCCTGTATGACTCGAAAATGTGCATGCGATAAATCTAGCCGGCACCCATGCGGTAAAGATTAGAGAGAAAAGAATGGTTTAGTGTGGCGTCAGGTAGTCAGGTAATAGACAAGGATAGGATGGAGTCTGAAAAGATTATTGCTGACATGCTCTGAGCTGCAGTTTTGACACATTGTTCTTTTTTTCTTTTTTTTTCTTTTTTGTTTACTTTGAGAGAGCCTGAGTGGGGGAGGTGCAGAGAGAGAGGGGGAGACAGAAGATCCGAAGCGGGCTCAGTGCTGACAGCACAGAGCCTGACACAGGCAGGGCTCAAACTCACTACCCGTGGGATCATGACCTGAGCCAAAGTCGGACCTCAGCCAACTGAGCCACCCAGATGCCCCTTGTCATACTGTTCTAAGGTTTAACTTATTGTACGTTTCAACCCGTCTAATTCTCGCTGAAGTTCTGCGAGGTATACGTGACCGTTATTCCCATTTCACAGGTGATATAAACTGACACAGCTAGTCAGTGGCAGGGTTCGTATCTAACCCAGAACACTGGCTTCGGAACCTGAGCATTTAACACCCAACTAATTCCTTTAAATTATTACAGTCATGGCTGGAGGACAGGGACTTTTAAATCTGTGTGATCGACTGCAGCATATTGTTAGAAGACTCTTGCCCTTTCCTTCAACTCTACCTTCTTCTGAAGATAGGCAGGAGTAAGATCTTCACGGTAGAGTGGCCGTATGATATGTCATCCAAACTGGGACACTTCCAAAAGTCAGAAGCTATTAATAACTTCACCAGGAAAACTGGGACATATGGTCAGACTACTCACAAGGTAAGTTTCAGCTTTCAAGACCTGCAGAGTATTGGAGAAGTTGTAGCAACCTGAATCTGACACACACAAATACGTGTATATTACTGTTTACGGTTGTTTTCACGAGATGAGGTGCCTGTATTTCATGGGCAATTTGAAGGTTTTGATGGATAATTTTGACTGTGCCTGCCTTACCCAAGGGTGGTAGAATTTAACCCCCTACAAAGAAACCACCCCATACAGTTAGGTGAAGGATTTTTCAAACAAGTTCTCTTATCTAGCAGGTTAGCCAACTTGTAGAAAGATGTTTTTGAGAGACTCTGTATGAACTGATAGCTTTTGATTTTCCTGCAAGAATTAATACAAATTCCAAATAAATGAGGTTTGCAAAGAGTTTTTTTTTTAAACTGCAATAGATTAATACACTTTTTTAAAATATAAATTCATCCCTTCCCTGAATTTGCTGAGCTGCCCTGTCACACTTTGCTAGGTGCTGGAGAGACAGCAGGAAACAAATTGGCAAAAAGAAAAAAAAAAATCTCAAACAAAACCTCCCAAAACAAGTGGAGACATTTACAGGTGGAGACAAGAGCTATGTTGGAAATAAAACAGAGGGTGTGATGGAGTAACCGGGGGGCAGTGTCAGGACAGGGGAATTCGAGTGTGGTCAGGGAAGGCTTCCTCGAGGAAGGGACATTGGATCTGAGACATCAATGACAAAAAGTTGCCAGTTACATGAGTCCCCGGAAGAGGCAACAGCAGGTGCAAAAGCCTGAACTCGTGCGCAGGGGTGGGAGGTGCAGGGGAGAGCAGGGATAGGGGCACCGGGGGCACCGCAGCTCCCACGTCCTGCGCATCTCCGTCTGTCACTCAGAGACCAGATTTCCATCTGTGTCGTCCCTTGAGCACTGGCTGTGTTTAGTGTGGATCGGGACCCAATAATGTCTGCATTGGGCAGGTGGCAGGCCTCACCTCTAGGTGAACCAGCCCAGCTAAGCACACTGCTGGACCTCCTGTGCAAAGACCTATTTCTTGGAGATGTAAAGAAGACAAAGAAGGAGGCCCCAGGCGGGAGCTAATCTCATAACTGAGGCATATTTCCTCAAGGCGATGGAAACTCCTTTCATATCCAGGTTTGAGAAGACCTTCTGGAGATTTTTCAAGAAGCCCAGGAGTAGAATCAAGCATCCGTGTGCTATTCAAAGGGGCAGCATTCTCCCAAAGTGGCTACATTAGAAAAAAGGATCATTCTAATTGGCTCCTAGCTACTTTGTTACCCTTGGGTCGCAGTTCACCTCCCTCCCCCTGCCAAGGTGTCATGTTCTCTTGTGCTTCTGTACATTTCATTACATTGTGCTCTCTGCCCTGAAGTCGCCCTCTCCCCCCATGCCCTGTCCTCTGTTCTTAAAGGTGTGTCAAGATTCAGTTTAGGACTGTTGCCTATGGGAAGCCTTTTCAGAAACCTCAACGCTGACCTCAGATCATCCCTCTCCCCTCCCCACCACCTACAGTCATGATCACCTAGGGGTTCCTCCAGCAGAGCAACCACATGCCTTGAAATTCTGCTGACAGAAACAATAAGAAAATACAATGTGTATTTACAGTAGGCATTGTTGTGGGCACTGAAAAAAGAGCAGACTAAAATCTCTGCTCTAATAGAATTTATTTTTGATGAGGGAAAACAGGCCGTAAGTGGATGAATAAATTCCTATAATTGGATACTATGCTGCTGTGAAAAAGAATCAGGAAGAGATATGTAGCTTGCTCTATGGCCTCTAGGATGTATAACTTGTCTAGTAAAATTCTGGACTTGGTGGGTTGGATCACTTCTGTGTAATGTCACTGAGCCTGTTTCTCTAGCTCCTGTGTTTTCAATAAACTAGTTAGATCTAGAAGTTGGATTGAATTCACGGGTTTGTTTGTTTGTTTGTTGGCAAAAATGCCTTGTCAGCAATGTGCTTCCTAGCGGGGAGGGACATAGCAGGAGAATTTATATCAATATTCCTTACAGTGGAAAATATATCATTGCAGTTTTGTATAATAACAAAACATATTTGGAAAGAGAAGGAAACATTGGTAAGCAAGGAAACTTGCAGTATAAAATTAATCCATATTGGTGATAATGAAGTTTATAAATGCTGAGAAAGAAGTTTTTGAAGCCAAAGAGGTATAATATAAGGGAAACACAAAAACATCCTACAAATAACTTGTTAAGATTTAGAAAACTCAAGCATGTGTGTGGAGGTGTGTTTAGAGATGACAGGGAAAGGATGTCCAGAAGCCATTTTGATTTCAATGGAAATGAGAGGGTTGGGCTAATAGATGATCCAGATGAGGATGTACAAATAGATATTATTTTTACATAATAATGATATAAATGTTTAATTATATCATGTGGGAGCAGTGAGATAACTGTTAAGAGAGCTAGAATACATACCAAGGATTATCAAATCAATGAGGGAAACCTTGCCCAACGCAGTGAAAGTAATTAACAGGTGAAAAAAGAAACAATAAAATAAATAGAACAAAATAAAATTTAAGAGAAGCATAAAACAAGGAAGGCCAATATCTGGTTTATCAGTCATTACACCAAATTTGAGTGAACTCATTTCTCCCAAAAGACAGGGTTTAAAAAAATCAACATCCAGTTACATATAGAATACAAGAAATCTGTCTATAAAACATGGCCTGCCCACCCCCCAAGTGTTGAAAAAATAAAGATATAGGCAAGGAAGCTATACCAGGAAAGTACACAGAAACAAAGCTAGCAGTGGTAATACTAATATCCATTCAAGGTGAGGAACATTAAATATGCTTTAAACAGAGCAATTAAATAGAGTAATTAGAGACATTATGTGGTTTTTTTTCAAGATTTTATTTAAATTCAAGTTAACGTATAGTGTTGTATCGGTTTCAGGAGTAGAATTTAGTGATTCATCACTTACATACAACACCCAGTGCCCATCCCAACAGGTGCACTCCTTAATGCCCATCCCCTATCCAGCCCACCCCCCACCCTCCTCCCTCCATCAACTGTCAGTTTTTTCGCTATCATTGAGTCTCTTGTGGTTTGTTTCCCTCTCTGTTTTTATATTATTTCCCCTTCCCTTCCCTTATGTTCATTTGTTTTGTTTCTTAAGTTCCACTTATGAGTGAAATCATACGGTATTTGCCTTCTCTGACTTATTTTGCTTAGCATAATATACTCTAGCTCCATCCACATCATTGCACATGGGAAGATTTCATTCCTTTTGATGGCTGATGTTCCGTTGTGCATATATATCATATCTTCTTTATCCATTTATCAGTTGATAGACATGTGGGCTCTTGAGGCACTATCAACAAGAGACATTATGTGTTAATAAAAGGTACAACCCAACAAGAGAGCATAAACTGAAAAAAAAAAATGATTGTGGAATCTCAGCAGAGGTGTCATAGTTTTTGAATCCCTTGAAATCTCCGAACACGAATATAGACAACAACTAGGAAAGCAACACTTCAACCCAAATAGTCAAGAAAATATCCCAACAATGGAGAATTTGGGTTAGGCCAAATCATCTACAACTTCAAGAGCTACGAGGAAGCACAGGTGTATGGGAGCAAAGGGAGGAGGGATAGAGGGCACTTCTGAGTGTCCCAAGAACCATGACCCGGAGATCAGCAACAAGTGCTCACTTCAACATGAGGGCATCCAACGCCGAATGAAGGAATAGTTTAACCTAGGAAGGGCTTTACATACTCCCATCTGTAAGTGAGTAGACAGAGGCTGAAGTAAGAGCTGAGCTGAGGTGGCCTGGGTGCTCAAGGCTCTCAGAAACACCCAGAAAACATAGAGCCAAGATGTAGGAGAAGCTTCTGATAATAGAACACACTGATCAGGGCAAGAAATCTTCTGGTAAAGGAGACAGAAGGGTCAGATAAGACTGTAAGAGGTGTCAGAGAATGGAAATATAAAAACCTGAGGGAAAGCTGGTGAAGATGGAGAAACTACATTTTTCATGTGATGGAAACAGTAATAAAAGGCCGTGAAATAAGTAATCCTGGCCCCACACATCCTCCTTCTAAAATTCCTAGATAACCCATCTCCCAGATAAGATATTGTAAAGGGGAAAAAATAGAATGATGGGACTATCATATTCACAGAGAATGATATATTGGAGAAATAGAGCTATAAAACAGAAGAAAATAGTTATTTGTTGTTTTAAACAAAGCTGTAGGAAATTAAAGAAAAACAGAAGCTATAAAAAGAATGCTCAGAGAACTTTGGAGAAAATCAGAAATCAAAGAAAACATTTCAGAAAGAGGTACCTGGAAAGTATAAGGAAAGCAGAGGAAGAAGAAAAGTGGGAAAAAAAATCAAACAGAAATGAAGGGAATAAAAGTTTTTGGAAGTGATAGTTATAGATGAGAGTCAAGGAAGAGTCAAAAGGAATCCAAAGAGAAAAGTCAAAGCAATGGCACAAAACAAACAAGGGTCCAAGGACCTATGGAGAGGGGAGAAGCCTGACTCAAGTTTGGTCAAGTCAGCTTAGCGGGTAGATTGTGCAGATCGGTGAGTGGGAACAAACAGTCCAGCTAATCATTTATTATTTTTTAAAAAGAGAATTTGGAGAGAAGTTGTAGTCTTATTTGTAAATAAGGATGTCATGAGCAAGTATCATCTAAATCACATGGGAAGGATGGTTCTTTACAGCAAGCCATTTCCTGGCACACAAATGGGTAGGTGGATTCCTACTCCTGACCTCTAAAACAACAGCTGTGTCCAGGAGCACAGGGCTCAGGTAAACCTCAAAATGGTCAAAGTGAAGATCTGGGCATTAGATACGATCATTAACATTGGGGGATTGCTGTTTCTAGGTCCTCTTAATGGACAGAGCTGGGAAGACAGGTGATATAGATACACAGAAATGTTTGTATTTCTATATCTACCTATAAATACTAACAACACGAATTCTTACAGATACCTCCAAATCCAATTCAACACCACAGTGTCCATTAGAGTTTGCTTCATTTCCATACACAGTAAAACCTTGGTTTGTGAGCCTAACTCGTTCTCGAAACATGCTTGTAATCCAAAGCTCTTGTATATTAAAGCGAATTTCCCCATAAGAAATAATGAAAACTCAGATGATTTGTTCCACAACCCAAAAATATCCATATAAAAATGATTACAATATTGTAATATAATACAAAAAATAAAGAAAATGGAAAATATAAAGAAAAACAAATAAATTAATCTGAACTTGCCTTTGAAAATCTCGTGGCTGGTGTGAGGGAGACAAGAGAGTGTAGGATGACTTTCACTATCACCGACGGAATCACTGCTATCTATTGGCTCAGTGGAATCTTTTTCTTTCAGTGAAACTTTAACAAGGAACCAATAACCTAGAATGAAGCAATGCATTCCTAAGCTTACTCTTGTATGGAAAAGCGAAGGACTGTCCATAGGTGCTTTTCTTTTTACTTAAAAATTTTTTCTTTAAAATGGTTAATTATTTTTGAGAGAGAGAGAGAGAGAGAGAGAGAGAGCGAGCATGAGTGAGGGAGGGGCAGAGAGAGGGAGACACAGAATCTGAAGCAGGCTCCAGGCTCTGAGCTGTCAGCACAGAGTTCAACGTGGGGCTGGAACCCACGAACTGTGAGATCATGACATGACCTGAGCCCAAGTCGGATGCTTAGTTGACTGAGCCACCCAGGCACCCCCATAGGTGCTTTGAAGTGACAAAAAATACAATAGTGCCTGTGTGGACACCTTCCAACGTTCTGGAAAAAATCACTGATTTCTGACAAACACTGTGGCCTGAGACCGAGCAATTGAGCATGGGAGATGATTGCCCATTCCTGCAGAGAGAGAGAGAGAGCGAGAGAGCGAGAGAGCAAGAGAGAGAGAGAGAGAGAGAGAGAGAGAGAAAACCATTGGTTCAGTTGTGATCATGTGACATTTGGCATCACATACTATTCGTATTCCAAGACACTGCTAGTTTGTCACGTTAAAATTGATGAGCAGTGTTTGCTCATCTTGCAGAACACATTACTCAAAATCCAAGGTTTTATTGTATTTTTAAAATTTGAGACAGAGAGAGTGTGAGTGGGGGAGAGGGGCAAAGGGAGAGAGAGAGAGAACCCAAAGCAGGTTTCGTGCTCAACCCCGGGGCCCCACCCAGGGCTCAATCCCACAATCCTGGTACCATGACCTGAGCTGAAATCAAGAACCGGTGGCTCAACTGACTGGGACACCCAGGCACCCCTTCATTTCCATATTTGAAACTCCATTCTACAACAGGGATAAAACTAGTATATTAACATCTTTGTGCAAGTATCCAAGATATAATGAGTATTTGTTGCCATCAAGGTTCCCTTCCTCACCCCACTCGAGCCCTGACATCCTGTGCTAGGTATCCCACTCAGGTTCCAACAGTGTTAAGTAGGCCACCCTCCAACTCAGATGTACTCCTTCCTCACCTGCTTGGGTCCTGACACCCTGGTCTCAGCTGTCCCTCTGCCACAGCAGCACTCTTCTCAACCCTCCTGTGCTGGGAGCATTCCTTCCCATTGCCCCCTAAGTATGCACACCTTGCTTAGCCCACCCAATGAATGACTTCCGGGCTGACATGTACGGGAAGGGAGTGAAAAGGAGAGGAATTGGAAAAGAAAGATGACCTAATAAACCCGATGCGAATCTGATTTCCTTTCTCTTAAAACGGAATCTTCCTTCATTCTATTTGTTCTATAACACACACGAATTCCATTTTATTATCATTATTTTAGTTTATTTTATAGATGAAATTGTTGCTTTTATTTAATGGAATATATGAACAATGAACAGGTGAACACGATTTAAAAACACTACATATTCACTTAAGTCATAGAAGAAAACCTATTTTTTGTCCTCAGCAACCTTTTAAAGACTAATCTCCATGTGTTTGATTACTGATGCCACACTTATTTATATTTACAAAACACAAAACAGAAAAACGCAATTGAATCGATCTTTCTGCCTGTATTCTCCAGATACTGTTTTCCCTTTAAAACCCCAATAGTTTTCCTATAATAGGTCTCATTGCTCGCTGTTTTGGGTTGATTTTCCCAAGTACACAGCGCGTACTTTTAGTAAGTAGGTTTATGGCTTTTTTATTAAAAAGAAGTTTTCTTGAATTGTAGCAAAGCACCGAAACTGCACAGCAACTGGTCTTTCCTGCCCCCTTTCAGGCCATCCCTCCTGCACAGGGAAATTCTTTGCCCACAAGGGCACTTTGGTGGGAAATTTCGAGATGTAGGGACTTAACTTCTATGAGCTTTTAACTCGTAGATTTTAAGAGGAAATCGAGGAGAATGCCGTTGGTGTCGTGCGAAGCGCGTAACAAACGCAGTGTGACATTTCTCCTGCTCGAGGAGATTCCAATTTGCGAAGGGAGCACAGGTCCTCACTTCATCCTGCAAAGTCTCCCCTGAAACCCGAAATCCGCGTCAGCACCGGAGCCTTAAGTGACGCTCACACGCGCGCATGCTCCGTTGGTGTAGCAGCGCCCCTCCTTTTCCGCCAGGAGGAACTCCCGTTTGTTTATTAAATTACGACAGTCGTAAACTGAGATTTTTGTGCCGGCTTCCTAGTTTTACGACGACAGCAACAATGGCGGCCACCAGTGGCAGGTTTGAAAGTGAGAGAAGTATTGAAGAACGTAAAGAACAGACCAGGATTGCCAGAGCCGAGGTGTTGCGCCAGGTATCTCCGTTTTGGGGGTTTTGGAGTCATTTAGAATTGGGAATGGACGGTTCCTGGGAACTAGGCCTCTGGCTGTCTTCCTAACCCCCTCTCTTCTTTCGCCACCTCAATGTCTCACCTAATCTGGGTGAGGGTCTCCCTTTGGGATGCGCAAAAAGTCTTGGTTATCTCCCGCGTCGGAGATGCGTTGGCAGTCTCTAGTTGCTCATTCTCTTTTTAGGAAGACCTGTTTCTTTCCTGAGTTTACTTAATTTTGAATTTCTCCATTCTTGATATTTCCATCATTTGGCTACCAGGGGCAGCGCCCTTTTGAGGTACTCTGCCACTAATGACGGCTCTCCCAGCGCGTTTCACAGCCTCGGTCCTCGCCCCTCCTGTATCTGAAATAAAAATTCCCGTTTTCAGAAATACATGTGGGGCACATTGCAACAGACTGTTTCACGCTCTTGTCTTACTATTGATATCAGTTGGAGGGTTATTGTAAATCCTTACTGATCAATGCAAGGATTGGCAGGAGAGATTCGAAAAAGGTTAAGACACATTGTATTTTTAAGGTTGAGATGCATAGAAGTAACCTGTAAAGAATGGAGGAAGTAAACTGTATTATCTGACAAGATGTAAGAATGAAGGGGAAAAGTTGTGACTGGAGAGCAGCATGGGGTACAAGTGGGCGTTTTTGTTTTTGCTTAAGATGGAATACTTTTAAATAAATACCGATGAGAAAGAGCTGGTAGAGGGGAAAGGCATAATGACTGTAGCCAGATGTCAAGGGGAAGAGTAGGCGATTAGTGTTGGACAGGTGAATGGTTGGTATTGTTCTCTGATTTCAGCATACTGTAACATACATGTATAATAAATATTCTTCATCCTTGCTTTTTTGGTATTTCGGGCAGTTTTTGGAGGGAGTAGGATTTGTAAGCTAGGATAAACTTTATAGTAAAGGGGACTCTGGATGACTCCAGTCGGTTAAGCTTCTGACTCTTGATTTTGGCTCAGGTCGTGATCTCACGGGTTCGTGAATTTGAGCCCCATGTTGGGCTCTGTGCTGGCAGTGTGAAGCCTGCTTGTGATTTTCTCTTTCCCTCTCTCTGTCTGTCCCTCCCCTGCTCATGCTCTCTTGCTCTCTCTCTCTCAAAATACATAAATAAACTTAAACTTTTTTGTAGTAGAGATACCCATAGAGTTTGAGAAGGACAAAACCAGCTTTGGAGTTTGGAGAGAGAATGAAAAGGCGAAAGCAACCTCCTAGGAAGAACTTATTTTATTTGACTAATTGTTGAAAGATGAATACACATTAGCAACACGATCATTTGTTTTTAGAAAGATGATTCTTCCTGAAGCATTTGAGGGCATGGGTAGAAGAATATGACATTGCAGATTGAAGGCATTGCCATTCTCCTAACACTGAAGTCCCAGGCAGTAGCAGTGGGATGGTGAAAGAAAAAGAGATTCAAGTCCTATTTAAGACAGGGAGCTTGGGCAGAGGGGGCGGTCTACTATAGATCCCAGCATTCTGTCCCTGATTCATTAGAGACTGGTGATGTGATTAGTAATGTGGAAGGAGAGGGTTTAAAAAAAAAAAAAAAAAATATATATATATATATATATATTTTGCCCCTATACTTTGGTAGAAGCAAATTCCTGTCAGGGACAGACAGTGATTTATGAGACTTTATATGAAAGTGGAAAATGACTTTGTTTTACTTTTTTTTGCGAAACATAATTGGATCATTTGTTAATTTTTCTTTTTTCATTGTTTTAGGCTAAAGCAAATTTTGAAAAGGAAGAGAGGCGTAAAGAACTTAAACGACTTCGGGGTGAGGATACATGGATGCTACCTGATGTGAATGAGCGAATTGAACAGTTCTCACAGGTGAGTACTAACAGGTTTACTTGATGTAACAAATCTGTCTTTTTTTTTGCTCTTATTCAAGTTAATATTGGAAAAGCAACTTTATTTTTTTTATTTTTTATTTTTCAATATATGAAGTTTATTGTCAAATTGGTTTCCATACAACACCCAGTGCTCATCCCAAAAGGTGCCCTCCTCAATACCCATCACCCACCCTCCCCTCCCTCCCACCCCCCATCAACCCTCAGTTTGTTCTCAGTTTTTAAGAGTCTCTTATGTTTTGGCTCCCTCCCTCTCTAACCTTTTTTTTTTTTCCTTCCCCTCCCCCATGGGTTTCTGTTAAGTTTCTCAGGATCCACATAAGAGTGAAAACATATAGTATCTGTCTTTCTCTGTATGACTTATTTCACTTAGCATCACACTCTCCAGTTCCATCCATGTTGCTACAAAGGGCCATATTTCATTCTTTCTCATTGCCACGTAGTACTCCATTGTGTATGTAAACCACAATTTCTTTATCCATTCACCAGTTGATGGACATTTAGGCTCTTTCCATAATTTAGCTATTATTGAGAGTGCTGCTATAAACATTGGGGTACAAGTGCCCCTATGCATCAGGACTCCTGTATCCCTTGGGTAAATTCCTAGCAGTGCTACTGCTGGGTCATAGGGTAGGTCTATTTTTAATGTTTTGAGGAACCTCCACACTGTTTTCCAGAGTGGCTGCACCAGTTTGCATTCCCACCAACAGTGCAAGAGGGTTCCCGTTTCTCCACATCCTCGCCAGCATCTATAGTCTCTTGATTTGTTCATTTTGGCCACTCTGACTGGTGTGAGGTGATATCTGAGTGTGGTTTTGATTTGTATTTCCCTGATGAGGAGCGACGTTGCGCATCTTTTCATGTGCCTGTTGGCTATCCGGATGTCTTCTTTAGAGAAGTGTCTATTCATGTTTTCTACCCATTTCTTCACTGGATTATTTGTTTTTTGGGTGTGGAGTTTGGTGAGTTCTTTATAGATTTTGGATACTAGCCCTTTGTCCAATATGTCATTTGCAAATATCTTTTCCCATTCCATTGGTTGCCTTTTAGTTTTGTTGGTTGTTTCCTTTGCTGTGCAGAAGCTTTTTATCTTCAGGAGGTCCCAATAGTTCATTTTTCCTTTTAATTCCCTTGCCTCTGGGGATGTGTCAAGTAAGAAATTGCTGCGGCTGAGGTCAGAGAGGTCTTTTCCTGCTTTCTCCTCTAGGGTTTGGATGGTTTCCTGTCTCACATTCAGGTCCTTTATCCATTTTGAGTTTATTTTTGTGAATGGTGTGAGAAAGTGGTCTAGTTTCAATCTTTTGCATGTTGCTGTCCAGTTCTCCCAGCACCATTTGTTAAAGAGGCTGTCTTTTTTCCATTGGATGTTCTTTCCTGCTTTGTCAAAGATGAGTTGGCCATACGTTTGTGGGTCTAGTTCTGGGGTTTCTATTCTATTCCATTGGTCTATGTGTCTGTTTTTGCGCCAATACCATGCTGTCTTGATGATGACAGCTTTGTAGTAGAGGCTAAAGTCTGGGATTGTGATGCCTCCTGCTTTGGTCTTCTTCTTCAAAATTACTTTGGCTATTCAGGGCCTTTTGTGGTTCCATATGAATTTTAGGATTGTGGAAAAGCAAGTTTATATACAGTTTTCACAAGTTACAGAATGAGTATTACATAGTTGGCATTACTGACTGGTTTTATCTCCCTGGCAGAAATAATATATTTTGATATTTTTGGACATTATAACAGACAGATTTTGTTAGTTGAGTTGATGGGTAGGAAGTTTAATAAATTTCTGGCCCACTTATATCAAGCTTGTGGATCTAAAAAATTATACCCTTTAATATTTTTTAAAAATTTATTTAAGTTTATTTATTTTAAGAGAAAGATAGTGGGAGAGAGAGAAAACGTGTGAGCAGGAGAGGGGCAGAGGGAGACGCATAGAGAGAATCCCAAGCAGGCTCCATGCTTTCAGTACAAAACCTGACATGGGGCTCAAACTCATGAACTGTGAGATCATGACTAGAGCGGAAGTCAGATGCTTAGCTGACTGAGTCACACAGGTGCTCCTACATTTTATATGGCCTAATAATCTTCTATAAATTCTTACAGGGCCATAGAATAATATATATACACACACACACACACACACACACACACACACACACACACACAGTTTGTGTATAAATGTATTTATTTGATTATATCTGTCAGATGAATCTACAAATCAATTAAAACTAAAACATCCCCCATATTTTCCTGGTAAGGTATCTCAGCTCTGTGACTTATTTGTGGGGCATATATAATAGATGCCCACATCTAAATCTCAGAGGATTTTATTTCAATGTATTTGTTGTCTCATTTCATGAAAATATGGTTTTTGGAATACAGATTTGTTTTTCCTCAAAATACTTGTTTTATTTTTTTTAATTAAGTTTTTCCCCATGATCCATTTGCTCAAATTACCTCTGATGCTTTTATTTATTTATATATTTATTTATTTAATGAATATAATTTATTGTCAAATTGGCTAACATACAACACCCAGTGCTTATCCCAACAGGTGACCTCCTCAATGCCCATCACCCACTTTCCCCCCTCCCCCACCCCCTTTACCCCTCAGTTTGTTCTCTGTATTTAAGAGTCTCTTGTGGTTTGCCTCTCTCCCTATTTGTAATGATTTTTCCCCCTTTTCTTTCCCCCATGGTCTTCTGTTCAATTTCTCAAGATCCACATATGAGTGAAAACATATGATATCTGTCCTTCTCTGACTGACTTGTTTCACTCAGCATAATACCTTCCAGTTCAATCCACTTTGCTGCAAATGGCATGATTTCATTCTTATTGCCAAGTAGTATTCCATTGAATATATAAACCACATTTTCTTTATCCATTCGTCAGTTGATGGACATTTAGGCTCTTTCCATAATTTGGCTATTGTTGAAAGTGCTGCTATAAACATTGGGGTGCACGGGCCCCTGTGCATCAGCACTCCTGTATCCCTTGGGTAAATTCCTAGCAGTGCTACTGCTGGGTCATAGGGTAGGTCTATTTTTAATTTTTTGAGGAACCTCCACACTGTTTTCCAGAGCGGCTGCACCAGTTTGCATTCCCACCAACAGTGCAAGAGGGTTCCTGTTTCTCCACATCCTCACCAGCACCTGTTGTTTCCTGAGTTGTTCTTCTTAGCCACTCTGACCGGTGTGAGGCTTTGATTTGTATTTCTCCCCTTGGAGAGAAAGTCTCCCCTTGGTGGTGGTGGTGGGGAGAAAAATAGCGACACCCCAGTCTCTCCTCCACTGACTGAGTGTCCCAAAGCACTCTGTTCCAGCCGTTCTCACTGTGCTGCGGATGCAAACAAGGTGGTTTGTCCTGCTCTGCCGACTCCCGTGCCTGGTGCTTGGCTGGGACTCAAACTCCCGCTCCGTGCGCCCGGGTACTGGGGAAGCACCGTTACACGCTGCTGGATATGTGGTCCCCGACTGGCGGGCGCAGCAGGCTTCGTCCTCCCCTGCAGCACTCCAGGGAGGGGATTGCTTTCTCCTACTGCAGACTGCATCCCTGACCTAGCCACTGAGCCTGGGGCTGGCTCCCTCCTTCCCAGTCACATGATCTGGACACCTGACCCCAGTCCAGAGCAAGCCCCGCAGTTAGAGATTGGCTCTTTCTCCATCCTGGTTTGAGGTTTTTCTCTTGTCCAGATACAGTCCTATGCTTCCCCAGCTGCACTTTCTCTTCCCTTTGTCTCTCTGCAGAAGGGGATCCCTCCCCTCCTTTCGTTTTATCTCTCCCAGTTCAGAATCACGCACTTACGGCCCGTCAGATTGTCCCTGTGGGTCCCTGGAAGCAAGTGTCTCTTTTCCTCCTGGACTCTCAGAATTCACAGTCCTTTAGCTTCAGCACTGCTTTGTTTGATAGACGAGGGAGCTTGGGATCCCCCTACTTCTCCGCCATGTTGGCCCCTCCTCTACTGGGTGATTTTTCAAAATGCTTGTTTTAAAGTAAGATAAAACTAAATTCCTTTCTCACCTCTTTAAAATGATTATTTATAGGAACACTCTGTGAAGAAAAAGAAGAAAAAAGACAAGCACTCAAAAAAAGTAAAGAAAGAGAAGAAAAAAAAGAGTAAGAAACAGAAGTATGAAAAAAGCAAGGAGTCAGCTGATAGTTCATCGGTAAGTATGTATTAAAGCCAGCCAAAGCAGCTGCTTGAGAAAATTGTATTTGAAGGAATGATGTTTAGGAACTTAGAATATATGAGAACTGAAGGAACATGACTAGCTAGGGTATGAAAACGCCTGGGAAACATCGACTTGGAGATGTCTAGGAAATGCTGGAAACATGGATCTTAGGTTACAGAGAAAGGTAGGAGGATGGAGTTAGAATTTGGGGGCCATTGCTCTGTGAAGCCATGAGAATAGATGAATTGTCCAGGGACACTGAAGAAAAAGGGGGGCACGACACTGAAGAGCCAGGCAGGAGTAAAGGCTGTTCAGTAGAGGTAGCTGGAAATTGGAAGCAGCTGCAGGGAAAGAGCAGTTGCGCACACATAAAAGACGAGAGTTTTAAGCCATTTGTGAGTCTACTACTCTTGTTTACTTTTTTTAATAGAAATTAACAATTCTTTAAAATAGGACATGGTAATATATTTATCTTCATGGTCAAAAGGATGTGGCCCCACTGTGTCTCTAGCCGGTTCTGGGATGAGAGGACTCACAGAGGAAGGGAAAGCCTCTCATGAGTATTTTCAGGAAGAAAGAGGTACATGGTGCTTAGAGAGCTGTGGGCTATAGATGTTGAGGGATAGTTTGGTTTCCTAGGTCTGATCTTCAGAGGGTTGTATGTGCAGGTGAATCACCAAATTCCCAAGTGTAGCCCTCTTGCCGTTTCAGAAACTGAGCGTGTGGTGGTACCCCCTGAGATGATAAATGGCTCGTGGAAGCCTGTCTTAGGTGAGAATGCAGTTTATTAATTCACAGCGGATACTTTATCCACAGCTGGATACTTTGGTCAGGTAGCCAGCATATTTTGTAGTGGTAGGAATATTTAGGTTTTACAGAAAAAAATTTGTTAAATATAATTCAGGACGAAGTGAGTTGGAAAGTCTTAGAGCAGAAAGAAGGTAGAAACGGTGTTTCCACAGCTCTGTGTGGAGTTGCTGGTCCTGTTGAGAAACTGAAAGAAGTGAGTGATCCTCTTTGTGAAAAGAAGTTTGTATTTAAAGTTGTTTATTTCAGTGGGATTTATGAAACTCCCTGGGGTTTACGCAGAGATCACAGGTTCGGCATCCCTGTCCCATGGGGATGGATCTGGCAGGCAGAGTAAACATTTAATAATCTGACTCAGGGTGCTTGCTTCCTTTTAGAGGCACACTGCCTGTTATTTCTCTTTGTTCTTCCCTAGAAATACAGTTGCCCCTTGAACAGCATGGGCTTGAACTTTGTGCATCCACTTACAAGCAGATGTGTTTTAGATAAATATAGTACAGTACTCTATTTTTTCTTCCTTATGATTTCCTTTTTTCTAACTTACTTTATTGTACGAATAGGTGCATAATTCATATAACATACAAAATACATGTTTGCTGATTATGTTATCGGTAAGTCTTCAAGTGCACCCATAGGCTATTAGTAGTTACATTTTTGGGGAGTGAAAGTTGTATGTGGATTTTTGACTATGTGGGGAGTCAGCACCCATAATCCCCTCGTCACGTCATTCACTGGTCAGCTGAATAGATAAGTCTTTTTGTTGCAACATACAACGTGTACACTTTTACATATATAATAAGTTGTATAACTGTACCTTGGAGAGAGTTGTTTAAGTGAAAGGTCAGCGAAAGCACAGAGAGTTCCAAACAAGATGAACACAAGATGGTGTCTACACCATGGCACCAAATAATTAAAGGGTCAAAGGTTAAAGATAAAAAGAGAATCTTAAAAACATCAAGAGAGAAACAAAAAGTTACCTACCAGGGTAAAACCTATAAGGCTATCTATCAGCTGATTTTTCCTCAGAAACTTTGCAGGCCAGAAGGGAGTGGCATGACATAGTCAAAGTGCTGAAAGGAAAATGCCTACAACCAACGACATTCTCCCGGGCAAGGTTATCATTCAGATTTGAAGGACAGATGAAGAGTTTCCTAGACAAACAAAAGATAGACGAGTTTATCACTACTAAACCAGCCTTACCAGAAATGTTAAGGGGACTTCTTTTTTTTTTTTTTTAATGTTTATTTATTTTTGAGAGAGAGAGAGTGAGAGAGAGAATGAGTGGGGAAGAGGCAGAGAGACAGAGACACAGAATCCAAAGCAGGCTCCAGGCTCTGAGCTATCAGCACAGAGCCCGATGTGGGACTTGAACTCACAAACCATGAGATCATGACCTGAGCTGGAGTCAGCAGCCCAGCTGACTGAGCCACCCAGGTGTCCCAAGGGGACTTCTTTAAGTGGAAAAGAAATGGCCATACTTAGACATAAGATTAATATGAATAAAAAGATGTAAAATAGGACAATACGTACATAAAATGTGGGGAAGGGTGTAAAAAGGGAAGAGAAGGAGAAAAATATTTTTTTTTAAGAAAATGTTTGAACTTAGATGACCATCAAATTAATATAGACAGCTGTTAACTTAGGATGTTATGTATGAACCTCATGCTAACCACAAACCTGAAACCTATGATAGACTCAAAAAGTGAAGAGAAAGAAAGCCAAACAAAAGACTATAAATAATCATTTGATCACAAAGAAAGAGCAAGAGAAGAAAGGAAAGAACTATGAAAACAATAGAAAACAGATTTTAAAAATGGCCATAAGTACATACCCGTCAATAATTACTTTAAAAGTAAATGGCCTAAATGCTCTAATCAAAAGACAGAGTGGTGGAGTGCATAAAATACCAAGAGCCATCTATGTGCCATCTGCAAGAGACTCAACTCAGACATAAAGATTCACCGTGCAAATGGAAGTGGAAAAGAAAACTGGGGTAGCAATATTTATATCCGATAAAATAGACATTAGAACAAAGACTACAACAGAGACAAGGGCATTACGTAGTGATTATCCATTGATTCCACTATTGGGTATTTACCCAGGGAAAATGAAAACACTAACTTGAAAAGATACATGTACCACTATGTTTACTGCACCATTATTAACAACAGCTAAGACTTGGAAGCAGCCCAAGTGTCCATCAGCGGATGAATGGATAAGGAAGATGTGGTGTGTACACACACACACACACACACACACACACAGGAATATTACACAGCCTTAAAAAAGGATGCGATTGTGCCATTTGAGACAACATGGAAGGACCTGGAGGGTATTACAGTAAGTGAAATAAGTCAGACTGAGAGAGACAAATACCATATGGTTTTCTCATAAATGGAACCTGAAAAAGATGAATGGGTACACAAAAAGAATAAGAACTGTAAATATGGAGACCAAACTGATAGCTGCCAGAGGGGAGGGGTGTAGGGGGTTGGGTAAAATGGGTGAATAGAAGAGGGAGGTACAGGCCTCCAGTTAAGGAATGAGTAAGTCACGGGAATCAAAAGCAGAGCATAAGGAATATAGGCAGTGATGTAAAAGCAGCATAACGGGGCAGATGGTAGCCACATTGTGGTGAGCACAGCATAATGTATAAACTTGTCAAGTCACTAAGTTGCACACCTGAGACTAATGTAACATGGTAGGTCAACTGTACTCAAAAAAGAAAGAGAAAAAAACCCTCATGTGTAGGTTAACAATAAATATCCTTTGAATCTTGGACTTTGAAAAAAAAAATTACTGTGACTTATTTTTGGGCCCAGCCTGTGATCTATCTTGATGAAAATTCCATGTGTATTTGAAACAAGTGTGAATTCAGCTGTTGGTAGGTGTAGTATTCTATAAATGCCAGTTTGGGAAAGTTGATTAATAGTGTTAAGTATTTTATATTTTTACTGATTTTTGATTTTTCTCTTCTGTCAGTTATTGAGAGAGCAGTATTAAAATCTCTAACTGTAGTAGATTTTTGTCTATTTCTCCTTCAGTTTTGTCAGTTTTTGTCTTATGTATTTTGAAGTTAGTTACTAAGTATGTACACATTTAGAATTGTTATATCTTTTTTTTTTTTTTCAACGTTTATTTATTTTTGGGACAGAGAGAGACAGAGCATGAACGGGGGAGGGGCAGAGAGAGAGGGAGACACAGAATCGGAAACAGCCTCCAGGCTCTGAGGCATCAGCCCAGATCCTGACGCGGGGCTCGAACTCCCGGACCGCGAGATCGTGACCTGGCTGAAGTCGGACGCTTAACCGACTGCGCCACCCAGGCGCCCCAAGAATTGTTATATCTTTTAGATGAACTGGCCATTATATTTTTGTGAAATGTTTCTTTTTATCTCTAGTAATACTTTTGTTGTAGGTAACTTTGTTTCATGTTAATAAACTTCAGCTTTGTTATTTGTTTTTTCATTTTTTATTCCTTTATTTTTAATTTCTTTTGTTTTTATTGAAAATATTCTTGTAGACAGTGTATATTTGGGTCTTGCTTTTTTTTTTTTTTTCCAACGTTTATTTATTTTTGGGACAGAGAGAGACAGAGCATGAACGGGGGAGGGGCAGAGAGAGGGGGAGACACAGAATCGGAAGCAGGCTCCAGGCTCTGAGCCATCAGCCCAGAGCCCGACGCGGGGCTCCAACTCACGGACCGCGAGATCGTGACCTGGCTGAAGTCGGAGGCTTAACCGACTGCGCCACCCAGGCGCCCCTGGGTCTTGCTTTTTTATCTAACCTATCAATTTCTTCCTTTTTAATTAGAGGCTTTTCTGCACTATCTAATATAGTAGCCGTATGTGGTTTTTAAAATTTTAATTAAAATTCATTAAAGTAATATTAGATTGAAAATTGATTTCTTCATTCTCATTTGCCAAATATTTTTTGTAAATTTTTTTTAATGTTTATTTCTGAGAAAGAGAGAGAGAATGCGAGCAGGGGAGGGACAGGGAGAGAGGGAGACACAGAATCCGAAGCAGGCTCCAGGCTCTGAACTATCAGCACAGAGCCCGAGGTGGGGCTTGAACTCATGAACTGTGAGGTCATGACCTGAGCCGAAGTCCGACGCTTAACCAACTGAGCCACCCAGGTGTTCTGCCAAATATTTTAAGTATTTAGTTATCACTTATGGCTAGGTTATGCCCACTGTATGGGGCAGTGTAGTATAGAAAAATTCTATTGGATAACAGTGGTTTAGATCATTTATGTTTAATGTAATTATAGATCTTTCTTGACTTACAGTTGGGTTATGTCCCAACAAACCCACTGTAAATTAAAAATATCGTAAGTCAAAAATGCACTCTATACACCTAACCTACTGACTGTTACGGTTAAGTCTAGCCCACCCTAAATGTGCTCACAGCGCTTAACATTAGCCAATAGTTGGGCAAAATCATCTAACACAAATTCTGTTTCCTTAGCTCAGTAAGATTGTCATATTCAGCTCGAGTCAACCCTTTCTTGTGCCTTGGTCTGGAAAGTGCTTTGAGGCAAAAAGCTGTGGAGATAGTAATGATAACATTCACCTCATTTGTTTCCCTTTTCAGGGATCATGGCCTGGTATTACTGAGATTCAGTGTTCCGAATAGAGCTTCAAACATTTTCCATTATTATTTCTATTTCTGTGTATTTCTATTTTGATGCCATTTATTTTGTCACGGACAGAGGCAGAAGTCCTTAAGTTCCTTTGATTTTTACTGGTAGCACTTTGCTGTCTGGGTTCCATCTTAGAGATTTTGGCTGATAGGATCAGGGGTATGGTTATTATAAAGGCTGCATATGAGAACAAGAGTTCTGGGAGCTCTGTTAGGTCAAGCACATTAAGCTTGATGGTGTAGGAGTTCTTCAAGGTAAAATGGAGGATTGAAAAACTGAAATCCACAGAAGGACTGAGGTCATAGCATATTGGGGAGAGGGAAATAGCAGCCATGCTGAAGTAGTGAGCTGACTGTGCAATGGTGAAAGTGAGAAACAAAGTTAACAGACAGGGAATGAAGGCAGGCGCTTTGTACACAATGGTGCAGGTATCACCCTTCTGTAAACAAATAACAAGAATACTAAGTGTATCATTGATGCTTCTTTCCTTCAGTGCCTGGTATTTAATGCTTGAATGCTGGCTGCCGATTAATGTTTCTGATTAGGGCTATTGGAAGGGTAGAAAAAGAGGATTTAGTTAATTTTAGGTTCACCTTTATTGCATGCCAACTCTGTCAGACACTGGTATAGACACATGGAATGTAAAAATATAGTTTTTTTTTTCAGGCCTTTGGAGAACTCATTTTGTAGCTAGATAAATAGATACATAATTTCAATATGCAGTCTCCTGATGCCAAGACAGAACAATGTATTAAGGGAAAGAGGATTTCATCTGCAGACTTGTTGGGGAGATAATATTTGAGTTGAGACCTGAATAATGACTAAGAATTAGCCAGGCACAGAAGGTTATTGGCATTTCAGGCACAAGGAATTATGAGAGCAAAGGCCTGGAAGTGAGATAACATGGTGTATGTATGTGTATATGTAAGTAGATAGAACTACGAACAATATGATAGCACTAGGTTACAAAACAAGGGGGGAGTGGATGGTGATGAAAATGGAAGAGTTGATAGGGCCTGTAAACCAAGAGCTCTGGCGCTATTCAGTAGGAAGTGTGTCCTCTAATTAGGTTCAGTTGCATTTACCAGAAAATCTGAGAGTTGCCATAGGTTAAACAAGACAGTTAACTTTTCTCTCTCATGAAAGAATCAGGTAGGCAGTCTGGGACTCGTGTGGTCTTCCGGGACTAAGGCTTCTTCTGTTTTGCCCGTCCCTCATCTTTATAGCATTACCTCTTCATCTAGGTAACAAGAAAGGGGACCCTCTCTTTCATAATTTGTCTTCCCGAAAGTCCCACATAATACCTTCATTTCAGTGTCATTGGACACTTGACTATAGGGCTTTGCTTTGCAGCAAGGGAGGCACGGTAGGTCTCCCAATAAGATTGGGTTCTGTTGGTAAGAAAGAAGAGGAGCTCTGTGACAGGGAGCCGTAGAAGGGGTCGTATGTGCCCTTTCTGTTTCTCCAGATGTGTCTGGGGTGGAGATTGGAGAAGGAAGGACCGGCGTCCAGGTTATTGCAGTTGTCCGGGTGTGAGACAAGATCTGACCTAGGATGCTTCAGGATGGACAGGAGAGGTGTGTATTAGTTGGGGCTTTTGGTTGCAGGCAATAGAGATAAAACAAATTGGCTTATCCAGAAAAGGGGGGACACTTTATTTTTTTTTAATTTTTAAAAATATTTATTTGTTTTTGAGAGAGAGAGAATGCGGGGCAGGGGCAGAGAGAGAGGGACACACAGAATCTGAAGCAGGCTCCAGGCTCCGAGCTGCCAGCACAGAGCCTGATGTAGGGGCTTGAACTCACAGACCCCAAGATCATGATCCGAGCCGAAGTTGGACGCTTAACCAACTGAGCCACTCAGGCACCCCAGGGGGGCAATTTATTATTAGAGTACAAAAGTCTCGTAGTACCTCTAGGTGTGGGAATGCAGCTGGCCTTCAGGAATGGCTGGAACTAGAGTTGTAATGCTTTTATGAGTTGTCTTGCCATCTTCCATTTTTGTTTTTCTCCGAGTTCACTTTTTTTCTTGGTAACAGATCAGTGTTCTGCTGAATTGTGTCCTCATGGCAAAAATGGCTTCTGCCAATGCATTTCCAGTTCTCTTTAGAGCAGTCCCATTTTGTTTTGATTTCAAATTCCTGGAGAGTAACTCAGATTGATATCAACTGGGTCAGAATCCTACCTTTGAACCAGTCAGTTATGGCCAGGGGTGGAAGTGGGGTCCCATGGTAGGCATGTGGTGTTCACTGGATGATGTATTTGAGAAAATATTTTGGAAATGAAAATAGTAGGTTTTGATGGGAGGGGCAAAGTTGATCCTAAGATTGTTGACTTGGTTAAGTGGGTGGTTGGTGGTACCAGGTGATTCAGTTCAGCAATTCAGGAGGAGGAACAGGTTTTATGGAAGAAGATGATGGGTGTATGTTTTGTGTTTATTGAGTTCAGCATGGTATCCAAATATGGTAGGTAGTTGGTTAAATCACCGACACTTTGGGTAGACCAATTTGAAAGATATCAGCACAATTGATGGTAGTTCAAGGCATGAGAGTGGATTTAATGGCCAAAGGGGAATGTTTAGAGATTAAAAAATTAGTGTGCCAAGAAAGGAACCCCACACAGCATTGATATTTAGGGGCTGAGCAAAGGAGGAAAAATGCATAAGGGAAATGGAGAAGAAAGCAAGAATGGAAGCAGAACTGGGAAAGGTCCTGGAAATCAAGGAAGTTGAGTTATCAAGAGTTGTATTCCGAAACATTCTGCTGCATTGGACAAAGTGGCAGCCGGTGGTGACCTTTGAAGAAATTTCAGCGGATTAGTGAGAACCTTAGCCATATTGTAGAGTTTTGTGGGGATGTGAAGGCAGTGGCTACAGACTACTCTTTGAAAATTTTGGCTTAGAGTAAAAGTTGGAAGATAAATTGCTGCCAGGGGGAGACATAAGGTCAACAGAGGTTCCTCTTCTTCACTCATTTACACACACATACCCACACACATGCACGCACGCACGCACGCACATACACACACACACACACACGATGGAAAATGCTTGAGCATATTTCTAGGCCACTAGAGTGCTTCTTGTAGACCAGGCTACAAGAAAAGGAGATAATTGATGGTCCGTGGTCCTGGAGGAACAGGAATGGTTGGGACCAAGATCTTTGGAGGAGCACCTGCCTTGAATAGGAAGAATTAACAGGAGGAAAGGAGAGGCACAAGTGTACATAATTTTGTTGGGGGTTGGGTAGGAAGTTAAGGTGGCATCATTTTGCTTGGTCAAGGAGGAGGAGAGATCCACCAGCTGAGTATGTGGTGAATGGGGTTTGATAGAAAACTTGAGGAAGATGTTGAAGAATATAATAAGCATCACCTCTCTGCTAAGGTGTTAAGCTATGTCCTTGGGGATACGAGCTAGGTGAGAGCAGAAGCGGTTTTTGTCCTCCTAGAACTTACTGCCCAGTGGGAGAGTGAGACATCAATCAGATAGTTACACAAGTAAATGTAAGAGTGATACATCTTCAAAGGGGAGTGAGCCAGGGGAATGAAAGGGAGAACTGACCAGGGGCCAGTAAGAGGAATACTGGTTGTGAATGAGGGTCTAGCTCAACTGAAGTTGTAGGTCATGATATGGAGTGGCCACCGGTTGCAGCTGTGGTGAAGCAGCTGGTGGCTCTGATCACTGACTCGCAGGTGATTGGTTAGCAGCTAGTAGGATACAGAAAATCTGTGGTTTTAGAGGAGGGCCTTCGAGGGGCGCCAGGCTGGCTTAGCCGCTGGAGTGTGTGACTCTTGATCTCGGGGTTGTGAGTTCGAGCCCCACACTGAGTGTAGAGATTACTTAAAAATATAAATCTTAAAAGGAAGGCCTAAATGTCCATCAACTGATGAATGGATAAGTTGTGGTTTATACATACAATGGAACACTACTTGGCAATGAGAAAGAATGAAATCTGGCCATTTGCAGCAACGTGGATGGAACTGGAGGGTATTAAGCTGAGTGAAGTAAGTCAGGCAGAGAAAGACAGATACCATATGTTTCCACTCATATGTGGATCTTGAGAAATTGAACAGAAGACCACAGGGGAAGAGAGTGGGGAGAAATAGTTGCAAACAGAGAGGGAGGGAGGCAAATCATAAGACTCTTACATACAGAGAACAAACTGAGGGTTGTTGGGGTGGGGGAGAGGGGAAAGTGGGTGATGGGCATTGAGGAAGGCACCTGTAGGGATGAGCACTGGGTGTTGTATGGAAACCAATTTGACAATAAATTATATATATTTTTTTATTAAAAAATTTTTTTTTCCTAACATTTATTTATTTTTGAGAAAGAGACAGAGTGTGAATGGGGGAGGGGCAGAGTGAGAGGGAGACACAGAATCCAAAGCAGGCTCCAGGCTCCCAGCTGTCAGCACAGAGCCTGAGGCGGGGCTCGAACTCACAAACTGAGAGATCATGACCTGAGCCGAAGTCAGAAGCTTAACTGACTGAGCCACCCAGGCACCCCTATTTTTTTTTTTTTTTTTAAAGGAAGGCCTTTAACAGAATCCTGTGGAAAGCTAATGTAAACATTTTTTTTTTTTTTTTTTTTAGCTTGATGTTAGCAAATTGGCACCCGAGGGATGTGCTTTCAGATTATAAACTTCCTTTCAGTGGGTAACAGCAAGTGGTAGCAACCAGGCTGCTAAATTGATCTTTTTAAAAAGTTTTTATTTAAACTTCAGTTAGTTAACATACAGTGTTCTGTTAGTTTCAGGTGTACAATACAGTGATTCAACACTTCCATACAGCACCCTGTGCTCATTACGACAAGTGCACTCCTTTCTAAGTTGGTTTGACGATGTAAATATGACTAGACCAGAAATAGGTTCATAGTGGTTATCTTAAAAAGTTTTAATTATATATGTCAGTAAGTAGCTCTAATGTTTCTGTAAGTCCAAATCAAGGTCTGAATGAATGAATGAATGAATGAATGAATGAAGTCTGCTTTGTATTGGGAAACAGTTGGCACTTGAAATGCCAGAGACAAATATGTTTTCTCTGAGTAGATTATACCTTTTACCAGACATATGTTTGTTCCCTGGTTAGGTAATTATCAAGAACTTTGTGTAGATAGGGGGCGCCTGGGTGGCTCAGTCAGTTGAGCATCTGACTTCGGCTCAGGTCATGATCTCGTGGTCTGTGAGTTTGAGCCCCGCATCGGGCTCTGTGCTGACAGCTCAGAGCCTGGAGCCTGCTTCAGATTCTGTGTCCCCCTCTCTCTCTGCCTCTCCCCTGCTCATGCTCTGTCTCTCTCTCTCAAAAATAAATAAACATTAAAAAAAAAAAAAGAACTTTGTGGAATGAAAAAATATTGTTCTCATTCAGGAGACCCACCTTTGCTTCCCTTGGCCTCCAGGTTTCTCTGTGGGACATTAGCAAGTGTTGTGTGCTAGGTGATTTCTAGGGTCTTTCCTACACTTCCATTGTACAGCTCCAAAGAGATTTTAGAGCCAGACACATCTAGGTTTCTATTCTGGTTCTCCTGCTTGGATACCATGGAACTTGGGCAAGTTACCTAATTTGGGGAAGCTTTTTCTTATTTGTAAAACCAAATAGTATTTTATGTAGGGTTGTTTTAAGGAGTCAGCTTGAGAACATATGTGAACGTACTTATTACAGTACTTAACATAGAAGGAGTTGATTGATGCATTTGTGGAAAACAAAATCCAGAACTTGGCATAATGCTGAGCACATAGGGGATGTTGGCTAAATACTTCCTAGCTGATTTAATAATCTGGTATTTAAACACATTAACAAAGTGCCTTACCAGTCTGGCTGTTCCCTGCGATCTCTGCATTTTTAAACCCAGGGAAATCCCAAAACTCGAAACTTAGAGGCAGAGTCATTTACTTGGGTGTTGTTTCCCTTCTTGTAGTTAAACAAAGATGTCGATATCACTTAATGTTGGTAGGAACCGCAGCTCTGTGTTGAAGTGAGTTCTCTGCTGTCACTTCCGATCTTTTGTTTTTGCTTTCCCCTGGCAGGAAAACAGTCTTGGTGTTTCATGGGCTTGTCCCAGAAGAGTGGGTTTACAGGTTCTTTGTTCAGATTTTCAGTGTAGCTTTTTCAAGGGGAAGTATACTCTGAGAATTTTCTCTGGGAAGCTGAAGAATTTACCATTTAACAACAGCACAGAATTTTTATGTGGAAGTGTGCGCGTTTGAGAACTTCTCTTCTATGCCGCCTGTTCCTAGAGCTCTGAAGACGAGTGGGTGGAGGCTGTCCCGCCCCAGGCTCCTGGCAGGGAGAAGGCCTGGAAAGCGAAAGGTGGAAATACGGAAAGGGAAGGCAACCAAGTTGCCCAGGTAAGTCGCCCGGTTTTAAAGAAAGAAGTATGGACTTCTAAAAATAGATGGATGCTGAAATGACAGATGGATCGAATTGCTTCGGGAGAAAAACGAGACTGTGAAAACAGTATACTTTTACAAATAATTCTGGCAGTGGTACCGTTTGCTTAGTCTTTAGACTTCCATTCTTCTTCTGTGAGAAAGTGAGTACTTCCCTCTGTGTGAGTCCCACAGAGGGTTTCCTGCTTCCAGTTGTTGCTAGAAATGCGGCCCTTTGTCCTCGTGCCCTGGCAGCTCTGTGCTGTTACCTGTATGTGACCTTTCTCCACTGAGTAGTTTCCCTTTGCCACACCATGTCATCATTTCTCTCAGCAGTATTTAGAGTTGGGTAGTTCACAAATTTGGGGCCCTAGTTCACCCGGCTACGTGCGAATGCATCGAGCCACAGCGAAGAGGGGTGCAAAGAACTGGTGTTTGAGTACCTGTTGTCTGTCGGGCACTGGCTTGCGCTCCTTAAATCTTGTTTACTCCTTGAAACAGTCCTAAAAGGTAAGACTTTATTCCGCTTTACAGGAGAGAGATTAAGGCATACAGAGACTAAAAAACTTGTTTTAAGTTAGGCGAATGTAGGATATGATCCAGGTTTCAGTGCCCACAGAATCCCTGCTGTTATTACCAAGTGTTTATTTTCACTTCTAATCAATTTAGATTGAAGTGACTTTTTTTTTTTTTTTAAACAGAGAGATGAGTGGATGACTGTTGATTTTATGTCTGTTAAAACTGTGTCATCATCGTCGCTCAAAGCTGCAAAGGAAACTGTCAGGAAAATAGAGCGAGAGAAAACCCAAGCGCTAGAACAGGTAAGAGAATATTTCAAATGCTGTAACTTGTAGTTTACCTTTACTAACCAGTGAGACATTTAGGTAAATGCAGTTTCGCTTGTGAAGTATTATTTTCTCTGCTGTGGTAGTTAATAATATTAGTGGGAACAGCTATGAAGTGTGATAGAAGTTCTGGTGAAATGAATCTCCTGTGGGAAGTCAGCTGAATGCTATGCTAGATTTATAAATCCCAGGCATGTATCGTTGCCTGAGTATTGAGTTTGGTTCACGGCATGGATGTGTAATGGTTTCACTGCTGCCTGTGGTCTGAGAATCTTCAAGGTGAGAATTTCTTTTAAAGCTCTCTTGTGTTGGTAGTGCCTTGAAGTGCTTGGCAGTGGTGAACCCTGGGGCTTTCTGGAGGACCGCAGTGTCGCTGTGCATACCACGGGTTTTCCAGAAACAAGCTCACAATGTGGAATCACAAAATACATGAAAATACAAGGCTGGTCCATGAATGAGAGGCTTCTGAGGTAATGAGCAGTAGGATCAGACACGTGAAGCCTTTATCTGTTGGGATATTTAGTAGCGGTATACAGTACCAGTAGATGTGGAAAATGTGAGTAAGAAGGAAAAGATTATTATGAAGGCAGATATGAGAAAGAGCCAACAAGAACTTGTAGAAATGAAAAACACTACTGTTAGAAACTCAGTAGATGAGTTATCAACAGATTGAATACAGCTGAAGAGAGAATTAGTGAACAAGAAGATCATCCTTAAGAATTTACCTTGAACACATCATAGAGAGACAAATAAACGAAAAATGTGAGAGTGATGGTGAGAGTCCTGTGATCGGTGTTGTTTTCTCCCTCGTCCCACTGTCCAGTCTAATTTTAATTCTGAAAGTGTGGGTGTGGCACGTGGTAATGGCTTATTAGCTAAGCAGCTCTCCACACGGAACATTGAAGTCCAGGGAGTTTTGGAGCATCTTGGCTGAGCTCTGTAAAATATCTTTGTCTTTGAGACCTGAAGGAGTTGGAGTCATGGTATCAAAAGAGGAAGGGGGAAGTGCATGTAGCAGTAGGGAGGTAACCCGTGGACACTGGAGTCTGCAAAGTCTGGAAGCCGGTAGTACCCATTGTCATTACAGGCTTGCTTCTGAAATCGTGCTCCGCTGTTTGCAGGCACGAACGTTTTGGCATGTTGGGGCAACCCTGGCTTGTGGTCTTCTGTTTTGTTCATATCCTATTCTGGCCTATTCTCCATATCAGACAACAGAACATAGTAAACCCTTGACTATCTTTACAGAGTGAAATAGTGATCAGTTATTCTTAGCAATTCTGTCCCATAAAGCTATCTTCATTTTCCTATGAAATGGTAATAGTTTTTTCTTGCTTATCTCCCCCCCCCCCCCTTTTCAGCTTTGTCTTCAGGATTTCTCACTAACATAATCTTTTCTTACAAATTCTTCTATAAACTTCTCTGATTCAATTACGTCTGCATCTGTTGCTGTGCCCACATCTTGTCCTGTGTCTCTGTACCGTGTTTTTCATTCCTGCTGCTCCTGCTTGAGTTGAGTTGCCACTTAATCAGCTGTATGTCTGACTTGGCCTCTCGTTCCTCATTTACCTCCTCTCTCCTGGAGCTGAGTTAATGCGTGTGACGAACTGAGGACAGCCTCTGGGACTAAGAGCCATTCGCGGTTAGATGTTATTATGGTTCTGGCCCTGATTTACTCTTGCCTGGGCAGTTTCAGTGCCCTCTTCATTTTTCACTCCGCATCCTACAATGATGTCAGGTCAAGTGTTTGACAGGACAGCTCTGGTCATGGCGTTACTCTGTGTAGAAGTCTTCAGTGATGCGAGTTGAGGGGAATGTCTTCACCATTTCTCATGTTTCTTTTTGGGTGAAAGAAGCTCCACTAGTGGTTATCTCACGTCACCCTCTTTCCTCATTCTGTCCTTGAGGCTCTGCAGTAAATATTCTTCTGGAGAATTTGGAAAGAATATACCTGGCATACTTGGCTTAGCCCAGCCTTGCCTGCTTATGGAACAGGCTGCCTGCAGGGACCATGTGGGGAATCGGTTGCGGTGGGGTTGGTTCGGTGCTGATCGTACCTGGGAAAGTGCCTCATTGTGGGGTTCACTTAACAGGCCCGTTTGGTTTTTACTGAAAGAAAAATTCTCTTCCGATTTAGCCTTCACCAGCAATAAAGGTCGTTTTTGTCATTTATCTCCTTATGTTTTTATTGCATTTCTTAACTTGTTCAGAGGCTGGGCTGAAAAAATAAGGTGCTGTATTTATTTTTCTCCCCTAAAGACCCTGTCCCTCAAAAGCTGCTGTAAATAGAATTCAGACACATTGGATTGGACTCTTTCTCTTAGGTAATTTGTACCTCAACTAGGCTAGTTTAACCACTGTCCCTCATTTCTTTGCAAATTCCTATCTCTGTATTTTTATTCATTTGGTTCTTTCTTTGCTTCTTTCCTTCTTCCTTCCTTCCTTCCTTCCTTCCTTCCTTCCTTCCTTCCTTCCTTCCTTCCTTCCTTCTTTCCTTCCTTCTTTCCTTCCTTCCTTCCTTCCTTCCTTCCTTCCTTCCTTCCTTCCTTCCTTCCTTCCTTCTTCCCTCCTTCCCTCCCTCCCTTCCTTCTTTCCTTCCTTTGTTTCTTTGTTTCTTTCTTTCTAAGTGTATTTATTTTTGAGAGAGAGAGAGGGAGAGAGAATCCCAAGCAGACTCCGCACTGTCAGCTCGGAGCCTGATGTGGGAGTCAATCTCACGAACTATGAGATCATACCTGAGGCAAGATCAAGAGTCAGATGCATAACCGACCAAGCTACACAGGCACCCCTCATCTGGTTCTTTCTAAGTGAATTAGAAAGTCTATAAGTCTGCATCTTGTTTATCCTTTAAGGCCTAACTTGATATGTACTATGAAATTTTTCCTGTTTCCCTTAACTGAAATAAATCTCTTCTGTCTTTATGTTTCCATAGCACTTTGTTCCTTTACTTTATAGTACTTGTAGATTTCTGTAAAGCACTGTGATTTAGTAGTTTTCTCTGATTTCCCTTATGAGATTATATACTTCTTGAGAAACTGTGTTGTTTATATCTTCCTTAGCAGCTAGAAGAGAACTCCGTGTGTAGTGCCTTTTTTTTTTTTTTTTGATATATTTGAAAGTATAGAAGATTTATTATTCCTTTCCCTGTGAACTTACCTTGCTGCTCTGTAAATCCTTGGATTTAGTTCGGATGTTTAAAGCCTGTAGTAGTTTCTGATTTTTGTTTAGGTAACAATTCAGACTGTTGGGAGCACAAGTAGATCATCTAGACTATTGAGTGACAGCAGCCAGTTTTCAAACACCTGCACATCAGTCTGAGTGTGCTGTTCTCTGCACATGATTATATTCTTAACATGTGATAAACATTTGGTTTATTTTGAGGAAAAAAAAGGCCCTTGTCTTAGAATCAGATGTTGACTCTAGTAATGAGAGTGTGGATAACATGAAGACAGTGGGAAGGAGTCTAAAATGATGGTCCTGAACGGAAGCTTCAGTGTGAAGCATGTTGATTTTATGTCTTTTCTTGTTTTTGAGGATGTCATTTCTTTGGTGTTCCAGCCTGGTGTTCTTCAAAAGTGGGTCATGTAATTGACGTATTGCAGTCAGCACTTAAAATATCAATTGTCAGCAGTTTTACATGTAATAAATATACATTTTGTTTCCTAAAACCTTTGTTTTGGACACACACACACACACACACACACACACACACACACACACACAGACTGTGTATAAACACACACATACAATCTCTCTTTGGGGGAAGGTCACAAAAAAGTGTGAAAACAAATGCTCAAGGCTGTGTCTTTGTCCTCTGGGCTGCCTCTGCCCGCACTGTGCTATACGCTGTAGACCTGTGGCATCTATCTGTAGACCTCGTCTGTAGAGCATTGTAGAGACAAATACCCACTTTTCAGCCTTCTTTTGCCAGCAGGAGGTGTCCCACCCCAGTCCTGAGCTTTGTGTGCTGAAGCTGGCTCCGTCCCCATCTCACTGTGGCACTCGTAGTGTTTATTATCTTACACAAACTGAGGAAGGGCTGTTGCTTTCTGCCTGCACATAGAGCCCAGTAAGGCCTGGATTTCCACTTTGCATTACCTTTCTGGTCCGTGGAGGTGTTTATCTTGTCTTGAACTGAAGTATGTTTTATATTTTATGTTTCTTTTCTGTTTGTCCTGAGCAGGGAGGTTGTGATGAGTGAATGGAACCTTTATAGGCCATTTTGACTTGAAGGCCTGAGTGTGTTTTAGAGATTGATTCATATTTTGGTTCATTCCTTCAAATCACCGTGCAGTCTTTCGTCATCTAACTGTGCCATTCTGTAGCTGTCCGTTTCTTGTGGTTATCTGTGGACATTGGCACTGGTTGCTGTTTTTCAGTGTTACACACAGTGCTAGACGAGGGTCCTTGTGTGGACTTCTCCTTGGTGCACACCTAGAAGAGTTGTTGCCAGGTTATAAGGTACTCACCTGTCTTGTGTAGATGGTCGCTTACGCTGCCCTGACAGTGTGCGTTTCTTTACGGTCCTTAGCATCTGTATTGTCAGACTTGTAAATTTTCGTCATGCTAATTAATAGTGAGAGATGGCATTTCATTGTTTTTTCTTTTTAATATTTATTTGTTTTGAGAGAGAAAGAGAGAGTGTGACTGGAGGAGGGACACAGAGAGCAAGAGAGAGAATCCCAAGTAGGCTCTGAGCTGTCAGCACAGAGCTCGATGTGGGGCTCAAACCCACAAACCGTTGAGATCATGACCTGAGCTGAAGTTGGATGCTTAACCTACTGAGCCCCCCAGGTGCCTCTCTTGTTTTTTTTTTTTTTTTTTAAGTTTATTTTTATTAATTTTGAGAGAGAGATAGAGAGCAAGTGGGGGAGGGGCAGACAGAGCAGGAGACAGAATATCCTAAGTAGGCTTCATGCTGTCAGCCTTTTGTATTCTTTTGAGACTTTGATGTGGATCTTTGAGTGTCTGCACAAGACCACTGGAAGAAACACCTTGATTTTAGATGCTTTGAGATTTTGTAGTAGTCTAACAAGGGAGGTGACAGAATCTTTTTTTTTTTTTTTTTAATTTTTTATGTTCATTTATTTTTGAGACAGAGAGAAACAGACCATGAGTTGGGGTAGGGGCCGAGCGAGAGGGAGACACAGAATCAGAAGCAGGCTCCAGGCTCCGAGCTGTCAGCACAGAGCCCAGCGCGGGGCTCGAACCCACCAACCATGAGACCATGACCTGAGCTGAAGTCAGACGCCCAACCAACGGAGCCACCCAGGCGCCCTCAGAATCTTTTTTTAATTTTTATTATTTTTTTGGTACAAACTACTCTAAGAAGTCAAATTCTTATGTTTTTGCCTATCCTTCCACGTTAACCTTGAACTTAAATTTTGTACTTTGAAGATTCTCTACTTTTTTTGTCAACTCATGAATGTATTTTAAAAGCTTTAAAAAAGTTTTATTCACCTTTTTTTGTTTTCAATAATATGGTTGGCTCATATTACTAGAAACTGACATTGAACTCTCTTCATTCTTCTCCATCTAGTTGCCATTATTAATTCTAATAATTGTTGTTGTTAGTCCTGGGAAACATTTTCTGGCCTCCTCAGGTCAAGTCAGGTACCCCTTGTATGTGGTTCTATAGCACCCTTTACCTTCATAGCATTCCTGTATTGGAATTGCTTAATTGTCTCTCTCCTTTCTCCAGACGGTCCTTTCTTTGAGGGAAAGGACTCTGGCTTCTTCATTGCAGCCCCAGGGCCCGCCACCGTGCTTGGGACGCGGAAGGCACTTGGTTTGCGACAGGGCTACTGTCATCTCTTTGCTGATTATTACCACAGTTGTCTGACTGGATTCCTGCCTCTGATCTTGCTTTCCTGTACTCTTTCCTCTACTCTGAACCCAGTTTGCTCTTTGTGTAATTCAAAGCCAATCACTTCCATGATTCACCACCGCCCTACTATGAGAGCCCAGTAGCAGTTTCAGCTGGCTCACGTGGCCCTTGTCCCTGGTTATTCTACAACCTAATGTCTTATCACTACTCACTTATGCTTCTAGGTTTTAGACAGTCTCAATTATTTTAAGTTCCTTGGAAGTGTTATGTTTTCTGTTTCCTCTAGGGTTTTATAAATATGCTGCTACTCCTCGCTGGAGCATCTCTATGCCTTCTTCCCCCACAAAAGAGGATTTGGCTAATCCCTGCTCCTCTTTAGGTCTCAGACTGCATGTACTACTTCCTCTAGGAAGTCTTTGATTTGCCAGTGTGAGAGGGGTTTAAGTAATGTGTGGCTATAGCACTCTGCACTTCGTCCTCAAAACACTTGTCAGTTACTTGTTCATTGTCTCCGTTCCTCACTATCTCCTAATCTAGCCAGGGACGAGTTAGGCAGATTATTATATCTTCTGCATCTACCACAGTTTTGATTCATAGTAGGCGTTCATTGGAAGCATTGGACGAATGTTAATTTAGGCATTATTTTTGCAAGTTGCAGAAGAGTGTGTCTTAGGATTGTTTTAATTATTTGTCCAGGTTTACAATTGTTAACTGAGTCTCATATATTATTGATTAATGTATTTTATGGCGGCTTTTTAAAAAAATTATGACCTCTGAAAACGTTTTGTTCTAGTCCAGACTGCTGGAAAGAGAACTGAATCCATACTGGAAAGATGGTGGTACAGGTCTTCCCCCAGAAGACTGTAACGTGTCATCAGTTACTAAAGGTATCTCTACATTTTGGTTGTAGCCACACAGGCGTTTCTTGTAACTTGGTATTCCTAAGGGAACGACCAGAGTTTGTTGGTAGATTGGGAAGATCTGATTATTTAAATATTGCGTGTTTCTGTGTGGTGAGGTGGTTTTAAGTCTGTAACTATCTGTGCTTATTTCTGTATTTGAAAAACAACTGTAAGTTTACTGATCATCTGATGTGGAATCCGGTGGTTTCATATTATGAGCCTCTATGGATTATTATTGAAGGTTCAGATTACATAGGACAAAGTAAATAAAATGTGTGCGGTCTTTTGAGGCCTTGTTTAAATTTAGTACCTGGAAAGATTGATTATGTTAATTATATATGTTGGGGAGGAAATTGATTAAATCTATATTTTTATACTTGATAATGTTTTCATATTTCAGTGTCTGTTTTGAATGGATTAATACAAAGTATGATTTTGCGAGGATATAATAATGCTTTGGGTTGTTACATCCTGTAACAAAATGTAAAAAAGCGGTATGTCTGAACTTTTATGAAAATAACGTATAAATATTAAAGATGTGATTTCATATGTTCTTTAGAAATTCCTACTTTGCCAGCATTCATAAAACTTGTTATTTACCTTGGATAGTGCTGTTATTTTCCAACAGATGGAGACAAAATATTTAAGTGTCACATAATCACGCTTGATACCATAATTTTAAAAATATTTATATGCCAATTAAGTGTTCATTGACACCTCCATGAAAAGTTCATTCAAATACAATTAACCCAGTGTACAGATAGTGGCATTGTAAGTTAGGGTTTTATCTTTTCATCTTAGTGGTTTACCAGAATACGTTCCTGCTTTTTGTTATATCTTTTATTTTTATTGTGGCCATTCATAAAAATTTTTCTTATATTTTATGTAGAGATGTCCCTAGAGCCCCCTTCCAGTTTCATTTGTATTTTTTTCTTTAGCAGTTTTGCTGAAGTTATTAGTAATTGTAGCATTTTCTTTATTGCCTTTCAGCACTGGTAGAAATGTCTCTGCTGGGTTATATCATAGGAAGTGTAGTCACACAGGAATCTCTTTGAGATACTTTTTTTTTTTTTTTAGACACTTAAAAGCGAAAGCGTAGGGCAGTAAGTTAGCTTCCTCAACCATTACTGTGTCGGGCTAATTTTATGATCCAGGCTTTTACCAGCACTCTTGTCAGAGGGCAGTCAATAAATTCATCCCTGGGGAAAACTTAGAATTGACAGACTTAATCTTTGGGTTTTTTGCAGTCAATAGGTTCTTAACTTCTTGAGTGTGGGAGACTGAAAGTTCTACCTTACGTGGTATCTTTCAGTTGAAACAGCATAATCAAAGACGGTAGGAGAAAAACGACCTAATATGAAGCTTTTGGAAAGCCTTTTTCTTTCCTCTTCATATATGCTTTCACTGCTCCCCTTTCCTGTATTACTTAGAAGGAAGAAAAATGACAGAAAGCTTCTCTCCGTCAGACGTTCAGATCCCAGAGTTGAAATTAAATTAAAAACTTTTTTTAATGTGTATTTATTTTTGAGAGAGAGAGAGAGAGAGAGAAAGCACGCAAGCAGGGGAGGAGCAGAGAGAGAGGGAGACACAGAATCCGAAGCAGGTTCCAGGCTCTGAGCTGTCAGCACAGAGCCCATTGCGGGGCTGGAACTCAAAAGCAATGAGATCATGACCTGAGCGGAAGTGAGATGCTTAACCTCCTGAGACACCCAGGCACCCTGGAGTTAAAATTAAGTTTTAAATGATCTGCGGATTTTACCACATATGCAGATAGTATAGTCATTCTGTTTAGACCAGTGGTAAGGCTGAAATGGTTAGGCACCTAAAAGTGTTGTAACTTTAATATTAGGGAGTTGTGTTTGTTGGTCACATAGTGTTAGAGTTAAGGACTCAGATTTTGGAGTTAGGCTGCTTGAGATTGGAATTTTGGTATTTCCACTTACTGCTTTGTGATTTGGGGAATGTTTCTTGACTTCTCTGAGTCCAGTTTACTCATTTTTAATAAAGTTTTTATTTAAATTCACTTGCCTCACATGCAGAGTAATACTAGTTTCAGGTGTACAATATAGTGATTCAACACTTGGGTGCATCACCCGGTGCTCATCACTGCAAGTGCATCCTTAATCCCCGTCACCTGTTTCCCCCATCCCCCGCCCCACTCACCTCCCCTCTGGTGACCATCATTGTGTTCTCTGTAGTCAAGAGTTACAGCCCTGGTTTTTAATCCCTGTTTTACAGTAAGAGGTTAAGTAAATTCCTCAAGTTCATGGCTAGTAAGTATCCAAACCACAGTTTGAATCCAGATAGTTTGGCTCCAGAGCCCGCTCACTTCCCAGCATGCTGTTCTGTGCCTCTCAAAGCTGGAGACAGAAGTGTACTTTCATCCTCTATTTGGTCATACATCTATGCCTGAATTTTTTTTCTAGAGTAAGCATGTATTTTGTATTTGGAAAAAAAGAAAAAAAAAACTATTTGAAACCAGCCAGTTTAACTTGGTGTCAAGTTCATGCATTTAATTTTCTGCCAAATTGGCAAATCCTGAAGTTAAGAAAGATAGCCGCATAAGGATGTACCCGCACACAATAAAAACCCTAGGCTGATTCAATATGGTATTAAGTCATCAGGTCCCATTCTTTAGGGGTAGAAAGTAAGAGTTTTTGTGGTGGTGTTAGTTGCCAAGGCTTCACCCTTGCGTATGGAACCAGATTTTGCATCTCAAAAGTATAAAGCTAATCAGAATTTTCTCGCTCAAAATATTTTTAAAGGGGAATGTCCTTTATGTAGTATAAGACGGAAAGAATTAAAAAAAGTTTGTCATCTGTACCTGAACCAAGTCTGCCTTTCTCTGCACGACCACTTGGCTGTGCTATCTCTTGATTCTGCTCTTGCCTGCTCTTCGGTGATCTGCTTGCTACCCCTGTAGCCCATGCTCCCCAAGACGACCATAAGCAGGTCCTGCAGAAGTAAAACCAATCCTGTCATAGGCCTCCTCCTGTAACATTCTTCAAGGGCTTCCCATTGTTCTTGGGGTAAGAACAAACACCCTTCTGGAGGCCAGTGATTCCTTGCACCCTCTGCTTTCTGGCCACTGGTGCAGTTCCTGCAGCCTTCATTGAAGGGGCCTCAGGGCCTTCAGGTTTCCCCTCCATTACCTAAAGAGCCCCTACTCTTCTGTCACATCACTGCTGCGACATCCTCTGCGAGGCTGTTCCTGACCCCCGGACCAGGCTGTTCCCTGCTGTGTGTGCTAGCTCTGTGTCCCCTTCAAGACCCTTACTGTTACGGTAGCAATTTTACATGGACTCATGTGGTTGTTTGAATGTCCATCTCATCTGTAATGAGATTATGAGCTCTGTGCTGATAGGGTGGCTGTTTTGCTTACCTTTTATCCCCAGTAGCTAGTACAATACCTTTCCCAAGTGAATAACGTGACAGGCCGCTGAGCCAAAGTGCTATGTGAAACAAAATATGAAAAACAGCATCTTGGTGAATGTTTGATGTTTTATCATTCCTTCCATTATTACCCAGTTAAGCTCAGTTTGGAAATGAAAATAAAAAGGAAATGGTATATTATCCAGTTAACTTATTGAATATTACCTACAGAATATGTATGTACCTGTATTTTATGTAAGAAAAAAAGGGTTTCTCAGTCTTTACATAATACCCATTCTGTGTAGGAATAATAGTAGTCAATGTTAAATACAACTCTATTTTTTAAAAACGGTGCATCTTTATATCAGAACATTCACGGGACATCACCTCTTAATCAACCTAAATTTGCAGTAAAAGTTGTTTTCAGAAATAAGTATTTGTGAAATTGACAAGCTCCAGTAAATTCTTAAGGCAAATAACTATAAAACCTGGACAGAAGGCTCCTTAGTTTCACATCGTCTAGAAATAGCTTCACAAATCATTTGGAAAATCCACCTAGGGGTAATCATAATAAACCACATTTCCCATTCATTTTTGAAGCCAGTCTTGCTTGAGAATTGATCAGACAGCACCTGTTGCTGAAGATAGCAATAAGGCCTGACCCTGATACTTAAGCTTTGATTCTGGATCAGTTTTCTGGCTTGGGCTGGTCAAGAGTCACTTCCTTCAGAATCTTCATCAGTGAACTAACTGAGGCAAGTATGCACTCACATTATCTTCTCTTACAGCTCTGCATCCTTTTCTGGTAGAGAGAGGTTGTCAATACCCAGCTGAGATGCATTTACTGTGGCTTTTGTTTTTAAGAGGTAGCACAGCGTTTTGCCACTGGAAAGGCAGAAGTGACCTCTCAAGGCATCCAGGGCAGCGTGGGTAGAATACAAATGGAAACCAGGGGGAATCCCACAGGAAGTCCAGAATCAGAGGTTGTCGGTGCTGCCTTTGAGGAGACCTTCAAGGCCAGCTAGAAAGGGAGCTTCCCATACCACCATATTTGTGAATCTAGAGAAGCGCCCAGCCCCGCCCACTGCGGCAGGTCTCGGGCCAGGTGCCCAGGGCACCTTCATGGGAGCGCGGTGTGGCGCCAGGTGCACTGGAACAGGTGTACCTCTCAGTGCGGGGCCAACCAGCTAGGACTGCTCAGCACCTGCGTGTCCTACTCCTTGGACCCGCACAGGAAGTTTATCACTTGCCTTGTTGGTGCCATCACCCCGGGAACATGGTGGCCGGTCTTAGGTGGGTGCTGTGAGGATCCAGGGAGGAGATCTTCCAGCAAAATATCTGGGATACAGTAAAATAATGATGAGAGTGGCAAATACTTGTCCTTATGATGAAATGTTTTGGGAAAATGAAGTTTTCAACGGTTTGGTTTGGTAGTGATTAAGGTGCCATGTTTTCAAAAATCAGTTCATTAGTCTTGATCTTTTCCCCTTAGAAAAAATTAAGTGGACAAGTAAGTAAACTGTTTTCAGCGTTCATACAAAATTATTTTTAACCATATTTTAGCAGTGGGAGGGAATATTTGTACAGTTTTAAAGTACCTGCGGCACATTTACACATGAGCTCATTTTCGTAACAACCGTGTGAAGGTAGCAGAGTAGGTGTTATTGTCTTGAATGTTACAGTGCAGGAGAGTAAGGCTCAGAGTGGCCGGGTCGTTCTCTAGTCAGAGGGGTGGTCCTGGGACCAGGTCTTCTGATTGCTGGCCCACGTTTAGTTGCTCTGGATTCTTCACTACAGGACTGGATGTGTTACCATGGAGTTAGTAGACATTCTTGCTTACAAACTGTTCTCATGTATTTTTGTTCTTTCCAGGATGTTTTCCCCTCTGTTTTTTGACTTTTAGAATCTTCTGAGTTGGAAGAAATTTCATAGGCAGTTTAAATCAAAACTGCCCTGTAATACAGATGAAGAAGCAAAGATTCAGTCAGTGACTTGGTTAAGATCTTACAACTAGTTTATAGGAACAGTGAGGTTAATATCTTGGTCTCCTGATACTTTGTTTGTTGATGTTTTTATATTTGTCTTATGAGAAATGGGAATGGAGCTTGGATTCATTTGGTTGTGTTTTGCATATACCAAATAACCTTTAATTATGATGGAAGCATATACTTTTAGTCTCTTACATTTTGACCTTAGATATAGGTGTATATATGTTGTATACCATGAGATTATTATAGTTATTTGATATATCTTTATCTCTGCATAAAGGATAGCGACTATGTTTTATTTATTTTTTACTTCCTACTGTGTTTAACACATTTTCATATTTATAGTAAATATTCACTAAATATTTGTTAGAATGAATTTCATGATAGATGGTGCTGCAAATTGGTATTTTTTATTTGTTTTTAAAATATTTGGTGATTATTACTGTTAAAAATATTTCATTATTGTCATCTCTAATTATAAGATTAATAAGACTATTGAAATAGAGCATACAATCAACTAAAGATATAATATTATTGAGTAATTTTTTTAATGTTTATATATTTTTGAAGGAGAGAGAGAGAGAGAGAGACAGAGTGTGAATAGGGGAGGGGCAGAAAGAAAGGGAGACACAGGATCTGAAGCAGGCTCCGGGCTCCGAGCTGTCAGCACAGAGCCCGATGTGGGGCTCGATCTCATGAACCGTGAGATCATGACCTGAGCTGAAGTTGGACGCCACCCAGGTGCCCCTATGATGATATTATTGTATAAATATTTCTAAAATTGTGAGTCTTACTCATACCTGAATTCATTGAAAGGTTTATTCTTTTTAGAGAAAATTTTTTTTAACGTTTATTTATTATTGAGAGAGAGAGAGAGAGAGACAGAGCATGAGCATGGGAGGGGCCGAGAGACCGGGAGACATAGAATCTGAAGCAGGCTCCATGGTCTGTGCTGTCAGCACAGAGCCGGACGTGGGGCTCGAACTTACAAACTGTGAGATCATGACCAGAGCCAAAGCTGGATGCCTAACTGACTGAGCCACCCAGGCGCCCTGAAAAGTTTTTTTTTCTTGTTTGAGTTCCTTGGTAAATGTCAACACAGAGGAATAAAAGTCTTCCTTTTTCTCTGAGCTTTTTTTCTCTGAACTGTGTTAATATACTGGTGATTGTTAAGGAAATCTGGTCTTCACTCTGCCCGTCAGCATTTTTTCAGTTTCGTAGATAATTCTTTGAAATAAACTTAATTGTGTAACTGGGATGTTAATATAGGTATTATTGATAATGGGTTTCTCTTATCCTCGTGTAAATTGAGGATTTAGACTAACTTCCTTGAGTAATTGCATTGTTAATTTTGAACTCATACATTGTATAAAATAAAAAAGGAGTAAGAGCAAAATAAACTTGAAAGAAAAGTGAATCATTGAGTTAACTGGACATCTAGGTTTTGAAGTACGAAGTATTTTAGATCTGTAAAGAGAGACTTCTTTTCTTAGAAGAGATTGCTTAACAAAGATAGATTTTTGAGATTTGAGTGAGACTATAGTTAGAGGATTGAAAAATCTTTTTTTTTCCCTTTAAACTTTTTAGTAAAGTCTAACACATACAGAAAAGTACACAAATCATTAAGTGTACAGTCTGATCATTACTCCAAAGTGAAAATACCCGTGTAATCAAAAAGGCACACCTTTTGAGAAACAGAACATCTTTAGTATCCCACAAGCTGCCTTGTGGCGCTTCTGGTCACTCTGCTCCTGTCAGAATAGCCACTGCTTTGGTTTCTAGCACCAAAGTCCATTTTCTCTGGAATCCCATAGTAAGTACCGTTGTTCCCTTTGGTTTCCTGCTTCCTGTGTTCCCATTTTCAGAATCACCCACGTTATGCACTGTTGTAGTCATTGATTTCCATTGCTGTGTATTTTAGGAATATGTCACAATTTATGCTGTTTACCCATGTTACTAATGGTGGACATTTGGGTTGTTTTCTAAGCTGGGATTACTGCAGACTTTTCCACTATTATGATTTTTACACATGTCTTTTGGGTTTTGTGTGTGTTTTTGTTGACTGTAGAACTGGGATGATCTAAAGCCATCCTATTTTTGGACAAGGAAAATCAGGAACAGAATTTTGACTTAAGTAATTGATTAGATTTCTTTATGCGCGTAAAAGTGTGATGTGTGTAGAAGGAAATACAAGCAGCTTAATAAAGTTTGTTGAAGGCATTCAGATTTTCATAGCTGGCAGTCATGACTATAATGGAATAATTTGTTTTGGTTTGCCTTTCAGTATTCTCTTCTGTAATTTCCTCATTTGTTCTTTGTTTTGTTTCTGAGGTAACTTTTTCCTCTTCTGTGTGTATACTTTCATCCTTTATTTCTGGGCATGCCCTCCCTGCTTTTATCTTTGTTTGTGGACATCCAGCTCCTTGTTTTAAGCCTGATCTTTAAATTTTACGTGACCTTCCATTTAGAAATAATCCATCTCTCATTGTTGTATAATTCTTTATCTTTGTATAATTTTTACTACATATTATCTTTATTGTTATTGTTTATATCCTTTTATCTTTATACTTTTAGATTGCACTTTTTTTGAGGATAGCTTAATTTTTGCCTTCCTCAGTCCCTAAAATACATACCTTGCATATATAGGTACATAAATAATATGTTGAATTTTATTTTATTTTATTTTTTTTATTTAAAAATTTTTTTTTTCAACGTTTATTTATTTTTAAGACAGAGAGAGACAGAGCATGAACGGGGGAGGGGCAGAGAGAGAGGGAGACACAGAATCGGAAGCAGGCTCCAGGCTCTGAGCCACCAGCCCAGAGCCTGACGCGGGGCTCGAACTCACGGACCGCGAGATCGTGACCTGGCTGAAGTTGGACAGTTAACCGACTGCGCCACCCAAGCGCCCCAATATGTTGAATTTTAAATGCACTTATGGTTCTTTTATGTTCAAGGAAGAATAACTTATACTTTAAGAAATTATTAGAGAAGCAATATTAATTCTGTTATAACTACATGAAAAGTATAACTGACATTTAGTACTGGAATTTAGTTTCAGTGGTAGAAGATGGTGGATTGAGCTGGCTGAGGAAGTCTTACCAGAGAATGAAGGAACAAGCTGAGAAACAGAACAGACGTTTTGAAGACATTGTGGCTGAAAGATATGGGGTAAGTACTGGCATTAAGGAGATATGTATTATATTCAAAGTTATATGAGAAGTAATGTCTGTAACTTTGTCAGTGTTTTGTGCCATGAAGCTCTTTTGAATTAAATGGGTATTAAATCTCAACTCTGTCTACTGCTGAAGCCATTTTCTGCCTTTTTTTAATTGTGTAAACTTCTGTAGCATACTTTTATTGATATGATGAACATAAAACTTAAGTGTGTGTGTTTAATCTAAAAATAACATTTTCTCATTGTAAGAAAATTTAAATAATGCAGGAAATCCCCCAATATGCCTCTTGAGATAAGCGCTGTTGAAATTTTGGTGTATTTCAGAGTTTTTCTTTATTCCAGAGATTTTATTTTCCAGAGTTTTGAAATACAGGTTTTTTTTTTGTTCTTGTTTTTTTGCTTTCTTTTTATTTATTTATTTATTTATTTATTTATTTATTTATTTATTTTAACATTTATTTTTGAGACAGGGAGAGACAGAGCATGAACAGGGGAGGGTCAGAGAGAGGGAGACACAGAATCTGAAGTAGGCTCCAGGCTCTGAGCTGTCAGCACAGAGCCCGATGCGGGGCTAGAACTCACGGACTGCGAGATCATGACCTGAGCCGAAGTTGGCTGCTTAACCGACTGAGCCACCCAGGCGCCCCTGCTTTCTTTTTAAAGAGAGAGTGTGTGCACACATGATATTTTAGAACCAGCTCCCCCATTTACCAGTGTGGATAATCTATTTCAGTTGTTAGTAATGCCCTTTTGTTTTTTAATTTCTAGCAAAAGCAGATGTAGAAAGTAGTAAGATTTCAAAAATATGGGCAAGTAAAAAAAAAAGTGAGAGAAAAATCATATTTATTTTAGAGATTTTTAAAAAATGTTTTATTTATTTTTGAGAGAAAACATGAGTGGGGAGGGGGCTGAGAAGGGGACAGAGGATCCGAGCATCTGAAGCAGGCTCCATGCTGACAGCAGCAATCCCAGTGTGGGGCTTGAACTCACCTTTCAGATCACCACCCAAGCCAAAGTCAGCCCCTTAACCCACTGAGCCAGGCAGTGGCTGGGAGATTTTTTTTTTTTTTTTTTAATGTTTGTTTATTTTTGAGATAGTGCCAATGGGGGAGAGGCAAAGAGAGAGGGGGACAGATCTTCCGAAGCAGGCTCTGCCCTGACAAACTGGAGATCAAAACCTGAGCCAAAGTCTGAGGCTCAACCAGCTGAGCCACCCGGCTACCCCCAAATCATCCTTTTTTTTAAAAAAAGAATGCTTGTGAGGATAAAGGAAGATGGCGGTGTAGGAGGACGCTGGTCTCACCGCATCCTGCGGATCACTTAGATTCCACCCACATCTGCCTAAATAACCCAGAAAACCGCCAGAAGACTAGCAGAACGGACTCTCCGGAGCCAAGCGCAGATGAGAGGCCCACGGAAGAGGGTAGGAAGGGCGGCGAGGCGGTGCGCGCT
This sequence comes from Acinonyx jubatus, assembly GCF_027475565.1. Taxonomy (NCBI): domain Eukaryota; kingdom Metazoa; phylum Chordata; class Mammalia; order Carnivora; family Felidae; genus Acinonyx; species Acinonyx jubatus. The sequence continues at coordinate 107,163,662 of NC_069390.1, forward strand.
CCACAGACTGGCGGGAGGGAGCCGGGGCGGTGGAGGGGCAGCCCGCCCTGCAAGGCAGAGCCCCCCAATTCTGACTTGCAAAAGCAGAGGGGCTGGACGGAGTGTGTTTGACAGCCAGCGGGACTTAACATCTGGAATGTTATAAGTCAACAGCTCTGCTCAGAGAGCGGGAGGGCTGGAGGACAACGGGAGGGAGAGTTGTTGAGCCCTGGAAGACAGAGCTCAGCTCTGCGGGGAACAAAGGCACTCGGAAGCGCCATCTCCCTCATCCATCCCCCAGCAGAAATCCCAAAAGGAACCAGTTCCCATCACCGAACTTGCTTGCACCACGCAAACACCCAAGGCTGTGCTTCTGTGGGTCCATTCCTCCGACGGGTCTGCCTGCCTGCCTCCCAGTGCTGCAGGGCCACTCCCACAGCGGACCACCGATGGCAAAGCGAGCTAAGCCTGCCCCTCCCGCCCCTGTGCACCTTGTGGATCCATCCTGGCTAATACGCCCTTGGCCAGGTCCCATTCAAGCAGCACCACAAGCCTGGTAGTGTGCAAGCAGTCCAGACAGGGGCCACTCCACTCCACAGTGAGTCCTGCCCCTCGTAAAGGGGAAGATAAGGTACACACCAGTCTGTGGCCCCAGTGGTGGGCTGGAGTGAGACATTGGGTCTGACTGTGGCCCCACCCACCAGCACAAGTTACTCAAGACAGCACAGGGGAAGTGACCTGCAGTTTGGAGCCACCACAGGAACTACCCAAAATGATAAAATGGAAGAAATCTTCTCAAAAGAAACTCCAGGAAGTAGCGACAGCTAACAAATTGATGAAAACTGATTTAAGCACTATAACGGAACAAGAATTTAGAATAATAGTCATAGAATGAATCGCTGGGCTTGAAAAAAGCATAGAGGACAGCAGAGAATCTATTGCTACAGAGATCAAGGGACTAAGAAATAGTTATGAGGAGCTAAAAAATGGTATAAATGAGGGGCAAAATAAAAAGGAGGTGGCCATAGCATGGATTGAAGAGGCAGAGGAGAGAATAGGTGAATTAGAAGATAAAATTATGGAAAAAGAGGAAGCTGAGAAAAAGATAAAAAAATCCAGGAGTATGAGGGGAGAATTTGAGAACTAAGTGATGCAATGAAGCACAATAATATCCGTATAATAGGGATTCCAGAGGAGGAAGAGAGAGAGAAAGGGGCTGAAGGTGTACTTGAAGAAATCAAAGCTGAGAACTTCCCTGATCTGGGGAAGGAAAAAGGCATTGAAATCCAAGAGGCACAGACTACTCCGTTCAGACGTAACTTCAATCGATCTTCTGCACGACGTATCATAGTGAAACTGGCAAAATACAAGGATAAAGAGAGAATTCTGAAAGCACTAGGGATAAACTGGCCCTAACTTACAAAGGTAGACACATAAGGGTAGTAGCAGACCTATCTACTGAAACTTGGCAGGCCAGAAAGGAATGGCAGGAAATCTTCAGTGTGACGAATAGAAAAAATATGCAGCTGAGAATCCTTTATCCAGCAAGTCTGTCATTCAGAATAAAAGGAGAGATCAAGGTCTTCCCAAACAAACAAAAACTGAAGGAATTCATCACCACTAAACCAGCCCTACAAAAGATCCTAAGGGGGATTCTGTAAGTGATATGTTGCAAAGACCACAAAGTACCAGAGACATCACTACAAGCATGAAACCTACAGACATCACAATGACTCTAAACCCATGTAATAACACTGAATGTAAATGGACTAAATGCTCCAACCAAAAGACATAGGGTATCAGAATGTATATAAAAAAAAAACACAACAAGATCCATCTATTTGCTGTCTACAAGAGACTCATTTTAGACCTGAGGACACCTTCAGATTGAAAGTGAGGGGATGGAGAACTATCTATCATGCTACTGGAACTCAAAAGAAAGCTGGAGTAGCCATACTTCTATCAGACAAACTAGACTTTAAATGAAAGGCTTTAACAAGAGATGAAGAAGGGAATTATATAATAATTACAAGGTCTATCCATCAGGAAAAGCTAACAATTATAAATGTCTGTGTGCCGAATACGGGAGCCCCCAAACATATAAAACAATTCATCACAAATGTAAGCAACCTTATTGATAAGAATGTGGTAATTGCAGGGGACTTTTATACTCCACGGACACCAATGGATAGATCATCTAGACACAGGATCAATAAAGAAACAAGGGCCCTGAATGATACACTGGATCAGATGGACTTGACAGATGTATTTAGAGCTCTGCATCCCAAAGCCACAGAATATACTTTCTTCTCGAGTGCACGTGGAACCTGCTCCAAGATAGATCACATATTGGGTCACAAAACAGCCCTTCATAAGTATAAAAGAATTGAGGTCATCCCATGCACACTTTCAGACCACAGTGCTATGAAGCTTGAAATCAACCACAGGAAAAAGTCTGGAAAACCTCCAAAAGCATGGAGGTTAAAGAACACCCTATTAAAGAATGAATGGGTCAACCAGGCAATTAGAGAAGAAATTAAAAAATATCTGGAAACAATTGAAAATGAAAATACAACAATCCAAACGCTTTGGGATGCAGCAAAGGTAGTCCTGAGAGGAAAATACATTGCAATCCAGGCCTATCTTAAGAAACAAGAAAAATCCCAAATACAAAATCTAACAGCACACCTAAAGGAAATAGAAGCAGAACAGCAAAGACACCCCAAACCCAGCAGAAGAAGAGAAATAAAAAGCAGAGCAGAAATAAACAATATAGAATCTAAAAGAACTGTAGAGCAGGTCAATGAAACCAAGAGTTGGTTTTTTGAAAAAAATAAACGAAATTGATAAACCTCTAGCCAGGCTTCTCAAAAAGAAAAGGGAGATGACCCAAATAGATAAAATCATGAATGAAAACGGAATTATTACAACCAACCCCTCAGATATACAAGCAATTATCAGGGAATACTGTGAAAAATTATATGCCAATAAACTGGACAACCTGGAAGAAATGGTTAGGAATTTTCCTAAACACCCACACACTTCCAAAACTCAAACAGGAAGAAATAGAAAGCTTGAACAGACCCATAACCAGGAACGAAATTGAACCATTTATCAAAAATCTCCCAACAAATAAGATTCCAGGACCAGATGGCATCCCTGGGGAATTCTACCAGAGATAAAGCAGAGATAATACCTATCCTTCTTAAGCTGTTCCAAAAATAGAAAGGAAGGAAAACTTCTAGACTCATTCTATGAAGCCAGCATTACTTTGATTCCCAAACCAAACAGAGACCCAGCAGAAAAAGAGAATTACAGGCCAATATCCCTGATGAATATGGGTGCAAAAATTCTCAAAAAGATCACTAGCAAATCGAATTCAACAGCATATAAAAAGAATTATTCACCATGATCAAGTGGGATTCATTCCTGGCCTGCAGGGCTGGTTCAATATTTGCAAATCAATCAGTGTGATACATCACATTAAATAAAAGAAAAGATAAGAACCATATGATCCTGTCAATCGATGCAGAAAAAGCATTTGACAAAATTCAGCATCCTTTCTTTTGAAAAGATACTTTCTTTTCCATTTATGAAAATCCCACAGCTAATATCATCCTCAACGGGGAGAAACTGAGAGCTTTCCCCCTGAGATCAGAAACATGACAGGGATGTCCACTCTCACCACTGTTGTTTAACATAGTGTTGGAAGTGCTAGCATCAGCAATCAGACAACAAAAGGAAATCAAAGGCATCAAAATTGGCAAAGATGAAGCCAAGCTTTCACTTTTTGCAGATGACATGATATTATACATGGAAAACCCGACAGACTCCACCAAAAGTCTGCTAGAACTGATACATGAATTCAGCAAAGTTGCAGGATACAAAATCAATGTACAGAAATCAGTTGCATTCTTATACACTAATAATGAAGCAACAGAAAGACAAATAAAGAAACTGATCCCATTCACAATTGCACCAAGAAGCATAAAATAGCTAGGAATAAACCTAACCAAAGACATAAAATATATGTATGCTGAAAACTATAGGAAGCTTATGAAGGAAATTGAAGAAGATCCAAAGAAATGGAAAAACATTCCGTGCTTATGGATTGGAAGAATAATATTGTTAAAATGTCAACACTACTCAAAGAAATCTACACATTCAATGCAATCCCAATCAAAATGGCACCAGCATTCTTCTCGAAACTAGAACAAGCAATCCTAAAATTTGTATGGAGCCACAAAAGACCCTGAATAGCCAAAGTAATATTGAAGAAGACCAAAGTGGGAGGCATCACAATCCCAGACTTTAGCCTCTACTACAAAGCTGTAATCATCAAGACAGCGTGGTATTGGCACAAAAACAGACACATAGACCAATGGAATAGAATACAGACCCCAGAATTGGACCCACAAACGTATGGCCAACTGATCTTTGACAAAGCAGGAACGAATATCCAATGGAAAAAAGACAGTCTCTTTAACAAATGGTGCTGGGAGAACTGGGCAGCAACATGTAGAAGAATGAAACTAGACCACTTTCTTAGACCATTCACCAAAATAAACTCAAAATGGATGAAGGACCTGAATGTGAGACAGGAAACCATTAAAATCCTAGAGGAGAAAGCAGGAAAAAGCCTCTTTGACCTCACCCGCAGCAATTTCTTACAAGACACATCTCCAAAAGCAAGGGAATTAAAAGCAAAAATGAACTATCGGGACCTCATGAAGATAAAAAGTTTCTGCACTGCAAAGGAAACAATCAACAACACTAAAAGGCAACCTATGGAATGGAAAACGATACTTGCAAATGACATATTGGACAAAGGGCTAGTATGCAAAGTCTATAAAGAACTCACCAAACTCCATGCCTGAAAAACAAATAATCCAGTGAAGAAATGGGTAGAAGACATGAATAGACACTTCTCTAAAGAAGACATCCAGATGGCCAACAGGCACATGAAAAGATGCTCAACGTCACTCATCATCAGGGAAATACAAATCAAAACCACACTCAGATATCACCTCATGCCAGTCAGAGTGGCTAAAATGAACAAATCAGGAGACTATAGATGCTGGAGAGGGTGTGGAGAAACGGGAACCTTCTTGCACTGTTGGTGGGAATGCAAACTGGTGCAGCCGCTCTGGGAAACAGTGCGGAGGTTCCTCAAAAAATTAAAAAAGATCTCCCCTATGACCCAGCAGTAGCACTGCTAGGAATTTACCCAAGGGATACAGGAGTCCTGATGCATAGGGGCACTTGTACCCCAATGTTTATAGCAGCATTCTCAATAATAGCTAAATTATGGAAAGAGCCTAAATGTCCATCATCTGATGAATGTATGAAGAAGTTGTGGTTTATATACACAATGGAATACCATGTGGCAATGAGATAGAATGAAATATGGCCTTTTGTAGCAGCGAGGATGGAACTGGAGAGTATTATGCTAAGTTAAATAAGTCATACAGAGAAAGACAGATACCCTATGTTTTCACTTTTATGTGGATCCTGAGAAACTTAAGAGAAGACCATGGGGAAGGGGAAGGGGAAAAAAAGAAGTTGAGAGGGAGGGAGGCAAACCCTAAGGGACTCTTAAAAACTGAGAATAAACTGAGGGTTGATGGGGGTGGGGGGAAGGGGAGGATGGGTGATGGGCACTGAGGAGGGCACCTTTTGGGATGAGCACTGGGTGTTGTATGGAAACCAATCTGACAATAAATTTCATATTAAAAAAACATTGCTTGTTAAATTTCGATGTATTCATTTTTATAGATTTCTTTCCTGTTTTTTATATACTTTTAAAATAGTTTTATAAAAGTAGGCTCATAGAATACATTCTGGGTTTTTTTATGTACTAATAGAGGCATAGTTGGATGTCAGTAAATACACATTTTAATGACCTTAATATTTTAATATATATTTGTATGGATTTGCCATGTATTTATTTACTTAATGATGGAGTGACATTTTTATTTTATTTTCCCCTGTTAAATAATATTGTACTCATCATCTTTGTTTAATGCATTTTGTAAACTCACCAGGTTACTTTCTTAAGATGAATTACTAAAACCAAAATTGTTATTTGAAGGATAGGGATACTTAAAATGAGTTGTATATTAACACATTTCTCTACAGAAAGGATCAAACAAATTATATTTTCATTACAATGACTCTTATCATATGATTTTGTTAGTCTTCATAGTGTGCTACTGTGGCAAGCAGTTTTTTTTTTCTTTTATTTTTGCTTGCTAATGCACTGGAATGTTTTTCCATATTTTTTTGGTCATTTGTATTTTTTTTTAAATGTTTATTTATTTTGAGAGAGAGGGTGCGTGAGAGTACTCATAGAACTAGGGAAGGGCCGGAGTGAGAGGGAGAGGGGATCCCACATTGCAGAGCCTGATGTGGGGCTCAAACTCATGACTGTGAGCTCATGACCTGGGCTGGAATTAAGAGCTAGATGCTCAAGTGTCTCAGCCCCCCGGGCGTGTTGGCCATTTGTATTTTTAAGTGAATGGATTGTTGATGACATTTACCCATTTTCCCTTCCGGATATTGATTGCTCTAAGATCTTTTAATCTGTTGTAAATTTTTCTCTCAGTTTCATGTTTAGTTTTTACTTTGTTTATATTTGCTATGGGTAGGTTTTGAACATTTTTACCTAACAAAATCCATCAGGTTTTTCTTTCATCACTTAATATTCTTGCTATAATTCACTGAAAGGCTTTTGTCACCCAAAAAATCATAAAAATGTATGTCTGTATTTACTTTGAGTACTTGCTCAATATTTTTTATGGGTATCTTTCATCTTTTTGGAATGTATATATATATATATATATTTGTGTATGTTGTAAAGTAGGTTTCTAACTTTATGTCTTCAGATAGTCATTTATAATATATTGAATAAGTTTTCCCACTACTTTGAAATGACACGTTTATTATATATTAATTTGTCTTTTATAAAATGAGTCTATTTTACTGTCAAACCTATTCTGTTGATTTTTCTGCTCTTTCCTGGAATTAGTATCCTACTCTTATAATTACTGTTGTTTTCAGTAACTCATGCAGATAGTAAGTGATTAGTGAACACCTACTGTGTGGCAAGGTCAGTCTTTTTTTATTAGTCATTAAAAAATTAGCTCTTCATTCTTACACATTTTTCGGTTGTTAAATGTAAAAAAATTGTTAACAAATATAGAAATTGTTTTGTCAAGTTCAAGCTCAACTGAAACATTTTCCCAAAATTTATCATAAACTTACATATCTTTTTGGAATTTTGATTTGAATTTAACTAAATTTAAATTTAACTAAATCAGGGATGATTAATATCTTTATAATGTTAAATCATCCTAAAATATTGGACATTTATTCAAATTTTCATTTATGTTCTTCAGTAAATTTCTCTGTGTAATTACTATGCATGTGTCCTTAAGGTTTAAAAATCTTTTTTTCTATTTTATATTGAATCTTTTTTCCTTTGTGGGTTCAGACTTGCTGTTGGTGCTAGAAGGCCATTATTCTAAACTCTTGTCATTAAATCTAATTTTTTAAATTGGGTCATCTGGAAAGATAGTTATATACAAATGATTTCTTTGCTTTATCCCCTCACTATTAATGATGTTTGATCTTTTTTGTCTTCTCAAAATAGAATTTCAGAACTTTGATAGAAGCCCTGGAAGCTAGTTCTCTTGTTTTTCCGTGTAAATGCTAGCTTCTTGCATTTAAGATGAAAATTATCATCTTTAAAAAGTATCCTTGCATTCAGAGTTCAGTAGATAGTAGAGGTGTTCTTTTGTTTCCTTTTTTAAAATTATAAATGGGTATCTTAATTTTTATGAAATAACTGTTGTGATGTCCTTTGAGATGATAGGATTTTTTTTCTGTCGGTTGATAATGAGATGAATTGTGTTAATACATTTCCTAATGTTAGACTGCTCTTGCATTCTTTGAATGACTCCTATTTGATCATGGCATTTCCTTTAATATACTACTAAATTAAATTTGTTAATATCTTATTTTGAACTTATATCTTCACTTACATATGTAATGGCCTTCAGTTTTCTTCGTATGTTATTTTTATTAAATTTTGATAGGGTTATTATAAGTTTATTATTTGAATTGTGAAGTTTGTTATAATTTCTGAATGCTTTAGAACAGTAAAAACATTGGCTTTGTAGTCAAATAGTCCTTAATTTCAATATTTGTTTTCTTACTCTTTTGGTGTGTGGCCTTAGCTTCCTTTTCTCCCCGTTATAAAAACACCTCTATTAAATAGCAATCTCGTAGGATTCTTGTGAGCATTAATAATAATTTGGGTCCTTTTCATGTGCCAAACACTGTTGAAGTGCTTCATGTATAATTAATTAATTTAATACCACAACAGTTCTATTATTCTTATTTTGCAAATGAGGAAACTGAGGCAGACAGAAGCTAAATAACTTAACCAAGATTAGATGGTTAATCAGTAGATTTGAACCTAGGTATTGTCTCCTAAAACTCATTTAAATGATGTAAAATAGGTAATATAATGAGAATTGGATAAATTGTGGTAATTAGTGTTTTTTTTTATCATTACCATACTTTATTGACTCTAAGAAGCCACTAATAGTAGATACACCGTTATTTCATGTATCAATAAGAAAGTAAAAAGCTGCCTTTAAGGCAATGTTTTCATTATGAAACTACCCTCCCTCCTGCCCCAACCCCCTCCGCTGCCATCATTTCTGTTCTGTTCATATTGTTACTTGATTTAAGAAACATGTCAAATCTATAATTTTAAATAATTAAAAAAATGAAACATTAGGGATCATCTCTGCCTAGGCTAAGATAATAATTTTACCATATTTTGATCCCCCATCTCACCTCTCAGACTTGGTTAAAATAATTTGAAAAAAAATTTTTAAGTTTTAAATTTCAGTTTGTTAACATATTGTGTAATATTAGTTTCAGGTGTACAATGTAGTGATTTAGCCCTTCCAGACATCACTCTGTGCTCATCACAGCAAGTGCTCTCCTTAATCCCCATCACCTGTTTCCCCATCACCCCACCTACCTCCCCTCTGGTACCCATCAGTGTGTTCAGTATAGCTTAGAGTCTGGTTCTTGGTCTGCCTCATTTTCTCTCTCTCTCTCTTTTTTTTTTTTTTTTTTTGCCCCGTTTGCTTGTTGGTTTTGTTTCTTAAATTCCACATATCAGTGAAATCATATAGTGTTTATCTTTCTCTGACTGACTTATTTTGCTTAGCATAATATTCTCTAGCTCCATCCATGTTGTTGCAAATTGCAAGATTTCTTTCTTTTTTATGGCTGAGTAATACTCCATTGTGTGTATACCACATCTTCTTCCTCCATTCATCAGTCAACGGATACTTGGGCTGTTTTCATAATTTGGCTATTATCGATAATGATGCAATACACATCAGGGTGCATGTATCCCTTGAATCTGTATTTTTGTATTCTTTGGGTAAATTCCTAGTGGTGTGATTGCCGGATCGTAGGGTAGTTCTATTTTTAACTTTTTAAGGAACCTTTGTTTTCCACAGTGGCTGCACCAATTTGTATTCCTACTAACAGTGCAAGAGAGTTTCCCTTCCTCTGTCTTCTCACCAATACCTGTTGTTTCTTGTGTTGTTGATTTTCGCCATTCTGATAGATAATAATGTAATATCTCATTGTAGCTTTGATTTGCTTTTCCCTGATGATCAGTGATGTTGAGCATCTTTTCGTGTGCCTGTTGGCCATCTGGATGTCTTCTTTGGAAAGATGTCTGTTCAGGTCTTCTGCCCATTTTTTAATTGGATTATTCATTTTTTAGGTGTTGAGTTTTTTTTTTTTTTTAATTTAAAGTTTGTTTATTTTGAAAAAGAGAGAGAATGAGCAGGGGAGGGGCAGAGAGAGGGCCGGGGGTGGGGGGGGGACAGAGGATCAGAAGTGGGCTCTGTGCTGACAGCAGAGAGCCCAATGTGAGGTTTGAACTCATGCATTGTAAGATCACGACCTGAGCTGAAGTTGGATGCTTAACCAACTAAACCACCCAGGTGCCCTGAGTTTTATAAGTTTTTTTTTTTATATATTTTGGATACTAATCTTTTAGCTGATACGTCATTTGCAAGTAATTTCTCCCATTCTGTAAGCTGCCTTTTAGTTTTGTTGATTGTTTCCTTTGCTGTGCAGAAAGTTTTTATTTTGATGTAGTCCCAATAGTTCATTTTTGCTTTTATTTCCCTTGCCTCAGGAGACATATCTAGTAAGAAATTAATGGGCCAATGTCAAAGAAGTTCCTGTCTGTCTTCTCTTCTAGGATTTTTATGGTTTCATGTGTCACATGTAGGTTTATTCCATTTTGAGTTTGTCTTTTTGTGTATAGTGTAAGAAAGTGGTCCAGGATCAACCTTTTGCTTATAGCTGACCAGTTTTCCCAACACCATTTGTTGAAGAGACTATCTGTTTTGCATTGGATATTTTTCTCTGCTTTGATTGAAGATTAATTGACCATATAGTTGTGGGTTCATTTCTGGGTTTTCTATCCTGTTCTAGTGATCTATGTGTCTATTTTTGTGCCAGTACCATACTGGTTTGATCACTGTAGCTTTGTCATATAACTTGAAGTCCAGAATTATGATGCCTACAGCTTTGCTTTTGTTTTTCAGGATTGCTTTGCCTATTTTGGATCTTTTGTGGTTCCATACAAATTTTACAATTGTTTGTTCTAGCTCTGTGAAAAATGCTGTTGGTGTTTTGATAGGGATTGAATTAAATGTGTAGATCGCTGAGAAGTATAGACATTTTAAAAGTGTTCTTCCAATCCATGGGCATGGAATGTCTCTCCATTTTTTTGTGTCATCTTTCCATTTCTTTCATCAGTGCTTTTCATAGTACAGGTCTTTCATATCTTTGGTTAGGTTTATTCCTAGGTATCTTACTGTTTTTGGTATAGTTGTGAGTGGGATTGATTACTTAATATCTCTTACTGCTGCTTTATTATTGATGTATAGAAATGCAACAGATTTCTTTATGTTCATTTTGTGTCCTGCAGCTTTGCTGAATTTGTGTTTCATTTCTAGCAATTTTTTGGTGGGTTTTCAATATATAGTTTCTTGTCATGTGCAAGTAGCAAAAGTTTGACTTTTTCCTTGCCAATTTGGATGCCTTTTCTTTTTGTTGTCTAATTCCTGAGGCTAGGACTTCAGGTACTATGTTAAATAACAGTGGTGAGAGTGGACATTCCTGTCTTGTTCCTGACCATAGAGGAAAAATTCTCAGTTTTACCATTGAGAATGATATTAGCTGTGGTTTTTTCATAGATGGCCTTTATTATGATGAGGTATGTTCCCTGTAAATGTACTTTGTTGAGGGTTTTTATCATGAATGGATGTTATACTTTGTCAGATGCTTTTTTGAATCTGTTGGAATGATCATACGGTTCTTTTCCTCTCTCTTACTGACATTGATTGATTTGCAAATATTGAACCACCCTTGCAGTCCAGGAATAAATCCTATTTGGTCGTGGTGAATGATTCTGTTAATGTACTATTGGAAGTGGTTTGCTGGTATTTTTTTTTTTTTTTTATTTGCATCCAAGTTAGGTAGCATATAGTACAACAATGATTTCAGCAGTAGATTCCTTAATGCCCCTTACCCATTTAACCCATCACTCCTCCCACAACTCCTCCAGCAACCCTCTGTTTGTTCTCTATATTTAAGAGTCTCCTATGTTTTGTCCCCCTCCCTGTTTTTATATTATTTTTGCTTCCCTTAGGTTCATCTGTTTTGTATCTAAAATTCCTCAGGTGAGTGAAGTCTTATGATATTTGTCTTTCTCTGACTAATTTTGCTTGGCATAATATCCTCTAGTTCCATCCACATAGTTGCAAATGACAAGATTTCATTCTTTTTGATTGCCAAGTAATACTCCATTGTATATGTATACATCTTCCTCTCCATTCATCTGTTGATGGACATTTGGGCTCTTTCCATACTTTGGCTGTTGTCGATAGTGCTGCTATAAACATTGGGATGCATGTGCCCCTTCAAAACAGCACACCTGTATCCCTTGGATAAATAAATACCTAGTAGTGTAATTGCTGGGTTGTAGGGTAGTTCTATTTTTAATTTTTTGAGGAACCTCCATACTGTTTTTCAGAGTGGCTGCACCAGTTTGCATTCCCACCAGCAGTGCAAAAGACATCCTTTTTTTCCGCATCCTCACCAACATCTGTTGTTGCCTGAGTTGTTAACGTTAGCCATTCTGACAAGGTGATGTGGTATCTCATTGTAGTTTTGATTTATATTTCCCTGATGATGAATGATGTTGAGCATTTTTTCATGTGTCGGTTGGCCATCTGGATGTCTCTTTGGAAAAGTGTCTATTCATGTCTTTTGCCCATTTCTTCACTGGATTATTTGTTTTTTGGGTGTTGAGTTTGATAAGTTCTTTATAGATTTTGGATACTAACCCTTTATCTGATATGTCGTTGGCAAATATCTTCTCCCATTCTATTGGTTTCCTTTTGTTTTGCTGATTAGTTCCTTTGCTGTGCAGAAGGTTTTTATTTTGATGAGGTCCCAATAGTTCATTTTTGCTTTTAATTCCCTTGCCTCTGGAGACGTGTTGAGTAAGAAGTTGCTGTGACTGAGGTCAAAGAAGTTTTTTCCTGCTTTCTTCTCTAGGATTTTGATGGCTTCCTGTCTTCCATTTAGGTCTTTCATCCATTTTGAGTTTATTTTTGTGTATGGTGTTAGAAAGTGGTCCAGGTTCATTCTTCTGCATGTCACTGTCCAGTTTTCCCAGCACCACTTGCTGAAGAGACTGTCTTTATTCCATTGGATACTCTTCCCTGCTTTGTCAAAGAGTAGTTGGCCATACATTTGTGGGTCCGTTTCTGGGTTCTCTATTCTGTTCCATTGATCTGAGTGTCTGTTCTTGTGCCAGTACCATACTGTCTTGATGATTACTGCTTTGTAATACAGCTCGAAGTCCATGATTGTGATGCCTCCAGCTTTGGTATTCTTTTTCAGGATTGCTTTGGCTATTTGGGGTCTTTTCTGGTTCCATGCAAATTTTGGGATTATTTGTTCTAGCTCTGTGAAGAATGCTGGTGTTGTTTTGATAGGGATTGTTGGTTTGCTAGTATTGTATTGGGAATTTTTGCATCTGTGTTCATCAGGGATATTGGCCTGTAGTTCTCTTATTTGGTGTTGCCTTTATCTGGATTTGGTATCATGGTAATGTTGGCCTCATAGAATGAATTTGGAAGTTTTCCTTCCATTTTTTTTTTTTTTTAAATTTTTAACGTTTATTTCTGAGACAGAGAGACACAGCATGAACGGGGGAGGGGCAGAGAGAGAGGGAGACACAGAATCTGAAACAGGCTCCAGGCTCTGAGTTGTCAGCACAGAGCCTGAAGCGGGGCTTGAACTCATGGACCGCGAGATCATGACCTGAGCCGAAGTCGGACGCTTAACTGACTGAGCCACCCAGGCACTCCTGGATAAGCCCTTCATATGTGGAAATTAGCTCGGGAAATTTTCTTATATTATTCTTATTACTGATATTATTGTTATATTGTTAATACTTTGCTCTATTTTTGTTCTTTCCTTCTGGAAGTACCCATATATGCATATTAGATTCTCTAGAGTTAATTGTCCTTGTCTTTTTTCCTTATAACTTACATTTATTTACCATCTTTTCTTAAGTAGACAGAATTCCCAGACTAGTGTGGAGTTCACTAATTTGGATGTTTTCTTTTCTTTTGTTCACTATATATATATATATATATATATATATATATATATGCATATTTTTGGACACGTAGTTTTCATTTACAAGTTTGTCTTGTTCTTGGACTGTTCTTTTTTCATGAGAATCTGTTTTGTTTTAGTAATGTTGTGACATCTTGAATCTCACAGTAGGAATTAATTTTTCATAAATGATAATCTTCGCTGTTTTCTGTATTATGTTTTGTTTTAGTGCTGGGCAGTTGGTCTAAGTGGCCCCACATTTGAGTTCTTATATTTTTTTCATTGTTTGGTAAATTTTTGTTGAGTAATCATATTTTTTTTAAGCATTTATCTTAGGATGATATATTAGTTTGTTAGGGCTGCCATAACAAAGTTCCACAGACCAGGTAGTTTAAACAACAGAAATTTATTTTCTCACAGTTCAGGAAAATTGAAGTCCAAGATTAAGGTGTTACAATGTTTGGTTTCTTCTGGAGCATCTCTTTTTGGCTTATAAATGGCTGCCTTCTCTATGTCCTCACATGGTATTTTCTCTTTGTGTACTTATCTACTATATCTCTTTGTATTTCCATATTTCTTCTTATAAGAACATCCATCAGGTTGAATTAGGGCCCAACTGAACTTCAAGCGCCTGTCTCTAGATGCTGTCATGTTCTGAGGTACCAGAGGTTAGGGCTTCAACATATGAGTTGGGAGAGGGCACACTTAAGCCCTTATCAGGTAGAATGATTGTATGGGTTCTTTCTTCTCTCCTTTATTGGGTTTTTCTTCATTGTGCCATATGATGGTGTATCACGGCACAATGGCAAATGGGGGTACAAGTCATTGAACCTTTCTTAATTTCAGATATCTTGTTTACTTTCTCTCCTTTGTAGTCAATGGAAATATTTGAGTCAAAATTAGAAGAAGCTGAAAAAACTGCATCCACAAAAGAAGAGTGTAAACGAGAACGGTGGAGGAGACCAACATGTTCAGATAAAGCACAAAGTAGTCAAGAAAGTAGAAAATCAGACTTGGTAAAAGATAATAAAAGTTCAAGGGATAGATATAGTTCAACAAGTATTACAAACAGTGTCAATAAAGAAAAGTCTAGTGGTGATGAAAAAGATAATAGGTCGGGGTCTTCAGAAACATATAGAAGACAATCCAATCCAAGCCAAAATCAAGAGTTTTCTTCTCTTGGAAATTTGAAACCTAAATTTTTAAGACCCTCTGATAATGAAGAACTGTCATTTCATAGCAGGGGCAGAAATTTTGACCCATCTAGTTCATCTTCAGTACTGGTCACTCAGGATTCTGTGCATCGTGGTTTTCGAAAACCCACAGAAAACAGTGAAGAAAGTTCATCGTCATGGAGCCAATCTGGTAGGAGAGAAGGAGACAGGAAACATTCAAATCAACGGTCAGTGGACACCCGTGGCAGTGTCGGCGGTGGGCACATTTCTGAAGACAGAAGAGAAAAATCATGGGACGAAAGCTTGAGAGGTGATTCTGTGAAGAAAGAGCATGTGCAGGACGCAAAGTCTTCCTCTGCTGGGTATTCTGTTATTTGTTTATTAAGCTGTTAAATGTTAAATATCAGAAGATTCAAAGAAATTGAGCCGTATTTTTAAGAAATCAGTTATTAATGAGATGATCTGTTTCTTAAATTTTGTGGAAGAGATAAGATTTGCCCATTTAACAAATCAGTAGTTTTGTTTTATGGGTTGCATTTATTTCATTTCACGGTTTCATTTAATAAATAGAAGAACTCAGTAGCTATATTAGCTCAAAATCTGTTGCTTTTTTGCACATTAAAATATTAAATGAGTTAATAATCCTTTGAAATGGATATGCCACAGGAGGTATTTTGGTAGATTGTGCTCCTGCTGCCATAATTGCTTTCAAAGGAAACCACTTAATTGTAAAGCATAATCATGATTGTAAATATGGCATGCCTGTCTGGAGGTAGCCCTCATATGAAGTGAAAAAGATATACAGAAGATCCTGTAGAGGAAAGCATGAATTAATGGACTGTTTTGCAGACAAAGAAATAATCCACTTTGGACAGTTGACTGGTTTTAAAGATAATGTTAGAGTTTTAAAAGGGTGCCTGTGTGGCTTAGTTGGCTGAGCATACAAATCTTGACTTCTGCTTAGGTCATAATCCTAGGGTCATGAGATTAAGCCCCATGTTGGCCTCTGTGCTGAGTGTGGAGCCTGCTTAAGATTCTCTCCCTCCCTCTCTCCCTCCCTCTCTCTCTTTCTCTCTCTCTCTCTCCCCCTCTCTCCCTCCTTCCCTCTCTCCCTTCCTCCCTCCTCCCTCCGACCCTGCCCATCCCCTGCCTGCATGTGCGCACCCATGCTTTCTCTCAAAAGAAAAAAAAGGGAAATATAGGTAGGTTAGTGGTTGTACCTGTAGTAATTAGGCATAGCACTCACTGGTGTTACTATTCTTGCACCTCTTGTACTTATATACAGAGCTGAGTCAGTAGAACAGGAAACCCAGGTTGAGTGGGATCAAACCTAGGAAAAATTGACTTAGCTATAGAGTTGGTTGTATTGGAAATAGCCATAAGTGGGGAAAAAAGTGTCCAAAGAATAATGAGTAGCTTAGATGATCATTAAAATATGTTTTAAAATACCACCAAATGAATAGGACCCTCAAGGAAGAGGTTTTAGGAAATAATAGAAATCACTGGTGGCAGTTGTAGGTATAAACATTGTGGTTTGGGGTCATGAGTATGGCAAATCATTTTTCTTAATCCCATCTGAAGCTGTGGATTATAAAGCACCATGTGCAGCTTTCAGTGGGAGGAAGCTGGCAAAACCTGGACTGAGTGATGGGAGCCCCAGTCAGATGGGCTCTGGTTCAAGGCAGGGTTTTGTTCCGAGGAGACCAAAGGAGAAATCTGGTTGTACTGACTGGATAAACAGGACAGGGATTAGAGAATGTCTTATGCTGTCTACATATATAATTGTCTAGGCTTTGCTCCACCTACTCTGGAAGGTAACTGTTTCTAGTCCCCAGCTGCTGGCACTAGGAGACTCTTACTTTTTTTTTTTTTTTCAATATATGAAGTTTATTGTCAAATTGGTTTCTATACAACACCCAGTGCTCATCCCAAAAGGTGCCCTCCTCAACAACCATCACCCACCCTCCCCTCCCTCCCACCCCGCATCAACCCTCAGTTTGTTCTCAGTTTTTAAGAGTCTCTTATGCTTTGGCTCTCTCCCACTCTAACCTCTTTTTTTTTTCCTTCGCCTCTCCCATGGGTTTCTGTTAAGTTTCTCAGGATCCACATAAGAGTGAAACCATATGGTATCTGTCTTTCTCTGTATGGCTTATTTCATTTAGCACAACACTCTCCAGTTCCATCCACGTTGCTACAAAGGGCCATATTTCATTCTTTCTCATTGCCACATAGTACTCCATTGTGTATATAAACCACAATTTTTTTTTATCCATTCATCAGTTGATGGACATTTAGGCTCTTTCCATAATTTGGCTATTGGTGAGAGTGCTGCTATAAACATTGGGGTACAAGTGCCCCTATGCATCAGGACTCCTGTATCCCTTGGGTAAATTCCTAGCAGTGCAATTACTGGGTCATAGGGTAGGTCTATTTTTAATTTTCTGAGGAACCTCCACACTGTTTTCCAGAGTGGCTGCACCAATTTGCATTCCCACCAACAGTGCAAGAGGGTTCCCGTTTCTCCACATCCTCTCCAGCATCGATAGTCTCCTGATTTGTTCATTTTAGCCACTCTGATTGGCGTCAGGTGATATCTGAGTGTGGTTTTGATTTGTATTTCCCTGGTGAGGAGTGATGTTGAGCATCTTTTCATGTGCCTGTTGGCCATCCGGATGTCTTCTTTAGAGAAGTGTCTATTCATGTTTTCTGCCCATTTCTTCACTGGGTTATTTGTTTTTCGGGTGTGGAATTTGGTGAGCTCTTTATAGATTTTGGATACTAGCCCTTTGTCTGATATGTCATTTGCAAATATCTTTTCCCATTCCGTTGGTTGCCTTTTCGTTTTGTTGGTTGTTTCCTTTGCTGTGCAGAAGCTTTTTATCTTCGTGAGGTCCCAGTAGTTCATTTTTGCTTTGAATTCCCTTGCCTTTGGGGATGTGTCAAGTAAGAAATTGCTGCGGCTGAGGTCAGAGAGGTCTTTTCCTGCTTTCTCCTCTAGGGATTTGATGGTTTCCTGTCTCACATTCAGGTCCTTTATCCATTTTGAGTTTATTTTTGTGAATGGTGTGAGAAAGTGGTCTAGTTTCAATCTTCTGCATGTTGCTGTCCAGTTCTCCCAGCACCATTTGTTAAAAAGACTGTCTTTTTTCCATTGGATATTCTTTCCTGCTTTGTCAAAGATGAGTTGGCCATACGTTTGTGGGTCTAGTTATGGGGTTTCTATTCTATTCCATTGGTCTGTCTGTTTTTGCACCAATACCATGCTGTCTTGATGATTACAGATTTGTAGTAGAGGCTAAAGTGTGGGATTGTGATGCCTCCTGCTTTGGTCTTCTTCAAAATTACTTTGGCTATTCGGGGCCTATTGTGGTTCCATATGAATTTTAGGATTGCTTGTTCTAGTTTCGAGAAGAATGCTGGTGCAATTTTGATTGGGATTGCATTGAATGTGTAGATAGCTTTGGGTAGTATTGACATTTTGACAGTATTTATTCTTCCAATCCATGAGCACGGAATGTTTTTCCATTTCTTTATATCTTCTTCAATTTCCTTCATAAGCTTTCTATAGTTTTAAGCATACAGATCTTTTACATCTTTGGTTAGATTTTTTTCCTAGGTATTTTATGCTTCTTGGTGCAATTGTGAATGGGATCAGTTTCTTTATTTGTCTTTCTGTTGCTTCATTATTAGTGTATAAGAATGCAACTGATTTCTGTACATTGATTTTGTATCCTGCGACTCTGCTGAATTCATGTATCAGTTCTAGCAGACTTTTGGTGGAGTCTGTCGGATTTTCCATGTATAATATCATGTCATCTGCAAAAAGTGAAAGCTTGACTTCATCTTTGCCAATTTTGATGCCTTTGATTTCCTTTTGTTGTCTGATTGCTGATGCTAGAACTTCCAACACCATGTTAAACAACAGCGGTGACAGTGGACATCCCTGTCGTGTTCCTGATCTCAGGGAAAAAGCTCTGTTTTTCCCCATTGAGGATGATGTTAGCTGTGGGCTTTTCATAAATGGCTTTTATGATCTTTAAGTATGTTCCTTCTATCCCGACTTTCTCGAGGGTTTTTATTAAGAAAGGATGCTGTATTTTGTCACATGCTTTTTCTGCATCGATCGACAGGATCATATGGTTCTTATCTTTTCTTTTATTAATGTGATGTATCACATTGATTGATTTGTGAATGTTGAACCAGCCCTGCAGGCCAGGAATGAATCCCACTTGATCATGGTGAATAATTCTTTTTATATGCTGTTGAATTCGATTTGCTAGGATCTTATTGAAAATTTTTGCATCCATATTCATCAGGGATATTGGCCTGTAGTTCTCTTTTTTTTACTGGGTCTCTGTCTGGTTTAGGAATCAAAGTAATACTGGCTTCATAAAATGAGAGGAGACTCTTACTTTTATCCTCAGGGTTGGCTTAACATTTGGGCAGTCTGTAGGTCTTGACTTCTGTGACTTTGGCTACGTGGGAAATAGCCTTACACTCAGTATTTCATCTTGTTCTCTAATTGCTTCATATTTGTAAGTCATATTTAAATTGTACATTTCCGATAGATATACTGTAATATAGGTACTCACTAAAAGCTGTATTTTTTTGGTCTGAAGGCAATACACATGCACACACACACACACATACACACACACGTACATGTATATATTTTAAATGTTTATTTTTTCTGAGAGAGAGCAAGTGAGCACACACGAGCGGCAGGGGTTGGGGGTGGGGCAGAGAGAGGGAGAGAGAATCCCAAGCAGGCTGTCAGCACAGAGCCTGTTGAGGTGCTCAAACTCACAAACTGTGAGAACATGACCTGAGCCAAAATCAAGAGTCTTAACCAGATGCTTAACCAGCTGAGCCACCCAGGCACCCCATGAAGGCAGTATTTTTGTTAGCTGTGTCATTTTGGTGTTGCAGATGGTTTGAAGCTTTCCATGAATTCCATGATTGACTGGAGAAGGAAAGAACAATCTAGAAATCATCTACATATATGTGAAAGAAAAGATTCCTGAGCCCGTGTGGGTGGTGTAAAGTCAGAGACCAGGAAGCATGTTGAGGAATGTCTGTTTCCAGGGACTGAAGAGGTTCACTGAAGTATTGTGGGAAGCTGTTAGTTTGAACATTATCCTGGGTATATGCTGAATTCTTTATAAAATGCTAGAATTTTATAAAGCTAGGGAGCTTTAGAATGAATAAGTTTTTTTTTTTTTTAACGTTTATTCATTTTTGAGAGACAGAGCATGAGTGGGGAAGGGGCAGGGAGAGAGGGAGACACAGAATCCGAAGCAGGCTACAGGCTCTGAGCCATCAGCACAGAGCCCGATGCGGGGCTCGAACCCACAAACTGCGAGATCATGACCTGAGCCAAAGTCGGACGCTCAGCCAACTGAGCCACCCAGCCGCCCCTAGAATGAATAAGTTTTAGAAGTAGGGGAAAAAAATCGTAGAAATAATTGTACAACTAGAAGAAATAATCGTCTGTCCTGTATTTTCCACATGCAGAAACTGAGGCGTTGAGGGTGTAGCTCACACAGTGGTGTGTTGAGAGAGTTGCCAGGTTGAGCAAATAAAAAATAGTAAGTCCCTTGCAGTATGCGGACAGACTGACCCCAAAAAATTTTTGTTTACCTGAAATTCAAATTTGACTGGGTGTCATGTTTTTTATCTGACAATTGTATGTAACACTTAGCCATTTTCTGGGTTTGTGACCGTTTTGGTAGAGATAATATTATATAAAAAACTTAATTACCTATCTAAGTTACATAGCTTCACAATGTATATACCATTCTGAACTTTGTTGTGTTTTTTTTCCCCAATCAGTATATCTTAAAGATGTTTTCCCATCATCCCGTATGTATGTATTTTTTAAAGGCTCTTTAATATTCTATTAAAACTGAGGTATAAGCTAGTAGTTCTCCTGGGTCCCCTCTTGGTGGATTTTAGGTGATTTCTAGTTTGTCGCCCTTACAAAAGTGCAGCAGTAATAGTGATGTGTATCTTTGCACATTGGTTAAATACAGCTGTAAAATAAATTCAAGCGGTTGGATTATATTTCTAAATCTTGTTATATTAGCCAGTTTACTCTCTTACCAGCCAAATATTAGGATGACTTTTCTCTTCCTTACCATCAGTATTATTGAACTTTTTAGCCTTGAAATTTTGTCATATGCATCATTGAGAAACAGAATCTTTGCTTGATTTGCATTTCTTTAAATCTGAGTGAAGTTTGGCGTATCTTTATAAATGTTAGTGTTTGTTTTATTTTTGTTAACTAGTCATCTGTTTTGGCTACTCTTTGAGTTCTCTGTAAAGACTCTTTATAGTTTTCACGTAATATATAGTGTTTACATCAGTTGTAGATTTCCTTTTTCTTCTTGTTTCATTTTCCTTTTTCATCCCTACTTTTCATTCATTCTTGCTGTGATCACATTTCTCATTCTTTTCCTTTGTCCTCTTCAGGCCTTGCATTTTTCTCAAGTAGGCGAAAAGCATCCTCTAGAAGGAAGGTGTCCATATGCTCAAGAACTTTAAGCTTATTATTCCTAGAAATAAAATGCGTTTGTGGATAATTTTGTTTTGTTGGAAAATATATCAGTTGTGTATTTTCTGGATTCTGAAACCTAGAATATTATGCCATATGAACAAAAACTAGTGTGCTGTCCTTAATTTAGATTTTATAAAGTTAGTATCAGGAACTAACCCATTTTATATACTGTCTTAGCCTTTGGGTATAATTCTTGGCAGAGTTTTCTGTGGGAGCTCAGAAGGACAAGAGAAGGATGACAGGTTCTGAAGGTTTTGAGTATAGTCATGAGATCCTTGGACAGGGAGAAAATTGGCGAACAAGCGTTGAGAGTAATTAAGGGCAGGAGATCTATGAACACTGCCAGCAGGCAAAGAATAATTGCAGTGTACTCAGGGTTTCTGAAATGTCATTGGGGTGGAGGTTTTTAATTACTTCTTCCTCAAAAGTTTTTAGGCAGAGTTGGGTGTGTGTGTGCCGCACAGAGAATACATTTTAATGGGAAAAGGGGATTTGTTTTTTAGAAATTAATTATGAAGAAGACTTCTGAAATGTAGCAGTAATCCTGGAAAATGAGAAATGCTTGTACTTTTTCCTTCTTACAGGATGATTGCAGATGTCATGGCGATGTTTCTTTCAGGGCATTTGCTCATTATTGTCATTGTTAAGAGAAAGTAAGGGAGAGTCTGTTCCTTGTATTTGCTGCCAAGGGGTGTCTTTGCTGTGGTGTTAACCAGATGAAATCATGTGTCCTGTATTCACTGTGTGCCCAGCAACTCATTTTAGTCTTTATTTGATACCTGTTATTCTATGAAGTGAATTGAAGTGTATGTTAATATTGAAAATATTAGTATTAGAGAGGCTCAGAATTCTTGTTAGATCATCTAATTTATCCTTATCTAGTTTTTGTCTCCTAATAAACAATTTAATTTCTGTTAGAAAATACACCCCCCCCCCCCAAAAAAAAAGATGTACGAGTATGAATTTTATGACAGTGAAGGTTGTTGCTTTTAAAGCTTTCTTGGGATTTCAGTTACCTTCTTGAAACTTGGGAGCTTTGGTTGGAGTTTAGCATACCTTCATTGTCCTCTCTCTCTTTTTAAATGTTTATTTTGAGAGAGGGAGAGTGACAGGGAGAATGAGAGGGAGAGAAAGAGAATTCCAAGCAGGCTTCATGCTCAGCGTAGAGCCCCACACAGGGCTTAATCTCACGACTGACCTGAGCTGAAATCAAGAGTCAGATGTTTAACCACCTGAGCCACCCACGTGCCCCTTCACTGTCCTCTCTTGATTGAATCTTCAACCTTGCATACTAAGAAGTGGTGGGAAAAGTCAAGTAAAATGACAAAGATATGCCTTTGGATAGAAATAATAGAGGTCTTGGGCAGTTTAATAAAAAATATTATCATTGTAGGGGTGCCTGGGTAGCTCAGTTGGTTAAGAGTCAGACTTTAGCTCAGGTCATGATCTCATGGCTCTTGAGTTTGAAACCTGCATTGGGCTCTGCGCTGACAGCTTAGAGCCTGGAGACTGCTTCGGATTCTGTGTCTCTCTCTCCCTCTGCCCCTCCCCTGCTTGCGTTCTGTCTGTCTGTCTCTCTCAAAGATAAGTAAAGATTAAAAAAATAAAAGAAATCATTGTGAAAGAGGATTTATCAGCCAGATTTCATAGACTAAGTTATGATTGTGGGTCATGAGGTGGTAGAGATGGAAAGTGTACATGGGAAACATGGGTTAAGTAAAGTGCCTCCTTTCTCTTTCCCTTTTTTTTCTTTTAAGTTGCAGACACTTGAATATGTTTATATATTAAGGGAGAAGTATCAATTTTAGAAGAGTGATGATAGATGGCATAATTTATGGGCAAAATCCCAAGAGTACTGTGGATAAATGTAGGATCTGATATACTCAGACAAGTGGAAGGATTGGTCTTGGACGGGGGTATTGAAGAAGAGGAGAGTGTGGCTGTAATTTGTGAGTGACAGGAGAAAATTACAGAAATTCTTGACAACTCAGGTCAGTATTTTTCAACATAGGATCCCCACAATATTGGTGTTCCTTTTTAGTCTTTGTATGCACCACAGTGAGTTTGGTGGCTTCAGAAGAGAAAAAGTGACAGAACAATTTAATTCACACACAGCTCACAAAGTTGAAATGTCCTCTCATTGTTATGACTTAACTGCTATTAGCTTTTTTTTTTTTAATATGAAATTTGTTGTCAAATTGGTTTCCATACAACACCCAGTGCTCATCCCAACAGGTGCCCTCCTCAATGCCCATCACCCACCCTCCCCTCCCTCCCACCCCCCATCAACCCTCAGTTTATTCTATTTTTAAGAGTCTCTTATGGTTTGCCTCCCTCCGTCTCTAACTTTTTTTTTCCTTCCCCTCCCCTGTGGTCTTCTGTAAAGTTTCTCAGGATCCACATATGAGAGAGAACATATGGTATCCTTCTCTGCCTGACTTACTTCCCTTAGCATAATACCCTGCAGTTCCATCCACGTTGCTACAAAAAGCCATATTTCCTTCTTTCTCATTGCCACGTAGTATTCCATTGTGTATATAAACCACAATTTCTTTATCCATTCATCAGTTGATGGACATTTGGGCTCTTTCCATAATTTGGCTATTGTTGATAGTACTGCTATAAACATTGGGGTACAAGTGCCCCTAGGCATCAGCACTCCTGTATCCCTTGGGTAAATTCCTAGTAGTGCTATTGAAGGGTCACAGGGTAGATCTATTTTTAATTTTTTGAGGAACCTCCACGCTGTTTTCCAGAGCGGCTGCACCAGTTTGCATTCCCACAGACAATGCAAGAGGGTTCCCGTTTCTCCACATCCTCCCCAGCATCTATAGTCTCCTGATTTGTTCATTTTAGCCACTCTGACTGGCATGAGGTGATATTAGCTTTTTATTTTGACCAAAATGTTGATGAACAGTTAAAATTACTGGTCCGTGTGCATGTCATATTTTCTTTAAGTGATCTTTGGAAGTTGAAAGTTTGAGAAACAAACTCTCTTTTATTCAGATTTGAAAAAAAAAGAAAAAGTATCTGTTCTGGTATGACCAGGAATGCAGTGATGAGGGGAGGTGATATTTGTACCAGACATGTCCCTTGGAACTTCAGTTAGATGGCTTTGACAGATTCTTTCTGCTGTGCATCTTACATTTACTGAATTCAGCACCTCCTTCTTAGGTCTAGTGCTATAAAAACAGTTATGACACAATTTCTGCTTTCAAGAAGCTCACGGTATCAAAGAGCCAGTTATGTAGGTATGTGAAGAAATATGTACATAAACGCCACGATACTTACAGTTAGTTGCTGGTCTAAATATAGATCCTTATGATTACAATTCCTGTGTACAACAAGGGATGATTAACTCCTCTGAGGTATCACTGGGGGGACAGAATCCAGGAAAGATAGGGTCTTGAGGGATGAACTCATTAGGTGTAAGTGGGAAGGGGTAATTGACATGGAGATAACTTGGAGACAAGTCAGCGTGGTCTAGTTGAGCATTTGAGAGTAGAATTTTGGAGTGTCAGATGCAGTAACTCCCTGAGGAGAGGGCATATTTCTTTTTATGGTCTTTGCGTCTCTGAATCCTGGTAGAGCGCATAGCACAAATTCACCTCTCAATAACTTGTGGAATGTAGTTGAATGGGAGGAAAATGGGTAGGCAGTTATAGCGAATATGCCTCATGTGCCTTGTAAACAGCTCCAGAAGTCATGCTCCCGAGTTGGACAGTATTCTCTGGTGATTGGAAACAAGTATCTCCAGGATTTGAAATAGATCAGATTTGTATTTTATTTATTTATTTATTAAAAATGTGTTCACATTTATTTATTTTTGAGAGACAGAGCGTGAACGGGGAAGGGGCAGAGGGAGGGGGAGACACAGAATCCGAAGCAGGCTCCAGGCTCTGAGCTGTCAGCACAGAACCTGACGCGGGGTTCGAACCCACGAACTGTAAGATCATGACCTGAGTCGAAGTCAGATGCTTAACCGACTGAGCCACCCAGGTGCCCCCAGATTTCTATTTTAGAAAGATTCCAGCATACTGTGTAGGCCAGTTTGGGAAATGGAACAGATTTGAGGATGAAATATTGGCGAGGAAGCTCTAGTTGAGAGACAAGAAGTCATGAACCAAAGGAGTGAATGTAGAGGAAAGGGGGAGCTTGAGTTGGCTTCTGTGGCTCAGTGATGAGGCATCTATTTCTGTGGCCCCTTGGAAGGATTTGCTTACTTACTGTGTACCATTTCTGGGCATTCTTTTAAATAATTTTCCTTAAGTTTATTTGTTTAAGTCATCTCTATACCTGACTCGGGGCTCGAACCCATGACCCTGAAATCAAGAATTGCATTCCTCTCCAACTGAGCCAGCCAGGCACCTCTCTTTCCTTTCTTGAAAAGATTTCACTGTTGGATTTTGAACGTGGTGAACGGAGGACTGGTTGGAACATTCCTCTTTGACTCAGTAATTGGCTCTCAGTGGCAAAAGTTACCATTATTGAGCATCAGGCTATGTGTTGTGTTTAGAATTTTATTCTATTACTGAATTTATTATAATTTTATACATTGTCACATTTGATTCTGATAATGTGAGGGTAGGTATTGATCATCTTTTTGGTGTTATAGCCTGAGAGAGGTTAAGATACTTGCCCAGTCTCATAGAGCTTGTAAAGGACAGAGTCTGGATTTGAACCCATGTCAGTCTGACTCCAGAACTACTTTTCTTGTAATACTAACAGGGATTTCTCATTTCTACAATGATGATGCAACAGTAGGATTAGCATTCTCTTTATTTATTTATTAAAAAAATTTTTTTAATGTTTATTTTTGAGGGAGGGAGAGAGAGAGACGGAGACAGACAGACAGTGTGAGTGGGGGAGGGGCAGAGAGAGAGGGAGACACAGAATCTGAGCTCTCAGCACAGAGCCCGACGTGGGGCTTGAACCCACAAACTGAGATCATGACCTGAGCCACAGTCAGATGCTTAACCGACTGAGCCACCCAGGTGCCCCTGCATTGGCATTTTAAAGAAACAGCTTCTAGTGCTTCATGAAAAGGTTGCATTTAGAACTCTTAGAATTTGAATCTGTTTTTAGGTGTTTATACCTTTATTTTTATCCCTATTTGTAGGCATGACTCTGTTGACATATTGACCCTTGAAATTAAAGTAAATTACATTTATAATAAAAATGATGTGTGCCTCAGAATTGAATTTGGAAAAAGTTACTGAAAAATATTTTCCATACAAAACAGTCCAACTAACTGACAAGCAATCCCTCCACGTCTAGCAGCACGTAAATGGTAGTGATGTTCTGCTCACATGAATGCAGTGTCCCTACTGCTCTTCCTAATTGGTTTTTAAAATGTAGACTGAAGGAATTTGAGAGGAACAAAAACATTTTCCTTTCTAATGGTGCTTTACCTAATATTTCTAATGGTGCTAAAATATTTTAGGTTTCTTAGTCTGAGCACCAGGGTGTTTTTTCTTTCTGTGAGAAGAAATGGTTCTTCCAGAATTTCTGCAGATATTAATGTCTTTTTTTCAAAAAATTCACATGCTGTCTCCTGAAAGATTTGCTATTTTTTTTTTTCCAAAAGGGAATTTGCTATTTAGAAATAATTGCTTGTTAGGTCAAGTTTTGATTTGAAGATCTGTTTATATATTTTGCTGTTACCCACTCAGAATGTATGTTGAAAATGCAAGTTGATTTCAGTAGAGTCTGATGAAATGTGCTAATTGAGGAAAACTAGAAATATCATAGATACATCCTTGATATGTGAGATTCTGACAGGGTTTTTAGCTTGAAAGTTTTTAAAATCACTCCTCTTTGAGGGTTTTGAAAAACAACTATTGAAGTATAATTGACATGTAATAAACTGCACATAGATAGAAATGTACAATCTGGTAAGTTTAGAAATATGTATGTTCTCACAAAACCATCATGCCCCAGGGTTTTCTGGTACCCTTTTATAATTCTCTCCCACCTCTCCCCACACCCTTACAAACCCCTAGATTTCACTCATCTGCTTTCTTTAATTATAGACTAGTTTGCATTTTCTGGAGTTTTATGTAAGTGGGATCATATGTTATGTACTCTTTTTTTGTCTGGCTTTCACTGTGCATAATTATTTTGAGCTTTATCCATGTTGTTGCAGTAATTCATTCCTTTTTATTGATGGGTGGGTAGTTTTCCATTGGTAGATAAAACAATTTTTCCATTCACCTGTTGGTGAACATATAGAATGTTTCCAGTTTTTAGCTATTGTACATAATGCTTCTTGGAATATTCATGTACAGAACTTTGTGTGGATGTATGCTTCCTTTTCTCTTGGGTAAATACCTAGGAGAGGAATGGCTAGATCATGTGGTAATCATATCTTTAAATTTTAAGAAACTGCCAAATGGTTTACCCATTGATTGTATCATTTTACATAGATTTGAGATCATTGATTTGAGATCTTGCTTTTCTAATATAAGCATTTAGAGCTATAACTTCTCCCTAGTAATGCTTTACTAGCATTCTATAAATTCTGATTTGTTATGTATATGTATGTATGTGTGTGTGTATATGTATATGTGTATACATATACACATGTTTATTTTTGAGAGACAGAGCGTGAGTGGGGGAAGGGGCAGAGAGAGAGAGGGAGGGAGACACAGAATCCAAAGCAGGCTTCAGGCTCCGAGTTGTCAGCACAGAGTCCAATATGGGGCTCTAGCTCATAAACCATTAGATTATGACCTGAGGTGAAGTCGAGCGTTTAACCAACAGAGCCACCCAGACGCCCTGTTATGTTTATATTTTTATTCGGTTTGCAGTACTTTTTAATTTCTCTTTGATTTTGTTATTGACCATGGGTTATTCCCAGATATGCTATTTAGTTTCCACATAGTTGAGGATTTCTCAGAGATCTTTGTTAATGATTTCTAATTTAATTTCATTGGGGTTAGAGAACACAGTTTGTATGACTTAAATCCCTTTAAATTTATTGAGACTTGCTTTATGGCTCAGAATATGGTCTATCTTGGTAAATGTTGGCATGCACAGGAAAGAATGTGTATTCTCTTACGTGGTAGGGTATTCTCTGAATTTCCATTAGGTCGTGGTAGTGATAGTGTTATTCAAGTCTTCTATATTCTTGAAGAATATATTAAGTACTGGGAGTGGGGTCTTAAAATCTGCAACTGTAATTGTAAAATTAGTCTCTTTCTCTTTGCAATTCTGTCAGTTTTTGCTTTGTGTATTTTGAAGCTCTCTTACATTAGGGATTCTTTTGTACTCTTGATGGATTGACCTCTTTTTCATATGAAGTGAAACAGCTTTCTTTGTCCCTGGTAATATTTATTGCTCTGTAATCTAATTTGTTTGATAGTAAAGAAGTCACTTTACCTTTCTTTTGACTAGTGTAAAACATGATATATCTTCCCCTCCCCCCTTTTGTACTTGACGTGTTTGTCTTTATGGTATGTTTTTTGTCATTGAGTTTTGCTCTTTTATCTGACAATTTTGCCTTTTAACTCACATGTTTGGACCATTTATATATGTGATATAAAGGTTTAAGTCTAATTTTGCTCTTTGTTTTCTACTTGTCCTATGTGTTCTTTGTTCCCTTTTTCCTCTTTATGTGACTTATTTTAATTAAAAAAAATTTTTTTTAATGTTTATTTTTGAGAGAGAGAGACAGAGACAGAGACAGAGACCCAGCCTGAAAGGGGGAGGGGCAGAAAGAGAGGGAAACAGAATCCTTAGCAGGCAGGCTCCAGGCTCTGAGCTGTCAGCACAGAGCCCAGCGGGGGGCTTGAACTCACAAACTGCAAGATCATGACATGAGCTGAAGTCAGCAGCTTAACTGACTGAGCCACCCAGATGCCCCTTTATGTGTTTTATTTTAGATTACATATTTTTATGATTTTGTTTCATTTCTCTTGTTATAATTTTTTTGGTATTTTGTGGGGTTTTTTGTTTGTTTTTAGATTTGATAGTATACATTTTTAACTTCTCCAACTTCATTATGCCATTCCTGTATGGCATAAGAACTTTACAATAGTTTGTTTACATTTATCCCCTCCAGTCTTTTATTGTTGTCATACATTTTACTTATCTTTGTCATAAACCTCTCATATATTGTTATTATTTTTGTTTAAATAATTATTTTACAGAGACTTATGTAATAAGAGAAAGTATTCTTCATTTACCCTTGTAGGCATCATTCTTTGAGTTAATCCATACTACGGTCTGGTATAATTTTCCTTCTGCCTGAAGGCTTTTCTTTAACATTCTTCAACTCTGTCTGAAAGAGTTTTCATTTCAATTTGTTTTTGAAAGATACCTTCACTTGGTATAGAATTTTTGGTTGATAATTTAAAGTACTTTGGAAATGTTGCTACTCTTTTCTTGCTTGGATTGTTTTTGATGAGAAATCTGCTGTCACACTACTTTTTTTCTGTGTGCCTAAGTGTGTCTCTCTTTTATCCCCCCTGTGGCTGCTTTAACACTGTTCTCTTTATCATAAGTTTTGAGCAATTTGATTATGATGTCCCTGGGAATAGGGTTTTTTTTTAATGTAGTTTTTTTTTTTTTTTTTTTTTTTTTTTGTGCTTGGGATTCCCTGAAATTTTTAGTTCTCTAAGCAGCTTTTCAGGTGTTTGGAAAATTTGGCCTTTGTTTCTTCTGTCTCCCATTTCTTTTGGGGACTCCAATGGCCTAAGTAGTCAGGTTTAAGGTTATCCCATAGTTCTCTGATGCTCTTTTTATTTTTTAAAATTCTTTTTTTTCTGTATGTTTCATTTGGTATAGTTTTTAATGTTTATTTATTTATTATATTAAAATTTTTTTTAATGTTTATTTATTTTTGAGAGAAACAGATACAGAATGCAAGTGGGTTAGGGGCAGAGTGAGAGGGAGACACAGAATCCGAAGCAGGCTCCAGGCTCTGAGCTGTCAGCACAGAGCCCGACGCGGGGCTCGAACTCACGAGCTGTGAGATCATGACCTGAGCCGAAATTGGACGCTTAACTGACTGAGCCACCCGGGCACCCCTGTTTGTTTATTTTTGATAGAGACAGAGAATCCCAAGCAGGCTCTGCGCTGACAGCGCAGGGACATGGGTCCCGAACTCAGCAACTGCGAGATCATGACCTGAGTTGAGATCAAGAGTCGCCCAACTGACTGAGCCACCTAGGCCCCCCTAGTTTCTAATATTTTAAGTTCACTACTTTTTCCTTGGCAGTTTAATCTCCTGTGAATCCTATCTAGTGTTTTTTTTTTTTTTTAATCTGAGACACCAGTGTTCAACTGTAGAAATTGAGTTCTGATCTATTTTATGTCTTACTTGTTTGTAATGTTTCAAACATATGGAATGCAGTTACAATAATAACTTTTAATGTTCTTATCTGCTTTTCCTTACATCTGAGTCAGTTCTGGGTTTATTTTGATTGATAGCTATTTCTCCTAATTGTAGGTCTTATTTTTCTACATCTTGGCACGTCTGCTATCTTTGGTTACTAGATGCTATGAATTTTACTGTGTTGAGCATGGGATATTTTTGCATTCCTGTAACTAATTCTTGATGTTTGCCCTGGGGGAACATGGTTAAGTTGATTGGAAACTCTTTGCTCCTGTAGACTTTTGCTTTTAACATTGGTTCATTGGGCGTAGATCAACATTTAGCCTAGAGCTGCTTATTTCCCAGTAATGAGGTGAGACCTTTAATGCTCTCCCTAGTGCTTTCTGAGTTGAAGCTTTCCTCGTCTGGCTAGCGAGATCAGGCACTTTTCCCAGAAATGCTGGATGTCGCTCCTCTTTGGGATGGGACTTTCTCCGGCCACGGGCAGTTTCTTGCTAAATACTCAAGGGGAACTGTTTAGTTTTGTGCGCTTCTCTCACTGTGCAGCTTTCTTCTGTCTGGCTGTCTTTGAGCTTTGGAATCTTAGCTGTGTCTCCTTCACTGAGGAGTCAGTTCTTCAGGCTTGGCCTGCATCCCTTCCCCGTACCGCAGTGACCTTTCTTAGGGAAGTAAGCTGGGACAACTTTTTATGTGCCAGGAATCTAACCTTGGCTAGAAATTTCTCTGGTCTTCAGCGAGTCTAGGTTTGGCCCATGACCTTAGTCATAAACTAGTATTTGTTGTCTAATTCAGTAATTTCGCATTTATGTTGCAAAAAGAACACATGCTCATTGTTTTTATTCTTTGACTGCAGTTAAGCATGCCATTTCCTGTTTAGTTTCTTAGACTATCAGTAATTTATCACACCCAGCTGTGTAGAACTATGGCCTGATTGTAGTGTTTTAATTTTCTCTTGTTTCCTTTTTAGAATGAGTATGGGAACATTAGATAGTAAAGAATAGTTCATATAGTATTTATCTCATTCTTACTGGGACTTTGGTCAGTTATTATAACTGCCTGATTGTGGTATTGTGACATAGAGCCTTAAACTGGTGATTTTTGGTGGAATATTGAACCTTTGTTTTTTGTCTTGTTTATATTTTAAGGTTTTAGAATCATGATCTCTTGATGCTGAATATTTTGTTGAGGTCAATTAAAATCATATTTGAGTCTTGATGTTGTTAGTTGCAGTGTCCCTCTGTTTCATATGCTCTTAATCTGTCCTGTTCAAACAGAGGCGGTCTTGAAGATGATTCCATCCACATTTTGAGTGTTGATGAGAAGAACAAACTGGGAGCCAAGATTATCAAGGCAGAGATGATGGGAAATATGGTATGTCTTCTGTGGTGTTTCTAGGAGAATAGGAGTTAACTGTTTAACTTCTTACCAGTAATTGTGGAAGTTTCTTCACAGTGTTGGCTGTAGCCAACTGTTGCTTATTGATTCTTTTAACAAAATTCTTGAACATTCCTAAATCCTGTACTGCCCACTTCTAAATAAATTGTCTACTTTTTCTGTCAGATCTCTGAAGTCTGAGATCCCAGGGTATGACATGTTTTTTAAAATTTCTACTTTGCAATTCTAGCATAGCATATTTGAGGGAAATAAAGATGTCATTGTTTTCTTTCCCTTGTTTTGTCACATATTATTGAGAGCATGTATTGCTTTCTTAAATTCCTTTACTTAGGTACCTAACAAATGAGCTCCTAAAAAAAGATAGTTGTTTCATGTAGGCATATTTTAATGTAGTACGTTTGTGCCTGGTAAATGTTTGATGCATTGTATAGATTAGCTCATTTAATTTCCATAACAATGTTATGCTGTAAGACTGATTGACCTGAGAACTGAATAGAAAATATGGATGATTTGGTGTGAGCTACACCTATCTCTGTCTATTTATTATCGCTGTATTTTAGTATCACATTTCTGATATACTAATACGTGTGACATCATACATGGCAGAATAGCAAATCCAGACAGCTTTGCATGGTGTGACAGAATAGATTTCCTCCTGGTCATATGTATGTACTGATCTCAATACCAAATGTAAGTGATCCCTAAGTAGGCTTCCGTTTTGTTGTACTGCCAGTATGACCCTGTTTGGTAGCATAAAAGTTGCCAAACAAGATGCTTCTATTTTTATTAGTTTGTGTGTCTGATAAAAGGCGTATCTTGCACATGCTGCACTTTCTCATTGAGTCTGGTCCTTGGTAACACTGAACTGCAGCTCAACCCTGAAGTTTGGTAAGAGACACAACCCGCCAGGAAATAATAGCAGGAAAATAAAGTTTGAGTTTTCAAGCACAAAGGAATTAGTTCACACTAGTGAAAGAGAGGTCACCAAGTTAGGAGGTTAATTTATGTTGAAAGAATTGTTCTTTTGGTCACGGAGCCACTGCAGTGGAGAACACTGTTCTTTGCCTGGTCATATGCTCCTCTTTGTTTATTTCTTTACATGTCACTTGTTTTCTATACATTTCTATAAACTTCCTAGAGTAAAAATGAGATACGTTCAGAGTTCTTATTAAAATTACTTAACAATAAAGAAGGTAATATGTTAAATCTTATTATGGCTTTCTTGTTACAGTAATTGAAATTTTGAGTACTGGATGGTGATAATATCCGAGGAATTATAAAAATGTCATTCTTGAGGTTGTTTTCCCCATATCCCTGTCTCTCCCCTAGAATATATGTCCTTGTAATTGTTTACTCTCAAATCATAAACGAATGCTACGGGCATTTGAGACATATGTAACTGAGATGAATTCATTAAAAAGCAGTCCCCTGAATTTAGGTTTACTGCTGCATGAGTGTTCACTCTGCTCTTTTCCCTTCTGCATATACATTTGAAGTATTCTTCACTGAGGAATTAAGCTATATATGACACTCATTGTTCTTGTCTTTCCCTCTGAAGGAATTAGCGGAACAACTTAAAGCTCAACTTGCAAAGGCAAATAAATTCAAAGAAACTGTAACACAGACGTCATCCAAAAACCCTGGGGTGGAGGTGAGTTAACGGAAGTTTGTTTGTATACTACTACTACTGGGCAGTGCTGATATTTTAATGCAGGGTGTTTCTATATCTGTGTTACTGTGTTTATACGTGCATTTGCTTGTTTGTTTACTTGTTTTAAAAATGGATTTTCATATGTATTCTCTTATGCTCCACTGGTGCGTCCCAGGGGAAAAGAGAGAGACCCGGTTTTATTTTGGACTGTGCCATTTACTGACTGTTTGACTTCATAGAAATCACACTGTCCTTAAATTCTTCTCTTAAAGAGTGAGAGACTTAAATTTGGTGTGTTTCACATAAAACAAATTATTTTGTTCCAGGATTCGTTCCTTCATCTATTAGTGAGCAAAACAGATAGAAGTGGCTGCCTGCATGGAGTTTCATTTGGGTAGGGAGGAACAGTAAACAACAAAAGTAATAAATAGTGTAGCATGTTACAGACTGATACATCCTATGGCAGGCTAGAGGGGATCTTGAGTGCCCAGTGCTGGTGGCTTTGGGTGCACAGGCTAGTTATTATTGAAAAAGTGACCTTGATGCAGAGGCTTGCTGTGGAACAGCAGATCTGTGTATCTGAGAGAAGAGCACTCTGGGCATGAGGAGTGGAGGATGTAAGGTTCCAAAGATGGGAACATGTCTTATGTGTGGGAGGAACAGCATGGGGCCCAGTGTCGCCAGAGTGGAATGAATGAATGGAAGGGAGGCAGGTGGAATATCCAGGTTAGAGAGGCTGTGGGAGGCTAGACCATGTGAGGCTTGAAAGTCAGGGTCAGGGAGTGGGTTTTTATTCTGGGTGAGATGGCATTGGAGGGTTTTCTGTAGAAGATCTATTTTGATGAGACTGTCTTGGCTTCCTTGCTAAGGGTGCATTGAAGGATCATAAGGGCAGAAGCTAAGGAGATGGTTAGAAGTGGTTAGGTTTTTATATGCATAAATATTTCCTGTGTGTTTTATGAAAGGAGAGCAGACAGGACTTTTTTGATGGTTTGGATGGGTTGGGGGATGTAGGAGATACGGAGGGGAGGCAAAGTCACTTCAAAGTTTTTAGGCTGAGCAGCTGGAAGAATACAGCAGCCATTCTTGGGAGTGTAGAAACAGGAGGAGTGTATTTGGGGGCGGAGGGTTCAAGTTCTTTTGTAGATATGTGGCATTTGGGTATCTTTTAGATTTGGGGCTGGAGGAGATGCCAGGTAGGGAGGGGGATGTTGGGAATTTAGGGACGCCTGAGGTAGAGGTGGAAACTGGGGAGCCCTTAACACAGAGACAGTATTTAAATCCTGATGCTGCTTGAAATCAGCCCAGGAGTAAAGGTAGATAGAAAAAGTTAAAGGGCTGAATTGGGTATATTACAGTGTTGAGAGGATTATAATTAGGTTTATAAGTGATTTTAAAGAACTGTTCTCAAAGATTAACTTATGTCATTTTAATGTCAGTGTGTGAGATGAGAATGTACAAAGTCAAGTTCCATAGAATGGTCTTCAAGCTAACATTATTGATGATTTAGATAATAGTATATAGAGAGAGTATGTTTGTGAAATTGGCTGTTTTTACTACTATGTGCCAGCTCATGTTTTAAAAGATATTTTTTAATATTCATTTATTTATTTTTGAGAAAGAGAGAACTTGCCAGGGAGGGGCAGAGAGAGAGGGAGAGAGAAATCCCAAGCAGGCTCCACACTGTCAGCGCAGAGCCCGATGCGGGATTGGAACTCATGAACCATGAGGTCATGACCTGAGCTGAAACCAAGAGTCAGACACTTAACCAACGAAGCCACCCAGGTGCCTCGCTAGCTCATGTTTTAAAAAAGTGGTTAAGTTAGAATTCCTTACACAGATTAGGGAGGTTGACCTCTCATG
Organism: Acinonyx jubatus; assembly: GCF_027475565.1. Taxonomy (NCBI): domain Eukaryota; kingdom Metazoa; phylum Chordata; class Mammalia; order Carnivora; family Felidae; genus Acinonyx; species Acinonyx jubatus. The sequence continues at coordinate 107,199,361 of NC_069390.1, forward strand.
TGGTTTCTTTGTGCCAACCATGTTATGTACTGATCTTTCCACAGTGTGGCCTTCCACAGAATAGCCCCATTTTCCAGCCTCACCTCCAAGGCTCTCTCATCCATAACATGCGTGTCTCTTTGACATTTACATGTGTTCTTAATTATCCATGCCAGATACTACCCTCTTGAGTGCTGTCCACTTTTCACTTTGTCTTTACCTCCTTCTTGAAGTGTTTTTTCTCAGCCTCTCAAAAAGTTGTAACGTATTCTTGTTTTGAAACTTTAAAGACCCTTAAAGTATTCTCTGTGGAATCTGTCTTTTGAAATGGTATATATTTGTATTCTTGTCATCACCCTGTAATCCACGCGTTTCTTTCCTGACACTTGTCACTTTATATGAAAGGGTTCTAACTCTGTGGCTGGACTTCCGGGGATTCTTGAAATTGAAAGCAATTCAACTGAAAAAACTGAAGCAGATCTTCTTTGGAATAACGTTTTTTCCTGCTGTTTTAAGCATATCATACAGTGACTGACAGACTATATCTCATCCCTTGAGCACACACTTTATAATATTACTGATGTCCATGATTTTTAGCTCCTCCTAGCTTTTGAGCAGTGGCCCTCATAACCCAGTGGAATAGGATTCAAAGTTGTATTCAGAGTTGTACACAAAGTTGTATTTCCACTTCTAAACTCTTTTGAATCCCAAGCTATATGAATAGCCTTGAAGCTTCATATAGAAAGATTTTTATTCCAAGGATTCTTTGAACACAGAGAAAAAGGTTCATCTTCTCTGCAGAGATGATGGACTTGTGATTTTGTTCAAGCTTTACCCGGCGTACGTGTGGAACAGACTTTTGCCCATAGCTCTGCAGGGATTCGCTGCTGCCAGTAGTCAGTGCATTCTCTCAGGGCCAGGGCCTTGACTTCTCTGCCCTGTTTCAGAGTAGTTTTGTTAGGAATGACAGTAGAATGCAAAGTTGTTTACTACCTCACAGGAATTTCCTGACTTTTTAGAGGAAAATCCTGAAACGCTTCTGATAAAAATTTTGCTTTTTGAGAGAAAAGAAAATTCCATTCATAGAACAGTTGAACAGGGAAGAAAACTTTTCTTTTCTTTTTTCTTTTCTCTTCTTTTGTTTTCTCTTTTCTTTCTTTTCACTTTCCTTCCTTTCTTTTCTTTCTCTTTCTCTTTCTCTTTCTCTTTCTCTTTCTCTTATTCTTTCTTAAGGATAGGGAGAGAATAAACACAGCATGCATGAGCAAGAGAGGGGCAGAGAGAGGGAGAGAGAGAGAGAATCCCAAGCAGGATCCAAGATCTGTGCTGTCAGCACAAAGCCCGATGTAGAGCTCAATCTCACGAACTCTGAGATCATGACCTGAACTGAAATCAAGAGTTGGATGTTCAAATGACTGAGTCACCCAGGAGCCCCAGGAGGAAAGCTTTCATTGCATGGTTTGTTTGTTAGAAATGTTAGGCCGTGTGAGCAAGGTGAATATCTTGATTCAACAATCTATGAATATTATTTTGCCTTTAGTGAAAAACCATCAGCACTTGTAATTATTAGTTTGCTTATTCCTCTTCCCTGTTAGAGGGTGGACTATTCATTATTTAGGACAAGGACTGTTTCATTTCATATCTAGTGCCTTGGGTAGTACATGGCTGTCGACAGCCAAGAAGTGCTTGAAATATTTGTTGTATGAATGTCTTTGATTTATTTTATCACTTAGAGTTTTCTGTTGTAAATCTTGAAAATGATCCATGAACTTCAAAATTCTCTGGTCTGGCCTTCCTCTGAGTATAGCTTCCTTAGTGAGACAATAACCCAGCTGCACAGTATCTCCATGTAATTTATGCTTTACACTAAGTGATGGATTTTGGAAGACCACCAGTTCTCTATCAGGACAGATTGAATGCTAATTTTTTAATATAATAGATCCTAATCTGCCTTTCTAGAACTTCTACCTGTTAATAATCCTTCAGTGGAATCACATCATGGACACATTTAATCTAAGGGAATTCAGCTTTCCAGGTTTATTTATTTTTTTTTTTTTACACAGTAGTTCACAAAATTCAGCTCCCCATTTATGACACATAATGAAATCGTCATTGTGTGATGGTGCAGTGACTTTACAGTTTTATAGTTTGTTTACACAACTGGCAAAAAAGAGAAATACATTGTAATAGTCCCTGGGCAGCTGTGTGGGGAGGGTTTCATAGACATTCTCTTGAAAGAAATTGAGGAATTAATGGAAGGCCTAAGAGGGCCGTCGAGAAACATTAAGTAATAAATAATTGAAGAAACCAATAAATTCATCTGTGGCATTTTGTACATAAAGTCAGGCACGTGACTGGTGATTTAAAATATTTCCAAGAGTAGTTTGGCCATAGTTGGCCTTAACACTGTCTTTTGACTCTGATTCTTTAGTATGTTGTGAGTCTGCTATTATTACAACTGCTGGGATTCCTAGAATGTGTGTGTGTGTGTGTGTGTGTGTGTGTGTGTGTACACACCTAGACTGTGTTTCTGTGTATTGGAATCCCAGTCTTTGTACCTGATCCTCACAGGCATAGTTAAAAAAATTAATTACAGGATTTAAATAAGTATTTTGCCTTTCTTTCTTTCTTTCTTTCTTTCTTTCTTTCTTTCTTTCTAAGAGCGAGTACTTTAGTTGATTTTTTTCAGATTTTGACATGTAACAGATAAGAAAACATAGGGAATATTTTACTAGCAGTGTTAACAAGTGTGATTTAAAATATCTGCATAAAACTTCATTCCCAAAACATGGCATCCACCCTTGTTCCAAATACCCATGGAATATTTACAAAAATTAATTTTACTTAGGCAAAATGTTGATATAAAGCCCCAAAGTAGAAGCTTTTATTTTCTAACCACAATGCAATAAAGTTGGGATTTAACAACTATGTATTTTTTTCCTTAAATAGATAAAAATTTCAAAACCTCATTTTAAACTTCTGGGTTTTTCCATTTCTTTATGTCTTCTTCAATTTCCTTCATAAGCTTTCTATAGTTTTCAGCATACTTTTACATCTTTGGTTAGGTTTATTCCTAGGTATTTTATGCTTCTTGGTGCAGTTGTGAATGGGATCAGTTTCTTTATTTGTCTTTCTCTTGCTTCATTATTAGTGTATAAGAATGCACCTGATTTCTGTACATTAATTTTGTATCCTACGACTTTGCTGAATTCATGTATCAGTTCTAACAGACTTTTGGTGGAGTCTGTCGGGTTTCGATGTATAATATCATGTCATCTGCAAAAAGTGAAAGCTTGACTTCATCTTTGCCAATTTTGATGCCTTTGATTTCCTTTTGTTGTCTGATTGCTGATGCTGGCACTTCCAACACTATGTTAAACAACATCGGTGAGAATGGACATACCTGTCGTGTTCCTGATCTCAGGGAGAAAGCTCTCAGTTTTTCCCCATTGAGGATGATAATTAGCTGTGGAATTTTCATAAATGGCTTTTATGATGTGTAAGTATGTTCCTTCTATCCCAACTTTCTCGAGGGTTTCTATTAAGAAAGGATGCTGTATTTTGTCACATGCTTTTTCTGCATCAATCGACAGGATCATATGGTTCTTATCTTTTCTTTTATTAATATGATGTATCACATTGATTGATTTGTGAATGTTGAACCAGCCCTGCAGGCCAGGAATGAATCCCACTTGATCATGATGAATAATTCTTTTTATATGCTGTTGAATTCGATTTGCTAGGATCTTATTGAAAATTTTTGCATCCATATTCATCAGGGATATTGGCCTGTAGTTCTCTTTTTTTTACTGGGTCTCTGTCTGGTTTAGGAATCAAAGTAATGCTGGCTTCATAGAATGAGTCTGGAAGTTTTCCTTCCCTTTCTATTGTTTGGAATAGCTTGAGAAGGATAGGTATTATCTCTGCTTTAAATGTCTGGTAGAATTCCCCTGGGAAGCCATCTGGTCCTGGACTCTGTTGGGAGATTTTTGATAACTTATTCAATTTCTTCGCTGGTTATGAGTCTGTTCAAGCTTTCTATTTCTTCCTGTTTGAGTTTTGGAAGTGTGTGGGTGCTTAGGAAAATTCCTAACCATTTCTTCCAGGTTGTCCAGTTTGTTGACATATAATTTTTCATAGTATTCTCTGATAATTGCTTGTATTTCTGAGGGATTGGTTGTGACAATTCCATTTTAATTCATGATTTTATCTATTTGGGTCATCTCCCTTTTCTTTTTGAGAAGTCTGGCTAGAGGTTTATCAATTTTGTTTATTTTTTCAAAAAACCAACTCTTGGTTTCATTGACCTGCCTCTGCAGCTCTTTTAGATTTTATATTGTTTATTTCTGCTCTGATCTTTATTATTTTTCTTCTTCTGCTGGGTTTGGGGTGTCTTTGCTGTTCTGCTTCTATTTCCTTTAGGTGTGCTGTTAGATTTTGTATTTGGGATTTTTCTTGTTTCTTGAGATAGGCCTGGATTGCAATGTATTTTCCTCTCAGGACTACCTTCACTGCATCCCAAAGCATTTGGATTGTTGTATTTTCATTTTCATTTGTTTCCATATACTTTTAAATTTCTTCTCTAATTGCCTGGTTGACCCATTCATTCTTTAGTAGGGTGTTCTTTAACCTCCATGCTTTTGGAGGTTTTCCAGACTTTTTCCTGTGGTTGATTTCAAGCTTCATCGCATTGTGATCTGAAAGTATGCATGGTATGATCTTAATTCTTTTATACTTATGAAGGGCTGTTTTGTGACCCAGTATGTGATCTATCTTGGAGAAGGTTCCATGTGCACTTGAGAAGAAAGTATATTCTGTTGCTTTGGGATGCAGAGTTCTAAATATATCTGTCAAGTCCATCTGATCCAGTGTATCATTCAGGGCTCTTGTTCCTTTATTGATCCTGTGTCTAGATGATCTATCCATTGTTGTCAGTGGCGTATTAAAGTCCCCTGCAATTGCCACATTCTTATCAATAAGGTTGCTTACGTTTGTGAGTAACTGTTTTATATATTTGGGGGCTCCTGTATTCGGCGCATAGACATTTATAATTGTTAGCTCTTCCTGATGGATAGACCCTGTAATTATTATATAATGCCCTTCTTCATCTCTTGTTAAAGCCTTTCATTTAAAGTCTAGTTTGTCTGATATAAGTATGGCTACTCCAGCTGTCTTTTGAGTTCCAGTAGCATGATAGATAGTTCTCCATCCCCTCACTTTCAATCTGAAGGTGTCCTCGGGTCTAAAATGAGTCTCTTGTAGACAGCAAATAGATGGGTCTTGTTTTTTTACCCACTCTGATACCCTATGTCTTTTGGTTGGAGCATTTAGTCCATTTACATTCAGTGTTATTACGGAAATATATGGGTTTAGAATCATTGTGATGTCTGTAGGTTTCATGTCTGTAGTGATGTCTCTGGTACTTTGTCTCACAGGATCCCCCTTAGGATCTCTTGTAGGGCTGGTTTAGTGGTTATGAATTCCTTCAGTTTTTGTTTGTTTGGGAAGACCTTTATCTCTCCTTCTATTCTAAATGATAGACTTGCTGGATAAAGGATTCTCGGCTGCATTTTTTCCCTGTTGAAAACATTCCATGCTCATGGATTGCAAGAATAAATATTGTTAAAATGTCAATACTACCCAAAGCTATGTACACATTCAATGCAATCCCAATCAAAATTGCACCAGCATTCTTCTTGAAGCTAGAGCAAGCAATCCTAAAATTTGTATGGAACCACAATAGGCCCCGAATAGCCAAAGTAATTTTGAACAAGACCAAAGCAGGAGGCATCACAATCCCAGACTTTAGCCTCTACAACAAAGCTGTAGTCATCAAGACATCATGGTATTGGCACAAAAATAGACATATAGACCGATGGCATAGAACAGAAACCCCAGAACTAGACCCACAAAAGTATGGCCAACTCATCTTTGACAAATCAGGAAAGAATATCCAATGGAAAAAAGACAGTCTCTTTAACAAATGGTGCTGGGAGAACTGAATAGCAACATGCAGAAGGATGAAACTAGACCACTTTCTTAGGCCATTCACAAAAACAAACTCAAAATGGATAAAGGACCTGAATGTGAGACAGGAAACCATCCAAACCCTAGAGGAGAAAGCAGGAAAAGACCTCTCTGACCTCAGCCGCAGCAATTTCTTACTTGACACATCCCCAAAGGCAAGGGAATTCAAAGCAAAAATGAACTATTGGGACCTCATGAAGATAAAAAGCTTCTGCACAGCAAAGGAAACAATCAACAAAACAAAAAGGCAACCAACGGAATGGGAAAAGATATTTGCAAATGACATATCAGACAAAGGGCTAGTATCCAAAATCTATAAAGAGCTCACCAAATTCCACACCCGAAAAACAAATAATCCAGTGAAGAAATGGGCAGTAAAAATGAATAGACACTTCTCTAAAGAAGACATCCGGATGGCCACCAGGCACATGAAAAGATGCTCAACATCACTCCTCATCAGGGAAATACAAATCAAAACCACACTCAGATATCACCTCACGCTAGTCAGCATGGCTAAAATGAACAAAACAGGAGACTATAGATGCTGGAGAGGATGTGGAGAAACGGGAACCCTCTTGCCCTGTTGGTGGGAATGCAAACTGGTGCAGCCGCTCTGGAAAACAGTGTGGAGGTTCCTCAAAAAATTAAAAATAGAGCTACCCTATGACCCAGCAGTAGCACTGCTAGGAATTTACCCAAGGGATACAGGAGTGCCGATGCATAGGGGCACTTATACCCCAATGTTTATAGCAGCACTCTCAATAATAGCTAAATTATGGAAAGAGCCTAAATGTCCATCAACTGATGAATGGATAAAGAAATTGTGGTTTATATACACAATGGAGTACTACGTGGCAATGAGAAAGAATGAAATATGGCCTTTTGTAGCAATGTGGATAGAACCGGAGAGTGTTATGCTAAGTGAAATAAGTCATACAGAGAAGGACAGACTCCATATGTTTTCATTCTTATGTGGATCCTGAGAAACTTAACAGAAGACCATGGGGAGGGGAGGAAAAAAAATGGTTAGAGAGGGAGGGAGCCAAACTATAAGAGACTCTTAAAAACTGAGAACAAACTGAGGGTTGATGGGGGGTGGGAGGGAGGGGTAGGTGGGTGATGGGTATTGAAAAGGGCACCTTTTGGGATGAGCACTGGGTGTTGTATGGAAACCAATTTGACAATACATTTCATATTAAAAAACAAAACAAAACAAAACTTCTGGGTTATAGGAAGACTAAAAATTGAGTGTATACTTTTTTTATTTTTAAATTTTATTTATGTATGTATGTATGTATGTATGTATATATGTATGTTTTAATTTACATGCAAGTTAGTTAGCATATAGTGCAATAATGATTTCAGGAGTAGAATCCAGTCATTCACACCCTATGTATAACACCCAATGCTCATCACAAGTGTCCTCCTTAATGCCCCTTACCCATTTAGCCCATCCCCCCACCTACAACCTCTCTAGCAGCCCTTAGTTTGTGGTCTGTATTTAAGTCTCTCATGTTTTGTCCCCCTCCTTGTTTTTATATTATTTTTGCTTCCCTTCCCTTATGTTCATCTTTTGTATCTTAAATTCAGTGTGTAAGTGAAGTCATATATTTGTCTTTCTCTGACTGACTACTTTCGCTTAGCGTAATACACTCAAGTTCCATCCTGGTAGTTCCAAAGGCTGCCTTTCATTTTTAAGCAGTGAACTTTGACCTTCATTCAACAAATACCTTTCACTGCCTTCTTTGTAGAAGTCACATGTGTTCTCAGTTTTCTGAATCAAATATTTTAAATCTAAAGTAAACTTTGCGGCCTTGCATTTATTCCACAACTTAGCATGTTACATTACCATGGATATACTCTCCTTGGTAGTTTAGCCTTTCCTGCCACAGAACAGGAGCACGGAGAGGTCATATCCCTTTGGTCACTTGGCTGGTTTCCTCCCTAGCCAAGCAAAGCAGGGCAGTGGCTGTACCTCTTTTGTACACACTTCTACCTCTTTTTTTACCCTCCGTAAACTATCTGTCATTTCTGTGCTCTACATTTAGAAATATCATCCGTGCGCTACTAGAGAGCATATTTCTTTAAATAAGCTATTACTAAAGAGCAAACATTTTAAGCTAAATTAAAGCCAGACCATTTCATAGATGATACATACATACAAACACGTTTTATAGTAACATAGAATCTTATATCTATTCACTCTTCTTACATCTTGCATCAACTTCCTCTTGAAATAGTGTCAGCATTATTTGCTAAATATTTCCTAAATCTGCTGTTTGCTTTTCTTATCACTGCATCAGCTCTCTATGGCTATCAGCCCTTTATCATCATCCTGTGGATCTCTGAGTACTTTTCTCTCCGTTCTCACTGTCTTTGCAGTTTTTCCTTTGCTTAAAATGTCATTCCTCTTTCCCTGTGTTCCCGTAGTTACCTCCTATTCATCCTTTACATCTTAACTCAGATACCACATTTTCCTTTGGAAAGCCTTCTCTGTGGAAAGAAATCTTATAAATAAGATCAGTTATACAAATATATTATTACAGCTTTGATATAAAGGAGAAGTATAGAAATATGGGGATACTGAAGAGGGCCCAGTGCAGTCTGGGCATCCAGAGAATGTTTTGAGGCTGTAGCCATTATTTTTGGATGTTATCATTAGTTTTGTAACTTTGCCAAAGGAAAAGCTATTTTCTTTGTGACTGTGCTCTGTAAGACGTACTACTAAGTCACAGAAATAATCTTCACTATGGCTGTTAAGTATTATCCTAGCTGGGAGTGATGACCCATAGGCTTCAGTTACTGATTAGGAAACACCCGCTTGAATGACTTGTCGGCCATATTTGTTAACAAGCGCCATCCAGGTAGGTGTTTTGTTTTATTTAATTGTTTTGTGCAGAGTATTCTCCCAAATGTAGTAACTTAGAGTAACTTGTAATTATTTTGGATAGTTGTGATCATATATGTATCAGATTGAATTTTGGTATGAAGAATTCTTTTGAAGACTCTCTTATATTTTGAACCAAGACCCTCCAGAAGTTACCAAAGCCATACCTAGTTAGTTGGTTTTCTTGGAGAAGGAGGAATGACCAAGGAACAAGCTCTCCCCTGCACCAATTCTCTGTTCCCTCAAACTCTCAGTAGTCTGCTGTCGTCAGTGTTTCATTGTTTTTGTGTGTTTTGTTTCGTTTTGTTTCTGTTGTGTAATTAAATTTAAGGGAAAAATGAAATGCTACTCCATATGGGCAATAGTGAGTCCTAAGACTTCTGTGTTCTCTTGAAGGGCTTGATTCTAATACATTGTTTTCGAGATTTTGGTGGGGGCGTGGCGATGGAAAGATGATGTCACATACTTATATTGTAGATTTGTAATTTAAGGGTACAATTTTAAGTTAAACAAATCAACCCCAAAGTAAATTTTATCCTTATATGTACTTAAAAATTACTCTATATTCTACTCTTGTAGTATGCATAACAAGTTAGTTATAAGAAAGTCAAATTTAATGTGGAAAGCCAAAAATAAAGGTTTTGTTTTGTTTTAATAATCAAACCATTTTATTGAGGGGCTTCAGGGAAAGGCCAAACAACTGGTAGGATGAGATCCAATGTCCTTGGCCCAGCTGTGATCTCCCCTGCTTTATAGTCCCTGAAAACAAAGTGCACTTTTCAATCTTGTAGTGCATAATAAGTGTGCATGTACCATACTCAGATTCTGAATACAATAATTATAGTAGACGGTTGCTAATAAAGATTTATGTGGAAGAGAAAATATAATGAGTTGAGTGGAACTAAACACTAAAAAGCAAAAAAAACCTCACTTCAGAGGTTTTTCACAGGCAAAAAAAACTTAAAAAGAGAAAATAAAAATCATAGAAAAATCATAGAAAAAGTTTATGGTATTTGTTATGTTCCTGTCTGCCCAGAAATACCCAGTGTTTCATCCATGTGAGATTCTCCGAATTAAGTCTAAATAAGAAGTGATAAAATATTTTGTTTTAGAAGTCTCTGTCACCTGAGCATTATAGGATATGTGTAATAAAGAATTATTATGTTAAGAAAACCACTTTGCTTCTAATTCCTTTAATAATATTTTTTATTTAGGTTCTGTTTCTAAATTTATTTAATTAAATTTCAAGATAGAAGTTTATTTTTCACGACAGCAATATTGATTGCTGTGTATAGTATTATAATTGCTGCCGTTATTAATAGTAATAGAGGATATTTTTTGAGGACATCCTGTGTGTCAGGACTTGTTTTGATTGTTTTATTTATAGAAATTTATTTGATTCTCATTAAAATCCTATGAAGTCATTTATCTTCATTTTCTTTGGATAAATTAAGTGCAGGATGATCTGAGTCTCATTTAAGTTTTTATTTGGTGGCAAGAAATGAGGTTAGGTGTGTGTGCAATTTATAATTATTTAAAGTAAATAATAATTACTTAAAATAATTGCTTTGATGTAAATTGATGAACTGGTGTTTGAAATATAAAAAAAAATCTGATGTTGAAACTGATTTCATATGTGCCGGTTATGCAAACTCTAAACATAGAAATTTAAGTTGCCTAGAAATGCTCACACAGTTAAATAGAAAATTTCTCTATATTTTGTATATGTGCTTTAAAAAGTAAAGTATGTTTTCAGGATGCATGGGTCGCTCAGTCAGTTGAGCATCTGACTTTTGATTTCAGCTCAGGTCATGATCCCAGAGTTGTGGGATGGAGCCCCACATCGGGCTCCACACTGAGTGTGAGTCTGCTTAAGATTCTCTCTCTCTCTCTCTCTCTCTCTCTCTCTCTCTGTTTCCCCGTCTGTCCCTCTACCCTGCTCACACTCCTTTCCATCTAAAATAATAAACTAGAAAAAAATAAAAAATAAAGTATATTTTTCTTTATTTTTTTATTGTTAGGTGACTTCTAAGTAAAAGTATAATATGTATTCTTTGTAGAAACATGGAAAATGCAAAAAAACTTAAAATAAAAATCACACCAAATCCTACCACTTAGTGATTATACACTGATAAATACTTTAAAGTAGTTCCCTCTAGATTTCTTTCCTTCCTTTGTAATGACATGTTAAATATTTTTGTACAATTGGCAAGCAATGCAAAAAACACACAAAAATCTACATTTAAAAAATATTCAATGTTTCCCTTAAGTCTCTATCCATTATAACTGTGTAAACACATGCATAATTTACATAATTGTAATCTTTTTTGGTCTTTTAAAAAAAATTCATTCTGTCAACATTTCTCCATGCTGTACAGTATTTATTATTAAATTAAATTGTAATTAATCAGCATATTTAGTGTCCCCAAAATAAATTTCTAAATTTTATTTTAGAAAAGGAGACTGAAGAAATTCAGAATGACCTATTTCTCTCTGCAAATTTGCCTGCAAAAAAAAAAAAATCGTTTTTCTCTTAGCAGTTACTCAAAAGTTTTGCCATTCTCCCTGAATTCCCTGGTTTATTCTTAGGAGTCACTTTGCTGTGTACCTGACTACAAGGTTGAATGTCTTCAGTGTCTGTCCATTGTCTTTGTCCCCAGAAAACCAGTCTTTCTGTGTCTCTCATCTGGCAGTGGGGACAGTGTTGTCATTGCCTTTGGGGTAGGTTCCTTCCCAGTGCTCATGGTCTCCTTCCTGTTCCGCCTCTGGAACAGTTCCCACCTTGTCTTGTATGGGATCTTCAGTTTCCCTCTGTTGGCCCCTTTCTCGTTATTGGCAGATGCCCTTCATTCGCTGGGCCTGTGACACGAACAGCTTCCTTTTTTCTTGGCGACTTCACTGTCCTCCTCCCGCAAACCAGCAGGGAAGGGAGGTCCAGGCATAGGAGCATGGGTGAGGGTGCCGATGTGAGAGCAAGGTGGTATGATCTGAAGACAGTGTGTTGTTCTGAATGGCCGCACAGTGAGCTAGGAGCGAGGGAGGGGGAAGAAGAGGTTGGGTCATAAACACGGATCAAATCCCTGTTCTCGCCCTGGCTGTATCTCTTCACTTCGTGGTCCCAGTTTTCATCTTTCTGTGGATGATCTGTCACTGGAGCTCTGCACTCTGGGCTGAGCTCTAGACTCGCGTTTTCAGTTGTCTGTCTGACTTGTAAGGATGTACCATGACTTCAGAACCTATAAAACCATCCCATTTACAGATGGAATTTTCCTTCTCTTAATTGCATGCTCATCCTGCTGTTTTTCTGAGTTTAAGCCATGAAGTCCTTAATTCCTTCTTCTGGCAGCACATTCAGGTTTCACCAAGTAATAGAGTTTTACCCCACCTTCCCTCCTGGGCACACCTCACCCTTTTCATTTCTCCTGTCCCTGCCCTAGTTCACTGCACCATTGTCTCTTGCTTCGAGTATGTCAGTAGCATCCCAAGTGATCTTCTTGCCATGATTCCTTTGCTTATCACAGTGTCCTTTCGATTGCCACCAGGCTTCATCTCAGTGCAGTTGTGGTACAGTTGAAAGAGCCCTGGGTTTGGGGAGTTAGAACCTCAGGTCATGTTTGACCTTCTTTACTCCTTTAGCCAAGTTAGTTATCTTGAGACAAGGGCATTTGAAATACTTTTGAGAACTTCAAAATGTAATATAGGTACAAAATTTCTCTAAAACATGAATATGCCTTTACTTAGAAATCTTTAAGCAATACTGGATCTCTGCGCTTTGTTGTGGTTGTTTCCTTTACTTCTTAACCCTTTGCCATTTCATCTTTGTTTCCAAAGACGCAGTTCATTTGTACCCAAGAACACATCTGTTTCTCCATCCCGTGTGATCGGGTACCACTTGATTTATACTTTATCTTACTTAATAGTCTAGTGGAGATTTCTATCAACTCCCTGTTTCATCTTTCTCCCCCTCTCCCTGACATTTAATTTATGAATTCTTTAACAGCTGGAACCATATCTTGTTCATCATATTAGACACATTCACACATTCATGCTGTTGGATCACATCATGATAAAAGTTATTCTGAGTGGTAGGAATTCATTGATCAGATGGAATGGAATGAAATAGAATATTAAAAAAAATGAAAAGTCTGCAATGTTTTTGATTTACTTTTTATGCCACTTATGGCCGTATCTTTTCAGATTGCCCAAAATTTTATCCAAAAGCTGGATAGTATCATAAAATATATTAAGCCAGTAGTCAAAATTTGGCTTGGTTGTTGAGTCCTTAATAAGGTACGCAGGCATTCTCAGGAAGTGTGCAGATTTTCATTTGGGGGAAAGAAATTTTTTGTAATCACAAAACCTATCATTTTTTCAGTTAAAGGAGCATTGCCAACTTACCTTTTCTTTGAAAAAGTGTGTTTACTAAAGTGTTTGCGTTTACTAAAATGTCATTTTTTTAAAAACACTTCTTTTTTTAAAATGTTTACTTGTTATTGAGAGAGAGAGTGGGAGAGAGGCACAGAGAGAAGGGGACAGAGGATCTGAAGCAGGTTCTGTGCTGACATCAGAGATTCCGATGCGGGGCTTGAACTCACGAACCGTGAGATCATGAGGTGAGCCGAAGTTGGGTGCCCAACCGACTGAGCTATCTGGGTGCTCCTAAAATGTCCTTTTTACTGACTCATTTTATTAGAGAAATGGAATATTAGAAATAGCACATGATAGAACTAGTAAAGGAATGGAAATGGGATTTTAAAGCCAAAGATTTATATTGGATCCAGAACTTCATCATTTATTTTACGTGGTCCTTAGTATCCTTCCTTATAAAATATGGCTCAGTGATAGCCATGTTACAAGGTTCTTGAAATCACATGAGCTCTATTTTAGAACTTTATAAAATTATATGAATATTAATTTCTTTTTTAAACAATTTTTTTAATGTTTATTTTTGAAAGGGTGACAGAGTATGAGTGGGGGGAGGGATAGAGAGGGAGAAACAGAATCTGAAGCAGGCTCAGGCTCCAAGCTGTCAGCACAGAGTCGGACGTGGGGCTGAGCTGAAGTCAGACACTTAACTGAGTCACCCAGGTGCCCCTATAAATATTAATTTCTATCTGGAAAAGTTGTCTTGGCTTTTTTGTTTTTAAGTTTATTTATTTTGAGAGAGAGTGTGTGAGCAGGGGAGAGGCAGAGAGAGAGGGAGAGAGAAAATCCCGAGCAGGCTCTCAGCTGACAGCACAGAGCCCAACATGGGGCTCAGTGTCATGAAGCATGACATCGTGACCTGAGCCAAAATCAAGTGTTGGACACCTAACTGACTGAGTCACCCAGGCACCCCATCTTGGTTTGTTTTTAATGAGGAAAAATATAAGGCAGTGTTTAGATTTTTTTGCTATTGTTGATATACTAAATCACATATATTATCCTTAAATTTATCTATTTCATAAGTGTCAGAATAAAGATTTTTTTTTTCTTACATCTGAAAGCACTCTATCATTTTAGTGTGGAAAGATTCCAGAATGTCCGTCAACGTTAAAAAAAATTTCTCAATCTCCTTTCCTCCTCTCATCCCTCCCCACCCCGGCAAATGCTGAAAGGAACCTGGTTAAAAATACAGCGTAAAGTCATGTGTTTTTTTCCTAGCTGGCTTCACATGTAAGGCTTACAAAGAAGCAACGATGAAAGAAGGAAAGGAGACTGAAGAACGGAATTGGCTTTCGTATCCGCCGGCACCAGATACCACGCTGGCTGTACAAAATATGTGCCTAACAAAATTAAAATCACTAGTGGTTAAATGTGTCCCAGAGAATCCACTGTTGAAATTGTGAACTGGAGTCTAGTCTTAAGTATTACTTACAGCTTTTTAGTAATGATCCTTCACGTTAATATTTGATTTTCTCCAGCTTGTGCATGGTTAGTGTCCCTCCCACCAGCAGCTTCGTGGCGAAGAGGTTAGGCACCTCTTTACTGTACCAATTTGACGGGAAAGAAAACCGGGATAAAAACGTGCCTTTGGTCTAACGCTACAGCGTGCTCTAGAAGAGTTCCACGATTAACGGGGTGGCTTGGGGAGCCGGGGGACGCGCTCGTGGAGCACGTTTCAGTCTGTGTGGGGCCCTCCCGGGTCTTCCGAAGTTCGGCGTCGAGGCGCCGCCTCCCGGTGGCCCCTGCGGCGTCGCGTGTGAGATCCCGGAGCGGCATTTCCGAGCTCTGACCGCGCGTGCGTCGTGCTTTGAGGCCTGCGCTCCGTGCGAGAGGGTAGCGATCGCAGACAAAATGCGAAAAGAGAAAATTGGGCGGCGTGTAAGGCGCTTAGAAGTAGAGACGGCCCTCTGTGGATGAGAAGCTGAACAGAAATCCGAAACTGTGAGGAGCTGGGGCTCGCAGGGATCCGACTCCCCAAACAGGCAGCGCGGCCGAGAGCTGAGCGCATCTGAGAGGCCGAGCCCTAAAGTTCTCCTTCCGGCCTCTCCCTGCCTCATCCCTCCTGACGAAGGAGGCTGAAAAGGCCTTGAGTACTCGGACGTTAGGTCGCGGGAGACTGTGAAGGCGAGAGGTGTTCTCGGTGGGAGAAACACACGTGGCCTCGCGGCGCTTGCTTGGACTCTGTGAACCGTGCCCAGTATCACAGGGCGCGAGGTCATCGTAAGAACCGGGAACCCCCGTGCATGGGGCGCACACTGTCAGAGCTACCGATTACTGACGGGTGAGAGGAGGCGGAGAGGCAGGAGGGACGAAGACGCACCTCCCACGGAAGCCCCGGGCGCTAGCGTACCAGAAAACAGTAGTTTTCCCTCAGACAGACAGTAGAAAAGAATTGGGACGTAAACACTCGTTGCCAGTAAATTTCAAACGGTAGTGCGGTCTTAAAAGGACTCTAAGTATGTGTAGTAGCCTCGCTTACAGGTACAGAATAACATTCTGAAGAGTAAGTGAAACAATAGTAGATGAATGTGGAGAAGAAATAATGTCCTAGGAATTTTAGAGATGAGAAGGGGTAAATCCTAGGAAGGCCCCAGTCATAAAGAAAGGACTGGATAAATGAAAGTGAGCTAAAGAGTATAGCTAATATTTATTGATCACTCACTTTATTCCTAGGCGTTGTTTTATTTTTTTATTTTCATGTTTTAAATATAATTCATTGTCAAATTGGTTTCCATACAACACCCAGTGCTCATCCCAACAAGCGCCCTCCTCGATGCCCATCACCCATTTTCCCTCTCCCCACCCCCCATCAACCCTCAGGTTGTTCTGAGTCCTTAAGAGTCTCTTATGGTTTGCCTCCTTTACTCTCTGTAACTTTTTTTCCCCCTTCCCCTCCCCCATGGTCTGTTAAGTTTCTCAAGATCCACATGTGCGTGAAAACATATGGTATCTGTCTTTCTCTGCCTTATTTCGCTTAGCACAATACCCTCCAGTTCCATCCACGTTGCTGCAAATGGCCAGATTTCATTCTTTCTCATTGCCAAGTAGTATTCCATTATATATATAAACCACATCTTCTTTATCCATTCATCAGTTGATGGACATTTAGGCTCTTTCCATAATTTGGCTATTGTTGAAAATGCTGATGTAAACATTGGGGTACATGGGCCCCTATGCATCAGCACTCTTGTATCCCTTGGGTAAATTCTCCTAGGCATTGTTTTAAATACTTTGCATGTTTGATCCTGTAAATACCTTGTTATTTTATTTTACAAATGAGGAAAGTGAGGTAATTAAGTATACTTGGAAGGTTCTCTAATGAGGCAGGATTGGCGCGTGGGCTCCTGACCCTGGGATCCACGCCGGCATGCTCTCCTGGTGGGCCCAGGCCAGGAACTCATGGCAGAAAAGATAAGAGAAAACGTATCAAAGGTATTAAAACGTATCAAATGAAATTACTGAAATAGCAAACCAAAAGTAAGTAGAGGTTATCAAAAAACCAAGAAAGAAATTAATAGATAAGCCTTTAGGAAGGCTGATCAAGGGGGAAAAGTAGAACACACAAAGAGTATTCAGAATTGAGAAAGAATTGAGAATTACTGAAAGGTGGACAAAACTGAGGCTGCTTGGAGTCTGTCTGGTACCATTATGCGCTTAGCAAAAGGTGCTTCCCTTGAGCCTGTGCAGTCATGTGAATAACTCTGTACCAATTGAAAAATAGCCTTGAACCAGGATACGCATGTCGGTGAATGTAAAATGGCTTGATGTTCAGTCCTCCCATTGCTGTGGTTGGGAGCTTGTATGTACTGAGTAACCTGCTCTCTATAGACATAATTAGAGATAGAATAGGGATTGTTTAGAAAGCATGAAGATACCATGAACTGTAATTACTGCTTATTTATTGAAACGTTAAAAGATAGAAAATGGGAACAGGTGTTGTAGGGCCTTCAGTGATGACAAACTTGCCGAATACCAACTGGTGGGAAAATCTGATGTAGTGAAAGTTTTCCTTTATTTACAAGATGCCACAAAAGGATTTTAAGCAAACATTTAGAATTTTTAAATACCAGCTTTGAAGCAAGGCCCTGAATGCTTTTTCCTTTTCTTTTCTTTTTAATCAGCGTGTTACAACATGCAAATAGTGCTCAAAGGCTGATGTGAAAGAATGACGGTGCCTCGAGCCCTTTTCAGACCTTACCCTGCTCCTAAGATCCCAGTTTTAGTTCTTGGCTCTTTCTTCTGGCCTGGTTGTTTCATGTATTTTTCCTTATTGTCTAGCTTCTTAACTGTGGCGGGTTATATCTGGTTTTCCTTGTGGCCCTTCTGGCCAGAAATGGACCTCCAGCGTATGTTAACAAAATGAAAGCGTACCGGGTCCCTTTCTTTCTGTCTGTGATATTATCAAGCAGTTGCAAGTTTTTATCTTGCTGTTCTCAGGTAAAGTAATCATTAAATGATTTTGAATTAGTTTTATCCCTTGAAGAACAATAGAGATCAAAGGTTAGCAGTCTTTTTCTCTACAGACCGGATAGTAAATGTTTTAGGCCTTATGGTCTATCCAGTCTCTGTCACAGCAACTCAATTACATAGCTCTTAAGCCGTCGTGGAATGAAAGCAGCTACAGAAGTTGTGGAATGAAAGTATATAAATGGGTGAACACGGCTCTGTTCCAGT
The DNA here is from genome assembly GCF_027475565.1 of Acinonyx jubatus. Taxonomy (NCBI): domain Eukaryota; kingdom Metazoa; phylum Chordata; class Mammalia; order Carnivora; family Felidae; genus Acinonyx; species Acinonyx jubatus. The sequence continues at coordinate 107,217,353 of NC_069390.1, forward strand.
AAAACATTATGGGAACTAAAATGAGAATTGTATGTAATTTTTATTTGTCATGAAATATATTCTTTTGATTTTCCCTCAACAATTTAATAGTGTAAAAACCATCCTTAGTTGGTGGGCCAAACAAAAACAAGCAGCTTGCTGGATTTGGCCCACAGGCCTTAGTTTGTTGGCACTGGTGTGATTCTTAAATAAGCGCCATGTTCTGTATTATTGTAGTAGCCAATGTGGAATTGCTTGTATTTCTGTTGTGGGAACCCAAAGTGGGAAAACCTGGTGTCCCCTGGCATGCCCGAGGAACAGAGAGTAGAAAAGCGTGGAGAAGAAGACCGTAGATGGGGCAGTGGGTTAGCTATGGGGGTAGAATTCATCTGTCCGAGGCATTTAGTAAGTACACATTGTTTCTGCCACTGTACCAGGTACTGTAGACAACAGGTAGTGTGTAGCTTGGTCTTTGGCCTGGAAAAGTGGCGAAGACCGATAATTGTAAATAAATAGACAGATAGTGACTGAAAAGATTATGGTCTGGCAATACAAGTATGCCCAAATTTATGCCTACAGTTATCAACTGGATGGTAAATTTATAAAAATTATGAGGAACTAGAGAAGAAGTGTATTTCAGGAAGCCCATAGTATTTGAATTTGAAGGGCCTTATGTGTTGTGTTAAGGTGCTTGGCCTTTATCCACTGTCTAGGACAGTGTTTCTCTGTGCTGTAGGATCAGATTTTTTTTAAAAAATTTTCCAGCCCATTATGAACTAATAGTTTTATAAAATACAATAAAAATTATAGAAAAATGAAATAAAGATATTATAAAATATACGTCCAAATTTTAAGTTAGATTGAGCCAACATAAAATTACTCTTTAAGATTGCTGGAAAAATTTATAAGCACCCAGGTTTTGTACTTAACTCCTCACAGGCTGATAACAGATATATCGTGGCTGACAATTCTCACACTGTCACTGGTCTGTGGGCCAACTTTGAGTGGTACTGATCTCTCCTAGCTAATATGGGGTCTCTGCAATTTTTCAGCAAACAATGACATAGTTATTTTTGTGTTTAGCATAATGAATTTTTTGTCAGCACAAGTGGTAGTTAGGTTTCTGGGTGGAAGGATGGAAACCAAGGAGCCTTGGAGTCATCAATGCTTGAAATGTAGCTCAAAGTGGAGGAGAAAGTGAAATTGACTCTTTTGATTCTCATTAATTCATGTACAGGATAATTCTTGCAGTAGCCTGTAAACTTCTTGTAGGCAGGTACTGTATTTCTTTTAGTAACTACATAAGGCAGGCACTTTTCAGAATATTTAATGACTGAATGAATGGGTCAGAGAGGTGAGGCAGAACCAGGAAAGAGTAGAGTATGTATAAAACTAGAATAAGAAGGGTTTCAGGCTGAGAATATAATGAACAGAATCAAATACTTTCAAATAAACGAGGGTGATAATTGATAAGTATTTATTAGATATAGTAATTTGGAAGTCCTTAGGGAGATCACTTTAGTGACATGATAAACTTAGATAAAAGATGTGTTTCCCATTTCTGTTATCCAGTAAGAGAATGAATAGAGATACCCTGTATTTAAAAAAAAATTTTTTTTTAACATTTATTTATTTTGTGTGTGTGTGTTTATTTATTTTTGAGACAGAGAGAGACAGAGCATGAGCAGGGGAGGGGAAGAGAGAGAGGGAGACACAGAGTCTGAAGCAGGCTCCAGGCTCTGAGCTGTCAGCACAGAGCCCGACACGGGGCTCGAACTCACAGACCGTGAGATCGTGACCTGAGCCGAAGTCGGACGCTCAACCGACTGAGCCACCCAGGCGCCCCTAACATTTATTTATTTTTGAGACACAGAAACAGAGAATGAGCAGGGGAGGGGCAGAGAAAGCCCCTGAAGCAGGCTCCAGGCTCTGAGCTGTCAGCACAGAGCCCAATGTGAGGCTCGAACCCACGAACCGTGAGATCATGACCTGAGCCAAAGTCAGACACTTCACCAACTGAGCCACCCATGTGCCCCTCCCTTTTTTTTTTTTAATTTTTTTTTTTAAGGTAGAGATACCCTTTAAATATGACACATCATTAGGGCGCCTGGGTGGCTTTGTCAGTTGAGCATCCGACTTTGGCTCAGGTCATGATCTGATGGTTTGTGAGTTTGAGCCCCCCGTGGGGCTCTCTGCTGTTAATGCAGAGCCCACTTGGGATCCTCTATCCCCTCTCTCTGCCCTCCGCAACTTGTGTGTGCGCAGGTGCTCACTTTCTCTCCCTCTCTCTCTCTCTCTCTCTCTTACTCTCTCTCAAAAATAAATAAAAATATTTAAAATATGACACATTCTTAACTAATGCTAATTATTTGAAGAAGAAAAGTGATAACTTTAATTAGTATTGTATGTGAATGTAAGATCAGTATTGTATTTTTTTCTTCCATCTTAAAAAGGGAACTAAGTCTCTAAATGGAGTTGAAATTGATTTTTAATAATTTGTTCTGAGTTGAGCAAAAAATTGAAATGTGAATAATTTGGTTGGTCTTGTTTCAAATTGATCTTTAAGAAAGCAGTTATCTAATATTTTTTATGTGATTCTTTGTTAGAACCTTTCCAGTAACATTCTATTTTCATTATAGAATAAAGTTTAATCTTAATCTGTACTGTACCAGGCAAGTATTTGGCCAGTAGTTTGTAGGAAAAAGATTATGGATTGAAAGTATGTGGGATATAAATTCTGAAGAGTCAGGGAACTGAAAAGCATTTGAGGGCTGTTAATGGAAAGAATAGAAGTTGTCTGGAGCATCATTATAGCAGCTAATGTAGCAGTTTGTTGTGTCCTTTAGTTGCTTTATGTCTTAGAAACAAGTTTTAGTAGCATCTTTAAATTGAAGAAACACACATTAAACATGATATCTATTGCCTAAATGTGTGAATATTGGTACTTGGTCATCTTTAATATTGTCTAGATGGAAACGTTATTTGAATTTTCCCTCTGTGATTGCTTTTCAAAAAAAATAAAATAAAATGGACTTTGGATATTTTTCCCCCCTTTTCTCTGAAAAGATCGTGATCATTTTACATTACGGTGGGTAATGAAATTCCAGGCAACTTAAGATAAACTGTAATTTTTATGCTGTTTTTTATTATGAAATATAAATATTCAGTACTCTTCACAAGAATTTCAAAAGTTCTCTCTACATCTTTCCATAGAATGAAGACCAAGAAGTGGTCCTGGTCAGAACAGATCGGTCTGGAGGAGTGTGGCCTGTGAGCACAGCAGGAAAACCTCTGGAATCTACAGGAGGAAGAAGGAAGAGGCAGATGGTGTGTTTACCATATGTCATTTTTAATTCGGAATTCCTTTCCCCTCCCTGGCTTTGTTTGCATCAGACTACTTCAGAATATTTTCTAAAGTGTAGGTTTATACTACAAGCATTAGAAGGTAGTAAGTTATAGTATTACTTTTATTCTCAGGTATATCCGTTTGCATTTTACAAAATGGAATCTAATTCAACTATGGGTTTCAAATGCAAACATGGAGTGCTTAAAGCAATTTTAATTTTGTGTACGTTGTTTTTGCCATTGTTTCTAACTTCCTTTTACATATTTACCGTAGCTCTTAGGGAAAATTTTGCATTAGCTAATTTGAGCCCTGGTGATGGGGTGTCGATATACAATAATGTCTTAATTATGTGGTTCCTGTGATCCGTTATAAGCCTTATTTTCTTTTCCATCTTCCAGCTCTACCAATTAGTTTTTAGCACTACCCTGAGGCTCTAGAGATGGTAAAAAGAGTGTATTCAGTTTTCCCAAGTTAGATTTTTTGTTTTAAATTTGGAAGATCATACAAACGGTAATTGGGTCCACAGAAGATTTGTTTGTTCATAATTTTTTCTGTCATATGTTTACTATTTGTCTATTGAGTGCCTGTGCTGCTGGAGAGAGTAGTTGGTTCAGCAGATAGAGCGGGATAGATGCCTCCTCTAATGAAATGGGAAGAATTAAGGGTTTGGAGCTGAGATGGGGCAGGAGAATAGTAAAGGTTTGAATTCTGTGGAATGACGGAACTGGCTAGGGAGCCATAGATGCGTTATCCAATGGCATCAAGGGCTCTGTTTGAGTTGCCTGCGGCCGAGCACTTTCAGGTACAGGGTAAAGAGGGCAGACACATTCATGTGGGACCGAGGTTTGCCTTTTGAGTGTAATGACAGGATAGGAGGGCCAGAAATTAAGGGTCTGGAACCAAGGAGTGATTGAAGCCACGCAATGTGAGATTTAAGCTAGTGATTTCAGGAATAGGAATGTTGGGAAAAGTACTGGGAATGTGCTTCCAGAGGTCTCAAAGAGGTTGAAGAGCGGGTTTTGTTTGGCTAAGAGAGTGTGATGATAAGGGACATATGGGAGATGTGACTTAGGAGAAAATACATGACACTTTTCTTTGCTACAGGTAGGTATGGAACCCACTGATAGAAAGACCCAGGACTGACTTAGATGAGAATCAGAGTATCAGCCTTGTCCCTGGCAGAGCTGTGTGAAATGAGTTTGCTCATACTTGCCCTCTGTTTTCAGTGTGCTCACTTTATCTCCGGATGGCTGTGCGCTTCCCTCCACAGCAGTCAGGAGTTACTCCAAGGACAAGAGCAGATGGGAGGGAAGAAGGGTAAAGCAATTCTGCCTTTTCCCCCAAACCCGGAAGTCAGATAATGCCATCCCTGGGGAAGAAGAGAGTAATGGGGCAGAAAGAGGAAGTGGTATTTGAATGGAAATTCTTCCAAACCGGAAACACATAGAAAAGGGATAAGCTGGAAGGAAAGCTTGTGATACGTCGTGGCATGTTGTACATTTAATATGAGATTTATAGGTAATTAAAAATACTTCAGAGACCCAGACCCATGTTTTCACTAAATAATGTTCATTTTCTCATAGGCTTCAACTCACGAAGAAAAAGAAAGGGTTAGATACTTTCACGATGATGATAATCTCAGCCTAAGTGATTTAGTCAAGAACGAAAAGATGGGAACAGCAGAAAATCAGAACAAACTTTTTATGAGAATGGCATCTAAGGTAAGATATATTCCTAGGATATCTTTCAGTTTTGAGAAGCTGGTTACTCCCATCTAGCAATGATGTATTTTTCACAGAGGTCTGTTCTTTCTGATCTTGATTTATTTGAATAAGTCAAACCCTTTGTAAGACGTTAGGAACATGCATTTTGGAATTGATTGGGAAGTATATATTTGAGATTGATTTTGTTTTTATTTTTTATCTTTATTTATTTCTTTGAAGTTTATTTTGAGAGAGAGAGAAAAAGAGAGAGGGTACGTGCACGAGCAGAGGGGCAGAGAGAGGAAGAGAGAGAGAATCCCAAGCAGGCTCCATGCTGCCAGTGCAGAGCACGATGTGGGGCTTGAACTCTTGGAAATCAAGAGTAGATTGCTTAACCAACTGAGCCTTAGCCACCCAGGCACCCCATTTCGTTTTTAAATATAAGCTCTGGTTTAGTTTTTTTATGTATGCCATGAAAACATTAATTGTGTATTTGATCTACCAGTTAAGGGAAAGTCTTGGGCCAGAGTTTAATGTTAGCAACATGCTGCTAGTTAGGTGACCAGTATGTTTTGTCTTAATGTTCCTCCAGTTCTTCATAATGTTTACCACAAGGAATATATTTGAAGTAAGGTATTACGGATTATAGAGGAGGCATCTTAGAATAATCTTAAGTCTGTTTATATGAAAACTTGTATTTGAAAACATTTTTTTAATGTTTATTTTTGACAGAGAGAGAACAGAGTGCAAGCAGGGGTGGGGTAGGAGAGAGAGAGAGAGAGAAAGAGCGGGGGAGACACCGAATCCGAAGCAGGCTCCAGGCTCCAAGCTGTCAGCACAGAGCCTGACACAGGGCTTGAACTCACGAGCTGTGAGATCATGACCTGAGTTGAGGTCGGATGCTTAACCGACTGAGCCACCTAGGTGCCCCTGAACACTTGTGTTTATATTTCATATTTAAATGAAAATGTATATTAATACATCATTATGGTTAGTAGGATTAATATTTGTTGCAGATAGCATTCTTTGTTGCAGTCCCTTCCAAACTTGCCCACTAACATTTTTGATACAAGAGATATTTAAGCTCAGCTGTCTAACAGGGTTTGACTCCCCTGGAGCATCAGCTTGCTGTCTCTTTGCAGAAGCAGTTTTCCTGGAAAACAGCTGTCTGCATTTGTTTACATATTGCCGAAGATTGTTTTCACTCCATAACAGCCGAGTTGAGTGAGTTGAATCGAGTTGAATGAGTTGAATCGTTGTGACAGAGACCTTATAGCCCACAAAGTTGAAATATTTGAAATACTTTGGCCATGCCTTTGTGATACCATTGGTTACTTTTTGGTGGTGGGCGTTTGGACCAGGTATCTGAGGTACGGGAGGAAGACTCTCCTGCCTGGTGAAGAACTTAATGGAAACTAGAATAAAGATAACTAGAGGTATCTGTGTATGTATATGTGTGTTGGGAGGAGTGACACAAACTTGGGTTTAAATAGAAATGGTCATTCTTCCCATCACTAAGAATTGTAAATTTAGCCCATAGGATCATTTCATTTCTCTTCATCTGGAGGGAAAGACTAGAAATCAATCCCCTAGGGTCTGGAATTTCATTTTTATGAAAGTTTTCTTCTCAGAAATGGGGCATGCCACTTTATGTGGAACTCTGAATTAAATACAGTTTTAGTAATCTGAGCGTAGTACGTTCGGGTGTATACACAAGATTAAAAAAAAAACCTTGTTAAAAATTCTAATAGTCATTTGTTCACTTGTTCATTGAACAGCTGAGGGGTGCACAGTAGTCCCTATGCTGGTGCTGTGAGTAGGGATCCGATGAGTTCCTCCCCTCCAGAGGCTTATATTTCTAGTGGATGAGACAGAAAATGAACAAATAGATGGTATAAAATACTATATAACATAAGTAATATTACACAAAATAGGAAATATTTTTGTAGGAAATAAAGCATAATCGGAGGTGATAGGCTGGTGTTTTCAGTAGAGAGTTGAGGGCAGGCCTCTCCCTGGAGGTGGTGTTTCTGCAGCCTGTGAACAAAGTCGGGGGGTGGGGTCCACATGAATATCTGGGGGAGGCTATTCGTGCAGAAGAAACAGCACATGCAAAGGGTCCACAGCAGAGGCGAGCTTGGAGCATGTGTGACCTGACCAGGGGCACAGGGAGGTGGGACAGGGGAGCAGAAGAGGCGGGGGACACAGCAGATCTTACAGGCTGTGGTGTGGGAGCGCACGCTTTCGTTGTTAAGTGATGGGACGCCATTGTGAAACTTCGTAGTAGGACAGTGTCATGATTTGGCTTATGTTTTGTAGTTGCCCCACAATTCTTGTGTGTTCTGTTCTGTTTTTTTCATTTGTGGAAGTTTCTCTTGTCATCTTCCAGCTCCGAGGTTCTTTCCTCCACTGTGTCTGGTCTGCTTATAAACCCATCATTTCTTCATTTCCGTTGTAGTGTTTTTTAGGCTCTAGGATTTCTTTCTGACTCTTAGAGTTTCCACCTCTCAGCTTACATTACCTGTCTGTTCTTGGTGAGCCTATGCTCCTGGACTGTGAGCCTCACCCGTACTTGTCAGTTTGTTTTTCCTGCTTAGTTGGGAAGGGATGGCTGGGGGGGCTGGAGTCAGGTGCTCCCTTTACTTCAGGTGGGTTAGGCCATGATAAAGCCCCAGCAGGTACAGCTCTGGTAACATTGTTCCTCCTGAGAGCTGGGCTTAAGATGAACAGAATGTTCTGGTGTATTTCACAGTGGTGCTCCTCTCCCTGCCTGCTGCTGGAAGCAAGAGAGCACCTGGAGGTAAAACTCACACAACTGTGGGGACTTTATCCATGACTGGGTCCCCCTGGAGTTGTTAACTCTCAGACTTGTCCATTTTGTCCACACTGAGCCTCCAGCAATTTGTCAGCTAAAGCTTAGGTTTTCCTGGCCTGGCGGTGGTTCCCACGGAGCTCCTGCTCTGTGCACACAGATAGATTGTGATTCCCTGTACCCCCCTGACTGGCTCCCTGACTTTGGGGTAGAGTCGCTTTCCTGAGAGGCTAAGGAGAGGTGTTGATTTTTCAGCTTCTTCAGCTTTATACTTGTTTTTGGGGCAGAGTGGCAGCTTCTCAGCTCTTTAAATGCCAGGCTGGAAACTGCTGTTTTATTTTTGAAAGGATTTTTCTGGCAGCTCTTTCAAGAAGGTGATGTAGGGAGGCAGGAGTGGAAATAGGGAGATCACTTTAGGAGGGTCTCGCATTAACTCAGATAGAGCCTGGGATTAGAGTGTAAACTGGTGAGAAGTGTTAGGCCTTGGGGCAGTGCTGATGCTATTTACTGAAATAGAAAACCCTGCAGGGGTCACATATCGCTGGAGGTAGGAGATGGGGAATACTCTCACACATACGTGCTATACGAAATGCCCATGAGACATTCACATGGTGCCGTGGGCTCATTGCCATGGAGCTCTGGGTCTGTGTTGGCTCTCACAGACGCTTGGGTGCTCTGAACATTGAAATGTATATAGAGCCATGGGACCCAGGGAATTATTAAAGTGGCTCTGAAGACTGAGCTCTGGAGCACTGTGTGGAAGGGGACGAGGAGGGTTCCACAACTGATGCTGAGAAGGGGCAGCCACTGAGGCACAAGGAAGACAGGCCGTGGTGGTTGAGAAGCGGGAGAAGATAGGAAGGAGCCTGTGAATAACTGTCAGTTGCTTCTGAGAGGTTGAGTCAGATCTTTGAAGCCAGGGAGGTGACCGTTAGGTTTGGCATTGTGGGGGCTTCTGGAGACTCAAAGGGAAGGCCTCTGTCCATGTGCAGAGGCAGATGGGCTTGTAAATATGGTAGAAGAAGGAACGGGGCCCCCCCTCTTACTGTTCCCCTTAGTTTAGTGAACACTAAGGTTTTCAGCTGGGAGTCATGGTGAAGAAGGGGACATCAGAGGGTCGAGAAGAAAGAGCGAAATGGTTTTTGAGAGAAGCTGTGTGAAGTAAAGCAGGATTGCCAAGCAGTACTGAAGGTCCATCTGAGGTTTACAGTTATAAATTTAACAGTGAACATGGCAGGGTGTTCGTGTGGTTTTTTTTCTATCATGTTTGGATGGAGACTTAGTTTTACTGAATCATGATATAGTCATCATGACTTGTTTTGTATTTTTCAGATTTTACCACCATTGTATCTTGCTTTAAGGGTGCAGATAGTAGACCATGTTTATGTTTTTTTTCTCTGTTTGTATATTATAAGATCTTTTAGTAATATTTGTATTGGATAGGGTTGTTTTTAGTACTCACTGAGTTGACAATGATCATGATCCCTGAACATCTAAAATCTTTGACTTTTTGAAAATTTGAGTTTACTAAGCTAGAACATTATAATAGGCACTGTAAAAATTCACAAATGGGATGTCACCAAATGGCAGAGTAATGGCCATCACCTCCATCCCCTCACAGAGATCAGCCATCAGGTGGCTAACGTGACCAAGGAGAGCTCTAGAGTCTGCATAAAACCTTCAGCAACACAGTGGGACAGAAACACAGGAGAATGACTGCACAAGATGGGAAAGAGGACAGCTTCACTTTTGCTTGGACTGTCCTGTCCCCACGCTGGCGTTGCTCAGCACCGAGAGGGAACACTCCAGCTAGGAAGAGTTCCTGTGGCAGGGAAAAGAGCAGGGTGAGTGACCAGCTTCCCTAGTGTTTCGTGGCACCACGTGAAGTTCCCACTTCAGTTTCCGCCCACCCAGGGGCCGAGAGCAGAGACAGAGAGACAGCTAGGAACAGGGGAGAAAAGTAGGGGCCCCCAGGAGCAGCCACACTGCGGGTGACTATGGTTCCCAGGGGTCTGTCCTGCAGACAAACCAACAGCATTTGCCCCTGGAGAGAACAGTGAGTGCTGCCGCTTGCCCTCGTGTGTAGCTCTTGCAACAGCCCTTGCAGCCTCTGTGAGCCCCCCGGAGATTCCGCCGAGGATCACGTGGATGTTGATGGCGTGGACCCCGGTGACTTGAGCCAGTGAGCCACCGCCCTCCCCAGGCTTGTTGCTACCATATGCTCTCATACTTGGCACCCTATGTCTTTAGACCTGAGGTCACCACACACCCCAGCATGCCCCTGCGTGCAGATAGATATTTTCCCTTACTGCAGTCCATAAAGTCTGGAAGAGAGGACTGCTTTTTCAAATGCACATCTACACAACGTTGTAGGGATTGTAAATAATTAGAGAAACATGACTCCAACAGTAAATATCTAATTACCGTCACCCCCCAAAAAAGAAGGTAACAGGCATTACCTGATGAAGAATTCAAAATAATCGTTTTAAAGATGCTCAGAGAGCTGTGAGGACATTGATAAGCAGTGTAATGATATCAGGAAAACAATACAAGAACAAAATAGGGAGTTCAACAAAGAAACAGAACACAAAAATAAACCAGGCATTGGTAGTGGAAGAATACACTGAGCGAACTGTAAAAAATTCAGTAAAGAGCTTCTCTCGCAGACCAGACCAAACAGAAAAAAGAATCAGCTCACAGAGAATTTGTTTGAAATCATCCCATCAGAGGAGCATCAAGAAAAAGGATGAAAAGGAAAGGAAGAAGGCATATGGGTCTTAAGGAACACCGTAACAAATAATCTGCATCCCTGGAGTCCCAAAGGAGAAGAGAGGAGAAAGGGATAGAAAGCTTACATAAAGAAATACTGGTTGAGTACCTCCCAAAGCTGGGGAGAGATTTGCACTTTTAAGTTCATAAAGCTAATAAGCCACCCCAAAATTTCAATCCAAAGTGATCTTCTCCAAGACACTATTTAAAACTTAAATTGAAGAAAAAAAGAATTTTAAAAGCAATAAGAGAAAAATTCTCTCCTACAAGGAACCCCTTTAAGTCATACAGTGGATTTCCCAGCAGAGTCCTTTCAGGTCAGGAGAGAAGGGTTTGGTACAAACGCTGAAAGAAAGAAACTGCCAACCAAGAATATTTCACCCAGCAAAGCTGTCCTTCAGAAAGGGCAAGATAAAGACTTGAGCTTGTCACCACTAGGCCTGCCTTCTAGGGAAGGCTGCTAATTAGTGACATGAAAACATATGAAAATGTACAACACCCTAGTAAAGGTAAGAATCTAGTCAGATACAGAAGGGTGTTAACCACTTAACTCTAGCCTGAAAGTCGAAGGACAAAAGTATTAAAAATAGTGATAGCTACAATAATTCGTCAATAGATACACAATATAAAAAGTAAAGTGTGGCATCAAAAACATGAAATGTGGGTGTTGTGGGAAATGAAAGGGTAGAGGTTTTCTGTGAGATAGAAATTGTTAGTTTAAAATGACTTCTGTCTCTAAGATGTGTCAGGTCAGCCTTAGGGTAACCATAAACCAAAGCCTGCAGTGGAAAAGATGAAGGGAACCAGTGTGTCCCCCCGTGGCCAATCATCCATTCACAGAGGAGGACAGCAAGAACGGAAGGAAAGAAAAAGGAACTGCCAAACAGCCAGACCCATTCACGAGATGATGATACAAGCTCTCACCTGTGAACAATTACTGGGAGTGTAATGGCTTAAATGTTCCACCAAGAAGGCAGAGAGTGGGTGAATGGATAAAGAACCAGACTCAACTATCTCCTTTCTGTAAGAGACCCACTTCAGCTTTAACAACACAGATAGGTTCAAAGTGAAGGCATGGGAAAGAATAGTCCATGCAAACGGGAACTAAAAGAAGCAGGGGTAGCTCTACTTCTACAGACAAAATGGGCTTGAGGTCAAAAACTGTAACTGGACACGAATAAGGTCATTATGAAATGATAAAGGAGTCAACTCATCAGAAGGAGATAATAATTGTAAATACATAAACACCCAACATCAGAGCCCCTAAATATGTCAGGGAAATAATAACAGATCTAAGAGTGCTAGATAGCACTACAGTAATACTAGAGGACTTCATTCAGTACCTCACTTTCATCAGTGAACAGATCATCCAGCCAAAAAAAAGCAAGAAGGAGACATTGAACTTGAACGACACTTTAGATCAAATGGACCTAAGAGACATATACGGAACATTTCATCCAACAACAACAGAGTGTGTATTCTTCTCAAGCACACATGGAACACTGTCCAGGATGGAACATAGATTGTTATATCACAAAGTTAATCTTAAGAAATTGAAAAATATAGAAATGATGGCAAGTACCTTTTGAGACCACAGTGGCATGAAACTAGAAATCAGTAATGAGGAAACCTAGAAAATTCACAAATATGTGAAAATGAAATAACACACTCTGGAACAACGAATGGGTCAAATGGAAATCAAAAGGGAAATCAAAAAAAAATATGGAAACAAATGACAGTCTAAACAGAATATACCAAAACTGATGGGATGCAGCCAAAGCAGTGCTAAGAAGGGGGTTCATAGTCCTAAACCATCTATAGTTACAAAAAGTAAAGATCAGAAATAACAACTTACCTCTTATACCTCAAGAACTAAAAGGAGAAGAAGGAGATAGCAAAGACCAGAGTAGAAATAAATGAGCTGGGGAATAGAAATACAATACAAAAGAGCAAGGAAACTAACTTTTTTTTTTTTAAGATAAATAAAATTGACCAACAATTAGCTAGACTTAGCAAGAAAAAAGAGAGAGGACTCACATAAGTAAAATTACAAATGGAGGCACCTGAGTGGCTCAGTTGGTTAAGTGTCTGACTTCAGCTCAGGTCATGATCTCGTGTTTGTGGTTCAAGCCCTGCGTTCGGCTTTGTGCTGGCAGCTTAGAGCCTGGAGCCTGCTTCAGATTCTGTGTCTCATTCTCTTTCTGCTCCTCCCCTGCTCGCACTCTGTCTCTCTGTCTCTCAAAAAATAAAATAAAATGTTAAAAAAATTTTTTTAAATTACAAATGAAAGAGGAGACCTTTCAACTGATGCCACAGAAATATAAAAGATCATAAATCAGATACTGTTATGAACAATTACATGCCGACAAACTGGACAACCTAGATGAAATGGATAAATTCCTAGAAATAAGCAACCTACCATGTCTGAATTGTGAGGAAATAGAAAATCTGAACAGATCAATAAAAAGTAAGGAGGAGATGAATTCATTTATCAAAAACCTCCCTTTAAAAGCCCAAGGCCAGAAAGAAAAGGAACAAGTGGGCGCCTAGGTGGCCCAGACGGTTAAGCTTCCAACTCTAGGTTTCAGCTCAGGTCATGATCTCAAGGTTCGTGAGTTCAAGCCCCGCATCGGACTCTGCACTGACAGTACAGAGTCTGACTCTGGTTCTCTCTCTCCCCCTCTCTCTGCCCCTCCTCTCCTCTCTCTCTCCCTCAAAATAAATAAACTTGAAAAAAAAACAGGAAAAGAAAAGGAACAAGTAAAACTGTCTCTGTTATTTGCAGATGACATATTATATATAGAAAACCATAAAGATTCTACCAAAAATGTGTTACAGCTAATCAACAAATTCAATAAAGTTTTAGGATCTAAAATCTATATATAAAATCAGTTGCATTTCTATACAGTAATAATTAACTATCAGAAAAAGCATATTAGAAAATTCAACACTCTTTTATGATAAAAACTCTCAAGAAATCGGGTATAGAAGGAACATACTTCAACATAATTAAGTTCATATACGAGAAACCCACAGCTAACTTCATACTTAACACTGAAAAGTTGGCAGTTTTCCTTCTACAATCAGGATAAGACAAGAAGGTTCACTCTCAGCATTCCTATTTGACATAGCAGTGGCAATTCCAGCCGGAATGGGTAGGTCAGAAAAGGAAAGAAATGGCATTCAGATAGGAAAGGAAGAATTAAAGTGTTCTCCATTGAAGATGTGATCATGTATTAAAAAAAAAATGCTAAGGACTCCACCAAAAAACTGTTAAAACTAATAAACAGTTCAGTAAAATTTCAGGATACAAAATCAGCATGTAAAAACCAGTTGCATTTGTATAAATTAACAATGAACTATCTGAAAAAGAAATAAACAGTTTTCATTTACAGGAGCATGAAGAGCGGTGAAATACTTGGGAATAGATTTAACCAAGGAGGTAAAAGATCTGTACACTAAAAACTATAAGACACTGATGGAGAAATTGAGGACAAATAAATAGATACCCCAGGTACATGGATTACAATGGTTAATGTTAAATTTTCCATACTGTCCAAAACCATCCATAGGTTTAGTGTAGTCTCTAGCAAAAGTCCATCACCATTTTTCACAAAAATTGTAAAAGCAGTCCTAAAATTTGTATGAAGTCACAGAAGACCCCAAGTAGCCAAAGCAATTTTGAGAGTACAAAGTTGGAGACATCATACTTCCTGATTTCAAACTATAGTACAAAGCTATAATAGTCAAAACAATCTGGCACTGACATAAAAAGAAACACAGACCAATGAACAGAATTGAGAGCCTAGAAATAAACCCTCACATAATATGGTCAACTTTATTTGGCAAGAGAGCCAAGAAACTTGATGGGGAAAGAATAATCTCTTCAAAAAATAGTGCTAAGAAAACTGGATATCCACATGCAAAAGAATGAAATTGGACATCTGTTTTGCACTTTTCACAAAAATTAACTTGAAATAGATTAAGGACTTAAATGTTAAGACTTAAACCATAAAATTCCCAGAAGAAAACATAGGGAAAAAGCTTCATGATGTAGGTCTTGGCAGTGATGTTTTTTTGTTTTTTTGTTTTTTGATAAGACAAACCAAAAGCACAAGCAACAACAAAAAAATTAGCAAGTGGGACTACATCAAACTAAAAAGCTTCTGTAGAGCAGAACAAAGGCAGCCTATAGAATGGGAGATAATATTTGCAAACCATCGCTCTGATAAAGGATTACGATCCAGAATATGTATAAAGAGCTCATACAACTTAATAGCCAAATAACAAACAGTTCAATTTAAAATGGACAGAGGACTTGAATAGACAAAATTTTTCTAAAGACGACATTTAAATGTCTAAGAAGTACACAGAAAGATGCTCAACATCAGTAGTCATCAGGGAAAAGCAAATCAAAACCACAGTGAGATATCACCATACACCTGTCAGAATGGCTTTATTAAAAGGAGAAGAGATAATGTTGGTGAGGATATGGCAGAAAAGGAACCCCTGTGCACTGCTGGTGGTGGGAATGCAAACTGGCGCAGCCGCTGTGGAAAACAGTGTGGAGGTTCCTAAAAAAAATAAAAATAGAACTATCCTACGACCCAGTAATTCCGCTTCTGGGTATTTATCCAAAGAAGATGAAATCACTCTCTGGAAGACATTTGCAACCTTCACATTCACGGCAGCATCATTCACCATAGCCAAGACGTGCAAACAACCTAAGGGTACATTGATGGATGAATGGATAAAGAAGATGTGATGTGTATGTATTTGTGTGTGTGTGTGTGTGTGTGTGTGTGTGTGTGTGTGTGTGTGTGTATTTCAGTAAAGCTGGGAAAAAATTATCAATGGTATTTGCCTTAAAAATTCCATTCCTGGTCTACACACACACACACACACACACACACACACACTGGAATATTAGTCAGCCATGAAACATCCCTAAGGCATTACTGCCATTTGTGATGTTGAATGGACCTTGAAGGCATTATTCTAAGTGAAATAAATCAGGCAGAGAAAGACACATAATGTATGATCTCATGTGTAAGTGGGCTCTAAAAACATCAAACTCATAGAAGCAGAGTAGAGTGGTGATTGCCAGGGGCTGAGGGGTAGGGGAAGAAGAGGAGACGTTGAACAAAAGGTACTACGTTTCAGTTATAAGATGAATAAGTTCTGGAGATCTAATGTCCTGCATGGTGACTATAGTTAACAGTGTTGTTTATACACGTGAAAGCTGTCATGACAGTAGTGCTTTAACGACCTCACTGCAGCAATAACAACGGTAGTGATGTGAGATGTGCAGTATTAACTAACCATATTGTCGTAAACATTATGCAATATGTACGTATCAGATCATCACATTGTACACCTTAAACTTACACAGTATGTGTGAACTGTATCTCAGTAGAGCTGGGAAAGAATTTTATCAATTGTATTTCCCTTGAAAATTCCATTCCTGGTCTGCATTAGCTACAACGGAAATTTTTGACTTCCAAAATAATGTCCCAATTTTATAAAATGACAAATTTAGGATTTAATAGATGTACAAAATCATCCTTATTAAGTGGAGTTATAAATCTTACCAGGGTAGACAGTTGGCATTCAATAATAAATGTTTATTTCCTACCTTCTGTTCATTTTTTACATTTTTCATAAATAAATACTGTTTTTATTATATGATTTAGATATTACCAAATAGTCTTTGGTAGAAAACAGCCAGAACTGGTAACAATAAGTAAACTTACAAGCCAGATGCATTTTTGAGTGTGAAACTGATACACTTAAAACCCAGGTTTTAAAAAAAAAATCAGTTATGTATTGTTGAATTTGTAGTGGTGTTAAGATTGTGACATGGGCGTTTTTCTCTGAGCAGATTGTCTTCTGTGTATTACTTGATGGAGGTGTTAATTTCGTTCTAGCGGCTGAGGAGATACCATCCCACCCATCTTCCTCCTGCCCGCAATCCTTTTAGCTTTTTCCTGTTTTTTTTTGTTTTTTTTTTGTTTTTTTTTTTTCTTTTTGGCTCCAGATTGATTTGTATATGATAGCAGAAGGAAGAGGTTGGCTTTTCATAGGAAAGGATAAGCTTTTTTTTTAATTTTTTCATGTTTATTTTTGAGAGAGAGAGGAGTGAGAGACAGAGCATGGACAGGGGAGGGGCAGGGACAGAGGGAGACAGAATTTGAAGCAGGCTCTAGGCTCTGAGCTGTCAGCCCAGAGCCTGACATGGAGCTCGAATCTACAAACCCTAAGATTATGTCCTTAGCCGAAGTTGGATGCTTAACCTATTAAAGCCACCTAGGCGCCCTGAAAAGGATACGCTTTTTAAGAAATACACAAGGTAATGCTAGACCCTATCTATATGCAGTAGAGCTAATGGAATGACAAGTTACTATAAAAATACTGGTTTGGGGGTGCTGAGCCTGGGTGGCTCAGTCGGTTGAGTGTCCAACTTCAGCTCAGGTCATGACCTCATGGTTTGTGAGTTCGAGCCCCGCGTCGGGCTCTGTGCTGACAGCCCAGAGCCTGGAGCCTGCTTCCAATTCTGTGTCTCCTTCTCTCTCTTCCCCTCCCACACTTGTGCTCTGTCTCTCAAAAATAAATAAATGTAAAAAAAAAAAATGCTGATTTGGCACTGTGATTTTTTTTTTCTTTTTTGAAATTACTTAAAAAAATTTTTTTTATTCTTATGTTAGATAACGTACAGTGTAATCTTGGCTTCAGGAGTAGAATCCAGTGATTCATCACTTACATATAACACCCAGTGCTCATCCCGACAAGTGTCCTCCTCAATGCTCATCACCCATTTCCCTCCCCCACCCACCCAACACCGTTTTTTGTTAATTGTGTCTGATAATTAACCCTAGCATAGTAACAATTTATTTTGTGTGTATAATACTTAAAATCAGCTCTGCTAAAAACCTGTAGTACTAAAAGCTTAGTAAAAAAAAGTATTTGAGGGCACCTGGGTGGCTCAGTCAGTTAAGCATCTGACTCTTGATTTTGTAGTTCGTGGGATCGAGTCCCATGTCGGGCTCTATGCTGTCACTGCGGAGCCTGCTTGGGATTCTCTCTCTCTGCCTCTCTCCTTGCTGGTACTCTCTCTCAAAATAAAGAAATATTTAAAAAATATCAAAAAAACCCCAAAGTATTTGGGTGTTAACCATTTTTATCAATACCATGCTTAATCTTTTTACTCTTAAAAGACTTTGAATTCACAGGTGTTATTACATTTTTAGAGCCAGTCATATGATTGCCTTATTGTCTAGATATGTTAAGTATTTTCATCAAGAGACACAAAAGCTCATCTGTATTTCTTCCTTTATTAGTTGAAAGGCATTAGTCTAGGATAGAGATTGGAAAAGTTTTTCTTACAGGACCAGATAGTAAATATTTTCAGCTTTCCGGTGCAGCCACCAGAGGTGGCTGAAGGTGGTACGGTAAGTGAGTGGCAGTGAGTGATATGGGGGTATTCCAACAAACCTTCACTTACATACACACGTGGTGGCCTGATTTGGCTTGTGGGCCATGGGTTGTCAGTCACTGGTCTGGGAGTCTAAATGATAAGTTATTTCCATGGGAAATGTCTTTGAATTTGGGTACTTTCCTTACTCAGTAGTTACCCTGAAAATGGATCTTAAAAGGCCCTGGGAGAGGTAACCAGTCAGGCATAGTTGGTATTAGATCAAGATCCTGTTTATCCATTTTATCCATTTATTCTGTCAACAAATACTAATTGATCGCACTGGTTGTGTGAGGTGTTCTTTTGAGGATTCACTGGTGCATTAGGAAGACATGGCCTTTGCCTTTAGGGAGCTTACAGGCTGGAGAAATGAATTCAGTAATTATAGATGTGCAAATTACTGTGAAAGACAAGTGGAAAGTCTTTTGAGAGAAACACCAGGGGGTCCTACCGTAAATTGGGAAGTCAGAAAGTATTTCGGGTTGGACAGCAGTTTTGATGCTGCTTCTGGTCAGTATTCATTCCTACCCTATCGTATATTTTTTACTGTCCATCCTTTTGTTTTCCTTTCTTTTTTTTTTTTTTTTTTTTTTTTGGCAATTCTGAAATTCAGATTATGTTTACTTTCTTTTATATTTTAGCATTAAGTCTCTAATAGTATTTCTTTCTTATAACCAGGTTAAGAAAGGAATCTCATGCCAAATACAAATTTGATTATATTTTTGTGTTTGGATAGGACATTTATGATTTTTTTAATGATTTCTGTATTTTTTAGTTTTCCTGAATATTTACTACATAATTCATAAAAAAAAAAAAAAGGGAACAATCAGAAATCCTGAAAAAGAGGGGTATGTGCGTCTCTTACCGTACATATGTATGTGTCTTAGAGTATGGCTGGTACTACGTTCATTACGATGTGGTAGGAGACCGTAGGTACCTAGTAACTTCCTTTTTGGAAGTTTCTTCCTCTAGAATCCTAGAACCGAAGCATATGTGACTCTGGGGAGAGATTTTGCGAATCTTGCTCACCCTTTCACCTGTTACTGAAGAGGAACCGGGGACATTAAGAGAATCACATGGCCAGCGCCAGGCTGAGTGATGTGTCCGAGTCCCCACAGCCAGTGAGGGGCAGAGCTGGTATCGCAAGCCTCAGCCCCGACTCACAGTGCAGCTTTTCCCTGGAAGGTTACGGCCTTTCATGTGACTCGGGTTAACGGGTAGTTGTTGGTTGTTGCTTAAGTTTAGTTGTCTTTGTACAGTTTCCATGTGTCATGTATTGGTGTCTGTGAATAAGTGGTGTGTGCTTTGCTCTTTCTTAAAATACATCCTATCGACTCCAACTTTCTTTAAATATAAACTTTTCCATTTAAAATCTAAGACGTCAGTGTTTCCTTGGCAACATAAACTTAAGGCGCATCTTCATGAGATCTCTGTACATCTTTGCTCATTAATTTTGTTAGCACCGTGGGCAGTAATTTTATCCTTTTTGTACTCACGGTGCATTAAAAATGGACTGGAGGGGAGAGAAGATGGAAGGTACATGAGAAGAATAAGATCGGAGAGAAAGACTCAAAAAGTAATTAGGGTTTTACCTTAATATGGTAAGAAAACAAGATGATTTTATGGTCTAATAAAAGATGCCTGCATTTCTGTTGATAAGTTCATTTTTTTCTGAATTTGTGACACTCAAGGCTTGATAATTTTTTGATGGAGTAGTCTTGAAAATGTGAAGTACATATTTCCATAAGAGATGGTAGAACTTGGAATCCTTTTTAAAAAAATTTCCAGCAAACTGTATTAGTAAGGGTAAGTCTTGAGAGGTTGGGGGGCTCAGCTTTGTTAATGGAGCGATCAGAAGGTGAGGAGAATCAAGACTGCCACCTCCTGACAGGACCCCCGGCTGTGTGGGTGCTCAGGACAGCCACTCCTGTCCTCGTAGACATTCTCTCACCTGGGCGAAATTAGCCTGGGAAAAAGCTAATCCATGCATGTGAAATTATGCATATTGTCCTGTGACGTCCTCTACGGAAAGTTTGGAATTTGGGCATCAAAAGATGATAGAAGTGATATTTTGCTTTGGTATGTAACTGAGTAAAGTCTGATGTACTTTGTTCATTTTTCCAGAAGATGTAGGTTTGAATTCAGTCCAAGCTGCTAACAAAATAGTTGTGTTTTGTTTCGTTTTCTGAGCATCTTAGGGGTGAGAACACCAGAAAAGTAATTTATCTAGCTTTCTTTAGTTCAAGTCCCATTTCTTTTTTTAATACTAAGATATGCATTAAATTTAACCATTTTCAAGTGTACAATTTCATTGACCTTAAGTACATTCACAATGTTGTACACCCATCTCTACCCTCTGTTTCCAGAATGTCTTCTGTCATCTCAAGCGGAATCCCTGTACCCATGAAACAGTAACTCCCTTTCCCATCCCTGTGTCTCCATCAACCCTGGAAACCTCTCTTCTACTTTTGTCTCTATGAATGGGCCTATTCTAGGTACCCCGTATAAGTGGAATCATATACCATTTGTCCTTTTGTGTCTGGCTTACTTCACTCAGCACAATGTTGTAGCAGGAGTCAGAATTCCATTATATGTATATACTACTTAAAAATAGAAGCAATCTGTGCACCTGTTGATGTGTATCTGGGTTGTTTCCACCTTTTGGCTATTGTGAGTAGTGCTGCTGTGAGCATTGGTGCACAAGTATCTTTCTGAGTCCCTGCTTTCAATGCTACTGTGTTTTTATCTGGGTGTGGAATTGCTAGGCTGAATGCTAATTCTGTGTTTGGTTTTCTTTTTTTTTTTTTTAATTTATTTTGATTGCTTTTTGTATTTATTTTGCTTTATTATGTAATTTATTTTGAGAGAGAGAGAAAGTGCAGAGAGAGGGAGAGAGAGAATCTCATGAACCAGAGATCATGACCTGAGTCAGACAGTCAACCGAATGCACCCCCCACGCACCCCTGTGTGTCTTTTCAGGAGCCACCAAACTGATGTCCATGGCAGGTGTTCCATTTCATGTTCCCACCAGTCATGCGCAAGGGCACCAGTCTCCCTACATTCTCACTAATTCTTACTGTTTGTGTTTTGTTGTTGTTGTTGATTTGTCTTTCAGTAGCAGGTGTCCCAGTTCCTGACCATGGTGAGATTCTATGAGAACTATAGGCATTCCTGCCAGATTTTGACCTATTATGTTGAAATTGTTGGCCACTGGGTATGCTGGTTCAGTACTTTATCCTTTTTTTCTTCCTAAAGAAGAATAAGGTCTAAAATTGTATGAAATTTTATTTCATTAGCTAATTAATCTTTTTTCCAATGAAACTGAGGGCTTGGAATTTGAAGGATCATTTCAAAACTTGGATTTTGATCAAAATTTTGATTACAGGTTTGTCATAAAACTTGAAAGGCTTTTTCAAGTCTAAGAATTAGGCACAGTGTGTTTTTCTTGTTGATAATCTCTGTGTCATAATGCAATACTAATTAGACAGATTTGTTGCAAACCATTGTTTCTACATAATGATGCTAAAAAAAGCTTTCAGTTTTCATGGAGTCTTTTCAGTTTTCATGGAGTCTTTCTGAGTGTCTGATTTTTTATAAGATGGCATCTTTTTTGTCTTTTTTAGTTCAGGCTTTTTTTTTTTTTTTTTCTCCTACTAAAACACCAAAATGGTGAAGCAAATTAGTGTTCATGGTTAGAAAACATTTAACATTTTCATACACTTAGTATTTAGGCTGTGAATTCACTAACATCTTCCATTGGCAGGCTTGAATTTGGAAACTATTTGCTTGATTAAACAGAATGTAAGTAATAATTCCATTTAACTTCCAATTCATGTGGACAGTGGTTACCATTATGAATCCAGAAGAACTTCCCAGGCTACAGTAATGTGATCATAATCCCTCTGGACCAGGGTTTCTCAGCCTTGGCCCTGTTGACGTTTTGGGTTGGCTAACTGTTGTGGGAGGGCTCTTCGTCTATTATGGGATATTTCACAGCCTTCCTGTCCTCTACTCAGTAGATGCCAGTAGCATCCACATCCACCCTGTGTTTTGAACAACTAAAAACGTCTCCAGATATTGTCAAATGTCTCCCAGTGAGAACGTTGCCCCCGTTGAGAACGCTGCTCTGGGACAGTGTGGGAGAGAATAACAAAAACTACTATTTTGTGAGGATCTGCTCCATGTTAGGCTCTTTGCATACGTTGATGTTTAGAATTATCTGGCAGCATTGGTATTGTTAACTCCTTATGGTAAACCTATGTTCAGAGATACTCTGTGGTTTTCTTATGATCACATATCCCTTTCCTGGACTCAGTTCATTTTTGTTTTTTCCTTTGTCAGTATGTAGTATTACTAGCTATAGTGGGTCAGAGAGCTGGGAGTCCTCAGCGATCCCTTTCCTTCCCTCCCTTTCCACATCAGATCTGTTGCCAGTCCTGCTCTCCCCTCAGTCCAGTCAGTCTGCTTCCCTTCAGTCTGCTAGATCTGTGAAAATGGGCTTGTAACCGGTTTGCTGGCATTTCTTTTTATCTTCCTTCATTTCTTTTTTAATTCTCCCTCATTGAAACCAGAGTAATTGGTTTTTCTTTTTCCCAAATGTGTCTCTGACCCTTTGGCCTCTATGTGAAAATGTTTCCTATGGTATTTGGTTGCTGTCAGATTCTTTAACAGGACCTAACAAGACCTTGACTGGTGTGGTCTCTTAGGTTTCCTGTCTGGTCTCAAATCTTGCTCTGTTTGGCTTTGCCTCCTCTGTGTCAGCCATGCTGACTTTGCTTCGGTTCCTCCTGGGTGCTGTGCTTTCTCTTGACATGGACTCTTTACACGTGCAGTTTTTGTTCTGTCTAGTTGACTTCCTGTTCGTACGTGTCTCACCTTTCTCATTCTTTCAGGGAAGCCTTTTTTATCTCTGTGATTGTGTCATCCCCTCTGTTAGGGCCTCACATTGCCATCACAACTGTAACTCGACTTTTTTTGTTGAACATCCCTGTAGTTAATGCCTGTCTTTCCCATATCATTCCATGTTATTGGAATCATGTCTGCTTCTGCTCACCATTGTGTCTTCACTATCTGTTCTACATTTTAGTACACAATAGCGTCTGATAAATATTTATTGTGTAGAATAACATACCTTGAGGCTTGAAATTGAGTGCAGAAGTCTCATTTTTACCATTATACTACATTGCATAGAAAATTCATATATTTTCTGTTGTTTTCATCAATGACTGTTGTTTTGATTTTGCAACAATATTATGTTAAAAACAAGCACGTCTCTTATAATTGTTGTCCTTTTTATCATCAACCTTCTCCACTTTGTTCCAGTACAGACCACATTTGAAAAAATTTCATAGTGGGCCTAACATTGATCTGCAGAGAACTGTCACTTAGGTTTTATCAGAGGAGACGTGTGGTCACTCAGATAGTCAGATCCTGAGACAGGTTTCCTGGAATGTATGGGTAATTTGTAGTGTGCAGGATCCAGAATTAAATATATAAGTTTTTAAATTTCAGAAGTAGTGATTTTTTTTGGAAGTTCAGATGCTTAAAAAAATAGCATGATGAGAATATATTAACTATTAAGTTGGCTGAATAAAATTAGCAGGGTTTTAATGGCACCTTCAAAAAAACATTTGTCTGTAATTTGAATATCAAATACTTAGAGTTACACATAAGCCACTGCTACAGTGGAGAATAATCTTGAGTTCTGCCTGTAATTCCTACCATTGTTCCTCTTGCAACAAAGACTTTAGGGAGGGATCAGGAAGTTTTTACTTCCTGGCATAGTATGCATGACCTAAGAAAGCTGTAGATGGAAACATTGGAAAAGTAAACTTATAATTAGGCAATATCGATATTGTAAAATAAATAAATAAACAAACAAACCTTGTTGAATAGTCTTCTGAAAGGTGTTTTACAGACCAAAATGAAACAGAGCACCGTTCCTGTGCTTGTCAGTAGTTTAATAGTAAATTACCTGTATAGCAAAAGAAGAATGGCAAGGAGTAACTAAAATGTTCCCTGATCTTTTAGAGATTTTAGACATGGAAATAGTCTAATGAAAAATGTTGCCAGTTTTCTGTCAAAGCTAACATTAAAGTTTATTTACTTGGATAGTAAATAAAAGGATGTGGAATTAAAAACTGTCCTGGATTCTGGTCACTGATAGGTCAAATCTCTAGTGCTTCTTATGGCATCAGTAATATCCACACTTTAATTTTCAGTGTTTAAGATGAGGTTTTCTTAATTCTGTGATTCAGCGTGATTTCTTCTCTTTCCTGATGGCATGATAACTTGTGTGTATGGGTATTTTCTTCCTTGAAGAAAACAATCACTTACAAAAGAATGACTCATTTTTGTCTCACAAAAGCTGTTATCTCTAGTAAGTTAGTTTTAATCCTCAGATGTTTCGTGAGGGGCAAAGATGAGTCAAAAACAACATAAGGACTTAAATCATCTGGGAGTGAATGATTTGTTATTTTATTTCATAAGATTTTAATATGGTTTTAATGGAATTCTGTTGGGTTTTCTTGTCCTGTTTTTTTTTTTTTAACAGGTTTTGTTAGATAAATTATGATCTATTCAGCGTATCTATTTAGCTGCTGACTTTCTAGTGTCGGAGAGAGCAATTTTTAGAAATAGAGTTTGTCAGCTGAGTTGCTATAGCGGGATGTATTTCATTTGAGATTTTTCTCTCAACTGAAACTTAAACTTAATGGTTATGTAATCATCAGGAGGCAACGTATCAAGAGTGTTAACTGTATTGTGTATGTACTTAGGTGGTGGTTATGTGAATAACTGAAACATGAGTATATTTCTCATCATTTCATAAAGCTAATACTTGAAATTAGTGTTCTTTTCAATAAGCTAGGTGATAGTAATATTGGTTCATTATGAACTCTGAGCGTTTTAATTGTCAAAGAGGTAGATAATATGGTCCTTCACATAGTTCGAAAGGATCGGGTGAAGGCCAAAACCACAGTTCATTTATTTCGTCTTAATATGTCATTTGTTTTGTCTTTGCCAGTGGGCTTTAGTTTCACTTCGAAAAACACTTCCTTGTTAGTCTTGGTTTTGAGTGATCTGAAATTAATTTTGAAAATGTATGGAATCAGTTTCCTTATTTTCTTCTTGTAACAAATTATTGTGACTATTTTAGCGTCATAATAATGCCTTGTTTGAATGGCGATTAGTGGTAGAAGAAACAGGATTCAGAAAGTTTCTTCTAGCCAGGATGTCATTGTGTACCAGAGAATATAAAACAAACCTATGAATCCCTTTTTCTATGATTTGTCATGGTTTTAAAAGTCATTTTGTGTATCATCTCTTGATGCTAATCACGTTTATAGATCGTAAGCTAGCTTTTTAATGTTTACTCTAAATTTAACAGCTATTTATTGATTCCCTACAGGTTTCCCTCGAGCCCTACTTTTTTATATTACAAATAATGCTAATGTACTTGGTTATCCAGTTTTAGACCAGAAGTATAATAATAAAAGCAAACTGGAAGTGAGGAAACAGACAACCACAAGAAAAAATGCTTATAGCAGTGAGAATTGACAGCTGGCTTAGTATAGAGAGCAAAGAATGAGATGGAAAAATGGGGAGAAAGAATAAAAAATCATGGACCTCTTTGTGGATGTAGCTAGCATAGAAGCTACCAGCCCTCGAGAGGGTCATTCCTCAGTTATGATACATTATATTACTTATCCCAGTAATTATTCTATATTATCAGGAAAAGATTAAATTAAGTTCTATGTATTACGTTTTATTTGTTTTCCATAATAACATTCTTTTTTTTTAATATGAAATTCATTGTCAACGTATATTATGTTTTACATGGAAGGAAAGTTGATAATACTATTTGGGAAATTGCCTTTCAAAATGACTGCAATGAGAAATGTTTTTTATACTTAAATGGAAAACCCTTACCTACTTGGAAATTTCCTGTTCAGAAACGCTGACTCTAGCAGTTTATAATAATGGTTGTATTCTAAACATCAGTCATAATATGATTATCACTCACATTATTGTCAACTACCAGTCACTCTCTAATAAAACCCTGACTTCTTTCTTTTCCTCCCTTGACAACTCATTCAGGAGGCTTAGCTTCCTGAGGGAAGGTGATCAGTATTTGAAAGGAATGATTAAAATAGAAGAAGCTGTGACATGCTTAAAACACACTTTCTGGTTTGGAAGAGTTGTTGGCGAGGGGAAGAAAGACTAATGGTGCGGGAGAAGAGGAAGTCCTGAGTGCCATCTGTAAGCTCCCTGCAGGGTGCGTCGTACCCAGAGAGTATGAAGTGGGGTCGGGGCCCAGCGAGTGGACGACGGGGCTGTTCCCACAGAGGCACAGGTGCCCTCCAGTGCGGCAGGGGGGAAGGAGGAGGAGCCAGCGTTTGCTGGGGGTCAGTAGGTCCACTGGTGGGAAGATGAGGAAGTTCTTGTCTGACTTTTCTTTGAGGTCTTCTACCGGGAGTGAGAGGAAGATTCGTGGAGCATCCAGGGCTCGATGGTGATCGAGCCACTGTGCACAATGGGAGGTTTTCAGAATGGTGTTGAAGAGCCAGTTCCGCTTGTGAGTTTATAGTGAAACCGACTGCAAAATTTAATGACTTTTCTATAACACAGCAACCAGGGCATACGACCAGAGCAGGACGGTGGTTGATCACATTCAGATTAGACCAGACTAAAATAATACTATTGGATTTAGTCATTAGAGATAATGGACTGGAGCTGAAAAGGAGTGGTTTCATTTTATTATTAATTTTCAATCACGTATTATGCAGTTGACATTTGAAATATCTGAATTCTGTATACTGTTATATACCTATTTTTGCACAGTGGTTAATGATATTTAAAAAATAATATTATTCTTGGAACATTCTTGAAAAAATGTACAAGCAGAGCCTCTGAACAAAAGCAGCTTGTTACTGCTATTTATAGGTTAAATCTGTACCAGTCACTTTTCAGTCAGAGAAACAGAATAAAAGACAGAGACACAGGCTTCTTACAGGGGTTTGAACTTGTACAGTTGTGGGAGCTAGGTAAGCAGTCCACTTCAGGCTCTTGTGTTTGTGTCTTTGTGTCTTTGAGCCCAGAGGCAGGCACTTGGGAAGGAAAAAGGAATGTAAAGAGACTGAGACCAAGAATAAGCTGGAACCCACAAGCATGAGCCGGGGCTCTCAAGGGTGGGCAGGAAACACACATCCGTTCTTGTTGCCTCTGGCCTTGGTAGTGTGGATATCCTGTAGACTAGGCCAGGAGCTACATACACACGTCTGGCCCAGAGCTCAGAGAAGCTGAAGGGAAGGGAGGCAATGGGGGAGCAGGTGCAGATCCAGCGGCTGCCTCATACAGGAGGCGAACCAGCAGATAAGTTGACAGTGTATACTGGACAATGGCTGGACTTCGTCTCTGTTTTCGACGTCTCCTGTGAGAGTTTCTCCCATTGCCCACCTTGACCAGAAACACACAGGAAAGGGAATTCTGGAAAATGTCTCTCAGAGTAGTCAAATTGACAGTAACCACACCCATGGCTTTTTACTTCGGCACGTCTCCTTAAGCTGTATTTAATCTCCAAACAAAGAAAGTTAACAAAATCGTGCTTCTGTCTAACATGATACAACTGTCCCACATACAACCAAAAATATGCTAACTCTTTCCCCACAATAGAACACAAAGCTACTTCTGGATTTTTAAAATTAAAAAAAATTTTTTTTAAGTTTTTGTTTATTTTTGAGAGACAGTGTAAGCGGGGGAGGGGCAGAGAGAGAGGGAGACACAGAATCCAAAGCAGGCTCCAGGCTCTGAGCTGACAGCTCAGAGCCCGACACAGGGCTTGAACTCACAAACTGCGAGATCATGACCTGAGCCGAAGTCGGACGCTTAACCGACTGAGCCACCCAGGCACCCCTGGAGTTTTAAAAATTTTTACATGTTTAAATTTTTAAAAATGTTTTTAGAGAGAGACAGAGCATGACAGAGAGAGAGGAAGAGAGAATCTTAAGCAGGCTCCATGCTCAGTGTGGAGCCCAGCATTGGGCTGGATCCCACAACCCTGGGATCATGACCTGAGCTGAAATCAAGAGTTGGATGCCCAACTGACCAACCCACCCAGGTGCCCCACAAAGCTACTTTTAATGTACTTATGTTAGATGGTAAAGAGATGAGAGAGGGAAGAGAAGAAAACATTTGGTTAATATTTAAATGTAGATTCACACATACTCGTATCAAAGTAGTGAAGAGATACTGTAATTACTATAGTATTAACTTTTGAAACTGGTTATGTGGTTTTAGCTAGTGTGTATAACCACGTTCCTCCACTACCCGTTCCATATTCCTTTTGCCCTCAAGGTTCCTTGCCTGGCGGGGTGGACCCAAGTCTTCATTCTGAAGGTCTGAGCCATTTCCTAGTGGCCTTAATTTGAGTCGTAGTTTATCTGTGACTTGAATCACAGGCCATGAGAATACTAAGAGGTGCCCTAAAAGATCTCCTACATTCAAGATACACGTCGCCTTGCCTCTGTGAGGTAGTGCCCGACCCATTTCGCCCTTGGTCAGGATCAGTCACTCCAGGCAGGATGGTAACTGCCTTCTTTGCCTTCTGGTTTAGTGGAATGAGGGGTCAGAGCAGCCCCGTGGCCGTGTCACCTTCAGGTGCAGTGAGTCACTGTTGTGTCCCTTGGTAGAAGTGTTCCTCCCTTTGGAACTGACACCTGTATACCAGTAGGGCCTTATGTCGGAGGCATGGGAGCATACGTTTTGCTGGTGTATCATAAGGGCTAATGATAAGATGAGTCTCTCCTGTTTTTTCCCCTAGTTCCCCAGACCTGTGAATCCTGGCAGTGAGAGAGATCCCATCATCGTTTGGATGTTGATTTAGAGCACATACTGCATTCTGGAGGACGTTGCCCTAGCCCCCTAGGGGCCATCTAGCCAGCATTTCTCGTTAAACCTTGAAAAGGCCAGTTTACTGTTCAGTCAGCTAGCTACCTCGGCATGATGGGACTGTGGTGATCATCATTGCATAATGAATGCAGTGGGCGTGGACCCATTGCCACAGTGCATTTGCTAGGAGATTAGTTACTTGGTCACAGGAATGCGTGTGATACCATGGTGACATGAGTCCAGAGATAGTATATTTGGCAAAAGTATTGCATGTAAATCCATCCATATCCAGAGTAAGCGTCTCTTCCAGCAAGTACAGGGTCCTTCCCCTTCCATGACAGAAGCAGTCCAGTGTGCCCAACCTGTCATCAGGTAACTGGTGCCGATCAGGGGCACAGTGTGATCTCTCTTGTTCGTGGATTGGGTCTTCAGCAGTGGCTGTAGCCGGATCAGCTCTGATAAGTGGAAGGTCATGTTGCTGAGCCCACTCCCAACTTCCGTCCCAGCCTGTTCACCCCATTCATAACCTTATTTGGACAAAGGTCGGAGTGGCTAGTGACATAAATGTTTTCACAAAGGCTGGAAATGGCTTTGTACTCTGTATCAGTTTGGAGAGAGATCTGTCCACGTATTTCTTCCCCAGACCTTGTTACTAGTTCTCTGATTGTGTTACGTCCAGGTCCCTGAGCATCCAACCAGACCATCAGCCCTAGATCACAGATTAGTTCAGACTTGTGGCTCTGCCCATCCCTCCTTCCGGGCCGCACGAACCAGATGCTCGGAGTTCTCACTGAGAGGACTTCCTTGCCCCACTGTCCCCACTGCCCTCAGGGCCGTCTCGGTGTGGAGCTGCCATGCTGCCACTGTCCACTGTTGGGTGGTGTCTGTGTCTTGTGCAGAACCATATGTTTACTTGAAAAGTGTTCATTTATAACCTATATTTAGGGGCACCTTGGTGGCTCAGTCGGTTAAGCGTCTGACTTTG
Organism: Acinonyx jubatus; assembly: GCF_027475565.1. NCBI lineage: Eukaryota > Metazoa > Chordata > Mammalia > Carnivora > Felidae > Acinonyx > Acinonyx jubatus. The sequence continues at coordinate 107,247,305 of NC_069390.1, forward strand.
GCTCAGGTCGTGATCTCACGGCTCGTAGGTTCGAGCCCCACTTCAGGCTCTGTGCTGACAGCTCAGAGCCTGGAACCTGCTTCGGATTCTATGTCTCCCTCTCTCACTGCCCCTCCCCCACTCACACTGTCTCTCTCTCTCTCTCAAAAATAAGTAAACATTAAAAAAATTTATGATCTGCATTTAAATTTTTGTAATTTTTTTTTTTTTGAGATCCAGAATCTGACCAGTGTTTGTACATTGCATTTGGTTATTATGTCTCCACGGTGTTAGACTCCCCAAGACACCAGCTGCAAGTTCAGGGATCCCCAGGGCTACCCTTTGGTTTGATATTTCACTGCAAGAAGTCACGGAATTCACTAAAAGCTGTTACACTTGCTGAAAGAATACAGATATAAACTCAGTCAAGGGAAGAGGTGTATGGAGCTGCGTCTAGGAGGTTCCAAGCCTGAAGCTTCCATTTGTCCCGTCCCATTGAGTTGTGGACAGGGCGAACTTCTCCCAGCAATGATGTGTGAAATGTGGCCAGAGTATTATCAACTAGGGAAGTGCACCCAAGTGTTAGCATGCAGGGTTTTTATTGGGGTTTGGTCATGTAGACATGGTTTGTTGCTTGTGAGGATGACCTTAGTTTCCAGCCACTCCTGAGGTAGAGTTGATGATGTGTGGCCCAAAGCCCCGAACATAAATCACACTGTTAGTGTAGACTGTCTGGTGTGACCAAAAGTCCCCAGGTAAACAAAGCCGCTCTTACCAGAAGGGACATTTCAGGAGTTTAAAGATAACCTTCCAGGGGCACAGACAAAGGCCAGACCTCTCTTTGGTTAAGGTGACTTTTTTATTTAAAAGCTTCATTGAGATATGATTCATATACCATATAATTCACCCACTTAAACTGTACAATTCAGTGGTTTTTAGCATATTTACAGACATGTAGTCCCTTGAGACTGTCAGTTTTAGGACATTTCTTTCACCTCAAGAAGGAATAGTGTAACTTTTAGCTGTCACCCCCTAACCCTTTCGGCCCCCCCTTGCATCCCCACCCTCAAGGGCCACAGATCTGTTTTCTGTGTCTGTAAATTTCCTCTCTGGATATTTCATGTTGATAGTGATTTTGTGACTGGCTTCTTTCACTTAGCATGATGTTTTTACAATTCACGTTGTAGCAGGTGTCAGTACTTAATTTCTTTTTTGTAGCCTAATAATACTCTGTCATACAGATTTTACACGTTGTTGATCTCTTCATCAGTTGATGGGCATTCACATTGTGTCCATCTTTTGGCCGTTATGAATAATGCTGCTGTAGAGATTCATGTTCCAGATTCATTCCTCCTGGAAGTGGAATTACTGGGCTGTGTGGTAATCCATATGTTTAGTTGCATATTTATTAGTTTGTATTTAATTGTTTCAGGAACTACCAGAATGTTTTCCAAAGAAACTATACCGTTTCACATTCCCACCAACACTGCATGAGGGTTCTAGTGTCTCCACATTCTTGACAACACTTGTTATTATCTGACTCTGTTTTAAAAAATTTTTGTTAATGTTTGTTTATTTTGAGAGAGAGAGAGAGAGAGAGGAGAGAGAGAGAATGAATGGGGGAGGGGCAGAGAGAGAGGGAGATACAGAATCCCAAGCAGTCTCCAGGTTTTGAGCTGTCAGCACGGGGCCCAAAGTCACGAATATTCAGATTACGACCTGGGCCCAAGTCGGACGCTTAACCAAATGAGCCACCCAGGCTCCCCTCTGACTCTGATTCTAGCCATCCTAGTGAGCCTCAAGTGGTAACTTCATTGTCGGTTTGCTTTTTGCATTTCCCTGTGCTAATTGGGCATTTGGGTAGCTTCCTTGGAGAAATGTCTGCTCAGAACCTTTACCTAGTTTTAAATTGGGTTGCTTGTTTTTTTGTTTTGTTTTTTGTTGTTGTTGAGCTCTAGGAGTTATTTATATATTTTGGATATATGATTTGCAAAGACTTCCAGTCTGTGGGCGGCCTTTCCTTCTGTTGACAGTGTCCTTGGTGCACAAAAGTTTTTCGTTTTGATGAAATCCATCCTATCTATTTTTTCTTTGTTGCTGTGACTTGTCATCATAACTGAGAAATCATTACCAAATTTAATGTTAGGAAGCTTTTCCTCTATGATTTCTTCCAAGAGTTTAAAAATTCTAATTCTTAGGTTTAGGTCTATGATCTGTTTTCAGTTCATTTTTATATATGGTGTAAATTAAAGGTCCAAATTTTCTTTTTTTTCTTTTTTTTTCTTTGGCATGTAAACATCCAGTTTTCCCAACACCATTTGTTTAAGAGACTGTCATTTCCCTGTTCAGTGATCTTGGCATCCTTGTTGTGAGTATTTTCAGCATACTTGAGAGGGCTTATTTCTGATCTGTCTGTTCTATTCTGTTAGTCTGTTTGTCCATCTTTATGATAATATTACATTGTTTTGGTTACTGTAGCTTTGCAGTAAATTTTAAAATCAGGAAGTATGAGGGACACCTGAGTGGCTCAGTTGGTTGAACATCCGACCTCAGCTCAGGTCATGATCTTGCAGTTCATGAGTTGGAGCCCCGCATCGGGTTCTGTGCTGACAGCTCAGAGCCTGGAGCCTGCTTTGGATTCTGTGTCCCTCTCTCTCTGCCCTTCTCCAGCTCATGCTCTATTCTCTCTGTCTTTCAAAAATGAATAAACGTTAATTTTTTTTTTTTAATCAGGAAGTGTGAGACCTCTACCTTTGTTCATTTTCAAGATTATTTTGTCTGTTTGTAGTCCCTTGAGACCCATCGTATGTGAATTTTAAGGTAGATTTTTCTCTTCCTGCAAAAAACATTATTGAGATTTTGATAAGCATTGTGTTGAATCTCTAAATCACTTGGGTAATCTTCCCCCTCCTTTCTTTTATCTTATGTTTTTTAATGTTGTAACTGTTTTACCACATTTTTCTCATTTATTTGGAAGAGGTTCTCAGAGTTGTAAAATTTATGATGTATGAACTTGAGCTTGAATCATCCCATCTGCTTTCTTTAGGACTTTTTAAATGATGAAGAGTTTTATTTTCATACCTTCTTTTCTTTCTTCACCTCCTTTCTTCTGACAAGGTTTTTGCTTTTTTTCCTTCTTAGACTCAATTCTCCACTCTGTGTTAACATTCTGTCCATTAAAACATTTTTTTGTTGTCAGATAGGAAGATGGTGGGCTGAAGATCACAGGAGATGTGTACATGATTAATAAGTTGAAAACATTTTCGATCAAATCCCACAGAGAAGATAATGGGAAAAATTCAAATAATTAGAGGGTGTAGGAGGAGAGGATTGTAGTTGTGTTGAAGCATCAGTTTTGTATTGTGTTAAAAAATTATGCAGATTTAACAGACAAGACTGTCCTCTATTTAATTCAATACTATGAATCAATCAGAGAAGTTTGGCAACGTCCATGAAACATAGATTTAAAGTATAGAAGCACTATCTTCTGTATACAAAAGATTTGATTTGAATTGAATCAGGGAATTTTCCCTGATCACTCATGAACTGGTTTTAATAACAGTGTTTTTATAACAGTGTACATGTGAAGGGACAGTTGCATGTGGAGGTATGTATTCTGCTTCATTAATATACTTTAGAAAAGATCGATACCTGTTAGATGTCTGTGTTGTCTCTGATAAGTACCTTAAGTCATTTGGGTGTATTTATTCTAGATGACATTTAAGATTTCTTCGAATTCTCTGTTCTGCTTCATAGACTATATTTAAAATACACCCTTTCTGTCTTTTAAAGGTGGATTTCTTTTCTTTTTTTTTTTTTAATGTTTTATTTATTTTTGAGACAGAGACAGAGCTTGAGCAGGGGAGGGGCAGAGAGAGAGAGGGAGACACAGAACCCGAAGCAGGCTCCAGGCTCTGAACTGTCGGCACAGATCCCAACGCGGGGCTCGAACTCATAAACTGCGAGATCATGACCTGAGCTGAAGTCAGATGCTTAACTGACTGAGCCACCCAGGTGCCCCTAAAGGTGGATTTCTTAAGTGAGAGGGGCTCCCTGAATGTCATATACTCTTCGTTTTTATAGTCAGATAGGCCTACATTGGATTCTTGCTCCTGTCTCTTAATAGCTATGTGATTTTGATTATTTAGTCTCTCCTAAGCTTTTTTTTTTTTAATGTTTATTTATTTTTGAGAGAGAGAGCACAAATGGGGGAGCGGCAGACAGAGAAGGGGACAAAGGACCCAAAACTGGCTCCGTGCTGACAGCAGTGAGCCCAGTATGGGGCTCAAACTCATGAAGCATGAGACCACGACCTGAGCCCAAGCCGGATGCTCCACCTACTGAGCCACGCAGGCACCTTAAGCTTTGTATTGTAATCTAACAAGTGACAGTGACAATTCATTCCTATGTTGTAGGGATATTTGGATGAGAGAGTACTTAAGGTCTCTATTAGTACCTAGCACATGGTTGGTCACTGTTATGAAAATAATTAGTGACTAGTTCTGATATTTTTAAATGTTATATGTTACGGTCGAGATAAAGGTCTGAAGTTAAAATAATAATTTGTAAGTCAGGGCAGTTCACATAAATAGACAAAGTTGACACAGTAGAGAGGTATAAACAAGGATCAATAATGGAGAAAAAGTAGAAGATAAAAAATAAATTCTAGTATAGAAAAGGAAGCTATTGTGCTCAGACAGATACCTTATATCTAATAATTAGTACCTGGTTTCTGATTTTTACCTAGTTCTATCAATAATGACATCTTAGAAATCTTCTGTTTACATTCCGTTCTCTTTTCTATTCTTTTCTTAAATTTCTTAAGGTGGATGTTGACATCATTAATTCGCATGAGGCCTTTCTTCTTTTTTCTTTCTTTTTTTTGTCTTCCGATGTAGGTGTTTGGTGCTGTAATTATCACTTTAAGTACTGCTTTAGCACCATCCCACAAATTCTCATTTTTTTTTTTAATGGCAGTTCAAAATACTTTCTGATTTTTCCTTCCTTCCTTCCTTCATTCCTTCCTTCCTTCCTTCCTGCCTTCCTTCTTTCCTTCCTTCCTTCCTTCCTTCCTTCCTTCCTTCCTTCCTTCCTTCCTTCCTTCCTTCCTTCCTTCCATACATGTGTTATTTGGAACTGGGCTATTTAATTTCCAAGTACTTGGCAATTTTCCAAATGTATTTCTGCTGGGATTTCTAATTTAATTCCATTGTGTTCAGGGCACATACTTTACGTTACCTGAATCCTTTTAAATTTATTAGGAATTGTGCTATAACTAAGAATGCCCTCTATCTTGGTAAATGTTCTTTGTGCACTTGAGAAGAATGTTTATTTTGCGGATGTTAGATAGAATTTCTGTCGATGTCAGTTAGGTCAGAGTTTTGGATAGTTTGTTCAAGTCTTGTGTGCCTGTTGATTTTCTCCTTGTTCCATCAGTTATTGGGAGAATGTGTTTAATTCTCTGACTACAGTTGTGGACGCGTAGTTTTCTGCAGTTCTGTCAAGTTTTGGCTTCATGTATTTTGAAACTCTGTAATTAGGTGCATAAATTTTGCTATTGTTATTCCTCTTGATGGTATGACCCCTTTATCCTTATGAAATGATCTTTTGTGTCCTTCGTTTCTTTGCTTTGAATTCTATTTTCTCTGACATAAATGCAGCCATTCTAGCTGTCTTCAAATCTTTGTAACTGTCTGATAAGATCCAAGCATCCTGCTATTGCTTTGTATTTGATGATGAAAAAGAAAGAGTTCACTTTTGGTACTTAGTAGACTAAATAGAACTTTGAACTTAGCCTAATGAGAGAAAAACAGAAGTTAGTGAGCAATTATGATACAGTGTGGTCATGAAACTGATAGGAGTGCAGTACTAGAGGGTCTTGGGAGATCCAGGGATGTTCTTTTGTGGAGGTGACAGCTAAATCTAAGCCTCAGGTTGGAAAATGAGTAGCAAATGGCTAAACTGAAGGCAGAAATTGGTCAGAGAGCAGTATGTGCAAAGCCTGAAGGTAACAGTACTTTTGGGTTGAAAACAGGAAGACCAGAGCATAAAGTTCAAGTAAGGGTGTGATCGGATGTGACTGGAAAGGTCATCAATGCCAGATTATGAAGAAAATTGTAATAATAATGGGGGCCCACATTTGTGAGTCCTTATTGTGTGTCAGGCATGCGTTGAGAGGATTAAGCAAGATAACCCTGTTCAGTAGATAGTATTGTTACAACCGTTGTGAAATGAGGAAATAAAGTGTGCGGAGAGCACAGAGAGATTAAGTAACTTGCCCAAGGCTCTACAGACAGGAGACAGAACTTTGCCAGGGTCATTCTATCTGTGTCTATGATGTAGTAGGCAAACCAGAGTTTGAACTTGATCCTGTTCACAATGTGGAGTTCTCTGAGGATTTTAAGCAGGGACATAAATAAAATAAGTAAGTAAAATTTGTGTTTTAAAAGCATCCCCCTGGCTACAGTTTATGTTGGGGGAGATGGGGAGAAGCTGCCTGGAGAGAACAGTTGAAAAATGTTTATGTTCTCTATGGAGCGTATGCTAATTTTAAAATGAAAGTAGTTCTTAACCTCTCTGTGGTTCAGTTTCCTGATCCGGTAAATGGAAATGATGATGGTCTCATTCTCACAGGAGCATAAAACAAATTGCATAAAATTGTACATGGTAAATACTCAGTCAACTTCAGCTGTGATGATGATGATGATGATGATGATTGATTGACTTGAAAATCAAGCTTAAATGTTTAATCACGTTTTTCTTCTTCTTTTTTTAAATTTAAAAGTTGTACCATGGAACTTACAGATATGTCTTTGGTAGCTGCAATACAATAAAACGTTAACCACCTCCCTTCTCCCCACTACTGTTATTTTGGTTTTTCAGTTTATGGGAAAAACAGATGGAGACTATTATACCCTAGATGACATGTTTGTCTCCAAAGCAGCTGAGAGAGAACGTTTTGTTGCAGAGGAAGAGAACCAGAGGAAAAAAGCCATTGCCGAGCATCAGAGTCTCGCTGCCCGAATGGAAAAATGTCCCTACTGTTTTGACAGCTCTCAGTTTCCCAAGCACCTTATTGTTGCGATAGGTGTTAAGGTAAGAAATACCACACTCATGGCCCCGAGGAAGTGACGTAGTGCTGTGTCCAGATTTGTCTCTTTCTTCAGACCCTTACAGGATTTTAACATGTCTGGTCTTCTCTTACTCTGTGTTGCAAATAGTTTTCTTTTCTGACTTCCTGTGATTCTTAGACTCTTCGCTAGAGCAGCATAAAAATTTAGGTGACTTGAAGCTCACATTTTGTATGATTCTCCTCTTTAGAGGAGCAGCACTGGGCCTGAACTTGGGAGCCCAGCCGCCTGAACCCAGGTTCTGGCCCTGGCATTGGCCAGCCGTGGGACGTCATTTTCATGGTTGGCACTTGATTCTTAGTATTCAAGTCACTTCAGAAATACTCCGTCTAAAGCAGTTGCTGCTTCTTCCTTTACTTTCTCATAGAACCTATTTGTTTCTTCTTAGAATATCTGATAAATTGAAAATTTTTACCTTATTTTACTTGTGTATTAAGTCTCTCTTCTGATAGGCTGTAAGTTCTGTGAGCACCTAGATAACTCTCACTCATCATTGTGCACCAAGCATGAATTCCTTTGTTGACCAAACATATATCCCATTGTATATCAAGAGTGTATGTTCGTAGTCACTTATTTTAATAAATATTAATGATTGCTTAATTACTGATAATTGTCACTTATTTCAATAAATATTCAGTGAGTTAACTCTTGTATTGATTAATTATTGTGTACCCGACATACACCAGACCGTAATTAGTTTCTAGAGAAAAGTAGACTCAGAATCAGAAGTACTTGTGGAGCTTGTATTCTAGTAAATAAGGCAGAAAATAAAGTAATAATTGCCCTGATTGAAGAAAGTGTTGTCAGAAAGCAAATAGAGCAAGGGAATGGGACAAAATGATGGGAGAGTATTTTTTGAGAAGGTGATCTAGAAGGCCCCCTGTAAGGAGGTATTTTAGGGAAGGTATGAAAGATGGAAGGAGCAAGCAACATGAGGATGTGAATGACTGATATTTCAGGAAGGGGTGTCAGCAGGTGAAGAGCCATGAGGAGGAAAGAGCTGGTTCGTGGAGCAGAGTGTGGCCCAGGGCAGAGGGAGTGAGAAAAGGAGAGGAGAGGAATGAATGAGTGCCATGCTAGTTCAGGAACTCATAGTTCAGGGACTGTGCATATACGTGTTTATTTGCTAGTTTTTTGTTTCTTGTGTATGTCTCGCCCCTCTCCACACACACCTGTGTGTCCAGAGAACTGGTGTGGGCTTTTCCATTCCGACTCTAGCCTTTAGTATCTTTAGGTTGTTGTTAAGACAGTCAACTTATCAGTTCACGTTAGGGTTTCTTTAACTTTATTTCTTCACTCTTCTTTTCTCCCCCTTCCAAACTATCAAAAAGGTAAATGTAAAAGTTCCATTTAAAATTTATTCAATTAAAAAAAATAAAATTTATTCAGTTAAAAAAACCCCACCATAACCAATTACTTGTATCAATTTATCTGAATTCTTTTCCAGACTTTTATAAACATTTACATTTTTCTAGTTATGACATTATAAATATTTCATTCCTCTTCAGTCCGATCCCTACCTTTTAAACACGTAAGAGCAAATTAAACAAAGTAAATTTTTCCTGCTGTGCTTTAGAAGTTTGGAGAATTTTCATTGGGGTTTTTTGTTTTCCCCAGTGCACTGGAGGCAGGCTGGGCTCAGGGGGCACAGACCTTCTGTTCACCTCCTGCCTTGTAGGCTGCTTCCCCAAGGAGGCATTTCTCAGTTCACTCGTGAAAGTGAACTGCTGGCCTGTGAACAGACACTTTCTGGTTCTTATCTTCCACCCTTCCTATTTGTCATACACGTCTTTCCCTGTTCTTGTCGGTGGTCCTCTTCTGCTGTCAGGTAATCCACCCTTTCCAACTAGTCTTTCCTCATGGTATTAAATTCTTTTTGCCTTTCACTTCCTGAGAGTTGGCTGACCTGTTTCTTCCCTTTGGGACTCAGTCTTTTCATTCTAGTTTAACTTAAAAAACCACTGGAGTCTCTCCTTTCTGCATCTATGCGTTATATGCTCTAAAAACTACCATCTACCTCCGGCCTTTCGGCTGTGACTATGTTAATACAGAAATATTTGAAATATTGATTAGAAGGAATCTTATCCGTCATCTGACTACCTATCCCATCCACTGTAGCTAACAGGCCATTTAATTAATCTGAATAAACAAGAACAAATTACTCCTTTCAGTTATTACCTAAGTTAATCTTAGATGGTTTTGAGTTTCTAAGGAATTATTTTGCCATTCAGTGGAAATGATAAATCACATTCCATAGCAATTCAGTAATTCTCACTCAGCTTGAATTTCTAATATTTAAAGTGAATGTTTTAAATCCAAATGTATTAATGAAACTATATTAATACTCATTAGAATCACAGAGTTACATAACTTCTGATTGTCAGCTTTTCGTGCTTTCTTCCTCCTTTTTTTAAAAATAAAAGTTATCTGTCTCCCTCGTCTTAACACTGTGCTTTACTTTTTTTTAAAAAATAGACTTTGTTTCTTTTTTAGAACAGTTTTAGATTTACAGAAAAATTAAGAAGACAGTTCCATATACGCTGTATCCAGTGTCTTCTCTTACTAACACCTGACATTAGTAAGCAAATTTACAAGTTGTAAATTTGTAATGAATCAGTACTGATGTTATTTTTAAAAATATTCTGAATATGGTTATGATCTTACTATAAACTTAGGTAAATTTCCATATCCATTCCTTCTTTGTCCTCTTTGAGCAGAGTTTTAAAAAGTTTGCATTATTTTGTGAAATAATATTGTCTGCCATACAAAATACTTCTATCTAAAACCTAACAAAAAATAGTAGAAAATAAGAGTGAGCCCCTTTGCAGAATATTTTTAATGTTCCTCATGAGCACTCTTTGCTCACTATATATAGGCTAATTGACTTTTTTTCTTTTTTAAGACACTTGTATATAGTGGAAAAATAGCACCAGTTTGTAGGTAACACATGTATTTAAACAGATGGAACTTAAGCAGAACAGTAAAACCATACAGAGAACATTTCCTTTCTCTGTTACTTGGGTTAATTCTCTTTGCTCAGGCAGTATGATAAGGAAAACGTGATTGATAGGCTTCTCTTTCATTACCAAGTTAGACTTCTCTTTCATTACCAAGCCATATATCTTTTCATTCTTGCCCCAAATTGTGTTGTTTCAAGGGCTTTGAAAGCATATAACTTTCTCAGATCAAGGATAAAGTGTGTCATTCATTTTGCCCTTGGGTATGCTCAATCTCTGAAATACATAGAACAGTTAAAATTGAGACTTGTGCTGTAAATTTCCATTTTATTAGAATCTGCCTTCATGGCTTTTAAAAGTATTTTGAAAATATCAGCTATCTTTAAAAACATTAAAATAAAATATATTGCTTGTAAACAAGTGTGCTTTATTAGGTGTCAGCCATGTTTCCCATGGCTCATTGGTCGCAACTGAGAATAAATACAGTAACATTTCTCTTTGCAACTTTTTCCCCATAGGTTTATTTATGTTTACCCAACGTCCGATCTCTTACTGAGGGACACTGCCTGATAGTTCCTTTGCAACACCACAGGGCTTCCACCTTACTGGACGAAGACATCTGGGAGGAAGTTCAGGTCAGCATGGTAATCTCATCATTGTAATGCGCAGGAGCAGTTTTTACAAAGTAATTGCCAGTGGGTTTCTTTATCACCTTTGTCCAGTGATTTTGGTTTCTGAACTTACACATTTGTATACATTTCCCTAGTTGTGTACATCTCCAGATCATGTTTTCACCACTCACTCCCTTTTTAGTTTATTTCCCTTATGTACTCCCTGTTTTGAAGGTTTTTTTTTTAAATTTTTTACTGAGATATAATTGATGTATAGCCTTACTAGTTTCAGGTGTACAACTGAAAGCTTTTGTGTACTAAACAAACTGTGACACAGTAATAAGTATTTTTACTTAAAAAATCAGTGTAAGATTTCTAATCTCTACTTTTGTGGAGCAGGAGATAGCCCTTCTTGACAAAGTAAGGTAATAAAAGAAAAGAGATTTTCAGATAATAAAAAATAAATTTTGGAAGCCAGAGGTTCATATTCAGCATTTGCCATATTTTCCTGTAATGGAATTGGTCTCTGCTGCTGTGATTTTGCTATCAGCCTTTACTTTTATACTTTTCCCTTTATTACCTGGCCCAACTTTTAGATTCAGGATTTTTCTTCCCTCCCCTCCCCTCCCTTCCCCTCCCTTCCTTTTTGTGGCTGATTCTGCAAGAAACTGGAAGGCACGACATGGGTGAAATTGCTGCTGAATTATTTCAAGACCTCATAATGACCAAAAAAGAAAAAAATAAAACTCTTCATTTTTCTAATACTTGACAGTTGAATAGGGGTTACAGGGACCCCTAGTTAGAAAATGTGAAAATTGTAAGACTGTAAAAGACACTATGTACTGGTCTTTGCATCATGTTGATAAAGATGCCAAAGAGGAGATATTTTGACCACACATTGTGAAATTCAGTCTCTTACTCCTTGTAATCTTTACGTTTATGCTGTGAAAGTAAAGGGCAGACTGTTACCATACATCTGTGGCCAGGCATGGGTAAGAATGTGGACAAATACACTTGATGTGGGGAAAAAATTTTTTTCTAGTAGTGGATGCCAGTGCAGTAAATAATTTAAAGTGGAAGTATGCAAATTTGGTTTTCAGAATTATTTTGAGACTTTTCTGGAATGTCTTTTAAAAAATTTATGCATGCAAAACTGATTTAACTTAGAGCAAACTACAGTGCCAAAAAGATTTTAAGTAATATAGGAATCTAGTCTGTGTGTTTTATATTTCTGTAAGAAATTAAGCCACTTGATGGAAAACATTGAGGTGGATAAAGAAGAAATGTATTCATTCAGTAGATACTGAGGACATGAATGTCGATAATCCCGGTGTCCTGAGAAATGCAGAGATAAAATCATTAATTCTGCCCGTAGGTGTGGTGTATTTTCGTACAGGTTATATTGCACTTCAGTGGATTTGGGAGTCGTATGCACTATGGAAAATTGAATGAGGGAGGAGAGCCAAGTTATCTTACACAGAGAATAGCATTATGGCTTTTTGTGTGATAAGAGAATTAGTTGTTACAAGTTGTAAATTAGTATAAGACAGTGAGCAAATAAAGTATTTGAATTCTAGCTTATTTAAAGAAATGTAGCTTTGGGGATTTTTGTTCTTACCTTCAAATATATTCAGAAGTTCAATACTGACTGGCTGGCTCAGTCAGAAGAGCATGCGACTCTTGATCTTGGGGTTTGAGTTTGAGCCCCATGTTGGGTATAGAGATTATTTAAAAATAAAGAATCTTAGGGGCGCCTGGGTGGCTCAGTCGGTTAAGCGTCCAACTTCAGCTCAAGTCACGATCTCACGGTACGTGAGTTCGAGCCCCGCGTCGGGCTCTGGGCTGATGGCTCAGAGCCTGGAGCCTGCTTCCGATTCTGTGTCTCCCTCTCTCTCTGCTTCTCCCCCGTTCATGCTCTGTCTCTCTCTCTGTCTCAAAAATAAATAAACGTTAAAAAAAAAATTTTTTTTTTAAATAAATAAAAAATTAAAAATCTTAAAAAAAACCCTTCAAGTTAATCACGGCCTGGTAAACATCTTTATGGTTATTCCCCCCTTCTAGAGAATATTTAACAAAGATTATTTGACTTAGGAAAAAATAATGTTTGGAAATGCAGGAGCCACTTTTTCTAAGTGATGTTTATCCCCATCCTCTAGTAACATTTAAATTTAATTTTGGATCTTATATTTAATAGAAAATGCAAAACTAAGTTTCAGCACAGCATATGGGAATAATCACAGATTTTGAATGAATAGGAGCCAGGTTTTTTAGTTTCATTAACTATATAGTGAAGCTTGGTCCCCTTTAAAGTTATTCTTATCAGTTTGACAGATAGGTTTGAGCTTATGTTATCGTCAGACACCGTGGATCCATTATTTAAATATCCCAAACTAGCGGTGTGGTGGTGGGGCCATTGCCTACAGTGGGCTTTGCTGCTGAGCGGTGTGATGGGGCCATTTCCCTGGGAAAGCTCCAGTATTGCACCCTCAGGGCTTTTTCTGGGGCCGATCAGACTCTCCAGAGACAATTCTTCCCATCTCTCACCTGGTGCATCTGAGACGGTTTGCTCCTGTTCTGGCAGACAAGTGGGGGAAGAAGGCTGGGGCAGCAGAATTTCAACACTCTGTATGTAACATTTCCTGTAATGCCCCCGTTTTCAGACTCCAGCTGTGTCAGGTTTTGCCAGCCCAGCAAACTTACTGTTGACCTTCTACAGAGAATAATGCAACAGCGTTCTGCTGGTGTTGAGGGTATCGGCGTGTTAATTGCTTTTTTCAAAAGACTTCCATCTATGCCATTTGCTTTTTGCTACACCTTCACTCTCCTTCTGTAACCGCTTGGTGCTTACCAGTTCTTGAGCCTTGTGAGGGTTCTGTAGTGCGGGATGGCTGTCTTCTCCGCTACCCTTGCCGATCCCCTCCCGCCACACCTGCCAGGGATGAGCCAGCTTGCTGATGTTTAAGTCGCTTATTATGGAGTGATCTGATTTCCAGTGAGGCTCCTCTCGTTCTCTTTGTTCCAGTAATTTGGGCTGTTTTAAAAATTAATGTCATTTCTGAGTGGCTACTCCATGGAGGGCACAGAGTTAAATATATGTATTCTATCTCATAACATTTATCTCTGGATAACTTTACCTTTGGACATGTTCTATTTAGAAAATCTGAATAAATTATAGTATTAATATTATATGATCAACCTTACATAGCTTTGATATTTCCAAGTATAATACTTTAATTTTCATTTCAAAAAGTTTTACTTATATACACCTGAATTGTTATAATGTGACTTGATACAAATTAAGAATTGCAACACTCTAGTATAGCTTACTTAAATATATTGTAAGGAATTTTAGTCTAGATGTGTTAACTAAAATGAGGAATGGCATGTAGGTGAGTCGTCATAGTTTAGAAATGTGGAAAATAGTGATTACCCAATGGGTAGAGTTTTTTCTACTAGGAAAATGGGAATGTTATATAATCCCCATAATATGGGGATCTATATCTCTGTGAAGCATAAAATAGTTTTGGTATGTTATAATAATGAACTAAAAAACTTTCTTCAGTGTTTGGTTGTTGTATAACTTAATGAATATTATTTAAATACGTATGGTGTATGTGTTATACTGAGCTTCGGGAAGATCCTTCTTTAGTGGAGCGGGTAACCTCCAATTCTTTCATTGAACTCGTGTTTTTCAAGTACAGTTTGTTTATGCAGAGAGAAGTACTTCAGTGTTTGTGTGTGCCCTGCTTGTATGATGTTTATATTATCATAGTGAACTCTTCTTGCATCACTACTAAGTTAGTACCTTTAAGTTTGCATTTGTAATTCATGACTCTGGAGTCTGTCTTCCTCACTGTCATCCACATAGTATCTAGAACAAGCATCGAAACAGTTAAACCAGGAAAGGGCTGTGGATCAACAGGAAAGCAAGGAAGTTTGTGAGACAATGTTACATTGTCGGTGCTGCTGCCGCTTTATATCCATTTTCTCCTTTCTTCAAAGAAGCTTAGTTTTCAAATACGTAGTTCTACTCCAGCAATGTTTTCCTTTTTCTAGCCTGTAAGATTATGTTACCACTGCACTAGGTAATGAAATAAATAGCAGTTCATCGAAAATATTCATAATAAATAAAAATTCACAAACGGTAGCAGTTAACAACATAGAGACAGTCTAAAAAACTATCTTATAAAACCAGCTTTGTATATTTTTCCCATTTTGTTTTCTAAGTGTTTTGTGCAAGTGTGTTTGTTTTCTAAGTGTTTACCAGGCCTGCGAAGGTAACTTTTGGGAAAAACAACAGGGTAGAGGTGGGAATGGATGAATGGTTGTCACTTCCTGGCTCGTGAGCCGTGTCAGTCTTAGCACCGATGTCTGTGAATCGTCCATCGAATTGTGGTCACTGCTGTTGCAAACAGAACCGAACTCACAGTGCTCAAGACAGGAAAAGTTAATTTCTTATGTCACGGTCCAGTGTGGGTTGGGCAGTTCCCAAGGCAGATCGCCCCCAGGCATTTAATTGGGTATCCAGGATCCTTCCATCATCAGGCTCTCCTGTGGTGGGGTCCTCTTTCAGGACCTTGGATGGAAGAAAATGAATACAAGAAGGCACACTGCCCCTTCACTGTTTCAAGGGACACATAAGTCACTTGTCACAAGTGACACCTATCATTTCTAGATACATTCCTTTGCCCAGAATTAAATATGTCCCCATCTAAGTCCCAGAGAGGCTGGGAAATCTAGTCTTGTTTGCCCAGGAAGAGGAAAATGAAACCGTTTAGTGAACATGGCTTTTCTTGGGAAGGTTTGTTGTCTGCAGAAATCAGATTGGGGCCATGGCAACTATAAAATTTGAATGACCACTTTCACCATGTAGATACCTATACCAGTATTTTATATTTTATGATTTTTTACCGTAATTTAACCTCAATTGTGTGTGCACTGTTAATTTGATTTTATGAAGTGTAGTACAAGATTCAGAGGATTTTTAAAGGGGAAGCAATCCTATATAGTCATCTCTAATGATTTAGCTAACAAGTCACCTGACAATGAGATTATTAGACTATTAGCCAAGACTTTGACAGCAAATGGAGTCTCTAAAAGAGGCTTTGCTGAACTTCTCTACAGCTCTGGTCAGAAATGAAAAGCAAATCCTGGGTCTGTTGCTTACTAGGTATCTTTGTAGTTTATCTCAATGTATAATTATTTGATTTCCTTTTTTCCTACTTGTTCTTGTTTTATGAAATGAGTACAAAACGGAAGCGTGACAAGTCATTACTGACAAGCGATCATCGGAGGCCTGGCGGAGTCCCAGGACCCCCACCCCCCAGGCAGCAGTGATAAGTAGCTTCTCCCCTTTTGGGGTGTCCGTGGAGGCTGAGTGGGGAAGCTGAACAGCTGTCTGCACGTGGCAGTCGCTAGGCAGTGTCTGAGCCACAACCTGGTTGAATCTCCAGGGAGTTAGGCTGAGCTAAGACCAGGAACCTCAAAAGGTGGTGTGATTCCACCTGTACGACATGCTTGAAATGGTAGGATTAAAGAAATGGAGAACACAGTGGCGGTTTTGCCCATGTGATGAGAGGGAGTGTGGCTGGGAGCGTTGGGATTGCTCTGTGCCTTCACCGTGTCCCTGTTAATATCCTGGTTGTGATGCTGTACTGTGGTTTTCTAAGATGCTACCGTCGGGGGAAACTGGGGTAGAGGTGTATGGGATCTCTCTATTTTCTACATGTGATCTGTAGTCCTAACTGAACAATTTAATTAAGATACTTGAAAGTTATAAATTAGCTGACAAATCTAGATTAAAAAATGTTTCAAAAATAAATTTAACAAGGTGGGGGGGGGCGCTCCTGGGTGGCTCAGTCAGTTAAGTGTCTGAATCTTGGTTTCGGCTCACGTCACAATGTCACGGTTCATGAGATCGAGCCCTGTGTTGGCCTCTGTGCTAACAGTGGGGAGCCTGCTTGGGATTCTCTCTCTGCCTCTCTACCTCTTGTGCACTCTCTGTCTCTCTCTCAAAAATAAATAAACTTTAAAAAAAATAAAAAAAAATCTTTCTTCCTCCTACTTAGACAAATATACTAACACTTAATAAAGATAGAATAAATATATGACACTCTACAAAGCCAAGTTTGAATTTCGAATTCTTAGACACCTTGGCGGTGTGGGGAGAGTCAGCCTCTGGCTACAGCCTTCAGCCTGGTCCCCTTTCTTCTAAGCCCTGACATCATCCTGTACCACAGGGGATGTCCTGTGCGTACCTGTGAGCGTCTAGATGGCGTGTCTGTGCTCCAGGACTCAGGGTGTGAAATAATAAATCTGTAAGTGAGTAGAAAAGAATAAAAAGTAGGGATTTTATAATAACGCTGACTTCTTTGGGAAAAGAAAACACTCTTACTGTTCCACCGTAGTACATTTGACTTTGATACACTCGGTGGGACATGATTGTACGTGAAAATAGGGGATGCTTGAGTATACAAGGTCCAAGTGCAGGGTCAGCAGACGTGTGTGGGAGCCAGTGGATGAAGATGCTGTGAGCCTAGGGAGATACTTGGAAGTGGGTTCCACACCCACCTTCCAGGAGTACCTTCTGTGTTTTGTGGTTATTTTCCTCTGATTTTACCATCTGTTCTGCCTATTTTACTCCTTGAGTTTGATTTTATCTCTTCCTTGTCTTATTGTAGTCTATTGGAACATTTCCAATATATACACAAAACTCCGCAGAGTAAGTTTCAGTTTAAAAAGAAAAGTTGGTTAGGGGCGCCTGGGTGGCTCAGTCGCTTGGGCTGACTGACTTCGGCTCAGGTCATGATCTCACGGTTCGTGGGTTCGAGCCCCGCATGGGACTCTGTGCTGACAGCTCAGAGCCTGGAGCCTGCTTCTGATTCTGTGTCTCCCTCTCTCTGCACCTCCCCTGCTCGTGCTGTGTCTCTCTCTGACTCTCAAAAAATAAATAAATGTTAATAAAAAAAAAAGAAAAGTTGCTTAAATATGTGAAATGATATAGTAGATTTAGAAAGTAAAGTAATGGTAAGGTAACAGTACGGAATCTAAACATTGTTGACCATTTATTTTTTATTTTAAAGGGATTTAGTGTACCTTTTATTGTTTTCCATATTTTCTCTGTAAGTCTTTTAGTTACCTCATCATTTTATTTTCTTCAGATGTTTAGGAAATCATTGGTAAAGATGTTTGAAGATAAAGGGTTGGACTGCATCTTTTTAGAAACCAACATGAGCATGAAGAAGCAGTACCATATGGTTTACGAGTGCGTTCCTCTCCCGAAGGAAGTGGGTGACATGGCTCCCATCTACTTTAAGGTATTTCTGGATACTTTTGCATGCATCCTGTTTCACAACAGTGCTGTTTTATGAATACGGTTATCTTTTTTCTTGTATTTTTTGTCCTTATATACTAATATCAAACTTTATATACAGAAATGCAGTAAAGCACACAAAAAAATTCTTTGTAAATTTCTGTAGAGAGAAATTTGGGATTTTGACCTTTAAAAAGCATGCTTATTTGGGAGTGCCTGGGTGGCTCAGTCGGTTGAGTGTCCAACTTCAGCTCAGGTCGTGGTCGCACAGCTTGTGAGTTTGAGTCCCGCATCTGGTGCTGTGCAGACAGCTTGGAGCCTGGAGCCTGCTTTGGATTCTCTGTTTCCCTCTCTCTTTCCCCCTTCCCTGCACACACTCTGTCTCTCTCTCTCAAAAATAAACATTGAAAAAAAAAGCATGCTTATTTGTAAGTATGAATATACTGTTGAATGGCAGTTTATGATTTCTATTTTAATTTTTCAGTTCTAAAATGAAAAATCAGGGTTTTACCTTGAAGTCCTTTACGGTCAAAATTATAGTCGTAATTCTAGAAAACTCACTGAAATTCACAAGAGCTGGAGAGAGTTACATACAAATAGTCCATGTTACAATTGCTGAGACAAGTTACTGTTCTTTTAGTATTTTAATACCTCATGATGCTATTTGTAAGAAGAAACTAGTATCTAACCTTGACATACATTTTTGGACATAATTACTAGAGTTTTTAATCAGTTAAGTGTCATTATAATATTCAGGCAGCTTTTACAAGATAGCATGGTTTTGAGGCTGAGCTGAATACATTATAATTTATAGGCTAATATAAATGCATGTGTAGAAACGTATATGAAATAGTAACATGTAAAGTGAAAAATGGAGGCAGTGTTTTATGAAATGATGCCCAGAGACTTTCCCATGCAACATTTAGACGATACAGGATGGGAGAGTTTATTCGTGGACTGGACAACCCAGTACAAAGGATGGTGAGACTTGTTGAGGTTAATGAGGTGGTGAAAATACGCTTTCTCTCTACAGATTTCTAAAAACAATTTGATTGTTTGATTTTAAAAAATATACTAGTAAAGTAGGAGAAAGAGCCAACTTGCCAGTTGTGTGTTAAGCAAAATCAGTTGGGAAAGAGATTATTATACTTTTCTTCATTTTTTTTTTCTTTCTTTTTTTTGTATCTCCTCCATAGAGTCTTAGGTGATTGTGACCACAGGCATTGAGGTAATAGGAATGTAAGCAGCCACTGTTGCTCATGTTGGGTGACAGAAATGTCAGCACTTAGAATGGTGTGTCACTTTTCTACCCTAAACCTTTTATTTGATTTGCCTTCAGTTTTATACTGAATGTGCTATGTTATAGTATCAGCCCCAGTGCCCCATATGCCTTTTAAATATGGACCAGCAGTGTATCTGATGCTTTTAAACTGTGCTTATTTGAATGCTAATTTTATGTTTAAAATTTGCTTCATTAAGGATGACAACTGTACAAAAATGAGAGTACTTGATACTCATCATCCTGGTTTTTCTATTAAATATTTCTTTACCATAAATACTAGTTCTGTTGCTTAGGCTCGGAGGTCTTACAATGCCATATCTATGTATTTTTCCCCTTCATTTTTACTTCTTTGTTATAGGGCCAAATAGTTCAAGTACTTGGTTGTCAGAAATTACTCTTTTGCGAAAAGGGCAGTAAAACTAAACAAATTTATTTGAGTAGGTTTCTATGAATGGGATAAGGAAGTTGTGAACTTTTATGTTCACAAACTTACGTTTAAATTAAATTGCTTAGGCTTATTAAGGATTGTATTTGTGGTGTAGAGTTGGGCTGAAGTTAGTACAAGAATTAAGAATGAGTAAATAATATTTCCTTTTTCCTAAAGATAGGACTTTAAAGAAAATTAAGGTCCAATTTTAAATAACGAATTAAAGCCTTAACCCATTTTAAATAATGAACCACCTACCATGAATACTGTATCTGTGATTAATTCACTGTATTACTTTATTTTTAAACAGTCTCTTTGTGTTTGCTTATAAGCTATTTTTTCATTAATCAATGGCTATTTCTTAGAAAGCCATAATGGAATCTGATGAAGAATGGTCTATGAACAAGAAATTGATCGATCTCTCTTCGAAAGACATCAGAAAGTCTGTAAGTATCTTTTTCTTGCCCTTGGTATAAGAAATGATCCTGATGTTTAGGGATCATTAATTGTCACATCTTACTTAAGAAAGAGACCATTTGGGGCGCCTGGGTGGCTCAGTCGTTTATGCGTCTGACTTCGGCTCAGATCATGATCTCACGGCCTGTGAGTTCGAGCTCTGTGTCGGGCTCTGTGGTGACAGCTCAGAGCCTGGAGCCTCTTTAGATTCTGTGTCTTTCTGTCTCTCTCTCTGCCCCTCCCCCGCTCACACTGTGTCTCTCAAAAATAAATAAACATCAAAAAAAAAAAATTAAAAAAAAGAAAGACCATTTGGCTGAGTGACCCAAGGTGAAGTAAGTAATTCTATGAATAAGAAATTCTTTTCATTCTACTTGGTCTAGCAAATGCTCCTTTGTTCAGATGCTTACGTGAATATTTATTCCTGACCTTCTGGCCTTGTACCTTCCTTACCTTCTAGAGCTGTGCCTTCCTCACCTTCTGGCACTGTGCCATTGTGGTGCCTACAGTTGGCTGTGACCACATCAGACTCTGCTGTAGGAGCTCCTGTAATGGGCTTCTCAGCCTCTGTGGAAGTAGGGAGAGGGGCCCTCTCGTTACTCAAATTATAATGAGGATAACATTTTCCTAGAGACTCTATTTGATTTTGGAGTTCTTCCCTCCCCCCCCCCCCCCCCCATATAAAGATTACCTGTTACAATCTTTAAAACAGTGGCTAAGTTAGATTATGGGTTCATTTTTCTTTAGGGGAGTTTCCCAACCGAGCTTCACAGCTTAGTCGATCCACAGACTCACTCTTAGACACGTTACACAAGTTGAATACTGTCACAAGGACCTCTCTCTTTTCTAGACGTCTAAATGAACTGGAATAGAGATATACTAGAACTGTGGATTCCTTTTTGGTTTTCTGTTCAAAACACACTTTGCTGTACAGCTGTTCACTGAGTGAGAGCTGTTTACCAGGCACTCTTCTGTGTGCATTGCATGTGCTGGAACAGAACAGGGATGTGGACTCTGGGGGTGGGGCAGGCACTTCAGCCTGTGTGCTAGGTCATCCCTCTGCCCTCGTGTGTAAATAACATTATTCGAGTGCAGCTACACCAGTTTGTTAGGTGCTGCTTTTGGAAGCTTTCATGCAGCAAGGGCAGAGTGGAGAGTTGCAGCAGAGACTATGTAATCTTCAAAGCCCAGAACATTTTATTTAAATTCAGACTTTCATGTTTTCTTAAGTTTGCTGACCCTTGTTCTAATAGATGGCACTAGGCTGTTTTCTTCCGTATATTCTTTTTGGAAAGCCAGACTCCTGATACAGGTGACTGGTAAGATACCTCATTGCATTTATTATGTCCTACTCAAGAGATTGACATTTCATTGCCTTACTGAAGATAGGTTTAATACAAAGGTAAAACATTGTCTATAGTCTTCTTTTCTCCCCTTGCTGGTGACTTCGACCAGACAGTATATTAACTCCCCCCTTAACAAATGTCCTTTTCATTTCTGTCTTCTCTGAGCCTACGGTAAAACGTATCTAGGGGGCAGCTGAGGGGTTCATTCAGTTGAGTGTCTGACTCTTGGTTTTGCCTCAGGTCATGTTTCCAAGGTCATGGGATCAAGCCACGTGTTGGGCTCTGCACTGAATGTGGAGCCTGTTTGGAATTCTCTCTCTCTCTCTCTCTCTCTCTGCTTCTTTCTCTCTGCCCCTCTCCCCTGCTTACATGCTCCCTCTGTCTCTAAAAGAGACAAAAAGAAAAGGATACCTAACATACACACATCTATTATGCCTGGGTTTTTCACTTCTCATAATCTCCATTGCCATTAAATATTCTTTTTTTTTTTCTACATTTATTTATTTTTTGAGAGACATAGAGAGACAGAGCACAAGTTGGGGAGGGGCAGAGAGTGAAGGAGACACAGAATCCGAAGCAGGCTCCAGGCTCTGAGCTGTGAGCCCAGAGCCCGATGCGGGGCCCGAACTCACAAACCGTGAGATCGTGACCTGAGCCGAAGTCAGACGCTTAACCGACTGAGCCACCCAGGTGCCCTGCCATTAAATATTCTTTTATAACATGATTTTAATGGCATTTGAAAGTATTTCTAAGTAGACGTTCTTAAAGATACGTATTATTCTCTATTTGCTATCCTGCATATGCAGTTTTCTTCTTGGTGAACCATCTAGTACCTATTTTAAGTTTGTTTTTTAAAACGTGCTGAGTACTTGAGTCAAATGCCTAGGGAGTTTTAATATTTTAACTAATATGGAAAATCTGAAACAGATACAGACCTTTGTAGGAACAGTAGTTGTATATTCTACTTGGAAGCATTGCCGAGATCCCAAGAGTTGCCTTTCTAAGTCATCACATAGTATCTGAGAGTCACAGCAGACAGGGAGTGGACCAGATGACATCTCTGGTCCCTTTTAGCTTTAGGATTCGATAATTATGTGGATGGAATTGTGAAGAGAACTTGAGTATTAGGAATAATTCTAAAGGAGGTCACTTTTTAGGTTAATAAGCTTTTCAGTGGCTTTTTAAAGTGATAAAAGTGTTTCTGAGCACAAAGTGAACAATCTTGACTTATTTTAATGTTATTTCTATTCTGGAAGAACCTCATTATACTTATTTTTAAAACTGTGTCCTTGGTAGTTTCATAAAGTGTTTTACCTGCTTTGTGGGGTGGGGTGATTTTTTTTATTCAAGTAAATTCTTGGCTTCTGGTAATTTATTCTGATTCTTTGTTGATTTATGTTTTTCTGCTGTGAGTATGAGCTTCTCTTTTTGTGCCCCCTTGCTCCCTTTCTGGGCCCTGATTTCTCTGTAGTTGTATGAAGTTCGTGGCAGTACACAGGGAAACACATCTCTCTGTGTGCTCAGTGCAGAGCACTTGTGTGTTATCAACTAACTTGTCAACAACACTGCTCGGTTTTCACAAGGCTGTGACATTGAGATTTCATGTGAATTCCTTCTCAACTTTTAATGTGATGATTGTAAGTTTAATTTTGTGATAGCTATAATTAAAAAACCTCTAGCACATTTAGGGATTTTTAAGACTGAGGAAAGTCCACATCAAGGAAAATTTGGGTTCACCCAGAGACCTTCAAGCTCAAGGACAATTAGAGCAAGTCAGGAGTAATACCTGGAAATATTGAAAGGGGCAGATTCAAATATTACTGTTTTGTTGTTGTTGTTGTTTACCATCAATAAAATGTTTTGCCATAGTTCTGTCAGTGTCTTTCAAGAGCGATACCAGAGGTCGTTCCCTCTGTCTGGCCAAGGCAGGAAAAGCAAAGTGGTAAGGGTGCACGCGCTTTGATACTAGAGCCTTCGTTTGCCTTCTGACGAGCCACCATCCTGATGAGACATCCGGTTGTCCCCAGTAGCCACAGGGAGAGGACAGACAAGCTCATGGTAGCCCCCACTCCCTGCAGAGCAGTGGTGTGTTTACTGTGCCGTCTCGGCACTTACGTCCTGAGTTGTTGAGTCAGTCACTTGGCATGGATGTTTGTTTCCTACCGGCGACGGAAGGACACAGATTTATTTTGCAGTCCTGGAGGTCACAAATACGAAATGTGCTGCACTGGACTAAAATCAAAGTGTTAGCAGGTGTGCGTTCCTTCTGGACGCTCTAGGGAAGAATCTGTTCCCTTCCCTTTTCTAGAAGCCACTCGAGATTCCTTCCTTCATCTTCAGTTCCAGCGGTGTGGGATCTTCCAGTTTTTCTCTGATGCTGACTCTCCTGACTCTTACTTATAAGTATCCTTGTGATTGTATTGGGCCCACGAGGATAACCCAGGATATCTCCTCATTTGAATATCCATAAACTAATTGCATGTGTGAAGTCCCTCTGCCGTATAAGGTAGTATATTCATGGCAAATAGAGGATTAGCATATATTTCAAGGCCCATTTTCCTGCCAGGTACAATATGTTACAGACAAAGGGCATGGCCCCCATCCTTACAGATTGCTTCCTCAAGTTCCCTCTCCTTGAAGTGCTGTCTGGTAGTCAGCGTAGTTCCGTAACTTTGTTTTAGCCATTCCCGTTCATGCCTCACGTACAACGCTCTGCGTCACCTACCAAAAATATTCTTAGGGAGTCCTCTATCCTTTTTGCTTTGACCACCATGTTTGCACAAAGCCCTGCTGTTTGGAAACCAGGAAGACAGTAATATTTGAATGACCTTCTCTGTGTGAGGCATCAGGCTTACCCTGGGTGCGCAGCTTCTAGTTCATCCTCGCAGCAAACCTCTCAGTTCTTCATATTTCTCAGGAGACCCAGAGGTGGTAAATGACTGGCCTGGGGCTACGTAGGCAGAAGGTTCAGAGCTTTGATTAGAGGCCTTCTCAGTCTCTTGACTTTATTTTTTCCTGACTGTCTAGGTCATGTACTTGTTTATCCTGTTCTGAAAATGTGAAAGTAAGAAAAATAAATAAAGCCACAAAACAGTAACCTGTTTAACCTGCATTTGATGTTATATACAATTATATAGTGTGTGTGTGTATGTATATATAATATATATATATATTATATATATATATTTGATGTTATATTCTATTTGATGTTATATACTATTTTATAAACTGATTTTTTTACAACATTAACTACTTATAGTGAAATAGACATGTGGGATGCAGGGCCACAACGAGCACGTGCGTGCATGCGCGTTTGTGCGTTTGTACATTTGTGTGTGTGTGTAGTGTGTGTATGTGTGTGTGTGTAGAAAGGAGAGAGGAAAAGATCATAGTTAGTCCTAGAGATACTTTGAAATGAGGTTGGTTAACTAAATATTGTTATACCCACCTCACCAGTTAAGAAAAAGTTATGATTGGGTTTAATTTATTTTTGATAAATAAATGGTAATAAAAATATTATGAGCAAACTCTAAGTATATGGTTAGGCCTCTCTTCCTGTTCTGTTTTGTGAGGGAAATATAGGAATGATACCCTTATTCTCTGTGTAGTTTAAAGAAAATTATTCTACTGTTATCTATATAAAAACAGTACGTTTCTTGCTGTTTTCCTCAAAGACAGGAAAAGAATTGGTTTTGATTATAGCTAAAGAGCTATCTGGCTGAAAGGCTACCAAATGAAATGTTTGACTCTCAAAGTTACGTCACTATGTATTCTTGAATTGGAAATTTATTATATGCTCTTGTTGTGAAGGGTTGCCTAACTTCTGTCATATCCTAGAGCAGGAGAAGGGATTGCACAGAACTTGCCGATTCCAGGCTGTACTCATGTGTGATTTATCTGTTTATTTAGGTACCCAGGGGCTTACCTTACTTCTCTGTAGATTTTGGCCTCCGAGGAGGGTTTGCCCACGTCATTGAAGATCAACATAAATTCCCTCATTACTTTGGGAAGGTAAGCTCACAAGTTTAATAAAATTCCAGAGTGTTGTAGCAGTTTGGTAATAACACTTCTCTTTCAAAGGGAAATCAAAACTTGGGGCACAATACAGAGTGAAGTTGGTGAGTGCTCTTCTACCCAGTTTTAGAGAGAGAACCTCAAAGCTGCCAGTAAAAATTCCTCAGACCGTTGCTAACAGTCAGGAATGTCCCTTTGGAACCCACCATTTTCTGACAGCGTCGAGAGCGAGGGTAGCCGTTTTCCTATGGAGGCAGCCGGCCTTGTGCCACAAGGGTGACACTCTAGACACCCACAGTGAGTCTGCCCGCGGTGACTCTGCTTTGTGGAGGCTGTCCTTCCTTTCATCTCACCGATGGGGGAGCCGGGCTGCAGACAGGTTATGTGACCCAGTCATGCGCTTCTGAGGGACAGAACTGGTCCATGCACCTCTCATTCCTGGTTGAACCTGAGAACGGATGACCTCACGTCTGCACTTAACGACGAAGCACCATGTGGTCCGAGAAGAGTATATGACTGAGTCATTTCACACAGTTTCTGGGCAGATGTCTGCGTGGCGATCGTAGATCGCCATTCGCTTCACTGCTGGGGGTGCAGCCACAAAGTAGGGTCCACTGCGTATCTGGGAAGTATGTGAGGTAGTGTCAGGCGCTGGAACGAAACTAACGTGGCCGCTGCAACAGTCAAAAGAAGTCTGGGCAGTAGTAGTTCTAGAAGTGGCCTTTGAATCGACTCTGGCTCAGGCTTTCCTGCTCATACCGTCCTCTGACTAGAAGAGCCTTCGTGAACTCTGCCCTGGGGCCCCTGTCTCCCTCCTCACTCTCATCTCCCCTGTATGGCCGTCCTCTACAGCGAGTAGGCTCGCGTCAGGAGGAATCTTGACCCCAGAGGTTCGGATTCAGAGCTGTTTATTCTGTTGCCTTTAAAATGTTAGAGGCCCCAAATCACATGCATTTTTGAACTGTTGAGATATAGTACAGAAACGTGTTTGAGAAATTTTCAAAATGTTTTTTCACGGAGTTAATTAGAAAGAAATTTGTTTTCATTGCTCTGAAAACCCCTGTTGTTTTAATCAATAGAACTCTATAACTGAAGGCTCTCAGACTCTGGATTCCTCCCTCCCTTCCTTCCTTCCTTCCTTCCTTCCTTCCTTCCTTCCTTCCTTCCTTCCTTCCTTCCTTCCAACCTGATTTTTTTGAAAACAAAGTAAAATACCCATTTTTTTTTATTTTGTAAATTTAATTGGGAGATTGCAGTCCTGAACAAATATGTTTATATGATACTGTTTAAAAAGAAAGCTTCCTCAGTTAGCATGGCATCGCTGATCCGTTTCCCCCCAAATTTGCTTCTCAAGAAGCAGCCTGTGAGCCCAAGAACTCCCTTCAGCCTGCTGCCTAAGCGAGTGTTCAGAGAGCAGGAGGGGGATGGTCTCTTTCCATTCACAGCTGCTTCTGTTACCAAGACTCAAAGGTACCTGTATGGTACCCATAAGACAAAACTTGGTATTTTACAGAGACAGTGTTAGGCCAGTTCATAAACTAGGCTTGCTTAAACTACATTGCTTACTTGGGCTGATGCCAAGAAAACTCTCGCATTAAATCTAAATTTAGTCTTGATGTTTCCTAAAATTACTCTCTTTGTTGGGCCCTTTATTTCTGTTTCTCAGTGAAGGAGCTTACACTAAGCCTTTTCTGATGTATCCAATAACTAGAATCTTCTTTTTTTTGAGTCTCCATGTAGTCTGCAATGGCATTTACCTTATTCTGCTCTTTAAGACAGTTCTTTGTGTAGTTGGTCATTCTTCTGTTCCTACCATAGGCCCACATTCTGTTAGTTCTCTGAAGACAGGTAGATGTATGTTAGTTATCTTTGTATCCCCAACGACATTTGGTACTTGCTTGTACACAGTATGTCCCCTTGGTAAAAATGTCCAGGATCTCACCACACAGCCGTGTGGAAGTAGACTGAACATGCAGAGTTTGACCTTCAGCCCAGTGTTGTCCTGTGTTGCCATACTGCCCTCCCGTAAGCATTGCACGTTTCCCCCATATCCTTGTGTACGTGGATACTCACAGGCATAAATTGCATTACTTTCTGTAGCTAACAGCACAGGAAGAGAATCATGAGGGAAGTAATCTAGGATAATGAAAGCAGTCAAATCAAAATCCATCTCTTACAGGAGTTTGGAATGTGACTCTTAAAAGAAGGTGGTTTATAATTTTTAATTCTTTGTTTATTTGGATTATTAGTATTAAAATATGATTCTAGGGATGCCTGGGTGGCTCAGTCGGTTGAGCATCTGACTTCGCTCAGGTCATGATCTCGAGGTCTGTGAGTTCGAGCCCCACGTCGGGCTCTGTGCTGACAGCTCAGAACCTGGAGCCTGTTTCAGATTCTGTGTCTCCCTCCCTCTCTGCCCCTCCCCTGCTCATGCTCTGTCTCTCTCTGTCAAAAATAAATAAAACATTAAAAATAAAATAAAATAAAATAAAATAAAATAAAATATTCTATTTCCTGAATAAAGATCTCCAGCTAATAGTAGAAGAAACTGGCTTATAAATATAAGGGGTAGTAGAGAGAATGTTGGCCTTAGATTCAACTGCAGTCCGACACCAGAGTTAATAATTGTTGCATGTTGGCTAACTTTTTCTCCATACTGGTTACCAGAACAGCTCATGAGGACCAAATTAATTAAATGTCACGCTCCCTTCCTCCCCTTTGCGCCTCTCTGGTAGATGTGCTAACAAGCAACAAAACGGACAAAGAACAGGACAAGAGACAAAACTAGCACTGCTAGAATTCTAGGGCTTGCATAGTTAGAACTAACTGAAAACAAGATTTTTTCCCCCAAGTTTTCATTTAAAGTCCAGCTTGTTAACATACACGTGCAATAATAGTTTTAGGTGTAGAGTTTAGTGATTGATCATTTACATACAGCACCTTGTGCTCATCACAGCAAGTGCCCTCCTTAATCCCCATCACCTGTTTCTCCCATCCCTCGCCCACCTCTCCGCTGTAACCATCAGTGTGATCTCTGTGGTTAAGAATCTGTTTCTTGGTTTGCCTCTCTTTTTTCCCCCCCATGCTCATTTGTTTTGTTTCTTAAATCCCACATATGAATGAAATTGTAGCCATATGTCTTTCTCTGCCTGACTTATTTCACTTAGCATTATACTCTCTAGCTCTATCTGCATCGTTGCAAATGGCAAGATTTCATTCTTTTTGATGGCCAGCTAATATTCCATTGTATATATACCACATGTTCTTTATCCATTCATCAGCCAGTGGACACTTGGGGTCTTTCCATAATTGGCTATTGTAGATAGCGCCGCTGTAAACATTGGGATACATGTACCCTTTGAATCTGTATTTTTGTATCCTTTGGGTAAATACCTAGTAGTGTAATTGTTGGGTCATAGGGTAGTTCTATTTTTAACTTTTTGAGGAACCTCCATATTGGAAAGTAAGATTTTTTAACTTGAAACTAGTATGTGTGTAGAATTTGAGTATCATCTTGGAGAACTACTGACTTTTATACTTAGTATAAATATAAATAGATTCATTCTGTTTTCAGCATTTATACATATATGTGTCTGTATTTCTCTCATTCTTTAAAAGGAAATCATTGGTGGGATGTTGGATATAGAACCCAGGCTGTGGAGGAAAGGGATCCGGGAAAGCTTTGAGGATCAGAGGAAGAAGGCACTGCAGTTCGCTCAGTGGTGGAAACCATTCGACTTCACCAAAAGTAAAAAATGTTGAGTCAAGCCTTTCGGTTTTTAAATGTCTTCTTCAGATTCCTTTCACTTTTATTTCTATTCTTTCTCAACAACTGACCCTCAGGCCACAGGGAGAGAAAGTCCTGCTCTGGGTCTCGGATGCCTGTGCATCACTGGATTGTGTCCTTTCCTACCTTGTCCTGCGCCCTTCCCTGTTGTCATTGGGGAGCAGGACCAGATACGGGGTGACCCTGTGTTCCCGCTCTGTCCCTACGTCTTTGTGTTCCGACCAGTACAGTTAAGATGGGGAAGGACTTTCCTGAAGGATTGCCGAGGAGGGACAGCAGATCACTGGTTCAGAGGGAGGTGGGGCTGCTTCAAGGTGGTGAACACTGTTGACCAGCTTCTCTTGAATATTTTAAACTGAGTTGGCATATTCAGTAATAATTGCAACTTCTCTTTGTAGCCTTTTATAGAAGAGCTCTTCATTTTCTACCAGTAGCAGATATATCACTGCTATTCTTTTTATTAAAGGAAGAAGAATGTTCGAGAATAATAAATTAAATAAAGCATCACATGTTCATGATTTGTTGGTTTCTATTTCTGGATTAAAAAAAATTTTTTTATGTTTGTTTTTGAGAGAGAGAGAGAGAGACAGAGACAGAGACAGAGCCTGAGCGGGGGAGGGACATAGAGAGAGGGAGACACAGAATCCGAAGCAGGCTCCAGGCTCTGAGGTGTCAGCACAGAGCCTGATGCGGGGCTCGAACTCACAAACTGGGAGATATGACCTGAGCTGAAGTCGGATGCTCAACCGACTGAAACACCCAGGCGCCCCTTAATTCTCGATTTTTAGATAGTGTCTTTGAATTTGCGGGATGTTGAAAGTAATTGTTCCAGATGACACAATTTACAGCTGTTTGGGTTTTGAAAGTTGAAAAATTTAGCCAAATTGTCATTTTGGGTTTGTAGTATTACAAAATCTTAAGTAATTAGAGTATTCTGAATGTCTAGAGCACGTTCCGTTGCTCGGCACTTGATCGAAGCTTCATTTTTCTTTGTTCTTA
Organism: Acinonyx jubatus; assembly: GCF_027475565.1. Lineage (NCBI taxonomy): Eukaryota > Metazoa > Chordata > Mammalia > Carnivora > Felidae > Acinonyx > Acinonyx jubatus. The sequence goes on from NC_069390.1 coordinate 107,277,605, forward strand.
CGCTTGGTATCAAGGGGTTTCGAAACCATATATTTAAAAAATATGACCATGGGGTAAGAGTGCTCCTATTTTTTTAATCTGGGAGATGTTTTTGATGTAACCCCTTCTCAAAGATCCTTGGCATTTTGTCATGAAATGTTGAATACGTAGAATCAGTGTGATGCATACTCTGGAGAAACTCCTAACTCTACACAGTTATTTTTTAATATCGGCGTCTCGTTATTTCTTTAGTATGGCACAAAATGTTTATATTCTACCTGTAGTTTTTAAATTTCGCATATGAGTTGAAGTTTAGTGGTTTCATTTTCTCAGTATTTGCAAATTGAATTTAAGTATAATTATCAGATACTTGATAGTATTTTTTTTTAACTGCTATTTTCAAACTTGTTAAGCTGTATTGCAGAGACACAGAGGAATCTATGACATTTATGTAATCAGTGAGGTAACAGTTCATGGGGAATTTTGGTTTTGTGCTAGTAGAGTGCAAAAATAAAAAGTACTTCCCCTACTTTAAATTATTTTACAGTCTAGCGGACAAGGAGACGTGCGTCAGTGATATAGCACCGTGTAAGTTCTAACGCGAGGTATGTGTCAGGTGTATCTGAGCGCCATGCTGAAGAACTCTTCACACCTCCTCTGTCTGTCTGGGTGGGTGACTTTGCTGCTTGTTTTACTGAGATTGTAGAACCGCAGAGATGAGATTTTCCACCCCATCTCCCAGTAGTCCTCCATGTGCACCCATGGGCTCTGTGTGCCCTCTTGCTAACTATAGATAAATTATTTTGTTGTTCTTCTCTAGGGCTCATCCACGCCATTATGTCCTGGATTTCACCCCCCTCACCTACTCAGTTGGCCCTACTCTCTCCCTATTACTAGGATTTTCCTCTCTCGGTAAAAGTGAGTTCCTATTAGCATATGAAACCATCTTGTAACAGTCCACCACAGACGCCCCCATCACATCCTCTCTAGCCATTTTCCTTCTCTGCTTGACAGCAAAGCTCATTTAAATAATATTTGCGTCCTCTCCTTCCCTCCTCCTCCTGTTCTCAGTACGCTTAACCCCCCACCCCCCCCCCCCGCCTCGTTCTACTAAAACTGCTTGCGTCAAGGTCCTCCGTGAACCTGCCACATCGGTAAATCACGTAATTACTGCCCATGTTCCTCTTGCTCGCCTGTTGGCATCACTGACAGACTCGAGACACTTTCTCTGCTTCCAGAGTGCAGTTTCTTATTTCTCCTCCTTCACTGCTGGCTCCGTCCTCCCAGCCTCCTTTGCTGGTTCCTCTCCAGCCGGTCATGTGTTGAAATGCCCATCCTCACTTCTTATCTGTTCTCTGTTACATGCTGTGTCTCAAAGTGATGTCATACTTAAAATGTTCCTATGGACCACCTTTAGGTTGGCTCATTTATTCAACAAATATTTGAGTGTTTTCCTTGTGCCGGTTATTATTCTGAGTGCAGGGAATACACTATGAATAAAACAAAAATGCCTCCTTTGAGGAGTTCGTATTGTATCAAGGAAGACAAACGTAGTAAATAAATTATCCAGAAAATGTCAGAGGTGGTAAGTGCTATGGAAAAAGGAAAAGTAGAACAGGACAAGGAAGACGCCTCTCAAATTTATGCCTTCATCCTGGACCTCTTCAGCGAACTCCGGAAACAAATACCAAGGTGACATCTCTACTGTATCTAATCTGTGAGATGGACATCCCACCTGAACTCCTGATTTCCCTCTCGTTCCGGGTATTTATAACAACCATTTCATTACACCATGTGGTTGTATAGATGAGGACTTTGTTTAGGGCTCAGCTGGATGATTTGCCTCTGTTTCCTGATGTCTGGGGCCTCAGCTGGAGTGATTCAAGCGTCTGGAGATGACTGGGGCCACACGTGTAGGGCCTCTGTTCTTCACATGGGCCATGTGTGCGTGGAGCTGGAATAGTCGAAATAGTCTTTCACTCACATGTCTGGTGTCTGGGACAGCTTGGGGACAGACTGATGACACTCTCTTCTCGTATGGCAGTTTCAGTGTAGTTGGGCTTTACCATATGACTTCTGACTTCTGTTCCAAAAAGATGCTTCCAAGAGAGAAGAGGTGGAAGGTGCCACTCTCTTAGTTAGGGCCTGGGACCGGAAATCAGCACCGCGTCATTTTGCTGTGTTTTGTCTGTCAAAGTTGTCACAGAACCCACCGACATTCCAAAAGAGGGGTCATAACTCTACCTCTTGTTGAGAGTAGTGTCAAATCATTGGTGGCCCCCCTTCATCCACCACAGTCTGCCCTCCGGCCACCAATTTATACTCCCCCACATTAAAAATACATTCAAGTCCTCCCAAGGAAGCCTTATCCCAGGAATGCACTAGGCCTGGGCTGGAGATTCAGGATCCCAACTACCCAGGCTCAGATACACGAGGCCCTTCAGATGCTTCAATCTGAAGATGTGTGAGTTTAAGAGACAAATTATCTGCAACCCAAACACACAATAGTGAGAAAAGCACACAGTAACTTCAGTATAGGCACCTTCACTGAAAAAGATGGAAAATTCGAGACACATTGCCATCACTGTTGACTAGTTCTAACATCAAGTCGAGTGTATGTTGCCAGTTTCTTGATTAGGACTGCAGTCCTGCTTCTTGGAGGTGATTCTGTGGGGCTTTGTGCTCTGCCCTGCATACTCTTAGTTCATCCCTGAATCAGCCTTTTTCTCCCCCCATAAATAGCCGAAAGACTCATGTTTCCACCTGAGACCACGAGCCACGTTATCTTCCAGCCTCAAACGACCAAAGAATTGACAATGTACATGTAGTGATGGTTTTTAAGACATGGGTATCAAGCAAGAAAGTATAATGATCCCTAAGTGACGGGAAACAAGTAAAATAAGCTTTGTGATGGCCCTGCCCTCTTGCTCTGAGACTGTCCTCATCTCATGGTACCAGGTGTGGGACCCCAGTCAGAGCTTATAGAACAGGCTGAGTTAAGGACATAGACTTAGGAATCTTGGGGGCCCAGAGCCACAGGACGGGTTAGGAGGAAATTACGTGCAGGTGCGGAGGCTACCTGGGGCCATGCAAAGGTTGACCTACCCGAGAGGTTAGAGGTCACACTTCCCACTAGCTAGAATGGAGGGTGTCAAGACTGTCTGGTAAGTGCGAGTACCCACAATGGTGGCGAGTAGTGTGGAGTGATGGAATCTCAAGACTTAGCCCTCATCTAACCTTGACAAACAAATCTTACATGCAAGAGGCAAAAGGATCAAGCTGTTTCCAAGTAACTTCCCTGTGTCCCAGAACAAAGCTCGACAACACATAGGAATAAAAGTATATCCAGTAGTCACAACATAAAAAGTGTCTGGAGTACCAAAAAGCACAAGATGGTAACTACATGGGGAAATATAGAAGATTTTTCTTATTTATTACGTTTATTTAAAGGATACTTTATTGTTCAAGCAAGAACAATTAGTATGAGGTTTATAACATATGTAAAGACTAAATGACGATAATATAATGAAGGTGGGATGGGGACAAATGGAAGTATACTATTATGAGGTCGCCGTACTCTGCTTGAAGTGGGGTCGTAGGACTTGAGCACAGACTGTGATAAAGATGTAGAATTCTGCGGCACCTGGGTGGCCCAGTAGGCTCAGGCCTCACCGCTCGTCAGTTCGAGCCCCGCGTCTGGCTCTGTGCTGACAGCTCAGAACCTGGAGCCTGCTTTGGCTTCTGTGTCTTCCTCTCTCCCGGCCCCTCCCCCGCTTGTGCGCACGCTCTCTCTCTCTCTCTCTCTCTCAAATGTTAAAAACAATTTTAAGATGTAGAATTCTGAGCTGTAAAGCAGGCCTTACGATTAAAAAAAAAAAAGCAAATAGAGATTTATAGCACTAATCCAATAAAGAAGATAAAGTGGAGCATGAAATAATAATCTAAATGAAGGCAGAAAGAGGAAACACTACAGGTGGTACAGATAGAAAATGAGCCGCAAGATGATGGATTTAAGCCAAAACATTCTATCAATAATACTCATTTTTTATAGCTGCTTGGCGGTTGAAAGCAGCACACATTTATTATTTCTCGGCTTCTGTGGGCCTGGAGTTCAGGTACAGCTTGACTCATCCCGACGCTGAGCTGGGAAAAGACCCATTTCCCCGCCCACGTGGTTCCTGGCACCACTCACCTCCTTGCTGGCGGCCCCGTGTCCCTTCCCACATGAGCTTCCCCAACACAGCCCCTTGCTTCCCTCACGACCGGTGAGGAAGAGGGAGATGGTGACAAGGTGACCACTGACATCTTACACGACACAGTAACGTCATCACACAAAATTACACACACCCCTTGCCTTAGGGTATCATTGGAAGCACATCACAGGTCCTGCCCGCACGCAGGGGTGGGGTCACACCAGGACGTGAGCCCCAAGCAGGGGATCGGAACACCCCGGAGGCCCCCGAAGAGTGTGCCACTTCACATCGGAAGAGACTTAAACTGGATTCGTACATTTCTCCCATCTTCCTCTTTGTCTTGAATTTTACTAATGTGTCTATCATAATCCGCAGAATGCATTCTTTTGCTTTAAACACCCAATTCTAAAGTATTTTTAATGAGAAAAAGAGCTTTTTATATTCAAATATTTGCTGTTTTTCGTACTCTGCATGCCTTTGAGTTGATTCACATTCGCATTTAGTGTCCCCTGAGTCAATGTGCATGTAAAGTCAGTTTGAGGTTTTTTTCAGGCTTGCCTTTTCTGTTTCCTGAGGTTTCTGAATTGTTGATCGATTCTGTAGTGATTTTTGTTTTCTTTTCCCCCCTTGCTTGCTCATGTTTTTATATCCAAGTGATCTCCCTAGTTCTATTTTTTTTTTTTTAATCATCTTGTTTTTGAGCTCTAGACATGAGATTTTCATCAGGCTTCTCAAGACGCAGTTTATAGAAATGTCTTTCTTTTGTGGTTGATCTTTCTTCTAACTGGGTTCTTTTTAGTTTGCGTGTTTTGTTTGAACTCATTTATACATTTATTCTTTTACTACTGTTTTGCCAGGGTGTGTATACAGAGTTGCCACAGTGTTTCTTTTCATCAGCTCACGCTTGGAGGTCTGTGCTTCATGATGATGGTTACAGTGTTATTTGGTACATAAATATTCATCAGCGTAATTTATTTTTTATTGTGAATTGTGGCTTTCAGCATTAAACAGGGAGCAGCCCTAGGCTCCTGAATCACCTCTTGTAGGAATATTGCCAACCCATTAGTAACACCTGGTTTGGATTTTATAAGAGCAATGAATAGACTCTACCTTTTAGAGCCATTAGAAATTTTAAATTTTTGTTGAAGCAGCCTGAGCTACTATAGAAATTGGCACTTTGAAAATTGGGAGCTTCTAAACAAAAGCCTTTAAGATATGTGACATTGGTTCAAGTGCAGCCTTCTATTTTTAGCACCCAGGTTCCTTGTGTGTGGATAGTCCTTATAATATGAAAGTAAGTGTAGGGAACTCTGGTTCTGCTGTGTTTGTATTCTCTGAACATGAATTGTTACTCATAAGGTGTGTAGAGATCACATGATGTCAGTTCATCCATTTATTTGGTGTCACTCGCTTGAATAATCAGTTCCGACTTGTCCACTGGGTTGCCAGTTGTGACAGCTACTTAGTGCTCATTAAAGGAACTCGGTAAAATAAATATTATCATTAAAATGTCAGCTGTGAAAACAATTTTTTACGTGTTAATATAGTGTTAGGTTTTAAAAGGGAACGCTAAGCAGTGTGTGAAAAATCATTTAAATGGGTGTCAAAAGGGAGAACTTTCTCCAAATGGAATTATGAGTGTCCTTTTAAGAACCTTTAAAGACATAGACACATGATGTAAAGAGAGAAATGAAAAATTAGAGTCCCATCACCTCAGTGTTAGCCAGATAACGCTTAAGTCTTTAGGCTGCTGCTCTAGATGATGTAGGATTTTGCTGGAACGTGTTTTGGTTTACAGATAGTTAAAAAGGAATCTTACTCATTTTTTCAAACAGTAGAAACGTAAGTTTTTGTTTTGTGAATCCCTTTGGAATTACTAGTGATTCTTTGTTAATTTTTGTTTCATTAAAAAAATTTTTTTAATGTTTACTTTTGAGGGGGGCGGGCAGAGAGAGAGGAAGACACAGAAACTGAAGCAGGCTCCAGGCTCTGAGCTGTCAGCACAGAACCCTACATGGGGCTTGAACTCAGGAACTGTGAGATCATGACCCAAGCTGAAATTGGATGCTTAACCGACTGAGCCACCCAGGCACCTCTGTGTTTTTATTGTGCTCTCATAAGTTGTGCTATTTTTCCTGGAAATGAAAAAGATATACAAAAGGGAAGACTATGAAATTAGTCATTACTGAAATGTCATCTCGGTGATTAATTTGGTTAAACAATAATTCCTGGAGTACCTTCTGATGATAAAAAGCATTTGCTCTTCAAGGAAACTTTAGATTCCTTCCTGGATATCATAACACAAGTCAATAGCAAATGTAAGTAGTATACTACTTAAGTCAGCTAATTAATTTTACCCATTTTTTACCCTCACATTTTCCTCAGGAATTAATTAATTAATTAATTAATTAATTAACATCCAAATTAGTTAGCATATAGTGCAACAGTGATTTCAGGAGTAGATTCCTTAATGCCTCTTACCCATTTAGTGCATCCCCCCTCCAGTAACCCTTTCTTTGTTCTCCATATTTAAGAGTCTCTTGTGTTTTGTCCCCCTCCCTGTTTTTATATTATTTTTGTTTCCTTTCCCTTATGTTCATCTGTTTTGTCTCTTAAAGTCCTCATATGAGTGAAGTCATAGGATTTTTGTCTTTCTCTAGTTTCACTTAGCATAATACCCTCCAGTTCCATCCGCGTGGTTGTAAATGGCAAGATTTCATTCTTTTTGATTGCTGAGTAATACTCCATTGTATCTATATATCACATCTTCTTTATCCATTCATCCATCGATGGACATTTGGGCTCTTTCCATACTTTGCCTATTGTCGATAGTGCTGCTATAAACATGGGGGTGCATGTGTCCCTTCGAAACAGCACACCTGTATCCCGTGGATAAATGCCTAGTAGTGCAATTGCTGGGTCATAGGGTAGTTCTATTTTTAATTTTTTGAGGAACCTCCATACTGTTTTCCAGAGTGGCTGCACCAGCTTGCATTGCCACCAACAATGCAAAAGAGATCCTCTTTCTCCGCATCCTTGCCAGCATCTGTTGTTGCCTGAGTTGTTCATGTTAGCCATTCTGACAGGTGTCAGATGGTATCTCATTGTGGTTTTGATTTATATTTCCCTGATGATGAATGATGTGGAGCGTTTTTTCATGTGTCAGTTGGCCATCTGGATGTCTTCTTTGGAGAAGTGTCTATTCATGTCTTTTGCCCATTTCTTCACGGGATTATTTGTTTTTTGGATGTTGAGTTTGATGTGTTCTTTATAAATTTTGGATACTAACCCTTTATCTGATACGTCATTTGCAAATATCTTCTCCCATTCTGTCGGTTGCCTTTTAGTTTTGCTGATTGTTTCCTTCACTGTGCAGAAGCTTTTTATTTTGATGAGGTCCCAGTAGTTCATTTTTGCTTTTGTTTCCCTTGTCTCTGGAGATGCGTTGAGTAGGAAGTTGCTGCGGCCAAGTCAGTAATCTTTTTAGATGAGTGACAGTTCAAAAGTACCTTGGGGATGATGGTAGTGACAGTGAGTTTTTGAACCTCACTAAATGCTATAAATAGCAAAGCAACTAAAATGCAAAACTGAAGACCCACAGAAACCATCTTCAAAACAGAGTATTCCCATAGCCCCCAATTATACTATGCTTGTAGGGACAGACTGCCAACATTCATAGCCTCTGAGCAATATCAGCATCTGCACAAGAGAGAGTGGAGGGAAAACACATGGCCTTTTAATGTCCCCAGGTACAAAAGAACCCTAAATTGCCAAAAAGTGCTTACTGTAAAGCCTGACAACTTAGTCTGAAAAGAGCAGACGAAATTGGAAACAATCCCAGTTGGGTTGAGTCTGATGGCATCTGATGGCCGTGAAGTTAAAAGAAATAAAGAGCTACTCTGGCATGTTCACTGCCTCTGAAAGTAGAGGCCGACTGTCTTCATTCAAAACAGTAAGTGACAGGAGATAATCTCGGTTAAATCCCATGCGAAGTTTTCATGGAATAAATGTGAGAGATTAGGAACCAAACAGTATTCCTATAGACCGAGCTCACAGATAGATATGTCTTCAAACTGATGAAAACCATAACTCTGTAGTTCAAAATGAGCTTAAAAATTTAAGAAAATGATATAATGTATGAAGAACAAACAGCATATATTAGGACTGTAAAAAAAACCTCAGAGATGAAGTGAGGAAAGGAAGATTTTACATGATTATTTATTTACTTTAAGAGAGAGAGCATGAGCAGGGGAGGGGCAGAGAGAGAGGGGGAGTGAGAATCGCATGCAGGCTCCACCCTGTCAGTGCAGAGCCTGATGCAGGGCTTGAACTCATGAACCATGAGATTGGGACTTGAGCCGAAATCAAGTGTCGGACACTCAACGGACTGAACCACCCAGGTGCCCCAAAAGGAAGGTTTCAAATGAGAGTTTCCAACACTCAGGAAGGATTTAGGATTCAGAAATGAAGACAAACTAGGAAAAAAAAATATATAACAGATAACTTAATAGAAAGGTAAGCTGTAAAGAGGAAAGCTTTTTTTTTTTTTTTAATAAAAAAAGATGTAAAAGGTTGAAGAGAATGTGAGGGATACAGAAGATAGGCTGGACTTGAACACAAATACAGGAAAAAACTTTGAAGAAGGAAATCAAGGCAGTGAACAGAACAGGAAGAATGAGGCCCAGATAATGTCTTGAGATTTTACTAAGCCTTTAAATGCCCAACAATCCTAATGCTTCTTAAGCTCTTTCAGTGTGCAGAAGGAGAACTTCCAAACCAGTTTCATGAAGCAAGTATACTCTGATCCCTAAACTTGAGAAAGGTCGCACAAGATAGAAAACTCGCAATATCATCTGTCATTTATTAATATTGATGCAGAAATTATACACTGATATTAGTAAACATGGAGGGCGTCCAAGATGGTGGTGTAGGAGAATCATGAACTCACCTTCTCCCACACACCACAGCTACATATGGATTATTTCTCTCTGGAAAAGATCTTGAAACTGGCTGAACTGCTCCACAACAAATAAAATGACCCCATTGAGACTTATAGGACAGGCAGAAGCACAGGCTGGCAACCCCCCCCCCCCGCCCCACCTCCCCTGCCCACCCCAGCTCACGGACATGAAATTGGGAGGGATCTCACCAGACAGGTGCTTCTCCTGGAGGAGTGAGGATCTGCAATCTGACCTCTGGGACCTGCAGGGGGAAGATGAGCCCCTTGAAAGTCTGGCCTGGAAAACTGTGGAGGTCCCAGAATTCTATAAGAAGCTACGATTCCCCTCTTGGAGTATTTGCATGTAGTCCTGTTTGCCCCCAGGGCCAGCGAGCAAACAGTGCGTTGGAAAGTGCCTAGACTATATGTGAGGGAGATTGATTTGCTGACCTGGGGGTATTGGCTGGAGGGGCAGGGGCCAGTTCAGACTCTCCCCCCAAAACAGAGGTATGTGCAGATGCTGTTGCTGCACTGTCCATGCAGCCTGCTAAGCACGGGTGGATGAGCTTGGACACGGCACCTTTGTACCACGTTGCTGGGATGGAACCAGGTAAGCAGTCATAGCAGTTGCTCAGGCCAGAGAGTGCATGTGATGGCAATGTTTTCCCATTCCCTGGCTGCAGGGGGCAAGTGCGAGTGGTCATGGAGTTCTCTCACTTCCTGGTGAAAGGCTGCAAGTGTGGGCAGTTCCCATACTCCGCTACCCGCTGGCCAGAGCTGGTGAGCGTGAACGGTCACAGCATTCTTCCACTCTCAGTCTAAAGCTGTGTGCAGACGCTGGCAAAGCACTCTCCCCCTGTGTTTCTGAAGCCCGTAGGCACAGGCATTCAAGACATTTCACATTACTTTTCCGAGATCAGCAAGCGTGCGCTGCCCCCTGCACTCTCCAGCTGCCTTGACAGCAAGGAAAGACAGGGGTCGGCAGGCCACTTCCCCCAGGGCACCACAAAGACAGACTGAAACAATCCCAGTCTTCCTGTGAAAGAGGCCTATTAGCCTGGAGCTTCAGCTTGAGGGACAGGCTTCAGGTTTCCCACACATCTGGAGCTTAAGTAGGGGGATAGAGTCCTTGTGTACCCCTTTGGCCTCACTACAGGTTAGTAAGACTTCCCAGAAAGGGGATTATACACTCATGTGGAGCTCCAATTTTTGCAACTTCACTCAGAGGACACCTTCAGATCTCCAGTCTGGAGGCCACAGGGATCATGATTTTGGCCCCACAGGATTGTATATATATTCATACTTCAAAAACTGCTACCTGAGCATCTGCCTTCCAGTCAGCCTGAAACTAGATGGTAAATGGGATTCTTCCCCTTGGATCACTGACAGGTCTTGGCACACTCTCAACAATGGGGGTATATCAAGAATAAATCAAGCAGTTTAGATAGTCACAAAAGTTGGGAAACAACGAAGAGCTAGAGGAAGGTTGAATGAGAAAGATTATCACTTATGCAAGACCAGCTTTCAAGGCTGAGAGAGATAGCTGTCTTCATGCACAGAAACACAAGAGAGTTGGCCAAAATGGAGAAACAAATATGTTTCAAATGAAAGCACAAGAAACAACAAAACCTCAGAAAAAGACCACAATGACACAGAGATCAGTAATCTACCTGATAATTAAAAGTAATGGTCATAAAGATGCTCCCCAAACTCAGGAGAAAAAAAGATGAACACAGATCTTCGAGAAAAAAACATCATAAAGTACTGAACAAAAGTCACAGAGCTGAAGAATACAGTAACTGAACTGAAAAGTACACTGAGGGGTTCAACAGCAGACTGGATGAAATAGAAGAATGGATCGGTGAACTTGAATATAAAGCTATGAACTCTCAGACATAGCACCTGAAGGAAAAAGAATTAAAAAAAAAAAAGATAAGGGACTTCTGGTATGACATCAAGCAGAATTACATTTTCAATTAGGGGGTCCCAGAAGGAGACAAAAAAGAGAAAGAGGCAGAAAACTTATTTGAAGAATTAATGGCAGAAATTTTTCTCAACCTAGGGAAGGAAAGAGACATTCAGGTCCAGGAAGCCCAGAGTTCCAAATAAGAACCTAAAGAGAGCCACGCCAAGACCATTAGGATTAAAAGGTCAAAAGTTAAAGGTAGAGAATCTTAAAAGCAGCAAAACATATCATTACATACAAGGGAAACCCCATAAGGATATCAGCAGATTTCTCAGAAGTTTGCAGGCCAGAAGGGAGTGGGATGACATATTCAAAGTGCTGAAAGGAAGAACTTTCAACAAAGAATACTTGACCTACCAAGGTTATCATTCAGATTTCAGGAGAGATAGTTTTCCAGACAAGCAAAAGGTGAAGGAGTTCATCACTACTCAACTGGCCTTGTAAGAAATATTAAAGGGACTTCTTTAAGCTTTGGAAAGAAATGGCACTAATTAACAAAGCATATGAAAGTAAAATCTCACTGGAAAAGGTAAATATATAGTAAGGATAGTGGATTAATCACTTATAAAGCTACTAAGAAGGTTAAAAAGATAAACGTAGTAAAATTAACTAAAACCAGCAATAAGGGATACATGAAATAAAAACAGTATAAAAAGTGACATTGAAAACATTAAATGGTAGAAATAAAAATGTAGGTGTATAATGTGTTCAAATTTAGGTTGTTATCAATTTAAAAAGACGATTATATACATAGGATGATATATATGAATCTTAATGGTAACCACAAAACAAAAACTTACATACACAAAAGAAAATGAGTAAAGAATCTAAGAATAACACTAAAGAAAGTCATCAAAACACAAAGGGATAGAGAAAGAGAAAGCAGCAACAGAGAGGAACTACAAAAACAGCCAGAAAAAAATATGAACAAAATGGTAGTAAGTATATACAATGATTACTTTATTATTATTTTTTTTATCAATGATTACTTTAAATGTAAATAGACTAAATTCTCCAAATAATAGATACAGAGTGGCTGAATGAAAAAGAAAAAAACAAAACAAAACAAAACAAAACAAAAGATCTGTATACTGACTACAAGAGAATTACTCCAGAAATAAGGACATACACAGATTGGAAGTGGAGGGATGGAAAAAGATATTCCATGCAATTGGCAATGAAAAGAAAGCTGGGTAGCTTTAATCATATCAGACAAAACAGACTTTAAAACAAAAACTGTAATAAAAGACACAGAGGAACTACCTAATAATAAAGAGGTAAATCTAGCAAGAAGATACAACATTTATAAATATATATCCACCCAGAATAAGAGCGCCAAAATATATAAAGCAAGTATTAACAGACCTAAAGGGAGAAATTGGCAGCGATACAATAATAGTAGGGAGTTTTAATACCGTATTTACGTTAATGGATAGATCATCCAGGCAGAAAATTAATAAGAAAATACTGGTCTTAACACAGTAGACCAGATGGATTTATTATATACATACAGAACATTCCATCCCAAAGCAGTAGAATGCACATTCTTCTCAAATGCACATAGAATATTCTCCAGGATTGATCACATGTTAGACCACAAAACAAATCACAATAAATTCAAGAAGTTTGAAACTATATCAAGCATCTTTTCTGATCACAATGGTATGACACTAGAAATCAGTTACAAGAAGAAAACTGGAAAACTACAAATAGGAGGAGGTTAAACAATATGTTACCAAAAATTACTAAGTCCTGGAAGAAATCAAAGGAGAAATAAAAAAAAAAATACATAGAGACAAGTGAAAAAAGAAATATGAGAAATCAATGGGATGTAGCAAAAGTGATTCTAAGGGGGAAGTTAATAGCAACACAGGCCTACTTCAAGAAACAAGAGAAATCTCAAACAATTTAACATTACACTTAAAGAATTAGAAAAAGGACAAATCCCAAAGTTAGAAGGAGGGACATAATAAAGATCAGAATGGAAATATATGAAATAGAGACTAAAAGGACAGCAGAAAAGATCAATGAAACTAAGAGCTGGTTCTCTGAAAAGATAAACAAAATCAAACAACCTTTAGCTGGACTCACCAAGAAAAAAAGAGGGCACAAATATATAAAGTCAGAAATTAAAGAGAAGTTACAATTGATAACCACAGAAATACAAAGGATCAGGACAGACTGTCATAAACAATTATATGCCAACAATATCGAAAAACCTTGAAAAAATGGATAAATTCCTAGAAATTTACAGTCTTTCAAGACTGAATATGATGAAATAGACAATCTGAGTAGGTGAATTACTAGTAAGGAGATTGAATCATTAATTAAAACTTCCCAACAAATATCTAGGACCAGATGGCTTCACTGGTGAATTCCAGCAAACATTCAAAGATTTGTATTTATTCTTCCCAAACTATTCCCCAAAATTGAGGGGGAGCGAATGCATCCAAACTCATTTTATCAGGCCAGTATTACCCTGATACCAAAACCAGAAAAAGATGGGGGGCAGGGGGGAGCCAAGAGAAAAGAATAGAAAAGGAAAAGGAAGAAAATTACAGATCAGTATCTCTGATGAAGATATACACAGCAATCATCAACAAAATATTAGCAAACTAAATTCAATGATACATTAAAAATATTACACCATGATCAGGTGGGATTTATTCCAGCCAGGGATGCCAGGATGGTTCAACATACAATCATTCAATGTGATAACCATATTAACTGAATGAAAAATAAAAATCATATGAGCATCTCAATAGATGCAGAAAAAGCATTTGACAAAATTCAACATCTATTTGTGATTAAAAAAACAATCAACAAAGTGCGTACATGGGGAAAATACCTTAACATAATAAAGGCCATATATGACAGACCTACATCTGGAAGCTTTTTCTAAGATTAGAAATAAAACAAGGATGCTTACTATTCCCACTTATATTCAACATGGTATTGGAAGTCCTACCTACAGCAATTAGTCAAGAGAAGGGCATACAAATTGGAAAGGGAGAAGTAAAACTCACTATTTACAGGTGACAAGATACCATTTATAAAAAAAATTGTTAGAACTAATAAATGAATTCAGTAAAGTTTCAGGTTACAAAATTAATATACAGAAATGTTTTTTTCTATACGGTAATAACAAACAATCAGAAAGAAGTAAAAAAATCCCATTTACAATTGCATCAAAAACAGTAAAATACCTAGGGTAACTTTAACCAAAAAAGGTAAAAGATCTAAACATTGAAAACTATAAAACATTGATCAAAGAAGTTGAAGAAGACACAAAAAATAGATCTTCATGCTCATGGATTGGAAAAATTAATATTGTCAAAATGTCCATACAATCCAAAGCAATCTAGAGATTAAACGCAATTGTTATCAGAATTCCAATGGCAATTTCTTTATAGAACTAGAACAAATAATTCTAAAATTCTTATGGAACTACAAAAGGCCTAAAATAGCCAAAAACATCTTGATAAAGAAGAAAAAAGTCAGAGGTATCATTTTGCCTGATTTCAAAGTTACCCTACAAAGCTATAGCAATCCAAACAATATGGTATGTATATAAACAGACACAGAGATGCATGGTACAAAATAGAGATCCCAGAAATAAACCTATGCATATATGGCCAATTAATTTGTGAGAAAGGAGGCAAGAATATAAAAAGGGGGAAAGGACAGTGTCTCCAATAAGTGGTGTTGGGAAAACTGTACAGCTGTTTGCAAAAGAATGAAACTGGACCACTGTCTTATACACAGAAATAACTCAAAATGGATTAAAGACTTGAATATAAGACCTGAAACTGTAAAACTCCTAAAAGAAAACATAGGCCATAAGCTCCTTGACATTGGTTTTGCAATATATACATATATTTTTGGATCTGACTCCAGATGCAAGAGAAACAAAAGTGAAAATAAGCAAATGGCACAACATCAAACCAAAAAGCTTCTGCACATTGAGGGAACCATCAACAAAATGAAAAGGCAACCTGGTGAATAGGAGAAGGTATTTGCAAATTATGTATCTAATAAGGGGTTATTATCCAAAATATATAAAGAACTTCTATAACTCAATATCAAATAAACAAAAACCCAAATCCTATTAAAATGGGCAGGGGAACTGAATAGACATTTTTCTAAAGAAGACATACATATGGCCAGCAGACATATGAAAAGATTGTCAACATCACTATCATCAGGGAAATGCAAAAAAAAAAAAATGACAGAGATATCACCTTACACCTGTCAGATTGCCTATTATTAGAAAGAAAGAAAGAAAGAAAGAAAGAAAGAAAGAAAGAAAGGAAGGAGAAAGGAAAGGAAAAGGGAGAAAAGCAGGTGTTGATGAAGATGTGGAGAAAAAGGAACCCTCATGCACTGTTGGTGAGAATGTAAATTGGTGCAACCACTATAAAAAATAGTATGGAGGCTCCTCAAAATATTAAAAATAGAGCTACCATGTGATCGAGCAATTCTACTTCTGGTTATCTACCCAAAGAAAATGAGAACATGAATTGAAAAAGACATGTGCACTCCTGTGTTCTTTGCAGCATTATTTACCATAGCTAAGATGTGGAATCCACCTTGTCCATCAATGGGTGGATGAATGGGCAAAGATGTGGTATATATACATATATAGTGGAATACTGATTATCATAAAAAGGAATGAATTTTTACCATTTGCTACAATATGAATGGACCTTCAGAGGCTTCATTCACTTTTTGCTTTATTCACATTGACATCCGGTGTTAATAAGCTTCTTTGCCATCATCACACACAGGAAGTTGTAATGATGTTGACCCCGACCCCATGATTTCCAGAATACTATTTGAGGAATTTTGGCCTGATGTTAGTTTCAGGTAACTAATATCCACCACAGGTTCAGATTGAGAAATTTGATGCTTCTTCTAATCTGCCAAAAACCCCAGTTGACTTGCTAATAATACTATAGAGTGTATTCAAATAAGTCAGCAAACATTACAAAATGTATAAATTTAATGTAGAAAAAACTGAGTGACTTAAAAATGCAAAAAACCTAAAATATTATTTGCTACGAGTGTAAATAAAAACAATAGGGGAGAGGATGAAAGTTTATATCCAACAGAATTTTCTCTGCATGGTGTATACATGCACTCTCTATGAAGTTAGACTCCAGTGTTAATGATTTGGCCAAAGCTTTCTGCTTTTGGTAGTGGCAGACTAGGAAATACGAGCCAGCTTTCACACACAGAAGCTGAAGTATCTAGAAAAATGTAAGGCAAACCAAATCTACCTGCTTGAAGGTACAGAAAAGAGTTCACAATGTAGTAGAGTCTAGGAGAGATAAGTATCCAGAGAAATCCAACATTTCCTATCACTTTGCCACTGGGGTTAATTACTGATTCCAGAAGCCAAGCTGCATAACATGTGCAGCGTTTTATTTGTTGAGGCAATCCCAAGGATGTACCCAGTTGCAAGTGCAAGAGAAGTAGACTTCACCTTTTGCTAGGGGAAGGGCAGGGTATTAAAAGAGCACACAGAATGAAAATATTATTACATTCATTTCTGGAAAATACAGTCTGTTAGAGAAGGTCAATGGAGTTAAAGTGTCCAGAGTCTGCAGAGTGTTCAGAGGGACACCTGGGTGGCTCAGTCAGATTTCGGCTCCAGTCATGATCTCACGAACCCATGAGACCCATGTCCATGCTCAGCATGGAGGCTGCTTAAGATTCTCTCTCTCTTTCTCTCTCTCTCTGTATGCCCCTCCCCGACTTGCTCTCTTTTTCAAAAAAAAAAAAAAAAAAAAAATTGAAAAGCAGTAGTACCCATTAACACTGGACTTTGAAAACTCAGGGCTGCATATGTAATCATTAAGGTGA
Source organism: Acinonyx jubatus (assembly GCF_027475565.1). NCBI lineage: Eukaryota > Metazoa > Chordata > Mammalia > Carnivora > Felidae > Acinonyx > Acinonyx jubatus. The sequence goes on from NC_069390.1 coordinate 107,294,547, forward strand.
CCAGTGGAAGAACCATCGAAGAAGTGTGTATCACTATGCAGCTAATAGACAGGGATGTGTAGTAACAGAAGACAAAAAAAGACAAAGCAAATATAGAACACATGGTTGAAGAAAAAAAAAACCCTATGGTAAAATGGCAGTTTTAAATCTATACCATCAAGAAAGATTATCATTCTGTATTTTAAAAGTCAACCACCAAATCTGACCAATTTTCTGTGAAATCTGGCACTGAGAAAGGTCATGGTTTGTGTTTTGCAATCTGGTCTCCTTCCATCTCTCACGGTTTGTTAATTCAGTAAGGGTCGAGTCAAATTAGAGACTATTTACTGAGTGCTATAAACAACAGACCGTGTTGAGCAGAGTGGACGTGTGAAGAAGAGTAAAATGGGCTTTTTATCCTCAAGGAGATTAAAGTTTTAAGATGTTAAATTATGGGGCGCCTGGGTGGCTCAGTCAGTTGAGCGTCTGACATCAGCTCAGGTCATGATCTTGCGGTCCGTGAGTTCGAGCCCCGCATCAGGCTCTGTGCTGACAGCTCAGAGCCTGGAGCCTGTTTCAGGTTCTGTGTCTCCCTCTCTCTCTGACCCTCCCCTGTTCATGCTCTGTCTCTCTCTATCTCAAAAATAAATAAACGTTAAAAAAAATTAAAAAAAATTTCGGAAATCTCGTGAGTCTAAGTAATTATGGCCTTCTCCTATCAGTATTGTGGCATTAGTGCAGATGTTAAGAAAGAAGATAACCTACTTGAAGTAGTGTTTTAAGAAATTAACCTGGAAGGGAGTAAGTAAAATTCAGGTAGATCATTTACAAGGTCTAGCACTCATCTTGTTACAGTAAAATAAGGGCTGGGACTTTTGGTCACACATTTCAGGGGCATATCAATGTAGAGTTGAAGGAACAGTGTTACTAAAGTAACAACAAGGAAAAGAGTTCTAGGTCTCTTTCAGAGATACTTCTCTATGCATCTTTGGTACATGCACCATTTTCTTTTCTGTCAGCTTCTATGGTCCCATGGTAACCATAAAGAGTAGGAGTTAAATTAAATCACTAACACTCTTTCCTTCCTTTTATCTCTGTATTTTTATATCATTAGAATGGATCACTGGATCAATGGATATAGTACTTGAGAGAGAATCCATGAATTAATGCCCTCAACACAATGGTAGAGAGTCAGCTTTTGGACAGAAAAGGTCATTCCTTCCCTGAGTTAGACGTACTCAGAAACTCTTGGTCCCTTAAACACCTTGATAAAAATTGATGAAACTTTGGAGTCTTGCAGCAGTAATTTTCAAATATCACAGTCTCTACTAGTAAAAAGTGCATTTATTTCTTGATGATTTATCAGTATCTCTGGGCTCCAGAATGATCATCTGGAATATATAAATCTTTGTGAAATATGTAGTCATGGAATTTATTGCATAGTTAATACTTTTCATCAATCTTACCTTTCAAATTGGTAGTCTCCATTTAGAAACATTTTAATGATAAACAGTAAAATATGCCAACCTTCCTATTAGTTATCTTTTTTGTCTGTACCTCTGAATGTTAAAAAGTGTTGATCATTATTTACACAGTGATATTTCATTGTAGTTACTATCGTATAGTTCAGCTCAATGTCAGACTTCCCACTGGATGCACTGTACAAGTCAGTAAATGAATATCATTATATGTATTTTTGGTTTTTAAATGAAAGTATTGTAGCAGCAAGGAAAATGCAACCCACTTCAATTTATTTACTTGTTTGTTTTTTTTTTTTTTAACTAATACAGGAAGTTGTATATGGAGCATTGTAAAGAAAAAGATTTTGGAGTAGTGTGGTCGTGTGTTAATTGTGTGGCTTTATGCACATTATTTAAATGCTCTGTTGTACTTACTCTGAGACAGGCATTGTGCGAGGCTCTGGGAATGGAACACAAAAAAGGTAGAATCTGGCTCTAAGCTGATTAGAGTTTCATGAAAGTGGAGGTGGGACGAGAAAAACATCACAAAATTGTTGAAATGAAATGAGTTTATGTATACCCAGTGCACAGATAAGTGCCGGGTAACAGAGACAAGGTTGTAAATACTGGTTTTCCCTTTCCAGATGTTCCCTATTTGTCTTCTTTACGGAAGACCTGATACCATACAGTGACATTTTATCATAATACCAAACTGCATTGGTGACTGGAGTTTGGCTGAGCATGGTCTTATTTGGGTCAAGGTGAGAGTTTGAACTGTTCTCTATATATGCTCTCTTCTTAATATGCAACTTGGGTTTCACAGCAGAAAACAGTTTTTCATATTCTAATAAAATGTCCTGTGCTTACTTGAATTTAACAAATTAACCATCTCTCTCTTTTTAAAATATAACTCAAGGGAATGAGGAACAAGGCATTGTTGAGATGTATTATTAGCTGGCATAATTTTTTAGAATTTCTGTACAATGACACAGTGTTGGTAATACTCAGAGGATCTTACTTTTCTAGTAAGTAGGAAATACACTGCTCATTTTTAGACCTTACTTAAATATTCTAAGCTATTATGGTCTGTTAAGATTCATCTTTCAATTTTTTTTAAATCTTTATTTTTTGAGATAGAGACAGAGTGTGAGCAGGGGGAGGAACAGAGAGAGAAGGAGACACAGAATCTGAAGCAGGCTCCAGGTCCTGAGCTGTCAGCACAGAGCCATACATGGGGCTCAAACTCACGAACCGTGAGATCATGACCTGAGCAGAAGTCGGACGCTCAACCGACTGAGCCACCCAGGCACCCCAAGATTCATCTTTAAATACTCTAAATGAGAACCAAATGGACCAAATCAGCACATCACTGATCAAGGAATTCAATGCCCACAGAAGCATATGATATTATATAAAAAGACAAAGACTATTTTTTTCCCAAGGGGGTTTACTATAATTTAATCTTATGAATTCTTTGAATTCAAAGAGCTATCTCTAATAAAACATGTTCTCTGAAGAGATTTTACATGGTGGTAATGACATTCTGCTCTTCCAGATACTTACTTATCTGGAAGTTGTACTTGACATATGCCTGGGCCCAAAAGGAGCTGGACAGACATATAGAAATACAAAGTACTTGAAAATGCAGTTTGCGGTAAAGAATAGAGTTCATTCAATTGGAGCACAAGAAAGCATGAAGTAACTGAAAGTGCATATTTAACTTTTCTCTACCATATCTACTTAAATACCTTCCTTTCTGAACAAATATTTTACTCTTTAAATGCATGCTAATTGAACACAATTATATGGAATATTGTTGAAGTCACTTATTAGCAACATCTTAAGGGCTGAGTTTCTGGAATCTAAAATGGCAAGCAAAAAGTAGTGAATGGTGGGATTGCCTGCATTTTTGTGCTGAGCATTTGGTTTCCCTCTCCAGACAAGTATTTCTAGGAGTTAATTTTTTAAAAATTCACTTTATATACATACACAAACGAGTAATATTTCATTGGAAAACTCTGGTGGGTATGTCTTTAACCAAATGATCAAAGTTAGCATTTCCACCATGATGGGATAAAATGGCTTTCTTTTCCCCCAGTGGGATGCACTGGGAAGTTCACAACATGACCTCTGTCATATTCCAACAAAAGGATGTTTCGCTTGAATCTTCTCATCAGGAAACAGTCCAGATTTTGAGGCATACTGTAAAAGAAGTGGTTGGTGCTCTTACATTGTCAATGACACAAAGGGGCTGGTGAGCTGATTAGGTTAGAGGAGACTAAAGAAATTTGCCAACTAAATGCAAATATGTGTGCTTCCTGATTAATACCTGGAGAAGAACAAGAAAATAAGAAGAAAACCACCACAAAGGAACAGTTGACCTAATTTGATTTTGGGACAATTGGCAAAGTTTGAATGGGGACTGTATCTTGGATACTAGTTCTTTATTCACGTTAAATTTCCTGAGTGTAATCATTGTGTTGTGTTGTGTAGGTGAATATCTTTGTTCTTTGGAGATGCCTACTGAAGTATTTAGGGATGAAAGGTCAGAGTCTGCAAGCAGCTCTCAAATGGTTGGGTGGGAAATATGTATATAAAGAGATAAACACGGCAAAATGCTAAAACCAGTGAATCTAGGGGAATAGCAAACAGGGATTTCATGTATTATTCTTGCAACTCTCTTAATTGTGTGAAAATTTTCAAAATAAAAATTTGCACCTGCAAAAAAAATGGATATACAAATTGGAGAGAAAATTAGGTTGGATGAATAATATAGAGTGAGTCCAGTTGTGACCAATCATATCGGACCCAATTCTTATTTTCATAATAAATATTTTTAACACCATCTTTACTATCTGGATGAAATCCATAGATTATATAACCTAATATAAAATTTTAAACTTCAATGGAATGACCTACTGTAATAGAACAAAAGATTGTGTTCTTCATTGGCTTAATGTTTGGGCACAATTACAGTGTTGTCCTCCTAGATTTCCAGATTTTCCCCTAGGGGGTGGTACTGCCCCTGGTTGTGACACCTGGGTTAATTATTTGCTAGTGTAGCAGGGATATTATCCTGAGACATCACTGTGATTAAAACATGACTGTGTGTGTTTGCTGAATGGGTAAGAAGGCCCAGGAGACATCAATCTGTATTCCATTAATTTGCCTGAAGGTTTTGAGTTTTGGGGCTCCATTGGGAAGAGAATTAGTGGATTTCTGAGTTACAGGTGAAGTATGAAAAGTCCTGTAAGGTGTCTGTTTTCTCACTCGGTTCCCATAGATTTTGTTTAAGCCCTATGGAGGAATAAGGTTCTAGGCAAAAGCTAAAGAAGCTGTGTTTTTTTTAGGGTTTCTGAGGAAGATGTAGACAGTGTATATTTGTGTGTTGATATGTTGACAACACAGCTGAATGCAATTTATTTTGTTTCTCTTGGTTCTTTAAAATTTATACAGAGGAGGAAGTTTTTTCCATACCCCTGGATGAAACCTGGACTGGTTCATTGCTCTCTTGATTAGTATTTGGTAACTAATATTTAAGGTTAGTTAACTCTTAGTTGCCCTGATTCCATAGTTTAAAATGTTCAATCCAATATGTTAGAAAACTCTTCATTGCAAGATATAGACTCCCTGTTCTCCAGTTAGGGCCTGTAGTGGGTAGGCACCTACCCTCTCTGAAAGAGGGAATAGTTGACTTCTCCTTGATCTCCCTGCCCCCGCCCTCCCTTCACTAGCTACTCTTACTACTGATTCCTCCTGATGGAGTTGGAATTTGCAGTGGGAAAGGGTAACGCAGGCTGGAGAGTTTCAGTAAATAGGTCTTAAGGTGACTTTGGGCTCTCTGAGTCTGGCAGATGTAGAACATTGACTGTCCTATGCCTGCATTGTTGGCATTTCAGAGGTTCTCCTGCTGGGCTGTCCTGGTTGTGAGGTGTGTAATGAACTCTCTTCTTTCATTGTCACTTGTCTATGAGCCCTAGTGTTCTGGCAGGCTTCCTACTAGCTCTCTGTCCCATTGGGGCCCACATTTGGTTCATGGATAACATTCCTGAATTCATTGACTCATAAAAGTGATGAGGGAAGGGCAACACAACTGTGCTTACCTTGCTCCTATAATTGAAGTGTCCAGCTGGTCACATTGCAATGGACAAGAACCCATTAGGTTTCTCAGGCAGGTGTCACACTCTAGTCCATTGTTTGTTCTCATCTTTGGAAAATACCTGCCAAGTTTTCCAGGTGATCCCACTGAAAGTCTTCTCTGCAGACTAGATGAAGGAAATAGAGATGCCCTTCCCCCCCTCTGCTTTGGGGAATTGGTGGTTCTCACAATAGTCTGTTGCTCTACTTTCACAAATCTTCTCTGACTAGTCAATACCTGTTGTAACACATGACTTTGGAATTTTATATCTTTTTTATTGTAGAGTCTCCGTGGAAACTCCCAGCTGAACATTCCATTCTTCTTGGGGTCCCAGGTAACAGTGCAGGGGGGCAAGCAGGCTAGATGTTGGAGAGTCATGTCTGAATTTGACTTTGGATTCCACCGCTCGTTTTGTGATCTTGGCCAAGTTACTTAACCTATTAGTAAAATAAAGGTAACATATGCTAATTGGAAGTAAGTGAGATACTCTGTGTAAATCATTTAGGCTGGGGCACAGCGAGTGCTCAGTAACTTGTGTAGTTATTACCAGCATCCTTTCCATTTATGTGTAGAACAAAGTGCTGCTCTAATGCCTTCAGAGTCAGCAGATTTGAGGACATCAGAAGATATTTACTTGAAATGAACATCAGCATTCCAATGGGAGGCATCCAACACTGTAGCAACAATGAGGCACCTTCTGTGGCTTCATAGGTAGCAGACATTAACAGGATCTGGAGTAGGAGAGGTGATAAACTGGACTCTATCTATGAGATTCCCCTGGAGACTCCTAGATGCGACCTGGTGAGACTTAGCAGGAACAGAAGTCCTCCATGACCTTTCTGTGGGAAATCCCAGTGAAATCTGTGTTGAGACTGATAAAGTGAGCCCATCAGCCAAATAACTCGAAGTGAAGAGCAGAGCTTTCTTAAGGCATAAGATTGTATTTTCTTTTGTTAAGAGAGAAATACTGAAATGGTAAAAATGTGTTCAGCTGCAAGTAGAAGGATACCTAACTAACGAACAGTGAATTATGAAATAAAAACTTTTAATAATCTCATATAACAAGATATCTTGGGCAGGCAACTGCTGTGTTGGTTAGCTGATTCCAAATTGTTATGGCAAGTGTCTCTACACTCTCTGCAGTTCTTTTAGACTTCCATCCTGGTCACAAAATGTGACCAGGTCTTTTGTTTGTTTGTTTGTTTGTTTTTGCCTTTCTAGGCATCAGGTCTACGTTGAAAGCAGGAATAAATGGGAAAAGTTGGTATCAGTCATCAAGATGATGTTCTTTCATCAAGAATGCTAACATTTTATAGAGTCACCCTGTACCCCCTAAAACCCCTGCTTGCATCTCATTCACCAGGATGGCATCACAAGGCCACCGCCATGAACCACAGGGGAGATTGAGAAAGCCTCTTGGAACAGATGTCGTGTTAAGCAACCAACAGAATCGCCCACAAATACCATCACCTTCCTTTGAGTGTGAGCATCATTCTAGATCTTTCCAAAGATCAAAAGCACAGAAAATTTGGACAGGTTTCAGATATTTTCCAAGAACTTTAAGATAAATATAGACAGAAACTTTGAGAAGAAAATAGACATGGAGCTACAATTTAGAAATTCCAGAAGAAGAGGCTGAGGTGGGTGAAGGGTAAATTAAATAGTGGCACATATTCTCTGAAATGAAGAAAGATTATGAGAGCAAAAGACCTCCCCAAGTATGAGTTAGAATTAACAAATATCTTAGCCCATAGTTGATATTTTTGAATTTCAAGTTTTAACTAAAAATGTCTAAAATCATCCAGGCAAAGGAAGTGTATTACCAACAAGGAAGAGGGATAATATTCTCCACAGTATTAAAGGTTAGAAAACTGAAACAGCTACAGACTTCTGAGGAGAAATTGATTCAATAATTCTAAGTTCAAAGGCTTCACAAACCTTTTTCATACATGCAAGGCTTTTAAGTAGTTCACTTCCGTACTTTCATTACAGATATGACCTCAAAAGTGTTTTCAGGTTGAGAAAGAAATGCACAAAAAAAGACAATGAGGGGTGCCAGGTGGCTCCGTCACTAGAGCGTGCAACTCTTGATCTTAGGGTTGTGGGTGTGAACCCCACATTGGGTATAGACATTACTTAAAAAATAGACAATGATAAGGCTTAATATGCAAAATATTATAAAGCAATGAAATTGTGAAAGTTAGAGATTATGTTTAAGTAACTTTTTGAATTTTTGTTTTGAAATTTATGACATTAATTAAATATTTTTCTATTTGAAAATACCGCATGTTATATAATGTAAATTAGTATTTACCTGATTAACATCTGAATTATTTGAAATAAAAAATATGGAGTAGGAGAATGGAAAACTTAAAATGTTAATCTTTAACCAATAAGTAGATAAATAATTGAAGAAAATTATTGATGTGGGTGTTCACAGACTTTGTCCTTTCCCCCAATCCACACAGGAAAATATTATCTTGCTTGCTGCATTTCCACTTGCCCTTTAATTGCCAAATTACCTCCTGTATTTTGATGATGTACAATGCGGACACTGGCAGGGGAGGATGGGTCCAGTGAATCTGAAGTAAGAGGGTAGAGTGAGGGAGATGGAGACATCAGAAGTTGCTCAGGATGGGGTGGATGAGTTGAAGTTTCTCCCTGCTTTAGGGCTGAATTGGTGAGTGAGGAGCTCAGGAGTGTGTGGACAACTAGACAACTGGCCAGATGAAGAAAGGATTGTAAGATGTATTCATGGGGGTTGTGTATCAGAACCTCCTCATGTCCTTTGACAGATGCAAGCAGAGGATGCAGTCTCCTTTTTAAGAGCATCGAATCTCAGAACACTGTTACCATTGTGATCAACTGTGCTTTGGGATACTTCCCAGAGCATGAAACACAAAGGTTGTAGCTCTAGCAGGGCTACTCTTGGGGGGCTTGTCCAACAGTGTGAACTGAGAGTACTCAGCTGAAACTTAGTATAACGTCATTGCTTTGTCACCTGAGTCAAGAGCACATTTTTATACCCAGCCCAAGAGCACCCTATTACCGTGGCTAACAGACTTTATGATGATAGTGGAGAGGAGGGCAGCTTTGATGGCAGCAGGGATAGCAACAAACACATCCTGGTGGGTAGGCTGAAATCCAGGTTGTCAATGATATTCTACTTGGGGTGGATGTACCAGATGCAGAACTAAACTTATACATGAGTTCACTAAATTGAGAAAGTCTAAAGGAATCCTTTAAGAAACAGTGCAATGAAAATTATGTTTTATCCCAATATCAATGGATATCCAATTTCTCAAGGAGATAGACCTCTGTGGCTCCTCAGAGGAGCCTAAGCCAGATGTGAATAACTCCAACCTTAGTTGACCAGATCCTCATGCCAGAACTAGATCCCATGGGGACATGGTGGTGGCATATAGACTGAATTTAGAAGCACTGGTAGGTTATTTGCCAGAAATGAAACGTGATACATCAAAGACTGAAGAAAAGGACTTTGCATCATGGTTAGAAAAAGTTCAAGGGTGAACAGAATCAGCCTCAGAAGGCTATCTCCACTGTGAGATTTCTTATGGGCATAAAGAGCTGAGCTTTATATACAGGTCAGCCTCATAGAGGATGACCATTGAGTGACATTTGTGAAACTCCGTGTGCTCCAGAGACTGGAACACATGGACCATCACTTCATCAGGGTTACAGATGCTGTTTTGTTTGGGATATTGATATGGAAGTGTATGTTCAAAGATTATCTAAATATTAAGATAATTGTGAGACAAAAATCCTTGAGGAGTCTCTCCTACTAGCTCCATCAGAACATTCCCAGGGTAAACTTTGACTTGGGTTCAGTTAAGCTCTGTGAAAATGATACCCACTGGGATTTCACGAGAAGAAACCAGAGAATGAATCCAAGAACTTTAAGTGCCAAGAAGGTAGAACCCAAATAAGAAGAAGACTTCATGTGGAGTTAAGCAGAAGGATGTTTCAGATCTGTGGGATCTGGTCAGCTTTGCATGTTGACGCTATGTGATGATCACCACATGAAAGGGTGTGGAAAACAAATGAAATATTTTTGAGATGAATAATGTTTAAATTGTTATGTGGTGTCAGTGATAATTTGCATTGATGCTTCCTCCTAGTTAATCTATATTGACAGAAATTGCACTATGAAATCCTAAAAATAGAATTTCAAAGTGAAATTCTAAAAAACTCTAAAAAATGGGTGCAGCCACCTGTTTTGTGTAGTGCTTACACACTCGAGCTTTGACTAGCTATAAAACTTGGGACAGTAAATCTCTTTGAGCCTCCATTTCCTCCTTTGTGAGCTGGAGATAATAATATCTACCTTACATATGGTGGTTAGCACACACACATCTCTGTCAACACACACAGGTATAGATGGATACACATATACATATAATGCATCTCACGTAATAAAGTGCTTAGGGAATGCTATTCTTTATTTATTTATTTATTTATTTTTAATTTTTTTTTTAATGTTTATTTATTTTTGAGACAGAGAGAGACAGAGCACGAAGGGGGTAGGGGCAGAGAGAGAGGGAGACACAGAATCGGAAGCAGGCTCCAGGCTCTGAGCCATCAGCCCAGAGCCTGACGCGGGCCTCGAACTCACAGACCGCAAGATCGTGACCTGAGGTGAAGTCAGATGCTTAACCGACTGCGCCACCCAGGCGCCCCAGGGAATGCTATTCTAATATAATGGTATTATTGTTGTAAGTATTGCATATTTGTAGACATAACAGCACTGAAGACATTGATCATACACGAAAGGAGATTTTACAAATAACAAATATCTCTTCCGAAAAAAAAAAACCAAGATTGGGGAATGGCATAGTTTTAGGGAAGATGAAGAGTGTGTATCAGGTGCAGATATGGATGGGTGATGATTTTGACCAGTAGGAGATTTAACAAGGTAAACTTGGACAAGATGGCCCTGGAACGGGACCTTGGAGGCAGGTGCCCTCTGCTGGAGAGGAGTAACAAATGCCAGCATGTGGGGAGGAGAAGGAAACTGAGGAAAGAGGATCCTATTTGGGCAAGAAGCATCCAAGCAGACAATAGAGATAGATTAGATGGCGACTTGAGCACAGTCCTGTGGAACTCAGTGAGGCTCCCAGTCAGGTGGCCCTCCCCTCCCAGCCCCCACCACCTCTGGTCCTGACTTTGGGCTCCCCCAACTTTTGGCGGACTTCCAGGTGGAATCTCACAGGAATCCCATATGTATTTTTTCCTTAAATCTAGCCTCTTTTTTTTAGTCTATGGGGTATTGTTCAGTTTCTAGGGGGTTTAATTCAACTTAGAGTCTCTCCACACGGTTTTGTAGTATCTTGTTATACACACATACCATACGTGTGTGTGTAGATGTAGGACATGTGTGAATATGCACATATATATTACCCTGTCATTTCTGGTGTTTGGTGAAAGACATAAAGAGTGTAGTATGTGTCCAGTTCACATCTTGAAACTGAGAGTCCTTTAATGAAGGCCTGTTATGCTGTGGTCATGACAGAAGCAAAACATGGGGCACAGGGGACAAGAATAAAGCAGGGAACAAGAAGGTGCCTCACAGTGTGTAACTGGAAAGTTAACGCTGGCAGTAAAGAGGTGGTTTTGTTCTTAATAAAGTGGCATTTTATAGTTGTAAAGAATCATAAGACACTAAGTTCTATACTAGAGCCTTCCACTTGCCATAGAACTCTGGGTACAAGTTTGTATTTTCATTTAGTGATTTTGCTTTTTAGAAGGAGAGAGAGATAGGACCCAACAAATCCATTTCCTGAAGAGACTAAAGTTAAGAGGAAAAGCTTTTCCAAGGACGCAGCCTGAATTCTGTTATGAAATCTCAGCAGAGTGAGCTGTTTCACCGAGGACTCCCAATTTAATCATTACCTCATTTGTCTCATGCTGAGTCTTTTGCTTCCACCTTTCTTCATTAGAAAAAGCAATCAATCTCTTAATTTTGTGGAGTTTTTAAATGAGTTCCATCTAGATCCATATCAAACGAACACAGGGAATCATACACATGATGCAAGAAGAGATAGTCAAAAGTAAAAACCCCTTGAAAGTATGAATTAAACCAATCTAACCTTAGGCTTTCCAGACAAGGTGACTCGATCTCTACAAAGACTTTTATTCTTCTCTTTGTCCTCACCTCTCAGATGGTTTTCTCACCCCAGATAATAGGAGGTCCTATAAATTTCTAACCCTCATTGCTATTAAGATTTATTAACATGACTATATGACAAAGGAATATCCCAACACCACTGGTTTCAATGTCTCTGCTCTAGGTACATGAATACTAACGTGGCTGATGAAAGTGCTAAACCTTGCAGTGGTGTTTGGCTTCGAAAACTAGGTTTGGGCCCAGCTCTCCTGAAACAGAAGCGTGATCATCATCATATCATGAGCATTTCGTGAGCTCATGCTCAACGTTGTCATGCATTGTTTCCCTTCATTTTAACAGTGACTCAAAATTAGGTAGATGCTCTGAATGCCCTTATATGAGGCCTTATTCTGCAGATGAAGGAACTGAGACTTGGAAAGAGAAGCGATTCAAGGCACACCAGGGCTAGCACCACCCAACTCCAGGGGGCACCATCACACCACAGCCGTAGAGCTGACCATTGCAGACTTTGCACAGTTCCACACAGTCGTGTGCTTCACAGCAGTGGTCCTGTTGGTAATGTGCAGGGTGATTGCTTAAACATTTTCCAGCAGGCTTCAAAGCTATCATTTAGAAGAAGTACTGTACTCCAAGGGTAAATGCTGGAATGAGTTCCTTTAATAAGTTCTCTTTGGGCTTATTTGGGACAAACCTGACGTATGCTTAATTCTCTATTGTTAATGGATGAAGTCTAGAAAATCTCACATTTTTGTTTTTTGTAACAGTTCCAAATGCTAGGATTTTAATTTATACATTTCATTTCAGCATATCTGGTGTAAGACCACTGAACCTTCTTTTTTAATTTAAAATTATGTATGTATGTATGTATGTATTTATAATATAACTTATTGTCAAGTTAGCTAATATACAATGAATGTATACAGTGTGCTCTTGTTTCAGGGGTAGATTCCCATGATTTATCGCTTACATACAACACCCAGTGCTCCTCCCAACAAGTGCCCTCCTCATTGCCCATCACCCATTTTTCCCTCTCCCATGCCCTGCCTCCCCCATCAATCCTCAGTTTGTTCTCTGTACTTAAGAGTCTCTTATGGGTTTGCCTCTGTCTCTGTTTGAAACTATATTTTCCCCTTCCCTTCCTCCATGATCTTCTGTTAAGTTTCTCTGCTTCCACATATATGTGAAAACATGGTATCTGTCTTTCTCTGACTGACTTATTTCACTCAGCATAATACCCTTCAGTTCTATCCATGTTGTTGCAAATGGCAGGATTTCATTCTTTCTCATTGTCAAGTAGTATTCCATTGAATATATAAACCACTTCTTCTTTATCCACTCATCTGTTGATGGACATTTGAGCTCTTTCCATAATTTGGCTACTGTTGAAAGTGTTGCTATAAACATTGGGGTACACGTGCCCCTATGCATCAGCACTTCTATAGCCTTTGGATAAATTCCTAGTAGTGCTATTGCTGGGTCATAGCGTAGTTCTATTTATAATTTTTTTGAGGAACCTCTATAGTTTTCCAGAGTGGCTGCACCAGTTTGCATTCCCACCAACAGTGCAAGAGTGTTCCCGTTTCTTCACATCCTCACCAACATCTGTTGTTTCCTGAGTTATTTTAGCCACTCTGACCGGTGTGAGGTGGTATCTCAGTGTGGTTTTGATTTGTATTTCCCTTAAGAGGAGTGATTTTGAGCATATTTTCATGTGTCTGTTGGCCATCTGGATGTCTTCTTTGGAAAAGTGTCTATTCATGTCTTCTGCCCGTTTCTTCACTGGATTATTTGTTTTTCTGGTGTTGAGTTTGGTAAGTTCTTTATAGATTTTGGATAATAACCTTTTATCTCATATGTCATTTGCAAATATCTTTTCCCATTCTGTCGGCTACCTTTTAGTTTTGCTGATTGTTTCCTTCACTGTGCAGAAGCCTTTTGTTTTGATGAGGTCCCAATAGTTCATTTTTGCTTTTGTTTCCCTTGCCTCCAGAGACATGTCAAGTAAGAAGTTGCTGTGGCTGAGGTCAAAGAGGTTATTGCCTCTTTTCTTCTCTAGGGTGTTGATGGTTTCCTGTCTCATGTTTAAGGACCGTTGAATCTTGAATTGACTGGAAGCATGCAGCGAGTATGTTCTTATAATTTATTCCATTACATGTCCCAGTTAACCATCTAAATCTTTGTGGGTTTTTTTTTGACTTTCACATTAAGCAAAATAGTCTACACGTTGCTGGTACAGCATTCATTATCTTTCAAAGCTAAGAATAGGCAATAAAGAGACTGGCATTTTAATTAGATACTTACCTTCACATACCTTCCAGCAACAGACTAACAAAACTGAATAATAGATGACTGTTTGGTCTGACTTCAGACATCCTCATCCCTCAATTGCATCATGACAGACCACACAGGAGTGCAGGATAAGAACAATTTTGTTCATTTTTTTTCTTAAACCATACCTTGCTCTTCTTTCCCTATAGTTATTCCAATTCACTCTGGTTTTCTGTTCTTCGAGCAGTGCAGTGATGCTTGTTGGCAGAGCACCTGCTATCTTTATACATAATCATTTTCTGAAACGCTGATGTTAGAAAATGAGATAATGGCATTCCAATTAGCCCAGCCTGTCCCTTTTTCTTCTTTGTCTCCCACACCTACAGGTGGGTGTTCAGGGCACTGGGTTTGGGCTGCCCTCCTAGAAAACTGGGACCAGATGGCACTAACCTCTCTTGGAGCGTGAATCTGAATAGAGGAATTCACAGGCTGCCACCTTGAGCCAACCGCTGTCAAACCTGGGCAGACTGTCAAATTGGATTGTCAGTTTAAGAAGGGTAAGTCAAGAGGGAGAATCTAGGTGGGAGACAATAGTGGAAAAGCCAGAAAACCAGGGCAACAGGTAATTGCTAGAGAATTTGAAGTAAATGGGGGGGGGGGGCAGATTCAGGAATTACTGAACCCTTGCTGTGACAGGGTTATAATTACAATGACAGACAAGATGTGGTGCTCTGTCCTCAGAAAAGCTCAGATAATAAGACAGCTACAATATGGGGTGACAGATGTTAGAACAGAGGTGTGCACAAGGTATTGCGAAGGAAATTAAACTACTTGAGGTGAATGGGAACGAGAGGACAGCCAGGGACCATGTAACAAGGAAGAAAATATGGCAACTGAGCTTGAAGGATCAACAGGACTTAAATAAGCAGAAAATAAGAGAGAACATTCTAGAAAGGGACATCCTACTGCAAATCCACAATGTTGTTCTACAGCCAGTGGAAGGGGAAGAGATCTCAAAATGGCTATAACCCAATGGAGATACAATAAATGATACTGGTGAGGTGGGAAGAAGCCAGGATGTACAGGGACATTCGGTTCCATACTCACAAGTTGTTCTATACTCACAATTCAGGTGGGTAATAGGAATCAGTAAAGATTTTAAGGTGGGGTAGAAAGATGATCAGATTTGTGTAGAAAAACCACTTTGGCACCCATGTGGAGGATGCCTCAGAAGGACCTGACATAAGAGAAGGGAGATTAGGGGCAGGGGCACCTGGGTGGCTCAATTGGTTAAGCGCCTGACCCTTGGTTTCAGCTCATGTCATGATCTCACAGTTTTGTGGGACTGAGCCCCTCCCCCCCCCCGTTGGGCTCTGCCCTGACAGTGTGGAGCTTACTTGGGATTCTCTCTCTCCCTCCCTCTGTCCCTTCTCCATTCATGCTCATGTGCGCGCGCTCTCTCTCTCTCTCAAAATAAGTAAATAAACATAAAAAATATTTAAAAAAAGAGAAGGGGGATTAATTTATAGGCACTTGTAATACAGTATATTTGAGAGATGAAAAGGACCTGGACCAAGAAAGTAGGTAAAAGATATATCTGAGAAATACTTTGGAAATAGAAACTTGAAAACAGATCATAGATGAGTACCAGATTTTAGATGGTTGGAGGGAACACAGGAGGAGAAACAATTTGAAAAGGGGAGATAAACCAAATGAATTTGGTTTTAGGTTTTCTGAATTTTGAGAGCTTTAGGACATTCAGGAGGGTAGTTCCAAAAGCAGAATGGACTTTAGGAGAGTGGTAATCCTGGAGATAAACCACCTGGGTTTACATGAGATCAATTTATATGATATAACATGAAATCAATTTACATGAGAGATGAGATATGCATTACACACACACACACACACACACACACACACACACATATATATATATATATACACATGAGGTATAAATATCTGAGATAAATTTAAATGAGATAAATCACCTGGATTTACATGACACATGGAGTGTTACCAACTCATGGATAGTAGTTGAATCCATAGCCTGGATGAGCTTAACCAAATTGATGTGGAATCAATTCTGGATATGTAATGTACAGCATGATGACTGCAGTTAGGTATTGCATATTTGAAAGTTGCTAAGGGAGTAGTTTTTTGTTTTTTTTTTTTGCTAAGAGAGTAGATCTTAAACGTTCTCATCACAAGGGAAAAAAAAACTTGTAGCTATATGAGACGATAGATGTTAACTAGGGGTAATCATTTCACAATATGTACCTATATCAAATCATTACGTTGTACCCCTTAAACTTACATAATATTATATGACAATTACATCTCAATGAAACTGGAAAAAAATGAAAAAAAAAAGCAACTAAACAAATAAAGCCCAAGGTCAAAGCCATGGGGAGCCCGAGTTAAAGGGGACAATGGGAAGGATATTGTCGTGAAAAGTGCATTGCCACGGAAGTGGTAAAACAGTGGCATTCAGTATTGCCCAAAGTACTTGAGGGTAAGTGACAGTTTGTAGAGCATTGTTATATTCAACAACAGTGATGTCAGAGCCTTCCAGTGGAGGGTCAATTTTGGGTTGGGGAGTGAATGAGAGGAAAAGAAATCAAGACTGTGACTATTCCATTTTTCTAGAAGCTTGACTTTAAAGGGAAAGAGAAAAAAGACTTAGCACAGCTGGATGAGACAGAAGGGTCATGTGTTATCTTTATATAACAGATAGCAGAATGGAAGCTCTGAGAAGTTGTGATTTGCCCAGGGTCAACCCCTGGTCAGTAGTGGAGCCAAAATGCAATCTGATTCTGAATTCCACCTGAGTAATTGCAGGATCATCTGTTGTAGTGGATATGGTCATAATCAGTGTAAATGAGACCGTGGTATATGTCATCTGGAAGAGGGTGGAGTAGGAAAAGGGAAGAATTATTTCCCCTGTTTGTCCGAATTGGTGAGATGTAGACAGGAAAACTTCATTTTAAGCCTCATTTGGCCTGTTTTCTTGGCTGGCTGTGGTTGCTCTGCCAGCCAACTCCTGCTTTCCTCTTTAGCTGTAGCCCTGACAGCCTTGTGCTCCTACTGTGATTTCAATTCATGACCTGACCAAGGATGATAAAAAGTAAATCGCATTCCCAAGTATATCCATAGTACAGGCCAATTACTTAGCTGCCCGAAATACTTTGTCATTTGGACGACATGCATTAAATAGAATCTTTCTTCCTTGATTGAATAAATGCAAATTGTTCAGTGTTTTCTTTAGGGATTAAAGCACCTGTCCTTGTGGTGATGCCCAGTCTGTTGGAGTCGGAGCAGCCATCTGCAGTAACGAGGATTATGTAACATCCCTTGCTTTCACGTAAAGATAAGCCTCCCATGCAGACTTGAGGAAACCAGATTCTATTCTGAAGTCAGATACTGTGAACTTGAGTCGGCATCTCTTGGCCCTCCTCACCAAGAACCTGGAATCTTAGAATCAGAATTAGATGCAGTGCCGGGGCACCTGGGTGGCTCAGTTGGTTAAGCATCTGACTCTTGATTTTGACTCAAGTCATGGTCCCAGTGTCGTGAGATTGAACCCTGTGTGGGGCTCTGTGCTGAGCATGGAGCCTGCTTAGGATTCTCTCTCTCTCTCTCTCTCTCTCTCTCTCTCTCTCTCTCTCTCTCTCTCTTTCTCTCTCTCACTCTCACTCTCTCTGCCCCTCGGCCCTGCTTTTGCATGCTTACTCTCTAAAATAAAAATGAAAAACAAAATTAGATGCAGTGCTTTGTGATACTTGGAGTCCAAGTTCACGTGGAAGATGGTATCCACCTTAGAAAGGATTAAGACAATAGAGTGTATTCATATACCTTGTGAATGAGCCTGGCCTGAGAATGGACTTTTGTCATAATTACTCAAACCCAAATATCTATTCCCTTTTTTTTTTAGAGAGAGAGAGAGAGAGAGCACATGTGCATGCATGAAGTGGGGGAAGGGCAGAGAGAGAGAGGGAGAGGGAGAGGGAGAATCCCAAGCAGGCTCCATGATGTCAGTTCAGAGCCTGATGCAGGGCTTGATCACACGACCCTGGGATCATGACCTGAGCTGAAATCAAGAATCGGTCATTCAACCAAGTGAGCTACCCAGATGCCCCCCAAATATCTATTCCTAAGTAGATTTGCCTCCTCCTGTAAGAAGTAGCAAGTTAAAAAATGATATTTATTGAAATAGATGCTAAAGCTTCTTAAGAGTGGGAATCCTGTCTTATGCTTGTTTCATAATAATAATAATATGGTTATGTGTAATAATTGCTATATCCCATAGATTAATGAATATTATGGGCCAGTACTTATTGTTCAGCTTATAGTCATGCCCAGTAAATAACTGTTGACTGGTTTCACCTCATTCTAAGTTCCTTAGTAAATTAACTGCAGTTTGTAAGTTGAACTAATGCCCCTTCCAACAGTACTAGCGAGCTTCAAAGAAAGCTGCCTTTAGGGTTTGTTGGCTGAAGAGCTCTTCCTAATATAATATGATGCATCCAGGAAGAAACAACAAAAATATGACAGTTTCCCTTCAACATTTTCCTTTTGTTTTTTTTGCCTGTTAGTTGGATTTACTATCCAGTTATATCTGATCACAGTGGGAGGCATAGGTGCAAATAAAGTAGATATGTGTGTGCTTTGTTTATTTTATACTCAGTTATTAAATGGCTTTATGAAATAAGAATTTAGCAATGGAAATATTGTCTTTTCTCTTTCTACATCCTGAAGTTCAGTCCTAGGCTGTCTTTCCCCATCACTTTGCATCTCTGCATATTAGGAGGAAATGGATCTGAGATTAAAAAGCCCTAAGTGAAGTCCATGAGAAGTTGTAATATTTTATGAGAGCATACATTTCTTGAGCCAGGAACCCTTCTTCCATTCTCTGTTTTGTGAAAAATAAGCCCATCTACAGTGTCATGGCCAACCTTCCAGCCTGACCAAGGCTCCGGCCAAGCAAAGAGCAAATAGAACTTGAGATCAGATGGCTACAAAGCAAACACCAAGTCCAAGAGGAACCTGTTAGCTGCTCATGGAGTGAAAGCACCTCAGAATTCTTTCTAACTTCACACCTGCATTACAGCTATACCTAAAACCTTCATAAGCTGCACATCCAGACACGGAGTACTAACTGACCAAACATACAGATCTCTTTGGGTAACACAGCTTGAATTTTGATCTCCATTCATTGCTAGGGAAATGTAGGAAAGGTCCATCTTTGAAACAGTGGAAAATTTTGCCATCTGTGAAAGTGAGGGATACTGCTATTTTATTTTTTATTTTTTTCAATATATATATATTTTTTTCAGGAATAGGATTTAGTGATTCATCACTTACATATAACACCCTGTGCTCATCCCAACAAGTGCCCTCCTTAATCCCTCTCACCTTTCTAGCCCATCTCTCCACCCAACACCCACCAGCAACCCATAGTGTGTTCTCTGTATTTAAGAGTCTCTTATGGTTTGCCTTCCTCTGTGAGAAACTATTTTTTTCTCCTTCCCTTCCCCAATGATCTTATGTTAAGTTTCTCAAATTCCACATATGAGTGAGAACATATGATATCGTCTTTCTCTGACTGACTTATTTCATTTAGCATAATAACTCTTGTTCCATTCAGGTTGTTGCAAATGGCAAGACTTCATTCTTTTTTTGTCACTGAGTAGTATTCCACTGTGTGTGTGTGTGTGTGTGTGTGTGTGTGTGTGTGTGTATATATATATATATATATACATATATGTATATGCATATATATATATATATATATATATATATATATATATATACCACATCTTCTTTATCCTTTCATCAGCTGATGGACATTTGGGCTCTTTTTCCTTCCATACTTGGCTATTGTCAATAGTGCTGCTGTAAACGTTGGGATGCATGTGCCCCTTAGAATCAGCATTTTTGTATCCTTTGAATAAATGTCTAGTAGTGCAATTGCTGAGTCATAGGGTAGTTCTATTTTTAATTTTTTGAGGAATCTCCATACTGTTTTCCAGAGTGGCTGCACCAGCTTGCATTTCCAACAGTACAAAAGAGTTCTCCTTTCTCTGCATTCATGCCAACATGTGTTGTTGCCTGAGTTGTTAATGTGAGCCATTCTGACAGGTATGAGGTGATATCTTTTTGTGGGTTTGATTTGCATTTCCCTGATGATGAGTGATGTTGAGCATTTTTTCATGTGTCTTTCAGCCATCTGGAAGTCTTCTTTAGAAAATTATTCATGTCTTCTGCCCATTTCTTCACTGGATTATTTGTTTTTTGGGGTTTTGAGTTTGATAAGTTCTTTATAGATTTTGGATACTAGCCCTTTATCTGATATGTCATTTGCAAATATCTTCTCTCATTCAGTCGGTTGCTCTTTAGTTTTGCTGATTATTTCCTTTCCTGTGCAAAAGCTTTTTATCTTGATGAGGTCCCAATAGTTCATTTTTGCTTTTGTTTCCTTTGCCTCCAGAAACATGTCAAGTAAGAAGTTGCTGAGGTTGAGGTCAAAAAAGTTGTTGCCTGTTTTCTCCTCTAGGATTTTGATGGCTTCCTATCTTACATTTGGGTCTTTCATCCATTTTGAGTTTTTTTTGTGTGTATGGTGTAAGAAAGTGGTCTAGGTTCATTCTTCTGCATGTCGCTGTCCAGTTTTGCCAACACCATTTGCTGAAGAGACTATTTTTCCATTGGATATTCTTTCCTGCCTTGTCAAAGATTAGTTGGCCATTCATTTTTGGGTTCATTTCTGGGTTCTCTATTCTGTTCCATTGATCTTTGTGTCTGTTTTTGTCCCAGCACCATACTGTCTTGATGATTACAGCTTTGTAATACACCATAAAGTCCAGGATTGTGATGCCTCCAGATTTGGTTTTCTTTTTCAGGATTGCTTTGGGTATTCAGGGTCTTTTCTGGTTCCATACAAATTTTAGGGTTGTTTATTCTAGCTATGTGCAGAATGCTGGTGTTATTTTGATAGGGATTGAGGGTAATGCTATTTTAATGAACAAATCCAAAGATGATACTCAAATCTTAGTTTGGTCAGTAGGGCACAGAGCCCAGCACTGTACCTGACATAAAACAAGTGCTCAAAAAAATACTTGTCAGTTGAATAAAGAGTGAATGTCTTTTTCACTGTCTTTTCCATCCCTCATATCACCATACCAGGTTTTTAACTTGGGGTGAAAGGATTGCATTTGAGCCTCATCTTCATGGCTATTGTTACACTTTATACAAATTTAGTTTTGAGGGGGGTTCTACCTAGCCAAAAAGTATCAAAGGGGAAGGCATTGGGTCTCCTTTCCCCCAGTCTCTATAATTTCTTTGGAAATAAGTTCAAGTTGGTTACTTACCCGTAGCAAAGATAGGAAGGAATTTTTGATAATAAGGCACATTTCTGGCTTTATTTTCTCTCCATTTTATAAGAACAATTATGCACATTTAAAGGACTTCTGGACATCTGGTAGCTAAGGAAGGTCAAACGAAACACAGAAGATGATTTTTCATCCCTGAAGTGAGGGGTCAAGTTTCTTTTCCAAATATAATAGGCTGTTAAATGGGACATATGGCTACTGCCTCTAAATTTTAGCTAAAGCTTCAAAACTATGGATGATAGGGGAGATGTAAACCAACTTTCTAATATTCTTAACATTTGCAGTCTTTCTGGAATCATTGAAAAAGTTATATATATATTTCATACAAATCATTACATTAGGATGTTTTATCATGTGTGTTGTCTCAGGATTTCAAAGCCAGGAATAAAAAGGTCTACATATAGTAATAATCTAAATACAGAAAACTGCCAAAGTGGGCAGCAGCCATTTATCCATATAGCTTACTGAAAAAATTCAGGGAATTGGTCTGACATTGCCTCTCTGTTCCTTCAACTGCCTTTTCCCCTCTCCGAGTCCTCATACTTGATATAAGGAGAGATGTGCCAGTGGGGAGGGTGCCTTTGGGAAGCGTGATGCAGTGTGTCTAAGAATACTGTGTTTTTCTCCCCAAGACCTTGTGTGTAGAGAGGCAACTGTGGGCATCATCTGTCCCTGTTGTGAAGGGAGAAAGGTCTTGGTAGAACCACTTGTAAAGACAAGAGATGGGGTGGGAAGGAAGGGAGACTGATGTGCTCTTCTACTGGGTGTTTGCCTGTCTTCCCCTAGTTGGGCCTGCTAACTTGCATCTGTGTTAGCACAGCATGTGGGCAAGAGAGAGTCGAAAAGGGTGTCACCCTGGAACTGCCGGACAGAGATGGGCCCAAAGCTGCTCCTGTACCTGGAGGTGTGGAAGATGGATCCCATGTGGATGGAAGGCACCCAAGAGATGGCCACATCACACAAATGACTGCTGACGCCTGGAGTTGCTGCTGGGGAGAGAGAGGACCCCTCACTGAACAGGGCAGTTTCGATGGACCACCCGCCCACAGCCCACATTCTCTGTCCTAGAAAAGTGGTCCTGGATACCCATGGAAAGAGCTGAGAACTCACAGTCAGGGAAGATGTCAGTTCTTCTCTCTTCCTCTTTCCCACCCTGACTGGGAAGGGGGAGTGTAAGGAAGCATGTGAGGGGCAGGTGTGCCCCCTCCTGCACAACAAGCTGCTAGAACCACAGGGGGATCTGGAATTAGAGCTGGGGAGGGTACAGGAAGGGGGAAGCTCTTTGAATCATGTGGGAAATTGAAGTTCAAGAGTGAAATGTCTCAGCTAAGACATTTTGGGAAGTCAAAAGTGACTGAAGTGTTATGAGACCTCGTCAGGAGGAAGGATGGGTTTGACAGAGTATATCATTGGGCAGCAACTGTAAGGAAAAATGGTTCCACCTTTTAATCCCAATAATTGAGACCCCTCCACAAACCGGTTGCACCATCTGACGTTCCATCTCGATGAACTCTCAGGTGGCCCATTCTTGTGTCACGCCTTCAACATGCTGAATGCCATTTCTTTGTTATCTTTGGTTTTGGAGCTGTTTTGTACCTCCAGAGTATACATTTATGGGAGAC
Source organism: Acinonyx jubatus (assembly GCF_027475565.1). NCBI lineage: Eukaryota > Metazoa > Chordata > Mammalia > Carnivora > Felidae > Acinonyx > Acinonyx jubatus. The sequence continues at coordinate 107,317,550 of NC_069390.1, forward strand.
AAGGACTTTGCTAGTTTTGCATTCCCCCACCCCCACCTCTGGTATCTGATATATGTACTTGAGACATGAACTCGGCTGCAGATTCACCATGATGTCCTTTCCAACTATTTGGGGACAAAATAAGGAAGGAAATGATAATTTGAATCTAAAATTAATAAAGTGTCATAAATGAATGAGATTTTCCATCTGTGGAAATCTTTTCGGAAGGAAATGATTTTGGCTGAGGGTTTCTGATAAGATTAGAGACTTCTTAGCTCCCAGCCAGGGACCTCAGGGGCTCCTCCTTCCCCCAAAAGAAGGCATCGATTTAGAATGTAACTAATGAAAGAGAGGCAGTCATCTTGGAAATAGTGACATGTCTATCTTGAAGGTGTGTTGTAACGACAGAAGTCTTTGGTGGCTGTTAAAGAGCATTGAAAAAGCAAGTGTTTGGGAAGAATTTGTGATTGCTAATCTGTCATTGTCAGAGGCACAGACACCAGACACTGTGTCTGGCAGATGTGTATTTTCTAGTCATGTTAAAGCTGAACTACCTTGTGGACTCGGACTCGGGGTAGCATCCAGAACACCACCCAGGTTTCTTTGGGGTGGAATCCTTCCCACAAATCTTCTGGTGACAAGTCGGTCTCCCAGGTAACGTGACAGCTGGAGGTGAGTGGACGGGGGCGGAGGGAGAGCTGTGCCCTCGAGAGCAGACATGAGTATGCCAATCACCACTTTCCATCTAAATTAAGTCTGCCCTCATGGTGATGTCTTGTCAATTTGGATAGCAAGGATCAGTTTCTGGAACATGCGTGGTCCTCAGGAGGACAAACACAGTGATCAGAGTTTGCTGCACTTGGAAGCAGATCTCAATCTCTTGATCACCCCCCTCTGGGAGTAGGCATCAGGTGCCCCACTTCCCTCCTCTCCACCCCTCATGTTTGTGGTGTAGGAGGGGGATGGGGTAGCAGGGAGGGGTGGGGTGGGAGGGAGTAGCAGCCCACAGATGGAGTCTTGTCCTGACAACACATGTGGCTGCTGGGGAGAGGAGGCATACGAGGCGGGGGGGGGGGGGGGGGTAGAAGGAAAGTGAAGGATGTCAGGAAACATGGACACAGTATTTTAAGTAGAAGGATGTGTGGAGATAAGGTTTCTGATGTTGCTTGAATGATAGTACATTCCTTCTAAGGAAGGACGTCTAAGTATGGACATCATCTGCAAAGAAGTCCAGACCAGAGACAATATTGTGACACAGATGCCAGACTCACAAATAAGCATCTAAGGCAGCGCAATCCCAAAAATCTCTTAAATTTTCTTTAAGAAGCTTGGATGCCTTCATTCCATTGGGCCCTCATAGCAATAAGGAAAACGCTCTTGGCTTTATAGTTACATTTCATCTACTTAAAAAGCCTGGGGAGAAATGTAAAAAGAACGAAAGAAAACACATTTGGCTCCATCACAGCCACTCTGCTTTTAAGCAGATGCACATTCAATTGCAGACTTTGTTTTTTCCCCCAATTAGTCTCCAAATGAGTAACTCATAATTTCCATTTGCATGGTTCATTTTGTCTCCCAGTGAAGTAAATGATTATTTCTTGGTTCAAAGAAAGTCTTTTCAAGGACACCAGAGACCAATAGCATTCTCATCCATTAAAAAATGAAAAAAGTTTTGCTTACAGTAGTAAAACCAAGTCTTTTAGGTTGCCTTTCTGTCCCTAGCAGCCCTGGGGTGTATGGATAGGTCAGTCATGTGCCTCTTAGGAAACCGGTTGGGGCGGCCAAGGGCTTCCCCTTTCTGGTTACGTATGGCCTATGGGCTGTCAGCTCAGCCTACAGCCCTGAGAGGTGATCTGGTATGTTGTGTTCTGCTCAAACAGAAAGGCGCTGGGCCAGTTGTGCCTTTTGTTCAGGGGAAGTGTGGTAAATGCAGTCTTCCCCCCATACCCATTCACTGCAGGCTTTTACTGGCTTAAAACCATCAATGGATTCCATTGCCATGGAATGGCATGGAATGACCATGACCATGCCATGACAATAAACAAAAAGTTCTTTATCTTGTCCTAGGGATTCCTGCCTGGTCTGACCCATGCCTGTTTTCCTGATTGTGTCCTGAACCTTCTCCCTCCCTTTTTGTTCCATCCACACTGTGTTTTTAATTCCTTAAAATGCCGCTGGGACATGGTCTGCTTGGAACTTTCTGCACCCGTTTTGCATCTAGTATCAATGAAATAAACTTACAATTTAAAATGAGGGCAAGGGTCTTGAAGTAAGAGTAGATAGAGCTAGGAGAGAAAATAAGGGAGGAGGGAATCTAATTTGGATTGGAGAGGGGCAGGAAGGAGCACTCAGAAAAGGCTTCTAAGCTGATAAATGAAGGATGAGGACCTCACATTTGTTTAATAACTGATTCTCCTACGAGACAGAACTCTGTGAGGGCAAGAGCCATCCTCAGTTGGTTTCCTGCATTACCTGTAGTGCACAGAACCATACTGGTCTGGCGGACACTTAGTGTATATATTCGCAGATTGCCTAAGTGAATATTCAGAACACCCCATGAGGTTAGGCTGTTGTTCCCATTTCCCAGTGAAAAACACAGGGCTGAGAATGACGAGGCTACTTGCCCAAGGTCACCAGGACTTGCCTCTAGGACATGACACGGCCAAGATTAGAAGCCAAGTGCAAGTCCAAGGCTCTGACCTACTACCTCGGTGGCGTCCTACAGGAAAGCAATACATGAATTTGTGCTTTGGGTCAAAGAGGTTACAAGAGCACACTGACCTCCAGTCAAACGGGACGCTCTCCTGATCACATCCTGAACTTTCCCACTCTTGTCTCTTTGGCCCTTTCTGTTCTACCTGGAAACTTTCCCCTCTTTCTGTGTCTATCCAAATCTCACTGTGCAGAGGCCACCTCAGATACACCTTCTAAACTCTGTTTGCACTTTTGCTGCGATGCTACCATCTATTTTGTGTGAGGATTATTTATATCTCTCGCCTGTCGGTTAATTCCCTCCTTGAGAGATGAGATCGTATCCTATTTGTATTTGTAAACCTTGAAGCACTTAGCACAATGCCTTGCATATAGTTTGTGCTTTTTAAAAAAAATTTTTAAGTTTATATTTTTTGAAGAAAGAGAAAGAAAGAAAGAAAGAAAGAAAGAAAGAAAGAAAGAAAGAAAGAACAAGCAGGGAAGAGACAGAGAAAGAGGGAGAGAGGGAATCCAAAGGAGGCTCCACACTGTTAGCACAGAGCCTGATGCAGGGCTCAAACTCACAAACCATGAGATCATGACCTGGACTGAAACCAAGAATCAGACGTTTAACTGACTGAGACACCCAGGTGCCCCTAGTTTATGCTCTTTAAAAATTATAAACCTTGATTCTGAAGCCTCAAGTTGTGCTATTTTCCATAGATGTGTTTCTAGGACAGTATGCATAATGGTGTCTCCCTTACTCACTGATGAATGTGGTCTAGAAAACCCTGCTTGACTTCCAGACTTGTCTCTCTGCTGACCAGGCAAGTCATTTAATCTCTCTATGCTTTTTCTTTCTTTCTTTCTCCCTTCCTTCCTTCCTTCCTTCCTTCCTTCCTTCCTTCCTTCCTCCCTCCTGCCCTCCCTCTCTGTCTCTTTTTCTTTCTTTCTTTCTTTCTTTCTTTCTTTCTTTCTTTCTTTCTTTCTTTCTTTCTTTCTTTCTTTCTTTCTTTCTTTCTTTCTCTTCTTTCTTTCTTTCTTTCTTTCTTTCTTTCTTTCTTTCTTTCTTTCTTTCTCTTCCTTCTTTTCTTTCTTTCTTTCTTTCTTTCTTTCTTTCTTTCTTTCTTTCTTTCTTTCTTTCTTCTTTCTTGTTTAAACTTGGAAAATGTAAGATAACATACGTAAATATAAGTGTAAAGCTGTTATAAAGTTTGACAACTGCCTCTTGAGGGTCTTGGAGGTGCTGGCTGGTCAAAGATGTTGATAGACCAACTTCATGTTCTGATTGGCTTCCTTAACATTGTTTTCCTTGTTCTCACTTTTCAGCATTTAAGTGAATGCATGGCTAATGGTGTGTCAGATTAGTAAGTACGAGAGAAATAATAATAATAATAATAATAATAGCAATAATAATAATCATAATAATAATAATAAAGTATTCCATTCTAACACTATGTAGAATAATCTTATACCAAATTGTCTCATGATCCAATTGTTCCATTCTTGGTCATTAGGCTATAAACCAAGAAGCCAGACTAGATGGAGCCAGACCACCCATTTCTCAAGTTTGTCTGTTGACAGAAAGCCCAACACACACACACACACACACACACACACACACACACACACACACACACACCAGCATCATCAGGAATGGTCAGTGTGAATTCCTAGTGACCTACTGCTCAGGAAGCTTAGGGCTCTGCCATCGTGGCCACCATGTATTTCCTGTGGCTTGCCTTCCTCAATGGAACTCTCTGTCTCAGGGATGTCTAGGCTCTGGGCCAGAAATAGGCTTCTCTTTGCCTTTTCAAAAAGCAGTCTCCCTTAACTGGCCCTACATGATGCCTGGCTGAAAAATGTCTCGACTATAGTCACATCATCACTCTGGAGGTGACTATAAACATCATTAACCCTAGAAAGGCAATGTGCATGATACATAGCCCTGTGGGGAACAGTCTGACCAATTATATTAGTGCAAGAGAAATACAGCTTTACAGATTACTGTCATTTATTTTATAGGCCTTTGTTACACTTGTCATTCAGAGAAGAAAGAAATCCCTAGTGAAACTTCCATAATATTGAATCGGAATGACTCATATTCTTGCCTAACTATTGTTAAGCTTTTTGGTAGAATTCTGTCTGGTCCTAATTGAAGTTTATAGAACTTTTGCCTTCAAATGCAATAAACCTGTCATCACTAGGGAAGCACTTTGCACCTGGGGATACAGTGTGACATTGTCGTGTGTGTAGGGTTGATATTCTGAAGAAGAGGCTGCGACCAGGAGTCATGCTGATGTCAGCTCCAGCAAGCCCACGTGCCACCCACCATTCTATCAAGGGGAGCCCTGGCCTATGGCACATTGAGCATGGGCCCTGGGCAGGGAGGGAAGGAAGGCAAGGCTGGCCTCACAGAACTTCCTGCCCCCACACCTGGAGGTGCCAGCAAGCTGCTGGGAGTTCACATGCAGTGTGAACTTTCCCCTGTGCCCACCCCCCATGCTTTATCACACATGGGGTTGGATACCCCAAGGAACATTTCATTAGGGGAGTTTGGAAAACTGTACCCTTCAAAGCTGATAAATGGTAACGATAAATCTTATTTCAAAAGTAATACATACTCCTTATAGGACATTTATTTGATAAACAAAATGAACAAAAAAATTAAACTTATCCAGTTATTCTACCACCCACAGAAAACGCTTTTCGGCATATCTTTGAGGGATCTTCTCTGTGCACATTCACGTGATTCCTTTCCAAACCTGAGGCGGATACTATCCATATGGTTTTGGCACCTGCTGTTTCACATGATACAGCATGAACACATTTCCTATCATGTTGAATCATCACAAATTGTAATGCATGCAAGAGTATTCCGTTTTAGGAATGTGCAACTATCTTGGAAACATTCCTTTATTAAGCAGTTAGATTGTATTAAATTTCCATGTTAAGTAATGGAAATAATTACTTAAAACCTTTTTCCAATTGGATAAGTAGATAGTAACATTTAAAAAATTTGAATCTATTTAAAACCATTGGGTTATATAGATTGTCATGTCTTTGTAGCCACTTAAAAGTTTCATATGGGGTGCCTGGGTGGCTGAGTCAGTTAAGCCTGTGACTTCAGCTCAGGTCATGATCTCATGGTTTGTGGGTTCAGGCCCCAAGTTGGGTCTGCCTTGACAGCGTGGAGCCTACTTGGGATTCTCTTTCTCCCTCTCTCTGTCCCTCCATTGCTTACCCTCTCCCTCTCTCTCTCAGAATAAACATTTTAAAAGTTTCTTTTGTGATTTCCCTATTTACTGCATTTATATTGATGTGTTTATTTATTTGATTTAATTGATTTGTAGAGATTCATGCTCTAATGAGGATATACGTATTCCACACACACACTCACACACACACACACACACACACACACACACACACACACACACTATACCTGTATGTCATATCTATTATAAATATTGAAATTTATACCACTTCTTTAAAATTTTACTTTGGGAGATTAAAAAACTATTGAAAATTTAAAAATTAGTTAAAACCCTCAATTCTTTTTCCAGCTTTGAGATATAATTGAAAAAATTGTAAGATATTTCTTGTATGGCTTTTTTCCTTTTGTGAAATAGTTAGAAATCTTACTTTAATCAAGATTGTCTTAAAAATATTCACCTATACTTTTTATTCTTAGTTCTGTTAAAGTTTGCTTTTTTGTTTTTTTTACATTTACTTATATCTGGAATTTATTTTGATACACGTGTGGTAGGGTATTTACTGCCTTTTGCTGCATTACTTCATAGATGTCCCAACACTGTTAATTGCATAATTCATAATTCTCCACCGTATTCAAAATTGTCCCATTATTATATATTACATTTTTGTTTTTAACTAAAAATGTTTATTGATTTATTTTGAGGGAGAGCGTGTGAGTGGAGGTCGGGGCAGAGAGGGAGGGAAAAAGACAATCCTAAGCAGGCTCCACTGGGCTGTATCTCACCGTCTCACATGGGATCATGGCCTGAGCTGAGATCAAAAGTTAGACATTTAACTGACTGGGCCAGCGAGGCACCTCTTCTATTACATTTTTATATACATGTTCTATTTTACTGAACCGTCTGTGGAGCTGGTAGCTGAGAGCGATCACACACTGAAGAGAGAAAACAATAAGCACAGGTCGGTTAACTAACTGCCAATTTAAGGCACCACAGGAAAGCCGGAGACCTCTGGGACGGCTTTTAAATATTTCCCTGCAGCAGAGGCCAATACAGCTAACGTCCAGGCCCAAGACCTAATTGCAAAACGGGCAGAAGTTCATAGAAGGCTGAACCTGCCTTCTAAAACCGTTCACACCCAACTCAGGGCTCGGGGAAGAAGACCCCAGGGAATGCGGTTGGGGACTTCTAGGTAGATGCATCTGAGACCCAGAAACGGCCAGATGCCTGCAGAAGTGGTCTCCTGCCTCCCGAGGAAGATGGCAGCTTCCCTCACCCCACGTGACCAGCGCTCAGCCAGAGCCCGGTCTGAGCCCGGTCACATTCCTCAGGGTCTGCCGCCACCTTCCTTCTCGGCTGCCTGGCCCGGCCTGGGGGGTGCGTTATCAGCACTGGCTGCCCCTGGTCACGAGGGCCCTGCTGGTTTTCACCGAAGAGGCTGGTGGAGCCTGTACTTCAAGCCGGCCGGAAGTGGGCTAGCTTGCCCGGGAGAGGGGAGTGCTGTCAAGCTGGATAAGAGAGAGCTGGTTAAAATGGGGGAGTCTTTTGTTACTAGAAGTTGATGCCCCCACGTGGAGAGACAGGGCCCTATGCTGCTGTGATGGCTTTTAGAAAAGCTGGAGAAAGTGATGGCTTGTACACAACAAGCGAGTCATTTTCATTGTAGAAAACTTAGAAAAAAAAGTATTAAAAAAAAGTCCCCCTAAATCACTCTTTGTCCTTTGCTCTGAAGATAAGTGCTATTAATATTCTGATATATTCCATCCCATACCTTTTTCTCTGTGCACATGTGAACACTCACACATCAAAAACCCACTATAAATATTGAGATGACACTGTATAGAAAGTGTTTTTAATCCTGTTTTTTAATTTTTAATTTTTATTTATTGTTTTAATTTTTAATGTTTATTTTTGAGAGAGAGAACACGAGCTGGGGAGGAGCAGAGAGAGAGGGAGACACAGAATCTGAAGCAGCCTCCAGGCTCTGAGCTGTCACAAAGGATCCGGACACAGAGCTTGAACCCAGGAACTGTGAGATCATGACCTGAGCCAAAGCTACGAAGTCGAAGCTTAATGGACTAAGCTACCCAGGTGCCCCAATCCTGTTGTTTTTTTGTTTTTTTTTAAGGAAATTAACATTACATTGTAAGTATATTCCCCCAAACACTAATACTCCTGGAGAATGATACTTTTAATTTTAGCAAAGTATTCCATTATGTGATGTTAGGTTCACCGTGGTTGACTGCCCAACACTTGCTTCAATGAGTTGCAGTTAGAAAGCTTGGGGACTTGACTCCAGCACCAACAGTTGGTTCCTGGGTGGGAAGCAGGATGCAATTTGGGCCAGTGAGGTGCAAGGAGAGGTGTATAGGTGGGTTCTGGGTGGGTGGGAAGGGGCAGTATTCCTCTGGCAGCTGACTTACGACGTGAGAGGAATCAGAATAAGGAAACAATCTGACATATGGAAATGGGCCAAACCAGGAGAAATACCAGAAATCAAGTCAGAGCCCCAGATAAGGTGTCTAAAGCCCATCCTACTTTTGGGCTTCCAGTTATGTGAGTCAGTAAAACTCATTGTTGGAGCTAGTTTGAGTTATTTTCAGCTGAAAGCATTTAGAGAATACGTATGGAGTCCAGAGTTGGCCTTCAGACTTGCTGACTCAGTTCTGATTTTCGAACACAGCAAACCTAGATCTGGTAAGTAGAGCTTCATACTAAAGCTCAGACTTAGGAATCAGAAGTGCATGGGTTTGACTCCTTACTCGGCTACTGACATCTGATCTGGGGCAAGTTATTTGTAGCCTCTGAGTTTCATCATCTGTAAAACAAAAATAGCTATTTCACAGAATCTTCATCTAATGAAACTAATTATTGTTATCAAAGGAAGGTGGAGAGAAGATAAACTCTATCCCTAGCTATAAAAATAGCCTGCAGAGGGGCACCTGGGTGTCTCAGTTGGTTGGGCGTCCGGCTTCAGCTCAGGTCATGATCTCGCAGTTTGTGAGTTCCAGCCCTGCGTTGGGCACTGTGCTGACAGCTTAGAGCCTGGAGCCTGTTTCGGATTCTGTGTCTCCCTCTCTCTCTGCTCCTCCCCTACTCGTGCTATGTTTCTCTCTGTCTCTCAAAAATAAATAAACATTAAAAAAAATTTTAAAAAACCAGCCTGCAGACTGCCCTGCCAGTGTGGAGCCTTCTTGGGATACTCTCTCTCCCTCTATCTCTCTGCCCTTCCCCCACATGCTCTGTCTCTCTTAAAAGAAATAAATAAACTTAAAAAAAAATAGCCTGCAAAGGGTCTGTATGGTCTTAGAGTCAGTCTTTTATATTTTTATTTTTTATTAAGAATTAAAAAAAATGTATATTTTTGAGAGAGAGAGAGAGAGAGCGAGCACAAGCAGGTAGGGGCAGAGAGAGATGGAGACACAGAATCTGAAGCAGGCTCCAGGCTCTGAGCTGTCAGCACAGAGCCCATCGTGGGGTGTGAGCTCATGAACCATGAGATCATGCCCTGGGCCCAAGTCGATGCTCAACCAACTGAACCACTCAGGTGCCCCTTGGTATCAATATTTGTAAATGGGACATTTTTTCTATAAAAGTAGTAATTTCTTATTTAAAAATTCTGGAAAGTATTGAAAAAGAAAAAATTACTCATAATCCCACTTTGCTGAGCAACCAGCATAGCAATCAGCCTCCCTATTAAGCGGTGCCCATAAAGTAGACAACCAGAGTTGTTTGTCTAACTCTGTCTGCATTACTTCTACAATATTAGCCAAGGCACTCCACCTCTCTGTGCCCTGGGGAATGCCGACTTCCACAGGAGGAAACAAAGAGCTTCCTACCTAATCGTGGAGGGCAGGCATCTAGCAATTTCCCATGTCTACAGGCCTAGAGAGATTTTTTTTCCCCTAGAGTGTTTTATGTATACCAGTCCAGGAGAATAGAATCCCGTTTATACAATTAGAACTAATTCATAGGTGTCCAAAGGGAACATAGGCAGGGGCTCACTGCATTAATTTTCAGGCAGGCAGATGAAGTGATCTCTCTCTCTCTCTTTTTCCCTTTGGCTTATTGGTTTGCCAGCAAAATGCAAGCAGTGTCTCCTATTTAATTCTGTGGGGACAATCTGATGCAGGAGGACACACATCCTGACCCTGAATTGTCTGCCTCTGAATGAGAATCCTCGGTGGTTTCAAAAGGCAATTCAATTTGAGGTTGTTCCAGATTTTTAAAGCATAGAAACCAACAAGTACAGACACATATGGAAGAGGCATTCTGGGCATGAATTACCACTTACATGAAAGAGGTGAAGAGACCAGTTATCTGCCCAGGGATCACAATTCCAGTGAATGGATGGGCACCTTTTCCAGAGCAAAGACCTACTTAATCTCCCAAACATGTTAAATTGAGTACAGAACCAGCCTGAATAGCCTGAGTGGCTGTATACCGGAACATTCTCCAAATTAGATATTGCCTTGCCTACCTAGATGGCCTTCTCTTGTACCAATCTCACTTCCTCTTAATCTTACTGGATAGAATTTAACAACCCTCCTCCACACACCCTGTTAACTTTTGTTCTTCTCACATGCTAGTGTTACTACTCTGCCCTAGAATGTTCTTCTTTCCCGTCTTTGCCTTGTCAAATCCTCCCTGATCTTTGAGCTTCATCTTCTGTGTGACAAACACGGTGGGGGCAGCTGTCTCAAGCCCTTCAGACAAGGTTGGATCTTCTGTTTTATATTCCTAGAGCTTCCTGAACTTCCTGTTTGGGAGCATGGTTACACATTTCATCACCTGCCTCAGTGGGAGACTGTCTTTTTTAAAAATATATACACTTGAGGGAAGGGCTATTGAACCCAGAAAGAGCCTTTTTAAAATTTAAAGCAGAAATGATTGAATTGATGTTGAAATGTAAGATTTGGTTTTCTGCCGTTAGTGAAAGTGGGATCTTGGAAACTAAGCAAAGTGCAACGATTAAAAAAAAAAGTAAGTTCTATTCTTGCAAATGGCAGCCCTTCATTACGTGAAAGTCATACTCTGAAAAAATGTTCTCTTTACAACCTGCATGTTTACGCATGTTTGTTGTTGGGTATCCAGCAAATGGGTTTTGTCCTGTGGTTTGTTGTGTTTTTCCTTGCAGGTGCTGAGAGAGGACTTTGTGACACTAAATGAGAGAACTAGGTCAGGCTGCTTGTTCAGAGTGAATGCCAAGATTAAGTCAGAATTCGGCTATTCCTTATCCTGAGGCTTTGGAAGGAGAGACAGAAGACACCTTTTTTATGGGATTTAGAAACATGATGTACGAATTCTTTCCCCAGATATCTGTTGTATTTATCAGTTTTAAGAAAACCTATTACATGAAGAAGAAGAAGGACAAGGAGAAGAAGAAGTCAGACTCTAAGAGGAACAGAAGAAGACAGAGGATTCACAATTTGAATTAGAAGATAATTCTTGGCAGTACAAAAGCAGTTCTTTTCTTTCCTGAAGTTCTCATTTATGGATCATTAGCCACTTGGCAAGAAAGATTGGGAGAAGACAAACTAGCAGCTAAAGCACTAAGGACGAATAGCCATTGGAAGATCAATCATAAATGAAAGAGAGCCTCTTGGTAATTGCCATTCTCTGGGAAAATGTAATTCGATTTACAAAGTTATCGATTTAAATTCGTCTTCTGGAGAGTGGCAGGGGGTGACCTTTCAGTAATACCACATATTTCTTGCTTTGAAATTTCATCCAAAAATGTAGGAAAATCTCTCTACTATGGTAGTCTAGGGATCTGGCAACATCTCGCCAGCTGGCCATGTAACCATCACTTGGTCAGTATCACCCTGGAGATGGAGATGTGGAGTTCTACAAGGGTCATATTTGTTATAACTAAGGTTCTGTCCCCCCCTCCATTGAATTGCAGTAATATTTCTGCAGCCTGGAGCTTGTCCCTGTCTTGGGTTTCAGCCGTGTCTTCACGGGTATGGTTCCCAGGTCTTACACTGGTTTCTCTGTGCCCATGTGAGGTGCAGGCTTATGCCACCGTGGAGTTCTGAGGACCCAATGAAACAGCATGCATCACTCACTCTCTCCTCCATCTCCTCCTCCATACTCTCCCTCCCCACAAAGGTGCCTCCACTAAGCAGAAGGCACTTGTCTCTCTGCACGGGGAGACACAACCTCTCCTTCAGGGGGAGCTCAGTCAGAGACCTCAGTGTATTTTGGAAGTCAGAGGAAGGAGTCTGAAGACGAGGGAGACTGAAGGGAGAAGAAAGGAGGCTATTAGTGGAAAAAGTCTTGAAGGAGGTGATGGAGTGGGGAGAGGAAAGGGAGGGGACAGAAGAAGTGTCTAGAACACAGAGGAATGTGTTACCTTTAAATAGGAGAAAGGGTGAATTTTCCTTTTAGATGAGGTGGCCAGTTAAAGAGGGTAGATGTTGGTCTAGGCATTTTGACATGGTGATTGACACAGTGATTTTTACAAAGCTGGAAGACATTTTGATAAATCTCCAAGGACCCAAACTCATTCCTGCTGAATATCACCACCTGTCTGTGTGGGGAGCATAGGGCTCTGCACCTGCCACCATTACTCCACGGGCATTACTGGTCCCACTGACAGACAAAGGCAGTGGCACTTGGAGCCTCTGCTATGACCCAGTTATTGTACAGGTGAACCTCAAGAAAATAAAATGATTTCGGCTCTTTGTTCTAGAGGTAACCTTTAGGTTTATATGGTCTCACTTGTGGGGGGACCATATGGGGTCTCATATGTGGGGGGTTAAGAGTTTTGAAGACATTTTAAAGGACCTTTGGAATCTCATTTGGCAAAATGTACCCAGTGAAATGTGACTCTTTTCAGTCCTAATTATTCTGACTCAATGAAACCTGTCTGCACAAGTTTGAAGAGGAAAATACAGTGCTTCATGACATGGCTTCTCAGGTATGCTGTGCTTGTGGGCACGTGGCTTTGCCCTGGAGAGCCCTAGAGAGGCCCACAGTTCTCAGGCTGGAAGTAGAAGCGGGTAGTGCTAGATTTGCAAATTCAGCTATGTAATGGATGTTGTGATTCTATCTGAGGCATGACAAACTGTGCTTAGATATTTTTCCCTCTGGAAAAAAACTGAATCTACTGAATCAGGAGAGCATGCAAATGCATAGGGATCGAAAAATCTAAACCATAGTATTTGTCAAAGGCAAAATCTGATGGCATTGAAGTCTATTTTGGGGGTGTCTCAATTTGCCTTTCTTGTGTTCCCTTTTTCCTTGCTGGACCCCCACCCCCTACTTCACATCTAGCATCATTTTTTTTTTTTGAGAGACAAAAAAGAGAGCATGAGCGAGGGAGGGACAGAGAGAGAGGGAGACACAGAATCTGAAACAGGCTGTCAGTACAGAGCCCGACGTGGGGCTTGAATTCATGAACCGTGAGATCATAACCTGAGCTGAGGTTGGACACCCAATGGCCTGAGCCACCCAGGCGCCCCACATCTAGTATCCTTATACTGACACTTTCTGCTCCCTCATCTAATGTTTGCCTTCATAGGCACCATGACTATAATAATCATATATTTTAGACAAAAATTTCACCACATGGTTTAACAAGAAATTTGCAAATGTATTTATACGAAAGTCATAAAATTATAATTAATTATAACTATAGTTGTAATAATATATAAATTCTGACTCAGAATGACCTCCCTTCCCATCACCTCCCTCCAACCAGTGACATTCTTCTTCTTCAGCCCACTACTCTCACCTAAAATTGCTTTGGTGAAATAATAGACTTTCAAGTGATGGTGGCTGAAATTCACCGATTGTGGATATTAATGATTTGTGTGTGTGTGTGTGTGTGTGTGTGTGTGTCCAGGACATCTTTCTTCTTTTGAGAATCTCACTTTCTTCCTGTTAGTGACTCACATCTCTACTCCCCACAGTCACAGGAAATGGATGAGAGTCTATATTTTCTAATGACCCCACCTCCCTGGCAACAGTGATTGGTTCAGGGATAAAATCTAATCTGAACTGGCCAGGATCCTTCGCTAGGAAGTTTTGTTTTTTAAACTACCCGGGAGGTAATAGTCTCTTCCCTGTCTGATTTTTGAGGGTCAAAAGATAGAAGGCAATAACGAGTAGTGTCCCGGTCTTCAGTGGTAGAGACTTCATTCGCAATAAACAGCCAACACATTTGAGAGAGTCCTACAGACGTCAAGCCTCTGCTTCATTTTGTCTTGGCCCTACCTCTGCCTTGCTGTTCCTGCAATTGGCTCTTATTACTCAAGAAATGTCTACTCCTCCTTGTCCTTTTCCTCCTCTGTTTTCCTCTTAAATATTAGGAGGAGCTCTGGGGTGCCTGGGTGGCTCGCTCGGTGAAGCGTCCGACTTCCACTCCGGTCGTGATCTCGCAGTCGGTGGGTTGGAGCCCCCGCGTCAGCCTCTGTGCTGACAGCTCAGAGCCTGGAGCCTGTTTCACATTCTGTGTCTCCCTCTTTCTCTCTCCTCCCCCGCTCAGGCTCTGTCTCTCTCTTCTCAATAAATAAATAAATAAATAAATAAATAAATAAATAAACGTTAAAATATTAGGAGGACCTCTATTACAATTCCATAATGAACTAACTCAACCGAGGAAATCTTTACTTTTCAAGAGGACATGGTCACTAGCATTTATAAAGTTCGTCTGGTGGTGGTTCAGGCAGTGTGACAAGTGGGAGGGAAGGGGTTTGGAGCAGAGTGTCTACTTTCAACACACCACTGGTGGTCTGTGCCTCTCACCAAAAATGCTACTTTTGCCATAGATCTTTTGGGGGGCTTAGAGGTATATGAGCTGGACAGCGATGTCCAGCCACCTCCTGAGTGCTCTGAAACAACCTAGAAAGAGAGAAGGTAAGCCTGCCCTGCACAGTGCTTCTCCCGTTCTGCCCTGTGATCTGAGCTCTCTAACAGCTATGTCTGCGCTTTGATGCCGCTGACTCCATGTGACGGGCGCCTGAGAACAGTCTGCACTGTCATAGAGGATGTGACTGTGGGCCAGCAATGCCGGGGATTTCCTGGGAACCATATGGCTTTTCAGCTGAGCAGAGTAATTTTTTTTTTCTGTTTCTAAAAGGAACCTCAGCTGGCCGGTTGTCCAGAAAATTCTCAAGCTTGGGGCCAAGGTTTCTGGGAACCACAAAATCTCTTTTTGCCCCTGAGTCTTTGAAGTTCTCAGCTTTGGCCCTGGAGGGATGGGAGACAGTTTACTGCTAAGCAGATTCTCTTGGAACCATGTTTAAAATTGTGAAGAGAGTTGGTGAGTATGTTCCTTGATCTTCCTGCCTGAGAGCCTGTTGAGTATGGCTGGCTTTGAAACATCCTCTGGAGTCTATGTTGACAACAAATGGAGGGATATCTGCCTTTGTTCATGGTGGGGACGAGCCTCACGGAGCATAACAAAGAGTCTCCCCAAAGTCCTTGTCAAGCTGTCTAAGAGTAGTCATGGCTGTGGTTATGTTCTCTAGGAGCAGTATAGTGTGCAATTAAAGCTCTCTGTGGGGGTAAAGTGTTAGCGTCCCAGTATTTAGCATGCGTTCCTAAGAGAATAGTAATGGCAATGTACCTTTCATTGAGTACCTGTTATGTGCTAGGTGCTTTTCTACCCATGTTACATGTATGACTCCACTTAATTCTGACAAGAAATCCATCAAGTAAGCACACTTATCCCCTCCATTTTATTGATGGAGAAAATGAAGCACAAAGAATTGAAATAAATGCCCATGGTTACTATGGTAGCTTGTCTCCAAAGTTGAGCCTCCTAATGAACCACGTGCCATGATATCTTGAATCTCTCTTGGCCACCATGACTCACCTTTGACCAAGAAATATGGCATGAGTGATGTTACATGAACTCCAGGGATAGTTCATAAGTAGCCTTACAGATTCTACCTAGTTTTTGGGGAACACTTGGTCTTGGGATCTCCCTTTTGGAAACACAAAAGCTAATAATAAATTTTATTTTTTAAATTTATTTTTATATTTAATTAATTTATTTAAAAATATTTATTTTGAGAGAGAGAGAGCTCAAGCAGAGAAGGGGCAGAGAGAAGGGAGAGAGAATCCCAAGCAGGCTCCACACTGTCAGCACAGAGCCTGATGCAGAGCTCAAACTCATGAACCATGAGATTGTGACCTGAGCTGAAACCAAGAGCCAGACACTTAACTCACTGATCCACCCAGGCACCTGTATTTTTTTAATTTTTAAAGTTTATTTATTTACTTTGAGAGTGAGAGAGAGACAGAATATGAACGAAAGGAGCCAAGAGAGAGAGAGGGAGGGAGAGAGAGAATCCCAAGCTGACTTCATGCTGTCAGTGCACAGCCCAACACAGGGCTTGAACTCATGAACCACGAGATCATGACCTGAGCCGAAATCAAGAGTTAGACACTTAACCAACTGAGTCACCCAGGTGACTCTAAATTATTTTTTTAAAACATGAAATTTTAGGGTCGTTTAGTATACAACAATAGACAACCAGAACACTTACAGAGCAGGTAAATGGCAGGGCTGGGATTGAAACCCAGGGAGCTTGGCTTTAGATCCCTTGCTCTCAACCGGTAATTGACAATGAGCCTCCAGGGCTTTTTATTGTTACTGTCCTGATGAGGATTTTCACAAATGCATTGTCCTCAAACAGGCAGGCATGCAAATCTGTAAGTGCACAGGGTAGATTTGTATAGAAAACACAACATATATATATATGTCAAACTCAGGTGGACCTGGGTTTGAACCTCAGCTTCACCACCTCCTAGTTCGTGATCCTGGACAAGTTACCACCAGTTGGGGTCTGATGGTGGTGAAGGTTGGGTTCTCAAGTCAGTGCATACAATCAGTTACGTCTGAAAGCTCTTCACATTCTGTTAGTACAAACTCAAGTGTCCTGGTGGCCACCTACTCCTTTTGGTCAAATATTTTCTTTTTCCGATACTGTTTGACATCTGAAACAAAGGTTCATTGAATGAGCTGTCTGGAGCCATGGGCACTATTAAAAGTAAATATTTGGTTTTATAACTTGACTGAATGTACATGTAGTTGAAGTCACTTAAGTTAAATGTGTTAGGAAGAGCCTCCATCCACCTTTTCTGTGCATCTGTTTCCTTATATAACGTGGGAGTTAAATTAACTGCACAGGGATCATGTGGTATTAAATGAGACGTTGTAAAAAGAGTGTCCGATGCTTGCTTAATTCAGGGTAGAGGATTACTTGGATGCTCTTATGACCTGGCAGACTGCCCCATCGCCTACTAGGCTCCTATGGGGAGAAAAATAGATCAGTGATACCAAAACAAATTTTTAAAGGACTGAAGAAATCAATTTACTTCACTAAACCTTAAACCAAACTTCGTCTTTTGTACCCCAGAGATTGAAATGTTTGTGTTTGCAGTATTTCCCACTGTTCAGCGGACAAATCAAGAACATGGTATGGTCATCGCCTAAGCCAAGACCACACTTGTACACTAATCATGTAGGAGTTAGTGTGTCTCCTGAGAGTCCGATTGTAACAAACGTGGTGACGTTTTTCAACTTTCTACTCAATGCTTCCATAATTAACTGAAGGAAACTGTGATGGGAATCCCTGAAAATTCTCATGTGCAAACAAGCAGTGGAAAGAGAAGACAGAAGAAGTATAGATAGCTAGGGTCCCATTTCACAATTGCTGCATCTCTGTTCTACAGAGAACTTGATTGCTAGAATCCATCGGGACTATCTGTTGCTGTATAGTAAATCACCCAGTACTCTCATAACTTAAAAACAACAATCAAACATTACCACTCATGGCTTCTGTGGCTCAGGAATTCAGATAAAGCACAATGAGGATGACAGACCTCTGCTTCACATGTGTGACGGCTTGGCCGGAACACTTGAAGGCTGGGGACGAGAATCATCTGCAGTCTCAAGCACTCCTATGTCTGACAGTACATGCTGGCTTTCAACTGGGGTCCTAGCTAGAGCTGAAAGCTTCATCAGCTGGAACACCCAAACGTGGCTTGTGCTTCCTCAAAACATGGTGCCCGGGTCCCAAGGGCAAGCATCGGAGAAAGAGAGGGAAACAGAGACAGACAGATGGAAGTCATCATGCCTTTTCATGACCTAACCTTAGAAGCCAAGTAGCATCCCTTTTGCCATGTTTGATTGGTTAAGATCAGCCCAAATTTAAGGAGGAGGAAAAGGGGGGTAGGGATAGGTCCTACTTCCCAAAGAAAAGGTGTCAGTGTCACTGTGTAAGAAAAGTATCTGGGGGGCACCTGGGTGGCTCGGTCAGTTAGGCGTCTGACTTCGGCTCAGGTCATGATCTCATGGTTCGTGAGTTTGAGCCCCGCCGTCGGGCTCTGTGCTGACAGCTCAGAACCTGGAGCCTGCTTCAGATTCTGTGTCTCCCTCTCTCTCTGCCCCATGCCTGCTTGAGCTCTGTCTTCCTCTTTCTCTCAAAAATGAATAAACATTTAAAAAAATTTTTAAAAAGACGAGTATTTGGAATGGGATGTGTGTGTGTGTGCACGCATATGTGTATGTATATACAGTCTTCTTTGACAAATACCATCTCTCCCCCACCCCCCCACCAAGTTTGAAGTAGGTTTTTTGCTAGGTCCCACAGAAGTACCCTCAAGCCTTATCTGCTTCCAGGGTCTGTCCCATAACACCAGCCTGGATGGTTGAACAGTTGGGGCCACAGCAGCTCAAATGATGGAAGGGGCTCAAATGATGGAAGGGGCTCAAATGATGGAAGGGGCTCAAATCCTGAGCTTTGGCAACAAGCAGAATGTATGAAAGACTGTGTGAACTGAGGGAAGAAAGCACCCAGGATTCAGTACACCAAAAGACAGCATTTCAGTGGCCAAGAGAACTTTTTATCTTCAAAACCAGGGCAGACCTGGAAGATGTCTTTCTAGATCTCTCACAACACTCCCTTTTTCATTTGATCTCCGGCTGGTTAAGGGCCAGAGAGAATGCCCAACTGGATCACAACACAGGAGAGGCTCCAATTTTGGCATATCTAAGAGGACAGGAACGAGTCAGAGGAACTCACATACATCAAAGTCAAACATGTGATAGATTGGACACTTTGCTTCATTTTTATTTTCTGTTAGCCGTGCATGTGCAGAGAGTGTCCCACACTTTCTAACCACCTGTGCACGAAAACATTTTTAGTTTTGTTGTTAAACTCTTGTTTGAAATTCCCATTTTTAAAAATCCAGTGAAATTTTCTATGAGGTAGGGAAAAGTTGGTGTTGTGAGCTGGACAGAGAGGAGTTTGCATCCTGACTCTGCTCTACATTATCTGCTTGATTTGGGGTAAGCTCTTAAAACTCTCAGGAAGATCAAGAAGAACATGCAAACAAAATACGGATGGTGCCATAAGTCAGGCACATAGTTGGAAGCCAGCTGAATGTCACAGAAGTCTCAAGGAAGATGCCAAGAATTATGCTGTGCAGAAGCTGTTGGCATTTGCCCTCCTTGCACTGATGAAGTCATCTCCAGAAAGTCATTGGTAAATGAAGTGTGCCACAACTGGGGAGGGGCTGAAGGTGGTGTGGGGGGATCCCTCTGGCGGGGGGGGGGGTTGAATTATGACTCCCTTGCCGGGGTGTCACCATGGATGGCTGAAAGGAGAAAAATGTTGAGTCTGACTGAGAACTTCCTGGGCATTGAGCAGGTCCACTGTGCTGCCTGGAGCTGAGCCAGTGTGAATACACTTTGTGTCTCATTGTCGCAGTTGCCTTGCCTCCTGAAGCTGTTGGCACCACTAAGAAAGGGTGTCTTATCTGAAAGATGGGGGGGGGGGCTCTGTATCAATTGGCTGGAACTTTGAGCGGTTTCTAGCAGCCTAACCTTCACTGTGCACTGTCCTTGCTGCTGCTGGAGAGGGCATTTCTTGAGGTGCTGGGATGTTGGGAAGTCAACTGTTCTTGGTAACGATGACAATGTGATCACATGAAGAGATTCTTTTTTTAAAATTTTTTTTATGAGTGAGAGAGAGAGAGAGAGCACGAGCTGGGGAGGGGAAGACACACACACACACACACACACACACACACAATCTTAAGCAGGGTCCACGCTCATCATGGAGACTGACATGGGGCTTGATCTCACAACCCTGGGATCATGACCTGAGCCAAAATCAGAGTCAGACACTCAACTTACAGAGCCACCCAGGCACCCCCATCTTGAACTTCATAATTTCTGAGTAGGATGCATATCTTTTTATTTTCCTAAGCTAAACTTATTTATTATTCCTGCTAGCCATTCGTTTATTCGTGCACTTGTGGTGCTGAGAAAAATTATCCAAAAGTTGGAAATGAGAAAGAAAAAAAATATGAGCACTTAACATTCACAAGATATTCTGGCATTTGCAGCTAGGCCATGTTACTCTCCAATTAGGTGTAAACAACCTGACAGAATTTCAACTTCAGACAAGGTCTCTCATAGATAAATGAGACCGAGTTTACTCTGATAAAATGAGACAAAACAGGACCACTTTTTTTTTTCTTTTGAAGCACAAACACAAGGTCACTGTGCCATTTACAAAAGAGCAAATCTCTCTCTCTCTTTTTTTTTTTTTGATAAAATGAGTGCCTGCTGTTCCTTTACTGATCATAGCTCTATCCTTGTTCTAGTTTCCCTCCCTGTAGATAAGATTTAATGAGACCCCTGATCACAGAATTGCCCCTGCCCAGCAGATGCTCAACCCAAACCCAAATCCCATAAAGAGTTCTTTCTCATGCCCTATTACTGAGGCACCGCACGGTTGTCCGCGGTGTCCACGGTGAGCATTCTCTCTAGCTGCAACGAGAAATGAACGCTGTTCAACTGTAGATGTGTTCTTGGTGGACTTTGGCTGAAGGGCGTGGATAGAACTGAGGCACAACGGTGATTATGTGAGGTTTTAATACCACACAAAGAGCATTGTCTAGTGGGTCTTAAAATGCCCTTTGGCTCTTCAGGAGCATAAACTCTGCACAATTCATCAAACAGTTCTGCAAACTAGTAAGATACACATGTTAATTTTAGATAACTTCCCCTCCCCCGCTGTGCTGTAGAAAAGATAGTGCTGAAGGTTCCGGTTACATTGTGCTGAAGGATATTAACTGGTTTTGTAGCTGACATGGCTTGTTGGTTCCAGTGTTCTTTTTCCACCACCCCCCCCCCAACTTATGATAAAAAAAATCTTAGTTTTTCAAATTCCCTTGGAATCAACTTTGTTATTGTTTTGGTACAGGCATTAATGCTCACTCTCTGTATGAAAATGATGTTTCTAACGTTTTGAGACTTCTTTTTTGCCAGTTTGGACCATAAGGTGGAATGTTGAAATATGAGATGTCTTGGGGGAAAACATCTGAAATGTTTCTTGTGCCTCACCTGTCAACACAGGCTTGTGAGGTGGGGAGCGGAGGGGGCCTTGAGGGTGGTAGTGAGACAGAGGAGTTGACTTCTGATGAATTTAAGCGCTCCCTGATCCGATTTAGCAAGCCTAGGGCTACATCCCCACTGGGCCCAGCCCGTGGGTCCTGACTCCAGCCCAGTGATTGGATGTCTCATAGGCTGCCACTAAATCACACTTAGACTTTTCTTCTGCGCTCTGAATAATGTAGGAACTCATCAAATATGAATCCACATTTACACATCTGGGACCTCGTGCTGAGGTTTTGAAAAATGATTATAGAAATGATGTGACTCACAGTGATTCTTGACCAAAAGCAATAAAATCTCAGATGAGTCGATAATGGAGACAATTTGGAGCTTTATTCCCCAAGGACAGGGTACAGTCCTGGTGTCTTACTATGTAGAACAGGAACGAATCCAAACGCACCATGGTTTCCCTGCAGAAAATAAGTGAGACACACACACACACGCGCACACACACACACACACACACACACACACACAGCAGAGGTATAAAACATCCAAGTGCATCCTGAGAAGGTTCACTTAAGAAATGGTTTAGATCTTGTTGCTGTGAAACGAGCAGTTTGTTATCCAGATTAACAACAGAGAAATGCCATGTAGATTGGATTCATCTGAATGAGTGGCCCCCTTACTTTCCTGTGAATAATGACTCTGTCTAAAGCAGATCTTCTTATCATCCTGGAATTTCGGAGCTGTGTCTCTCATCCGGGAACCTTTATGGTACCGAGGACAAGAGCCCAGAAGCTTTAGGCCCGAGTCTATGAAAAACAAGTTGAAGTTCTTTGTTTCGTGTGTGAGATCTTTTTTTCTTTTTTCTCTTGTCTGAGTGGGACTGAAACAGATGATCTCATTATAAACCAGGCTGTAGCCATTCTGTATCTTGTATAATTTGCCCGGGTCCTGGAGATAACACAGGCCAGCTGCAGATTGCCGTGAGACACATTGTTATTTGCCTTTTCATTGATTTAACACATGTTTTTTGGACCTCACTATGTGTTAGGCTTTGGGCTAGGTAATGGGAAACATCGGTAACTGAGACTAGCCATTTACCACCCTCGTGGAGATTATGGGGAAATAATGAAGTGGTCCAGGGCACCGACCCAACTCTAGGGACCAATTACCTGGGTTCTTATACCAATTTCACCCCCTCCTGTTGTATGACCTGTGCAAATCACTTAGTCTCTGTGTTGTATTTTTTTTTTTAATTCATTTATTAGCTATTTTGAGATAGCACGAACAAGGGAGGTGCAGAGAGACAGAGAGAGAATCCGAAGCAGGCTCCATGCTGTCAGGACAGAGCCTGATGTGAAACTCGAACTCGTGAACCATGAGATCATGACCTGAGCTGAAATCAAGAGTCAGATGCTTAACCGACTGAGACACCCAGACACCCTAGTCTCTGTGTGTTTCAGACCATTTGGGTCAGTATAACAGAACACCACAGACTGGGTGACTTATAAACATCAGAAAAAAATTTCTTTGTCACAGTTCTGGTGGCTGGGAAGTCTAAGATCAAGGCCCCAGCAGATGTGGCACCTGGTGAGGACAGTCCATCTGGTTCATAGGTGGCTGTCATCTCTCTGTGTGGCCAAATGGTAGAAAGGACATAAGAGCTCACTGGGTCTCTTGTACAGGGCATTAATCCCTCTTTTATATGTCTTTTAAATATCTTTTGTAATCTTTTAAATGTTTATTTATTTTTGAGAGAGAGAGAGAGAGAGCATGAGCAGGGGAGGGCAGAGAGGGAGACACAGAATCTGAAGCAGGTACCAGGCTCCGAGGTGTCAGCACAGAGCCGGACGTGGAGTTTGGACCCACAAACAGTGAGATCATGACCTGAGCCGAAGCAGGATGCTCAACCTACTGTGCCACCCAGATGCCCCTTTTTTGTAATCTTTACATGGACTCCACTCTCACGGTTTCATCATCCCAAAGTCCGTCTCCCTGGTACCATCGCGCTGGAAGCTAGGATTTCACCGTATGAATTTGGGGTGACACGGCATTCAGTCCACAACAGCGTATATGAAGGGAGTGATTTGGTGAATTGACCAGAAAGGCGCGGGCGGTGACTGTAATAGCATAAAACAAGGACTTAGACTTGAGATAGGCCTTCAGAAAGGCTTTTTATAGAAGGCGACGGCAAGGCTGTGTGGTCTGTGGTAACCGTGTGATCTCCAGGCCAAGTGGTGGTAAAGAGAGTGGAAGTGAGGCTGTTGGAGTCTGCTAGTTGTCTCTCTGTCCGTCTTCCCCTTCTTTTACAGCCACGGAAGTGTAGGGTTTTAGCGAAGCACACGCTACCCGAGGCAGAAAATGCGGTTCTTAGCGTCTCTTGCAGTCAGATGCCTCCTGTCACCACTTTCTGGTCGATGACTTGTAAGCGCCAGCAATGGGAGCCTCTTCCAGGAAGTCCTCCTAAAGGAAAGGGACATGCGCTTCTCACCCTCACGTTTCTTGCCTCCTCAGTGCAATGCAGTTGTGATGACTGGAGCTGCGGCAACCCTTTTAGACCTTAGAGGAAACTGAGGCATGGAGGCTGTACAGAGCAGAACAAGAAGCCCTCCCACCTCATTACCGTTTCTGCAGCAGCTGTCCACGGCGACTTGAATATGTGAGCAGGAAATGAACTGTCACGTGTAAGTCATTGTCGCTGGTGACAGACTCATTCTAACTAGATGACAGGTAGAAAGGAAAGGCCGTTACCACACCTGAAGGTGAGCGGAAGTGTGGTGCCTTGTCAGAACCAGAAATATTTGAGAATGGCCCAAGCGTAGGGCAGCACTGAGTGCACACAGAGGAAGGGTGTGGATGGGGAAGGCCTTGTCGGCCTGGATGAGGACAATGGCAGGCACTGTCTTGTTCTGAGAATACAAGGCGCTGCTGGAGGGGTGCAAGCAGAGAACTGACCCGGCCACGGTTATCATCAGGAAGAAAGAGGGGTGCCTGGGTGGCTCAGTCAGTTAAGTGCCAGACTCCTGAATTTGGCTCAGGTCGTGATCTCACGGTTCGAGGGTTCGAGCCCCGCGTCGGGCTCTGTGCGGACGGCTCGGAGCCCGGAGCCTGCTTCGGATTCTGGGTCTCCCTCTCTCTCTGCCCCTCCCTCGCTCTCTTTCTCTTTCAAAATAAATAAATAAACTTAAAAAAAAAAAAAGGAAGAATGGGTTGGCGGTACTGTGCTGAAGGGATGCCACCCAGGACTCCTGGAGGGCAGTCAGAGCTGGCACAGAAGCTGTGGGGACCTGCCTTGCTGGCTTGAGGGACAGAACATGGCGGCAGAGGAAGAGAGAACAGGGACCACTGGCCTTTATTCAGTCCCTGTCGCCTCCTCTCCACGTCTCTCCACCTCAAATAAGACTTCATTCATGGATCTGTGGATGTTTCCATTGCCCTTTGTTATGGACCCTCCTCCCCGTCTCTTTACAATTAGAGGGAGGTATTTACGGACTTGAGAATTTCTGTCATCCACCCTCCCCCCGCCCCCTTTTCCTCTGCCAGGTACCCAACTGCACGCAATTTAACTCCTACACAATAGCCTGTTCATTACTGTATTCGTTAATTTAACAGTATGATTAGCTCGGAGCCTTGTTCACTTATTCCAAGCTGGATTCTTACAAAATGGTTGTTTATCTATAACCCCCCCTGACACGGGGCTCGAACCCACAAACTGTGAGGTCTTGTCCTGAGCTAAAGCCAGACGTTTAGCAAGACCAAGCCACCCAGGTGCCCCCAAGGTGGATTTTTAAGAATGACAACTAAAATTTGTGCCGTGTACCCCTTGCTTGTTTGTCCATTTGTTTGTTTGACAGATAGCTGTGGTTATAACTAGTTTTATTAAAAGCACTTTAGGCAGAGCCAAATGAGAGGCAGGTGAAGGAGGCAACTGGCTCCTTTTATAAGGGATTAATTTGTTAATTTATAATTTATCAGGGGCAATAATTTATTTCCTTATAAGAGATTTATAGGTCCATTTACGGGGGTTACTAAGATATTACTACAAGTATAGGAGATAGAGCGCAGTAGAAATGTTTAGTCAGAACTTTCCTCAGGTGTGTGTGGTATGCTGTTGGCATTAATTCTTTATCAAGCTCACTTGGTTGAGGTGGAATAAGCTTCCCCATGTGCTGGCTTGTGATGGTTAGTTTTCTATGTCAGGTGGACTGGGCCCGTGGGGTGCCCAGAAGTTTGCTCAAGCGTTGTTCTGTGGGTTTCCGTGAGGGTGTTTGGGGATGAAATTAACATTTAAAACAATAGCCTGACTACTGGTTTGCACTCTGGCCCCTGTCCCTGGAGGGAGAGAGACCAAAGGAAGAGGCAGACGCTCCAGGTTGCTGGGAAGCGGGTTTAAGGAGCAAGGAACTGGCCTATGAGGCTTGTCTTGGGTGGTCACAGATGACTAGATCTCTGCACCTGACCACCAGAATCTTAACAAGCCTCTATATAAACAGGTGGTCTCAACAACACCTCGCTCTCTCAAGGTGATTCCTTACAAATGATGCCAGCTGTGGGAGCGGTGGGCAGAAAGTACATTCCAGGGACGGGAGCAGGTGAGGAGGCTCCCCTTGCCCAGTCCTGTTCAGGCTCAACCAGCGGTGGTGCCCCTCAACCACCTTCTCCAACGTGGACGGAAGCAGACTGCTGTCTCCCAATCAGCTGAAGGCCCAAACAGAGCGGGAAGACCTTTCCTGTGCAACGTAGAATTCTTTCCAGTCTTGATCACTGGCCTTTTTACCTGAACTGAAACATGGACTCTTCCTGGATCTCCAGCCTGCTGGCCTTCCAACGGGAACCAAACCTTTGGTTCCTCTGGTTCTCAGGCCTTTGGACTCGGACTGGAACTAACCCATAAGCCCGCCTGGGTCTCTGGCTTGCTGACTCACCTGCAGATTTGGGACCTCATGGCCTCCATCGGTACGTAGGTCCATCCCTAAGTCTCTTTCTCTGTATGCACATACATATACGTGTGTCTCCCTGGAGAACCCTGACAGGTAAAATACTCAACTGGCCAGAGATGATGCACAAAGTGTCTTCTAAGGATGAGAGGCAGGAGCTTTGTTTTGTTGAATAGACCATGTAAACTGGGGACGGACCCGGAATGTTTGGTATAATAGAGGGAAGACTAAGCTTCTTTTTCTACTTGTATCCGTTCGGATGCTTTAAAAGAAAGTTAGAGAAAGCCTTTCTCAAACTATTTCAAGGAATGATGAAATTCTGTCACAGCCCCAGGTCCTCAGGTGGGGTTGGCTTTGCCGTTGGCTGATTTAGTTAGCAAGACAGCTGTGGCATCGAGAACCCGGGTTGTTTTCTGCTCCTCAGTCCACCGTCTGCAGAGCTGGTGCTGTTGCAGGCACACTTCGTGTCATAGTAATAATGTGGTTCCACTATTAACTACATGCTGCCTATGTCAGAGAGCAAGAGGGTGGGGGTGGGGAAGAGATGGGGGGAGGACAAAGAAAGCTATAGGGATGGACGGAGTCACTTTTGGGGCCAATTTAGATCCCGAGCCTAACTCTGGACTCCTAGCTTACACTGGAGAGATGCCCTGAGCTGACTATCTGTGGCTCAGTTCCTGGGGTTGGCAGGGTTGGCACAGACCAGTCGTTCTCATTGAAAGGACACTGTTCACCTCGGGGGAATTTGGAAACGTGTAGGGAAATCTTGTGGTTGCCATAGTGATTGGGATGCACATTGGCATTTAGTGGGAAAATGGCAAAAGATGACAAAAATTCTCTAAGTCCAGGATGATTTCTCACGGTGAAAATTGTTTCGTATTCCAAGCTATTTTAAATGCCGTGAAACACCAAGTCCGCTCTAAATATAGCTCTTGGTAGTATTTTTAGGACATACGATGAGCAATTTTTAGCGAAATTACTTGAAATATGAAAAAACAGGTTTTTATGGAGAGAGAGGATTCGATGACGTACGGAACAGCTGAGATGGAGGGGCTTGTGGCAGACAAGTAGTTGCACTGAGAATAACTGAACAAGGTAAAATGAAGGGAAAACAGTGTGTTTGAAGGCAGTGGAGAGTTGCTGAGGAAGTCAGAATTTGAGGACTTGATCCCAGAAATAAAGTGGGCAGATGTCCTTTATGTTGCTTCTCCCCTCAGACCATTTCCTGATTCTTGGCTTGGGGGCAACAGGCTGGGGATCTGGACGGAGGTTGAAGCCCTCTTTCACTGCTTGTGAAAAAAGGGTTTCCGGGTTTCCATTATAACCTTAGCTAGTGGGACTTGGGCCTGTCATTTTCTTTCTTCGGTGGTCAGTGGCACCTAAGAGCAGCCTACCAACTCCATGCTGCTTAAAATGACCATATATATGACCTGCTGGAGAGGTTGCACAGGCCGGTGTGTGTCCTTGAACCTGTATCCCATCTCAGCTTGTCACGGATGACAGCCTTCGTAATTGTGATCCTGCAGCATTGTCGACATCACCAAAAGCCCAGCGTGGAGTTTGGGTTGTAATGTGGCCTTGGGTGATCCAGTTCCTGAGGCTCTTCTTAGGAATACTTCTACTACTACTAAGTGTTTCAGATTTGGTTCCCAACAGTGGGTCTTACTAAGCCATCCATGTTTTCAGCAACTAGAGCTTTATCTCATGGAGAAACTGTGGAAAAAGAACACGGCACATATGTTAGTATTATGTCACCAAAGGGGAGGGGGCTGGGGTATTTCTGCATCAACTCCTAAGAGTTGTTTGTGGGGAGATACTTCTCTGGGTGGTAATTTCCTCTTCCTTCTGGACTGCCATGCAAATATAGGCAGAGCAGCCTGCTGCAGTTCCAGAAAACCTCCTCATGCAGAGAGGAGAGGACGAAGCTAGTTAGAAGTTGGCCAGACAACAGTGACATGGCACAGACAATGTCTGCAACACCTGTGGAAGCCATAGTGGTCACTTAGGCTCTGACTTTAAGATTTGGGCGGGGGGGCGCCTGGGTGGCTCAGTCGGTTAAGTGTCCGACTTCGGCTCAGGTCATGATCTCACGGTCCGTGAGTTCGAGCCCCGCATCAGGCTCTGTGCTGACCGCTCAGAGCCTGGAGCCTGTTTCGGATTCTGTGTCTCCCTCTCTCTCTGACCCTCCCCCATTCATGCTCTGTCTCTCTCTGTCTCAAAAATAAATAAACGTTAAAAGATTTGGGGGGGGGGAAGAAAAATATGAGTCAGAGTATTGTATCCAAGTTTGTGGGGGTGGGTAATGGGTTTAAAGTGGAATAAAGATACTTCCACACCTTCTTCTCTTAGGAAAACAAAAAAACCCCACAAAATTTAAGTCAAATCAAGGAAGACAAGAAATGGAGGCATCTGAACCAGCATATGAGGATGAGAGGCAGATGGAGAAAGGGTAAGGAAGGCAGGGAGGAAGTCAAGCGTAGGGGTGGAGAGGACACTGATAAGACAAAGCCAACATGCTCAGGTGGTCCCCAGAAAGCCTTGTGATTGGATGCTCCAGGTGCCAAAAATATGTGAGGCTAACAGTAGAGAATGAGTTAGGAGTGGCTATTGGAAAGTTTGTAGAGAGTGAGGGTCCTCACTTGGCATAGCGACTGTCTTTTCTCACCCCTCTGCTTAGCTGAGCTTCTGGGACACCAGCTGAGCAGGAACAAGGCATCAGATGTAAAATTGAGGGCTTATATTAAAGTTCAAAACCACAAAGATAAGGCTCCAGCCTATGTCCCCAGGCAGCTCTGGAACATGAAAGACCAAGTCCAAAATAATAGTAAAAAAGCCAAGAATAAAAGAAGTGATAGGCTATAATTAATAGCTTCAGAGAGATGAGACTTTTTAAAATTCAGTACTCCTAAGTAAGTTTTAGGATGCTATGAGATAATAATAAAAAAAAAACAGGAAAGAACTCTTAAAAATAAAAAGTAACATTTAAAACTTGAACAGATTTCCCAGAGCTGAGACTTAAAAAAAAATCAGAGAATAAACAATAAGGGAGAAGAGTAAAGGAAATTTGAAGAACAATTCCATATTGGAGTCACAGAAAGGAAAAACGGGGTAACAGGGATGGGACTACCAGCACATGAGAAGTTTCCCAGAACATGGAATAAGAGTCACATTTTCTAACACGGCTGGCGGATGAGCTGAGCTCTAGAATCAACACGAAAGGCTCCAGAAGACAAGCCAGAGGGAAGAAGGGAGTTCATCTAGTCATATTACAATTTCTGTAAAACTG
Organism: Acinonyx jubatus; assembly: GCF_027475565.1. Classification (NCBI taxonomy): domain Eukaryota; kingdom Metazoa; phylum Chordata; class Mammalia; order Carnivora; family Felidae; genus Acinonyx; species Acinonyx jubatus. The sequence continues at coordinate 107,347,025 of NC_069390.1, forward strand.
AAAGATGGGAATTTGTTGATGGAAAATACCTGTTGAGTACCCAGCAGAATGAATGAAAAGGTGTCACCCCAGGGCATAGAATCATGGCCTTTTACAACATAGAGGTTAAAAGGAGATTCCAGAAACTTGGAGAGAGAAGAAAGGAAGGAACACATATACAGGACCAGGAATCAGAATGGCATTGCTCAAAACAGAGTCTGAACGTCAGAAGACAGTGGAATATAGGTTTTCAACAATGTGAAGGAACATGATTTCCAGCACAGAATTCTTAACCAAGCAAAATGATCAGTCTAGTCCACAGCAGAATAAAAAGATTTCAGGCACGCATGATTTCACAAATACGTCTGCCAAGAGCTCTATTTAAAGATCCCGGAAGAGGTCCTCTCTTCAATGGAAGGCTAATGCAAGAAAGAGGAAGACAATGGACCCCGAAAACAGAGTCCATCACGGGAGAGAGGCTGGGAGGGGTCCAAGTGGACACAGGGCTTGGGGGCCACCCAGTCCAGACTAGATTGGGAAAAAGGAGGACTCCAGGAAGAATGTCTCTGGGAGAGCAATGGGCTTAGTAGATTATCCGACAGGTTTGAGCAAGAGGAAATTTGTATTAAGCAGCCTTTTACTGAGCTTTCAGAGGAGGTGGAAAAAAAAATTAAGAAATGAAGAAAATTAAATTAATCACAAAATGGGGTAATTATTAACTCTAGGAGCAAAAAAAAATAAGTTGTTCAGAAACAACGATAATCCTAGTTGCTACTTGGCTCAGCATAAACAATTAAAAAATTTTTTTTCAATGTTTATCTTTGAGAGAGAGAGAGAGCATGAGCAGGGGAGGGGCAGAGAGAGGGGGAGACACAGAATCCGAAACAGGCTCCAGGCTCTGAACTGTCAGCACAGAGCCTGACTGGGGCCCAAACCCACGAACTGGAAGATCATGACTGAGCTGAAGTCAGATGCTTCACCGACAGAGCCACCCAGGTGTCCCTCAGCACAAACAATTTTAACATAGTCAAATAGTGACTAAAATTTGTGACTCAAAAATATTGAACACATAGTAAGGGAACTTTAGTTTTCTAAGGGCAACACAGTAGACACTATAAGTGAAGAGATAATAGTACACATACGTTAGTTAGGAATATGGTGATAACGTAGTTCACCTGCAGTATTGATTGGATAGGCTGAGAAAGCAGATGATGTGTTCAGGGTGTGCAAACTTGGCCAGCGAAGGCACGGAGACCAGAGTGATCCCTGCTCATTTGGAAGATGTATGGGGACCAAGCTGCTAAGAGGGAGGAGAGCAGCTGGAAGGGCTGGGAGAGGCTAGGCGGTACAGTCAGGTGCGTGGAGTAAAGGCAAAGGCAACTCTCAGTCCTGGCCTGCTGAAAGTGGACAGGATGCGAGAACACGCTTGAACTGCTGGAAAGTCTTCCCGAGTCTGATGCACCCCTATTCCCACGATTCCTGTTGTTAACAGCGATGCTAGACCATGATTGCTTCAACATGGTGGCAGTTCAAGGTGTCTGCTGGAGTGTGACCTGCTCGAGACTGCGCACCCGTTTTCAGGGGAGTTTTGTTCCCGGAAACACCAGCAATCACACTGAAACACCGCTTGCCTTGAGATGGGAACTGTAATGAGGCTTCCGCATAATCCGAGCTGATTTAGCATCTTCTAAAGTATCTCAAACAAGACAGGGTAGCCGAGGCTTGGTGTAGAAGAAACCTTGCTTGACATGTTTATGTTAGAGGTTTTGAAGGCATTTTTTCCAGGGCACACCTTCCTTTTACGTCTTTAGGAAAAGATTTGGAAGGGAAGGCACATGTAAAGACAGGAAATGGAAGGGAGTGACTTGTCACTTCCCAGCCTTTGGTCGTTTATCTGCTCTTATGGGGTTGTGTGGCCACATTCCGTGTCGTCCTCGCCCGCTTTATGAAACAGTAGAATCTTCTCTTGAAGATTGTACCCCCTTGAAATGAGCATGTGCGAGGCAAGAATTGTTTGGATCCCGAGTTTGCTAAGGAGTATGTAAATACTTAAGGGAAAGTGGTTTCTAACACGTCAGGCCTTGATTCTGTGACTAGTAGACAAAGAACCAATAACAGGAAATCAATGATATTTTCTTGCCATATCAAAAAACTTTTTTTCTTCCATAAACGGAGGCAAACTCTATCATCAAATCTATGCTTCTTTCTTTATTTCTAGTAATCTTGTAGCAGAAAGAGCTGTCCTGGGTAGTTCTGCCTGGCACATAGTGAGCCCTCACAACATGGTAATTTTATTCTTACAGCTTTGTCAGATTCTAGCCCTGGCTGTTTCCCTGGGGTAGATGAGGGATCACAGAAAGCCTCTTAAGCTCTTTAGACATGAGACTGTTCATCTATAAATGAGGATGTTAGATAAAAATTGTCCTTTTAAATTTATTTATTATTTATTTATTTAGAGAGTGGGGAGGGTAGTGGAAGAGGGGGAGGAAGGGGGTGAGAGGGGGAGAGGGGGAGGGGGGAGGGGGAAAGGGAGAGAGGGGGAGAGAGAGACAATCTTAAGTAGGCTCCGTGCTCAGCGAGGGACCCCATTCCATGACTATGAGATGTTGACCTGAGCCAAAATCAACAGTCAGATACTCATCTGACAGCCACCCAGATGCCCCAGGTAAAGATTGTTCTTAAGATTCCTTCAGCACTAAAGTTTTGTGATTTAATAATGTTAAGATGTAGAGACTATGATTTCCGTGGCAAAGATTTTCCAAAGATTATGTCTAATGGCATGAACTTTAACTTCTAGGTATGATAAATATGTTGCTTTTTTATGACCGGTAAGTAGGGAAACAGAGTTATGAATTGGAGGTAACTGGCCTTGGTGACAAAATATTCAGTGCTGCACCGATCTGTAATTACTGCCGATCCTGGAGCAGAGTCCAGCTCCCTTGTCCAAACCCTGCCCGTAAGTCCATGGATTGAAAAGACAGGCCTCCTCTCCCTTCACAGCAATTTACTTTGACACTAGTGAATGAAATCACCTTTTATTAAAATTTTGGTTTTAAGTTTCAAAGTATATATTTGACCCTGTGAATCCAGATACCTAGTTTAATGATACTTTCCCTTTAACAAACATTAGTTAGGCATCTGCTATGCTCTGGGTGTCTATGAATTTCCAGAAGAGACTGAGTGTTCTCTATCATTATCTTCACAGGACCTACAGATACAGAGGATGCATGATAGGCAAAACATAGGGAAATCGAACATCCTTTTGAAGAATGTCTAAAGATATTTTCTCAATTCATATTCATGGTAATCCCCATAACTCATAGGGTCTCTGGTTTATAAAAGCAAAGAGCCAATTAAAAAAAAATCGGGTATTCACTTGAGAATTTTAAATATGGCATTTCACTCAGTAATGCCAACTGGCATTTGATGAACCCTTTCTTTATATCACCTCCCGCACTTTCTCTTTTTATCTTCAACACAGGTACTGTTCCCATTTCTGCTTTACAAATTCAGGAACCAACATATGTAACCAAAATGTATAAATGTTAAGTATTTTGTCCAAGACCACACTAGTTAGGGGTGGACTTAGAACTTGATGCTGGATACTTTTTTTTTTTTATAAATTTGTTTTTAATGTTTATTTATTCTTGAGACAGAGACAGAGCATGTACAGGGGCAGGAGCAGAGAGAGAGGGAGACACAGAATCTGAAACAGGCTCCAGGCTCTGAGCTGTCAGCAGCTGTCTGAAGCTGGGGTCCTGTCCCCAAATTTCTGCTGGTCGCAGTCCCACACAGCTCAGTAGGCATCGGGTGGAACTGTTGAGGCCTTTGGTTCTCTGGTTTCCTAGCATTTGGATGTTCACCCTCAGAGCACAATGGCCTGCAAAGAGTGACAGCTCTTATAAGTGCCACCAGAAACACCTGTATATACAACGATACGTCTCATTGTCAGCCATGCCATCAATTAATCAACAAATGTTGGCTAGGTGCTCAGACACTGCTCATTACTTTTCACTGCCTGTCCGGAGCTTTGAGAATCAGCAACAACCCAGCTACAATATTGTGGTCCCCTTTACTTTGTGTGGTAATCAGGTCTGGCTAAAAGATGTTACCCATTTTATGGAGACTTTTTCTAGTCCTCAGATCTGTAGGCTCTTGGTTCAAAGATACAGAGATAAGGTAAAAGAATAGATAAACTGCTTTGTCATTAGGGTTAATGTCCAACTTCTCCTATTTCTTTGCAACTCACTGTCTACGTGATGCTCTTAAGACACTACAATGAATGGAACTTACTCACATGGGAAACATTAGATGTTCAGGCACTGTTCTTTTGTTGTATCCAGATGGTATCTAGTTTGCAAACATGCAGTCAATAAGAATTAATATCAGTGCTAAAATTTTGTATAGTTTTTTTATGGCATGTAAAATAGATTATAAAATCATTACAAGTCCCCTCTGAAGTGGGGATTATCTCCAATTTTGTAGAGATGGAACAAAGATTCCGAGGAGTTACATCATTAATTAATTATTTATTTAGTAACTTGCAGAGTAGCATAGTTTCAGGATTACAGGATTTGGAATCACACCAAACTTTTCATTCAGTTTCTGGCCCGTTTATTAGCCATGTGATGCTGGCCAAGTTTTCTAGTCCTACTAAACTTCAGCTTTCTTATGTGTGTTTTGGGGCTACTCAAAATATACACTCATAGGGACGCAGTGAGAAATTAAATATGGTAATTCATGTAAAATATGAAACACAGTATTTGGAGTATAGCTGTTGCTCCATAAAAGTGGTGGCCGATGTTGTCATATTAATATGACTGCTTTTTCATCTATGTTCTGGGCACTGTGATAGGTGCTGGAGACAGAACTGTAAAAGATAGTCTGGCGTACTTGCATAGATATTTACAACTAGTAGGTAGAAGAGACTGCACACATTTTCTGCTTCTTAATCCTTAAACCAATTTAGTTTTAATTTTTTTTAACATTTATTCATTTTTGAAAGGCGGAGAGAGACCAAACGCGAATGGGGAAGGGGCAGAGAGAGAGGGGGACACAGAAACAGAAGCAGGCTCCAGGCTCCGAGCTGTCGGCACAGAGCCCGACGCGGGGCTCGAACTCACGGACCACAAGATCATGACCTGATCCGAAGTCGGCCACTCAGCCGACTGAGCCACCCATGCGGCCCTAAACCAATTTAGTTTTAAATGCATTAATGCCTTTGGGGTGAAGAAACGTTAAAAAGTCTGAGAAATGCAAATAAAAGCTAGTTAGGAAAATGCCGATATCTCATGAGTTGTTCAAAGTAAAGATGTTATCCCTGGGTTCTGGGCAGAAGCCCTTTTTCTGGAAGTGAAGGCCATTCTGATTTGCAGTGTGTGAACATGGGTGCAGTGGCCAGCTGATTCTTTTCTAATATGGTCCTCACAGATACAGCGTTTTCTCAGCAGATGTTGAAATCCAGATTGAAAAAATTTTTCAACGATGGATTGCAAAAACTATCATCTCAACTAAGATACCATGTTGCAGATGGTCTTGTTTAACAGGCTTACGGAGTAGTTATGGTTTCCATAGAAACAAGTCTAAATCCTTCCTTTAATACAATCCTGGAGGTCTCAGCAGACCTGCAAAATATGCCACGAACTGTCAAAGCCCTGCTTCTGCTGACACATGGGAGCGGCATTGTTGGTTTGCCAACGCTGTCCCTGCATGGCACGATGCACTGGAAATTTCAGTTACGATTCTGATTTTTACAAAGGAAACACATCTTCCTCAAATGTTCTACTTTTTCACTGCAGTGTTCAACAGGACAATAAGACAAAGACTTAAATCCGGACCTCTCTCATATACTGTGCTTGCAGTTTCTAATAGAAGAGCTCTCACATGCAGATTCACCTGCTGCAGTTTCCTCATAGTTGACTTGTCATCTCATAGTAATTACACTTTTTCCTCAGCCTACAAGCTAGGTCATGTCACTCAGTTTTGATCTGCTGGAAAGAGACAGCAGACTCTTGGGAATTTTAACCATCACGCTCCCAGAAAGTGCTTGGACGCAATTCATTTATAATTCTTTCATTGTCAAGAAGGGTAAAGATATTGATTGATCCACACCATAGGGAAGCTCTGAAACAGAGAAGTAACTTCAAAGGTTGCAAAAAAAAAATATTTCATCTTCAGCATTCTGTTTTTAGACCAAGTTGGAAGGGATGATCCATTGGAAATGGTAGATGACTACGGACAAGTAATAATAAATTCTCAGTGATGTGATTATAGTGTGAGACCAGCTCTTATGGTAATCAAAGTGGACATAGAAGGCAGGTAGAGAGATAGTCAGCTAGAGAAAGCAGAAATGTTAACAATATGTAATTACAGTATAATTTTCAAAAGTTTATTTGCGTAATAGCCACTTCTGGAGTAGGCCAATGACCTCTTTGTGAATATTGTTTCCCTTTTATTACTATTTTTTTCTCTTTACATTTGACCATTGGGCTGTTGGCCATCAAATGAATGTTATTCCCTTTTTTGCTGTTTATAAAGGAAACACATATGTATTGCCAAAAGATGTAGTGAAATCCAGTAAATTACAAAGAAGAAAGCAAAAGCCAAATGTAATCTGATTAGTAAAAGGCTGTTACCACTTTGGTGGACATTTTCTCAGAACTTGTTCATATATATTCATCGAAATACATAAACATTTTAAAGACAAAAATAAGTACCATATTGTTTTGTCATCATTTCTCATTTAGTATAAATGGGTTTTTAAATTTTTAAAAAAATTTTTGTAAAAATATTTTTAATTTTTGTTTTGAAAAAGAGAGAGAGAAAAACAGAGAGAGAATGAGTGGGGGAGGGGCAGAGAGAGAGGGAGACACAGAATCTGAAGCAGGCTCCAGGCTCTGAGCTGTCAGCACAGAGCCTGATACGGGGCTCGAACTCATGAACCGTGAGATCATGACCTGAGCCGAAGTTGGATGCTTAACTGACTGAGTCGCCCAGGAGCCCATTTATTTGGGTTTCTATATCAATAAATTGGGGCCTATATGTTTTGATGGATAAAAACATTCCATTCATGCACTCACTTAACAAGTAATTATTGAGTCCCTGGGTAGTCTGAGACACTGTGATAGACAAGAATAAGGATCTCTAACTTATTTAACCATTCTCTTACCAGTGGCTGATCAGATTGTTCTGCCATCTTTAAATGGACTTTTGTTCTTGTCTGGAACACTTGATAACTGGCAGAGGAATTGGGAAGAGGGTAACTTTCTTTTGGAAAGCTCTCCCAATATTAGGGTTTGGGGCAAAACCTCTAGAAGAGCCTTTGCTACCTTTCAGAATATTCAAATAAAATCCTGTCTCTCTATATCCATTACAACAATAATAACAACAGCAGGCACTTAATGAGTGCAGTATAAATTCATTCTGTTGATAGCTTTTAGTCCTCACAACAACCCTATGAAGTTGGTAAAATTAACTGGTTGTATTATGATTCCTACTTTAATAGCTGATGGAAGAGAGGAGCAGTAAATGCCTAAAATAACAAAGTAAATAAATAGAGGGATGGGGATTTGAGCCTGATGGCCTGACTCCAGAACCTTTACTCTAAGCTCCTCTTATTCATACTGAACTCCAAGTATGTACAGTGCTATAGTAATACACTACATAACTGTGTTATTGAAGCATTGTCTGTGTCATAATTCTTTGTCATGTCTGACTCCTAAATATGAGTGTGAGCTTCTTGACGGTCGAGATCATGTCTTTAATTTTTTTTTTTAATAATTTAACTTTATTTTTATTTTTAAAATTTACTTCCAAATTAGTATATAGTAGAGCAATGATTTCAGGAGTAGATTCCTTAATGCCCCTTACCCATTTAGCCCATCCCCCCTCCCACGACTCCTCAAGCAACCCTCAGTTTGTTCTTCATATTTAGGAGTCTCTTTTGTTTTGTCCCTCTCCCTGTTTTTATATTATTTTTGTTTCCCTTCCCTTATGTTCATCTGTGTTGTCTCTTAAAGTCCTTATATGAGTGATGTCATATGATTTTTGCCTTTCTCTGACTAATTTCACTTAGCATAATACCCTCCAGTTCCATCCACGTAGTTGCAAATGGCAAGATTTCATTCTTTTTGATTGCCGAGTAATACTCCATTTTGTGTGTGTGTGTGTGTGTGTGTGTGTGTGTATACACACACACACACACACATACTTTGGCTATTGTTGATACTGCTGCTATAAACATTGGGGTGCATGTGTCCCTTTGAAACAGCACACCTGTATCCCGTGGATAAATACCTAGCAGTGCAGTTGCTGGGTCATGGGGTAGTTCTATTTTTAGTTTTTTGAGAAACCTCCATACTGTTTTCCCGAGTGGCTGCATCAGCTTGCATTCCCACCAACAATGCAAAAGAGATCCTCTTTCTCCACATCCTCGCCAACATCTGTTGTTGCCTGAGTTGTTCATGTTAGCCATTCTGACAGGTGTGAGGTGGTATCTCATTGTGGTTTTGATTTATATTTCCCTGATGATGAATGATGTTGAGCATGTTTTCATGTGTTGGTTGGCCATCTGGATGTCTTCTTTGGAGAAGTGTCTATTCATGTCTTTTGCCCATTTCTTCACTGGATTATTTCTTTTTTTGGGTGTTGAGTTTGATAAGTTCTTTGTAGATTTTGGATACTAACCCTTTATCTGACATGTCATTTGCAAATATCTTCTCCCATTCTGTAGGTTGCCTTTTAGTTTTGCAGATTGTTTCCTTCGCTGTGCAGAAGCTTTTTATTTTGATGAGGTCCCAGTAGTTCATTTTTGCTTTTGTTTCCCTCGCTTCCAGAGATGTATTGAGTAGGAAATTGCTGTGGGCAAGATCAAAGAGGTTTTTACCTGTTTTCTCCTCGAGGATTTTGATGGCTCCCTGTCTTACATTGAGGTCTTTCATCCACTTTGAGTTTATTTTTGTGTATGGTGTAAGAAAGTGGTCCAGGTTCATTCTTCTGCATGTCACTGTCCAGTTTTCCCAGCACCACTTGCTGAAAAGACTGTCTTTCTTCCAATGGATATTCTTTCTTGCTTTGTGAAAGATTAGTTGCCCATACATTTGTGGGTCCATCTCTGGGTTCTCTGTTCCATTGATCTGGGTGTCTGTTCTTGTGCCAGTACCATACTGTCTTGATGATTACAGCTTTGTAGTATAGCTTGAAGTCTGGGATTGTGATGCCTCCTGCTTTGGTTTTCTTTTTCAAGATTGCTTTGGCTATTTGGGGTCTTTTCTTGTTCCATACAAATTTTAAGATTATTTGTTCTAGCTCTGTGAAGAATGCTGGTGTTACTTTGATAGGGATTGCATTGAATATGTAGATTGCTTTGGGTAGTATCGACATTTTAACAATATTTGTTCTTCCTATCCAGGAGCATGGAATCTTTCCATTTCTTTGTGTCTTCTTCAGTTTCTTTCATAAGCTTTCTATAGTTTTCAGTGTATAGATTTTTCACTTCCTTGGTTAGATTTATTCCTAGGTATTTTATGGTTTTTGGTGCAACTGTAAATGGGATCGATTCCTTGATTTCTCTGTTGCTTCATTGTTGGTGTATAGGAATGCAACCGATTTCTGTGCATTGATTTTATATCCTGCAACTTTGCTGAATTCATGAATCAGTTCTAGCAGTTTTTTGGTGGAATCTTTTGGGTTTTCATATAGAGTATCATGTCATCTGTGAAGAGTAAAAGTTTGACTTCCTCCTGGCCAATTTGGACGCCTTTTATCTTTTTGTGTTCTCTGCTGAGGCTAAGATTTCCAATACTATGAACTCCTTGATTATGATATAATGTCCTTCTGCATCTCTTGATACAGTCTTTATTGTAAAGTCTAGTTGTCTGATAGAAGTATGGCTACTCCGGCTTTCTTTTTTTGACCATTAGCATGGCAGATGGTTCTCCATCCCCTTACTTTGAATCTGTAGGTGTCTTTAGGTCTAAAGTGGGTCTCTTGTAAACAGATGGGTCTTGTTTTCTTATCCATTCTGTTACCCTATGTCTTTTGATTGGAGCATTGAGTCCATTGATGTTTAGAGTGAGTACTGAAAGATATGAATTTATTGCCATTATGATGCTTGTAGAGTTCGAGTTTGTGGTGGTGTTCTCTGGTCCTTTCTAATCTTTTGTTGCTTTTGGTGTGTGTGTGTGTGTGTATGTATGTGTGTGTATATATATATATATATATATATATAATTTTTTTTTCATGTTTTCTCCCCTCAGAGAGCCCCCTTAAAATTTCTTGCAGGGCTGGTTTAGTGGTCACAAACTCCTTTAATTTCTGTTTGGGCAACTTTTTATCTCTCCTTCTATTGTGAATGACATCCTTGCTGGATAAAGAATTCTTGGCTGCATATTTTTCTGATTCAGCACACTGAATATATCCCACCACTCCTTCCTGGCCTGCTAAGTTTCTGTGGATAGGTCTGCTGCAAACCTGATGTGTCTTCCCTTGTAGGTTAGGGACTTTTTTTTCCCCTTGCTGCTTTCATGATTCTCTCCTTGTCTGAGTATTTTGTGAATTTGACTATGATAAGCTTTGTTGATGATCAGTTTTTGTCGAATCTAATGGGGGTCCTCTGTACTTCCTGGATTTTGATGTCTGTGTCTTTGCCCAGGTTAGTAAAGTTTTCTGCTATGATTTGCTCACATAACCTTTCTACCCCTATTCTCTCTCTTCCTCCTCTGGGACCCCTATGATTCTGATGTTGTTCCTTTTTAATGAGTCACTGATTTCTCTAACTCTTAAATCGTGCTCTTTTGCTTTTATCTCCCTCTTTTATTCTGATTCTTTATTCTCTATAATGTTTGTCCTCTGTATCGCTGATTCTCTGTTCTGCCTCATCCATCCTTGCCACTGCTGCATCCATCCGTGATTGCAGCTCAGTTATAGCATTTTTAATTTCATTATGGCCATTTTTTACTTCTTCTATCTCTGCAGAAAGGGATTCTAATCTATTTTTGACTCCAGCTAGTATTCTTATTATCGTGATTTTAAATTCTGGTTCAGACATCTTGCTTGTGTCTGTGTTGATTCAGTCCCTGGCTGTCGTTTCTTTGTGCTCTTTCTTTTGGGGGTGAATTCCTTCGTTTTGTCATTTTGAAGGGAGAAAAGGAATTAATGAGGTAGAAGAATTGAAATTAAAAATTAAAATTAAAAATATTAAAATTAAAAATTAAACACACATACACACACACACAAATCGAATAGATGATGCTAGATCCTAGGTGTGTTTTGGTCTGGGTGTAGAAAGTGGTTTGACAGATGAGAGAAACAAACAAACAAAAGGAAAGGGCGGGAGAGAAAAAAAAACAGAAATCGTTTGAGAATTTGAAAAAATGAATACACTAAAGTAGACTAAAATACACAAAAGTAGAGAATATAGTAGAAAAAATTATAGAAAAATATTTTTAATAAAAATTAAAAAGAAATATGAATTTTTCATTTTCTGAATTTAAGAAAAGTGAAAAAGATAAAAAAGATAAAAAGATAAAAAAGAAAAAAGAAAAGACAAAAAAAGAAATTGCTTGAAAATCTGAAAAAGTGAATACACTGTAGTGGACTGAAATAAAATAATGGGAGTAATATAGAATCTGAAAAAGTTTACATAAAAGCAAAAAAATATAGTAATAAAAATTAAATAATATTTTTAAAAGAAATTGAAAGTAAAAATGAAGTTTTTCTCTTTCTGCATTCAAGAAAAAAGAAATGAAAAAGAGAAAAAAAGAAAAAGGAAAAAAAGGAAATTGAAAATTTGAAAAGGTGAGTACAGTGAAGTAGACTAAAATAAAATGATGGAAGTAAAGTAGAACTTGAAAAAATTTACACAAAAGTAAAAAATATAGTAATAAAAATTAAAGACAGATATTTTTAATAAAAATTGAAAATAAAAATGAGTTTTTTCTCTTTCTGTATTCAAGAAAAAGAAAATTGTAAAAGAGAGAAAGGAGAAAGAGAGAGAGAAAAAAAATTGAATATAGATGAACCTGCTAACAGATTGAAGTAGGAATGAAATTGCTTCATTTTCCCCTAGAAGTCAGTCTGTGTAGCTCTTTATAGTCCATAAATTAAGCCGGCAGTGAGGTTTGTGTTCTTGAAGAGCGAAGTTGGCCCAGTTGGGCGGGGCTCGGTGTAACAGCTCCGCTCTCCACTAGATGGCGCTGCTAGCCTACTGGGGTGGATTGTTGCGGTGCTCCTCGGTGCACGTGCGCATGTGCGGGAGTGGTGAAAAATGGCGCTACGTACCCACCCAGTGTGTTCTCCCAGATCAGCAATTGGGCACCCGTCATCGTCTTCGGCTCTTGTTCACTCTCCGTGACCAGGCCCCAGGCAGTACCTCTTTCAAGTTTTGTCTCAGATGCAGCTGTTTTCCCAGACCCTTACTTCTGAAGGCCTGCGGCTTTGACCCGTTCCGCCCCTCTGCGGGAGAGTCTCACCCAGCGATGGCCAAATGAGCAATGGCCGAATATCTGCTGTACCCAGGAACGCCCACTGGACCCTGCTGTTGCCGGTGCCCCGAGACTGCGACCAGGTGCCAGCCCACCCCCCCAAAAAATCGCGAGACAGTGTAGCCTCAGCGTTTCAGGGACCATGGAAAATCGCAACACACATCTGGCACCAGGCTTCACCCTCAACGACCTTGCCCCAGCACCAGCGAATGTGGCTGCCTTCCGGGGTCTGCTGGGACCAGGTGGCTTCAGCAGTCTCTACCAAATGTCCTTCCAGCAGTGGAACCGCTTTTCCCCTTGTGGCCCGAGAACCTCCCGGACCCCACCCTGTTCCTGGGGCTTCACCCTTCGCACCAGAGCACGGCCAGGTATCGAGCTGCGGAGTTGCAGCCTGTGTGCTCCCCTTGTTCATAGTCTTAATGGAATTTAAACCCTCTCCTTTTTCCCTTTTTAGTTTAGTCCCTGTGGCTGTTTCCAATTTTCCGCTTTCTCTCCAGCTGCTTTTGGGGAGGGGTGATTTTCCTGTTTTCTCCCCCTCTCCCCAGTCTCAGTCCTCTCTCTGCCAGCAAAAGTGGTTCCCTACCTTTCGGGGCTTCTTGCTCCCCAAGTTCAGCTCTTCGTGTCGCGTCCCTGCTGAATCCTGTGGTTCAGGTTGTGCAGATTGTTGTGTTAATCCTCCAATCAGTTTTCTAGGTGTGCAGGATGGTCTAGTGTTGGTCTGGCTGTATTTCCTGGATTCGAGACACGCAAAAAGCTTCCATGCTGTTCCCCCATCTTGGCTCCTCCCACCCATGTCTTTAATTTTTATGTAACTGGAAGAGTGACTGGTTTGTAAGGGGTACTGAGTAAATTCTGAAGAAGGAAAGAATGAACAAATGAATGAAGGCTATCCTGTAAATGTAACATAACTCAAAAGAAGGTAAGGTTATGTTGGTGAATAGGTGATCAGAAAACATAACAAAAATGTCAACTTCTTACAAAAGCAATCTTTGCATGTATAGGAAGCATATCTAGTCCAGGATCATATGTGTCCTTACCAGCATCAGACTCAGATTTCTACTATGGTCTCTGAAACTTGAAAGCAAATCTAGATGTAATAGCATCCAGTCACCGGCACGTTATGTGGCTGTCCATTATCTAGATGTTTGATGAAAGGCCCGTATTAGGAAATACTCAATGTTTCATGTCCTCACAACCCTGGTTTTACTGGGGGAAGTTTTACTTTTCATCCTGAGATTTTCATGCACTATTAACACTTTTTAAAACTTGTTCAGGGCTAATGGATGAAATCAACTTAGAAGTTACAGCAAAAGCACCAACTTGTGGGTGATGTTGAGTGTCTTTCCTTGTGAAATGGAGCCTCTTCCCAAGGATGGCAGAGTTAACCTCTCAGTTTCGAAAATGGTTATGGGCAGGCCAGCAAGATCAGTGGTTCTTTACAGAGCCTGGAAGGGCCTTCAGAAAATTCTTGGGAGGGTTTGATGGTCACGTCTGCTGCTGGCATTGCAGAGATCTGACCCAGGGAAGCTAGACAGCTGCACAGCTAGACAAACCCCCATCACATTGGGGGTTTGTACAACAGAGATCTGTCCCACGTCCCATTTGATTTTTAAATATTAAAAAGGTATTATTTTATTATAAAATACTTCCTTGATATATGTGCAGGTGGTATACATAGACTCTCTGAATTTTTTTTTTTTTTTTTTGTCTAGAGAGTTAAGGGACTTTAGAGAGTATTTGTTTTAAAAGGGGAGCATCAGGTCTCCAAGAACCACACCACCCACCTCCAGAGGAAAAGCTTTCCGAATCATTGTAGTATTTCATTTTTCTCAGAACTCAGTTTTTTAGAAACTGAATTCAATGTGAAGTATAGTAGGGCAAGATGTTTTGTAAATACCCAGAGAGGCTTCTTGAGTTAATGCTTGAGACTAGAGTCTACCACACCTTAAGTCTCCACTTCCCCAAGTCCACCGTGTCTGATGTGTTCTCTCCTCTCTCCCCAGTGAATGTGACCGCATCTGGGGTAGGGAGGATTTTTCTAAATGCAATTGGAAGGAAGTGGACGGTGCAGCCTAGAAGCTTCCTCGCTTCATGTCTGATGTACTCAGATCTTTTCTTGAGAAAGATAAATCCGGCAGCAGGATTTTCAGATAAGAAAAATCACACCTCCCAGACTGGGTCACTCACTCTAGAGGCAAGTAAAAATAAGTAACATTTGTCACATTTCCTTATACTTACAGATCCTTCTTTTCCCCTCTGATTATGCTTCTTCGATTCTTCAGGCTCTTTTCATCTCCTCCTCTGAAATTTCAGAGGAGAGGAATCTGCTGCACACGGGGATTATAGGGGTCACACAGTTGAACAGGTGATTGTCTAGAACAGCCCCCAGTCTTGGCTTATCTTACTTTCTCAACCTGCCCTAGAGAGCGAATATAATCTTGTTTCTTTGCTTTCTGGGCTAACTCCTCTTTGGAGCCTGACTGCTTGGTGCTGTGTGAAAATAAAATTTTATAGCTAGTGACTTCAGGACCTTAACTGTTATCCTATTAGGATGTTTTGGAAACCACTCTCCTTGAGAAGAAGTCAGCCTAAGCTTCACCTTACATCACCTCTGTCCCTTTTTGTTCCCCAAAAGCTATGTCCTATGTTTTCTGTGGAGGAAACTGGGTGGATAACGAATCGATTCTAATTTACTCCTCATTATGTAATAATTTTCAATAAGCATGGTATACTTCAGAGTGCTATAATAGGAAAGCTGGGCAAACATGGCTCGCATCAATGATTAAAATCCTAAGCTACACTTCTCTGTCCACAGGGACAGATTCCTCACTGATCTCTTCATGATGTTTGGTCTCCTCTTCGGTCCTGTTTACAGGAAGGTAGACTTTATTTATGAATACGTTTAACAAATGTGTTCCTGTGCATTTTTGTGGTGGCATTTGTTTTGTTTCTGCAAAAGCAAAACCAAACCAAGATCACCACCATGTAGGTGAGAACATTTCGACCATGAGCGCAAGGTCAGAGAGTAGAGGGGGCAGAGGGCTCCCCAGGTGGGTTGGGAATCCAGTGTTAAGTGAAACCAATGTCCCTAATGACTTTTTCTGTCACATTACAAAATATCTCGAGGCCTCTCAGTATGTTAAGGTCTTAAACCTAGGTGGTTGAGCCCGCGTTAAGCGACCATATGGTTCTACCTCCTGATTTACCATTGGGTCAAAAATTACCTCAGAGGGATGAGAAAAGGTGAGCACTGCTCGGAGGACAGGTGGGGTCATCAGGGAACTGCCTGAGGCCCTGACTCTGGGATGGGAGGCAGGAGTACTTGGAAGGCCCCAGGACTAGATGAACAAAGGAGTCATGAAGGGCGCAGGGGTACACTTCTCCTGTGTGCATGTGCTGGAAATGGCCTGTCCTATAGTCACTGCAGCCTTCCGGGACATGCACTGGATGCTTGGTGCTCTCGGCCCTCCTGGTTGGTCAGCTCTAGGATGCAGGGTGGTGTGGGCACTGCTGTCCTCCCTACTCTGCGTCCCACATGCTGGAGCCTCGGTCCAGGCCAGCCTAGCAGCTCCCTGGTTGTGTGTGCCTCAGTGTCACCATCCTCCCTGCCATCCTGCCATCCCATAACATGAGTTCTTTTTTTTAATTTTTAATTTTTAATTTTGTATTTATTTTTAGTTTTTTATTTTTAAAGAGAGAGCATGAGTGGGGAGAGGGGCAGAGAGAGAGAGAGAGAGAGAATCTCAGGCAGGCTCCATGCTCACCTCGAAGCCCTACGTGGGGCTGGATCCCACCAACCTGGGATCATGACCTGAGTCAAAATCAAGAGTAGAGGCTCATCCAAAGGAGCCAGCCACCCAGGTGCCCCCATGCATTCTTGTGTCAGAGCCAGAGACACACTCTTTTTATGATCACCGCACGGAGCTCTGTACGTATTACATAAGCCTGATTTTGCATCAACTTGTCTCAAATATTCTCAGATTATTTTACCCTAAGTGACTTATTCTTGCAAAAGACACCAAGTTTGAAGCTCAGATATTAAAAATAAAGCTGTCTTCCTTAAGAAATGCAGCTTAGAAATTCTCCAAAATTTACTTTGGGAGGGCAGTTTCCTGGTGGACCTGCCCAGCCCTCTGTCCTAATTTCACTTCCCTGAGTGGTTCCTTCTCCTGTTGGGCACCAGCTCACCAGATGAGTTTGGATATCCCTGGTACATAATAAACTCAAGATTCAGAGAATCTTTTGACAGTTGATGAGCAAAAAGATGAGAATCCATAAGAGTTCTAATTCCAGATCTCGCCTAAAAGTTTTTGTCCACCTTTTGGAAAATCAGTTATTCTCCGAGTCACTAGAGATGGAGGCTAACAGTGCTTCCTCTTTCACCCTAAGGGATTTCTCAGAGGACAAGACCAGAGGTGTCTGTTTAAGTGCCTGTTTATGGGTGAGTTGCCCCATGCCCAGGATGGGGAGCTGTAATTTCCCACCTGGGTTGGGTTGAGACAGAATGGGAAAACACTAGGTTATACTTGGTTTGGGAAGTCTCTGCTCTGTGCAGCCATCTATTTGTATGCTCTTGGACTTTCTTTGCTTTTCACTTTCCCATTAACTTGGGAGAAGATCCCAACTTGCCTTGCTTCATTAGGCCAAGAGGAAATAATTTTTCTACTCATGCCTCCCAGTCAGTTCTTGGCCACATTCTAGGAAATTGTGGGGATTCATTACCAAAATTCTTTTCTTCTTAAAAAAAAATGTTTTTAATGTTTATTTTTGAAGGAGAGAGAGAGAGAGAGAGAGAGAGAGAGAGAGGGAGGGAGACACAGAATCCAAAGCAGGCTCCGGGCTCCGAGCTGTCAGCCCAGAGCTCGATGTGGGGCTCGAACTCAAGAACCGAGAGATCAGGACCCGAGCCGAAGTCAGACACTTGACTGAGCCACCTAGTTGCGCTAACAACACTCTTTTCTCGTGAGTTAGAGCAGTTCCCTTTCCATTCTCCCTCTACTTTCATCTCCCCCCCCCCCCCATTGTCTTATTCCTTTTCCTGGGTGTGGGTTAGAACCATAGTCTACACACTTTGGATAATCTCCTGTTTGTAAAATGTAATGGCCCCCTCGTAATGAAAGGGCAAAATGGGAGTATTCTGTGGGAGGTGGGAAAGGGTGTTTTTCTTACCAGTTTCTGCCATACTGAAAAATAGTATGCACATAACTTAAGAGCCCCTGTGTGGACGCACTTACCCCTCTTCTTCTGGAGGCAGATAAGATAGCACGTTTCATTCTGCTTTCTACAAGCGTCCCGGTGGGACTAGACGGCTCTAATTGTTAGTTAGCAAAGCGATTCTATAGGGCTCTATTGGAAGCATCTTCTCTTGTGTCATCAGCTTTTAAATTGCTTCTCTTCTGTTACCAGTTTTAAATTGTGTCTTTTCTGTTATCAGTTTTTAATAATCTAGTGAGGGGGCAGGCAGAAATTTATCCAGTGTCAGATTTTGTTATACATTTCAGAAATGTTAACGTTCTGTCCTTTGTGATGTGGTGGGTGCATTCTACACAAAACAAGAGTCAACAAGGTAACTTCGGTGGGGCGTGCTTATCAAAATAGAACAGAAAATCATGTTTACCAATCAAAGAATGGTGAGAAACACTCCAACTGGCCTTGTCCCATATTCATGAAGAATGCTGGCATTGTCCCAACTTTTTCTGGGTATCTTTTTTTTTTTTATTTGTAAGACATGGTATGGAAAGTAACCTGTTACACGCACATGCACACACACACGGAGAGGGAGGGAGAGAGAGAGAGAAATGGGAAAAGCAAGAAAAATCATGTTCAACAAAACAACGTATCACATGGGCTTCAGTTTACCTGGCTTCAGGTTGGCAGTCTATCGGCTCTTCTGCCATCTGTTACTGTTGTTTCTGGTGACGTTACCCAGCCAACATTAGCCAGGGAGGCTGGGGAGATACTACATCGTGTGAGGGCAGAGCAAATTGGCACAGCCACGTGGGCTGAGTGAGGTGCAGCTCATTCTTAAATATTTCTTCTTCTTTTGATTTATTTGTTAATCTTTACTTATTTTTGAGAGAGAGAAAAAGAGAGAGAGGGAGAGAGACGCAGACAGGGAGACAGAGAATCCAAAGCAGGCTCCAGGCTCTAGGCTCTGAGCTGCCAGCACAGAGCCCGACGGGGGGCTCCAACCCACAAACTGTGAGTTCATGACCTGAGCCGAAGTGAGATGCTTAGTGGACTGAGTCACCCAGATGCCCCTACATGCAGCTCATTCTCGAAGGGCTCTTGCTTCCTGATCCAGGCTCCTCAGTGTTCTGTGGGAGGCAAGACTTTGCTTTTAATGTTTGGCTTCAGCCAGAGCTACTCTCTTTTGTGTGTGCATTTTACACATTGAGATCCTATAAAATATTTGGTTTGAAGGAAAGGTTTCTGCTCCCAAAACACACATGTCTCCCACTGCTATAGGGCGGAATGTCTAATTTAAAAATAGCATGTAAGTTAATTTGTTTTCTGAAAAGCAACACACTTAAATTCTGGAAGGGAACTCGTTATTTCAAGATAACCTCTTTATTCTTCTGAGAAGCAGAGTAGTTTTGTAAGCTTAATGATAATTGCTTTTTTTTCCCCTGAAAATCCAGATCTTTCTTTATATGCTAAATTTGCCTAAAGGAGGGTATGTCTTTAAAGGTACAACAGAGAAATTATGTATGTCTCCAACCCTCTTCCCTTTCCCAGGTCTTCATGTTTGTCTACAACTCTAGCCTTTGCTTATGTTCCTCTGATTTTCTGAAATGCTGGTGGACCTCCTCTGTCTTTTCACACCCACCTTTCTTCAGGGGCCAGCTAGAAATCAACTTCTTTAATGAGTATCTCCCACTGACAGTCATCTTTTTGCCTGTCCTTTTTAAATTTGGTTAAACAGTGGATAGTGTGTATGTGAGCTTAAGCCCTTGTTTGTGGCTTCTAGTATACTGTGCTGTTATATATTACTCAACATCTCCACCCACACAGGGAAGAGAATGAAATCCTCCTCAGAGAGGAAGGAGTGAGTCATCAGGGAGGGAGTGCCTCCTCAGCTCTAGGCTGCGTGTTCGATGCCTACCCATGCACGGACTCTGTGCTGGGTACTTTTGTGAACCCTGGGGTTAGAACCTGAGCTTGAAGATTGGCTCTTTGGTGTGCTAGCTCTGTGGCTCTGGACACACTTTTTTGTGTTTTAGTTATTATTTTATCTGTAAATTGGAGCTAATTATAACCTATTTGGTTGTTGTAAGGATTAAGTTAGATTCTAGATGTCTAAGACTTAGAGTACTTGGCATACTGTAAGCCTTCAAAGTATGTTAAATATTTTTGTTTTTTAAAGTTTGCTTATTTATTTATTGAGAGAAAGAGAGAGAGAATGTACAGGAGGGGTGAGAGAGAGTGGAGACAGAGAATCCCAAGCAGGCTCCATGCCATCAGTGCAGAGCCTGATGTGGGGCTCGATCCCACAACTGTGAGATCATGACCTGAGCTGAAATCAAGAGTCAGTTGCCCAACTGAGCCACTGATGCACCCCTGTTAAATATTTTTATTAGCCCAATGAGACATCCTATGAGGTAGACATTCTCTCCGTCTTGAGGTGAAAAGCCTGAGGCTGACAGGTTAAAGAAATTGCCTAAATTTATATTCATCCCTGACAGGATCGACATCGGTAAACATACGTCTCTTAACCCAGAGTTCTGGCTAAGAAGATGCTAAGGACATCGTTTCCTTCATATTTGTATAGAATGAACTCTGCCCTGTTACTTCAACATGTTCCTCTCGCACTGCCTATAGCAGCCAGCTTAGTGGCAGCATATTGGTAAAGGTCAGTAAATACTTGGCAATTAGATGAAGTTGTGAATGTGAGAGCATCTGGCAAAGTGCTTAAAACTTTTTCTTTCAGACACTGTTAAATACCCTTGCTGGGAAAGGCCCACACAAGCATAATAAACTCGCAGTGCCTGGCACGCTCCTTCCAGTTACGAATAGTACAGTGGGAAAACTGAGGAATTTTCAGAATGAGATCAGAGGGAAGGAATGTTGAATTATAAGGGATCTAGGTAACTGAGTGGTTTTCAAGTATTTTTTAGTCATGGAACCTTGATTTTGGATTACATTAAATCTTTCCCATAAATCCAATCAATAACAAAATAAGTCAAGGTGAAGTTCTTTTTTTTTTTTTCTTTGAGAGAGAGAGAGAGAGAGACATAATATGAGTAGGGGAGGCACAGAGAGAGAGGGAGCCACAGAATCAGAAGCAGGCTCCAGGATCTGAGCTGTCAGCACAGAGCCTGATGCAGGACTCAAACTCACATATCGTCAGATCGTGACTTGAGCCAAAGCCAGACGCTCAACCAACTGAGCCACCTAGCTATCCCCAAGTTGAAGGTCTTCTGATTGGAGCTGAAAGGAGGGACCACATCATCGCTGGGTTTGGTCACCCCCTCCTCCTTTGAGGTACCGCCTCTGAGTCATGGGGGGTTTCAGGACTCAATCTTCTGTTTTGTGTTTTACTGTGCAGTCAACAGGGCTGAATGAGGTGCAGTTACTGGCCCAAGGCAGGAAGTAATACAAGCCCAAGAACTTGTTTTTTTTTTCATCCTGTCATTATGCCTCAAGGAGTCATGTGGTCACCTCTTGGACTTTTCCTTGACTAGATTTCTGTGACTGTTCCTGACAGTTGGCATAATGGAGAACGAAAGTTCCATGTCTCCTAACCCCAGTAAGAGAACAGAAAGGCCACCTCTACCCACACCTGTCAGAAACAAAGTGCCTCAGACCGTTTGCAGGCACTAAATTACCAACGCCGAAGTTTTCAAAGGAGACCATGTGCTTCAAAGCTTTTCATTTGAATGACTATGTGTATAAAAAATAATAAAATGGATATCTGAATTTTTTCTTTTTAAATAATACAATGCATTTCAAGGGTTTGAAGCATAAGCTGGTAGGAATGGTAGGGAAGGTGGCTGAGACATCCCAAGTTTTAGTGGTCCACATCTGAGCATTGTACTGCATTCACATTAATCACCTGTTTTTGATGTCCCAGTTGGAAGAGATTCAAGGATATATAGTAACTTTAAGGGAAAATACAATATAGAAATACCTTGAGATACTTCAGGGCTCCAGACCACCACAGTAAAGCAGAGATCGCAATAAAGCCAGTCAGATGAATCTTTCGTGCACATAGAAGTTACGTTTACTATAAGTTTACCCTAAGTTACTTAATAGACTATGTTGTAGTCCATTACGTGGCAATAGCATTATATCTAAAAAAACAATGTCCACGCCTTAATTTAAGAATACTTTATTGCTAAAAAATTCTAACCAGCACTTGAGCTTTGAGTGAGTGGCAGTCTTCTTGCTGATGGAGGTCCTGCCTCAGTGTAGATGGCTGCTGACTGATCAGAGTGGCAGTGGCTCAAGGCTGGGGTGGCTGAGACAGTTTCTCAAAATAAGACAATAAAGCTTGCTACATGGATTGATTCCCTTTCAGGAGTGATTGCTCTAAAGCACGCAGTGCTATTTGATAGCATTTTGCCCTCCGTAGATCTTCTTTCAAAACTGGAGTCAATCCTCTCAAACCCTGCTGCTGACTTATCAGCTAAATTTGTCATGTTCTCAACCCTCTTTTGTCATCTACAAAGAGCCTAGCATTGGGGATTTAAAGATGAATAGAATCATGGTCCCTGCCCTGAAAGAGCCCAGTCTCTGATAATACTTGTGTCAGTCTCCAAATTTTACACCCTGGAGATGAAGTGGAAATGCATGATTCGAGCCGACACTAGGGTGCAGGCTTTGGAGAGAGAACGTGTGTGGGCTTGCACAGTGTTGTTGGGGGACACAGTGGAAATGTATGTGAGAAGAAGATGGGGTCTTTGATTGGGGGACTGTGCTCATCCCTTATTGATTTCATGTCTTTGGACAACAGGCCTAGCTTCCCTGGGCATCACTTTCCTGGCCTGTAAAATGGGACTAATACTAATACCATTTTTATAAGTTACTGTGGAGACTAATCCGATTATAAATAGGAAAGTGCTGTGTGAACTATTTTAATCCAGACACCAGTTGGGACTTTTTCAACCTTGCTCTTCAGCAGCCCTTCTAAGTGCCCCTTGTGGCTGCAGCACTGACCCACGTGTGTGATGAAATGGAAGGAAATGTCTTGGTGACTTCCTCCCCAAAGAAGTTACCAGCACTGGCATTTCATGTGGTCATGGAGACGGGTCAAAATACACTCTCATAAACATCTGGCCATTTTATTGTTTTTCATCTGCGTGTCCTGGGTTTCTTCTAGGAGCTCCAACTCCTTTGCCTTCGATGACACAAAATAACTTTCTTCATTTTGGGAGTTATTGGTGCCAAGCCAACACGAAATTCCCCTCCCAAACACTTTCAGTGAGTTTTTCCAACAAGGCATCTTTCTTCCTCAGATGAATGCAGCTCAGACCCTATAAAGTATTGAAACACGTTTTAGTTCTTAAGGTGTTACAATTTTTATCGTGGCAGAAACACATACCATAAAATTTACCATCTTTACCATTTTTAAGGGTACAGTTTAGCAGTATTGAGTATATTACTGTAAAACAGATCTGCATAACTTTTCATCTTGTAGTGAAACTCTGTACCCATTAAGCTACAACTCTTTCATCTTTCTCTATCACAGTTATTTAAAAACATTTCAAGGGCACTGGGGATGGTTTAGTCGGTTAAGTGTCCAACTCTTGATCTCGGCTCAGGTCATGATCTCACATTTGGTGAGACAGAGCCCCATGTCAGGCACTGCGCTGATAGCACAGAGCCTTCTTGGGATTCTTTCTCCCTCTCTCTCTGCCCCTCCCTTGCTCACACTCTCTTTCTCAAAATTAATAAACTTAAAAAAAAATTGAGTGCAAGAGCAACACTTGGAATTTCTTTTTAAATAAAAATGATGTGACCAAGCAGGTATGTTAAGTGAGTTTGAGGATGATGTGAAAAGTTGTGAGGTAATAATTTGGATGAATGAGTGGGTACATAATGAATGATGCATTTGATTCTTTTCATTTGGATCAGTGCCGTCCCAAGAAGAAATGTAATATGAAGTCAAATGTATTCATTAACACAAGTAATCCGAATGCATAAATTAAACCAGAACCAGATTTCCATGTTACATCCAATTTATAAGTGAATTATGGCAGAATATCTAGTTTCACATTAATCTTTTCTTTAGAGGCAGGTGACCTCTTACAGAAATCAAATGATCCTAGGAATTTTGGATGACAGTTCTCTTACTTGCAAGACATATACATTTACTCCAGAGTCTCTTAATTACAAAAAGAGAACTTGAGCATCTTGTAAGGTTTCTTCCATGAAATAGCTAAGATGCCCTCTGGCAGCTATATTTTACATGGTCCATAGGCTTATGATCTCTGAAGGAGAGAAATTTCTTCTCAGCCTGTATCAGTGTTCAATAGAGGATCATCATTGTCTAGCTTGAGCCACGAGCCTACGCTCTGGGCCAATCATTATTTAAAGAAGGATGGGGTATTTAGGTTAGACAGCCTGGGTCTTGACTGAAGGGACAGTCTTCAATTATGGTGGGGGGCACAGGATAATGGATATTCCTGTCAGGGAGGACTAGGCAGTTCCTTAAATGACAGGGAATGAATAAAAGAGGGAAGAGGTAATAATGCATAGGCAAGAACGGCAGATGTAAGATTTTGTAAAATTTAAAACCCTTTCAATCATTTGAAGGGTTGTAGAGGATGCAGCGGTGGCCCGAATCCTTGGAAATTCCACTCAAGTGCCTAATACACTCATGCATTCCCTCCTTTGCTAGGTATATGGAAGTCACACGGCTCTGTTTGAATTTTTTTCTATCACGTGATAAGTTTTGAAAGCTCATTATTTTAAAGGATGATGGTGATGATCATTACTATTAATTATAAATAGGAGTTTTGTATTTCAAGCGCAGTATCTCTGTCAATGTTTCTTTCCTTCGGGAAGCTCTGGTTCCATGGTGTCCATCAAAGGAGATTTTAGTATCTAAAAGTATCTCCTGAGTCATCTGCATTTATGAGGGAGATATTAGAGGTTTGGAAAGGAGAATACCTTTGGTTTGTGGCTCTAGCCACAACCCGAAAATATTTATACAGTATCCCCTAAGACCTCCCAAACAGGTCCAGTGTGATTCTGAGGTTCAGTAATTGTTACTCCTCCCATCCGTCCTAAACCCGGCAGCTTGGACACCGGGAGCTTTAGCAGGTGTATTAAGTTAGCCCCAATTAGGTTTTTGCCTCTCTGCTTGTTGACTGTGCTTTATAGTGTCAGGCCTGGGGGCCCCTGGGTGGCTCAGTCGGTTAAGCGTCCAACTTCAGCTCAGGTCACGATCTCACGGTCCCTGAGTTCGAGCCCCGCGTCGGGCTCTGGGCCGATGGCTCAGAGCCTGGAGCCTGCTTCCGATTCTGTGTCTCCCTCTCTCTCTGCCCCTCCCCCGTTCATGCTCTGTCTCTCTCTGTCTCAAAAATAAATAAATGTTAAAAAAAATTTTTTATACTGTCAGGCCTGATTCTGATAACTAAATTCAGCCCTGCAGTTCTCTTTGTTCCAGAGTGCCCATTAGAAATTCAAGATTAGTTACCTGAGGGACCAATTAATTCAGTTTGGAGCTCCAAGCCGCTCAGGCCGTTTGCATGCAGTTTCATCTAAAGCGAAGTGGTTATGAGCTGCTTCTTGCTGCCTGGACACAGACCTGGAAAAGTTAAGCTCTGGTAGGAAGCGTGGCAGGATAAGGGGTATATTCATTGGCTATAATCGGGCACAAGCGCAAAGATACATGAACGTGGATTTTCACTAAAACATTGTTTTTAAAAGTCAAAGATTGGAAACAATTTGACAGTTGGAATTTCCAATGGTAGAGGATTGGCTCAGTAAATTACGATAGTGCTATGTTCACCCAACAAAACCGTTAAAAAGTGAAAAATTAAAAATAAGGAAGTAGATGTGTGTTTAAATATATATCAGCCTAAATTATGATTATTTTTTCTTTTTCTTTTTTAAATATAATTTATTGTCAATTTAGTTAACATATAGTGTATATAGTCTGTCCTTGGCTTTGGGAGTAGATTCCAGTGATGCATCACTGACATACAACACCCACTGATCATCCCAACAAGTGCCCTCCTCAATGCCCATCACCCGTTTTCCTGCCCCCGCGCTCCCTCATCAACCCTCAGTTTGTTCTTGGTATTCCAGAGTCTTGTATGATTTGTCTCCCTCTCTGAACTATTTTGTCCCCTTCCCTTCCCCCATGGTCTTCTATTAAGTTTCTCAAGTTCCACATATGAGTGAAAACATGATATTTGTCTTTCTCTGACTGACTTATTGCACTTAGCATAATACCCTCCAGTTCCATACCACTTTGTTGCAAATGGCAATATTTCATTTTTTCTCATTGCCGAGTAGTACTCCATTGTATATATAAGCCACATCTTCTTTATCCATTCATCAATTGGTGGACATTTGGGCTTCTTCCATACTTTGGCTGTTGTAAATAGTGTTGCCTTAAACATTGGGGTACATGTGTTCCTATGAATCAGCACTCCTCTATCCTTTGGATAAATTCCAAGTAGCGCTATTGCTGGGTCGTAGGGTAGTTCTATTTTTAATTTTTTGAGGAGGCTTCACATTGTTTTCCATGTGATTGAGTTATTGATCATCATTAACATAGATAAGGTGATATGTATAATACAACTTCATTTTTATGCAAATGGTTTATTTGTATAAATAGCGTAGAGGTAAGAGGTGATGATATATGGTCAGGTATGCAGGAATGCCAAGTTTCTGCCATGCTGATTGTGTATCTTTCTCAGGTCTTATCAACCAAGCAAGTGCTCTTCAAGGAGCAACAGGAGATGGTATTGTTTCCTAATACCTGGATAAGCATTTAGTCCACCTGGGAACTCTGAGTTAAAAGATCCGTAGAAGCACAAGGAGAAAATACTTAAATCCAGAGATCTTTAAGTGAGGCTTTCTGAATGAAAGATGGCTAATTTAGCTATTTAGTTATAGATAGGACACACACACTAACCCCTTGCAGTCCCTGCTGCTATCATCACAAGTCATAGAAAGAGGTGAGCCAAAGGAGAGAGCTTGTGGTCCTTAAGGTGTAATAGCTTGGTCCGCTGGTTAAATCTGGCACAATAGCCATCCTGAACTCTGGCCAATAAAATGACGAACTAGGAGATGTTTGAGTGGAGATGTACTTGGAGTTAATAAGATGGACAGAAGATGTATTTTTACCAGAACATGCGTGTACAGAAGAAAGACTGGAACCGTTCATATGAAAGGCCATAGCGCTTTTGTTCTGGGTAGGAGGACTGGAAACGATTGTGACTTTTATAAGTTAATGATTGTACTTCCTGGGTTACATGGATTCTTTCTGTGCGGCAAGCACACATAGAACTTTGGCTTTATTGTCATTTTAGGTAAACACTCTACCCCCACCTCGGCCAAACATTCATGTTCTAATTACCAAGGCATTTTGCCTCTAATCATCTGGAGGCATTTTAAAGAAATGGGCTCCTTTCTTTTTCACTGTTAGGTTGCTCAGTGGGTGGCCCATGTTTCACACCAGGCATGGGTGAATTCTCATGAGCTCCCACAGAACCTCTACTAAATGCCCATCACATTGGCTGCCCTGGATATGCCTGAGCTCTAAGCACATTCAAGGAGATTAGAACTTGACTAGAAGCTTCAGAGGAAGGCACTGGGGGAAAGAAAAGCAATAATAATGATGATAATAAAAGTTAACACCGCACTAGGGATTGCTTTGTCCCAAGGTTTGTTAAAAGCCTTAGTTAACCCATTTGGTCCCCACAACTCCTTTAATTAGAAATTATTATAATTCTCATTTTACAGATAAAACCCCAAGGGGCCAAATGATTTGCCAAAGCTCACTCAGCTAATGGCTGGCAGAGCTGGGATCCAACCCCAGGCAGTCAGCCACCGTGTCCAGATGTCTGCCACTCTGCAGTACTTTGGTGGTGGCAGGTGGGGAGTCTTACTCTTTGGTGAACTCCTGGTGTTCTTAAGGCTAGCCACAATCCCCTCAACTCAGCTGGGGGGCTCCCAAATTTTATTCATGATGTCTCAACCATTGTTAAACTGAGTTGTGTTTTCATTTGTTTGTTTTTTAAAGCACTCTCTTCCTTCTTCTAGCCTGTGAGATTCTTGAAGATAGGGTCATGTCTTAGCATTGTCTCCCTGGAAATTACTTTATTGTCTGACTCCTAGAATATGTTCAATCAACATTAGTGAATAGTTGGTTATCCTGGTATCGTGGGCACACAAACTCTACAAAGCGCAAAGTTCCACTGAATATATACCCAAGGGATAGATTAGTTTCTTCCAGTGATGTGACTGTATAGGTAAAGTGTCCTCTTCAGGAACTGTCTCACTGAGTTGCTCATATGCATGGTCCTGGGCTTAGTTACATGGAGAAGTAATTACGTGAAACCTCTACTTTCTAAGAATTTATAGTCTAGGGAGGCAGATATGAAATTGCCATCATATGTTGTCTATAAAGCCAAAAACATTTTTGTTCTGGGTTGAATATCATGCTCGGAATTTTGTGGGCTAGAGAAGGAAATAAGGGAACATAGCCCCAATGTTAAAAAGAAATTATGATGATGATGATTTTTAAATGTTTATTTGAGGGAGAGTGGGGGAGAGGCAGAGAGAGAGGGAGAGAGAGAATCTCAAGCAGGCTCTGTGCTGTCAGTGCAGAGCCCGATCAGGGCTTGATCCCACAAACCATGAGATCATGGCCTGAGCCAAAATGAAGAGTCAGATGCTTAACCGACTGAGGCTCAGATGCCGCAAGAAATTATGATTATTATGTAAAAAACCCCCATATAGCTGTTGCTTTGCTGTTTTCCTTGCAATTTACTAAATTACACAAAAATGATTTTGTGATTTATGTGATAACAACAGTAATGATTATAGTTAGTATTTCTTGTCAATGATTTTATTAATTTAGCTTATTTATATTTAAATGTATAACGTATCTTGCCTTACTTAGTCCTTACAGTAACTCTCTGAGGCAGATACTATTATTATCCCCCATGTTATAGATGTGACCTCAGAGTTTTCCAAAGTACACAATTCATTTATTTTAATGACTTTAATTGACAAAATAATAGGATCATATTTCAGAATTTTGTAAAATAAAATATGGGGTAAGTAACTCATTGTATTCCAAATCCATCACAGTAACATATTATTACCAAGTGCATTACTCAGGTTTTCTTTCTACATTTAAACAGTGTGAGGTTGTTTCTAAGCACTAAGAAGTTCAGAAGGGGACGTTTCTTGGAGGAAATGTCTTCAAGTTAGTCCCTGAAAGATTTTTATTTAAAAGTCAAGTTTAATGTTTCTTTTTTTAAAAAAGCTATTTATTTATTTTTGAGAGAGACAGTGACAGCATGAACAGGGGAGGGGTGAAGAGAGAGGGTGAGAGAGAGAATACCAAACAGGCTCTGCACTGTCAACGCAGAACCTGATGTGGGGCTTGACCCCACTAACTGTGAGATCATGACTTGAGCCGAAAACAAGAGTCAGACACTTAACCGGTTGAGCCACCCAGGCGTCCCGCAAGTTTAATGTTTCTTAAAATACATTTGATTTTCAACTTTTAAAAAGTCTGTTGTTGTGCACTCCTTTGTTCCTTCCTCATTGCTGACTACAGATGGGCAAAGGATTCTGTGCAAGGGGACTTATTTCTGCATAGGCTATTACATTTATTATTTCCCAAGGTTGTCCTCCATCACTGAGAATCAGGACATCACTCCCACAAATATGGGTTTTATCATGAATCTTCCCTAATACTCTTATTACATACCTAAACATAAAGGCAAAGCAGGTAGAGAATTTGTATTTAGTGACTGTCAGGAGGAGAGGTAGAAAAAAGGAAACATTGAAACACACACTAGTTCTATTACAAGTGATCATTGGGAATTCTAAGGCAATATGGTGCTGTCTTATCCACATTTTCCTTTAAAATATTTTTGAAGATGTACAAATTTTTCATTGCTTTGGAAATCAATGGTAAGAGTGTAATATAGGTTAGCATTCAAGGTCAGTGTCTATGAAATGAAAAACTGATTGGGTTCGACTGAGAAATACTTCCTTACATTATGTATGCTGACTCTTCACCTGAGAAGGTTTTGTCTCATTTTGTGTGTCTTCCTCTAGCTCAGGTACAGAAGGGGTATACTAATCAGGCAATTGATCCCCATGCTACATAGGAACTATTTTACCATTGTCCCAGAATTTTCCCTCCCTCTGTAACCCAAACAAGTAAATTATCTCATTCTACATCTGCAGCTACCAGGACACACGAGGGGAGAGGAAGATGTACATTAATCTTTGCATCCTGGGACATGTATTTAATTAGCTAACATGGAGAGTCTAATAGCAAAGGAGAATATTTTAGAGCCACGAGGATGAATGCTTAGCATATCCCATAAATTGGATTAGGGGTATACTTACTATGCTCCTAACTTTAGTTTTGAAATAAACCATCTAATGTTCCAAATGCCCAACAAAGAGACACTTGAAGACTCACAATTTACCATGTTTTTTGGCAACACTAGATTTTAACAAATCTCAATTCAGTCAATCATACATATTTTAAAAAGGCAAGAAAAAAAAGCAAAATAATTTGGTTTATGAACTATTCTATAGCACCAAAAAATAAATGATGTTAACCTGAAGGTTCAATGCAGGGTAGACTTCTAAATATATTTATGATGAGAAATAGAAGAATATTTAGATAATCTATTTAGTGTTCTCAATGAAAGATTTGAATGTATGACCTTTAAGAAGTACGAGTAACTAATAGTAAAGAGACAATGATCTGAGATAAAGGACAATTTGAAATGGAAGGTAGTAGTTATGAGGATAAGAATGCAAGGAATGTAGAAAGGAAATATAAAGAGATAGAAAACAAAACAGCAAAAGTTGATAAATGGAGAGTTTAAAAATTTTAAGTGTTTCAAAATAAGATCAAGACATATAGATCACAAAAATTAATACACACTAAAATAGAGGTAGGAATTTTAGTTTTCTCTAAAGGGATAACTGTTTTACATGTAATATTAATAGTAATACATCTATAATGAGGCATGATAGAAGTATTTTTCAATTTCAAGAGTAACGGGGAAAAACTCATGACCATTAAGGGGAAAAATAAAATTTAACTTTTTGCAAAAAGATCACAAAGTGGGCTTATTTCATACTTTTTAAATATTACCATATTTTAATATTGCCATTAAAAAAAGGGCAACATAAACAGAAAGTACCCAGTAGAACTGGCTTTTGTGATCATACATTAAGGCAACGGGTAGATTTTCAATTCAGTCAGAGCTTTAGAATATGCCAGTTATGTAAGCTGCATGAAGAATAATTACTCAAAGGCATTCTTTGATTGAAAGATTCTTTTGATTATGAGATGAATTATTCAAACCCAGAAATTGAAAAAAATGGAAAAATAATTAGGTGAGTTTTGAAACAGTATAAATATAGAGGTTGGAATCAAAACATTTTAAATAGAATAACAATCCAAATGTTTAAAATTTCTTGAATACTCATAGAAATAAGCAATATTATAATACTAATCTGAAACATGAACACCTTATTATAGGAATTTTTTGTTCTAGTCACAAATGAATTATCTAGTATTGGACTTAATATCCTGTAGTAAACAACTATAAAGTGGGAAACACATATGAAACAACATTTTCAAGCATTAAAGAGTGGACAACATGGGGTCACAATCTTTGAGATAATAGAAGCATATGAGGTGAGATCTACATCCACTCAGGCTTCCTTTCAGGGGGCATTTTCCAAAATGCAGCAGTGAAATGGAGCCCAAGCATAGAATATTAACCTCACTGGGCAGAAAAAAAAATGGAGTTTGTGGTTGCTAAAGCAGTTGATTTCAAATGGCAGAGTTCCAGAGAAGAAGATGCAAATAATATTTAGAAATTTGTATAGGGATTCCTTTTGGGTTCTTGACAAATTCTACTAGGACAAGACTCTTCAGGTATAGCAGAGAACAGAGGTTGGGATAGAAGAGAGATCATACAGTACTGAAGAGATATTGGTGTTCTGACACAGCCAGAGTAGGCAGATCTTAGTGTACATCCTGATCGCATTTAAGACTTCAGAAAGGTCCTGCTTTAGGAATAGGTATCACATTCTAAGAGTAAGTGTTATTTTAGTTTTGAACTTACATTTAGACGTCCAGGCCCATAACCAAGAGAAAAATCAGTCAATGAAAGAATATCCAGAGATGACCACAATGTGGAAATTTGCAAAGATTTGAAAATTACCATTGTAGAAACATTATCTAAATGTAATTTAGGACAGATAATAGATAAATACAGTCGAACTGATGTGGCATTTTAGTAGAGAGATGGAAACTCTACAAAGAAGCAAACGAAAATTTTAGAACTAAAAAACATTGCAATATCCAAAATAAGCATAAGACACAAAACAGAGGGTGTAGGGCCTGTGGCACAAAACAAGTGGTTTAATATATGTGTATTTGGAATCCTATGAGGAGAGAAGAGATATACTGTGGTAGAATAAATGAATACAATTTTTCTGCAATTGATAAAAGATACCAACCCCAAAATTCATATCCCGAGCAAAATAACTACAAAGAGGGCCACACTCATAATGTTCTAGATAAACTACTGAAAACCAAAGATAAAGTGAAATTCTGAAATCAGCCAGAGAAAAGGGATGCAGGGTGTTTAATAAGACAACTGACTTCTAATTAAAAACAAAAAAGATAGAAGGATAGAATGTGATCTTGAAAATCCTGAGAAAAAATAATATCACCAGAAATTCTACATGATGTAAACATGTTCCTTAAAAATAAAGATAAGATTTAAAAATTTTCAGATAAACAGAAAAACTGGGACAATTCACTGCTATCAGAGACAAACCACAGGGAATAGAGAAGGAAGCTCTTTAGGCTGAAGAGAAATGATTCCAGATGAAAGCAGAGCATAACAAGTGGTAAATATCTTCATTAAAAAGTCCATTAAAATATTAGAGATTAGTGGGGTGTCTGGGTGGCTCAGTTGGTTGAGTGCTGAACTCTTGATTTTGGCTCAGGTCATGATCCCAGGGCTGTGGGATTGAGCCTTGTATGAGGCTCTGAACTGAGCATGGATCCTGATTAGGATTTTTTTCTCTCTCTCCCTTTGTACCTCTCCCCTGCTCACACATGCCCTCTCTCTCTCAAAACAAAAGATTTTTGGCTGTTTAAAATAGAAATAATAAAAATGTATGTTAGGGACACTTGGGTGGTTCAGTGGGTTGGGCATCTGACTCTGATTTCGGCTCAGGTCATGATCTCACAGTTCATGGGATTGAGCCACATGTTGGGCTCTGTGTTGTCAGTGGAGCTGCTTGGGATTCTCTGTCCCTCTTTCTGTGCCCATCCCCTGTTTATGCTCTCTCTCTCTCTCTCTCTGCCTGTCTCTCTTATAATAAATAAAATTTAAAAAACGTATGGTAGAGTTTATGGTGTACTTAGACGTAAAATCTGTATGAGAAAAGTGACATAGAGGACAAGGAAAATTAAAAGGAATTTTACTGTTAAAGGTTCTTAGATTTTATGTAAAGTGGAAGGACATTAATTCAGTGTAAACCTTGCACTTTAATTTCCCCTATTGTTTGATTTCTGCCCTTTCTTTTGATTCCTTCTTCTTTCTTTGTATTTAATTTGCTGTTTTTCCTAACTTCTTGAGGTAAATCTCTATCACATTGTGATTGTGAAAGATTAAAAATTCGCACTACAATATTTAGAGCAATTACCAAAGAAAACACAAAGAGGTATAGATAAAAGACTAACAAAAAAGTTAAAGTAGGATACTGAAAGTATTAATTAACCTACTATATCAGTAATCACATGGAATGTAAATGGATTAACACTCCATATAAAAGACATATCGTCAGACTATATATTTTTTAAAAATCCAATTATTTTTTGTTTGCAAGAATTGTCATCTTAAATAAAAGGACACAGATAAGGTGAACATGAAAAAATGGAAAAAATGAAAAAAAACATATACAAATATTAATCTTAAGAACGATAATGTGGCTTTATTAATTTCAGACAAAATAGATTTCAAGACAAAAGTATTACCAGATAAAAAGACGAATTTTTCGTAATGGTAATATATTAAATTTCATCTAAAAGATATAAAATTTTAGACATCTGATTTTAAAATGTAGCTTCAAAATGCATGAAGAGAAAAACGACAGAACTGAAAGAAGATATAGACAAAATAATTGGAGATTTTAAAACTCCTTTGTCAGTAATTATTTGAACAAGCAGACAAAGAAGTCTTTTTTTTAAAACTTCTTTTTACATTTTATTTATTTTTGAGAGAGAGAGAGAGAGAGGAGAGACAGAGCACAAGTGGGGGAGAGGCAGAGAGACAGGGAGACACAGAATCTGAAGCCGGCTCCAGGCTCTGAGCTGTCAGCACAGAGCCCGACGTGGGGCTTAAACTCACAAACTGTGAGATCATGACCTGAGCTGAAGTTGGACGCTTAAGCGATTGAGCCACCCAGGCACCCCCAAAGAAGAGTCTTGAGAACATAAATTTAAACACTATAAACTAGCTTGATATAATTAACAATTATAGATAACTATACACCAAATAACCATACATTATATGTTCTTTTTCAGTGCACATAGATTATTCACCAAAATATGGTCCATATGATGGGGCATAAATAGATTTTAACAAATATCAAAGGATGAAATTTGTACTGCATATGGCCACAGACAACAGTGGAATTTTCTAGAAATCCATATATTAAAAGATAACAAGAAAATCTCCAAATACTTGGAAATTTAACAGCATACATCTAAATAACCCATGGAAATTAACAAACATTTTTACTGTAAACATAATGTATGTGCAACATTTCCAAATTTGTGGGACGTAGGTAAATTACTGCTTTATTTTATTGCTTTTATTTATTGCTTTAAATTTACATATTAGAAGGAAAAGAAAGACAAAATCAGTGATAGGAGATTTACTTCAAGAAGTTAGGAAAAATAGGGGCGCCTGGGTGGCTCAGTCGGTTGGACATATGACTTCAGCTCAGGTAATGATCTCACACTCCATGAGTTGGAGCCCCACGTCAGCTCTGTGCTGACAGCTCAGGACCTGGAGTCTGCTTCAGATTCTGTGTCTCCCCCTCTCTCTGCCCCTCCCCTGCTCATTCTTTGTCTCTCTCTGTCTCAAAAATAAATAAAAACATTAAAAAAAAATTAAAAATAAAAAAAAGAAGTTAGGAAAAATAGCAAATTAAATACAAAGAAAGAAGAGGGAATCAAAAGAAAGGGCAGAAATCAAACAATAGGGGAAATTAACAAAGCCCACAATTTCGCTTTTGAAAAGATTTATAAAATTGAAAGAAATAAAACATACAAATCAGTAATGAAAATGAGAACATCCTTATAAATTTTACAGCCCTATAAACAAACTTTAAACCAATAATTTTAACACCTTAGGAAATTCCTTAAAAGACCTAATTTTCCCAAACAGACACAACCAGTATAAAATATGAACACTTGTAGATTTGTTAAGGAAATTGAATTTCTGATTGAAAACCTTCTCTAATCCCAGATTACTTTACTGGTGAATTCTCCCAAAGACTTAAGATATAATATCAATCATATAAAATTTTTCAGAGAAAAGAAAATGAATGCTTTCTAATTCATTTTATAGGACCAACACAATATTGTTTCGATAATCTGACAGATACCAAATTACAGAACCAGCATCTTTATGAAGCTGCTTTATAGATGTAAAAACACTTATAAAAATTTATATGTATATGTATGTACTTTTATATTGTTCTCATTATTTATTGTAGTTGTGTTCTGTTAAGTCACTGGACGCTTTGACCTCGCCAAAATTCTGTCATTGTTCCCAGAGGACATACAGGACATACATTCCTGTGAGTCTCTGGTCACAATATTTTCATCAACCAATAAATATATAACTTACTCTTTAAAAAATATATATGGTAGGGGCGCCTGGGTGGCTCAGTTGGTTGAGTGTCCGACTTCAGTTCAGGTCATGGTCTCGGGGTCTGTGAGTTTGAGGCCCCCATTGGGCTCTGCGCTGACAGCTCAGAACCTGGAGCCTGCTTTGGATTCTGTGTCTCCCTCCCTCTGCCCCTCCCCGGCTCATGCTCTGTCTCTCTCTGTCAAAAATAAATAAAACATTTAAAATAAAAAAATATATATATGGTTGATATATATGTATATATATGCATATAGCATATATCATATACATATCGTTAACATTGACCTAGAGCCAACAGCATTATAATTCATGCCTGAATGAAGCAAATGTATTTTCTCCATAAGGGACATTGCAGCCTCTTGTGCTTTGGAACACTTGACAGCACTTCATCACTATGGATGGTGCCATTTTAAACAGAAAATCCCTGGGTCACCTCGGTGACTCCTTGGCTTGGGTCATGATCTTGTGGTTTGTGAATCTGAACCCCACCTCAGCCTCTGTGCTGACAGCTCAGAGCCTGGAGCCTGCTTCACATTCTGTGTCTCCCTCTCTCTGCCCCTCCCCTGCTTGTGCTTGCTCTCTCTCTCTCTTTCAAAAATAAATAAACATTCAAAAAAACCTTTTAAATAGTGAAATCCCTGAAAAAAGTACAAAAATGCCAAAAAAAGTGACACAAAATAGACCATAAAAGGGACGCTTTTTCACAGTTTGAGACTGAAACAGGAGGACACAGAATCTCTTTGTTTGGCCTCAGCTGGGAATGTGTCTCTTGGCACCTTCAAATCAATTTTTTTTCCTGCCCTGCACATGTCTGCCAATGACAATGAGGACACTGTGAGCATGGCTTTGGGGGTTATAAATAAATTTTAGTGAGTAGGTACATTCAGAATCCATGAATAATGAAGATCAATTCTATCATCTATCTACCTATCCGTTTTTTTCTTGGCAAATCTCATCAGGAGATCAAAGGCCCTTTTACAAACATGTAGAATGAAGTTCAAAAACAAAATTAGGGATAAGCTCTAAGAAAGGTAAAATATTGGAATTATATTACTTTGCAGTGATACTTTCCACAATCTTGAAGGAACTGATCATTTTCTGGTAAAATATAAAACACTGAAACTGACTCAGAAGTGGAATAGCTGAATAACCATGAAATACATTGAAAGTGTTTCCAAAGGCTTACACCCCTAAAGTTTTTTAAGCAAGATGACTTTGTCTCTTCCTATGTCAAAAAGTTTTCATTAAATTTAATAATAGTTTCTGATTTTCAAAATAAACTCTTGGAAATTGGGCATATATATTTCTGTGGAACGAGATCATGAACTTAAAGTCAATAATATGTTTAGTCATGAAATATTACAGGCATTGCTGTGCAGGTGAGAAGCAAACTAAGAATGCTGATTGTTACAACACATGCTAAGAATATCTTTGAATTTCTAGTCAATTTAAGATGACCTGAAACAGACTATGCATATACATATATGAAAAGAGAAGACAGAATTATTAGAATTTCCAGATAATATTTGTACATCTTATTTGGAAATCCAAGAGAATCAACCTAGAAATTATTAAACTAAAAAAGTTTTTTTCCCCCGGCCCCACACTAAAAAAGTTTTTTGAGTTAGTTATGTATAAAATAAATATTAAGAAATCCTTCAATTTTCTTATACCAGAAAAAAATTATGTTAACATGTAAAAATGATGCCACAAAAATGGAATAATATAAGAAAATTAGGTATGATGTAAATGAAGAAAAACATGAGATTTTATTGAGTGGCACACAAAAAATCCAAATTGAGTTGGAAGACTGAATATTTTAGCTGTCAGTTTAATCCAAAGTAATCTAAGGGTTTAATGCAATTGGATCTCTTTTTTAACTTTCTCAATTTTCTGAAGTTAATTTTGAAGAATAAATAAATAAGAATACCTAAGATAATAATGAAATAAGTAATGAAAATTGATGAGTAGCTGAGATGCAATTCCTCATGTTGACTAGATGCATAGAACTTCTGCTAAATCAGCCTCGCAAGTCAGTCGGGAAAGGAGAAATCATTCAAGAAGTGGTGCTGGGCAGTTAATACTGATTTTCACCTCATACTGCATTTCATAACTTGAGGTTTAGAAAGAGCCAATTTTACAAATTAAAAAATAATAGACCAGAATACAGAAAGACTACTTATAATTTAATGATGTAGCAATAAGAAGACGACCTGATTGTTTTTCAAAAATGGCAAGATATTTGAATAGACCCTTCATTATGAAGACATATGAATGGAAAATGAGCAAAGGAAGAGATGCTCAACCACATTAATTATCTGCAAAATGCAAATTTAAATGATAGGGAGAGAACTCTACCTACACACTAATGCGTACTCAGTGGAAAGATCAGAAGACTGGTCTGAGAACAGCATAAAATCAGTGCGGTTTTACAGGTTGCATTTGTGAGTATGTTCAAGAAGGTAGTAGTTAGGTCAGTACATGCTGAGTCTGGTCCCACAAAGCAGGGTTTGGCAAACCTTGGGCCAAAGGACAAATCTATTTCACAGCCTAATTTTGAGTGGCCCGCAGATCAAGAATTTTTATTTATTACAATTTTAAAGGATTGCAAAAAAAATATTACACATACATAAAAAATACCTTGTCAGAGATCACATGTGGCCCACATTGCAGAAAATCTGCAATATTTATTACCTAGTCTTAAAAAAAAAAGTATATATTCCTACTTGAAACACTTGAAACTAACTAAAGCAATCTACACTAAGATCCCTGGCCAAGAGGAACTTGTACAAAGTAGAATCTAAATTGAGCAGGAGAACAATAGGAACTAAAGCAAAAGATGGTTTTAGATAAGATTCAAACAGGAGAACATAGCAGGTCTTTGGAAAATGTTAACTGCATATGCATTTTTCGACACTTGGGGACAACATGAGCAGAGAGATCTGGAACCAAGCATCCAGGAAAGTCATTCTGGACTGCTCTCTCATATTAAAAGTGGAAGAAATTTAAATTAAATGTGAGACCAGAAGAGCAGTGTATTCATTACTATTTAAAGCCATAAAGTTATTACCAGAAAAAAGTGAGAAACTGAATAAAATTCTTAGAGACAATGCTCATAGAAATAAAGGAAAAATTTTCACCTAATGTTTCAAAGTAAGCTTAAAGGAATTAAGAGATCACGGGAAACTACAAAAGAAAACGATGCAAACTACATTAGAATACAAGAATACAAAAGAAAACAATAAAGCTATAAACTAAAAATAACTCCAAAATGAAGGCTAATCTAGAAGGAACAAAAAGTAAACATACACAATGCATTATGTCTAAACAGCAATGTAAGTTTAAAAAAAAGGGAAAATTTCTGGGGTGCCTGGGTGGCTCAGTTGGTTAAGCGTCTGACTTCAGCTCGGGTCATGATCTCATACTTGGTGACTTCAAGCCCTGCATTTGGCTCTGTGCTGACAGCATGGAGCCTGCTTAGGATGCTGTCTCCCTTTCTCTCTGCCCCCTCCCCTGCTTGCTCTCTCTCTCTCCCTCTCAAAATAAATAAAAAATAAACTAAAAAAATTTTTTTTAAAAAAGTAAAAGAAAAAATTTTAAATGAATTAGAAATGAAGAAAGAGATTATATGTATTTGAGAGAAAGTCACAGGTAGAGAAGACAGACAAAGATGATCCACAGCTAGAATCCAAACCCTGAAAAATCAGCCAAAGGAATGAAGCAGAAAAAAAAAAAAGTGTGTGTGTGATCATAATAATCCAAGAGAAATTTTCTGAAATAGATTTTTTTTTTAATTTTTTAACATTTATTTATTTTTGAGACAGAGAGAGACAGAGCATAAGTGGGGGAGAGGCAGAGAGAGAGGGAGACACAGAATCCAAAGCAGGCTCCAGGGTCTGAGCCATCAGCACAGAGCCTGATGCGGGGCTCAAACTCACGGACCGTGATATCATGACCTGAGTCGAAGTCGGACGCTTAAGTGACTGAGCCACCCAGGCGCCCCTGAAATAGATTTTTAAAAATTAACAAAAGAAAGAAAAGATAAAGCTTTGTTCTTAGTCAAAACTTAGAAATAGGACAAAATTAGAAATGTAAAGGACAATCATTAATACGTAAAATTACAGAATCAAGAGTATCTTATAAAAATCTGAAAACAGAGAAATTGATAATTTTCTAAAATATACAGTCTTACAAAATTGACTCTTCCTAGAGGCAGAAAGTGAAATAGGCTATTTATGCTATAGAGTAAAAGATCTACTGTGAAGTGTCCAC
Organism: Acinonyx jubatus; assembly: GCF_027475565.1. Taxonomy (NCBI): domain Eukaryota; kingdom Metazoa; phylum Chordata; class Mammalia; order Carnivora; family Felidae; genus Acinonyx; species Acinonyx jubatus. Next base: position 107,386,887 of record NC_069390.1, read on the forward strand.
ACACACAAAAATATCAGACCAGATATTTTTATAGGGAAATTAACAAATTTTCTTGCTTTTCATGACCCTGACAGTTTTGAGGAGTCTTGGTCAGATATTTTGTAGATGCGCCTCTACTAGAACTTCTCTCATGTTTTTCCTCATGATTAGAATAGAATTATGGGCTTGGGGGAAGAAGATCACAGAGATAAAGTGCCATTTTCATCACTTCACATCTAGGATTTATGGCATAATTTAATTTACTGCTGCCTATGTTAAAAATTTTTTTTTTAATGTTTATTATTTTTGGAAGAGAGAGACAGAGAGCAAGCAGGGAAGGGGCAGAGAGAGAGGGAGACAGAATTGGAAGCAGGCTCCAGGCTCTGAGCTGTCAGCACAGAGCCAGATGCAGGGCTTGAACCCACAGACTGTGAGATTGTGACCTGAGCTGTAGTGGGCTGCCCAACCGACTGAGCCACCCAGGTACCCCTACTGCTGCCTATGTTGACCTTGACCATTACTTGCCTAAAGTAGTGTTTCTCAGGTTTCTTCACTGTGAAATTACTCTTTCTGCCCATTTCTACAGAATATTCTTTGGAAGGAAATGGCTACACACAGCCCACGCTTAAGGAGTTGGGAGTTAAGCTCCATTTTTTTTAAAAAGCAGAGTATCAACGTAAATTATTTGGAATTCTTCTGTATGAGAGATTTGTCTCTTTCCCCCAATTTATCTACTTTTAATATCAATATAGATGCATAGATATTTTATACTTCAGGTTATAATCTAATACTATATTTTGTTGCTCAAATTCTTCTAGGTTTGGCCATTAGGAGCTCTTTGAGTTATGTCCCTTTGACATACTTACTACCATAAATGGTAATTAAAAATTTTTTTATTACATTTGGCACTATAATTTGCTCCAATCTCATCTTGTATATTTTCTGCCCTAATGTAGTCCTGGAATCAGCCATTTTCCAAGGAACCCTGGTTACTTTTATTGGACAATAGTATTAGAAGCCAAGATGTGAGCACTAACTGGACTCGCTGTTACTGAGGTATTCCTCTTTTAGGCTCTCTCAGCTGACCTAACAAGGAATTAGACACGTGTATAGTAACACATGTATGTACACGTATCTATAAATATTTTTATTTATTTATTAGATGTTTATTTATTTTGAGTGACAGCACACATGAGTGGGGGAGGGGCGGAGGGAGAGGAAGAGAGGGAATCCCAAGCAGGCTCTATGATGTCAGTGCAGAGCTTGACACGGGGTCCATCTCATGAGTCATGAGATCATGACCTGAGCTGAAATCAAGAGTTGGACGTTTAACTGAGCCACCCAAGCACCCCAGTAATATTTTTTGATGTGACTATTTGTATATATATTAAGAAAAATAAGAGTTTATTCTGCCACTTCCAACTCTAATCCATTACTCCAGCCTCCTCTCCCTGCTGTCTGTAAATTCCTAATTCGTCAGTGGGAAGCCTGACTCCCATCATCTACCCTCCATTCACTCAATTCCGGTATATCTTAGAACAGTATCACAATTGTTAAGCCACATCATCGTGGAGAATAACCTCATCAGGTAGAATACAGTTCCTGTGAGCAATTACTTTTGACTTTTGTCTTTTAGAATCCACTGAATTCCAAAGTTACTTAGGTCAGCATCATTTCCCCATCCAGTGAGGTGGATTTATACATTTGTTACACAGTTAGGTTCTCTTGTCGCTGTCTGCATTCCTTTCTAGGATCCTCTGACTTCCTAAATGATTTTCAAAAGTTTGCATACCTTAACATTGAAGCTCTTTATGCTCTAAAGTTTTATGGGTTTGACAAATGCAAAATGTCACATATCTCCCATTTACTGATAATTGGTAGGTAAGAAGGGAAGAATACTGCATGTCACCTCTGAACAGACAGTTTTACATTAAAACAATTTTTTTTAATGTTATTTATTTTTGAGAGAGAGACAAAGTGAAAACAGGAGAGGGGCAGAGAGAGAGGGAGACACAGAATCTGAAGCAGGCTCCAGACTGAGCTGCCAGCACAGAGCCCCACACGGGGCTCAAACCCATGAACCATCAGATCATGACCAGAGCCGAAGTCGGACATTCAACTGACTGAGCCACCCAGGCGCCCCTGAACAGACAGTTTTATTTTTTCTTCCTAATCTGTATGTAGGAAACATTGAGATTAAAAGTATTTTTCCAGAAATGGCAGGAACCATCTTTGTCGTACTTATCAATTGCGGTTTTCTTTGGTTTTATCATATGCTGTTCCCTTCCCTTTTCTGTGTCCCAAAAGTTTCAAAGAGAAGATTTTTGTTTTTCAGCATAAAGTGGATTTTGTTACAAAAGAAGTCCATTTGGAACAATAAAACTCTCTCTTCAGATCCACTATTTAAGAAGGGGAAAACCCCCTCAAATCCCATCCTTTTAGTTCAGCCTCATATGGTTGGATAATGGACATAATGCAATCCTGTGGTGAAATTTGGGATTTCCAGGTGAGAAATTGGCTAGTGTCACTGACGATTAATATACCACAGGAAAAGGTCACAGTCACCATAAACAGGGTCTTTGTCTTTTACGAATCCAAGGATCAGTGAGTACATGATTCTGAGTTTGTAAACGGTCTTCTATTTCAGATGTTTTGCCCCTACAGAAGAGCAAAGAAGGAAACTTCCTACCCAGGCAGAGCTTGGGTTTGTCAGGTGTGATTTATGGCTATTTATTTTAGTTGCTATATGAGTAATCATTTTTTTCCCTTGACAGTCTATTCTACTATTTAGTTTTGCCAAGTTTTTAATAATGAAAAAGAACTAGATTTGAAAATTGAAATGCCTCCAGCAGTATATGTGAATGTGCCTGGAAAGATATAAAGGAAAGGAAGGGAGTTCTCTGAAGGAGGTGGTTGTGTCTGTTTTGACTTTGTATTTCCCTTGAGGCATAATAAGTGCTGAAAACATGCCATTCGATAAGTGAAAGAGTACATCACCTGGTGTCATTTTTACAGAATGGTACTGGGAATGGAGGTGCACCAATACATACCCATCGCAATTATTTGATAATTCAGAAATGGGATCATTGGAGGTCTCACAACTTTCCTACCCCTATAATAGCTCTTCTCTCTGCAAACTCAGGGTTCTTTGGTTGTAGGTGGCAAAAACATGTTCATTGTAGGCAAAAAAGTAGATTAGTTACTGCTGTGGACTGAATGTTTGTGTACCCCCCAAATTTATATGTTGAAGCCATAAAACTCAGTGGGACTGTATGTAGAGATAGAGCTTTTGTAAAAGTAATTAACTCATAAGGGTAGGGCTCGGATCTGATAGGATGAGTGTCCTTATACGAAGAGGAAGAAAGGCCAGATCTCACCCTCTCTCTGCATGGAGGAGAAGACCATGTGACCACACAGTGAGCAGGCAGCTCTCTGTTCCAAGCTAGGAAGAGATATCTCACCAGAAACCAGACTGGCCTACAGCTTGATCTTAAACCTCCAGCCTCTAGAGCTATGGAAAATAAATTTCTGTTGTTTTCAAGCCTCTCAGTCTATGGAATTATGTTATAGCAGCCCAAGCAGATGAATACAGCCACTCATCTGATAGAATAGATAATGGCATAACTCACAGGCTTAAAGGAAGAGATGTCTAGGAAGGAAGGAAGGAAGGAAGGAAGGAAGTCTAGCCTCAGGGAAAGCCACCAACACTTGCTCACTCATGCGCTCCCTCTTTTGTGTGTGCTTTTGTCTGCTTGACTGATTTGAAAGACTTTTCCTGTTGAAAGACTCTTCACATGCAGAAAAAAACCACTCACCCTCAGATTTACACTCTCGTAGTGCAGCAACCTAAACGGGAAGTTCTGTTTTTCATGTCTGAAAATCAGCCCTGGAGAAGGACTCTGATTGGCCCTGTTTATAACACAGGCTCACACCTTAGGATAAATCTCTCTTATTGGGAAGATAATTAGTTATCATTGACAAGGTCGCATGCCCATTACTGTCACCGTGAAGAAGGGAAGAGCCAGGTGCCACCCCATAAAAACCACGCTTAATGGGTTAATGGTGATTCTTTAAAGGAGAGGATGCATTAATATGAAGGACATACGCTCATTCCATAGAGGCTGGGCATATCTCTGATTTGGGGAAATTGAAGCATCTCAAAATTAATGCTCAGGGATTCAGAATCAAGCCATATTTTGACTCGTACAGCTCTGATGGCACTAAAATGGTGTTTCTCATTTTCAGAAATTAGGCTTCTTTCTAGTTCCTGAGACCAAGCTGTTGCCAAGTACTTGGGTTCTGAGTATTTTAACACTGTTTTCTCCCCATTTCCATAGGCTACGCCATGATGTAATCTCTAGCATTTCTAGTTCCTCTTGACCTGAAATTAGTCAGGAAGTAGATAATTCTATGGTTGGATCTACTCCTTTGAGATCAGTTTTCTCCCTTTTCGATTCCCAAACATTATTTGCTTCTGGATTTTATATTGCCATGCTGTGTCTACAGTGTGCTTATTATCAAATCCCATTTTCCTCGTGTTAGGCTCTGTGAGGTTGGTTGATATCCTGGCGTAATGCTTGCTACCTATATCTGACCAGGCTGGAGGGGGGCTCTGGAAGTAGTCCAGTGGCAGCCCTCCTGCTCTTCTTACAGACCACTGTCAGCGGCTGCAGACCTCAGTTTCCTCCCCTATGATAGCTTTACCTGAGAGAGAAGGCATACCATTTGCAGCTTTTACATTATATATACCATAACTTTTGATATTCACATTTTATGTAGTTTCCTCTGGTATTAATTCTGGGCTTTGGCCAATGGGACACGAGCAAACAGAGGTTTGAAAATCACTTGCATACTGGGGTGTTGTACTCTTAGAATGTTCAATCTTGGATTCCTGAGGCACTAAGTAAAGATGTCTGGCTGCACTATTGGAGAGACCATGTGGAGAGAGGGAGAGAGGGAAAGAGGGAGAGAGGCAGAGAAAGAGAAAGAGTAAGAGAAAGAGAAAGAAATGCTAGGAACAGCTCCAATGGTTCCATCCATCCTAACTAAGGTACCATACAGGTGAAAGAAGTTATCTTGGATAATCCAGCCCCACTAGAAGAAATGCCAAGTAAATCTTACCTAGACTGCGAAATGGTGAGAAATAATGAAGCATTATTATTTTAAGCCACCAAGTCTTGCCAATGGTTTGTCATCCATAGTAGATAATGAAACACACTACTTTTTGTCAAATTTGGAGGTGCCATCAATGTTTTGTCCTTGCACAGCCTTGCTTCCAGTCCAGAAGTCAATGTGAGTGCTTAGTTATCAGGAGATGTTCCTGCCCCATTTCTGGTTCAGTAAGAAGGTAGCATGTCAATCTATCAAGAACCTTCACTCTGCAGTGGAGCTGGGAAAATCCCAGTCTGTTTTCTGTCCAGTGGTGGCGATGTGTGTGCATGATGTTTTGTAAGCTGAGAGGTGTTGGCTTTTACATCTTTAGTTCTTTCATATGGTGGCTGAGAGAATTTAATGCAACGATGTATATACAGCATCAGGCTAAGACTTGATAATCCATCCATAGTAGCTGTCATGCTTATCAATCTTTCTTCTTCTCAGGTTTCATAGACTGTTGAATTTTCTCTGTGGCCTCCAGAATGCAGATACTTGACAAGGGGTTTGCAGTTGTAATGAGGCTCCATCTCTGTCTAACTTACTGGAAATTTCAGTCTTCTGTGTCTCACTTTGAGTGCACAATATTTCTAGAAGGATTTGTCAAGGAAACTCTTTTCTTTCCACTTAATTTCTCTCCACACTTCTGAAACCACACTCCCAGTATGTTCTCATGGATGCACTCTTCCCTTAGGCTTCCACTGCCTGTTCAGTAATCAAAGTGAATCCCTGATTCCCATGTCTGGACTTCATCTTTTATTAGCCAACAAATCATTACCATGTGGTTTTGGCTATTTTCCCAGCTTTACTTGTTTAGCTAGGGCTGTGACAGTCAGCCATATGACAAGTTACCCATGGAAATTGATTATGTCATTCAACGGCCTAACTCTCATTTAAAATATAATTTTTGACAGATCCATCCATAGCTCTGAAATATGTTGTGGAAAGATAATTGGCTAATGCCCATGTAATAGCTATCTCTTCTTTGGGGATTAGGCATTGAGAATATTTGAAAGAAATGAGCTGGCTAATGCACAGTATTATTAAACTTTTCTCCAAAGGTTATACTAGTTGAATACGCAATCTCAAATAGTATTTAATTAAAAGTTAGAATTTCTAGTTCATGGTTTTTGGAGCAGCAGAATTTTTAATTAAACTTATCTTTGCACTGGTATATGTTCTTTTTTTTAAACTTTACTTATTTTGAGAAAGAGAGATGGTGGGGGGCAGGGAAGAGAGTGAGTGCATGCAAGCACGGAAGGGGCAGAGAGGGAAACTCAAGCAGGCTCTATACTGTCAGCATGGAGCCTGAAGTGGGGCTCGACGTGGGGCTTGAACCCATGAACTGTGAGATCATGACCTGAGCCGAAGTCAAGAGTTGGTTACTCAATTCACACAAGAGCCCCTGCACTTGTATAACTCAAGGGATATTAACCAACAATACAATTTTTAAAAAACCTGATTTTTCAATCAAGACACTAACATTGTGCCTTTAAATAGGTCATTTAACTTCTCTGAGCTTCAGTCTTATCACTTAGAAAAGAATAGGTTACATATACCCATACATTTGGATAAAATCCTAAAAAATTAAAACTTAAAAAGAAAGCCTTGATACTTTTATAACCATCATATTTGTCTGCTGAGAGTTCTATAACAAAGTACCATAGCCTGGGTTGGTTAAACAACAGAAATTAATTTTCTCAAAATTCTGGAGGCTGGGAAGTCCATGTTAAAAGTGCTGGACAGTTTGGTTCCCAGGAAGAATCCTTCCTGGCTTGCAGATAGCTGCTTTCCCACTGTATTTTCACATGGCACAAAAAAAGAGGTAGCTGTCTAGCAGCCCTTACAAGAACACATCCTTTAGGATGAGAGTTCCATCCTTATGACATCATTTAACCCTGATTACTTTCTTACTCCAAATACAGGCACACTCGTGGCTAGGTCTTTTCAACGTATACATTTGGAGCAGATATAATTCACTTCATAGCAATTAATAAATCAATAGGACCTTTTCATTAAGAAAACAGAAGGAAAATATGGTTTCTGTGAAACTTTAAATGAAAAGATTAAAAGAAAATTTTTAATGTTTATTTTTGACAGAGAGAGAGAGAGAGAGATAGAGCATGAGCAGGGGGAGGGGCAGAGAAAGAGGGAGACACAGAATCCAAAGCAGGCTCCAGGCTCAGAGCTGTCAATACAGAGCCCAATGCAGGGCTCGAACTCCTGGACCACGAGATCATGCCCTGTGTTGAAGTCGAACGCTCAACCTACCAAGGCGCCCCTAAATGAAAAGTTCATTTAAAACTTACAGGAACTCTTTCAGAGTCTAGATAAGGAGTGAATATTTCCCAAATCATTTTATGCAGCTAAATAGAACCTTGATTGCAAAACCAAGTGAGGACAACCTGAGCAAAAAAATTACCTGCAAATCTCCCTTGTGAATATAAATGTATAGATTGTAAAAGAAAATTATTAGCAAACCAAATCCAACAGTATATGATCATAAACAAGTTTAGTCCAATACTGAAATCCAAGAATAGTTTACTATCAGAAAATCTACAAATCTTATTTATCTCATTAACAGATGAAAGGAGAAAGATAATATATAATCACCTGAAAAGATGCAGATAACTTATTTTTAAAAAATCAGCATCCTTTCATGAGAAATACTTTTAGTGAAATATGACTATAAACAAACTTTATTAATACAATATATCTAGCAAAATTCAGTGCAAATATCCTTCATGGAAAATTGTTGGAAATATTTATTTTAAAACTAGGAATAAGACACAAATGCCCGTATCATCTTTTCTGGAGGGCCTACCTAGAATGACAAAGTCCATTGGACAAACTACCTGAGAATTGGAACTAACAAACCTGTCAATACACAGAGTTGCTCTGATTGAATACATAGAAAATGCAAAAGAATCTATAGTGAAATTATTAAAAGCAATACAGGTGTTGATCTAAAAGTAGAATCTGAGAAAGGAACTAGGATGCATGGCTTTTATTTGAGAGGTTAGCTCAGAGAAGTAGCAGTGAGGTGGCTGGAAGAATGGGACAGGGAGTAAGAAAAGCCAATCCATGATGTGTTATTGAGTTAGTTACTGCCAAGGGCATCTGCAGTTTAGTACCACTGGTGACTTTGTGAAGGTCTGTGTAGATAGAATGTGGCTTAGAACTGTCCCTACAAACATGGGACACTAGGGAAGAGGCACCAAAGCATATGCTTGAGGTAGGACACTGGCAGTATGTACATCAAATGCCCACCACTGTTGTGCTAAAATTGGAAGTAGGGTGACAAAATGTGGTGCAGGGCATCTGAGCATCTGCTGCAGTGACAGGATATAAGACCATTATAAAAATAAAATGAATTTCTATATACCAGAAATAAACAGAAAACATAACTTAAAAAATGTGTTAGACATGTATGGAGAAAGTTATAAAAATTATACACTTCCTTGGAAGTCATTATATATGGCTAAATAAGTGGAAAGATTTACCATTTTCATGGAAAATAAGTCAGTGTATTGTAAAGTTATAAATTCTCCCCAAATTTATTCCTAGAAGTGAAATCCAATCAATATCATCTTTGAGTTTTTCTAAAAATACTTCATATGGATTTTTCTCGTCTTCCCAAGAATAATGAATGACAAGGAATTTATATCAAAGCAACGTGATAAGGTGGAAAGAACATGCACTTTGGAGTAAAGCTAAACATTATTTTTAATGCTGTTTTGAGAAAATACTTAACCTCAGAGAAATCATTTCTTTAATTTTATGCAAGAAGGGTAATGCCTAAACTCAAAGAATTATGAGGACTAAATGAAAAAAACAACAACAATTAAGTGAGAATGTAAAGAAAGTGCCTGGCACATAGTAGGTATTCAGGAAGTGTTCATTCTCTTCTTTTCTCCTTGAAGACAGCCTTCCACTTTTATTTATTTATTTATTTTTAAAATTAAATTTATTTTTTAAATTTACATCCAAATTAGTTAGCATATAGTGCAACAATGATTTCAGGGGTAGATTCCTTAATGACCCTTACCCATTTAGCCCGTTTCCACCCCCCCCCCAAAACACTTCCAGGAACCCTCTGTTTGTTCTCCATATTTAAGAGTCTCTTATGTTTTGTCCCCCTCCCTGTTTTTGTATTATTTATGTTTCCTTTCCCTTATTTTCATCTGTTTTGTATCTTAAAGTTCTCATATGTGTGAAGTCATGTGATACTTGTCTTTCTCTGACTGATTTCACTTAGCATAATACACTCTACTTCCATCCACGTAGTTGCAAATGGCAAGATTTCATTCTTTTTGGTTGCCGAGTAATACTCCATTGTATATATATATATCACATCTTATTTATGCATTCATCCATTGATGGACATTTGGGCTCTTTCCATACTTTGGCTCTTGTTGATAGGGCTGCTATAACCATTGTGGTGCAAGTGTCCCTTCGAAAGAGCACATATGTATCCCTTGGATAAATAACTAGTAGTGCAGTTGCTGGGTCATAAGGTAGTTCTATTTTCAGTTTTTTGAGGAACCTACATGCTGTTTTCCAGAGTGGCTGCACCAGTTTTCATTCCCACCAGCAGTGCAGAAGAGATTCTCTTTCTCCGCATCCTCGTCAACATCCGTTGTTGCCTGAGTTGTTAATGTTAGCCATTCTGACAGGTGTGAAGTGGTATCTCATTGTGGTTTTGATTGTATTTCCTGGATGATGAGTGATGTTGAGCAGTTTTTCATGTGTCAGTTGGCCATCTGGATGTCTTCTTTGGAGAAGTGTCTATTCATGTCTTTGGCCCATTTCTTCACTGGATTATTTGTCTTTTGGTTGTTGAGTTTGATAAGTTCTTTATACATTTTGGATACTAACCCTTTATCTGATGTGTAGTTTGCAAATATCCTCTCCCATCCCGATGGTTGCCTGTTAGTTTTGCTGATTGTTTCCTTTGACATGCAACAGCTTTTTATTTTGATGAAGTTCTAATAGTTGATTTTTGCTTTTGTTTCCCAGGCCTCCGGGGACATGTTGAGTAAGAATTTGCTGAGGCCAAGGTCAGAGAGGTTTTTGCCCGCTTTCTCCTTGAGGATTTTGATGGCTTCCTAGCTTACATTTAGGTCTTTCATCCATTTTGAGTGTCTTTTTGTGTATGGTGTGAGAAAGTGGTCCAGGCTCATTCTTCTGCATGTTGCTATCCATTTTCCCAGCACCACTTGCTGAAGAGACTGTCTTTAATCCATTGGAAATTCTTTCCTGCTTTGTCAAAGATTAGTTGGCCATATGTCTGTGGGTCCATTTCTGGGTTCTCTATTCTGGTCCATTGATCTGAGTGTCTGTTCTTGTGCCAGTACCATACTGTCTTGATGATTACAGCTCTGTAATACAGCTTGAAGTCCGTGATTGTGATGCCTCCTGCTTTGGTTTTCTTTTTCAAGATTGCTTTGGCTATTCAGAGTCTTTTCTGGTTGCATACACATTGTAGGATGGTTTGTTGTAGCTCTGTGAAGAATGCTTGTGTTATTTTGATAGGGATTGCACTGAATATGTAGATTGCTTTGGGTACTCTTGACATTTTAACAATATTTGTTCTTCCTATCCAGGAGCATGGAATTTTTTCCATTTTTTTGTGTCTTCTTCAATTTCTTTCATAAGCTTTCCATATTGTTCAGTGCAAGGATTTTTCACCTCTTTGGTTAGATTTATTCCTAGGTATTTTATGGTTTTGGTGCAATTGTAAATGGAATTAATTGATTCCTTGATTTCTCTTTCTGTTGCTTCATTGTTGGTGAATAGGAAAGCAACAGATTTCTGTGCATTTTGTATCCACTTTGCTGAATTCATGGATCAGTTCTAGCAGTTTTTTGGTGGAATCTTTTGGGTTTTCCATTTAGAGTTTCATGCCATCTGCAAAGAGTAAAAATTTGACTTCCTCCTGGCCAATTTGGATGCCTTTTATTTCTTTGTGTTGTCTGATTGCAGAGGCTAAGACTTCCAATACTATGTTGAATAACAGTGGCAAGAGTGGTCATCCCTATCTTCATCCTGACCTTAGTGGGAAAGCTCTCAGTTTATCCCCATTGAGGATGATATTAGCATCGGGTCTTTCATATATGGCTTTTATTTTCTCAAGGTATACTCCTTGTATCCCTACCTTCTTGAGGGTTTTTATCAAGAAAGGATGCTGCGTTTTGTCAAATGCTTTCTCTGCATTTATTGAGAGGATCATGCGGTTCTTGTCCTTTCTTTCATTGATGTGATGAACCATGTCGATTGTTTTGTGGATTTTGAACCAGCCCTGCATCCCAGGTATAAATCCCACTTGGTGGTGGTGAATAATTTTTTTAATGTATTGTTGGATGTGGTTGGCTAATACCTTGTTGAGGATTTTTGCATCCATGTTCATCAGGGAAATTGGTCTATAGTTCTCTTTTTTAGTGGGGTCTTTGTCTGGTTTTGGAATCATGGTAATTCTGGCCTCATAGAAAGAGTTTGGAAGTTTTCCTTCCATTTCTACTTTTTGGAACAGCTTCAAGAGAATAGGTGTTAACTCTTCCTTAAATGTTTGGTAGAACTCCCTTGGAAATCCATCTGGCCCTGGACTCTTTTTTGGGGGGGAGATTTTTGATTACTAATTGAATTTCTTTACTGGTTATGAGTCTGTTCAAATTTTCTATTTCTTTCAGTTTTCAGTTTTGGTAGTGTATATGTTTCTAGGAATTTGTCCATTTATTGCAGATTACCCATTTCATTGGCATATAATTGCTCATAATATTCTCTTATTATTGTTTTTATTTCTGCTGTGTTGGTTGTGCTCTCTCCTCTTTCATTCTTGATTTTATTTGCATCCTTTCCTTTTTCTTTTTGATCAAACTGGCTAGTGGTTTATCAAGTGTGTTGATTCTTTTAAAGAACCAGCTTCTGGTTTCTTTGATCTATTGTACTTTTTTTTTTCCTCTTGGTTTCAATAGCATTGCTTCCTGCTCTAATCTTTATTATTTCCTGTCTTCTGCTGGTTTTGGGTTTTATTTGCTGTTCTTTTTCCAGCTCTTTAAGGTTTAAGGTTAGGTTGTGTATCTGAGACCTTTCTTCCTTCTTTAGGAAGGCCTGGAGTGCTATATACTTTCCTCTTATGACTGCCTTTCCTGCATCCCAGGGGTTTTGGATTGTGGTGTTACCATTTTCATTGGCTTCCATGTCCTTTTTAATGTCTTTAATTTCTTGGTTATCCCATTCATTCTTTAGTAGAATTCTCTTTAGTCTCCAAATATGTGTTACCTTTCCAAATTTTTTCTTGTGGTTGACTTCAAGTTTCATAGCATTGTGGTCTGAAAATATGCATAGTATGATCTTGATCTTTTTGTACTTGTCGAGGGCTGATTTCTGTCTCAGTATGTGATCTATTCTGGAGAATGTTCCATGTGCACTGGGGAAGAATGTATATTCAGCTGCTTTAGGATGAAATATTCTGAATATATCTGTTAAGTCCATCTGGTCTGGTGTGTCATTCAAAGCCACTGTTTCCTTGTTTATTTTCTGTTTAGATGATCTTTGCATTGTTTAAATTGGGAGTTGAAATCCCCTACTATTATGGTATTACTATTGATGAGTTTCTTGATGTTTGTGATTAATTGATTTATATATTTGGGTGCTGTCACATTTGGTGCACAAATGTTTACAATTGTTAGGTCTTCCTGGTGGATAGACCCCTTAATTATGATATAACGCCCTTCTTCGTCTCTTGTTATAGTCTTTATTTTAAAGTCTAGATTGTCTGATATAAGTATGGCTACTCTGGCTCTCTTTTGTTGACCATTAGCATGATAGATAGTTCTTCATCCCCTTACTTTCAATCTGAAGGTGTCTTTAGGTCTAAAGTGGGTCTCTTGTAAACAGAATATAGATGGATCTTGTTTTCTTATCCATTCTGTTACCTTATGTCTTTGGATTGGAGTGTTTAGTCCATTGATGTTTAGAGTGAGTACTGAAAGATATGAATTTATTGCCATTATGTGTCTTGTAGAGTTGGAGTTTCTGGTGTGTTCTCTGGTCCTTTCTAATCTTTGTTGCTTTTGGTATTTTTTTTCCCTTCTTTTCTCCCCTCAGAGAGACCCCCTTAAAATTTCTTGCAGGGCTGGTTCAGTGGTCATGAACTTCTTTAATTTTTGTTTGGGAAAATTAATCTCCCCTATTTTCAATGACAGCCTTGCTGGATAAAGAATTCTTGGCTGCATATTTTTCCAACTCAGCACAATGAATATATCCTGTGACTCCTTTCTGACCTGCCAAGTTTCTGTGGATAGGTCTGCTGCAAACCTGATCTGTCTTCCTTTGTAGGTTAAGGACTTTTTTTCCCTTGCTGTTTTCATGATTGCTTCCTTGCCTGAGTACATGGCATATCATAGTCAAATTCACAAAGTACTCGAATCTAATGGATTTTGTGCTTCCTGGATTTTGATGTCTATGTCTTTCTCCAGGTTAGGAAAGCTTTCCTCTATGATTTGCTCACATAACCCGTCTACCGCTTTTTCTCTCTCTTCATCTTCTGGGACCCCTATGATTCTGATGTTGTTCCTTTTTAATGAGTTACTGATTTCTCTAATTCTTAAATCATGCTCTTTTGCCTTAGTCTCTTTTTTTCTGCTTCTTTTTTCTCCATAAGTTTGTCCTCTGTATTGCTAAGTCTCTTCTCTGCCTCATCCATTCGAGATTGCAGCTCAGTTATAGCTTTTTTATTTCATCCTGCCTAGCTTTTACTTCTTTTATCTCTGCAGAAAGGGATTCTAATCTATTTTGGACTCCAGCTAGTATTCTTATTATCATGATTCTAAATTTTGGTTCAGACATCTTGCTTGTATCTTTGTTGATTAAGCCCCTGGCTGTCATTTTTCCTTCTCTTTATTTTGGAGTGAATTCCTTTGTTTCATCATTTTGAAGCAAGAAAAGGAATTAATAAGGTAAAAAAAAATTAAAAGTAAAAAATTAAGAATAACACACACACACACACACACACACACACACACACACACACACACAAATCAAATAAATGATGCCAGATCCTAGGTGTGTTTTGATCTGGGTGTTGAAAGGAGCTTGATAGGTTAGAGAAAAAGGGGGAGGGGAAGGAAAACGTTTGAAAATTTGAAAACAATGAATACATTTACGTATAATGAAATGATTGAGGTAAAATAGAATTTGAAAAATTTACAAAAAAGTAAAAAATATAGTAGAAAAAATTAAAGAATATTTTTAATAATCGACAATAAAAATATATTTTTCTTTTATTCAAGGAAAGGAAAATAAATGAAAAAGAAACAAAAAGCAAATTGAACAGATGGAGCAGTGAACAGACTGAAATACAATTGAAATTACATCGTCTTCCCCTAGAAGTCAAACTATGAAGCACTTTATAGTCTGTAAGCTAAGCAGGTGGAGAGACTTGTGTCGTTCCTGAAGAGCGAGGTTGGCATAGTTGGGCAGAGCTTAGTGTAACAGCTCTGTTCTCCACTAGATGGTGCTGCTTAGCTTACTGGGGTAAATCATTACGGCGCTTGTAGTTGTGTATGTGCATGTGCGGGAGGGGTGAAAATGGCATCACATAGCTACCCAGTTTTGAGTATCAGAACTCTGTTCTCCCCAGTCAGCAATTGCCCACCTATCCTTGGTCTCTGACTTCCATCCATTCCTACTTTTACACTATCTGTGACCAAGCCATCAGGTTGCCAGGAAGCACCTCCCTCCTGAGTTTTATCTGAGATGTGGCTGTGTTTCCCAACCCCTCATTTCTGAGGGACTGTGGCTTTGACCTGTTCTGGGTCACCAAGCAATGGCTGGGTGCCAGCTGTGCCCAGGAACATTCACGGGATCATGCTGCTGCCGATGCCCAGATACTATGGCTGGGTACCAACCTGCCCCAGAAAAAGTTCACGTGATTGTGTAGCAGCAATGTTTCAGGGATTATGGAAAATCACAACACACATCTGGCACAAGGCTTCACCCTTAATGACCTTGTTCTAGAACCAGTGAATGTGGTTGTTCTCTGGGGTCCACTGGGGACTTTGCCTGTGACGGGGGCGGGGGGCACACAGCCTGTACCCGATATCCTCCCAGCAGTGGAACTGCCTCTTCCCGTGTGGTCCGAAGACTCCCAGACTTCACTATACTCCTGGGGATTTGCCCTTCCACCAGAGCACTGCCAGGTATCGAGCTGCAGAGTTGCAGACTCTGTGCTCCCCCTGTTTATAGAGTCTTAATGGAATTTAAACCTTCTCCTTTATCCCTTTTCACTCCCTGGGGCTATTTCCACTTTTCCACTTTCTCCCCAGCTACTTTTGGTGGGTTGCTTTTCCTGTACTTTCACCCTGTCTCCATCCTCTCTGTACAAGCAAAAACAGCTCCCTGCCCTCCATGGTTTCTCTCTCCCCCAGTTCACCTCTCTGTGCCATGTACCTGCTGAGTTCTGTTGTTCAGGTTGTGCAGATTGTTTTGTTAATCCTCAAATCAGTTTTCTAGGTGTGTGGAATTGTTTAGTGTTGATCTGGCTGTATTTCATGGATGCGAGACACAAAAAAAAACTTACATGCAGTTCTGCCATCTTGGATGGTCTGATAGGCTTCCAGTTTTAAAGATTTTAGTATTTCCATTCTGTGATCTTTGAACTCACAAAAGAAGAATAGAATGTTATCAGCTGTTAAACTTTTTGGAGAATAGAGAAATACACATCAAGTGAAAAAGTATTAGTTTGAAATGTCAGTATTCCTTTGACAAATGGACCTCTTTTTCTTATTTTACTACCACTTAAATCACTGTTGTTCCTCACTTTCTTTATGATGTTTTTTTAGACATTCTTGATTTTAAAGTAACCAATTCCAGCAATATTTTTTTAATTTTTTAATGTTTATTTATTTTTGAGAAAGAGACAGACAGACAGAGTGTGATTGCGGCGGGGGGGGGGGGGGGGCGCGTGTGGAGAGAGAGGGAGAATCTGAAGCAGACTCCAGACTCTGAGCTTTCAGCACAGAGCCCGACATGGGGCTCGAACCCACAAGCCATGAGATCATGACCTGAGCTGAAGTCAGATGCTTAACTGAGTGAGCCACCCAGTTGCCACCTAGCAATTTTTTCTTATGCTTAGTGCCTTTTTGTTTCTTATTCAATAAATATATTAATTATTATAGCTTTATAACAAATTTTGATGTGTAGGAGAACAAGTCTCCTGTATTATTTTTCTCAAACACTCTTGGGCCTTGGCTCTTTCCTGCTAATTTTGTAATCAGTTTATGAAATTGCTCAACTAACTATGTTTGGATTTTGATTGATATTACATTATTCTCTAGATTAAGTTGAATTTACATTTTTTAGAATATTGAGCTTTTCTGTGAATACAGAACATATCTAATTTATTCAGTCTTATTTAACTTTTTTTTTCACTTTTATTTTTTTAAAAGTTGAGTGTTTAGTTCGTGGGTGTGAATTTGGGATTATGCTTCATAACTTAAATATATGCATTATGTATCCAACATAACATAATCTTTTTAAAAATGTGGAAATATGCTTTAAGTGGAATATAGCTATTCAAAGTGATGGTACAATTACTGACATAAAAAGATCCAGCACCTTAATAAGTGAGTCATGCCTTTTTCATAATAGCATATGTTTAGGTAAATGCCATTCATTTAAATGCATGTGAAAGTATGTGTGTAGAATAAAGAGAGATATTTGAAAATCTACTAAAAATGCAGAATTGAGTGCAAGAGTCAGATAGAGGAGCACTTCTAGGATGGTGGAGTAAGAACCCCTGAAAATCCCCTCCTCTTTGTAGAAAAGCAACAAGAACACTGACAAAAAATGTCAAAATTAAAATGTTCAGAACTCTGGAAGCTACAGGATTGCAACATTTGAGGAGCATCTGTTCAAGAAAGTCAGCTGGATCATGGTAAGAACATTGAGCTCTGTGGTGTCTTAAGTTGCTATCATCTCTTGCTATTTTTTTAGATCTGTAGTAACCTTGAACAGTGACACTTTGATAACTACAGTAGCTGTAATAACCAGCAAACTAGTGGCTATTGGAGGGCATGGTATGGTTTTGAAGCTCTCTAAAATCCCACAACCCAGACATGTGACATTATTTGACCCGTTTGGTAGCTCACTAAAGATTTCCATTCCCAGGCTTGTCTTTATTTGACTTCAGAACTCACTCTGTGTCAATAGCCCTATCCCTGGAGAATTTGTCAAAAATAATTGTTTAACCCTGCTGAGTGTAGTAAGGGTGAAAAAAGGCAGACTATACCACTTAAAAGGAAAAAGCTGGGAATGAGATGTCTGCATGAAGCTTTGAAAAGCTCCAACATATCCTGGGAATTTAGAAGGCCACATGCATGTACACGGATGTGCACATGCCTAGGAAAGGCCTGAAAAGTCTCTAAACTCTCCGTGACCTTGAGGCTGTTGCAAGCAGGACCTGAGGCCTAAGGAAGAGTTGTAAACAGCTTGCCAGAGCATTGAAGGTGTTCCCCAATACCCACACAGAGCCTCTCAGAAAAGACTGAGACACTTACTGGTTCAAGGAATTTATAAAAATCTCTGTCCAGTCTTTAGCTGATCATTAAGTTGATCAATCAGAGACTTTAGGGGCCATATACAACAAAGAATACAGACTTAACAGTATTAATTCATAGAAGTAACTAAACAACAACATCAACAAACCTTGGGAAGGGAGAATCAGATTTTTATTAAGTTAAGGAAGTATATCATTTAAACAAGTTTTTAATGAAAATTAAGAGACATTCATAGAAATAAGCATGACCTATAAACAGAAAAAAATGTAGTCACTAGATGCTACCCCTAGAAAAACCAAACATACTCACTACACAAAAAATTTAAATAAATTATTTTAAATATGTTCAAAGAGCCAAAGGGACAAATGATAATGAGGTCTTGCCAAATAGTGAATATCAATAAAGGGAGAGAAAGTATCAAAAAGAACCAAATAGAAATTCTGCAGCTGAACAGTACAATAAATGAAATGTTAAATTCACTGCAGGGGTTCCATAGCATATTGAATAGGAAGAAGAATGAAGCAGAGAACTTGAAGATAGATAGGTAGAGATTATGTAGTCTGAGCAACAGAAAGTAGAAAAGAATGAAGAAAAATGAACAGACCTTCAGAGGTGTGTGTGACACCACCATATGCATAATGGAAGCCCCCAAAAGAGAGAAGAGAGAGAATGGGAAAGAAAGAATTTTTGAGGAAACAATGATTAAAAACTGTCAAGCTTCTGAAATCCAAAAAACAGAGAAGCCTGAAAGCATTAGGAGAAGAGTGATTCATCACGTATGAAGGATTATCAATAGTATTATCAGCTGATTTTTTCTCCTCAGAAACCATGGACACCAGAAAGCAGTATAATGACATATTTAAGTCCTCAGAGAAAAAAGACTGTTAACCAAGATTTCAATATCCAGCAACACTGTGATTCAAAAATGAAGTATAAATTCAGGCCTTTCCAGATAAACAAAAGCTGAATTTGTTGCTAGCAGATCTTTCCTACAACAAATACTAAAGAGTGTACATCAGACTGAAACAAAAGCATAATAGATTGTATTATGAAATTAACAAGAATTAACAAGAGTTGTAAATTAACAAGAATATATAAAGAATACTAGTAAAGATAACCATGTAGATAAATATAAAAGACAGTATAAGTGTATTTGTAATTTCTTTTTTTCTCCTATTCGATTTTAAAAAGAACTGCATAAAGCAATAATTATAATATTGTGTTGATGGGCTTATAACGCATAAAGATGTAGTTTGTGTGGCAATAACAGCACAAAGGAAGTGAGGTAAAAGCTCTGTTGCAGCAAAGCTTTTGTATACTATGGAAATGAAGTTGTGCTTATCTAATAGAAGCTTTTAAGTTGAGAACTTAATTTTAGCACTCCAGGTTACCCGCTAATATCACTCAAAAAATCATAAAAGAAACAAGAGAATTGAAATGGTATACTAGAAAAATATCTGTTAAACAAAGTAGAAACAGTGATGGTGGAAAAAAAGACAGACTTACAGGAAAGAAATAGTAAAATGACAGAAACGTATCTTGCCTCATCAATAAGTATATTAAAGGTAAGTGGACTAAACACTCCAGTCAAAAGTCACAGGTTGGCAGAAATGAATAAAAATATAATCCAGCTGTCATCTCTGTATAAGAGGCACACTTTGGGCATTAGTATCAAATAGATTGAAAATAAGAGCGTAAGAAAAGATAGCATGCAAACAGTTCCCAAAAGGTAGTTGAAGGGCCTATACTAATACCAGCAAAATAAATTTTAACAATAGAAAAATGCGACTAGGGAAAATAAGTTTGCCTTATTGGCCTTTATAAGAGGGAAAGTCCATACTAAAATCATTGGAGTGCAGGAAAATCAGTGCTTAAATGAATTTATAGGTTTAAATGTAAATTTATAGCTAAAAATTAATAAATGAGTCAGCAATGTGGCAGGGTACAATATCAGCATAGAGAAATCAACTGTATTTCTATACACCAGCAATGAATAATTCAAAACAAAATTAAGAAAAGCAATGAAGATATAGGAAAATGAAGGCTATTCCATTTACAATAGAATAAAAAAGAATGAAATCCTTAGGAATAAATTTAACAAAAGAAGTATAAGATTTAAGAATATATTTTTTCTTTTTTCTTTTTTTGTAACTGTATGAGATGATGGATGGTAACTAAACTTACTATGGTCATCATTTCACAATACATGTAAGTCAAATGATTACACTGTACACCTTATCCCTGTACAGTGCTGTATGTTCATTGTATTTCAATAAAACTAGAAAAAAGCAATCTAACACAAGTACATTGTAAACCGGAAGTGTTGTTATAAGAAGTATTGGTGAGAATGTGGAGAAATTGCAATCCTCATACATTGAAAAATAGTTTGTAGTTCCTCAAAAAGTTAAATATATGATTACCATATTATCTAGCAATCCCACTTCTAAGTATGTATCCAAGAGCATTGAAACATATATCCATACAAACTTGTACACAAATGTTCACACCTGGGTTATAACACTAAACATACGGCAACAATTCCTATGAATGGAGGAACACAATGTTTTATATTCATACAATGGAATATTATTCAGCTGTAAAAACAAAGTACTGATACCACGTGGATAAGCCTTGAAGGCATTAGGGTCAGTGAAAAAAAAGCCAGTCATAAATGCATATTATATTGTATAATATTGGTTAGTCCCCATTTATATGAAATGTCCAGAATATGCAAATTCTTAGAGACATAAGGTACATTAGTTGTTTCCATGGGCTGGAGAGAGAGGAACACAAGGAATGGCTGAGAGTTATAGGGTTTCTTTTGGGGTTGGTTAAATTTTCTTGAATTAGATAGTGGTGATGGTTGCACGACTCTGTGGATGTACTAAAAACCACTGACTTGTACATATGAAAAAGTTGAATTTTGTGTTACATAAATTTTGTCTTAATAAATTTGTGATTAAAAAAAGCAATGCATTCCAAGGTCCTTTTCAGTTCTGATACTTTCTTTTAAGGCACACAACTGAATCATAACAAGTAGCTATAGCAAACCTAAAAAATCACAGACTCATCCCTGAAAGGACTGTTTTTCCTTAGTGCCGTACCCACAGAGAATTCTTTGCAGATATTTCACCTGTACACAACCTGTTTGAAAGTGGCTCAAAGGGAAGTCCCCCACTGCTAAACCAGGCCAAGGGAGTGACTGCACTTGGTGGACCTGTCTCATTACATGGTCCCAGAATTGGAAAATCACCTTCTCTGCCTGGTAGAAGTGAGAGTGTTGCCTCGTCTTAAAAAATGTACAGATTCCATATCCCTCATTATGCTGAAGTTCACCTCTGCTCAACTGGTCAGCTTCCTGTGGTTACATCTGGCAGCTCAGGATTCTAGGCTGCCTGGTCTACTGAACAGGGGACAGTTCTTGCACGAAAGCATCAGAAACTTAAATGATACAGTATGAAAATGTACAGTCTTTTAAAACAGCAATTTATTATATTAAAATTTATTATTTTAATTATACTTAATTATATATAATATATATCATTTATAGTGGTTATATATTATATATAATGTATGATATATGTTACATATATATGATAAATTTAATTATATTAAAAATTATGTGGGGGTACCTCACTTACACTTTATGTAAGTGAGGATGTCTCAGTCGGTTAAGCATCGGACTCCTGATTTTGGCTCAAGTCATGATCTCATAGTTTGTAGGTTTGAGCCCCGCATTGGGCTCTGTGCTGATGGTGTGGAGCCAGCTTGGGATTCTGTCCCTCTCTGCCCTTCCACTGCTCACCTTTCCTCTGTCTCTCAAAATAAATAAATAAACATTAAAAAATTTATTGTGTTGAAATTTATATGTGTACTTAAAAAAATGTTGATTCATTTTCTGGGGGGGTGGGGGGGTGGAAGTACAGAGAGAGAAGGAAGCACAGATTCTGAAGCAGGCTCCAGGCTCTGAGTTGTCAGCACAGAGCCTGAGGCAGGACTTGAACTGATCAACTGTGATATCATGACCTGAGCCGAGGTCCAACGCTCAGGGGTCCACCCAGGGGCCCCAATATGTCTACTTTTAAGAATATTCAGCAAGAACAGAAGAAGAGTCTTCCTTTGTCACCAAACCCACATATCACTCCCAAGAGGTAACCACAGTGAAGGAGCTAGTATGTTATTCTGCCAGTCATCTGCATATTTGCCCTCAGATCCTGTCTCTCCTCTGTTCTGTGTTACCAAGAACTCACTTCCCATCCTCTGCTTTATCCTCAGGTTTCCAGGAAGGTTCAGTTGATGGAATACACTGGTGGGAGACTGAATGGCACTGTGGCATTCCTAAGGCAAGTGTATCTCATCTGTGACCCCGTGTTCCTCTCCGGGGCCCATCATGGTTCATGCTTCTCTTGCGTGGCTCCAGCACCTGGGATTTGGTGACACTGCCTCCCTGTGTTCTTCCAGCCGAGGGATCTTAGTGACTTCCTGATTTTGCTAAATTCTGTGGACGCCTCAGGTTTTTCTTCATCTGTTCCACAGCTGTGTTAAGTTCTTCTTTTTGAAATATCTAGGGTAGTGTGTTCTCTGTCTTGACACTGATAAGCAATGTTCTTCCAGAAATTTTCTATGATTATATATTCATATACATAAATATTCTTTTTTATGTAAGTGAGGTTTTAATATTTATATGTTGCCTTTCTATTTTATGATATAGCCTGGAGATCTTTCCTATTAGCCTGTGTAGATTGACAGCTGTATGTTAAATAGCTGCATATTATTCCATCCTAGGGACGTACCATGGTGTATTTGTTAACCAGTGTTCTATTGGTGGAACTTGAAGTTGCCTCCAGTTTTATGTATTAATAACACTGACACATAGATAAGTCTTTGTATATATGGGAACTTTTGGAAAGTTGGGAGAAATTGCCAGATTGGTTTTTAAAGAGATTATTCAAATTTCTACTCCAAGCCAATGTATATAAGTATTCGTTTCCTCATATTCTTATTCATTCTGTGTATTATCAAACCTTCAATTCTTTCCAATGTGATAGAGGCAGAAAAGGCACTATCTCATTGTTTTAAGGGCAGTTTTCAAATAATGGACATGATTAAGAGGACCAGTGTCCTTCTGTAGAGAAGTCCCGGGGCATGACCTGGAGATCAGAGATTGAACAAAGGAAGAGACTGTCATAGCCAGCATAAAAATGGGAAGCCAGACCTAGGGCCTGTGCAGAGGATAGAGATAATCTTTCTTCAGTCTGGGTCTAGAGCGAACTGATTCTCGGGACAAATGCCTGTCTTATGGATGGGTGACGTAGGGTGCGTGCTGGTGTGTTGGCATGCTTCTGTTGTATGGGATTTAATGTTTATTACCTAGAACACAAGGAAGAGCCTTCATCTGACACCTCACACTGACCTGCACAGTCAAAGCCCACCCTAGACCTTCTTCTTGAAGATTTTCTGTGGAGTCAGCCTTAAGTAGCTTAGACTTCCAGAAGAATCAACTGCTGAAGATTAACTCCTAGAACAACATCCCCTAAGTAAGACTGTGGTTTTTAGGGACCCAATCAGTGGGGTTTTTCTTTATGGGATTGAGAGCCCCATACCGAAGGCTCAATGAAGGAGTTACTGTCTCAAAGGAGAGTAGGTGCCAGGAAAGGAGACCTAGACTTGGACTGGACTTGTGGCCCAAGAGTTCCAGGTTGTGCCTGGTAATGAAGTGGGCAGTGGAGGGTGGATGTAGGGGTAGAAGAGCTTGGAATGCAGGGAAGAAGCTTCCAGAAGGACAATCCAGAAGTAGTTGTTGGGGAAAGAATCTACTTGATGGAGGCTGATCTATGCCACCCCAACATAGCCTTTTCCATTGGTGGTGCCCCCACAGGTAGATTGGCCAGAGGAGGGAGACAACAATCAAGTAAAGATGGAAGGGTAATTTTCTGAAGTTTACAGTTGCCCAGTTCATAGATTTACCCTTGCTCCTGCCACAGGACCCTTTTAGTGTTTCTCCATTTTATGTTTTTTTTTCGTTTTTTGTTTTGTTTTGTTTTTTTAACGTCTTAGCACAGAGTTCATTCTTTGCCTTATGCGTGCTCCTCCAGTTAGCTTAAATGGGGGTGGGGTGGGGAGGAAGTGGGAAGAGACTGAAAAAAAGAAGAGGTGTGGGTGGTAGGGAAAGAGGAAGGAGAGGAAGAGGAGGTGGAGGAACTAATGCCCCCATGGGTCTCTTACCTAAGGTTAACCCCTATCTAATTATTTTTCAATCTATTTCCCTGTCAGTCCAAGTCATGTAGATGGGGTCCCTTTTATTCCTCAGCTACTGTTCATTTTAAGCAGTCTCTGATTTTGGGCAAAACTCTGTTTCCTGGGTGTTAAAAGTGGAATTGCTTCTTTGTTATCTACATAGATAAAACTGTTCCTGAATATCTGAAATCTATGCATTCGGAGAGAAACTGCTACTTTCCCAAGCACTCTCTCCCCCTTACGGAATTAACTAACTATGAAAACTGCCCAGCTTTTCAAGAGGTGCCCACTGGTCTTGGACTGTCCATTGACCTTGGAGTTTTGGAAGCCGGAGGTAAACAGCCCCCCTCATCACCTTTATTCCACAAGGATCTTGCAGGAGGGAAGCATTCATAGCTTGCTAAATGGAACAGGCTAAAACTGGAAAGGAAATAAATGGTATTTTCCTGCTTCTAGGAGCATATTACAAAAATAGAAGCTGAAAGTAAAAAAAAAAAAAAAAAGACAAGGAAGAAGAACAAGAATTCTCAGCTGTACTGTGATGCACAGAATTGAAATTCCCTTAAGAATTTTGGTTTAGGAAAAGCATTCCTGCAACTTTTCACAACATTCTGAGTGTGGGATATTAAGATCCTTAATAAATATCATTGTTAATTTAGGAAAGCTGAGTCAACAAATGTGACTATCACTCATGATTTCCTCCTCCTTGCCATCTTGTAAGAGGAATTTTTAGCGAGGGCCCCTGAAAATGGGGGCAATTGCCTTGGTCTCTGCTAGATATTGCCTGACTGGATAGCATGCCATTTCAAATATTTTGCATACACGCCTACAAGTTATTCACAAATAAAAGCATTCAAACAAGCCAACCTATGACCCCTGGTATTGCTAGGAGAAAACACAGCTGCTGTGGGAAGCACATGAATTTCCATCTATGCCATTTTCACGGGTGCAAGAAACAGCGAATTTCCCTGCTGGAGCTGGGACCAGTCACACACGAGGAAGTTTGACTGTCAGGGATTCAGAGGTAATAGGATGGCTGAGAAGCAGGGACATGCTCCTCATGCCAGGGGACTGTGTGCAGCTGGAGTTAACACACATCAGATGAGATGTCACACTTTTGGGAGCACTGGAGAGGCATTTAACTCAGGCCAGATCTCTGCTGTGTGAGCTCCCTTTCCCCAGTTGGCATGCTGTGTGTAAGAGCTGAATTTATAAAACACCACAGTGAAGCTGGCAGGCTGACAGCCAGTGGGAATTGGAAAGAGAATAGGTGAGATTGTCTGTGTTATTGGGACCTGGTGGACGTGAGTTTGGCTTCATCTTCCCATTGCATTAAGGTAATGTGTTAGGATGGAAGTACTCAGGACTTTGATTACTCAGTGTTGCCTGTATGCAGAGAGGGTCCTGTGGCTGGCTCTGAGCAAAACATAGACTACAAAGTTGCTAAAAGGCTAGATATCCCTGGATACCATGTTTTAACAGTGGGCTTTCAAAGGTACTCTTTATAGGTTTGCTGCCCAGCCTGCAAAGTGACACATAGTGGAGATTTCAGGCAAGAAAATACAGGATACTATATTCACGCAGAGAGAGATAATTGACCAGGCCCCCAGTTTTGTCGTTCTTGTGGCCTCCATTGCTCTCTGTAGGGTAATCCTTTATCACTTGCTTTACTATCACAATAACCATTAAACTTGTTCCTGTCTCAGGTTTTTCCTTATTCCATGCTCCCTGCTGCATGTGGCACACACAGTGCTCTGTGCTGGGGATACATATAGAGATGCATTCTCTTTCCTTAAGGGTTTATGGTGTGTGGGGAAACAACCAGGCAAGAGACCAATTAAGTGCAATTCTAGAAGAGTTGCCAAAGACAAAGAACAAAGTTCTGGGAGAGTGTCAAGCATTTTTTTTTCTTTCTGGAAAGCCCCTTAAGGTTATTAACTGTTGATTTTTAAATAAAGAAAGGTAGTTTCTTTCTCCGCAAATAGCCAGTTACAGTCTTTCGGTAGGAAAAGTGGGGTTTATGGTCACCCATAGACAGTGGTAAATAAAAATAGTCCTCTCTAATTTATAAACTGGAAGCAAGGCATTCAAGTTCATGTATCAAAAAAGAAATCATAAATGTACAATCATATATCACTCACCATAAACAAATACATTTCCAGAGCTTAATAGAGGAATTCTAACTTAAAATTTCTATTAAACCTTTCTACTTAGACTAATATCAAGTCAATTCTTGCCTTAGACTCATGGTTCCCTTAAACTTAACACATATCTACTAACTATGTACTAGGTGCAAATTTCCATGCCAGGCACCAGCAGCAAATGGAAGAGAGAGGGAGAACAGGCCAGGAGGACCCGTGGCTGCTTAGCTGTGGCCAGGAAACCAGAGCTTCAGTTTTGATGTTGGCCAGTTCTCGTTCTAGCCTTTCTATTAGGATCTGATGAATCCTTTAAATGCATTTTTCATCAGACACCCAGATAACCAGAAGACATATGGTGCTAACGTTTCACTGGCATTTATGAACAGAAGCAGCTGGTAAGCAGATTGGAAAAATTTTAAAAAAGGAACAAGTGAGCCTAAGGGGATCAAAATTGTTATCAATCAGCCCTGAGTTCTTCGGCATTCATGTGTGTCTTTAGCCAGAAGGGGTTGAAAGAATACACAGAACTGGCTTTGCTTTGAAGAGCCTGGTTGGGAATGTGTCACCTGTGACAGGAACAGATGTGATCCTCTTTGGGCCCATGGGCCTCCATCATGACAAGAGATATGAACAGGTCCTGTTTCCAGAGGCATAGAGCTGTCCAGGCGGCTCCAGGGAAGATGGAGGGAGGCTCACTGGCCGTGTAGGTCCTGGGACAGGGTGGTGGAGGCTGGTAGGGATTTCTCAGACTGCCCTTGTGTTGCTTTCTTAGTTCTCATTTGTAAATTAAAACCACAATGTCTAAATTTTGGAATAAGCCCAATCAACCAGCCAGAATGAATCACATTCTCCTTAAGAGTTCGTTTTTTTCTCAACCAACTAACTTCAAATTATTAGACTCCATTTCTATACCTTATTTTCCTCCCATTTTAGGGAAAATTTTCAAAGACTTATGGGACCATCGCTGCTTTATTTGAATCCCATATTATGATAAACATATTGTTTATTGAATGTTGAGCATGTACTAAGTGTTGCGTTGGGTGTTTGGCATTCACTGTCCAATCTGAGTCTTGGAAAGAACATACGGCCCTTCCAGAGATAAGGAAAGTAAGACTCAGAAGAGGTAAACAATCTGCCTGAAGATTTGCCAAGCCAATAGGTAGCAGAACCAGGATTTTAATCCCCATTTCTCTCTCTCCAAAGCCATTCTCTGACTCTTGCCATTCAGTATTAGAGAAGTCATAATTGCTGGGGTCTTTCCAAGACCCCAATGTGATGGTCCACAAAGATCACCAGAGATAGTGTATTCCAATGCTGAAAAGGAAGAGGATGAATTGTACAAAGGGTTATGTAACCCTCAAAAGATTCAGTGTGAGCTTTGACCTGAATTTTGTGTCTTTGGCAGTGGGGAGTCAGGGTAACGCTGGCTTAGGGCTCCTGAAAGTTTGGCTGCCGGGAACAAGGGCACAGACACCAAGGCTAGCTTGGAGTACATTCTTTGACTTGAGTTCTGCAGCGAAATGAGGAAACTTACTGCCAAAGCTCCATGTCCTCCATGCTCTGGAAAATGTTTCATTCTCCTCAAAGCTAGATTTTAAACATGAGGTGAGTGGTCCCAAAGAGGAAGATACAGCAACCATTCTTTAGAAAGGAATGAAGATTTCAACATCCACTGACAAAAATGTGCTTCATTAAGTAGCTGAGATAAATACACCTGTCAGCTGATTTCCTTATAAATTGTTCAAGACAGCGCTGCCATCTTGGTGCTCTTCATCTAAAGGTCCAGACGAGCAACCCTGCTTCATTTCCCAGTATTTTCTAGGAGGAGGGGAGATTAACAGGAGTGATGCCCATCAGAAGCAGGGGAAAGAGTCCCACTCTCCCAAGCCCTGTCTTTAAAAGTGCAGGTTTAGACCTATAGTCTCTACATTTCCTGCTACTTGACTTTGAGAACAAGTCACCCTGCTGACAATGTCTGACACGCTTTGTCCATTCATGGAAGCGATCACAGGGCTTTTTTCTTGCTGAGGGTCCAGTTTCCCGTGATGACTCACGTCTCACCCCTTTATATTTCCATGTCTCTAAATGCTTCCAAGCGCACTATCTCATTAATTCCTCACATCTGCTCCACAGGGTAGATGTTATTATCCTCAGATGTTGAAACTAAGGCTCAAGGTCATAGAGCTTGTAAGAGGCAGAGCTGGAATGCAAACTCAGGACTATCTGTCCCCAAAGCCTGGGCATCTTAACCATTATGCTACGCTTGTCTTTTACAGATATGGGAATTAGGGCTTGGAAAGATGTGGCAGCCTGCTTAGGGCAGAACCAGTAAGAAGACACACAATCAATTCTTGTTTTTCGTTACAACTCTCTGCCTTAAAAAAGAAGGTGATTTATTTATTTATTTATTTATTTATTTATTTATTTATTTATTCCTTTCAAAAATAACCTTATTTTTTAATAAAAGTTCTAGATATACAGAAAAATTATGAAGATGATGCAGAGAATTCCTGAATACCTGTTGCCCAGTTTCCCCCATTATTAACATTTTACGAGTATGGCACATTTGTTACCACTGATGAGCAAATATTGGTGCGTTAGCATTAACTGATGTTTGTATTTTATTCAGGTTTCCTTAGTTTTTACCTAATGTCCTTTTTTCCATTTCAGGATCTCACCAAGATACCATATTACCTTCACTTACCATGACTCTGTAGGCTCCTCTTGGCTGTGATGGTTTCCTAGACTTTCCTTGGTTTTGATGACCTTGACGATTTTGAGGAATGCTGGTCAGGTGTGTTGTAGGATGTCTTTCTGTTTGGATTTGTCTGATGTTTTTCTCAGACTAGTCTGTTGTGGATTTTTGGAAGGAAGGCCACCAAAATAAAGTGCCATTTTCATCACATCATATCAGGGATAGATACTTTCAATATAAATTATTGCTGTGGATATTGGTTTTTATCACCTGGCTGAGGTGGTTTATGTCAGTTTTCTCCATTGTAAAGTAATTCTTTGTCCCCCCTTATTGTACTCTTTAGAAAGAAGTCACTGCACAGCCCATGTTTAAAGGGGTGAGGGGTTAAGTTCCATTTCTTTGAAGGTGGAATATCAACAAAAATAATTTGAAATTTTTCTGTGCAGGGGATTTGTCCCCCGGCCCCCCCCCCCCATTTATTTATTTATATTAGTATAGATCTATGGATATGCATTTATTTTTGACATTAAAGTTTATCTAGTCTACTGCAACAATAAGAAAGTAATTTAGGACAGCCCCTATTGCTCTAGTTAAGTAGTAAAAGTTTCTGTTTATTCTAAAGAGGTAGTGGTGTATCTGGAGGCATAGTCTATCTGTAGGCTGTTTATTGACTCTTGAAATGTTGGTGCTGGAAGGTATTGTTGGTATCCTTTATTTACTGATTAGGAAATGTCCTATAACTACTATGACACCAATGGCCCAGTTTATTTCTCACCCTGCTCCATCTATACCCATTCCACCCCCACCCCCACCCCCTGGGCCAGATACCAAGGGAGCCTAGTAGCTTCTCTGTGACTCAGAGAGCTGTGTCCATTCCTAACCTCAGTTAAGAAGAGCAGTTTACACCTCATAGCACCTACCCCAATGAGAGTGCTGTCAATTTTGCAACATACGGAGGACAAGCAAGCCAACATCTTTCCTTTTCAAGCACAGAGGAAAGAACTAGGTAATCTTTGATGTCTTGAATCTCCTTGAGGAGTGAGAAGGATATGGTATTTTTGTTTTCCCTTAAGTACTTATTGGGTTTTGTAGAGCCCGTTTTGGTAAGAGGAGCCAGATATACCTGGGCAGTAAACTTTAGTGTGTTTTGTGCAGATCTTCAAATTGAAATGATAAAACCTTGGAATTTGCACCAGCCCAGCATGGGAGAAACCAATTAGTAAACCTTGGTAGCAGGAGTGAACTGTTATCCACCTACCCATGATGTCCATATTAATCATCTCTGCCACATACTGTCAAGAGCGAAGGTCTCCTCAGCATGCCCTGACACTTACCAGCACAGGGTGGAGTGGAACACTTCTCTTCTCTGTCTCCCAAGGCTTTAGCAGAGAAAAGTAGTTAGAAACAGGCTGCCTCTCCTTTGGAAAATCTCCATATGTATGTAATTCTTACAAGAGTAGTCTTGGCTTTCAAGCATCATCATTTGGGTAAGCTCACCCTGCTGACCTGGAGCTTCCCTAGGATGTGAGAGATTCCAACCATATTTCCTTTCTTGCCTGGTGTGCTCCACGAGTGAAATTGTTTTGTATCTTTATTAAATGACATGCTCTCCCTTTCTGGGACACAAAAAGTACAGTCTGGTCCAGTGATGCAGTCAGTCCTGTAGAGGCAGAAAGCTGGCAAATGATAACTTGGTCTCTTGGTGAAAGGCTGACCTTCAAAGAATGACCTGGGGCTACCTCAGTCAACATGCCCACGGGGAACGGATGGCAGTGTAGACTGACATAAATCAAAGAGATTTGAGTTGCAATTCTGCTCTATCCCTTATCAGCCAAATGACCTTGGGCAGTACTTAACCTCTGCGAACTTCTGTTTTGAAATACCTGCCTTGTGTGATTTCTATGTGGATTACATGAGACAAGGTATATCAAGGACCTGAAGCATAGTAGGGAACCATAGATGATACTTGTCATTCTCATCATCAAATTGTTGATGCTATATTCTCTATGATTATAATTCCAAGATTCTGAAGTCTCCATGCATATTCCAACTCCTCTCACTTTGGGCTTGGCTTTAATAAGAAATTTCACAAAGGAAAATGTCTCTTCTGACGTATCACTACAGCATCATTTTGAATTATTTTCCACGGTAGGCTAATTTGTTCAGACACATTCTCTCCCTCTCCCTTTCCTGATTTTATGTTCAGCAATGAACATCTATAAGATCACTGGCCCTGGGTATGATGTATTCACAGCTCAAATAAAGAAATGGGTATTGGTACCAGGGAGTGAAACCAGGACTGTGACTTCACAACTTGGAGCACAGCAAAATGATCATTGCAGGTATTGGGTTGTGCTGGCAGAATGCCTCTGAGCCTCCAGAAGGTTCACTTACTTTCACACCTTGGTGTGCTTCCTTTTCCTCCGTCTCCCCATAAACAAAACTAACTCATGTGTTCTTACTGATGTATCATTTCTATTAGAGGTCAAAACTGTTTGAAGGTCTCACCTGATACATACATACAACCACAGACTCTCAAGGCTAGTTGAGAGCTCACTAGCACTTCAGTCCTAACCGGCCCTATAATAATTTGGGGATCACATGTGGCCCGCCTGGTATGTTTTTACCTTTCTGCTGGGTTAGGCTACTTGCCATACAAATGTTTTGGACTTTCATCTAACACAACATTTCTTACCAGCCTCTTCATATTTCTGGCTAGGGGCCTTCACGTCATGAAATCTTTTCTTTGACCTCCAAACTTTTCAAGTGAGTTGACACTCTGCTTGTCCACTCCTATGCCATACACACACTGCCTCTTGTCTGCGCCATGATTCTGAAGTTGCTCACTGAGGGGACACGTTCTTGGTTGTCTCCTGGTGCCCCAGCAAATTCCCTCCCCCAAGCCCATCTTGCTTCCTGGTGTATGTGAAACTCTGCATCATCCTTCTCTTCCTGCAATGGCTTGCCCGACTTCTAATATTTTCTGCTACTTGTCAGATTGTTCCTCTGTCTGCTAGGCTGATGTTTCCTTCTTTGCCCACCTTAGAAATGTAGGCATTCCCCAAAGGCCTGTTCTTACCTGTGTTATTTCATCTTCCTGCCAACCCCTTTTCTCAATCATCTTGTCCACTACCACGGCCTCAAATATACCTTCTCGCCAATGGCTCTCAAATCTTAATCCACATCTTAACTCTCTCCCAATCTCCTGTTCTCTCTGTTCACTTGCTTGTTGTTTTCACCTGTGGATCTTTGGGTACCTCAAAAGCGACATATCTAATCTGAATTTATCATTCATAGGGTTTTTTTAAGTTTTATTTTAATTTTTTTATTAATTATTTTAATGTTTGTTTATTTTTTAGAGAGAGAGAGTGTGTGTGCGAGTGGGGAAGGGTCAGAGAGAGGCAGAGACACAGAATCCGAAGCAGACTCCAGGCTCTGAGCTGTCAGCACAGAGCCCGACATGGGGCTCAAACTCAGGAACTGTGAGATCATGACCTAAGCCGGAGTCAGATGCTTAACCAACTGAGCCACCCAGGTGCCCCAGTTTTATTTTAATTAAAAAAAATTTTAATTCCAGTGTATTTAATATACAGTGTTATATTTACTTCAACTGTACAATATAGTGATTCAACAATCCCATCATAGGTTTTTGAGTTGGGTTTTCCTGATCCCTAGGGTTCATGAAAATGACTTACATGCTAACTGGAGGTAGGGCTAGTGGTCATGAGAATAAGGGCCCCAGTTCTCCGGTTCAACTAACTGGAGCACTTTTTGTTCTTGTGTTTGATATGTGGGACCTCCAAGTGTGATTTCATTTTTCTCAAGAGTTATGACGTTGAAAAAGTGTTTTGAAACCACTAAGTTACCCTGAGCTAGTTAGTATCCTGAGCTAGTTCCTTCTACTCGCGACTTATTAATTTCCATTGTTGTTACTAGGACCTACAAACATATATCTACAGGGGCCAAGTACAAAATGTAAATGAGTGAAATTCCCTGAGTCGAAGACAAAAGAGAGTAGTGGCAATTGTGATGTTCTGAAGATAACATAACCATAACTAAAATCTTTCTAAGCAAAAAGTTAACTCAGAGTAGGAGCCACAAAATCCTTATCTGTAAGTGACACTTTCCCAGGGGTTATACATTACTAGTATCCTGGTTACCCAGGCTGGACATCTTGGAGGAGTTTCTGTCCTTCCCTCCCCCTGCCCCCTACCCCCTACCCCCATCATTAATTTTCTTCCTGTCATTTCATTCGTGACCAAATGTAAGGCTTCTTCTGTCTCAGTAGTTTCCTCTTCTGTCCGTTTTCATCTTATTCTTATTGATCTTGTTTTAGATTCCTTACCAGATTATTCATGGACTATTTCTTTGCTCCTCCCTCTGAGCTCTTCTGCATCGTCTGTTCAAAGCTTGTCCACATTGTCTATAGTGAGAAGCCAAATACCTCAGCTTAGTTTTTGAGGCCATTTACCTTTCTGCCTTATCTTTGCCTTTCCACAGAAGCTAGTTATAGTCACCCTCTGATATTTTCTAATTTCTGTATCTTCTGTCTTTTACTATAGTTATTTATATGTATGTTTCATTCATCCTGCTAGATTGTGAACTTCTATTTTATTTAATGTAGGCATGCATTCTTTAGTAACTATCATCTCAAACAGGTACTGTTTTAGGTGCTTTGGACATAGTCTTTATCGTCAAAGACATCAAAGATGAGGCATGAAGACAGTAATGCAAACAAATAATTAAAATATGAAATAATTAAGGCATGTAGTAAAGATCTGTCCAAAATGGTATGGGAATGCAGAAAGGGGACTAGTTAATTCTGAAGGAGTTGTAGGTTAAGTGAAGGATCCTGGAGGGTGACACACATGCAGGACTTAGAACGAGGTCTCCTTGGTGTAGGAGATACCAGGATGGAGAAGAGACCAGGAAAAATAACTGTAGACATTCCACATGGCTGAAACAGAATCTTGGAAGTAATGTAATATAAGGAAATGTGGGAGGTATTAGTGCTGTTTGCCTGGAGAACATTTGAAGAGAAAATGGACTCTTCCCTAGGAAATAATAAGGACTAATATGTGGAATTTATAGAAAGAAATTTTGGATTCAATGTGATAAAGGTCTTTTCTGTAATTAAAGGCCCTGACCTTGGGCATGGGTTGGTCCCATAGTATACTCTGTGTCAGGTGGAGGCTGAATGAGCATCAGAAACTATAGAAGGATGGATTACAAAATGGAAAGTTTGACCACAGTATACTTTTAAAATATGTTTTAAGGGTGTTTTTGTATCAGCCAGTGTGACTATTTTGGCCAAACTGATTACAGCATTATCAGACGAATTAAATGTATTGGTTCTGTGTACACTGCTTAGCACAGGAAAGGCTCTCTATAAATGTGGAATCAAATCCAAGTGGATGAATAAACTATCTGTGATCAATAGACTGGCTTCTAAATAGGAGCTTTGTAGAATATTTTCAGTGACTCTGCTTTCAAAAACTTTCTGCAGGCCATTGGGAAATGGGCACTTTTTTCCTCTGCTTGTGGAAATAGCAATTAGCACCACCTTTCTGCAGGGTAATTTGGCTTTACACGTAAAGAGCTTCAGCACATTCTTATCTTTTGACCTAATACTTCTACGTGAAGTAGCTCACACTAAGGCAATTAGTATAGATTGTCAAAGTTTTACCTATAAAAATGCTCATCACAGAGGTACTAATAATAGGAAAAATTGGAAATAATTAAATGTGCATCACTGTGTAATTGGATAAATCATGGTACATCTGTACAATGAAATATTATTCACCCACTGAAAATAACATTATAAAAGAACACTTAACAAAGACAACACCTTCACAACCATTTGTTAACTTTTAAAAATTTTATTTATTTATTTATTTATTTATTTATTTATTTATTTATTTATTTATTTATTTATTTTAGAGAGAAAGAGAGAGCAGGGGAGAGGGACAGAGAGAGAAGGAATCCCAGGCAGGCTTCATGCTCAGTGTGGAGCCCACCATGGGGCTTGATCCCACAACCTTAGTGTCATGACCTGAGCCAAATTCAAGAGTTGGATGCTCAACCAAGTGAGCCAACCAGTTTCCCCCTTTTTGTTAACTTTGAAAAGCAAATTTCCTAAGTACTATAATTCTACTTTTATCTTCCATATACATTGATTGCTGAGTTGTGTGGTTATGGAAGATTTTAATTTTTTCTGCTTACTTATTTGTAGTAAACATTTTTCTACAATAAAAATATGCTTGTGTAATAATTTAAAAGGGTATTTTTTTTTTTTTTTGAGAGGGAGACAGAGCATGAGCAGGGGAGGGGCAGAGGGAGAGGTAGAGAGAGAATCCCAAGTAGGCTCCATGTCCAGTGTGGAGCCTGACACGGGACTGAATTTCATGACCATGAGATCGTGACCTGAGCTGAAATCAAGAGTCTGAGGCTTAACTGACTGAACCACCAAGGTGCCCCTAAAAGGGTATTTTAAAAAAGCCCTCAAACCTGTGTACATGGCTGTCCTTGCTCCCTTGGAGTTAAAACCATCACACCTACAATATGGAAGCCACAGGGGTGTAAAACCCAGAAACCAGGCCAAGCTGGAGGGGCAGAGGGGTCCTCAAGTTGGGTTCAGTGTCTCTGGCCAGGAGGATGGATACCCCCTCTCTTGAGCATCAAAGGCTGTCTTCCTCCTCTGCATTGTACTGGCCACAAATTCAAATGAGGAATTGTCCTTTGTTTCAACTTTTCCCCCTACAAGACTTACCTCATTTGCACTTCCTAAAGCCTTTCTGTGCTTTCCCTCTTCTACTCTTCTCACAAGTCCTGGTTGTCTCACTGTGTCCAGTGCTAGGCAGTAATTGAATGAACAGATAATTAAAGAAGGCACTCTCATGGGATAAATGTAAAGAATAACCCATTTGCTCTCTTGGGGGTCAGGACCTGAGCTTCTATAGCTTTTCCTACTGAAGTGAGCCTTCTGGCTTCAGACCTTTGTACCTGCTGTCTCATGGATGTAGGAAGGGACAAGAGTGTCACACAGGAACAAGTGCATGGTGTGAGAAGATGAATTGGGCCTCCATCTGCCTCCATGAGAAGGTGACAAGCACATAGAGGCCTGCCGGGACAAGCTAAGGTGGTTTCATTCTTTTCCTGGTGGCTGAGATTTGGACAATGTTACTTCCCTGCCCTGAGTTTATGTGATTTCCTGGTGATTATTTTCTTTTCTCCTTTACTGGAAACAGAGGTCACAGTCAATATAAATGACTTTATTTTAACTTTAACACTACATTCAGGGAGGAACTTCAGTTTTGGGATCACCTGTTTGTTGGTTTATTTATTTATTTAAAATATGAACCACATAATGGGCCATGGTGGCATGCTAGGGCAGCAGCAGCAAAGAGCCTCAGAGCTTATAGGAAAGATGCTGTGTGGCAACTGTTCCGACATTTATTCAACAAAAATCTACACAGGCACTTTTGGGCCATGGGAAGACAACGAAGATGGAGTCATCATTTCTTCCCATAAGTAGAGGAAAGAGGCTTTTCTAGATGATTCAAGATTATTACAGTCTGTGTGAAATGCAGGGGCAGAGGAATGCATGCAACTTGCAGGAGTGTGGGGTGCTGGTGGAGGAAGAAGGGTAGGGTTTGGGGATGAGGGAAGGCCTGAACTGATTGTACAGGATGAAAGGAAATAGGCAAACCCAGAGGAACGTGGGAGATGTTCCAGACAGAACGCCACATGAGCAAAGGAACAAGGTGTGAAAATGTGTAATGTGTTCAGGGATTAGAATGTGACATGATGAAGTCTTTGGGAAGGACGTGAGGCTGCAGACCTGAGCATAACCAGGTATTAGAGGACCTTGTGTGCTTTTTGTTGTGCATCTGGACTTATTTTGTAGGCAGTGGGGAGCCATTACCGAGTTTTAAGCAAGGAAGCGTTATAATTGTATTTGAGCTTGAAAAAGCTCATTTGGTTGAAATGGTGTTCATTGGAAGGAGAGAGGATTAAGGGCCACTTAGGAAGTAGTTGTTATAGCTCAGGGCGGGATGGAAAAGACAAGCTTTAATGAAGGCAAAGGTGGCTAGTAGTTTGGAGAAATATTGAGGAGATAAAACTAACAGGATTTGGGAATTAATTGGATATGTATGCATGATAGTACAAAATTGGGAATCAAAGAAACAACCTGCATTTCAGGTGACCATTGCTGTGTGGAATGACAGTCACATGCTTCTGTGGGCTCCATTTTACAATGGGCAGTTATTCCAGTCACAGTCTGTCTGGGTGTCTGTCTGTTTGGCTTGATATTAGGATAGAATGATTGAAGGCATTTTCTTGAAAGAATATGAGGCAAACATTTTTCATCTGAATTTTGTCTTTCTTTCTTTTTTTAAATGAAGGTTGGGGGAAAATAAAAAGGGAGAAAAAGAATCCCTAATTTTTTATGAAAAGAGATACATTAAAGAGGTATTTTTTTGAATAGAATTATAGTCTCCTTGGTATCAAAGTATTAGGGATTAATGGTCCAGATCAGCTTTAATTTTGGATGTGAAGAATTAAATGTTGGCAAGCAAAATATCTGTTACCAAAGGAGCAATTTGAATGCCTAAATAGGTAAAACCCAAGGTAGTTAATCAGACTAAGTACTGCTGGGGACGGCTTTCCTTCAGAGTATTGCCAGGAAGGATGATTAAGGATTTAGAAAAATTAATTTTGCATCCAGGGGAAGGTGAAAGACACCCAATGATTCATCCAGTGGCTGTTAAGGACGATCTGGCATCTGAGCTATAAAACAAAATGCTGTCTTTGTGTGAATTATGTTTCCCTAGTGCTTCCCTGGTGGACACTGCTATGCCCAGGGCTTACCTTTCTGTCCACGTGTTCTTTCAGTGTCAGGGTGGAGGGGATGTAGGGGGAAGGATTTCAGATAAATGAGAAAGGGCTGGGGAAGCTGTACTTATTTTAGGGATCTCTTTGGAGGGTAATACCCCCTTTTTCCTTAATGGTGCTTTACATCATCATGAGATCATGCTCCTAATATCTTCATTTTTCTCCTTTTTCCTTTCTCTTCTCACCTCTCTCCTCTATATCCTCTCCTTCAACCTCTTTCCCCTCTTTTTCCATAAACTCAAATACTGTCTTATAAACTCAACACATTGAACAGTACAAAAACCAATTTATTGTACAATTATACAAAGTAAAGGGGGCACAATCTGGCAGTTTTGGGCTCAAGCGCCCTGTGTACTTAGCTATGCACCTTTCAGCAAGGTAATTTTTTCTCTTAAATTCAGGGAGTTCTGACAATATTTTTTTGCTACTAAACCCAAATGTCTGCGTGGTTATGCTTGTTATATGTTAACTTTACAAAGATATTAAAAAGTACCCTAGGGAGTAAGCTCACATTGATAACTTCTGACTGTAAAAGTAGAATGTTTACTGTTTCAAATTCTCATGATTTCGGAGTAATTTCTCTAAACAAATGCAATTAGAACATGATACTAATATGTCAACAGGACAATGGGTCTTGGAGTTCAGAAAAACTGCAACACCACGACAGTGTCAGTGTTTAGTTCACAAACACATTTCCGATGCCTCTGAATGCCAATTAGTGTGATGTAGGAATTGGTGATGCGTATGAGGGGTGTAAATGTCAACATCATTAATTACCTCTAGCTGTTAATTACCCAGTAGATGCATTACTAGAAAAACTC
Organism: Acinonyx jubatus; assembly: GCF_027475565.1. Lineage (NCBI taxonomy): Eukaryota > Metazoa > Chordata > Mammalia > Carnivora > Felidae > Acinonyx > Acinonyx jubatus. The sequence continues at coordinate 107,425,366 of NC_069390.1, forward strand.
AGAATGTCCTAAATCTGTTAAATGGATGTTAAATAAGCTTTCATGTCCCCATTTTGATTTAGCAGTGGAACTGCCAGTGAAAAGACACAATGGTTCAAAGGAACAGAAATTTTATTATTTTTTTCTCTATGGATCCAATTAGTCATTTTGTTATTTTGGTTGACTAACATCCATTTCCCTTACCTAAAAGCATCCTAATTTACTTTTAGAAAATAACCTCATTTTCATTGGATATAATTTGATTGTAATGTTAAACTTGTGCCTTGACCTTTCTAGCCAGAAAACTAGGCATTTGACATTTAAGTCTGTGATCTATTTTGAATTAATTACTGTGAAGGAGGGAAGAATGTTTGCATGCAGATGTCCAGTTGTTCCTGCACCATTTGTTGAAAAGACTATCTTTTCTCCATTGTATTGCCTTTAGCTTTTGTCAAAGATTAGTTGACTGTATTTATGTGGGTCTACTTCTGAGCTCTCTGTTCTGCTCCATTGATTTATTCATCTATTCTTTCACCAGTATCACATTGTCTTGATTACTGTAGCTTTAAGGTAAGTCTTTTTAAAAATTTTATTTATTTATTTCGACAGTGAGCATGAGCGGGGGAGGGGCAGAGAGAGAGGGAGTGAGAGAATCCCAAGCAGGGTCTGCACGTCAGTGGCGCAGCCTGATGTGGGGCTCGATCTCATGAACCATGACATCATGCCTAGAGCCAAAATCAAGTCATACGCTTAACTGACTGAGCCACCCAGGCAACCCTATAGTAAGTCTTAAAGTTGGGCAGTGTCAGTCATCCACCTTTTTTCTTCTCCTTCACTACTGTGTTTGCTACTCTGGGTCTTTTGTCACCCCCACCCAAAGCCCCTCAAGTCTTAACCTGTCACAGCAACAACTTTTACTACATTTTATTACTTTGATTCTCAGTTCTCCTGGTTTAAGCCACCATCATTTCTTGTCTGGATTATTGCCGTATGTCCTTACTGTGTTCTTCACTTCTGCCATTGCATCTGTGAAATTGATCCAGAACACAGCATCCAGAACGTTTTTTTAAAAATGTTAAATCAGATCACATCTCAAAATTCTCCGCTGGTTTCCCATCTCATTCTCTAAAAAAATTGAATTCGTATAACTCTCCTCTTACTACAATATTTGGCTCCTGTTACCACTGTGACCCCCTCTCCTCTTACTCTCCCCCTTACCTTCTCTACTACAGTCCTACTGGTCTCTTTGTTGTTCTGTAGCATTCTGTGAACACTTGTGTGCTCAAATGTATTGGTCAAGGAGGAAGAACAGTCAGCCTCCAGTATTGACTATACTGCACTAGCTTGCATCTCTGGTCATTGCCTCATCTTCAGAGAGGTTGTCCTTGGCCATCCCGTAAAAATTAACCCATGTCCCAATCGCCCTTTTCCCCATTAACTTATTTTGCTTTTTTCTTCATTGCATTTACTACTATCTGCTATTATCTCATGTAATTCTGTTTTCTCTCTCCACTGCCAGAAAAGTAAGCTTTGTAGTGGCAGGTTTCTTTCTTTCTTTCTTTCTTTCTTTCTTTCTTTCTTTCTTTCTTTCTTTCTTTCTTTCTTTCTTCCTTCCTTTCTTTCTTTCTTTCTTCCTTCCTTCCTTCCTTCCTTCCTTCCTTCCTTCCTTCCTTCCTTCCTTCCTTCCTTCCTTCCTTCCTTCCTTCCTTCCTTTCTCCCTCTCTTCCTCTATTTCTTTCCCCTCCTTCTCTACCTTCGCCTTCCTCCCTCTATTTCTTTCCTCCTCCTTCTTCTTATTCTCCTCCTTTTCCTCCTCCTCCTCCCCCTCCTCCCCTCCCTCCCTCCCTCCCTTCCTCCTTCTATTCCACTTCCTCCTCCTCCTCCTTCTTCTCTATCCCTTCCTCCCTCCTTGTATTACAAGCATCTAGAATAATAGGTGGCACACAAAAGGCACTCAGTAAACATTTGCTGCATGAATACCTACACATTATGTGATTGAATTCCACAATCATTTACCTACAATTACATATCTGCTGATATATTTAGTCTTTTGCCATTAACATCCTTGTTCATTTATCTTGGCGCAAATGTGCAAACCTGGTGTTAGGGACAATTCTTAAGGAATATGTGCTTTGGAAATTGTAAAAGATATTACCAAATTTTCTTCAAAGACATTGCAATGATTACATCCCCCTAATAATACATGAAAATTTTCAGTTTTCCATACCTTAAACTACATAGAATGATCTTTACAATCGATAGGTAAAAAATTATTTGTTATTTTAGTTTATACTTCTTTTTTATATTAAATATAATTTATTGTCAGATTGGTTTCCATACAACACCCAGTGCTCATCCCAGCAGGTGCCCTCCTCAATGACCATCACCCACTTTCCCCTCTCCCCCACACCCCATCAACCCTTAATTTGTTCTCACTATTTAAGTCTCTTATAATTTGCCTCCCTCCCTCTCTGTAACTTCCCTCCCCTTCTCCTCCCCTATGGTTCTCTGTTAAGTTTCTCAGGATCCGCATATGAGTGAAAACTTATGGTAACTGCCTTTCTCTGCCTGATGAATGGATAAAGAAGATGTGGTTTATATATAATGGAATACTACTTGGCAATGAGAAAGAATGAAATCTGGCCATTTGTAGTTTACACTTCTTTAATTACAGATGAGGTTGGAGACATCTTCATGTCCATATATTCTTAAGTCATTTTGACTTATTTTTTCTGTGTGGGGTTGTTGGAATTTTTCTTTATTCATCAAAGGTTTTTGAGAGTGTTATGTTCTAGACACTTTTTGAAGTGCTAAAAGTATAGCAGAGAACAAAATAGACCAAAAATTTGCCCTCACAAAGCTTGCATTCTAGCAGGGAGAAGCAGATATATAAGTAAATATATATACCAGGTGAACAAAAAGGAGGAAAGAAAGACAGGAGGTACTGGGAGTAGGGTATGTTTGTGATTTTAAACAAGAATAATCAGGGAAGGCCTTACTGAAAAGGCATTTGAACACAGGCTTAAAGAAGGTGAGAGCACAATCCATAAGGTATTTTGAGAGACAGAACACCAGACAGGGACGGCAAATACAGAGGTGACATATGCCGGTCAAGTTCAAGACCAGCAATTAGACCAATGTGGCTCCAGCAGAGTGAGTAAGGGAAGTAGGAGATATGGAAGCCATATTGTTTAGGGACTCAAACCATTTTCTTTTTATTCTGAAAAAAGATATGAAAACCATTTGAATGAGAAGCCTTTGGAGACTTGTGAGAAGAAGAGCGAATTGACACAGTTTTAACTGGATCACATTAGCTGCTGTTTGAGAATAGTTTGAAAGGAAGCAAGGGCAGAGAGAGAGAAACACTAGCTGGGGGGATGTTGCAATCATCCAGGTGAGCTATGATGGTGACAGGACATGGATGCCACCATGCAGGTAATGAGAAATGCTCAGATGCCAGCTGTATGTTGGAAGTAGAGCGAACAGGGTTTGGTAACACATTTGATATGGAATTTGAAAGTTATTTCTATAATAATAAAATCAAGTCTTTGTCAAATGTGTTGGCTATTTTTATAGTATGTTATTATATATTTCTTATTTTTCACCATTAACACATTTCAAATTTTTATGTGGTCTATTTGATTCATTTCTTCCTTTGTGATTTTGGGTTGTGTGTGCTGTCTGTAAAAGCTACCCTCTTTTTCAAATCACATAAAATATCCACTCTTTTTATTCCATCTGGGATTTATTATAGTGTTGGGAGTTAATACTGTATTTTTAATCCCTCCTTAAATGGTCATTGTAACCATCCACTGAACAATCATATATTTACCCAATTAGATGTGATTGCCTACCACCTTACACCTGTAAGAATGGCTAACATTAACAACTCAGGCAACAACAAATGTTGGCGAGGATGCGGAGAAAGAGGATCTCTTTTGCATTGTTGGTGGGAATGCAAGCTGGTGCACCCACTCTGGAAAATAGTATGGAGGTTCCTCAAAAAGCTAAAAATAGAACTACCCTATGACCCAGCAATCGCACTACTACGTATTTATCCAAGGGATATGGGTGTGCTGTTTTGAAGGGACACATGTACCCCCATGTTTATAGCAGTACTATCAACAATAGCCAAAGTATGGAAAGAGCCCAAATGTTCACCAATGGATGAATGGATAAAGAAGATGTCGTGTATATATACAACGGAGTATTACTCAGCAATCAAAAAGAATGAAATCTTGCCATTTGCAACTACGTGGATGGAACTGGAGGGTATTATGCTAAGCAAAATTAGTCAGAGAAAGACAAATATCATATGACTTCACTCATATGAGGACTTTAAGAGACAAAACAGGTGAACATAATGGAAGGGAAACAAAAATAATATAAAAAAAGGGAGGGGGACAAAGCATAAGAGACTCATAAATATGGAGAACAAACAGAGGGTTACTGGAGGGCGTGTGGGAGGGGGGATGGGCTAAATGGGTAAGAGGCATTGAGGAATCTACTCCTGAAATCATTGTTGCACTATATGCTAACTAATTGGGATGTAAATTTAAAAAATTAAATTATAAAATAAAAAAGAAAGAAATGTAAGAGAGGGGCACCTTGGTGGCTCAGTTTGTTGAGCATCTGACTTTGGCTCAGGTCATGATCTCACAGTTAATGAGTTTGAGTCCTGTGTCAGGCTCTGTGCTGACAGCTCAGAGACTGGAGCCTGCTTTAGATTCTGTGTCTCCCTCTCTCTCTGCCCCTCCACAGTTTGCTCTCTTTCTCTCACAAGAATAAATAAACATTAAAAAAAAGAAATGTAATAGAAAAATAATTATAAAGATAAAAGTAAATTGAAGCCATAAAAAGGAGAATAGATATAGTTAGGTCCAGCACATGGGGAATAATATTGTAAAATAGATGAAAATGAAATTTAAAATTATTTAATATAATAAACAAAGAATACATATATAAGCCAGCAAGTGCCTAGTGGGTGTTCCTGAAGACAAGAATAGAATAAATGGAACACAAAATAAAATATTCAAGGGTACAATAGCAGGAAACTTCTGAAATAAATGAAAACTTGAATCTGCTGGTTGAAAGGACATACCGTGGCTAATGTAAGAGGGAGCAAATTAAACAGAAAAGTATATAGCAAGATATTTCTGAGTTAAGAAAATTATTGGACTTCAATTTTAAAATTTAATATTTAGGGGACTTCTTAGCAACATATAAGCAAGAAGATGGTGAAAGAATATCTTTAAAATCTTCTGTTAAAATAATCCAACCTTTTACTTTTTAAAGTATAAATGCAATAATATTCCAGGAGAAGTGTTGTGATGAGGTATTCTTTTAAAAAAATTATTCAGTTATGAAATCCAGCCATCCAAAAGATGGATGGAGAAACAAATGTAAAGGGATTGATGGGAACACCTATGTCTGCCCAAGATAGAATAGAAGAGGCTGGATTTATTCTCCCTTTTCAGGGAAAAAACCCCAAAGGACAAAATATATGAAACAGTTTTCATGTCACTAGACATCAAGTAATAAAGGGCAGTAATCCCTTAGAAAAAAAGAAACAAATAAAACCTACAATTGTCCTAGTGTAATGCCTAAAAGGTCCAGGTTACTGCGCACGGATAGAGAACACAGATGGAGCCAGAAGATGCTGTATGTTGAGGAGATGGGACTGAGAGTACAGGAGATTAAAACAACTGGTGTGCGCAAGACAAAGAATGAAAGGAGAAATTGTTGGAGATAGAGAGAGAGCCCCAGACAACTGCATTAGATCCGTCTCTAATATTCAACAGAATGCGTAATGAACCTACCTGAAGCCCAGGAAAATTATCCAACATATTACAGAACAGTGCCTGATTCTCACATGGGACCCAGAATAGTGCCATTTTATAGCAAGATTGGAAGAAAAAAAACCCTCATACTCACAAGATAATATTAGGTAAAATCCTCAGGGAGGTCTTGCCTCGATAATAGGGAATAATTAATCCTAGCTTGAGTACAACCCCAGACCTACAAAACACACCATTCAAAAAAGATACAGAAGAATCACACTGTTTCCAAGTAAATTAACTGCATCATGGGACAAAGACGAGAATATTTATGAGAATTAAAACATCTATCAACCAACAAAATAAAATTCACGTGTTTTACTTCTAAGTGAATATTACCAGGCATGCAAAAAAGCAGAAAAGCATGATCCATAATGAGAAAAATTAATCAAAACTCACTAGGCACTGTCACAGTTATTAAAATTAGCAGACAAGGACATTAAATCTTAATTATCATACATTAAGATATGATAATATATTACCCTTGTTTCCACCATAAGAAAGTAGAAAAAGAAGAGTAAATTAAAGCCAAAGTAAGAAGAAGAAAATAATATAGGTAAAATAATGAATGAAATATAAAGTAGAAAAACTATATGAGAAATCAACAAAACCATAGTTGATTCTTTGAGAAGATCAGTAAAATTGGTAAACTTTTGGCCATACTGTTAGGAAAAAAAAGACAAACTACCAATATCAAGAATGAGAAAGATGACATCACTATAGACTCTACAGAAATTAAAAGGATATGGGATTGCAGTGCCTAAGCATTTAAAAACTTTGATGAAATGGGAAAATTCTTTGAAAGGCAAAACTCACTTAAGAATAAATATACAACATGAATAGCCCTATATCTAGTAATTATATTTGTAATTAAAAGCTTCTCCACAAAGAAAACTCCAAGCCCAGATGATTTCACTGGTAACTACACCAAACACTTAAAGAATATCAATTTTCATAAACTCTTTCAGAAAGTTGAAAAAAAAGAGGAAACTTTTCATTCATTGAGTCAAACATTTGCCTGATATCAAAACTAAACACATTACCAAAAACAAAGAAAAAACTCCAGACCAATAGGCCTGATGAATATAACTGCATTTTTTTTAAATTTTAGCAAATCTCATTATACAAAATATTGAATAATGTAGGGTTGGTTTGACATTAGAAAATGAACTAATGCAATGTAAAACTGTAAAATGTAAAACCAATGTAAAAACTGCAGTATCATCTCAATAGATGGAGAAAAAAGCATTTAAGAAAATCCTATATCTATCCCTCATAGAATATCTTAGCAAACTAGAAATATGAAGAAACTTCATCAACCTGATGAAGGTGATCTATAAGTAATGGCTTATATCATACTTAATGATAAAAGACTAAATGCTTTCCCCTTTAGATCATGAACAGGACAAGAATGTCCACCCTTATCACTCTTATTCAACATTGTACTAGAGTTTCTGGTTGTGCAATCAGCAAGAAAAGGAAGTAAAAGGCATCCATATTAGAGAGGAGAAAACTATTTGCAGATGACATGTTAAGTTTATGTAGAAAAGGCAATGGAATCTAAAAAAGAAGCTACAGGGGCACATGGATGGCTCAGTTGGTTGAACATCTGACAATTTCACCTCAGGCCATGATCCCAAAGTTGTGGGATCAAGCCCCACATTGAGTTCCAGGCTGCTGAGCATGGAGCCTGCTTAAGATTCTCTTTTTCTCTCCTTCTGCCCCTCTCCTCTGCCTATGCTTTCTTTCCTATAAAAATAAAATAAGCACAAAAACAGACAAATAGGTCAACAGAACAGAATAGAGAACCCAGAAATGAACCCAGAAATGTATGGCCAACAAATCTTTGACAAAGCAGGAAAGAGTATCCAACAGAAAAAAGATCGTCTCTTTAGCAAATGATGCTGGGAAAACTGGACAGCGACATGCAGAAGAATGAACCTCGACCCCTTTCTTACACCATATACAAGAATAAACACAAAATGGATGAAAGACCTAAATGTAAGACAGGAAGCCATCAAAATCCTAGAAGAGAAAACAGGCAAAAACCTCTTTGATGTCAGGTGCAGCAACTTCTTACTAGAAATGTCTTCAGAGGCAAGGGAAACAAAAGCAAAAATGAACTATTGGGACCTCATCAAAATAAAAAGCTTCTGCACAGTGAAGGAAACAATCAACAAAACTAAAAGGCAACCGATGAAATGGGAAAAGATATTTGCAAATGACATATCAGATAAAGAGTTAGTATCCAAAATATATAAAGAATGTATCAAATTCAACACCCAAAAGACAAATAATCCAGTGAAGAAATGAGCAAAAGACATGAACAGACACTTTTCCAAAGAAGACATGCAGATGGTAACAGACATAAAAAAATGCTCAGCATCTCTCATCATCAGGAAAATACAAGTCAAAACCACATTGAGATGCTACCTCACACCTGTCAGAATGGCTAAAATTAACAACTCGGGAAACAACAGACATTGGCAGGAATGAGGAGAAAGGGGAACCCTTTTGCACTGCTGGTGGGAATGCAAACTGGTTCAGGCAGTCTGGAAAACAGTATGGAGGTCCTTCAAACCTCCAACCTATGACCCAGCAATTACACTACTAAATAGTTATCCAAAGGCCACAAAAATGCTGATTTGAAAAGTCACATGCACACCAGTGTATATAGCAGCACTATCAACAATAGCCAAATTTTGGAAAGAAGCCAAATGTCCAACAACTGACAAATAGATAAGATGTGGTATATACATACAATGGAATATTACTTGGTGATCAAAAAGAATGAAATATTGCCATTTGCAACAAAGTGAATGAAACTAAAATGTATTATGCTAAGCAAAATAAGTAAGGCAGAGGAAGATTAATATATGATCTCACTCATATGTGGAATTAAAAAACCCCAAAACAGATGAAAAGACGGGAAGGGAAGGAAAAATCAAGATAAAAACAGAGAGGGAGGCAAACCATAAGATCCTCTTAAATACAGAGACAAACGGAGGGCTGCTGAAGGGGTGTTGGGTGGGGGAATGGACTAAATGGGTGATGGACATTAAAGAGGACACTTGTTAGGATGAGCACTAGGCATTGTACATAAGTGATGAATCACTGCATTCTACTCCTGAAACCATTATTACACTATATGTTAACTAATTTGAATTTACATAAACATTTTTTAAAAGATTAAATCAAAAAAAGAAAAGTATAAACAAAATAAATAAATAAGCTACAGAATTAATAAGTGAATTTAGTAAAGTTTCAGGATAGAAGATAAATATACGACAATGTAATGTATTTCTATATACTAGCAATAAAAAATCAGAAATTGAAATTAAGTAAATAAGCCCACTTAAGCATCCAAATTGCAAATCCTTATGAATAAATCTCCCAAAGACATGTAAAACTTATATACTGAAAACATGTACATAAATGAATCTCAAATAATTATATGTTGAATGATGGGAAATAGACACAACTATCTACTGAATGGTTTAATTTATTTAAAATTCTAGAAAACGCACAGTAATTTATAGTGCCAGGAAGCAGATGAGTAGTTGACTGCAGATGCTGGGGTGGGGGATGTGGGGGCAGGCCAAAAAAAGAAGAATTTATAAAAAGTCTTGAGGAAATTTTAGGAGTAATGAATATATTAACTTGACTGTGGGTATGGTTTCAGGTATATATCATATGTCAGTACTTATCAAATTATATGCTTTAAATAGATGGACTTTATTGGAATAACATACCTCTATAAATTGGAGAAAAGAAGAGATATGCTGGGTATGTGGCTTTTAAAGTTTGTAAAACATATTTTAGATAATTTTATAAACAGCTAAAATATAATATTTTGATAACTCATTGCTATATGTATAGTTGGTCATTTCAGATGCAAAAGAATTCATTGCAAATATTTTATTTTCCTCTCTCCTCTTTTTGCCTTGGATTAAGCCCTGTTTGACATGCCTATAAAAATTCAGAGTAACTTCTGGTCGTTGAGATAAGTTTTATAATTAGTGATCTCCGCTGCAGCTGTATATGACAATCTGAATTAAACAGAAGAACTTCTGACAATTTCCAAATCTAAAGCCAACACAAATTCTCATTTTTTCCAAAATACGACAGCCCAAGATCACATATATGTCATAATGAAAATGAGAAAAACTGAACTATTAAAGGGATAACACTGTCAAGACTGGGTCCCCAGAAAGTCCAATATTTTCTGTCCATAAGAAATACATTTGCAGCAAAGTCATTTAGAAAGTTTTTAAGTTTTTAAAAAGTGGGCCGAATATTACGAGGAGAACACACACCCACACTAGCACACAAGCAAACTGGATATTAATACAGGATTAGTTAGATGTTAGAATCACACAGGGTTAAAAAATGAATAAAGAAGGGCAATTGATAAAGCATAAATTTTTATAAATTTTGTTGCATCAAATAGCATAGTATCATTTCAAAATGCCAACCAGAACAACTATAACAAAAAGTAGAATAATATTAAGGTAATTTTCATCCACCTGTCTCAGCTCATAAAAAATTAACCCTATGACCCAGCAACCTATGACCCATAGGGTTAAAAAATTAACCCTATGGCCCAGCAGTAGCACTGGTAGGAATTTACCAGGGATACAGGAGTACTGATGCATAGGGGCACTTGTACCCTTATGTTTATAGCAGCACTCTCAACCATAGCCAAATTATGGAAAGCGCCTAAATGTCCATCAACTGATGAATGGATAAAGAAATTGTGGTTTATATACACAATGGAGTACTACAGGGCAATGAGAAAGAATGAAATAAGGCCCTTTGTAGCAACGTGGATGGAACTGGAGAGTGTGATGCTAAGTGAAATAAGCCATACAGAGAAAGACAGATACCATATGGTTTCACTCTTATGTGAATCCTGAGAAACTTAACAGAAACCCATGGAGGAGGGGAAGGAAAAAAAAAAGAGGTTAGAGTGGAAGAGAGCCGAAGCATAAGAGACTCTTAAAAACTGAGAACAAACTGAGGGTTGATGGGGGGTGGGAGGGAGGGGTGGGTAGGTGATGGGTATTGAAGAGGGCATCTTTTGGGATGAGCACTGGGTGTTGTATGGAAACCAACTTGGCAATAAATTTCATATATTAAAAAAATAAAAAAAATTAAGTGCATAATACAAATAAGTAACAATATAGAGAAGACTTTCTCTGAGTATGTTCCAAGGATTACTTGCAGCAAACTCTGCCAGGAATCTTATAAAATAGAGTATATTCCAAGACCCTACTCCAGCATACAGCCTTAGACTAATATATTGATGTATAGATATACACTAACCAGAATATACAATTTGTAATCAAATGACCACAGAGTATTTACAAAAATTAACCAGAAAGTGCCATGAAATAAAAAAAAATATATATAGAAACAATAAGAACACACTTCTTTCAAGAATTAAAAAATAGAAAAGCTAGAAATTAATGTTTTTGAAAGAGAAATTACATTTTGACTAGTTGAAAATTTAAAACTCTCTCTCAAACAATGTGAGCCAAAGAGAAATATCTAAATATCGCAGAAAGTTGACAAAGTAAAATGATAACGGTGTACACATCAGAACCTATGGAATACAATTTAAAGAGTTTGAGAGATATTCACATCCCAAAATGCTTAATTACTGAGCAAGATAGAAAAATGATAAATAAATATGTAGTTCCCCTCAAAAATTAGAAGTGTAACAAAAAAATATAGTCAATGAAAAGAGAAGTAATTAATACAAATAGTTAATGGATTGAACATGAATCCTACTATACATAACATATAATAAACACTAGATCTGTTTCTTAAAAGTAATGAAATAAATACTGAATATATTAATAAATAAAAATGAAAATAAATAATCAAAAACAAAAGGTTACATATAATTCCATTTATAAGAAATTTATAGAAAAGGCAAAAACTATAGAAACAGCACATCAATTATTCCCTGAAACTGGAGGTGGGCACAGGAATTGATGGCAAATGGGCATGAGGGAACTTTGTGGGGTCATGACTGCACAAAGTATAAATCTATTAAAAATCAAACTGTATACTTACAATGAATAAATTTTATGTTTAATGTTACACTTATACTTTAATAAAACTGCTAAAAATATGTTGATAAAATACCTCACTTACTGTAGCAATTGAAAAATGGAATACCAGAAAACATGAAGGTAGTACTTTTTGAGGGAAATTAAGACTTAGATGAATAAAGAGATATGACTTGTTCTTGGAAAAACAAAGGATGTAAAATATGCCTGAATTTATCTACACATTTAACTCAATCTCAACAAAAATATAAAACTGTAATTAGACAATCCCATTATTTTTTTATTTGGAAAAATGTCATTTTTTAAAAATTTATTTTCTTTAAAAAATTTTTTTCTTTTTTTAAGAAATTTACATCCAAATTAGTTAGCATATAGTGCAACAATGATTTCAGGAGTAGATTCCTTAATGCCCCTTACACATTTAGCCCATCCCCCCTCCCACACACCCTCCAGTAACCCTCTGTTTTTTTCTCCATATTTTTGAGTCTCTTATGTTCTGTCCCTCTCCCTGTTTTTATATTATTTTTGTTTCCCTTCCCTTATGTTCATCTGTTTCATCTCTTAAAGTCCTCATATAAGTGAAGTCATATGATATTTGTCTTTCTTTGACTAATTTTGCTTAGCATAATACCCTCCAGTTCCATCCACGTAGTTGCAAATGGCAAGATTTCATTCTTTTTGATTGCTGAGTAATACTCCATTGTATATATACACGACATCTTCTTTATCCATTCATCCATCGATGGACATTTGGGCTCTTTCCATACTTTGGCTATTGTTGATAGTGCTGCTATAAACATTGGGGGTGTATGTGTCCCTTCGAAAGAGCACACCCATATCCCTTGGATAAATACCTAGCAGTGCAGTTGCTGGGTCATAGGGTAGTTCTATTTTTAGTTTTTCGAGGAACCTCCATACTGTTTTCCAGAGTGGGTGCACCAGCTTGCATTCCCACCAACAATGCACAAGAGATCCTCTTTCTCTGCATCCTCCACAACTTCTGTTGTCGTTTGCAAATATCTTCTCCCATTCTGTCAGTTGCCATTTAATTTTGCTGATTGTTTATTTCACTGTGCAGAAGCCTTTTATTTTGATGAGGTCCCAATAGTTCATTTTTGCTTTTGTTTCCCTTGCTTCTGGAGACGTGTTGACTAAGAAATTGCTGCGGCCAAGATCGTAGAGGTTTTTGTCTGCTTTCTCCTCAAGGATTTTGGTGGCTTCCCATCTTACATTTAGATTTTTCATCCATTTTGAGTTTATTTTTGTGTATGGTGTAAGAAAGTGGTCCAGGCTCATTCTTCTGCATGTCGCTGTCCAGTGTTCCCAGCACCACTTGCTGAAGAGACTGTCTTTATTCCATTGGATAGTCTTTCCTGCTTTGTCAAAGATTAGTTGGCCATACAGTTGTGGGTCCATTTCTGGGTTCTCTATTCTGTTCCATTGATCTGCGTGTCTGTTCTTGTGCCAGTACCATACTGTCTTGATGATTACAGCTTTGTAATACAGCTTGAAGTCCGTGATTGTGATGCTTCCTGCTTTGGTTTACTTTTTCAAGATCGCTTTGGCTATTCAGGGTCTTTTCTAGTTCCATACAAATTTTAGGATTGTTCTAGCTCTGTGAGAATGCTGGTGTTACTTTGATAGGAATTGCATTGAATATGTAGATTACTTTGGGTAGTATCAACATTTTAACAATATTTGTTCTTCCTATCCAGGGGCATGGAATCTTTTTCCATTTTTTTGTGTCTTCTTCAATTTCTTTCATAAACTTTCTATAGATTTCAGTGTATAGATTTTCCACCTCTTTGGTTACATTTATTCCTAGGTATTTTATGGGTTTTGGTGCAATTGTAAATGGAATTGATTCCTTGATTTCTCTTTCTGTTGCTTCATTGTTGGTGAATAGGAATGCAACAGATTTCTGTGCATTAATTTTATCTCCTGCCACTTTGCTGAATTCATGGATCAGTTCTAGCAGTTTTTTGGTGGAATCTTTTGGGTTTTCCATATAGAGTTTCATACCATCTGCGAAGAGTGAAAGTTTGACCTCCTTCTGGCCGATTTGGATGCCTTTTATTTCTTTGTGTTGTCTGATTGCAGAGGCTAAGACTTCCAATACTATGTTTAATAACAGTGACAAGAGTGGACATCCCTGTCTTGTTCCTGACCTTAGGGGGACAGCTCTCAGTTTTTCTCCATTGAGGACGATTTTAGTGTCTAGTCATTCATATATGGCTTTTATGATCTTGAGGTGTGATCCTTCTATCCCTACCTTCTTGGGGTTTTTATCAAGAAAGGATGCTGTATTTTGTCAAATGCTTTCTCTGCATCTATTGAGAGGATCATATGGTTCTTGTCCTTTATTTTATTGATGTGATGAATCATATTAATTGTTTTGTGGATATTGAACCAGCCCTGCATCCCAGGTATAAATCCCACTTGGTGGTAGTGAATAATTAAAAAACTTTTTTAAAAATGTTTATTTATTTTTGACAGAGAGAGAGACAGAGCATGAGTGGGGCAAAGGCAGAGAGAGAGAGAGGGAGACACAGAATCAGAATCAGGCTCCAGGCTCTGAGCTGTCAGCACACAGCCCAACACAGGGCTCAAACCCACAGACTGCGAGATCATGACCTGAGCTGAAGTCAGATACTCAACCACCTGAGCCACCCAGGTACCCCGGTAGTGAATAATTTTTTTAATGTATTGTTGGATCCGGTTGGCTAATATCTTGTTGAGGATTTTTGCATCCATGTTCATCAGCGAAATTGGGCAATAGTTCTCCTTTTTAGTGGGGTCTCTGTCTGGTTTTGGAATCAAGGTAATTCTGGCCTCATAGAGTTTGGAAGTTTTCCTTCTATTTCTATTTTTTGGGACAGCTTCAAGAGAATAGGTGTTAACTCTTCCTTAAATGTTTGATAGAATTACCCTGGAAAGCCATCTGGCCCTGGACTCTTTTTTGGGGGGGGAGATTTTTGATTACTAATTCAATTTATTTACTGGTTATGGGTCTGTTCAAATTTTCTTTATCTTCCCGTTTCAATTTTGGTAGTGTATATGTTTGTAGGAATTTGTCCATTTCTTCCAGGTTGCCCATTTTGTTGGTGTATAATTGCTCATAATACTCTCTTATTGTTTTTATTTCTGCTGTGTTGGTTGTGATCTCTCCTCTTCATTCTTGATTTTATTTATTTGGATCCTTTCCTTTTTCTTTTTGATCAAACTGGCTAGTGTTTTATCAATTTTGTTAATTCTTTCAAAGAACCAGCTTCTGGTTTCGTTGATCTGCTCTACTTTTTTTTTTTTTTTTTTTTTTGGTTGATAACATTAATGCCTGCTCTAAGCTTTATTATTTCCTATCTTCTTCTGGTTTTGGGTTTTATTTGCTGTTCTTTTTCCAGCTCTTTAATTAAGGAATAAGGTGTGTCTGAGACCTTTCTTCCTTCTTTAGGAAGGCTGGAGTGCTATATATTTTCCTCTTATGACCGCCTTTGTTTTGTCCCAGAGGTTTTGGGTTGTGGTGTTATCATTTTCACTGGCCTCCCTATACTTTTTAATTTCCTGTTTAATTTCTTGGTATCCCATTCATTCTTTAGTTGAATTCTCTTTAGTCTCCAAGTATTTGTTACCTTTCCATATTTTTTCTTGTGGTTGATTTGGAGTTTCATAGCATTGTGGTCTGAAAATATGCACGGTACGATCTCGATCTTTTTGTACTTGCTGAGGGCTGATTTGTGTCCCAGTATGTGGTGTGTTCTGGAGAACGTTCTGTGTGTACTGGAGAAGAATGTATATTCTGCTGCTTTAGGATGAAATGTTCTGAATATATCTGTTAAGTCCATCTGGTCCAGTGTGTCATTCAAAGCCATTGTTTCCTTGTTGATTTTTTGATTAGATGATCTGTCCATTGCTGTGAGTGAGGTGTTGAAGTCTCCTACTATGATGGTATTACTATCAATGAGTTTCTTGATGTTTGTGATTAATTGATTTATATATTTGGGTGCTCTCACATTTGGCACATAAATGTTTACAATTGTTAGGTCTTCTTGGTCTATAGACCCCTTGATTATGATATAATGCCCTTCTGCATCTGTTGATACAGTCTTTATTTTAAAGTCTAGATTGTCTGATTTAAGTATGGCTACTCTGGCTTTCTTTTTTTGGCCATTAGCATGATAGATGGTTCTCCATCCCCTTATTTTCAATCTGTAGGTGTCTTTAGGTCTAAAGTGGGTCTCTTGTAAATAGAATATAGATGGATCTTGTTTTCTTATCCATTCTGTTACCTTATGTCTTTTGATTGGAGCATTGAGTCCATTGATGTTTAGAGTGAGTAGTGAAAGATACGAATTTATTGCCATTATGTTTCTTGTAGAGTTGGAGTTTCTGGTGTGTTCTCTGGTCCTTTCTAATCTTTGTTGCTTTTGGTATTTATTCATTCATTCATTCATTCATCTTTTCTCCCCTCAGAGAGTCCCCCTTAAAATTTCTTGCAGGGCTGTCTTAGTGGTCACAAACTCCTTTAATTTTTGTTTGTCTGGGAAACTTTTTATTTCTTCTTCTATTTTGAATGACAGCCTTGCTGGATAAAGAATTCTTGGCTGCATATTTTTCTGATTCAGCACATTGAGTATATCTGGCCACTCCTTTATTTCTGGCCTGCCAAGTTTCTGTGGATAGGTCTGCTGCAAACCTGATCTGTCTTCCCTTGTAGGTTAAGGACTTTTTTTCCCCTTTCTGCTTTTATGATTCTCTCCTTTCCTGAGAATTTTGTGAATTTGACCAAGATATGCCTTGTTGATGGTCAGTTTTTAAAATATAATTGGAGTCCTCTGTGCTTCCTGGATTTTGAGGTCTGTCTTTTCCCAGGTTAGTAAAGTTTTCTGCTATGATTTGCTCACATAACACTTCTACCTCTATTTCTCTCTCTTCCTCTTCTGGGACCCCTATGATTCTGCTGTTGTTCCTTTTTAATGCATCACTGATTTCTCTAATTTTTAAATTGTTCTCTTTTGCCTTAGCCTCCCTCTTTTTTTCTGCTTCATTGTTCTCCATAAGTTTGTCCTCTATATTGTTGGTTCTCTGTTCTGCCTCATCCATCCTGGCCACCACGGCATCCATTCGAGATTACAGCTCAGTTATAGCATTTTTTATTTCATCCTGATAAGCTTTTACTTGTTTTGTCTCCACAGAAAGGGATTCTAATCTATTTTTGACTCCAGATAATATTCTTATTATTGTGATTCTAAATTCTTGTTCAGACATGTTGCTTGTATCTGTGTTGGTTACATTCCTAGCTGTCGTTTCTTCTGCTCTTTTGGGGTGAATTCCTTCATTTTGTCATTTTGAAGGGAGAAAAGGAATTAATGAAGGAGAAAAAAATAAATTAAAAAATTAGAGTTAAAAAATTAAAACAAACACACACAAATTGAGTAAATGATGCTAGATACTAGGTATCTTTTGGTCTGGGTGTTGAAAGTGGCTTGATAGAGAAAAAAGGGGGGAAAAAGAAAAAAAAAAGAAAGTCGTTTGAAAATTTGAAAAACATGAATACACTGAAGTAGACTAAAATGAAATGATGGAAGTAAAATAGAATTTGAAAAAATTACACAAAAGTAGAAAATATAGTATAAGATAAATTAAAGAAAAATATTTTTAATAAAAATTGAAAATAAAAATGAATTTTTTCTTTCTGTATTCAAGAAAAAAGAGAAAGAAACAAAAAAGAGAAACAAAAAAAAAAAAAGAAAAAAAAAAAAGAAAATTGAATAGTTGGACCAGCTAACAGATTGAAATAAGACTGAAATTACTTTGATTTCCCCTAGAAGTCAAACTATGAATTACTTTATATTCCATAAACTAAGCAGGTGGTGAGACTTGGGTTCTTGAAGAGTGAGGTTGGCCCAGTTGGGCAGGACTTAGTGTAATGGCTCCATTCTCCAATAGATGGAGCTCCTAGCCTACTAGGGTGGATTGTTGTGGCGCATGTAGGTGTGCATGCGCGGGAGCGGTGAAAATGGTGGCACCCAGCTACCTGGTCTCTAGTATCAGATCTCTGTTCTCCCCGATCAACAATCATGCACCCATCCTTTGTCTTGGCTTCTGTCCACTCCCCACTTCCACACTGTCCATAACCAAGCCCCAGGTAGTACCTCTCTCCTGAGTTTTTTCTCAGATGTGGCTGCCTTCCCCTGCCCCCCACTTCTGAGGGACTGTGGCTTTGACCTGCTCTGCCCCTACCAAATGTGCTTCCAGCAGTGGAACCGCTTCTCCCCATGTGTCCCGAGAACCTCCTGGACCCCACTCTGCTCTTGGGGATTTGCTTTTCCCACCAGAGCACATCCAGGTGTCCAGCTGTGGAGTTTCAGACTCTGCACTCCCCCTGTTTACCGTCTGAATGGAATCTAAACCCTCTCCCTTCTCCCTTTTTAGTCCAGTCACTGTGGCTGTTTCCAATTTTCCACTTTCTCTCCAGCTGCTTTTATGGAGGGGTGCTTTTCCTGTATTCTCCTCTCCATCTTCACTCTGCGTGCAAAAGTGGTTCCTTGCCCTCTGCAGCTTCTCTCTCCCCAAGTTCACCTCTCCACGCCGTGTACCTGCTGAGTTCTATGGTTCAGGTTGTGCAGATTGTTGTGTTAATCCTCAGATCAGTTTTCTAGGTGTGCAGGATGGTTTACTATTGGTCTGGCTGTATTTCATGGATGTGAGACACACAAAAAATTTCCATGCTGTTCTGCCATCTTGGCTTCTCCCCTCTTACATTTCTTATTTGAGTTTATAGCATCTCACTTTGAATCTACTTTGATAGATTATTATCTCTTCTTTGAAATCTTTTTTTCAGAAAGACAGTATTTTGTTTAATTCATGGGAGATGGTTATGCAAAGTTTTTCTATCTTTTTAATACTTTTAACTTTTGCTTATTTTTATCTCTTTGCTTTTATTTTCTTATATATTTCTTATACTATATATGTTAAAATATGTATTATTTCTTTTTCCATGTTTCAGACATCAATGATCTTTAAACAGGGGCCACTTTTTCTATGCCTGATAGTTAAAGAAAAACAATGTAAGGGAAAGATTAAAGGAAAAATCTAGAGCAGAAAGCAACTTTAATTATTAGGTGCATTGGTGTTGAGGTCTCTCAGTTACATCTCTGCTCTGACTGACCAGATCTGCCTGGCTAATAGCAAAACTATGCATCTTATCAGCCCTTGATATATCAGACAATTGGGCACTGCCTTCTCTATACATTGCAGGACTGATTGCCACTCACTCCTCTTCAACTCTCTCTCACTAACAGTATATTTCTTTGAAAGAAGGCAAGTCTGAATGAATCTTCTTTGTGCCTTGTATCTTCTGCATGGCTCAGGAACCTTCCATCTTCATAGGCTCCTAGATCTTGCTACTTCAAGCAGTGGATCATTGGTTCATTACATTATTTTTGCCACCCACTTTGGATGGATTTTGGGCACTAACAGAGTTGTACAGAGACATTTCCATTCTCAGCATCTTTCCTGGACTTAGCTGAAATTATACTGTATGTAGAATATATACCACTCTTCATAGATTGTGACTTGGAGCTGTACCTTTTTTCTAGTTATAACAGAGATGGATCAGTGTTTTTTTGTTTGTTTGTTTTTTGGGAGTTTTATTTTTTCTTTCTTTCTTTCTTTCTTTCTTTCTTTCTTTCTTTCTTTCTTTCTTGCTTGCTTCTCATTCTTTTTACTACTTTTGGTTTTAGAAAGAACACTGTAAAAAGACAAAGACCAGAAAATAAAACCTTTATTAGTTAACTATAAGATGTTGAAACCATCTTTCTCTCTTCCTGTCTGTGTCAGTGTATGTTTGAGAGATAGGAGGGCTAAGACATAGGGAAAAGACTTTGTTACGAAGAATTTTTCAGGAATCTGTGTTCTACCTGGATGGACTTTGTCTATGTGGATCCCTGCAAAGGTCACCAAACATTACGTCTTGTCAAACAGCTTGTCTCTAAGCCAGCTGAGATAAAAAGGACTACAAATTCCCAAGGAAGATAGACTTACGAAGTTAGAACTGACCAGTTTCCAGGAGCCCTCCTTATTGCAGCTATAATGCAGCAGTGTTCATTGTCCGTTTAGCATAGATCATTTCGGGCTCTCATTCTTTAAGTCTTGGTATGGACCTGGTACACATTTGCTTGTCAGCCCTCCACCTGAGCACCAGCAATTTTTTTATATACAGTGTGAAGAAACTGAAGTTCAGAGAGGTTAAGTGACATATTCAAAGACATTAATCAGACATTTCAGGGGTAAGATTAAAACCCACCTTTTCAGACCCCAGGTGCTTTTATTTTATTTTAAAAATCATCATCTCTAGTAACTGTCCTAGGAGGATTTTATTATTTCTGCAGGAACTGCGTCAGAGAATACGAGTCACTTGCCTTGGGCCATAGAGATGATAATGGAAGAGCTGATCTGGGACTCAGACCTTCTGACCTACATCCAGGGTACTTTCTACTGCAAAAGGCTGCAGTCTGATTATGCTGATTAATCAGTGTTTTCTTCCTCTCTCAGTATACCAGCCCCAAGCCCACTTCCCTGGCTATATCACTATATTTTAAAGTCTTGTGTATGCTATATTGAACCCTCTAAGAATTTCTTGACTAGGTCAAGATGGAGTAGTTCAGGTTTTTTTCTCTATTGTATCCCCAGGCTCTGGAATACTGTGCCTGCTGCCAGTGAGTATTTAAAACTTTCTCCTTTTTGCTCATACTAAGACAGTTTCAGACTTTGAATGAAGTCAATGGGGGAAATCCGTGCTTATTGATAAATGCTTTATTGATACTGCTCTAAAAAGCCATCAAGGAGTAGAGATTTGGAAAGTTCCCACTGTAACCAGGATGTGTTAATTATCCAGCTGTGAGATACTGAGTTAGAGGCCCCGGAAGTTAATAGTCTTGTGTTGTAAAGATTGCAGTGCTGAGTTTAATTTTCTGAACTTGTTTCAATTTTCGCCCTACCTTGAGAAAGACTGGGTACTGCTGGGATGGTAGAATATCCGTGAATTATTGGGAGTGCTATGCTGTATCCAGTAGGTAGGGAGATTATTTCCTTGAGATCTTTCGAAGGTATCTTTGAAAGATGTCCACCTGCATTTGCAGATATTAAAAAGATGTTTCATTAATAATGAAATAATATTTCATGAAAGTCAGCTGATTTTAGGCCAGTAGATGGGACAGATGTCAAACTGTAGTAGAGAATATAGGGATGAGTGGTTTAAATAACCATCTTTAAAAAATTTTTAATGTTTTATTTATTCTTAGAGAGAGAGAGAGAGAGAGAGCATGAGTGTGGGAGGGGCAGAGTGAGAGACAGACATAGAATCTGAAGCAGACTCCAGGCTCTGAGCTGTCAGCACAGAGCCTGACCTGGGTCTCGAACCCACGAACCATGAGATCATGACCTGAGCTGAAGTTGGACGCTCAACCAACTGAGTCACCCAGGCACCCCTTAAATAACCATCTTAAAGCAAATTCTACCATATTTAGTTAGATAAATCTTGAATCATTCTATCTAAAGCATCTTCATTTGTTATTTTTACATGTGAGTTGATTTCAGCCTTAAAGGAAGTGTTATTGTTTTTTAATTTCACTTAGAGTTATATGATTGCAATGTCATTTGGGAAGAATATTATCTTTTTGCTTTTAAAAAAGGAGCACATATGTGGATGCTAACTAGTGAGTTTAAAATCTGTAACACATGAATGGCGGATGCAATTTGGCTAAATGTGCTCTTTCTATTCCTGTCTAAACAAGACTCATTTTCAAGAGGGTATACACTAATGGCAAGCCAAAACATTAAGATTCATATCAGATTTTGTGTTTTTGTTTTGTCAAAGCACGAGTGCCTCGTTTAAGTGTGTTTCTGGCCCTTATAGTATTCTAGATTTGTCATGCAGCCTTTCTGGTAACTTCTAGTCTAGTAATGTTTAAAGGGCTTTAGATATCTCTCTAAAACTGAGCACATATAAATGATAAATCAATTGCCTGTGAATGGTGTTTGCCACAGTGTCTGATATCTGATTGTGTCTGGTTTTTGTTTTTTTTTTTTCATTTTGGTTTTCAAACTGGACAATGCATGGAATTACAATTGTTTGCCGTGTCACAATCCCCTTTTGAAAAAGTAACCCCAGGTAGTTGCTTGCTAAGAAATTGTTAGGCTTTGGGGCAAAAGATCCTGTTCTCTTGGCCATAACACATTTATTGGAGGATCTGTGCCTTAATCAAAGTAAACATCTGAGTGATTCCTAGCCTGAGGTCTGCAAATGGATTTCAGGGACATTTGTGCAAATATATTTGAAAAGGTCTATAGTTTTAATGCCTTTTTGAAGGCAGAATTTCCTAAAATGTAGCTAATGTACAACTCAGAATCCTCGTAAGACTATAGAGTACTTAACAGGCCCTTGGCAATTTTAGAAAAAAGTTCACACAAATACATTATACATGTGAAATGTAAGTTTGATCATATTTGCAGAGAAATACATTATTCTTTATTTTAATCATTATGTCCTTGGAGACACTGAATGATTTAGGACTGCATTCATCAGTCTTTTCAAATATTCATTAATCAAGTTGAAGTTTAAAATGGTTAACCTATTTTTACATCATTTGTATGCTTTTGTTGTACCTGCTGAATTTACCTTTTTGCTGCTATATTATATGAATTGCATTACATAAGCAATTCACAAAAGATAAACCCGTATCTCAAATTGACAGTAGTTTAAATATTGTAACTTTAAAGAATATTCCAAATGTACAAAGTGAACAAGGCTCCACTGCCAATATGGAGTGTGAAGGTTTATGAGCTTGAATAACAGAATATAGTGTGATAACTTTCTTAAGGATTAGAAAAAGAAAAGAGTACAAATAAGGAATTGTCTGAAAGCAGCTGGCCCTGCACCTATCTTACAAAATTTTGAAAAACATCGCATGAACCCTGAGAGGTTTTCATGTCATTTTCAAAGAAAGCACAGTGACCTCTCTAGTAAAATCAAGTTTTTCCAGAATAAGAATAACATAATGCTTCCAGTATGAAATTGATACATTTTGATATTAAAGGCAGAGAAGAAGCCAAAACAAAACAATAGATCATAAATGAAGTTATACTCTGCATTCCTTGAAAAAGGATACATGTTTCGGTATGGCCAAGGAAGTTATAAAACAAGCTGCAAATGTAAGTGAAATAATTTTCCCCACACAGTAGAATGAAGCCATATCCCATTTTATGGGATCATCAAGTAACTCCAGGTTTTGAAAAGTAAATTGGAAAAAACTCTCGGCACACCTTTCTTGGAAGTTGAAGTATAGATTTGTTTTTATTCACCCTCTGAAGAATCCAATAAAGGTAGAAAAAACTCACCCTTAAGAAAAACTTTCTAGCTCATGGAAGACACAGGTATAAGTTTATATTTAATTACACATAATGCAAATATACCAAATTGAGAAACAACATAGAACTACTGAGAAGCTTTCCTCATTTGGTGAAGATGGAGTAATCAGGACAAGATTTATGCTGAAACTTCTGAAAATAGACAAAATATCAGAATCAAAGGTTTTCAAGACACTGGGCATCAGGCAGTTAAGAATGTTGATCTTTAGATATGAGGAATAAATTAAGTGAGCCCTATGATTGCCCTAGCTTATTGCCCAGACAAGGCTTAGGGAAGGGAGCCTCCTCCCTAAGTTGAGAGACAGATGTGGTAGTTTGGAGAGGCTAAGACAGCTAGAGTTTACAGGACTGAATAACATAGAGAAGGAAACTGCACAGAGACAAGACTTCAGAAATCAGCAGAGACACTCAAATATGCAGTACAGTAATGATCAGTACATGAATTTGAGGAAATTACTCAAAGTGTGGGGAAGAAATACGCCAAATGAGAGGAGAGAATTACCTAGAAAGCCACATATGACTGGGAATATTGCCAACAGAGTGAAAAACTTAGTAACTAATGATGTCAGTAGTGGGAAAAATTAACTCTAGATTAAATGTTGCTTTGTCCCCATGTAACAAAGCTTAAAAGTCACATCTAAAAGGATAAGTTTTTAAATCACTTAATTATGTTCCAGAATGAAGCTCCAAAATATTTATAGGAATGAAAAAGTACTAGCACCCAACAAGGTATAAAGCACAAGGTCTAGCATCCAAGTGAAATTACCAAACATGCAAAGACATAGGAAAATGCAACCCTTAATGAGAAAAATCAATCAATGAAGATGAAACTAGAAATGACACAAATGGTAAATTTAGTAGAAGGGACATTAAAAGGTTCATTATGGTCATATTTTATATGTTCAAAAAGCTGGAGGAAAGACTCAGCAAATAAAACTTCAAATGATAAGATTATGATTTCTGAGATCAAAAATAATCCTGTATAGGATTACTAGAAGATTAAATAATAAAGCACAAAATACATATTAATAAACTTGAAGACATAGCAATAGAAAATACCCATAATGAAACACAGAGAAAAAAATACTTAAAAATGAAAAAGCATTAGTGACCTGTAAGACAAATTTAAGGAGCTAAATATACAAATAATTAGAGTCCCCTAAGAAGAGGATAGAGAGGGGGAACTTAAAAAACATTTGAAGAAAAAGTAGCTAAAATATATCCAAATTCAGTGAAAATTACAAGCATGTAAATCCAAAAGTTCAAAGAACCTTAGGTACAAGAAAGATGAAGGAAACTATACCAAGTCATTTATTAATCAAATTGCTTAAAACCAGTAATAAAATCTCAAAATCGCTTAGAAAATATATTCCTTATGTTCAGAAAAACAAAGGCATAGATGACAGATTTCTCACTAGAAACAATAGAAGAAAAAAATAGAGGTGCAACATCTTTAAAGTATTGAAAGAAAAAAAATATCAGTCTAGAATTACTTTACCATCAAAAATATTCTTCAAATAGAAGAATATTGGAGGTGTCTGGGTGGCTCAGTTAGTTAAGCGTCAGAGTCTCAGTTTCACCTCAGGTCATGATCTTGTGGTTTTGTGAGTTTGAGCCCCGTGTCGGTCTCTGTGCTGAAGGTGCGGATCCTGCTTGGGATTCTCTCTCTTCTCCCTCTCTCTCTGCTCTTCCCCTGCTCATGCTGTCTCTGTCTCTCTCTAAATAAATAAATAAACTTAAAAAAAAAAAAAGAATATTGGGATACCAATTTTGACTAATCACAGGCTTCACTTGCTGAATGTCCAGTAAAACCAAATGGGCAAAATATATTAGCAGAGTTTTCCTTGTTTTTGTATGTGAGAGATTCCCTAGGGAGCCTACATGTGAAAAAAATTTTGGATCAAAAGAATTTCTTCACATGATTTCTGGAGAGGTGACCATTATCGTTTGCCTCATTCATTCATTTGAGCATTATAATTACAAACCTGTAGTATATCATGGAATTAATTTGGACCAAACTGTAGAGAAATTTATAGTATTTCTTTTTTTAAATAAAAAAAAGTTTCATTATTTGTTTTTGAGAGAGTGAGAGAGCACAGGAGAGGGGCAGAGAGAGAGGGAGACACAAAATCCAAAGCAAGCTTCAGGCTCTGAGCATCAACACATAGCCTGACACAGGGCTCGAACTCACAAACTGTGAGATCATGACCTGAGCTGAAGTGGGACACTTGACCAACTGAGCCACCCAGTCCCCCTGTTGTATTTCTAAAGCAAGAGGTCTCTTTAAGGGCCAGTCTGACACCACCATTCATTAATTATACGTATGACAAACTGAAGGTAATTCATCAAGCTCATAAATCAAACGCAAATAAACTTGTGTTGAATTTGGAAACTGGGAGACCCCTGGTGAAAGAAGGTAGCATTCTGGAAGCTGCTAGAATCAGCAATGAAACTGAAATTGCATCCTTCCATGAAGAGGATTATGAGAACTGCAAAGCTAATCCCATTTCATCCTAGTGAAAACCTCACGGGGCTTCCTTTTTTGTGTGCCTGTATTAAATTCTTTTATTCCACTAGTGAGGTTTTTGAAATTAACAAACTTAAAAATTTTTTTAAAAGACTTGTTTTGGAAAATTACATTTTCTTCATGCATACACAAGTTGCAATGATTCTTACTTAACACAGAGACCTGCAGTGCAAGACGTGTTAAGAGAAGTCCTTCACGTAGATGTAAATTATATCATATAGAAACCTTGATCTACACACAGAAAGGGAAAACAACAGAAACTAACTACACGGGTAAATATAAGAACTTTCCTTTTTTACTTTGAACAATTTTCTTGAAAATATAATTAACTCTTTAAAAAAATTTTTTTTGACATTTATTTATTTTTGAGAGACAGAGAGAGACAGAGCATGAGCAGGGGAGGGGCAGAGAGAAAGGGAGACACAGAATCTGAAGCAGGCTCCGGGCTCTGAGCTGTCAGCACAGAGCCCGACGCGGGGCTTGAACCCACGAACCGTGAGATCATGACCTGAGCCAAAGTCAGATGCTTAACCGACTGAGCCACCCAGGCACCCCTAAAAAATATAATTAACTCTTAAATAAGAAGTGATAATGTGTTGGAATTATAACATTCATAAATAAAATGTATGAAAGAAAAGCATAAAACCTTGTGGAAGAGAATTAGAACTTCTCCTTTAAATAAATTTTGTAAAGAAATTCTGTAATTTTCTTATAAAAGAATTGATAAAGTATCATCTAAAAGCAAACTGTGATAAATTTTTAAAGAGTATGATATATACCCTAAAGTAACAACTAAAATAGCATAACAAGAATTTGTAGCTGTTAAACCAAAAAGGAGATAAAATGAAATAATAAAAAAATGCTCATTTAGTCTCAAGGCAGAAAAAGAGGAAAAGGCAATCAAAGAACAGATGGAGTATATAGAACAAAACTAACAAGATGGTCTGTTTAAACCCAAAGGTATTTAAAAAATCACATTAAATATAAGTGGTCTAAACAGCCTAATCAAAAAGTACAGATTGTCAAATTAAAATTTGTTTACTGTTTATTTTTGAGAGAATGAGCAGGGGAGGGGCAGAGAGAGAGAGAGAGAGAGAGAGAGAGAGAACAGAATTCCAAGCAGGCTCTGTGCCTTTTGCACAGAGCTGGATGTGGGGCTTGAACCCACAAACCATGAGATCATGACCTGAGACGAAACCAAGAGTTGGATGCTTAACCAACTGAGCCACCCAGGCGTCCCCAGGTTGTCAAATTAGATTAAAAGAAAAGCAGTATATTATTATATGCTGCCTATAAGAAACTTGCAAGAAACTTTAAAGACACAGCTAGGTTAAAAATGAAAGGATGGCTATAATATATATGCCATAATAACTTCAAGCAAAAGCAAGCTGGGGTGGTTATTTTCATTTTAGACAAATTAGATTTCAGAGCAAAGAATATAACCTGGGATAAAGAGGATAATTTCATAATGTTACAAAGGATAAATTTATCAAGAAGAAATAAGATTTCTAAGCATTTGTGTACCTAATAACAGAGTTCTAAAATAAAGCAAAACTGATAGAAAATATTTGGCAAATCCACAGTTATTGAATATTTTAATACCGTATCTCAATAACTAATGAAACCAGTAGACAGAAAATAAGTAAGTATGTAGACTTGAACAGTAGTGTTGACCAACTTGATCTGTGTCATTTATAAAATTTCCCACCAAACAACAGGTACTTTTTAAGTGAATAAGTAAAAGTAAGCATTTATTAAGATAGACCACATTTTTGGCCATCAAAAAAATCTGAATACATTTAAAGGAGTCAAGTCAAACTACATAATGTTCTCTGAACAAAATTAAATTTTAAGTAAGTAGCCAATAACAAAGATATCAGGAAAAACCACAATATTTAAAAACTAAAAAAAAAATCAGACTAAAAATCTAAAAAAAAAAAAAAACAAACAAAAACCAGAGCTCATGGGTGTAAAGAGCAAAATGAGGTGGCTGCCTGAGGTGGAGAGTGGAGGATGGGCAAAATGGGTGTGAGGGTTTCAAAAGGTACAAATTTCCAATTGCAAAATGTATGAATCATGGGGATCTATAGTGTGGTGACTATAGTGAAGAATACTGTATTGCATATTTGAAAGTAGCTAGGAGAATGGATGTTGAGAGTTCTCATGAGAAAAAAAATTGTAATTATGTATGGTGATGGATAATAATGGGACTTACTATGGTGGTCATTTTGCAGCATATACAAATGGCAGTATGTTGTACACCTGAACTAATATAACATTATGTCAGTTATACCTCAGTTAAAAAATTAACATACTTATAATCCAAGATTTAAGGAAACATTAAAAAAATTGAAAATGTGTTGAACTACATGGAAATTAACTTATCAAAATATGTGGGATGTGGCTAAAATAGTAGTTCAGAAGATAATAAAATTGTGAAATAAAATCTCTAGCCAAAATAGTCAGGAAACAGAAAACACACAAGTCATTATGATGAGAAATGAGATAGGTGACATAATTACAGATTCTACAAATATTAAAGATATTAAGGGAATATATAATAAACTTAATGACAATGAATATGACAAATTGAGCATATTCCTGAAAACACAAACTTTCACAGCTCACAAAAGGAAAAAAAAAACCCATAAAACCAGAATAGCTCTCTTTATATTGAATAAATTAAATTTTGGTTAAAATCTTCAGTTAACCTTTCTGTAGACATCCAGTTTCCACTCGGACACGTACTGAGCATGGAAGTTACCATTCCCATTCTCAGAAAAAGCTGGACAAATGGAAAATTAACAACTTGTCTTGCACCTTGTAGCAAGGTAAAATCTCAGGGCAAACTACTACCTTTAAATATGGAGAGACGGCACCCGAAAAACAAATAACCCAGTGAAGAAATGGGCAGAAAACATGAATAGACACTTCTCTAAAGAAGACATCCGGATGGCCAACAGGCACATGAAAAGATGCTCAACGTCGCTCCTTATCAGGGAAATACAAATCAAAACCACACTCAGATATCACCTCACTCCAGTCAGAGTGGCCAAAATGAACAAATCAGGAGACTTTCGATGCTGGAGAGGATGTGGAGAAACGGGAACCCTCTTGCACTGTTGGTGGGAATGCAAATTGGTGCAGCCTCTCTGGAAAACAGTGTGGAGGTTCCTCAGAAAATTAAAAATAGACCTACCCTATGACCCTGCAATAGCACTGCTAGGAATTTACCCAAGGGATACAGGAGTCCTGATGCATAGGGGCACTTGTACCCCAATGTTTATAGCAGCACTCTCAACCATAGCCAAATTATGGAAAGAGCCTAAATGGTCATCAACTGATGAATGGATAAAGAAATTGTGGTTTACATACACAATGGAGTACTACGTGGCAATGAGAAAGAATGAGATATGGCCCTTTGTAGCATCGTGGATGGAACTGGAGAGTGTGATGCTAAGTGAAATAAGCCATACAGAGAAAGACAGATACCAACCATATGGTTTCACTCTTATGTGGATCCTGAGAAACTTAACAGAAACCCATGGGGGAGGGGAAGGAAAAAAAAAAAGAGGTTAGAGTGGAAGAGAGCCAAAGCATAAGAGACTCTTAAAAACTGAGAACAAACTGAGGGTTGATGGGGGGTGGGAGGGAGAGGAGGGAGGGTGATGGGTATTGAGGGGGGCACCTTTTGGGATGAGCACTGGGTGTTGTATGGAAACCAATTTGACAATAATTTTCATATATTGAAAATAAAATAAAATAAAATATATATAAAAAAATAAATGTGGAGAGACGGACATGTCCAGAGAGATACAGAAATCAAAATCTGCTAACCCAGAGAAGAAACCACTAGAGCCTTCAACTCTGATAGAAACACTTGCATGGTAATTTTGATGGGCTGCTGAGACTATGTGACTTGAGTAAGAGGAAGAAATTCTTGGGGTCACCGCAGTAGGGGTTCTACATGCTTATAGTTAGTCCTTTGGGAAATGGAAATTAGAACCACAATAGGATACATGATACAGTTATTAGGCTTTCTATAATTAAAATGAATTGATGAATATGTGAGTAAATTGGAACCATTATACACTGTTAGCAAGGATGTATAATTGTACAACCACTTGGAAAACAGGTTGGAAATTAAAAAAAATGTAGATATATGCCTTCTATATTACCTCAACACTTCATTCCTAATATTTTGTTCAATGTAAGAATAAAATCAACAAAGAGTACATAAATTATTATTCCATTTGTACAAGGATCTAGAAAATGCAAACTAATCTATCGTGGTGGAGACAGCTCAGTGGTTACGTGGGGAGGAGGAGGTGGGATGGGGTGTGGGTCAGGAGAAATGGATTACAAATGGCACCAGAAACTCTTTTAGGTGATGAATATGTTAACAATTTTGATTACAGTAATAATTTTGTGAGTGCCTAAATATGTCAAAATTTATCATATTGTATACTTTATTCATGTAGATTTTATTTTTATGTCAATTATACTTATATGTCAATTATAATTATATGTCAATTATACTTGTTAAAAATTGCTAATCTAGGACTAGTGAAACCTTTGGGGCTTTTGCAGTAGAAATGCAGAACTTTAGTGTGGCTGCTTTTCTACAATCCAGAATACTTGTCCAGGAAAAAACAGCCCTACAAGCACAGCTCACAATAACACAACAATTATAAACCACTCTGTATGTTGTAGGAAGTGTTGACTCGCTAATATTACACTGTATGTTAACTAACTAGAATGTAAATTAAAAAAAAAAGAGTGACTATATTAAGTAGTAAATTAGACATAATTAAACAGAGAATTAAGGTAAAAATGACACTAAAAGAAGTCATTTAGAGAACAGAATAAAGTGACTGAAAGTATTAAAGAGTGATTGAGAGACATGGAAAACATTTTGGAATAAATACAAGAGAGATAATATAGAATGAAGAAGTGGGTAAGAGTGTTCCAGAAAGCAAGAATTCATTAGATAAAGAAAAATAAATAGAAACCTGGGCACATAGTGAACTTGCATTACCTCAAGGAACAAGATACTATTTAAAAAGCTACCAGAGGGGCACCTGGGTGGCTCAGTTGGTTGAGCGTTCAACTTCGGCTCAGGTCATGATCTTACGGTTTGTGATTTCAAGCTCCATATTGGGCTCTGGGCTGACAGTGTGGAGCCTGCTTTGGATCCTCGGTCCCCCTCTCTCTCTGCCCTCTCCTGCTTGTGCTCTCTCAAAAGAAAATAACATTAAAAAAAATAAAGGGACACCTGAGTGGCTCAGTTGGTTGAGTGTCCAACTTCGGCTCAGGTCATGATCTTGTGGTTTGTGGGTTTGAGTCCCACGTCAGGGTCTGTCGCTCTCTCTTTCAAAAATAAATAAACATTAAAAAATAAGTAAAAAGCCACCAGAAAAAAGACAAGTCATCTGAAAGGAGTACCAGTTAGACTGACAGTAGTTGTTATCAGAAACAAGAGTGGCATAATGGAATTAGGCATAATTAGGCATATTTAGGGCATAGTAGAGTAATATATTGAAGATGCTGAGCATAAAATAACTATCAACTGTGGACTCTGTATATGTCTATACTACTTTCAAGAATAATAGTGAAAAAAGACAAAAACTGAGAGCTTACTAATCACAGATTAATCATCACTGAAAAATCCATTAAAAGTTTACCTCGGGGGCGCCTGGGTGTCTCAGTTGGTTAAGTGTCTGACTTCGGCTCAGGTCATTATCTCAAGTCTCATGGGTTCAAGCCCCTCATCGGGCTCTGTGCTGACAGCTCAGAGCTTGGAGGCTGCTTTGGACCCTGTGTCTCCCTCTCTCTGCCCCTCCCCTACTCACACTCAGTCTCTCTCTCTCTCCCTCTCTCTCTCTCTCTCTCTCTCTCTCTCTCAAAAATAAACATAAAAAAAAAGTTTACCTGTGGATGAAGAAAATTGAATCAAGAAAGGAATACAAAAGTTTCCAGGTGAGTAAAGAAATTAATCAAAATATGGTTAAGACTAAATTAACACTGTGGAAAACAATCTTTAATACCGATTAATTAGAGAATTTTAAACATAAGGTAGAGATAAAAGCCTGGACAAATATAACATGGAATTGGTGGAGCAGCAAAGCAAGAATTTCAATGTCAGAAAAATTTATTTTATTTGCCTAATTTAACCACATGAAAGAAGAAAAATTATGACTGTTTCAGTGGATACAGGCATTTTATTTTTTATTTGTAAAAATATTTTTTAATGCTTACTTTTGAGAGTGTGTGCAGAAAGTATGAGCAAGGGTGGGGCAGAGAGAGAGAAGGAGACACAGAATCTGAAACAGGCTCCAGGTTCTGAGCTGTCAGCACAGAGCCTGACATGGGGCTCGAACTCACAAACTGTGAGATCATAACCTGAGCCTAAGTCGGACACTTAACCGAGACACCCAGACACCCCATCATCATTTAAAAACTCAAATTAATATCTTCTGGAATCCACAGTTTCTGAGTCCATATTCTATCTTAAGAGACAAAATTATCTGGAAAAGAAAGGCACTACGCACTCCCTGCTATTCCCGGTATTATTTGGAGTTTATATTTTTAATTTTGTAGAAGCAAAAACTAAGAAAAGAAACTTCCTGGATAAGAAACAACCCATGGTGCATGCTCTCAGTGGTCTGTATAAAAACATATTATCTCACCTTTTACTGAAACAAACTAATATTATTAGTATCATAATATTAATATATAAAAAGTTATGCTTTCATTATTTAAATGTATTATGATTCTCATACATTTTTTTTTTTTTACCTAAAGTTGTTATTGGAGGCATATATACAAATGTCCATCTAATGACCCAAAGATATTACAATTTTGAGAAACATTCTTTTGGTTTCTTGTGGCCCATGAGAGAGTAAGATCCACTCAACTAAAGATTGTGTTAAAGGTCTACAGGGTGTCTTGATGGAAGAATTGTCCTCAGTAGGGTGTACCATCATGGATGAAGACATTCTTACCCACTACAACTCTGTCCTTGGGGAAGGTGAAGTCCACACAGAGGAAAGGCAACAGGCAGTGTTAGATGCAGGGATAGCTAGCAGTAGAAGTGAGCACATACAGAGAAAAAGATAAAACTATGACACAGAGCAGAAACACCAGGATATGGAGTAACCGCTTGTTCCTGACAAATGACACGTTCACTGGGGCAGAGCTCTGTAGGCTCACCAGAGTGATCTAGGTGTTCTGAGGGATATTGAATGATGTTCTCTTCCCACTGCCCCATCCCCCGCAGTCGAGAGCACGAGTGCTGGAATGGCTTCTTGTCTTACGGTTGTGACTTTGTGAAATTAACATCTGTAGAGTAGAGCCCCGGTGTATCTCATGGATTTAACAAAGGGCCACAGGGGAATTAAAATAGAGAAGTTTATTACTCCCAAGTCCTGGAGGAGGTACAGGGTGTGCCTGGAGGGATCACATGGGGAGGTCAAGGCAGCACGCAGGCAGTGAGAGCCCAGCAGGATCTGGAGTTCGTGCCTTTATGACAGTCCAAGAGTGAGGGGCTTTCGGGTTCCCTGGCTGAGGCCAGAGTGGCCAATACAAACCAAAAAGTACTGGCTTTTGGTGAGCTTCTCAGGGGTCTTCTCTATGGGGCACACCAAGGGAAGGCCCTAGGAGACAGGGAGAATGCTTTTTTTGAGGGCCTCAGGAGAGGTCACTTCAGGAGATCACATTTGCTCGTGACTCTGTGGGTATGCTCTGGGGGCAGGGAGCAGACGGTGTCAGTTCTGCCGGCCCCCCTTGCCCACACAGAATGGAGGCCCAGGCGGCAACAGGTACGGAGTCTTTTAGCTAAATTCTCAACATTCGATTCACCATTTAACATCTCAGTATTCCCATTACTTGAGAGTGGCTGCTCCTTGCAATTAAATAAAGCCTATTTGATACAGAATAACTCTGACGATTAAAGTAGTTCTCTTAAAATCGTCATCTTGTGATGAAGCATGCCATATTTGCAAACTTCGTTTTCCTCCCATTTTTTCATTCCTCATTAATAATGTTCAGAATTTCACTTTTATCCAGTAAAATCACTTGTCGTTCTAGTGAGCTAAGGAAGCGCTGAATTTATCTAAAATTAAAGATTGGAGTTTAAACAAACAGCTGAGGAACCTGAATCCAAAGGAGATTTTGTACAGAACAATGCTATGAATTAGCTTGTGTCGGATTAACCGCATTCCTGTGTAAAATGGCCCAGGGCAGAAGATGGATAGACTTAAAACATCATGAGCTAATAAGACATTGCCATTTACAACAATAAATATATTATGTCTAGTTTGCTATGGAAGGAGTTTTAGAGCAAGGTGCTGTTATCCTACCTGATCTTTGATCAGAATGTGAAAGCTGAAAGCAATTATTAAAAGCTACATACTTGCCTCCTTTCCCTTTGTGAACTCAGCTTGGAGATAACTCACAGACACATTACAATGTAAACAATATATGAAAGGTGCCATTCCAGAGTAATGTGAGTTTCAGAGGAGAAATATTTTCTTTTTCTCAGTATGATTTCCAGAAATACTGGAAGCACAACAAAGCGACCCAAGACACTTTGAGGCTCTTCGCAGATCGGGCTGTTTTGGGAAGAAGTAAAATGCTGTCTTCTCACGGAAGCCACAAGTCAAACATTTCTGACATGTATTCAGATCGTCACTTCCTGGCCTTCCCATCACAGAAAAACACTTAGGGAAACCCCCACCCTAGACAAGAAGAAGATCGGAGATAGATGTATCAGTGCACAGGAACAACTCTGGACAACATGGAGCCCTTTGTTAGAGGGGTCTCATTTCACAGGACATATAGAGAGTGAAACCATCAAGCAAAACTTGGGCTTACCAAAGACATGGGAGACGATGTTGTAGGTTCATACGAATTTAAGACACATCTTTGGGAGGGAGAGAAGGGAACTTACATCTCTTGGCTACTTGCTATAGATCAGGTGCTTTCTATATCCTATCACATTTAACATCCAGGTTCCCTGTTTTCCATATGATGACAGGTGACGGTTTTGGCTTAGCTGCCCTAAGGAAATTTGGTCTTCACAAAGCATCAAAGACTTGCTAGTAACCATGAATGATTATGCTCATAACTGTTTACATGCTCATCTCCTGGGCTACACTGTTTAGCTCTTTTACAGTCAGAGCCATGATGTGTTTTCACTGTGGTATTCAATAATTTTGCAAGTTGTCTGATACAGAGCATTCATTTAGTAAATGTATGCTGAAAGACTGAACATACAGGAAAGCAGGCTGCCTCAGGTGGTGATGATGTATATTATCAACCTGTCGAATTATCCGTACGGGGATTCCTCCCGCAGTAGACTATTTGGGTCTACTATTAGAGAAAGCCAGATCACTCCACCAACCTAGGAGATGGTTATTATTATCTATCTTTTGCAGATGAGGAAACCCACCTGCAGAAGGAGAAAGACATTTTCCCAAGGTAACTCAATCACTAGTAAGCGATTGAGCTAGGATTCAATTCTCAGATCTGACACCAATGCCTTCCCACACTCCCCTTCCGTACTATATACCCAGGAAGCCTTCCATTGTATTCTTTGGCTTCTTGAAATTTGAACCCCTAAGGCCTCTCAAGGAACCGTTTTCCAGATTGGGGGTAGGGTGTGGGGGCACAGGCAGTGAGTGCTGTTTCTGTTGTGTGTAAGGATAAACACCACCCAGATCTTTGGGAACTTTACTGTCCTCTGGGAACAAAACGCCTCTCTGAGTTACTTCGTTAATATCAGCCTTTGATCCAGATACAAGTTCTTTTTGGCATTCTCTGCAGTTCTCATTTGCCAGAACAGAATACTCCAGAAACTGCACTTTGGGATTCAGAATTTGTTTTTCGAATTGTGTTGTTTTGCCATTGTCTTCAGCTCCTGAGTCCCAGTGTAATGCTGGCTCTTCTCTGCCCCTAAGAGGCAGGTCACTGAAGGCCAGCATTTCCGAGTTGCATTCTTCTCCACAACTGACTTCAAGCACAGGGTTCCTCTCGTCCATCGCTGTCATGTCAGGAGTGTGAGAAGAAATATGGAGAATTATTCTCGTGGTTCCCACAATTCCAGCTTCTTCCCTTTATTTCCCAGTCATGCCAGAGCTACTTCCTGTATTTGCTTACTTCCAGGTTATCTTTGGTCACTTTCTGCCTTTCCACTTCTTCAGTGCCTAACTGATCATTCTCTACATTAAATTCTCTCCGTTTAAGTAACTGGCGTGGGTTTTGTCTCATGACTGAATACTGACTCGCACAAGGATTCAGCAGCGGCAGATTATGGACCTCCTTCTTTTTCACCTAGAGGAGAGCTATCACAGTTATCAGAAACTTTGTGACCCTGCGTTTTATTTTTTCATGTGTTCAGGACAGACTGACTGATGTGTGTCAGGGGTCTACTCTGGGATCAGTCAACTTTGGTAAATAGGAAAGAATCATGTAGTTAAAACATGTTTCACTGGGGGCAGTGCCTGGGTGGCTCAGTTGGTTAAGCATCCAACGCTTGGTTTCAGCTCAGGTCATGATCTCACAGTTCATTAATTTGAGACCCACATCGGGCTCTGATGCTGATGGTGAAGAGCCTGCTTGGTATTTTCTCTCTCCCTCTCTCTCTCTGCCCCTCCCCTCCTCATGTGTGCTCCCTCTCCCCACAAAATAAATAAATCTGTCCTTTCTCTCTCAAAATAAATAAATTAAAAAAAAATGTTTCACTAGGACCAGAGAAAGAGGAACTAAACAAAGGGCATCCACTATATAATTATCATTTGGGGTTATTTAACAGTCCTAAGGGACTCAGAGTCCTTCTAAATCACAAAAGGAAGACAATGGTATTTTCTGCTGACTTAATATTACTTCTGTTACACCATGTTCTATTTTTTTAATTGATAATATATGTAACAACATAGTCATTGACAGGAAGAAATTGTAGAGAAAGAAAGAGGAGGATGGGAGGAGGAAGGGAGAGAGAGAGGGAACATGAACAATTTAGTTAAGAGAAACTTGGTTTTTGTTTTAATGTGTGTATTTTCAGGACACAAAGAAACCATGAGTAACTCATGGATTTTACTCACAAACAATTATCTCTGCAGTGCTCACACTCAGAAATGTAGTCATACTGCTACCTAGTGAGTTCTTTGAAGGGAAAATTTACAGGAAGTCTTGGAATGCATTAGTCCAAAGTCATAGAACTTGAAAGCTGGAAAAAATCTTATGATTTAGGTCAATTCCTTCATTTCAAAAATAGAAAAACTGTTATTTGAAAAAGTTAGCTGGCTTAAGGCCATCCAATTTGCTGGTGGGGATGAAAGATGACATAGAATCTCGTCAAAGTAAGCTGAACATTTGATAAATATTTGTTTTGCCTTGTGCTGTATCTATTTAAAAACATTAATGATATTTCAAAAACGTAAATGCAGAGAGAATAGCCTACTGAACACTTTTGTGCCTATCACCCACCTTCAATAACACATGCTCATTATAATTCATAAATAGCCCTTTATTCATTCTTGAGTGAGTTTTGGTAGTTGGTATATTTCAAGGAATTTGTCCTTTTTTCCTCTTATTCTTTGACTAGATGGAAGATCCATAGTGATGTATCTCTCATTCCTGGTATTGGTAATGTGTGAATTCTCTCTCTCTCTCTCACTATATTGATCTCACTAGAGATTTATCTGTTTTTATTGATCTTTTCAAAGTATGAGTCCTCCAACTTTGTTCTTCTTTTTCAATATTGTTTGGCTATCCTGGGTCCCATGCATTTCCATCTAAATTTTAGGATAAGCATTTTTGTTTTATGCCAGCTGGGCCACTGATTTCTTTATGTTGATTTTGTATCCTGCAGCTTTACTAAATTTGTTTTTGGTAGAGCCTTTAGGATTTTGTATATGTGAGATCATATCATCTGCAAATAAAGACGGTTTTACTTCTAGCTTTCTGATCTGGATGTCTTATATTTCTTTTTCTTTCCTGATTGCTCTGGCTGGGACTTCTGTGTCAAACAGGAGTGGTGAGAGTGGACACCCTTGTTTTGTTTCTGATCTTAGAGGAAAACCTCTGCATCTTTCACCACTGAGTATGTTAGCTGTGAGCTTGTCATATGTGCTCTTTGTTATGCTGAGATATGTTCTTTCTGCACACAATTTGTTGAGAATTTTTTATCATGAGAGGGTGTTGTATTTTGTCAAATTCTTTTTCTGCATTCATTGAGTTTATCATATCGTTTTTATCTTTTCTTCTACTAATGTGGTGAATCACATTTATTGATTTATGTATGTTAAACATTCTT
This sequence comes from Acinonyx jubatus, assembly GCF_027475565.1. Lineage (NCBI taxonomy): Eukaryota > Metazoa > Chordata > Mammalia > Carnivora > Felidae > Acinonyx > Acinonyx jubatus. The sequence goes on from NC_069390.1 coordinate 107,463,529, forward strand.
GCATCCCAGTGCTAAATCATGCTTGATCATGGTGATGACCCTCTTAATGTGATGTTGAATTCAGTTTGCTGATATTTTGTTGCGAGTTTTTGCATCTGTGGTCATCAGAGACATTGGCCTGTCCTTTTCTTTTCCAGCCGTGTCCTTATCTGGCTTTGGTATTTGAGTAACAATGGCCTCAAAAAAGGCTTTGTGAGTATTCTCCCCTCTTAAAGCTTTTGGAAGAGTTGGAGAAGGATTGGTGCTAATTCTTTATTTTCTCTTAGATGCTTATTTGTTTATTTTGAGAGAGAAAGATAGAATGTGAGCCAGGAGGGGCAGAGAGAGAGGGAGACAGAGAACCCCCAACAGATTCTGTGCTTTCAGCACAGAGCTCGGCATGGGACCTCAACCCATGAACCATGAGATCATGACCTGAGCCAAGATCAAGAGTCTGACGCTTAATCGACTGAGCCACCCAGGTACCCAGTGGTAACTCTTTAAATGTTAGGAACCAAAGTTTTAAACAGTGGGAAGAAACTTAGGGTACTAATTAGAATCACTCTTATAATAGGGCCTATGCTCCTGACTGACCTTGGACCTTGCAGAGGCAGTGTGAGCAAGAGAGGTGGCCACAAGGTGAAAGGGGATAGGGGAGCCAAAGGGAGTGGGTGCAAAGGGATTTTGTGGGTGTCTGTTCACTAACCTGTCATATCTGTGTAACTGCCTGCTCCATATTATCACAATTTCTCCTTTTTTCTTAAATCTGATTCCTCCAGCCCTTTATTTTTACCACTGTGTCCAAGTACTTTCCAATTTTCTCTTCCATATGCACTTTCCACTGTCTTTGCCCCAGAATGCTGACCCATAGCAACAGGCTTCCTGTTCCTCAAACACCAAGCTGGACTTGGCTGATGGAGAATCGCAGGAGTTGGGGTGGTGGTGAAGTCAGGGTATTTGTTCCCCTGGTTCCCTCTCTTCAGGGTCACCCTGGGCTTGTTGCTTCCTCCTTGAATGTTGAAAGGCCATAGTGACTTCCCCGTGAAACTCTCCTCACAGTTCTGTTTCCAGGTTCTAGCTACGTCTCCATCCCTCACCATCATCATTCTGCGTGACTCCCCTGATACCTGCTCAAACCTTTGTACATGATCTGTTTTTTTAAACCCTCCTCAGATTCTTCCATGTGAGCGTGCCGACTGTTTCCTGCTGGGACCCTGGCTAATCACTTTGCTCACCATATTTCTATCTTCCTCATTCTATTAGCCATTCTTTATTTGAAGGAAACAGAGGTTGAATGCCTTTTCCTTACAACAGCGTATGTTTTAGTTAGGTTTTTTGTTGTTGTTGTTGGCTTGTTTTCAGGTTTCAAGGAGTTGAGACACACTCATGCTCCCTTAAATAATGAGTTTGTTATGAAGACATCAACAGAAATAAATAAAATAGTAATTTCTATCATGAAATTAGACTTTAAGAAAAGCTGATATTGCACAAAACTAGATCTCAAGGCAACTAGCAGGCAGTCCAGTTTCTTTTAAGTCAAAATCCTGACAGAGCATAAGGGAGTTCTATACATATTTTTCTAGGTTCTCTCTTGATCTTAACTCTCTTTTGTAGGTCCAGGGTTCATACTCATACCCTTTGGAACCAATACATTCAAGGCCATACGCTTAGTGGCTAGGTGTTCTGGATCTAGCATCTGACGTCCCTGGCTTGAGTTTTGACTTTACTAACTGGCTGTGTGCCTTGGGGCAAGCTGCTTCATATTTTCTTAGGCTGAGTTAGGCCACGTGTAAAATGGGAATAATGACCAATCTTTATTTGATTCTTGAGACAATTCAATCCGAAGAAAGATGGGCTGGGTAAAGAATAAGTGCGCACTGAATGTAAGGGCCTGCTACTATCATTCTCATTAGAAGCAAAATTGTTTTGCCAACAACTTACGGGAAAAATCACTGAACCTCTAGGTGAGCTATCAGCTCAAGGCAATAGATAAACCTCTGGTGCTTGCGTGTTGTGATCAAAGGAGTTGTGTGGATAAGGACTGTGTACAAAGTTGCTGAAATGGCATAACCAGGGTCAAGATCAACTCTTGTTAGGATGCCTTGGGAGACTTGTTACAGCATCAGCTGAACAGTGAGCACTGGTTAACCTTGTGTCTCAGTGCTAGCTGGGGCTCATTAACTCCTCCCTGGAGTTGGATTGGAATAGTCTTTCAGTTCTAGGGAGCAGATCTTCTCATTCATCTCTCATGGCAAGGATTCTAGGTTCTCTCCTTTAGTGTGATAGCAGCCTCTCACTTTGCTATATTCTGGGTGTCGTAGGTTAGCCCCTGGGCCTTCCATTCTGAATGTCTCATGATTGGACTCTCTCAGACAAATACGTGATCGCTACAGGTGGTTATGATCCTCTCTGCTGGGAAAAATTTTCTTGTTAACTTATCTCATGGGCCCAGGGATACCTGTGGACTGGCTGCCTTTGGGTCTGGGGTCCATTCTTTATTAAATCAGCTAATTCATAATTTGTGGTGTAATGTGACAGTAGCATGGTGACTTGTGTGAAAGTAGTTAAGAAGGAGCCCTTAGACAGGAGTCCCTGAGAAGGAGCTTTGCGCATAATAGTTCTTTCAGAGATTTGGCCCACCTAGTAAAGAATTAAATTCTACCACCCAGATGAATTTTATGTCATGTAAATTATACCCACATAAAGCTGTTTGATGGGAGTGGAGCAGAAAAGACAGATGATGCTGAGTGGAGTGTGTGCAATGACTGTTCAGGGCATCATCAACACCAAATATTTGTTGACATGTACTATGCGTCAAATACCATCCTAGCTGTTGAATATAAAATTTAAATAGATCTATTCCCTGCTTTTGTTGAAATAATACTTGGGTATTATACTAGGGTATTAATATTTCACTTCAAGGTAGAAGTACAGTGTAGATGGCACTGTGGTATAGATTTTGTTTCTCAGGGCATAGACAAAAAGCCCTATTTCTGTATCTTGTCTGTTAAGTACAAAAATATTTATGGAGTGACACAGAGTGCCTCATGGAAAATTATGTTTCTGATCAGGCAAACTTTTTATCTAAGCCATCACTTCAGATATTGAGTAGAATTATAATTTTGGTAACTCAATATCTAACTGACAATATGAAACTAACCGTACATATTTTTTCATTTCCTGGAGACATCAAAAAATAGTTCTTACCCTCATGACAATGGAAATAATTTTAAAGCTGCTATTGTCATAGGTATATAACATAATTATTTGCATGGTCTTGAAGCAATCTGTCTAGCCTACGATTCTCCATGTCTCCTTCCTACCTCCCCCCCCTCCCTTTCTCCCTCCTTCCCTCCCTACTTTCCTTTCCTCCCTCCTTCCTTCCCTTCCTTCAGATCTGAGTAGGAAATGGTTGGAGAATATACAAGAAATGGCTGTTTGGTTTTCCTAAAGGAGAATTTCCAGCTCCCACTGTCAAGCAAAGATAGTCATTATCCCTTTTTCCTTATACAGGTGTACATAATTGATACTTTACCATATTTACACATTGCTTAACAATGATTCACTTATCTGCTCAGCAAACATGTTTTTAGTACTTTCTTTGTGTCAGGCTGTGGTCTTGCTACTGGATATAAAAATGCAAACTATTGTCTTTTATAAAAAGAAATGACTGGGGCGCCTGGGTGGCTCAGTCGTGAAGCCTCTGACTTTGTCTGAGGTCATAATCTCGTGGTTCAAGAGTTTGAGCCCTGAGTCGGGCTCTGTGCTGGCAGCTCAGATCCTGGAGCCTGCTTCGGATTCTGTGTGTCCCTCTCTCTCTGCCCCTCCCTCTTTCGTGTTCTGTCTCTCTCAAAACAAAAACAAAAACAAAAACAAAAACAAAAACAAAAACAAAAACAAAAAGACATGACTGTCCATTGAGTGGCAGACAGCATCCTGAAAGTGGTCTTCCCTTTAAATGTTCTCAATACCTATGTGTCACAGTGTTTCAAGACAGGGAAATAAAAATTTAATTCACAAAAATCAGTCACTCTTTCACAAAGAGTATTCACTGTCCTAGGAAACTTATCACCCTGCTTGAGTTTATGACATACCAGACTCAGCTGGTTCCTCACTATGGTACTTTAGATCCAGAAACTCAGGGACAAAAAGTATCAGAGTTAAATTTTGGTAGGTTATGTCAAATTGTCCCCCAATACTATTATAATAATTTGTATTCTTCCTTACAGTGCACACTTCTCATAAACTTGCCAATCCTGGATATTATCAGTTTTGTGTGACATTTTAAGCTAAGCTCACTGTGCACAACAGATGTAGGCTGTGAGCTGTGACTGAAATGAAATCCCAGTTGGGGAGGGCCACCGCCCTGTCTAGTCAGCTTCCCCTCTCTCTGCCCTGGGGGTCCTCAGTGGCATCTCTCAGGAATTGCAGAACTCCATTAAACATGGTTTGAAAATCATGGTTTATGAGTTTGCCTTCATTGCTCTATTTGGTTGGTATTTGGCTTTCAAATTAACAGTGTGTTTCTTTTGTTGGTAATCTTTGAGTTGTAGTAGTATTTAAATATTATTTCTAGTTCTCTAGACACAAAATAGTCATTGTGGGCCTGTTCATTGTTTGAAAAAACTACTAACCAAGATTTCAGTAGGATGCCAATATAAAGAGCTTTATTATCATCAGTGTTCAAGTGGTACCCTCATTACAAGATAAGCTGTGTATGTCACATTAACTCCTTCAGGTCACAAGAGAAATGTTTAGCAAACTCCAAGAGTAGCAGCTCTAAATTTAATGCATTAGTGTATTCCATTGTGGCCTGAAAGACTTTCCAAAGGATTGAACTAAAGTCTTTGTAAGTATTCAGGCTTAGGTTGGAAGGCTTATGATACCAGGACAGTCCATGGAATGTATAGGGTTTTAACTGCACTGCATTCGTTTGGTGAAGGGTGAGATTTGGAAAGATATGCTGGTGAGAGTGATTCTTTTGGATCATGTTCCCCACTTCGTTTTTCTGTGAAGGCATGCTCTGAAACTGCATTAAGCATGCATTGGCTATAAACATGGTCTGAAGTGGGGTGCCTGGGTGGCTCAGTCGGTTGAGCATCCGACTTCGGCTCAGGTCATGATCTCACGTTCCGTGAGTTCGAGCCCCGCGTCGGGCTCTGTGCTGACAGCTCAAGCCTGGAGCCAGTTTCAGATTCTGTGTCTCCCTCTCTCCGATCCTCCCCTGTTCATGCTCTGTCTCTCCCTGTCTCAAAAATAAATAAAACGTTTAAAAAAATTTTTAAACATGGTCTGAAGCACCAGGATGTATTTACTGGATGGGCACTCTCCTAAAAGGGGGTGGGTTTCCAGTTCTTCCATACGTGGAAGAAAAATAGAGGAGAGAGCCATGTTGTCCTGCCAATTCAGGAACTCAACAAAGTGGCTCCCGTCACAGAGGAGTCAGCTAGACTTGTTTTCAGCAATTGTGTCAGTGACTACGTGGGAGGTAGCCCCCCAGTGACCCCTGCTGCTGGGCCTTTACACCACTGTGTCATTTCCGCTCAGGGACTGTGGGCTGGACTGAGGGACTTAGTTCTAATGAACAGAGTATGGCAGATTGTGAGCTGTCTTCTGTGAGATGAGGTTGTAAAAAGACTGCACTTCTACCTTGGGTACTCTCTCTCTTTTTCTCCCTCTTAGATTGCTTGTCCTGGGGAATGGCCCTCGTGGTGAAAGACAGCCTTCTCAATAATTAGGCGAATGGGATTGGAAGTGGACTCCCTCAGTCATTTTCCCATCAAGTGTTCAGATCAGATCACAGCCTCAGTTTACTGTTTGAGAGGCCCTGAGACAGAGGGCCCCCAGCTAAGCTCTTCCTGGATTTCCCAACCCAAACAAATTGCTTTGTTGTTGCTATTTTAAGCTTTCATATTTTTGTGTTCACTTTTACATGGCAATAAACAAATGGATTGTTTAAAAAATACAAATTCATTGTACAACATCTTGAACAGCGTAAAAGTAAAGAAAGGTCTGTGCTAAGTGGTCCTCTGTTAGTAAAACTTCAGGTACCTTGTCTTTGATGATAACTCATCGAACAGAGAGGCAATTCACTTGGTCAATGGCATTGTTAGCCCACATTTCAGTACAGCCACCATGACTGCTGATTTTACACATGTTTAACTGACATTGTCCTAAGTCATATTTAAGACCAGGGTCCCAGGAGGTCACCTAGAGATTTACAACTTCCTCTGGTTTAGAGTTTAGACGCTGGTAGCACTGTACTAGGGATGTCCTACACACTAGACTATTTCACCTTCACAGGAACAGTGTGAAAGAAGTATCCTCACCATTATTTTAAAGATGAGGCAAATTCAGAGATGTTAATAGGCCGATCAAGGAATCATAGGTAGAAAACACTGCAGAGAGATTTGGGATTCGGGGCCGCCTGGTTCCAAAGCCAGAGCCCTTTCCACTTTCTTATTCCTCCTTCACATGCCGGTTTAAAGCCTAAGGTGAGAAGGACAAACATGGAAAAGTTTATTACAGATGTGGAGGACCCTGAAGAGGTGTGCAGATTTGAGCTGACGTGTGGTGCTAGAACCCAAGAGGCCTGTGGGAGGGAAGCATGCACTTCAAGAGAGACAGGATGGAGCACTGGGAATTCATGGGTCGTGTTAAGAAAGGAAGTCAACCGAATCCATTGCTCATATGCTCTGACACAGCTCGGCTAAGATAAAATGAACTGCCACCTGTTCTCAGGTGGCCTCTTACTATTCCGAATTTATTGTCCCCAAGGAGGGGCCCTGTGAAGCAGAAAGTTGTCACAAATCTAAAAATACAGCATTTTTATGGAAAACCATTCATTTACACTAAATGCACTTACGTACAGGGTGTAGCCCATTCTAGTTTGTTGCATTTTGTTAGCCAAAATTATCAGTGACAGTTCTCGTAATTATTTTCCTTTTTTTTCCCCCAAGCAGTTACAATCTTTATGAAATTGGATTTAAATAATTACATCCTTCTGGGATTTCTTTTTTAAAATGCGTTGTGTGTAAGGCTAAATTTGGGATGCTTCATTTAACATTGCTGAAGGAAAGAACAGATACTAAAATATTTTGAGCTGGAGCTTTACATAGACAAAGAGAAACTTCAAATACTGATTGCTAATGACATTTGTATTTTGCACACCAAAACACAGGAGCAGTTGCAAATATATTTGACAAGTTTCAAACTGTGGCAGTAACTCCCTTGTAGAATTTTTAAAATTTGAAGCTGATTTTGGGGGGGGTGGGTGGGTAGTAAGAGTCCCAGCAGGTGAATCCCAGTCTGACAGTCTCGATGGCAGTTGGATGTGTCTGATTTGATATCATGGATATTTCATGATCTTAAAAACAGCCTTCAGCTTCCATCTTGTGCTGTCACTAAGAGGTGCCCGCAGATGCTCACACTATCATTCCATCCAGACCCTTCCCCTACCTCTGCCCATGGCATCACTGTAGATAGCCTGTCTTTGACTTTCACCCCAGTCTCAGGATATGACTCCTATCTCCCCAGGAGGAGGGAGGGCTCCTTTTTACATGTAGTACTTTGTATTAAAAAAACCCCAAAACTATAATTGCTTATTTCTTAGGGTCACGTTAAAATGTAAAAATGTGGCTCTGTCACATTGGCTTGCGAGAACATCGTGTATCTGCAGCTGCTAAGAAAAGGCTCTCATGTGTCAGTACAGGGTGCACAGGCAGCACCGAGAAAGCCAAATGGTTTCCCAGGGAGAGTGAGTCATTGATTGTCACCTCTCCCCCCACCTTCCCTCACTCCCTCCTCCATACCCCACATCACTGCGTGAGGTTGGTGTGGGAGTCGTGCTGGTCCCTTGTGGAGGCGTGGGGTGAAAACAGAGAGAGTCTGGAAGGGGCTAACATTTGTTGAATATGGAATGTATGCAGGTGCACATGCTAGTTGCTATTTGAGTCCCGCTTAATCCTTGCAAGACCCCACCTGTTCCATTGGCATTGACCTCATTTGGAAAGATTAAAAATGGAGGGAGAAAGACTAAATAATTTTGTGATTATTGTGTGAGCCTGGTTTAAACTTGGGTTCATCCAACTCATGCTTATCGTCTCAGAATTTGTGAAGGGATATGGCTGTCCCCTGGAAATGTTTGGGCATCCTTGATTTCCAGGAATCATGCTCTTACAGGCTACCTTTTTCTTTTTTAAAGTTTTTATTTATTTATTTTGAAAGAGAGAGAAATCATGAGCAGGGGAGGGGCAGAGAAAGAGGAAGCAGAGAGGATCCCAAGCAGGCTGCCCACCATCAGCATGGAGCCGGACGTGGAGCTCAAACCCACAAATCATGAGATCATTACCTGAGGTGAGGTCAGACGCTTAACCAACTGAGCCACCCTTGTAGCCACCCAAAGGCTCCCCTTGTAGGCTACCTTATATTCTGTGTGTGTGTGTGTGTGTGTGTGTGTGTGTGTGTATGTGTGTGTGTGTGTGTGTGTGTGTGTTTGGATGCACATGCATGTGTAATAGGTTTGATAAATAGAGCTCCGGTGTATTGTAGGAGGCTGAGTTCTTTAATATGATCATGTCAGATATGTACTGATTTGTAATCTATTCTGGTTGAACAGTAGAAAATAAAATCGATGCTCATTAACTTAGTTATCACAACTTAAAGGGTAATTGGCACTGTATTTAACTGTGGTTTCTGATTCCTGACTTGAGAAAGTCCTGCTCTAAGTCAGGAATGTTTCCTTGAGGACTGTTTGCATGGTATTATTTTTCAGTCAAGTGCAGTAAAGGGGTAGTGATTAGAATGGAGGAGAATTATAGTTTGAGGTAGATCATATAGATTAGTTAGCTGAACTAAATTTGAAGGCCAACCCCAAAGGAAAACTAGAACTCTTGTCACTGTTGCTCATGTACAGCAAGAACGCGAAACAACAGCCCGAAGGGAGGAGAGGAGGAGATCAGGAAACAACTTCTGAAAACAAATTCTAATAGTTGCTTATTTTGAGTAGTCTCTTCTTTTCTGACAGATCTTTAAGCTTTTCAGTATTAATAGTTATTCATGCAGTTTTCAAAATGTGTCCTTAATAGGGTAAACATATTTCTAAGTTTTTTAGGATTCTCCTGGTTATACTTGTGAGTGTGGAAAAATTTTTAGGCTCCCCCCTTCTTTCTCACAAGCGTCCCTGCTTGAGTGATCAGTTCCATGGTTACTCTGCGGAACACCCACCATATGGTAGGATCTGGAGAGAGACACAGAAGCAAACAAAACAAACATGGTTCGCTGTTTTCAAGGAGCTAATGTTCTAGTGGAAGGGCCATCCCACCCCTCAAAAAAAAAAAAAAAGAGTCACAGAAAAGGTAAGCAAAAATGTACAGAGTAATGTGAAGGAATCAAACCAGGACCTGAGATAATAATTGCAAATGAGAGACCATCCTTAGAGAAACTAGAAAAAGAACTTCTGAAGAGGTATCATTTAGGCCAGGACCTAAGAGATGAGGAGTTAGCCATACAAAGTCAGGGGTAGAATATCTCTGGCAGATGCAAAGGCCCTGAGGCTTTGTACTATGGCATATTTGAGAAATTGAAAGAATTCAGTGAGGATGTTGTTTAATATCAGAGAAGAGTAGTAGACAAGGCTCAGATCATGAGCCTCACTAACTGTGATATCATGACCTGAGCTGAAGTTGGACGCTTAACTGACTGAGCTACCCAGGTGCCCCAAAAGTTTTGTTTTTATACATTTAAATATATAGGCATATATGTTTCTCTCTCTTACTCTGATGCTCTTGTCCTTTCCTCAAGGATAGTCGCTATTAAAATGTCTTGTGTTTCCTTCAAAATTTTATTCAAATACCTGAATATTTGTATGTATGAAAAACAAAGGGATCATGTTTACATGATGTTCTGTACTTATCTTTTCACTGAATAATATATCGACACCTCGAAAACCTCATTCTTATAAAAAGCTACATAATATTCTGGCTTATGAATTCATGATCTTTTTTTTTCACCAATTACCTATTGATAGATATTTTTGTAGCTTTCCTTTCATTTTTGTTTTGTCATAGCAAACAATACTTCCTGCAGAATCTTTGATCATAAATCTTGGAGCTCTTTTGCAAGCTTAATTATTAAGTAACATTACTATGTGCTTTTCAACTTTTGAAAGATAGTGCTGAATTGTCCTTCCAGAATGATTTCACCAATTTAAAACAGCTCCCTTCAAATATATGAGTGTGCCTGTTTTCCTACACCTTCCTGAACACTGGATAATATTAAGTTTTTAAGCAATTTTTTTCATGTTTATCTATTTATTTTGAGACACGGAGAGAGTGCAAGCAGGGAGGGGCAGAGAGAGAGGAAGAGAGAGAATCCAAAGTAGGCTCCACACTGTCAGTGCAGAGCTTGACACAGGGCTTAAACTACAAACCGTGAGATCATGACCTGAGCTGAAATCAAGAGTCCAATGCTCAACCGACTGAGCCACCCAGCACCCCTATCATTAAATATTTTTATTTTAAGTTTTGCCTACTTGGTAAGTAGGAAATGGTATCTCCATGTCTTTTGAAATGACATTTTTTAAATCATGAATAGAATTGAGTTTTTCTTATGTCTATAAGTTTTTCATGTTTGTGTCTTTTCATACATTTTAATCACCTTTCTCCTGGGTCCTTCTTTTCATTATGGATTTATTTGAGTTCCTTGTGAAATAATTAATTTGTAATTGAGGAAAGGATGCCTGGTGATACTGTAACAAATATATTTTCCTAGCTTGATATTTTGCGATCCAGAGTTTTGATTTTTAAGCAGTCAAATTTGTCAAGTTGTTCTTTATGGTGCCTAGATTTAAACCATGTTTAAAAGAATTTTTCCACTTCCAGATCATAAATACATTACAGATAAATTCAACTGTATTTTCATCTGCAACTATCATTTTGAATAGTTTCAAGCAAGCTGGTGATATATTTTGATTTGTATTTTAGTTTTAATATTTAATTAATTAATTAATTTTTAAAGTTTATTTACTTTGAGAGAGAGAGAGAGAGAGAGAGAGAGAGGGAGAGAGAGAGAGAATCCCAAGCACTGACAGTGCAGAGCCTGATATGGGGCTTGAACTCATGAACTGTGAGATCATGACCTGAGCTGAAATCAAGAGTTGGACACTCAACCAACTGGCCCACCCAGGCGCCCCTTGCTTTGTATCTTAAAAGCTCATTTTTGGTGCTGTGTGGTGTGTGGACTGGAGGAGAGCAGGGGTGGGTATGGAGAGATGAGCTGGGTGGCCGATGGGTGGAAGGAGATTGTGAAGGCTGGCTTAATGGGGTAGTGGGAGAGCTCTAGGGAAGAGGAACAGCAAGATAATTTTGGAGATCATGTTGATAGGACTTAATTATGTACTGGATATGTGCGCTGCTGGATAAGGAAGAATCTGGACCAGCTTCTAGGGTTTTTGACTTCTGAAGTTGCGTGGATGTCATATTACTCACTGAAATGACGATGGTTGGTGTTGGCATAAGGGGTGTTTTGGGAGACAAAAGTCTCATTCTAGTTTCGGCATGTAAAGTTTGACATCTCTGAGCGACGTCCGGCTAGCTGTAGCTTTTCACTGTTAGGTGGGTAACTGAACCATTGGGAGCTGAGAGGTAAGGTGTTTTTCACATGGTGTTTCAGTCACTGAGATTCAGCAGGGATGAATCAGAGAAGCTCTGACTCAGGTCAGGATAAAGGACAAAGAGCCAACAAAGGAGTCTGGGAAGGGATGGCTGGAAAGAAAGGGGAAAATCCTGGAAGGAATGATATTGCTGAAGCCGAGAGAGGGGTTCTATGAGGTAGGGAGAAGTCAAGTCTACAAACTGCTAGTGAGAGCGGGCACACGAGGACTGGATTTGGCCCACGGGCATCACTGGCCATCTTCAGGGAAACTCCCAGCAGGATTTGGGGCAGAAGCTTGATTGGATGGATTAAATTGGATGGTGAGTATATACTGATTGTATGTCCATCGTCCAGCCTTCCCCGTGTCATCACAGCACTCCTTGCTCTTCATGTATAGGAATAACCTTCTGATGAGGACCATCCATGTCACGTCTTTATTAGGGCCCTGGTTCCCTGTTGTGTTCTTATTCTTGTTCTCAGATTATCGTAACTACCTGTGCATCTCCTATTACACACTTGCTTCTCCTGCCTCTTCAACTCCTCAATTCCTTCCACTGCACCCTCTGGAAATCACAATGTGTTGTTTCCAGAAGTCTCTGTATCTTAGTCATTTCTCTGAACACCCCTTTTTGCTTGCTGCTCTCACTGACATCTGGCCTCTCCAAGGGTCCTGCTTTCCCTACAGCGATCCCCAGTGGTAGTTGCTTTTGCTCTCATTGCCTTAACAACCTGGAGATGGGAAGGAGCCCTGTTTGCCCTCCACTTTTGTTTGCAGACCATGCTCACTCTTCCCCTTCTACAGAAGTCCATCTTGGAGTCTCACAACATTGGATTATTTTACCCACCACCACTCATGGTTCCTTTGCTCTTCCTTCTCCTGAAGCATTTCCCTTACATTTCCCATCATTTTAGCTCCTGCCTAACTGGAACTGTCTCATATGGCTTATCATAATTCTTGTTTTTTCTTCAGTATTTTTTAAATACTCATTCCCTGCACACTCATTCCTTGAAGTTATCTTCTCCAAGGCTCTGGCCTCTGTACTGAGCAGCTTGTTTTTCAAGTGCATGACCTGGAGCTTGTGAACAGTGGTAGCTGCAACCCCTCCCTCATTTTTCTTTCTGCTTCACTGCTGTTAGTACTCCAAGTCCAGCAATTGGTTAGTCCCACTAAGATCACCAATCTATTGCTTGATTTTTACCTCCTTTTCAAGTGAACCCCCCCACCTTTGTTTTTTTGTTTTGTTTTGTTTTTTTGAGAGAGAGAGAGAGAGAGAGAGAGAATCATAAGAAGACTCCATGCTCAGTGTGGAGCCTGAGATGGGGCTCAATCTCATGATCCTAGGATTATGACCTGAGCCAAAATCAAGAGTCAGATGCTCAACCAGCCCAGCCACCCGCATGCCCTGATCTTCACCCCCTTGAGGTCCTCTTTCCCCCCTCTTTGCTCAGCTTACGCTTTATGGTCAGTTGTTATAATTACTCCCTTGTGTGCTCGTTGACTCTCAACACTCTTGTTAAACTCATATCCACCAACCCCAAGCATTCCCTTAGTGCTGCTCCACACTCTTTCCCCTCTATACTGCCACCTTCATACTCTTTAGACAATTATTTCAGACCTTTTCTCTACTTAAACATCCAACGTCATCTTCTCCAAACTACCCTAAGCTTGTGAAATTTCCCACTTCCCTGAAAAATGAAAGCACTCAGACAGGATCTTACCCTAACTACCATTCCCACATTTATCCCCCTCCCTAAACCTGCATCCACGTTTTCTGTTCTCTGCCTTGTTACCATCCATGACCTAGTCATAGCCTTATTGAAAATCAGTCTTGCCATTTGATGACTACTGTCCTCCCCTCTCACCTACTCAGAGATACTACTCCAGCAACTCCCCTTCTTTCCTACTTGATGAACTGTCTCCTGCACCAGAACATTCTCATCAGCATGCAAACATATTGCTATTTCTTCTTTCATAAAAGAACTGGAAAGGAAACAGAACAGAACACCTCTCCAGACTTACTTATTTACAACTCCTTCCTAGGAACTCCTCACGATATTTGTTTGCACTCACAATTTCTGCTATTTGTTTGTTTCTTTTTAATGTTTGTTTGTTGGTTTTTATTTATTTATTTATTTATTTATTTATTTATTTATTTATTTATTTATTTATTGTTGAATTGGTTTCCATACAACGCCCAGTGTTCATCCCAACAGGTGCCCTCCTCAATACCCATCACCCACTTTCCCCTCCCCCCCACTCCCCATCAACCCTCAGTTTATTCTCAGTTTTTAAGAATCTCTTATGATTTGGCTTCCCCCCTTTCTAAGTTTTTTTCCCTCTCCCCCATGGTCTTCTGTTAAGTTTCTCAGGATCCACATAAGAGTGAAAACATATGGTATCTGTCTTTGTATGATTTATTTCACTTAGCATAACACTCTCCAGTTCCATCCACACTGCTGCAAATGGCCATATTTCATTCTTTCTCATTGTCAAGTAGTATTCCATTGTATATATAAACCACATCTTCTTTATCCATTCATCAGTTGATGGACATTTAGGCTCTTTCCATAATTTGGCTATTGTTGAAAGTGCTCCTATAAACATTGGGGTACAAGTGCCCCTATGCATCAGTGCTCCTGTATCCCTTGGGTAAATGCCTAGCAGTGCTATTGCTGGGTCATAGGGTAGGTCTATTTTTAATTTTCTGAGGAACCTCCACATTGTTTTCCAGAGTGGCTGCACCAATTTGCATTCCCACCAACAGTGCAAGAGGGTTCCCGTTTCTCCACATCCTCTCCAGCATCTATAGTCTCCTGATTTGTTCATTTTAACCACTCTGACTGGCATGAGGTGGTATCTCTTAGTGTGGTTTTGATTTGTATTTCCCTGATGAGGAGTGACGTTGGCCATCTGGATGTCTTTGTTAGAGAAGTGTGTATTCATGTCCTCTGCCCATTTCTTCACTGGATTATTTGTTTTTTGGGTGTGGAGTTTGGTGAACTCTTTATAGATTTTGGGTACTAGCCCTTTGTCTGATATGTCATTTGCAAATATATTTTCCCATTCCGTTGGCTGCCTTTTAGTTTTGTTCATTGTTTCCTTTGCAGTACAGAAGCTTTTTATCTTCATGAGATCCCAATAGTTCATTGTTGCTTTTAATTCCCTTGCCTGTGGAGATGTGTCAAGTAAGAGATTGCTGCGGCTGAGGTCAGAGAGGTTTTTTCCCTGCTTTCTCCTCTAGGGTTTTGATGGTTTCCTGTCTCACATTCAGGTCCTTCATCCATTTTGAGTTTATTCTGGTGAATGGTGTAAGAAAGTGGTCTAGTTTCATTCTTCTGTCTGTTGCTGTCCAGTTCTCCCAGCACCATTTGTTAAAGAGACTGTTCTTTTTCCATTGGATATTCTTTCTTGCTTTGTCAAAGATTAGTTCGCCATACTTTTGTAAGTCCAATTCTGGAGACTCTATTCTATTCCATTGGTCTATGTGTCTATTTTTGTGCCACTACTATGCTGTCTTGATGATTACAGCTTTGTAGTAGAGGCTAAAGTCTGGGATTATGATGCTTCTTGCTTTGGTCTTCTTCAATAGTACTTTGGCTATTCGGGGTCTTTTGTGGTTCCATATAAATTTTAGGATTGCTTGTTCTATCTTCGAGAAGAATGCTGGTGCGATTTTGATTGGAATTGCATTGAATGTGTAGATAGCTTTGGGTAGTACTGACTTTTGAAGGAGAGAGAGACAGAGTGTGAGCAGGGGAGGGGCAGAGGGAAGGAAGACAGAATCCAAAGCAGGCTCCAGGCTCTGAGCTGTCAGCACAGAGCCCAACGTGGGGCTCAAACCCATGAACCGTGAGATCATGACCTGAGTTGAAGTCAGATGCTTAACCAACAGAACCACTCAGGCACCCAAATTTCCACTGTTTCCAGTTATTCTCTTTGTCTCTTAAGCCAATTGCAATTATTCTTTCACCTTCACTACTTTGCTTCAGTTACTCTTGTCAGTGTCACCAACAACCTTCATGTTGATGATTTCAGTGGCCCATTCTCAGTCCCCATTTTAGCTGAATTTTTATCAGCACTTGGAATTGTTCACTCTGTTCTGTGTGCAAAGCACACACCTTGTTTGGCCTCTAGCACAATGCACTGTCCTGGTTTTCTTTCTACCTTGAAAGTCACTCCTTTTTTTTTTTTTTTTTAATGTTTGTTTGTTTTTGAGAGAGAGACAGAATGCAAGCAGAGGAGGGGCAGAGAGAGAGGGAGCCACAGAATCCTTAGCAGACTCCAGTCTCTGAGCTGTCAGCACAGAGCCGGACCCAGGGCTTGAGCTCACGAACCTTGAGATCATGACCTGAGCCGAAGCTGGATGTTTAACCTACTGAGCCACCCAGGCACCCCTCAAGTCACTCCTTTATAGTGTTTGTGGAATTGTCCTTTACTTCTTCACCTCTTAATATTGGACTCTGTTGTGGCTCATGTCCTCTTTATTTTCCTGCATGCAATGACTCCTTTGGTGACCACTTCATGACAGTGATTTACAACTGCGTACCTCCAGCCTAGGCTCCTCCCAAACTCCAGACGAATGTATCCAACTACCTTAGAGACCTCCAATTCAGTGTGACCCTAAACCAAGCTGTCCTCCCGAAACTGCTCCACCTTAAACATTTCCCTTTTCAACTGGTGGCCACAATATTTTTTCATGCAGCTACTCAAGCCAGATGGAGTTATTCGTGATTCTTTTCTTCCTCTTAACCCCCATATCCAATCTCTCAGATAATCTTTTTGATTCTATCTTCAAAATACATTTGAGATTAGACTGTATCTCCCTATCCCTAGTGCTTTTACCTTTGTGTTTCTGCAGATTATTGAAATATCCTCCTTACAGATCTGTTTCCATTCATCCCAATCCCCTCCCCCAGTCCATCCTTAAAACAGAACCCAAAGTAATCCTTCCCAACATTAGTCAGATTGTCACTCCTCTGTGCAAAAGCATACATTGAGCCGTTCTGTCCCTATTTTACCCAGATATAATTCATAATGTCTTCCAAGACCCTACATGATCTGTACACCCAACTACCCCTCTACCTTTTTGTTGCCCTTTCCTTACTGCATGGCACTGAGCTCACACTAACTGAAATGGTTTCTTTGATGTTCCTTGAACTTCCAGACATGGCTAAATCTCTCACCTCCTTCACTTTTTTGTTTGAATGTCAATAAAGCCTACCCCAACCACTCTATTAAAATGAAAACCCCCTCATCTTACTATCCCTCTTATCCTACTCTATATTTTCTCCCCCCATTACACTCAAGACTCTAACATGCCATGGATAGTTAGTTTTCTCTTTATTTTAACTATTGTTTATTTTCTCTTCCCATTAGAATATAAGCTCCAAAAAGATTTTAGATCTTTACTGGATCTCAAGCACATAAATGGTGCCTAGAGCATTGTCAATACTCAGTAAATATTTTTGAATGATTGAATAACATGTTTGGGTGAACAAATAAATAGTTCCAAAGTTACTAGTCACTTGGCAGGGTGAGTGTCCCATCCTTTCAGGCAGGTGCTCTGTAGGCTGACCTCTTTCTTATTCAGCCAGTTTCACTTTCTTTCAAAGCCTGTATGAGACAGAGTAGATGTTGCATGTACAGAGGCAAAGGAAATTGACTCAGACACTTATTACCTTTTAAGACATGACCAAATGGGCCTACTTATCATTCATAAAATCTCTAAAATCTATTAGGCTCTCTAGGGTCTGTTTACTGAAATCAATACGACAAACCACATTATTAAAGAATTATGATGGCAAAATTGAGTGCTTGAGTGCTTTTGGTATACAGCCAAAGATATAGGCAAGCGAAGCCAAAAGAATACTCACTGTCTGCCTTTAATCTTTATGATTGGTTAAGTGTGATTAGGGAATGTGAGTTCTTCCTAAAATATTTTGTTAACTAGGAAGGGAGAAAAATGCATGGTGTCCAACACTGTGAGTCTGTGATTGAACTGCCCCAAATGGCTCTGGAAGGTTATGTAGACTAGATGATACTCTTTTCTACTTACCTTTCAAGAGGTAATGATGATGATAGTGACAAGGAAAGTGACAACTATATTAATAGCTATTAAGGAATAATTCAGTTCTTCTTTTTAGTTAGGTATCTAGATACAATGGAATATTTAACTACTTATCACTGCCAAGAAAGACTGTTTTCTTTCCACACTGTCCTTGTAGATTAGACAGTGATTTGTTATTATAAAAACAAATTTGGCCACATTTTAGAAATGGACAACTTTTCCAAATTAATTCCTAAGATTCTAATCCCTCTTCTTCGAACAACGTGGGTGGGTGTGTATTTCTGTGTGTGATGGAGGATGTGGCATATGGGTGGGTGGTATCCGTTGATTGTCGAATACACTTGCTATCATCCTTTTTCCAAAATACCTGATGATCCACTAATTAATATTTATGAATTCATATGCTCCTCTGTGGGTAAATTTTTGGTAGTTTTTCACAGTATACTTGCCCTTACTGAGATATTCACCTAGCTGGAGGGCTGAAAGGCTGTGTGTGTGTGTGTGTGTGTGTGTGTGTGTGTGTGTGTGTGTGTTCATGTGTGTGTGCAGGTGTGTGGGGGAAAAGATGTTGAAGCTCATGTTTGGGACTTAGAACATCTCAGGGAGAAGAAATCTGGATGAAGCCCTATAAATAGGTCTTTAAAATCACCCTAAGATTAGCTGGTGGTATTGGGAGGGGGTGCCAGTGATGGAAGGTTCTAGAGTTTTGGATGTGGGAAAGGAAGAAAGAAAAGATGTTTAATAAATATGTGTTGAATAGTTTGTGTATCAATAAAAGAATGAGTGATTGGATGTTCTCTGAGTCCAGAAGGTGATAATAAAAATTATCTGACACATTTCACAGGCTGTTTGTGGGTGTTTCAGAGATCACTGGTGATCAAAGAGTCTCTTTTGGGGAGTGAACAGAGCATTTTCAAAAAAGTAGTTTTGCCTCTTTTCTTCACCCTCAAGTCTAACAGAAACCATTTTGCTTGTTCTTATGGCTTTTCCCTGAAGAGAATTTCTCTTTGATAAAATTTTCAAACTTTTCCTTCTTCCTGACTTGTGAATCAGAAAGATCAGATGGCCAAGACCTAATCATTTTAAGTTGACCTTCCTTGCAGGCAGTAGAGAGGAAAGAAGATGACTTTAAAGCACCCCCCTCTCTAGGTTTTAACAAGTTGTTCCTTGTCTTTACCAAAGGTGACTTGGTGCTTTGAGGCTCCTTATAGAACCAATTTAGTGTTTTTTCCTTTCTTGATGTGGAAATTTTAAAACGTTGCTTCTAGTTAATATTTATGTTGGTATTGTGGGTTTTCTCTTTCTCTCTTGTTCTCTCACGTATGTGTGCTGTCTCTCAAATTGAGAACCAAATATACTTGCTACCATCCCTTTTCTAAAATACCTCATAATCCACTAATTAATATTTAAGAATTCACATATGTATGTATGTGTAAATATAGATATAGATTAGATATAGATATAGATATGGATACATTTTTTTAACCTCTGCTGTTCCACTGGGATAGGGAATGGGGATAAATTCTTAAGGTTTGTTCCTGAAGAAAGCAAAGACCAGGGCTTACTCAGTTTGTTGCTTTGAACAACTTCCAAAGCTGAGGTTTATCTTAGAATATTCATGAGCTTGTGTCTGGTTATGACACTTCATTTGAAATATTTTGAGGGTCTTGCTATGGGTAAAATGAAATGGAAGCCTGGAACTTGAATAGAACTCCATCAAATCCTGACAAATCTACCATGGTTCTTTTTCAGGGCTCTTGATGCATCCAGAACCTTACTGACCCCAGAACTGTGGCATTCTATTTCCATCTTAGTTACCAATACCACCGCTTCTTCAATAAGGCAGATTTCAGTTTACATTTGAGGACGTTTCAATCTGTGTTACAAAGCATCTTGACGGAAGGGTGTATTAGTCAGGGTTTTCCAGAGAAACAGAACCAGTAGAGTGTGCGTATATATTTTTACATATATAAAGAAATTTGTTTTAAAGAAGTAGCTCATGTAATTATGGAGGCTGACAAATTGCAAGATGCACATTTGGCAAGCTGGAGACTCAGGACAGCTGACGGTATAATTCCGGTCTGAAAGTGGGCAGGTTTGAGACACAGGAGGAGAAGATGTTACATTTCAAGTCTCAAGGCAGGAAAAAAAAAAGTGTCTAAGTTTGAAGTCAGTCAGACAAGAGGAATTGCCCTTTCTTTTCAGGAGAGGGTCAGCTTTTTGTTCTATTCAGGCCTTCACCTGATTGGATGAGGCCCACCTACATTAGGAAAGGCAATCTCCATACTCAGTTCACCAAATTACATGTTAAACTCATCCAAAAACGTCATTAGAGAAACATTCAGAATAATGTTTGACCAAATATCTGGGCGTTCAGCAGCCCCAATTTGGCACCCATACACCTGTCCTTAAACCATACTTAATCTCCAGGCACAGATGATAGCAAGGTCATAATTCTGCCTAACACAATACAACCATCCTGCATATGGATGAAATGTTATGGACTGAATCCACATGTTAAATCCCCATCCCCAGCATGGCTATATTTGAGAGTAGGGCTTCCAATGAAATAATTAAGGTGAAACGAAGTCCTAAGGGTGGTGCCTTGATCTGATAGGATTAGTGTCCTTAGTAGAAGAGGCACTAGATCGCTCTCTTGAGCTCTGTCTCTCTGAATGCACACACCAAGGAAAGGCTGTGTGAGCAGATAGCAAGAAGCCGGCCATCCACAGGCTAGGAAATGGCCCTCACTAGAAACCAAATGGGTGAGAACCTGGATCTTGGACTGTCAGCCTCTGGAGCTGTAACAAGTTCAATTTCTGTTTGTTTAGGCTACCCGGTCTTTGGTATTTTGTCATGGCAGCCTGAGCACAGTAAGGCACAGGAACACTTGTGGACAGAGTAAATCTGTTCTTCAGGCTTCTTGGTATCAGGCACTTTTTGTTTTAAGACAACATTCACTGCTGGATTTATGACACGTTAGGAAATGACGGAAGTCATTACGACTCAGAAATGAGGAATCGAGAGATCTTTTTGAGAAGTGTTGTTGCTGCTGTACTTTGAACGAAATAGTAAGTTATAAACATTTCTTGGATAAATGAGCGAATCATCGAAAATGAATATTGAGCATTTGTAAATAAAATGATTCACATGAGAGCATTAAAAGTTACATTCTTATATATGTTTCTTACATTACTCTAAAGAAGGATACTGCAGAAACAACTTTAATTGTCTACCAGAAGAGGGGAGTTCCATAATTTATGGCTCATCTACTCAGTGGAATCTTATATGATAATCAAATGTGATCATTGTGAATCCCACTTGGGAAAATGGTTATCATATGTGTTAATGAAAAATAGAAAATGCATTCTACTATATTATACTTAAAATTATGCATGCATATGGACAAGACCGCTCTTTTGTTTGTTTTATAGTAATTCTATATGACAGTAATGTTTAAAAGGATGGATATTTATTTAATGACAGAAGTGCCCCAGAGCTGCCCATATCTGTCATGCTGTGCAGCCTTCCTCACATCTGCACGGGACAGAGATCCTCTGGCTTGGATGAGCCAGATGGCATGCAAACAGCAGAGAGAACGGAGCTCGACATCCATTTGAGTCACACTAAATGTGTGTTTGGTACATGTTTTTCTTTCTGGAAGTCATTCGCATTAAGTACTCTCCAAAGAGCACAGCTTTCCTTTTTCCCTCCACAGAGGGACAGGTTCTCTTGAGGGGGAAAGACTGCAGACTAAAATGGTTAAGGCATCCAGGTGGGAGAAAGCTTTGAAGAGTTGAAACCATATTTGGAATCACAATCCTTATTGTTTAAGGGACAGTTTTCAACTTTAGCATTAGATTTTTGCTTTTTACCAAATGGTTCCCCCCACACTACCCTTCTTCCTGACTCATACAGTTTCTTTTAAGGGGTTCTAAATGGCTCACCATGTTCTTTGAGTTTATAAACTGCAGTATTTAAAAGGGGCTGACGTATCTTTTACGGCCATTCTAGACCCTTCTCACATGCCTTGTTCTTAATGTTCATTTATTTTTGAGAGAGAGAGAGAGAGAGAATGAATGAATGAGTGGGGGAGAGGCAGAGAGAGAGGGAGACTCAGAATTGGAAGCAAGCTCAGCCCTCTCAGCACAGAGCCCGATGCAGGGCTGGAACTCACGAACTGTGAGATCAAGATCTGATGCTCAGCCACAGCTACCCAGGAGCCTCTTGTCACATGCCTTCTGTGACTTTCTCAACCAGGAGGTGACTTGCCTCCTGACACTGGCTTCAGACCGCTGTTGCCACAGGGATCTTTGGGATAAAGCTGAGGGAGGTGTGCTTGTCTGACTGGACGTGGAGCTTGGGTTGGAGGGTTAGAGAGGACACAACTCTACACGAATTCAGCTCGTGAATGTGCCAAGTACACATTGATCTTATGGTCTTTAATGTTTGTTTTATGTAACCAGAAAATATTCTGCATGCCTAAAAACGAAGCTGGAAAGTCCCTGAAGGAAAAGGTCAAGAATTTTTGGCCTCACTGCTCAGAATTTTCATAATTTCTATAAGATATTGGTTATCAAAACTATGAAGGTTTCTGACCTTTTTTTTTTTTTTTTTTTTTTTTTGGTAAAATTTCCTCATCGGGAACATTCTCTTTCAGATATTCTGACTTTTCTCTATTGGACATTCATTCAGTTGATCATTCAGAGTTCAGTGAAGATCCCTTACTGACAGTTGCTAGGTACTAATCTAGGCCTGGAAAGAATAGATAAAAACCCCTCTTTGCAGAACATACATGTTTTCATGGATTACATAGATAATTTAATCCTCAGGAAAGACCTATTAAGTCATCATTATTATCTACATTTCATAAAGAGGGAACCAAGGCTGTGAGAGATTAAGTACTCTGCAGCAAGGTCATGTAGTTGGAAGAACCAAGATTCAGTCCTCAGTCTGAGGAGGGGTCTTTTTTGCGCTTGGCCTGCACAGGAGTTTTCAGTGCCTGAAATGGTGAAGAGTTGCATGGATGGCCTTCCTGAGAGCAGCTAATATGAAGATCAATGAGCATCAATGCAACCAATGTCTAATAAAATTCTATTATGTTCCAGGCACTGCACTAGAGCTGGGGACGCAATGATGGGCATGACAAGACAGGGGTGGGGAGGAATGCAAACAAGAAACAAAGGAACATGTGCATTTTATTATAATGTGTTATAACATGTGATGTGATTTTAGGTAGTGATGAAGACTATAAAAAGTAAGTAAGGTACAGGGACATTCACTGACATGGCGGGAGGTGTTTTTATGTGGGTGCAAGTAGAAGACCTCTTTAAAAAGGACATATTTGGGCAGACACCTGGATGAAGTATGCAATCAGGCTATGAAATTGCAGGCAGTGGTATTTTGCAGAAAGATACTCTAATAAAGGTGCTTTTCATCAGGAAACTCTGACCAGCTCCAACTAGATCCTTGCCAGATAACTGAGCCCTTTCCCAAAATGCTTCCTAGAATAATTTGGAGGTATCCAATCTCAAAAGCTTTTTCAGGGTTTAATAGAAGAAAACACGACCAAAGGATTGAACAATAAACTTTCCTGAGAGGAAAGTTTGAAGACTTTTTTTCCTGCCACATCAAGACGCAGTTGACATCTATCATTGTACAAGTGTAAGGTGTACAATGGGATGATTTGACACACTTATATATTGCAAAATGCTTGCCCCCAGAGCATTAGCTAGCATCTCCATCACACCACATCATTACCATTTCTTTTTTGGGATAAGAACATTTAAGGTTTACCTCTTAGCAACTTTCAAGTATGTGACACGGTATTATTAACTATAACCACCAAGCTGTACAATAGATCCCCAGAACCTATTAATCTTGTAACTGGTAGTTTGTACCCTTTGGCCAATGTCTCCCCACTTCCCTCACCCCCCCCCCCCCCCAGCTGCTGGTAACCACCATGCTACTCTGTCTCTATAGGTTTGGACTTTTTAGATTCCACATGGAAGTGATATCATACAGGATTTTTTTTCTCTGACTTATTTCACTTGGCTTTCTCCTCAAGGTCCGCTTATGTTGTTGCAAATGGCGGGATTTCCTTGTTTCTCATAGCTTTCTCACACCACATCTTCTTTATCCATTCATGCATTGGTGGAAATTTAGATTATTTCCATAAATAGTGGGGAATAATGCTGCACAGGCTTTAGGTTTTTATTTCCTAATAAAAATGGGAGGAAGTTTCTGCAGGAGCATCTGTGGATAGGCATGGTAGTGAAGCCAGAATGGAATCTATCCCTTGGGTGCTGTGCTTGGCCCAATGGTCAGATTCTATGGAGCAAGAGCTCTAAGCAGATGCTACAGAAGCTCTTTCAACAAAGGGATCAAAATGTGGGGATAAAAGCAGTGCTTCTGCCCAGACGGGTGGTATTGGTGCCTAGCTCTGGAGAATTTGGTGAACGCAAGTGTGAATACCCTTGGGGTGCTTTCCAGAGGTATTGCCAGACTGGGTTGGGGCAACCCGTGATGAAGATTATTGTTGATGTGCTTTCCTCTGGAGGCAGACAGGTGGATGAGACCTGGAAACAATTAAACCTAAGTGAGATACTTCCTCATTTCGACCTCAATTCTAAGGTGTGATACTTAACTTATTAACAGCTGCTACAAGGGCTTTAGGGAGGGGCAAGTTCACACCGCCATATTAGATGTCCACACCAATTTTAAGAGATATCCTGATTTCAGAAACTTGAAAATGTGGAGGAAACACTGTTCCTGAGAGCCAAGCTGGTGAGCCATAGAAGACCGTGTTATGTTATAATGTGGTATACCAAATATAATGGCCTATTTCACTGCGCTAGGCTCCGTTCAGTCACTTTGCAGCAAAAGCTTTGGAGTCGAAGAAACCTGACTTTGTATCTTGGCTCTTCAACTGCTGTAAGTTACTTAAGGATTTATTTAAGCTCCCTGCACCTCACTTTGCTTTCTGGTAAACTGAGGTAATGATTGATTGAGCATCATAAAGGATCATTCTTGTAAAGCACTTAGCATACTGAATGGCACACGTAAGGGATCTATACTCTTGTGATTTATAATAAGACATATATGTGTGGTCTTTGTTTCTGGCACAGAGCTCCTAAAACCTTTGGCATTTCCTTGGTAATGAGAGCCACAAAGGTGTCTTTTGTTAATTAGTTGACTTCTGGATCCCCTGTAAGGATGAGGCCGACTGCCAGGAAAACCAAGCTCGCAGGCGAGTAGAGCATTGGGACTTTGAGCTTCATGCTCACCTCCCCGCCTCCAGAGAGGGGAGCGGCTGGAGGTCAAATCAGTTGCCAATGGCTGGTGACTTCATCAGCCAAACCTATGCAATGAAACCTCCATAAAAACCCACAAGGGATGGGTTCAGAGAGCTTGTGGGTTGATGCACTTGCAGAGATTTGCAAGGAAGTGGTGTTCCTGGAGGAAGTGGTCGATCATCTCCCTTTCTCCATGACTTGCCCTAGGCATCTTTTACGTCTGACTGCCTCTCGGGTATATCCTTTTATAGTAAACTGGCGGTCGAGTATGTAATAAAATGTTTCTCTGAGTTCTGGCAGCTGCTCTGGCAAATTAAGGGAACTGAAGGAGGGCGTCGTGAGAACCTCTTGTTTGTAGCCAGTCTGCCAGGTAACAACCTAGACTTGCAGCTGGCATCTGGTGGGGGCTTGCTGGAGTCCCCAGTCTATAGCCAGGTGGTCAGATGCACAGGTGACAGCCTGGGCTTGTGACTGGTGTCTGAAGTCGTGGAGGGCAGTGCTGGAGGAGTGAACCCTCCCCTGTGGCTCCTGATTGCTCTCTGCAGGTGGATACTGTCAGAATTGAGTTGAATTCTCCTTGAACGCCTTCTGGCGTCCCTGAACCATTTGTTGGTGTGGTGGGAACCTTGCCTCCCCTACCCCCAAACATTAGAATTGATTCCAGGTACCCAAAAGAGCCTCAAAAAATGGTGGTTATTGTTACTGTTTCGTTTTTGTATAGTAGAAAAGTAAAATTTTACAAAATATCAAATCACAATTTAAAAGGAACATTAATGTTTGTAGAAAGATAGCCAGGCTGGGGAAGGACCTGTTAACCAAATAAGACAAATAATTGTTGAGACAGTGGGAATGATTCGCTGTGAATTAAGCAGGAGGTGGACTGGTAAAGAAAAAAAGCCTAATTGTTAGCTGCAAAGGTGAAGAATCGTCATATATGTAAAATGGAGAACAGATCCGTGGTGTAAAAATCTAGGTGTTGAGAAGATAAGCACTCTTGGGCATTAATGGCTGGGAATTGTAAAAATGTACCAAACTTTCTGCATTCTTACTCAGACCAGGCCCTGTTGGCTTAGGTCTGGTCACTGCTGTTTTTTCGGGCAGAACATACACTACTCTTATTTGCTCTTGCTTATTTTCAGCTTTGGTCTGTATGGCCTGGGGCAATAGTAAGGCCATCTGAGGTCAGTGCCTTGGACATTTGAAACTGTCATAAGGGCAGAATGATTAGCGCCTTGGTGGTTTCACTGGTTTTTCTCAGTCTTTTGTGTTGGGCCTTTTATGTAGTGATGGTTTGGGAGGAGGTTGAGGGGGTCTCTGGAAGACAACACTGAGTGGTGGCCAAAAGGCCGGCTGAGTTTTCATTCTTGTGTTCACCACAAATAGAAGCTGAGAAAATTCCCTCTATTCTCTCACACTCCAAGCTCCTTGTGTGTAGAAAGAAATGTCTAAAACACAGTGCTAGGGACTCCTGTGAAAGAGCTGTTTTCGGGTAAGTCTTAGGAGTTCACCTCGTGTTCCTACACGAGTAGCCGTGAAGGAGGACACCCTGGAGCTCGAGTGTGCATGTCCTGGTGCGAAGATTACTGGTGTCTCTCACGTGGCCTTCAGCGTAGAGTTACCACTCGTGATGGGGTGACGGCCCGTGAATACTGAATCTCACTCTTCAAATGCAAACCACGGGCCTGCACATGCTCTGTGGCAGAGCTCTGACTCAGTCTGCCTCTTTCATTAAGCCTGCTCCAAATGAGGCATTAATAAAGTGTTCTCTGTGAAACTGACCGAGAGTAGTTTCCAGATAGTTGTGTGTCCCCCTCGATCACATTAACGATCACGTTAATGACTACGTTCAGTCAGTAGGCTGGTATGTAGGTATTGCATTCCTGTGTTGGGAACAGGTGCAGGTTTAAGGAGCTTGCAGAACAAAAACAAAGGCAAACACAAAAGCGAGAGAGAAGCATTACCAACCTCGAGCCCGGGGCCGGGAAGCTTCACTGTCAAATCCACGGCCCTGCTTCTGTGTTTTTGGCCAGGTGAGTTTCATTGCTATAGGCAAGTAGCTAGATCATTCTGTGGTGGGTGTTTGTTCCACTGCTGACCTGTCACATTTGCAGAAGCGCAAGGACGCATAATGCGGATGAGGGGCTGAGGGTGATTTTGTATGTGCCAGATGGGAGCCTGTGATATGGTCTCCCCTGTTGGTGGAAGCAACTGGCTTAGAATGTTCTTGAGCTGCAAAAGCATCTCCTCATTACTGAGTGCAATTAATTACATGCCACCAGCTTATTGTTTGCTATAAATAGCCACACATTTGTCTTCATTT
Source organism: Acinonyx jubatus (assembly GCF_027475565.1). NCBI lineage: Eukaryota > Metazoa > Chordata > Mammalia > Carnivora > Felidae > Acinonyx > Acinonyx jubatus. The sequence goes on from NC_069390.1 coordinate 107,490,843, forward strand.
ACATTTTAGAAGGCGTACTCTCTGCCCAACAAAGCCATCACTTTTCACAGGAGCGTGTTGGAGAGATGTCTAAGGGAGATGTGGCAAACCCCTGGTGGGCTCCGGTATTTTTAAAATAGTAACTCTAGAGGGGCGCCTGGGTGGCTCAGTGGGTTGAGTATCCGACTTTGGCTCAGGTCACAATCTCACGGTTTGTGGCTTTGAGCCCCGTGTTGGGCTCTGTGCTGATAGCTCAGAGCCTGGAACCTGCTTCAGATTCTGTCTCCCACCCTTTCCGCCCCTCCCTAACTCACAGTCTGTCTCTGTCTCTCTCAAAAATAAATAAAAACATAAAAAAAAAAAACCCAGTAACCTGATTATAAAGGGTTTCTTTTATTTTAATCATTAGGAATTGTTTTTATTTCTCGTCTCCATCAAGCATACCATTTTCTGAGAAGTGTTGTCTATCAAACACTTTGTTCCCATTTTAATTAAAAACAGCAGCCATAATTCATAAGTTCTAATCAGGTAATAAAATTATAGCTAAGAAAGAAAAAAAGAGTGATGTTTTAGTTAGGCTTTTGTTGACTTTTTAGAGATAGTAAGTGCAATTCCCATTAATTATTCTTTAAAAAATAGTGACAAATAGTGAAATAGTGAAAGCTCTCCAGCTTTTATTAATGCCTTCCTGGGCATGGGGGTCCAGGCATCTTAGACCAGGCAACTCACAATTGCCAGTGTTCTAGCATTACATAGGTGTTATATTATGATTGATGGTCATTATACTTACAATTTATATTTTTATATAAGAATTTTCTTGTATTATCTTATTTAAGTAATCAGAGTAGTTCCCTCAGGTAAAATTCTTAAAAATTTGTTTGTTTATTTAGAGAGTTGCAAGCAGGGGAAAGGCACAGAGAGAGGGAGGGGGAGAATCCCAAGCAGGCTCCACGCTTTCAGCACAGAGCCCAGTGTGGGGCTGGAACTCATAAACTGTGAGATCATGACCTGAACAGAGACAAGAGTGGGACACTTAACTGACCAAGCCACCCAGGTGCCCCCTTCATGAACCCACAGACCCATGAACCCATGAACCATGAGATCCGGACCTGAGCAGAAGTTGGGTGCTTAAGCGACTGAGCCACCCAGGCTCCCCAAAGAAAGGAATTAAAAACAGAGAAGAGAGATGCAGGAAAAGAAAGAATCAGAACATGGATAAAGAGACAAGAGAGTGGACACAAGGGGCCAGGGGGAAAGGAAGAGGGATGTTACTGTATATTTAGGGAGGAGGGAACTGTGGAAGTGACAGGGAAATATCTGTTCTAGGACGGCCCCCAGGACTGATAGGCCAACTCCAGTCTCTGTCTGAAGACACCATTGCCGGTTCTGCTTCCCGCCTTGCTTGCCACGCGCACCAAATTACCACTAATCGGGAATGCTGAAGTAACAGACTATACACTGTCCCCTCTGCCTATGTTTGGGGTGCAGACCGGTGGAGAATGATCTCCTCTGATCCCACCGGTGTACAATAAACCTCCTGCCTCCCAAGATCTCCGAGTGCTGCTTGGTTCTTCTGCTGGGTGATCCAGACCAGTTTCCGTAACAAGAAGAATCACACCTACCAGCAAAATGGAAGTCAGTGGGCGCGCGCGCACACACACACACACACACACACAATTTCAAAAATGCCTAAAATGTATAAATAAAAATTCTCATTCATTTATTAAAACATGGAAAGCTTTACTTTTTATTGCTTTATTGAAATACGTCATGTACCGTACGATTCACTTATACTGTTCAGCCCTAAAAGACCTTGTACCCATAAGCAGTCCGTCCCATTGCCCTCCCAACCCCAGTCTTAAGCAATACTAAACTACTTTCTCTCTGTCTGAATTTGCCTATTTTGGACACTTTCTCTAAATGCATTCATACAATACCTGGTCTTCTGTGATGCACTTCTTTTTTTCCTTCCCACTTGACTGAGGTTATAATCGACAAGAGAAACTTTGTATATTTAAGGTAATGTTCTGACATGCATATGCATTGTAAAATGATTACCACAATCAGGTTGATAAACATATCCGTCACCTCACAGAGTTAAGGTTTTTTGTTTGTTTGTTTTGGCATGTATAGCAGGAAAACTTAAGATCAACTCTTGTAGAACATTGCAAGTATATGATACAGTATTATTAGCTATAGTTACCATAGTGTTCATCAGATCTCCAGAACAACCCTTAGTCGATTGATTAATCTATAGAAGTGACTGTCCACTAGTATTATGAGGGATAAAATTTAGTGATGACAAGTTTATGGGAATTATATCATCTAGTGGAAAAGAAGAGTTAGGAGCTGTACAACTTTGTGTCCATGATGTCTTGTTTTAAGAAATCCTACAAAGGAAAATGAAATGCATCAAGCTGGTAGAGTAAGAAGAATCTTTATATTCCCAAACTATTCTTTTTTCAGCAAAGTATGTTTGGTGGGTATCTTTTGAGGTAGAGATGCTTGGTACATTTACATGTGAACTGTGATCAGTCAGAAATAAGACATCTGGGAAGATGTGTGATTACATATGTCATTTCGTTCAATATGAAGTTATTACCCAAACTACAAAGTAATTGGGTGTATTTTAAGAACCTATTTTATCAGGGTTAAATGAAAGTATCTCTGCTTCTCCCAAGTTATGTCATTTACAGTTAGCTACATATGTTTCCTTTTAAAGTTAAGTGAAATGGTAATATATGAGATGGGTTCTTGGACTGTGTGGTATTATATCCTATCAGTGGTGCAGTAAATCAAGTCTGGGCAATATTACTTGAAGTATGTTCATAATTCACATTATATTCATGTTTGAATTTGCAGGCCACCTTGACACAGATCCAAATATAAATATTTTTGTAAATAACTGAAGTACCTAATTCAATCACATTCACTTAGATGGTCATGTATGAGTAATTCTCATTCTGATAATTATATATGAGTAATCATGATATTCAGAATCATAGTGTGGTTAACTATCTAAATTAGATAGAAAGAAATATCTATTTTGGACTGTGTAGAACAAGTTTCATTTAGCACTGAAAGGTCAGGCTGAAGACATTTTTAAATGGCACTTCCAAAAACTGCTTTTATTACCAAAAGACAGCAAAAAATGCATTTCTCCACGTAATTTCGAATGTAAAAAGGAAATCAAAGAAATAAATTTCAGTGTCATCTTTTATCTTTTAGCTGAATGTCACTGATCAGCATGAATCTTTGCCAAAATGTCTTCATTTATAGCTTTGGAAACTGTCATTTGCTCCAAAGTTATCATGGTTGTAGAGATGATAGGACAACGTGTTTACGTTCTTTTTGAATGGTTTCACTTCCCCTGTGGGTTCCCAGAGATGCCTTTCCAGATTTCTGACTTTTATTTTGCTGAGGTAGAAAACAAAAAGTTACGTGAAGACTTGTTTTGAGAATGCCCTTCTGTGAAAACAGTTATCCTGTGAGAAGTGGTTTGTTGAAGGAACCCACAGTAGTTCATAGACACCTGTGAATGTCTGTATCAAGTAGCTAAGGAGAAGGTACGTAGCTTCAGTCACTGGCCATGTCTGTCTTCTAGCCCAGTTTCTTTTGGCCAAGAAAGGTATTAGCAGAGCTAGGAATAGTATCATTTATGCCTACGGTTTCAAAAACACAATAGGACAGGGAGAGCCTTTAGCCACAGTTTGCTAGACTACCACAAGATGGGGCTAAATTATAAATAAGACAGCTAATTTTGGGATCTATGAGAGCAAGCAGTTACCTAGTTTTATTTTTGCTATTGTTGCTGCTGTTGGGAACGGGCATGAGTTTGTAGCAATATAACGCTTACAAATTTTAAGTAGCATTTGAAATATTTTAAAACAATTCTGGAAGAAGTATTTCTTCTTCCTAAATGATCTTAATTTTAGTGGATGTGTATAATTTTTTCTTGCCAAATAGTGAGTTTGAGTTCTTGCCTTGAATTCTTGTACTGACTATGTATCTGCATGTGTAACATAAAGTGGTACTTCTAAAGAGATTTTTATAGCATTCCTTAACATACAATAACTCTTCCTAGCCTTCCTTTCTTTCCCCATTCCTTCTCCTTCTCTTTCCTTCTTCTCCCTTCCCATCCCTCCTCCTCCTCCTCCTTCTTTTTCTGTCTCCTTTTCCATCTGTCTCCCATTTTTACCAGATGACTAATATGCTAAGGATGTTTTTTCATTTCCTATATCTCCTCCCACAACTGTGAATGAGAAGGCTAAGCTAGACATGCTTAGATAGAACTGAAGGGATTTTCTGGGTTGTATGTATCCGAAGGATTTGGGATCTGCTCTTATGTGTCAAATGTCGATGAAAATCAAATTGTATCAATAATCATTCATTAATCAACCACCCATCAAACACCAACTCTGAACTAGGTATTATCCTGTATATTAAATATCATTAGTTACTAAGTGTTAAGTGTGTATTACTTAATAATAGCTATTAAGTATACATTAAGTTAATAAGACAGACATGAATTCTTTATAATCAAGTTTTTGTAAATGCACAGATAAATTTTCAGTTTGATGGCTTCTGACAAATATATTTACCTATAGGAGTAACCTTCAAGTCCAGATATAAGACATTTTCATCATCCTAGAAAGTCCCCTCATGTCCCTTCCATTGATTTCAAGGCAGTTCCCCCCGAGCACCCCCTACCTGCAGCACCCATTCTGATTTCTGTCCCTATAGATTAATCTGGCTTCTTCTTGAACTTCATATAAATAGAATGCGATTTTTTATGTGTGACTTGTTTCACTCAGCATAGCATTTTTGAAGTTTATCCATGTTGTTGGGTGAGTCAATAATGTGGTTTTTTTTTATTGTGAGTAATATTCTATCATATAAATGTACCACAAATTGCTTGTGCATTCGACTATTGATGGATGCTTCAGTTGCTTGTATTTGACTACCATGAAAAAGGATGCTATGACCATTCTTGTACACATTTTTTTGCAGACATATAGTTTCATTTCTTTTGGATATATACCTAAAAATGGAATGGCTGGGTTCTAGTATAGATGTATTTTTAACTCTACGAGGAATTGCCAAATAGTTTTCCAAGGTGTTTATACTATTTTATACTCCTGACAATAATAGAAGAAGTTTCAAGTTGCTCTCCATCTTTAGCAACATCTAGTACAGCCAATGGTAATTTGAAGCATGCTAGGGGTGCAAAGTCGTATTTCATTGTGAAGATGTGCACCTGACTCAGTTGTCAACAATGCCCTGGTAATAGCCCTGGAGGGCATGGTGGGAAAACTTGGGAGATCGGGTGTGAAAAGAGGAATCTTGGAGAGAAAAAAAAAACCCAAAGTGACATTGGGAAGAGATTTTGTGCTAAGAGCAGACAGGTGATCAGAGGCTTTCATTTTAGCCAGCTAAGTAAGAGAGGTAAGAGCCATTTAAAAGTGCAGGTGGGAGCCCATACCTCAGGTATGCAGTGCATTTAGCTCTGTGCAGCCCAATTGATAGTTGAAACTTTACAAACTGTCTACATGATAGTGGGATGTTGGAATTAGAACAGCCCAGAACCTATTATTGGTCTTATTCTTATGGTACCATAACATACCGGTCATAGTCCGTTAGAGTAATTAAACCCGCTTGTAGAAGACACTTCATCCTGAAGAGTTTTCTGATATTAAATATACTATTCACACTTCACCCCTTTACAGAGACTCACTTGTGGATGGGATCTTCTGTTTTGAAATCATCTTTTATCATAGCTGGGAAGGGGGCTTTCTGTAGATCTTCTCATAGTAAGGTGAATATAATTTATACTTAAAAGAGATATAGAATTTATTGCTACCATAGATCATCAAAACATCTTGGTGGACTTTTATTGGTCACAGATATGATGGAACTAGTATATTTAGATCTTGGCATTAAAAAAATCGCTCATCACTGTACTTATATTTCACAATCTTAAATGTTAAATTCTGAGTTTTAAAATGTGCCAACCAACTTTATAAAAAATAAACATTTAATTTGGGATAATTTTAGATTTATAGGAAAGTTATGAGGATAACACAAGGGTCCCATACACCCTTCACCCATGTTTCCCTAATGTTAACAATGTACATGGTGCATTTGTTAAAACTAAGAAATAATACTGATATATTACTGCTAATAAACATAAGATTTTATTTGGATTTTGCCAGTTTTTCTACTAACGTCCCTTTTTTTTTTTTTTTGTTCCAGGACCCAATCCAGCATATCACATTGTACTTAGTTGTCATGTACCCTTAGATACCCTAGATTGGTGACAATTTCTTAATCTTTTCTGGTTTTTCAGGATCTTGATAACTTTGATGAGTCCTGATCAAATGTTTTGTAGAACATCCCTCAATTTGCGTCGTCTGATGCTTTTCACATGATTAGACAGGAATTATGGTTTTAGGTTACAAATACCACAGAGGTGGAGGGTCTTCATCATATCTTTTCAGAGATAGATGATATCAACATAACTTATCACTGGTGATATTGAGCTTGGTCACTCGGACAAGATGCTACCTGTCATATTTAACCACATGAAGTTACTGTTTCTCCCTTTTCATTCTCTGTTCTTTGGAAGTGGGTCATTAAACTCAGTCCACATTCATCATATGTGTACCTCTAGTAGAGGTTGGGGGAGGATGGAGATTGTTTCATGTCTTGGAGCGAGGAAATATCTACTTATATTATTTGGAATTTTTCTGTAAAGAAGATGTATTTTCTATTTATTATCTATCTATCTATCTATCTATCTATCTATCTATCTATCTACCTAACCATCCATCCATCCATCCATGGACTAATGGATATTCATAACTTTATAAACTTTGGGTTATAGTCTAATAATACATTTTTCTTCAAATTCATCTAGTGTTGACCACTGGAAGCTATTTTAGGTTGGCTCCAGTGTTCTTTTGACATACATACCCACTATTTATTTATTTCCTTCCTTTTCAGTGTTTCTTTATTTTTTGGCACTGGAAGATGCTCTAGAGTTGTCTCGTTTTTTTCCCTGTGCCAGCCCTAGAATTAGCCCTTTCTCCAAGGATCCCTAGCTCCTTTATTGGAAAATTGTGTATAGAACACCAAGATCAGAGCAGTGAGTGTGCTTATTGATACTGGGGTGTCATTACCTCCAGGCTCTCTCTGAGAACAGAGCTAGGAAATATGTGTACATACACTAAAATATGTATAAACACCTATCCATAATCAGTCTGTCTGTCTGTCTATCTATCTATCTATCTCCATCGATCTATCAATCTATCATCTATCTGTCCATCCATCCGACCATCCAAAACATGAGTTCATACTTGATGTCGCTGACTCTAATCAAGTACCACAGAGTTTAGCTTAGACTCTTCCCCTTGCTGTTTGTAATTTCTTTTTCTGATAGTAAGAAACCTAGATCCTATTTACCTAACATTTATTCACTTAATGTTTTCAATCCTAGTGGACATGTAAAATAATTTCAGAATGTTAACTGAAACTCCTATGGGAAACAAATTTACTAACTTGCATACCGTGTTTATACACAGTTCTTTTTGTCTCTAGTCTGATTTTCAGTGAAAACACCATTTTACTGTCACTTAGGTAAACCCCTTTTACCCCTACTACCTTCAGTGAGGTTATTCATACATTTTTATTTTAAATAAATTCATTATGCCAGTCATTTGTGTATCAAAATGCTTATTATTTTATCTGTCGCTATTCTTTTGTTTAGTACTGTGTTATATAGTAGATATGTACCCTTTATATTTTCAAGAGATTTTAGTAGAATAGCTAGATATGAATTTGAGGACTGAATCACCTACTTAAAATTCTCTGTGAAATTTAAGTTGTAATATGGACTTTTTCTTCACAGAAGCAGAATGTTTCACAATGGCTTGGGAAATACCTTGGCTTGAATTACCATGGGAAATGCCAATGTTACGAAAGTCTTGAGATGGATGGGAAATATATACGCTGTGTCCAATCCTCCTGTAGTATTTCTTTCGATGGACATGGGTTCTATGCATTTGGCAAATCATTGACAGAGCATCGGACTAATTTTTCAAATGACTGAATTATATTTTGATGTTTACCTTTTCAAAATAGAATGTATTACTTTAAAACTTATTGTTTTATTATTTATTTTGAGAGAGAGCGTGTGAGTAGGGGAGACAGACAGAGGGGAGCAGAGGATCTGAAGCCGGCTCTGCACTGACAGCACGGAATCCGATGCGGGGCTTGAACTCAGGAACTGTGAGATCATGACCTGAGCTGATGTCAGACGCTCAACCGACTGGGCCACCCCGGTGCCCCAGAATTTATTACTTTTAATTTCTCATTCTCCTTCAGTATTTTAAACTGAAAACTACCTCTACCACAAGTACTTCTTCCACGAATGTTTAGGCTCTTCCTAGATTATTTGCCATCTTTTATCTTTTTTTTTAATGCTTCCGTAATGGACTATTTTAATAAGTCCTAATATTTTCACCACTAAAAAAAATCTCATAGAATAAAGCTATAACGGAAACCTGACTTACATACTCCAAACTATTTTCCACTTTCCACCAACTACCAATCTACCTGGTTAAACCAGATTATAGTTCCCCGTTCTTGCTCTAGCATTGCCTGGTTTCCTCCTGTGATGTTTACTAATGTTGAGGTCTTTGAGACATGCGTTTATTTTTTCCTCTCCTTTCATCATTAACTTTGGGTATCTGGGGGAGGAGGGCTGGTTCTTATTTCCTATCAGTTATTTTTTGCTGTTGTTGCTGGTTAAATTTTTTTCTATGCATTTCTCTATACTGTAGGGCTTTGTTCTTGTTTTCTGTTTTTTCTCTTTCTTCACAGATTCTTATCCTGCACATGTCCAGTCTCCTCTGCCATCCTGTGGTCTCTAACTGGATACCCAGGACCTTTGCTTGTTGAGTATCACTTGCCAGAGTAGTTGGGCGATATACATTTGTCCATATAAAAAAGTTATTAATAGACCCCTCTGCCATATTTGACTACATCACCCTCCATTCCTAAAATTCTTTGACTTGACATTCTCCTAATTTTTTCTGGTCCTTTTCTGATCGATTTTCCTCTTTCTCCTCTGAGAGTTGTTCTTAGAATTTGGTGTTGCTCAAATATTTTTGTTTCTATTTTCATGATAGTCTCTCTGTGTGTCGGTTTGCTATTGCTGATGTAATAAATTAACTACAAATTTAGCGCCTTAAAACAGCACAAATTCATTCTCTTGAAGTTCTGGAGGTCAGAAGTCCAAAATCAGTTTCTCTGGACTAAAGCCTAGGTATCATGAGGGCTTGTTCTTTCCGGGGATTTTTAGGGGAATATATATTCTCTTGTCTCTTCCATCTTCCAGCCGCTACCTGTACTCTTCTGTATTCTTCAGCTTGCAGCCTCTTTGTCCATTTTCAAAGTATATCACTCAAATCTGTGTTCCTGTCATCACTTGGCTTTCTTTCCTAGCTCTGATTCTTCCTGCATTCTTACAAGGACCCCGTGATTACATTGCATTTACCCAGATAATCTAGAATAATCTCCCCTGTCTCAAATTCCTTATCTTAATCACATCTGTAAATTATCTTTTGCCATTTAAAGTAACATAGTCATAAATTCCAGTGATTAGGCTATGGAGGTCCTTGAGGAGGGCATTATTCAGCCTATCACACTTTTATCAGTCTCCCTTGTTCTTTTTTTTTAAGTTTATTTGTTTGTTTTTGTTTTTGTTTTTTCTTTTCTTTTCTTTTCTTTTGAGAGAAAACGAGAGAAAGACGGAGAGAGAGGGGAAGAGAGAATTCCAAGCAGGCTGAATGCTGTCAGTGCAGAGCCTGACGCAGTGCTCAGTCTCACCAAGAGTTAGATCATGGCCTGAGCTAAAATCAAGAGACAAGGCTTAACCACCCAGGCACCCTAAGTCTCCTTTATTCTTATGGTTTTGATTAAAACCCAAATGCTAATAATTTCCGTATCCACATGTCCTATCCAGTTCCCTTTCCTGCATTCAAGGTCCATACATCTCACTGCTTGCTAGACATTTTCATCTGAATCTATTTCAAATTCAATTATAAGAAAGAGACCTTATCATCTTCACCAGACCGTGTCCTTTTCCTGTGTTCTTTATATCAGTTGACAGTCTCCAAAACTGAAACATGGGGTCATTCTTAAATCTCAGCTCTCTCTCGGTTCCTGTATTAAATCAGCCACTGTGTCCTCCTAACTTAGATTCTCTACACTTGTCTAATCTTTCTCCTTTAATTTATCTTTATTTTCAATTATCATTTTCCTCATTTGCACAATGGTGTGATAGTGTATAATTCTTGTAAGCATTATTATGCCAACTTTACAGATAAAGAAATTGAAGCATAGGGAGATGAGGGCCCGTGTGTGGTTACCTAGTGAGGGAGTTGGGATTTAACTGTGGTGTCCACTGTGAAACTCAGTTTAGACATCTTTATCTCCAAGAAGGTCTTTAGACCTTCTTTTTCTCCTAAGTTGTATTAGGTACCTCTTTGTAAATCCTGTGTGATCTCCATTATTAAACCTACCATTAAAAGATGTTTATCATAGGGCATCTGGGTGGCTCAGTCGGTTAAGTGTCTGACTTCAGCTCAAGTCATGATCTCAGAGTTGGTGAGTTTGAGCCCCACGTCGGGCTCTGTGCTGACAGCTCAGAGCCTGGAGCCTGCTTTGGATTCTGTGTCTCCCTCTCTTTCTCTACCCCTCCCCTGCTCATTCTCTGTCTCTCTCTGTCTCTCAAAAATAAATACACATTAAAAAAAATGTTTATCAGTTTGTGTGTCTGTTTCTAACAAGGGGACTTTTTTTTTAAAAAAAACTGTATTGCTGGGTCCTTGAATAAAAAGACTGTTTTATACTCCTTTTTGTTTACAACACCAAGTACAGTGCATGACACAACGTATTACTCAATAAATGCTTGCAGATGAAGGAATGAATTAGCAAATATATGTTGGTTTTATTATTTTTTTCTCAATAAAACCAGAAACATTCTTTGTGTTTTCTGCATGAAGCCATTATCTCTAAGTCTTTAAGTAATAATCATAATAGAGGTAATTACCATGCTGGAGAAAAGACAACTTAATTCCATCCTTGATATGGATTCCTGTTTGTGTAAGGAATTGCTTTATACAAAATAATGAAAATAAAATAAATCATGAAATTAATGTTAAATAGAACAATGCTTTCATTACCCTTAAGAAAGCATTTTCTACTTTTTTCCTGGTTTAAGTAAGCTGCAAGTATAATGTAGAGCAAATGTAAAAAATCTTTATTCACATAATTTAAATTCCTCAGAACTAACTAATGGTAGAAATGAATTCTTTTTCTGTTTGTGTTGGTATCCATTCAAGCATGAATGCATCTATAATTTGTTCTCAGTTATCAATTTACGTAACAGGAATATGTCTCTTTTGTAGCTTAGAAACTGGGTAGAAAATACCTTGGAAAAAAAGATTATTTTTCTTTGTGGAAAAAATGTATAGCTTTACCTCAGAACATTGGAACTCACCACAGTAGAACATCAGCGTGTCACTGATTGCTGTATGCCAGTGAATTTGAGTGACAGTCTGACTTTGCCAGTGCTGACGCTTACTTAATTCCCAAGTGTATGAAGACTATTATGATCTATTTTATAAATTGACACTTTTTTAGTGATTAATATTGAATTCCCTTTAAATCTGGCCAGATTGCACAGAAATTATGTCATTTGTATAATAAGAAAACTTTTTTTTTTTTTTGCTAATGGAAAACTACCAACAGAAAGCAAACAGCAAAAAGCAAAGGTGTTCATTTTCGAAATAGGACACCAAATAGAGCAGGAACAACTGAGGAAGAAATTCTGCTAAGATAACTGGAAATCAAGGACACTGAGAATCTATGACCTCATCAGTCTGGAGACAATTAATTTTATTATGGTTCATTACATAACCTCCTAAAGAAACAACCACCATATAAACTAAGACAAATGAAGGAGCAGTTGAGAGCTACAGATAGAGAACAAGTTGAACATTTTCCTTTAGTAGCTTTAATGCTATTTTGGTTTTGCAAATACTTTAGTTATCCTGTGAAAAGAACACTTTAGAAGCAATTAATTATGATATTTGGATGGGACATTTGCATTTAAACTTTAATCAAATCTTTGAGGCACTTCTGAACAAAGTTACAAATGGTGGTTACTGCCTTATAAAAATGGACAGTGTTTACGGGAAATTTGGGAGATGACTCTTGTTTTCTTGTCAAAGTAGTGAACACTCTCAGTTTTGCTGTCTCTGAGTGAAGATCCCATTTGCTCATTAATGGGTGGCTCAGTCTCTTGAGCATCTGAATCTTGATTTCGGCTCAGGTCGTGATCTCATGGTCGTGAGATCCAGGCCCACATCAGGCTCTGTGCTGAATGTGGAGCCTGCTTGAGATTCTCTCTATCCTTCTCTGTCTCTCTCTCTGTCTCTCTCTCTCTAAAAAAGAAAAGTCTGGTAATTTCAGATACCTGTTTGCTCCTGTTTGGTCCATCTTCACTCCTGTTTGGCCAATATTTGTTGTAGAATTGTATATGTTGATCCCATGATATCCTCCTCCTCTCCCCCAGTTATCCTATAGTCACCATGACAATGATCAGTATTCACACAGCCATCTTCCTATCTCTCTCTCCTCCTCCCTGCCTCTAGAATCTCCAGGTCCTGGCTGATGGTGCTTCCAAAGTATAATCTGCACTGGCTCACTAACTGACAAGAAATGCCTGGAAGCCATTCCTTTCAGTTTGTGTGGATGAACATTCACTTTCAGCTGAGACACCAAAGGGAGCAATCTCACAGTCTTTCTTTCACAGGAAAGGGAGCTGTATTAGATTGAATGTAAGGGTACAATATATTTGGTATGAGTCAAGGTGAGATGATTTTCTTGACCAATGTGGTTTAGGATCCTTTTCACTGAGTCAACTGCATGACTGTCTTAGGACACCAAAGGAAGGATTTTTGTGTCTGTCTGTTAAGTACAAGACATACCACTGATCCTAACACACAAGTGGTAATTACTGGGTCTTTGGGGGGGGTTCCATATTTTAAACAAGTGGTTTCTGTAGAAGGCAACTCTTCTTCCTACTGCTTTATTATGACCGATGTGCTTTGCAAATTGGTCATTTTAGACACTAAGAAAGCTGAAATGGAAAGGTGATGTCCTTTATGGATTTGGATTATATTCTTGGATAATATCATAGGCAGATAATACATAGCAAGTATGCCCCAAATTTTTTGAATGAGATTAAAGAAAGTGGTTGTGTGTGTGTGTGTGTGTGTGTGTGTGTGTGTGTGCGCGCGCGCGCGCATGTGGAGGAGGGAACATCATGAAGAGGCAGCATACTGTAGTTTTAATCATATGCAGCCAATTTCTTGGACAACTGAGGCAGTTTTGCTGATTTATGTTCTTGGAAATAATGGGTTATAGAGATGAATGGGTAGCTTTTTTTCACATGTCTAATACCATCTTAATGTCACCTGCCAGGTAAAACAATTAGAATAATTTTTTTTCCAATGCTTGCCAGAACAATTGGGATAGTAAGGCCTATCCCAATCTGGTCTTTGTTTTCTTATTAAACTTCCCACAATCCCTCAGTATTTATTCTTTGACCCTGTTTGGATTGCGTGCACTGTATTTCTGAACACAAAATACCCTCTCTTCCATGTCCAATTTATTCATTTACATCTTTTCAACTATTACCCATTCTTCAAAGGCCCATTTGGGTCTCATTCCCTTCATATGGAAACAGGGTTTATCTTTCTTTATTTTCTAAAATATTACAACTTATTTTCCATAGGACAGCTAATCTGGTGTATTTTGTAGGGCCATTTAGGTATTGATATTATTTAAGTTTTCCTTATGCTTTTTAGAGTGTAAATTCTCCAAAAGTGGAGACCATATTTTGTCTTTATAATGTCCACTGTTCTTGGCTTAATAATATACTTTTCAAATATGCATTAAGATGAATGGACATGGATGAATTAACTTCTCCATAATGGCCATGTGCAAGGGGATTAATGCAAGTCTATTCTTACTATCTGAGAAAACAACAAAATAATATTCTTTACAAATAATGAGCTAAACTTTTTTTCCTTTCCCAAGGGAGTCTTTCTTAGAAACAGTATTCTACTATAGAACTATGAAATGAGATTTTGCAGTGCTAAGAGCTCTACCTGTGATTAACTATGTGCCGTTGAACCATGGACAGGTCTTTCAATCTCTGAACGCCTTTGTTTCTCTATCAACAAATGCCATAAAGTTCTTTCTTTCCCCTGCGTGGCAGTAGATGTTATAGGGAATAATGAGCCCTACCTTTGCCTTTCCTGGCCTTATCAACAAAGAATACTTACCAAGATTTCAGGGTCAGTTTTTACAAGAAAAAACATAAAAAAATCTTTAACAAGTATTTCATGAGGTAATACTGTTCTGCTACACTATTGGCATACACAATCTTTGGTAAAAAAGATTGTATGTATAAGAAATATCAAAAGCAAATATTTTATGTGTTTTTCCAAATTATTTAATTTCTTACTAGGCATTCAAAGCTTTAGTTGATAGACAATTAATGAGTTAAACTATGAAACATTTTTAAATCATAGAATAATGCACTGTTAATCATACTTAAGGTAATATTCTGTACACAAATTTATTACATTAGAAAACGGCATTAAAATGCATAACTTTCTTTTTTTTAATATGAAATTTATTGTCAAATTGGTTTCCATACAACACCCAGTGCTCCTTCCAACAGGTGCCCTCCTCAATGCCCATCACCCACTTTTCCCTCTCTTCCCCTCATCAATCCTCAGTTTATTCTGTTTTTAAGAGTCTCTTATGGTTTGGCTCCCTCCCTCTCCAACTTTTTTTTTCCTTCCCCTCCCCAAGGTCTTCTAAGTTTCTCAGGATCCATGTAAGAGTGAAAACATATGGTATCTGTCTTTCATAATTTTCATATTACACTTGTAAGCTCTTAATGTCTATTTACTCAGAGTCTGTAATGGAGATAACGGGCAAGCTTTTTTGAGAACTTTGGAAGGGCTGAGCAACCATGGTCATAGTTCCCAAGCTGCGCAGCAACAGATTCCTGGGATGCTGTCGTGAATGCACAGGGGTGCGGAGAGAGAGTTTAAAAACCCAAGGGAAAAATGCCAATACTTAACATCCGTTAAAAACTGACCAGACTGTTAGCTTTAAGTAGTTTACGGTTTTAATATTGGATTGTGCTACATCATTTCGATCACTTCATACATTTGTGAGGCTGGGTTTTTGGGAAGTTGCTGTGATAAAAAAGTGAAAAGCACAGGAAAATCAGTGTGGAACAGGGTATGAGGGTGGCACCGTTGTCTCCTCACTGGGTTTGAGAAGGTGTGCGGTGCTCAACCTCATTTATTAGTTAGTTTAAAAATGAATTAAATAATTAAAATTACTTAAGAAATATTTTTTTGTTCATGGTACACATGTTTTTAAGTGCTACCAGATTGTTAAGATGTGAATGCTTATTAAATTGTTTGGGTGCAGCTACCTTACAAATTGAATTGTTGCGTATTTCTTTTGGTCTAGGGTGCTATTAAAATTACTTAGAAAAGCTAAAAACCAAGAAAATTTGGGACTTCTTTTCTTTGAGATCAAAGTGCAAAGGCTTTTGGATCGAGCAAGGATAGGTCCAGTTTACATGTGTATAACCTGGACGGAGACACAGAGTCACTTGTGGGGTCTTAGGACAGAGGACGTGTGCGTACACAGTTACATGGTTCTTGTTTGGCAACAAGGATTTCTCTGTATTTGGCCCTGATAAGACTTACTGTGAGTTAGAGAAATGGAACGTTTTCTAGTTCACGGTGGTGGTATGGATGCCCATTGATTTTGGTCCACCAAAAAGAGGAATTAATGCAGTCACTCTAAGGCAAACTGTCGGGAATGAGTAAACATATGTTTTATTTGAAAGGTTTCAAATCTTTTGGTGGGGAAGTGTTTTAGAATTATTTTACCACTGTTTTTTATGGTTGAAGTGATCTGTTCATTGCGGAGGTCACTCATTGCAAAATCAACCTTGAAATGTTTTTCAGAAATGATAATAGCATGAGTATAAATTGTGATTTCTTAATTTCTTAAACAGTTTGTTCCTATTAATTATTTTAAGGGATCTAAGTACATTGCCATTTAACCATTGATAGTGATATTTTGCAACTATTTACTTTATATCTTGTGACAAGGGTACAACATTTCATTCTTAATGCTAATACTTTTAAGAATTCTGATATTTATATAAAAATTGGATTTTAAAAGAATAGAGTCTTTGTTTTAAGATACTGATTAAATAACAGATTGCATAATCATGACAAATTGGGCACATTTAAGTAAATGTCTGTTAACATTAACAAGGTTATATCAAGATACTCTTACTGATAATTCATACTTATTATTGCTAGCTGTCAAGCTTAATAAGTTGCAGACAGGAAGATATGATTCCTTTCTATAATATAATAAAGCAGACAGAAGAATTAGGTTATGAAAAGACAGGGAGACGGTGAACATCTAACCAAATACAATTGAGATGAAATTTTTTTTTTATCCATTTAATCCTGTGGACCATGTTCACGGTAGCTTTGTATAAGGAGAAGATCTTAGGCAGTTACAGAAGGGATTTGCTGAGGAATTGCATTCTCAGAAAGGATACAGTGGGGAGGAAGAATAGAAGATGGCCTTATGATGTGCAAGGAGAAATTTTTCTAGGCACAGGGTATGTCTGGAGTGAAAATGAGTAACTACACAAGTAGAAACATTATAAAATACTGGGGATTGATCATAGCCTGGAGAGTTTAATCGAGAGGTGAGGGGTCTGATCCCAGGGAGGTTAAGCAAACTTGCTTGTGGCTAGTTATTAGCAGAGCAGCTTCTAGAACATGGAGATGCTGCACCCATCAGTGGTTTTCCATGACACTTTGTGCCAGGGAATAATTCCAACATGTTAATTGTGTATGCAGTATTTATTTGTAATGCAATAAACCACTCACATTGTGATTTTAATGCATCAGCTTTGTTTTTCTCTGTGTTTTTAGGACATTTGAGGACACTTACAAGAAGCAGTCAGGAAACGTGTTTCAGTAGAGAAAGCACAGGCTTAGGAGTCAGGGCTGGAATTATGACTAATATTTATCAGCTCCATGACCCTGGGGAAGACATTTAAAGTCTCTGTGCAAGAATTTTCATATCTGGGAGTACCTGGGTGGCTCAGTTGGTGAAGTGTCCAGTTTTTGGTTTCGGCTCAGGTCATGATCTCACAGTGCATGAGTTTGGCTCCCACATTGGGCTTCACCCTGGCAGTGCGCAGCCTGCTTGGGATCTGTCTCTCTTCTCCCCTCCCTTGCTCATGTTCTCTCTCTCTCTCTCAAAATAAATAAACTAAAAAAAAAAGAATTTTTATATATGTGAAAGTGGGATGATACATCCTAGTGTGGCACTGAAAAAAATTACATGAAGCTAATGAAGAGATCCTGGTCCTTAACAGGTTCTCAACAAATGTTAATTCACCTTTGCTTATATAGATCTGGAAAGCAAAGGTTTGGAAATAATTTGGAAGGTAAAGGTATGGGTACAAGATGGAAAGAGGTATTTAGGAAAATTTTTAAAGGCTACAGTGGACCACAATAGAATCATTAGTGAGAAAATATTGCTCTTATTAGACCTATAAGGGCAATACTGTGGTCTACAAAAACATGTAGGCAAGGGCACACTAATCTTAAAATATAGTCTTCACTTAGTATCTGAAAAAGAATCCCAACTTAAGTAAAGTATGCAGAGAGCTAATGATGCTGAAGACACAGAGGCTGGGAATTATAGGAGGCGTTGACTTATAGGGTCTTTCCTTAGCAGAAGATAGGTTTCTACAAGGCATGATGGAGAATGCAAAACCACTTAGAGCCACTTAGGAAAGACAGCGTAGTCTGCCAGAGGCACCAAAAGACACTGCTTTCTTTTCCCTTTTCTTGCTTTCTTGGAAATGGTAGCATCAAAAAGTAGCCATCCCACTCATAACTCTTGAGTATCTTTCTGGAACAAATTTTACTAAAAATTGCATTAATTTTATTACTTGCCTTCTACCTCCCCCCACTTCACGCCCCCCCTCCCCCACCTTTTCTTTTTTTGAGTATCGAGTGCTTTATCCCTTAGGGATGGTTTCATAATGAAATGGAACCGTAGGATGATGGATTGCATGGTCTTCCATGCGTCTATATAGGAACAAAGCAGATGGTTCTTCTCAATTTGATATTATCCTTAATATTTAGTTTTACTTGCAAAGTTATGCAAAACTATGAAGTATCGTATCTCCACTCTTATTTGTTCACAAACTTGCAAGAAAGTATGTTTGCTCTCTTTTAAAAAGGAGAGTATGAGAAAGTGGGAGGTATAGACAGATCTCATTCAGGGAGATCTGTACTTAGGGTTAAAACTACTACAGGGATTGAGTGTGTGTGTGTGTGTGTGTGTGTGTGTGTGTGTGTGTGTGTGTGTGTAATTTTCTAGGTTAGGGATCCAGAAATGCTTGCCCTAGTTAAGAATTCAGCAGCTACTATATTTCATTAGAGAACTTGCTTTAATGTTACATGTACAGTTCCTCTGAGGCACCAGATTTATGTAAAGACCGACTCCAGGGAGAGATTTCATCAGACTTCTGATAGTAGGCAAGAGATCTGCTCCAGGGAACACTTATGCCGATGTTACAGGTTTTCTTGCTGGAGACTTAGATGGATGAAAAGAAATTAGGAAAGAGTTTGAGGTTCAAAAAGCAAAGAATTTGAGGAGCAAGGACTGATTGTAGTTTTTATTTTAATTTGACAGACGTGAGTTTTTAAAAAATTAAAAAAAATTTCTTTTAATGTTTATTAACTTTTGAGGGACAGAGAGAGACAGAGTGTGAACAGGGCAGGGGCAGAGAGAGAGGGAGACACAAGGTCCAAAGCAGGCTCCAGGGTCTAAGCCGTCAGCACAGAGCTGGATGCAGGGCTCAACTCATGAACCTGAGATAATGACCTGGCTGAAGTCAGGTGCTTAACCGACTGAGCCACCCAGGCGCCCCAGATGTGACTTTTTACAAGTACTTCTCTAGGCAGGATGAACATCAAATTAAATGGAAAATGTAAGTGAAAGGAGTTTATAAATGGCGATGCTGTATATGAAGGTAAGGCATACACAACAGTTTTATGTTTAAAGGGGGAAGAGTCACTATCTTAATTAAGGCGGAGAATCTGCTTGCTTTTAAAAAATATTTTGGAGCATTCTTCCCTTTTTTAAATTGAGGTACAATTGATATATGACATATTAGTTTCAGGGGTACAAGCTAAGTACCCCTAATGAGTTTTGTATGCATTACTAAGTGATCATCACAATAACTCTAGTTACCATCCATCACCGCATTTGACCCCCTTCACCCATTTTACCCACTCCCACCTACCTCCCCTTCTGATAACCTCCAATCTGTCCTCTGTATCTATGAGATTTGTTTTTTCCCTTTGTTTTGTTTTTTAGATTCCACATATAAGTGAAATGATAAAGTATTTCTCTTTCTTTGTTGGACTTATTTCACTTAGCATAATATCCTCAAGGGCCATTCATGTTGTTGCAAATGGCAAGATTTCATTATTTTTTTATGGCAGAGTAGTATTCAAGTATATAACTGTGTATAACTCTATCACATATTCTTTATTCACTCATCCTTTGGTGGACACTTGGGTAGCTCCCGTATCTTGGCTATTGTAAATAACACTGCAGTGAACATAGGGGTGTATGTATCTTTTCATATTAGTATTTTTGTTTTCATTGGATAAATATCCAGAAATGGATTAGCTGGACCATATGGTAATTCTACTTCTGTTTTTTTTGAGGAACCTCCATACTATTTTCCATAGTGGCTGCAACATTTTGTATTTCCACGAACAGTGTACAAGGGTCTGTTTCTCCAAATCCTCTCCAACACCTGTTGTTTCTTGTCTACTTTGATAATACCCATGCTTAATAACAGGTATGAGGTGATAACTCACTGTGGTTTTGATTTGCATTGTTATGATAATGAGTGATGTTGAGCATCTTTTCATGTGTTGGCCATCTGGACGTCTTCTTTGGGAAAATGTTTCTTTAGGTCCTCTGCCCATTTTTAATTGGATTGTTTTGTTTTGGCTATTAGATGCTAATCTCTTGGTAGATATATGATTTACAAATATTTTCTCCCATTTAGTAAGTTGCCTTTTCATTTTGTTGATGGTTTTCTTTGCTCTGAAAAAGGTTTTTAGTTTGATGTAGTCCCACTTGTTTGCTTTTGGTTTTGTTATCCTTGCTTATAGAGTTAGATCCAAAAATTCATTGGTAAGACCCATGTCAAGGAACTCACTCCCTTTGTTTACTTTGAAAAGTTTTATGGTTTCAGGTCTTCTATTTATGTCTAATCCGTTTAGAGTTAATTGTTGTGTATGGTGTAAGAGAGCAGTCTAGTTTCATTCTTTTGCATGTGGCTGTCCAGTTTTCCCAACACCATTCAAATGCCCATTCCGCATTGTGTATTCTTGCCTCCTCCGTTGTAAATTAGTTGACCAGGAGAATCTGCTTTCTTAAGGAGTGTTTTCCAATGCTTGATCAATCTGAAACGAGTCCTTGGGTGCCCTCTCCAGCCTCATAAACAAACCAAGTATATTCCTTTTCCCTTTTCCAATGGGAAATGATGCTTTAAGGAGTTTGTTGAAGCACGGTGTATCCAGCAGGGCTGGATTTGTGGGTATGAGTCTTTGAAAAAAAATCAGAGCACAAACTCTTCATTTTCAGTAGACTACTCTTTCCTAAAGTGTTTGGATGCCTCACACTAGGCCTAAGCCTTAAAAAAATTTTTTATGAGAATCGATTATGTTTCCTTTAAAAATGTTAATTCAACTATAGAACACAGCATTCTGAATCCTACTCCTGAACAGAAATACAAAGGAAACTGTTGAACGTAATGGAGATGATCTATTGTCTACATTTAGGCCTCCGTTTGTTTATAGTTTAAAGGTCAGTGGGAAAATCATGATGAAAGGCAGGGTAATTTATACAGAAAATCGTAAGACCCCTTCATCTGGCTAGGTTCTGTAAAGAGTCTTTGATTCAAATGGTTCACACAAAGCGGAAATGTTCCAGTGGTTCAAAGTTCTTTCTGGCAATAAACTTGTAAACAGGAAGACTACTTAGGCTTCTTGTGAATTTTAGAAACAGAAGATACTTAATGCTTTGCACCCAGTCATTTTTACTTTGAAACATGAGTTGGAATGTTTAGTAAAAGTTCTGGTTTTAAGTTCAGTGCACAGGTATTTCCCTTAGCGTAGAAATCCGTGTGTGTGTGTGTGTGTGTGTGTGTGTGTGTGTGTGTGTGCGCGTGCGCGCGCGCGCACTCACTCAAAGCAGTACTTGGTTAAAAGAATGAAGGGCGTATGCCATTTAGCATCCTTAATGGAAGCTCTAAAATCCTGTGACTCTGAAGAACTGGCCAATTACTTCATTAGTACTAAAGATTAAGAACTACAGCTTGTGCTGTGTGGATACCGCACAGCAAGATTATTAAACAGTTTCTCCCAAGTTGGAATAATGTACTTTTCAAAGGCACCATCCGTTGTATTTCCTGAGAAAAACAAGGACTAGAGAAGCTTTTTAGCAAAACTGATGACTATTCTTTATGATAGAAGGTATAATTTGTGTCTCATTTCCAGTGGAAACAAATGCATATAAGATTAAATGAGGTAATGGGAAAATCAACAGTAGATGCACCACACGATCAAATGAAAAATAGCAACAATAATTATATGTAATAATTACTATAATTATAATAATCATTATTGTTTTATTTATTTTTTACAAGTTTTTATTTATATATATTTTGAGAGAGAGAGCATGAATGGGCCGGAGGGGCAGAGAAAGAGAGAGAGAGAGAGGGAGAAAGAGAAAGAATCTCAAGCAGGCTCCTAGCTGTCAGTGGAGAGCCCAATGCAGGGCTTTATCTCGCGATCTCACCAACCTTGAGATCATGACCTGAGCAGAAATCAAGAGTCAGAAGCTTAACCAACTGAGCCACCCAGGCCCATATTATTAGTTTAAAAGCAAGACCTGAATTTCCTGTACTAAGATAACCTATGCAGTTAGGAACTTATTCAGCAGGTTCAGAAAGAATACATATGTTTTTCAAGGTGAGCATGTGAGAATACACACTTTTTATAACTTTAACATCTACTTAAAATCTGAGAAGAAGGGATGTCTCTGAATTAGTTGAGTGGATTTTCCCAAAATATAAAAGGAGACCTCGAATAGCATTTATACTTATTTGGGTCCTCATAAACAACTGGGAAGATTTAGAGTTAAAATCAAATTGGGGTTGGACATATAGCAAAGGTTTTTTTGTCGTGTGTGTGTGTGTGCCTGTGTGTGTGTTTCAATACACAAACAGCCCACACATTCATCTGCCTTCACCTTGGAAGGACCAGTCCTTTAAACAAAAACACCACCCAAAGCACTTTGGCATGTGCACCCTTGAGGAGCTGAAGCTAGAGCCCCTGAACTTTTCTTTCCAGGCGAGTGGAGGTGGGGAGCGTGCTCACCTGCCCTGCCGCACGGGGAAGCACAGCCCGGGACCCCTCTTTTTGGTGACTCTCTTATTTGCCCTTTTTCCCCCCCATCTCTTCCCTAATGTCCGAACAAGTCCGACGCTTTTCAGGAGCTAACAAGCAGGCGCAATGGGGCCAGGCTCTGAGGGCGGCTGCTGGTTTGCCACGAGGCAAGCTTTGGAAGGAAACAGCTCCGCCGCAAACTCGCGGCAAGAGATGTGCTCGCGCCCTGGCCGGTCTGCTCCTGGGCTTTGAAAGGCCTTTCTCTCCATCCTCCCTCAGCTTTCCGAGCAGCATGCCAAGTGCACAGAGATCGCATGTTTGGCGCAAAGAGCAGGGAGACTGCGGGGCCTGGAATCACTCCCCGGTGTCCCCCGGCCGGGTCCTAGGTAGCGGAGTGTGCAGAAAACTGTCCCCCCCGGTCCGCGACGCCGGCGCGCGCGGCTGCAGGTGGCAGGCGGAGCTGTCCAGCACTCGTGCGGAGCCGGCGGGAGCCCGGAGCCCCGCGCGCCCCAGCCCCGCGGACGCGCAGCAACAGGGCTCTCGCCCGGCAGAACCTTGTCCCCGTTAGCTGCCTCCCGGCCCTGGGCCCGCTCCGAGCCCCCGCGGCCTCGACCGAGGCGAGCACTCCGCCCCGCGAGCTGCTCCGGCGGGCTGGGTGCCAGCACGTTGCCCCTTCCCTCCCCTTGGAAGCGTCTTCTCTGGAGCCGGCGGGCTGCGCCGACCGGCCTTTCCCCTTCGCCTCAGAACTTAAATAAACTCGGAGGAAGGCAGGGGAAGGACGGCTCTGGACCCCCGCTCTTCCAGTTGGCGCCCCCAGGCTGCCCCGAGGTGGCTCCACAGGGACGTCTCCCACGCTCGGCCCCCCGCGCGGTCCGTCCGCTCCCGGGCTGGCCCCCCGCGGTCGAGGGCCGGGGGCGCTCGGGGTCTGTGTGGGCCCTGCGGTCCGATCCGGCCCGCCGTGCGCTCCTCCTCGGAGGAGGGGAGGGTGGGAGCGGGGAGGGCGCACAGAGGACGGCGACCAAGTGTCCTCGTTGCTCCTGAAACGTGGCGACGGGCGAGGCTGGGACTCGCAACGAGTATGATGGCGACACGTGATACCGGCGGAGGGAGCGCACGGGGGGGGGGGGCTGATAAAGGGAGAAGGAGGGAGGCGGGCGGCGAGGGGCGGGCGGAGAGAGGGGAAGGGGGAGCGATCGGCGCGCGGGCGGCAGAAGCTCAGCCTCCCGGACCGCTCGGGGCCGCAGCGCCGCCGCCCCGCCGCCCGCGGCCGCACTCTCGCAGCCTCCCCGCGAGCCGGAGCGGGAGCGCGGCGCACCGCCAGGCGGCCGGGCGAGCGCAGAGGCGGCGCGGCGCGAGCAGCGGCGGAGGCGGCGGCCCCCTAGCGCAGCCTGGCGTCGCCGCCGCGCCCGGGCCCCAAGTTCCCGCCATGAGCGGCCGCCCGCGCGGGCTCCGCGGCTCCGGGGACTCCCGCCCGGCCGGGCGCGCCCGTACAGCCCCGCGACCCCGACGCGCCTAACGCCGCCGCCCGCGGGTCCCGCCGCCGCCGCCGCCGCCACCGCGGCCGCCGCCCGCGTCCCCGCCGCCGCCGCCGCCTCGGCCGCCGCAGGGCCGCCCGCAGCATGTCTCGGAGGAAGATCTCGTCCGAGTCCTTCAGCTCCCTGGGCTCCGACTACCTGGAGACCAGTCCCGAGGACGAGGGCGAGTGCCCCCTGTCCCGGCTCTGCTGGAACGGCAGCCGGAGCCCGCCCGGGCCGCCCGAGCCCCGCGCGGCCGCCGCCGTCGCCCCGGCCCCTGCCGCCGCCGCCGCCGCCGCCGCCTCCTCCTCAGCCTCAGCCGCCGCCGCCGCCGCCGCCACGGCCGGGGCCCGGAGGGCGCAGCGCCGGAGGCGGGTCAACCTGGACTCGCTGGGCGAGAGCATCAGCCGCCTGACGGCGCCCTCGGTGAGCCCGGGGGGCTGGGGGGCGGAGGACCCGGGTGGGGAAAGTTGGCGCCGGGAGAGCGCGGGCGTGCGCGCCGAGCCCGGCCTCGGGGGGGCGAGCCGGCTGCGGTCCCCGGGCCGCCCCCGACCCCTGCGCCCGGCCGGAGGGGGGCGTCAGCGCGCGCGGCGGCGGGGCGAGGCTTCACACATGGGGTGTCATGGTTCTACGCGGGGGAGGGGGGGTGTGGTGGCCCGGACGCTCCCCTCCTAGCCGTGCACTCCTGCTCGCTCTCGGTCACCCCGGCGCCCCCTTCACACCCGCCTGTTCTGCTATCCCTAAACTTTCCCAGGCCCAGTGTCGTGCAGCTCCCCTTTCCGGGTCCTGCCTCACTGTTCCCCAGGATCCCAAAGGAGCCCCTGCCCCTTCCAGGAAACTCTTCCTCTCTTTTTTCCCACACTCTCTTGGGCTCCGCGTGACCTTTTCTGACATCTCTGAATTCCACAGGCTTTCTGCCTTCTGTGTTGCATCCCTTTTCTCAAGAATTTCAGGAACTGGCTGTCAGATACTTTTCTGAGTTGTCTTCTAATGATCTCCGGTTTTTTTCCCCACCCGCTGCCCTCCCCCCCCCCCCCCCCCCCTATTCCCTGAGCATTTACTGGCTCAACTTTCTTCTCTGGGGGAGCCTGGTGTCTGCTTTTCTAAACCTCCCTGGTGTTTCTTGCACACCTATCTCAACCTTCACTCCCTTTACCCTGGATTCTTCAGTGCTTTCTCCCTCATTTTGTCCTGGCTGCCTTGTATTGGACGCTTTATACTGATCTGTTGAATTACTAAATGCCTTCCTAGCCTTCTCTTCAACTTGTGCTCACCCGGGATGTCTGCATCAGCATTTCGGGGTGTGCTCCAGACTCCTCCACGTTCTAGACATTTTTCCAGTGGCTTCTGCCTCATTCCTGTTCAGGCTGTTCAGCTACCCTTGACTTTTACCGACCGCAGGAATGCCAGACCTCTGTTCCAGTCCTTCTGTGACAGATGAGCTCTGTTTTGAAGGAATCCGCTCCAGTGCAGACGGAATCCTAAGGAGATTCTGTGTCAAATCTCCTGAGAAACCTTTTATTCTCATCCTGGTCTTGGGTGCAGGGGCTTCCACTCGGGACAGAACTTTAACCTTTGCACCCCTGGGTGCACCCCTGCACTCCTCTTCCTTTTCTCAAAGTTTGTGAAATGAATCTGAACAGCCATCTTATTTGACTATTCTGGAATCTCACTTTTGAAAGCACTCTTGCAAATGATGATAGGGGAGGCACCTGTGAAAGCGTGGGATCCGGAGGGACAGGGTATTAGTACCAGGCAGTCCTACAAATATCCCTGTGGCCCTGGCATTAGTGAAGAAGGACCTTTTCTGTCTCTGACAATGAAACTACTCTCAGTCCTCTTCCTTTCCTTGCGTATTTTCCCTTCAGCGTCCCTTCCTTCCTTCCACGTCTTCCATTGATAACGTACAAACAGATCTCAGAATGGGTTGGCAACTGTTGGCTATTCTTGACTGCAAATACTTCCCAAGACGCATCATCTTAGGAACTATGTGATGTTGCAAATTGTTGAACTTAGAAGCCTTTATAAAAGGAGGCCGGTAATCTGCAGGTCTGTAGTTTTGTGTTAGTACCTAGAGCAACATTTGTGCAATGTAGTAATTGGTCAGTACAACAGATTCGAATCTGATACAGTGATTTTACTGAAGGAAATGACTAGTTTTGGGGGGTGTTTTTTTTTTTTTATCATTTTGGAGTTTTCTTTTTGCCTTCGAATCAGAATTTACAAATCTCTAAAAAGTCATGGCAATGCCTCCGGTAATGCCAATTTAACTGAAGGCTGTTCTCGACCCCTTAGGTGAGAGGTGCATAAAATAAACTGAACTCAAGTATTTACTGCCAGAACAAGAGGGAAGGAAGGAATAGCTTCTGATTTTTACCTTTATGGGTCAAATTTGAATGACACTAGCTTTCTGATGGATAAAAAGCATGTGCCCAGATAATACTTCTCAGGATAAGAAATTTGCAAATCATTGCAATGATCATATATAGGTAACAGCTCTGTCTGCTTCCCATGCTACAGTTATTTTCCATTTTGAAATTAGCCTATTAGCTACAATGCTGACAGCACACAGGTGAGTATGGTATAAATATTTTCAACATCGTAAGGCACATAGGAGCAGATTTTCTTTGGCTAACCATATCACCTGTAGACTTGGTAACACAAAAACAACAGAAAGATTTTATTTCAAAGCGGTGACTTATTTCTGTGTTCTCCACCCTCCCCCCCCGCCTTTTTTTTTGGCAGTCTAGAACTCTGCTTCAAGAAGTTTCTGTAGATTCATTTTCTTGTGTTGTCAGCATTCTAAGTTTCTCTGACAACACTTGGGGAAACAAATTATGTCTTCTCCATTCTCTTTCATTAGCACCAAGTGACTATTTTTGAAAGAAGTAATTTAATAAAGAGTAGTTATAACCAGAGCATTCTTAGAGGGCAGTTTCCAGCTGTTTTGTGTTGGGAACCCTTTTTTATATTCTGTCACAGCTTACCTTAGGAGAAGCTGTCTTTGCTGTGGAACTTTCTGCCTTCTTCGTGGCCTCGCCATGGAATGTTGTCTCAGCCACAGCGGATTGGCTCTTTATGCAGAATAACTCGCAAGTAGGAAATGAATTTAATAAGCCCAAGGATATGGCCAAGTGATTCAGCTAGCTGTTGGATCATTGGAATAGTCACACTCAGGTTTTTGACATTTTGATAGGCATTGTTAGATGCATTGATGTTGGCTGTAAATATTGTTAATACTTAACACCGTTTTAATGATGAAAGTAAACTGAATTGGTGAAAGTGAAAAAATTCCAGAATTCATGAGGCCTGGTTCTCATTCACTGGACCTTGGACAACTAACTACTTATCTATCCCTGTGCATGTTACTTTAACCCTCTAGGAGCCCCCTTGTCTGTACGGTGTGGCTCTTAGGGTTCCCAGGATTCCTCCCTGTTCTTGCAACCTATGAAGACATATTTTCAAGCTTTTGATAAGCTCTTATAAAGGCATGCCAGAGAAGAGCAGGCATCTATAAGTTTTAAAACTTTGAAGAAAGTAGATCACTTTCTGAAGTAGGGACATTTATTCCGCGCGGTTATTTAAAAATATTTGAAATATTTGTGGATCTAGTGTGTGGTAAGTATTGTGCAAAGTACTGGCAATACATATTCCAAACAAAACATTCCCGGTCCTTGACCTCATGGAACTTCTTTAATTATAGCCTTTATTTTAAGGAAGCTGTGCTGAAGGAAAACATAAGAACTCCGATTGTCTTGGAGCTGTCTACGGGAAGTTGATTTACCATTCGCTGTGGATAATTTTGTTCATTGTGACTCTGGGGCACAGCCATAGAAATAAAAATAATCCTAAAGACCTGGCTGAAGATGCATAAATCACTTATCACATTATTGATTTTGAAATCATTTACTTGGGAAGACATATGGAGAAACAGCTGGGGATTTTACATCAAGGGTGAATTTAGTAACTCATGTATTGCTATTTTGTTCTTATAAATGAGAGTTGTTGAGAACCCTATCACTTAGAACCCTATCGCTTACCGGGCTTGGGATTGCTAGTGTCAGCCTGTCAGTGAAGATATTCCAAGGGACCAGTTTAAGGTCATGGCTTCGCTGGTTTTCTTGTCGGAGAACTGTTGGCTGTCACAGCATCGCAGGTGGCTCTCAAGGCCCCAGAAGCTTTGGAGAGCCGAATGGCAGGAAGAAAAGTAACTGGAAGGGTGGCAAATAAGGGGAGGAAAGCTACTGACGGAGAGTAGTCCAAGAAAATGAGAGAACAGTGAGGAAGGGAAATGGAAGGGAAGCCTACGTTCAAGCAGCAAAAAAAAAAAAAAAAAAAAAAAAAAAAAAAAAAAGCAAAAATTGCTTCATTATTAGTGGAAAGGAAATTGTATTGGCACATGTCTAGAAAAAGTGGAAGAACATGAAAAAATACACATTTAGCCTTCCCTGATATTAAATAAAATGAGCTCTCCGCCCTGTGTAAACCCTTAAAAAAAACCCAAAAAAACCCTTAGAATGTGACAGTGGTACTAATATGGAAATAATGAAAAATGAGTATGGTATATTCATGAGAGAGGATACTTCATCAACTTATATATCTTATTGATGATTTCAAGATTTGGGGCTCAATTTGGCTAATAAGTTCTGAGCAACACATCCATTAAAATTAAAAAGTTAGACAAAAGGTATTCTAGTAGATCCATGTTTTTATATCTGTAGTAATTAGATGCTGGAATCTGAAATCAGAATTTGATGGCCATCTGTCGCATATCCCTACCTCATCCCTAGTCATTGAGAAACATCATGGCAGAGCTGAAGGAAGGCGGATTTGGAATTGGACAGCTGTGGGTTTGAGTAACTCCCTGCTGAGCCCCTTACTAAGTGTGGGACCCTGGAAAGGTGACTCCTCCCTTCTCAGAGCCTTGGTTTCCTATTTTGTGAAATAGGAATAATAGCTACCTTGTGGATTTGTTGTGAAAGAGGGCACTATTCTTTGTGACACTCCTGCAGCACAGTAAAACGTTAGCTTCAGACTGCGATCCATCAATTTCAACTGAATTCGAATGTCTCCAAATGATTGAAAATTTTTCTACATAAAATTTTTCTTTTTTCTTTTACCTTTTTTTTTTTTTGCAATAATTACTTGCTAGTTACCTTACTGAAGGAGTTTATGGGTTAACTGATGTCATGTCCTCAGGAAAAAAGGTGATAAGAAGGAATTAATTTTGTTGGCCTTGCCCAGCCAATCCATTAAAAAAATTAAAACTGGAGTCCCTTTTTGGCTTCCTGGCTAGGAAGTGCACCCGAGCATGTGTAATCATCGCAGATTCAAACATTTCCAGCAAACTGCTGAATGCTATGTGGCATTATGAAAACCAGTCTTGTCAATTCTCTAAAAATACAAGGGTGTGTATATTTGGTAGAATGTGGGTATTTTCCAATAAGTCAGTTTTAGATTAGAAAGAAAATTAGAGAGGTGATAGAGAAATGGCTTATTTTTATTGCCTGAGAATTTCAAGCATTCCCCATCTAACTAACTCCCCATTCAAACGAATTTGTACGGCTGTTCAAGGGCGTAGGCTGTGATGTCCAGTAGTTACCCAGCTAGTGGCATTTATGTTTCATGTACAGTGCTCTATCCTTGTTTGGCTACTGGCTCAGTTGTTAAGTCTTTATTTTGAAGTTGATTTTTGACAATGAGAAATGCCATCAGTGATTCTTAGTTTGTAGGCCGAGGTGATAAGTGATTATACGTTCCTTTTTAGTATGTGATTTATCTACCTCAAAATACTCTGGGAAATGTGGGGAGAGTACTTGAGTACTGTTACGTGTTTTCCATCTATATCATCATTGCTCTTTCATTTACCTTTTTTTTTTTTTTTTGGACTTGTTCCATCATGTAGAGCTGAAGGTAGAAAGTGAAAGACACGTATTTCATTGCATGTGGTAGGAAAATAAATGCATTGATTGTATCGAGGTATATACGTCATTCACTGTGAGTTAGCAAGAAGACAGAATGATTCCTTTTGGAATTTCACACATATCTAGGAAGGAAAAAGGATCAGCTGATACTAGCAGGGAGAATGTTTGCTAGGGCTGTCTGGTGACCAGGTTTCCCTTACTTGATGCATGAGCTAGTATTTAGCTCAAAATTTAAAGTTCCTCTTTTTAAATTCTGACTCTTACCTTGATACTCTTATGTTGGTCTCATATTTAGCACAGTACCTGGTACCTGATGGGTGATTCAGTAAAATACTCAGAATAAATGAGTGGATGTTCTTTGTTCAGTTGTCAAATTCCATTATTTCTTTTGTGTTTGAGGTTTCTTGTATTATGTGTGGTTCAAACAAAGTATTTATATTTTGTGCCCCGTCTGTGAGAGATACTTTCAAGTATGTGAACGTGTTTGAATTTTACTTACACCTGCCATTAAAAAAAATTTTTTTTAAGTTTATTTATTTGAGAGAGAGTGTGGGGGGGGGCAGAGACAATCC
Organism: Acinonyx jubatus; assembly: GCF_027475565.1. NCBI lineage: Eukaryota > Metazoa > Chordata > Mammalia > Carnivora > Felidae > Acinonyx > Acinonyx jubatus. The sequence continues at coordinate 107,521,517 of NC_069390.1, forward strand.
CAAGCAGACTCCACATTATCAGCACAGAGCCCAATGCGGGGCTTGAACCCACAAACCGTGAGATCATGACCCAAGCTGAAACCAAGAGTCAGACGCTTAACTGACTGAGCCACCCGGGCACCCCCTACACCTGCCTTTTAAAGCAAAACTTCAGAATGCAGTCATGTTCAAAGAGAGCAGATGGAGTAGTTTCCTCCTCTTGGAAACTTAGCGAGTGGCCCATTTGTATTTTAAGAAGTTAGATAAATGTGATGACTCTCCTCCAGTTTCCTTATATTTTCTTAGTTTTTTTTTTTATACAATTCCTTCCCAAATGAGAGAAATATGTTTGTCAGCAAGTGGGATCCTGCTGCCAGAAATGCACTCTTAAGAGCTGGAATGACATAATTCTGCTCTTCAAATATCACTTCAGGACGGGATCTGAAGACCTAGAATTATGTGCTGTAAACTCAGAGTATTTCATAAAATTGACAATTCCAGACTAGAGTGATTTAGGAAGTAGGGGAGCTGGAAATATCTCTGAAGCCTGGAGATCTGTTGAGCTGTGGTGGGGAATTGAGAAAGAGTGAACATTCTTATAAATAGAACAGTGAAAAGTCACTATCAGTACAGGCTTTATCTGAGGCTTATTAAACAGGTCTTCCTTTAAGCTAGTGGTTTATCAGACCTCGTTGAACATAAGAAATACCTGAAGAAAGTTGTGAAAATGCAGATTCTCGGGCCTCTTCCTCAGAAAGTCTAGTTTGTAGCCCTAGGGAGGGGCATGGGCTCTAACTTTTAAGTCACACTCCAGGTGATTGCTAGGCACACCGAAAGTGACTGAATTCCATACTGTCAGGATTGTGGATCCAGGCTCACTGAGCTCTGCAGACTGAATTTTTTGGACAGAATAGATCTGGAAGTGACTCCTTTGGGGTGAATACGTGTCAAGCAACTACTGACCAACAGGGACAGAATAAAGGCAGTGACTTGGAGCCATGTCTCATATGGTATCCTTTGTGTTCAAAATAACCTGGTTGGTTGTGTGGCAGAAGGTATCTGAGATTTCACTGTTTGTGGTTTCAATTATTTATGACCCTGTTCCCATTTTTGCTGAGGATGCCTTGTTAGCTTCCCGAAGTTTCTGTTCGGTAGGTCACATGTCATTGCCGTCAGTGTTCTGTGGCCTCTTTCCTCTGATTCAAGAAACAGCTATTCAGAAAACGTTGGGGAGAGTAGAGGAGAAGGGAGAAGGGTTGTTGTGAGGGTCCACTTGACATTGCATTCCGAGTTTGGTTTTCAGAGTGAGACCGACATGGCATTTCTCAAATGTTCCTTCTACTGGTTCCTTTTAGACCAATGACTTGTTTGTATGCCAATACATTTTTTTTTAAGGTGAAGGGAGAAAGAAACATCTGGATGCCAGAAAAAAAATGATCTTCCTAGAAAATAAGCAATAGGACATTCAGATAGCAGACATGTAGAACCAGCCTTCAAACCCTACCAAAACATGACAAATACAATACCGGTTGCTAATATCTCCATCTGTAGCCAATTAGTCTTTCTCTCATTCCGTGGTTGAGTTGGGTAAGAGTCCAGTTGAACTGTCCAGATAAATGGTGATCCAACATTTAAAGAAATTTGCATTTGCAGAGAACTCTAGAACCATTCTGTCATGAGAGGAGGCTGTCCCTGTGGAAATCCTGATGTTATCTTACTTGTAAGTCCTTGAAGTCACCTTTGCCTCCTTTTCCTTTCACCGTAGTTTGTTATGTGTGAGTCTGCTGTGCCTGGTGGAGGAAATAAAAATGTTCTAGAATATGCTTCCATTTCTTGTTGCTTTTTGCCTACACTTCTTCATGCATAAACCCTCCAACTTAATATTGGGAGAGAATGGTTTTTTTAATTAGTATTGTGCACACACAACTAGAGACGGACCGACAGGCAAACATACACACACACACACACACACACACACACACACACATCCATCCGTCTTGTTTCCGGTCACTGCATTATTTTCCCTATGGACTACTAAGTTATCTTTCACATCTCTAGTATAGTACTTACTGTGTTGTAATGTGATTTTGGTTTATTCTGCCTCCTTAAGGCAGAGATCTATATATGTTCATGCCTACTAGAAAGTCACTTACCTATTTATTTACTTATTTATTTATTTTAAAGTTTATTTATTTCTTTTGAGAGAGACAGAGACAGACAGTGAAAGTGGGGGAAGGGCAGAGAGAGAAGGAGACAGAGGATCCCAAGCAGGCTCTGTACTGCCAGCACAGAGCCCAATGTGGGGCTCAAACCCAGGAAACTGTGAGATCATGACCTGAGCCAACACCAAGAGTCAGACGCTTAACCGACTGAGCCACCCAGGTGCCCCTAGAAAGTCTGATTTATAAAGACCCTCAGTAAATGTTAGGAGAACAAATAAATGTTGAAGAAATCCTTGTGTAGATTGTGGTGTATCTGGTAATGCTTTGTAGGCTCCCATTATTTTATGCTGCCATATTTCAGTTCTGCTTCATGAAGTGTTCTGTTTGTAGCTTTTGCTCAATCACAAAAAGGAGTAAATATAGTTATAACATGTTTTACAGTGCTTTAAAATTTTCACGACACTCTGTATTGGGTATTTTATTGTAGCTTCACAATAATCTATAGATTTTATGCCAATTATCTTTAACTTTGCTTAGTATGATTATTGTAAATGCCTAGAGACACAGTAGCGGGGGGGGGGCATATGTATTCTCACTTAGAGGTGTTTGTGTCTTTTCTGCGAAAGGGATATGGTTCTCTATAAGTTATAGAGATGGTATCCCGCTATGCTCTTTTATTCAGTGTTATCTCAATGTATAAGAAATCCTGTGTTATCAAACATTCTACTAAACAAAATCTTCACAAACTAGCACATCCACAGTGACCATTATAGACATAATAATGGTGCTGGAGGGATAGAGTCTTCAGGAAAGTGGTAAAGTTAGAAATTATTGACTTAAGGAATGGAAAAGAAAACTGACCAGGAATAGGTAGATGTATTATTGGGTATTTTTTGAGGGCCCAGCTGAGGCTGAACATAATGAATTTGTAGCCTAAACTGAGCAGGTGATTACAACTAGGAGAGACAGAAAGTTGTGTAGGTATATGCGTTGTATATTAAAAGGTCTATATGTCAGTTGAGTTTGAGGTGTTTGAGAGCAATCCATTGAAGTAGAGGGTTTTGCCTTGGGAAATAATGAGAATGAATGTCACAGGGGGCAGACTGTAATATTCAAAGGCATTTCTAGTCATCCTCTATTGGACGCAGATCTGATGTTAAGCTTATTTAATTTATATCTCGGTCTTGTTGTTTTCGCTATTGAAATCATTCTCTTAGAATAGCTGATTCCCCCAGGTGGCCTTCCCTCTCCACTATACCATCCCCAAACCAGAACTGGTAACTCATAATTAGTGATTGAAAAACTCAGTTCTATCTGCTTGATTAGTATTTACATGATGTTTTCAAAGTTAGAATTAATCCTTGAAAAATATGAGAATATTCAGTTACATCATTCAGTGTGCTATTTATGGTCCTTAGTTGTTACACAATGAGGTTTCCTTGGCTCAGACTTGATACACTGCTTCTTGAGTATGAGAAGTAATGTGTATGTGGAGTATGTGGAGTTTAGAGTAATGGTGGCTACAAACATATTTCCTCTTGTATTGGAGAGCACATTTCTTTCTTTCTTCCTTCCTCTCTCTCTCTTTCTCTCTCTTCCCTTCCTCCCTTCCTTCTTTCCTTCTTTCTTTCCCTTTCCATCCTCCCTCCCTTCCTCCCTCCCTCCCTCCCTCCCTCCCTCCCTCCCTCCCTCCCTTCCTTCCTTCCTTCCTTCCTTCCTTCCTTCCTTCCTTCCTTCCTTTTTCCCCAGCAGATATTTTCTTACCTGAAAAGTTAAGAAAATAGTTTTGGTGAACCAAACATTCTAAGTAAACTGTTACATATGCAATATCAATTTGTCAGTGGATGAATTCAATAAAACACACTTGAGGGTTAAGCAATTTTCATTGTATTAATCAGTCTTTGATAATCCCAGAGACTGGCTATGGGTTTCAGTACCTCAGTGTCATCATTATGCGTCATAATTACCACTGTGCTATAGGTGTGTGGCCATTCTCATAAGTGGAATATCTTAGATAATCAGATGCTTATGAACAGGACATTTCTTCTAAATGGAAACCCTGAAGAACTATAAGGTTCTTGTGGCCTCAGAGAGTTAATATGCGTTTACTTAGTTTCTCACACTCCAGCAGGAGGCAAGGGGAGGCAAGTTAGGAGTGGATTTTAAAAGAAGTTTTAATTTGGGGTGCCTGGGTGGCTCAGTTGGTTAAGCATCTGACTTTGGCTCAAGTCATGATCTCATGGTTCAGTTCATGAGTTGGAGCCATGTGTCAGGCTCTGTGCTGACAGCTTAGAGTCTGGAGCCTGCTTGGGATTCTGTCTCTCTTTCTCTCTCTCTGCCCCTCCCCCACTCATTCTCTCTCTCGCTGTCTCTCTCTCTCTCTCAAAAATAAATAAACATTAAAAAAATTAAAAGAAGTTTTAACTTTTACAGTCCTCTTTATAATTTGGCTAATGTGCATGTGTGTGCCTTGTTTTCTTGAAAAATGCCTGTGTGTATATGTGTGTATGTTTGTGTGTTTGTGCAGAAGCTACAATTCAATACATGCTGCATTCTGATTTTTGTTGTTTTAATTTGACTTTGGGGAAATAACTCCTGTCTCTCTTTCCCCATCTCTGAAATCATATATGATAATACGAATCTTTTACTTAAGTGTAAATATGTAATGAAATGTGAATGGTGAATTGAAGACGTTGTGTTTAACTATTATGGATTACTTCATTGTGCTGCTATGCTGATTTTTTGAGGACCACGGCATTGGTTCAGATTCTTTTGCTCCCTGCAATCTGGGAAGAGAACAGGCTGTGGAGTCAATCACTGACTCTGGCCATTATTTTGTGTGTTCTTGGCTAAGCCTCTTTGGGGCTCAGTTTCTTATCTATAAAATGAAGGTGATGAGTGGATGGTTAGCTCCGTGGGTTCGAGCCTGGTGCTGATAAGATGAAGGTAATAATTTATAGGATTATGAAAATCAGAAGTATAATGACAGCATAGTATTTTGAATCCAGTAAATAATCCGTGTTGCTGCCTCTACCCAACCCCTTCCTGATGGCCATTTTACCAATCGGCATATTGTTAATCACATCTCCTGATAACCTTCCTTCCCCTCCAGCCACAAGTTTTGGCAAAACCTGTAGGTGCTCCCCTTTGTTAGAGGGGTATCTTGTTCAGCCTTCTTGTGCTTTTTATGGGAAATATTTCCACCATTTTCTGGGCATGCAACCTTTTAGGGTTATGAACACTTCCAAAAGTTCTGTCCTAGAAATCTAAAAACCACATATGATTCTGGTCTCTTGTTCATTTGTGCATTCCCCTACCTCTCATTTTCATTCATTCATAGAGCATTTATTTTGGCAAATGAGCATTCAGTGATTCATTCAGCACGCGCACCATGTGCCTGAAGCAACATGACTGAAGTAGGACATTCAGACAGAAATGGGATGTGGTCCTTTTGGATTTAAAAAACATAAAACCACCTTAAAAAAATTACTGAGTATTGTACATGACAGCTGCTTCTACCCTTCCTTCTGTCTTTCCCCTTCGTCTTACCCCAACTTTTCTTTATTTGGCATGATACTGGGGATATAGGGACAAAAAAGTGTTTGTATGCAAAAGACCTTTTGAAACTGCAACAATAATGACGATGATAGTAATAACAATGGTGTTGATTTATCAAGCCCTCACCATGCCTCAGGCGTCGTGCTAAGTTCTGTACGCATTTTATTTAATGAGCTACTCCTAACAGTAATGGGGAGTGATACCTTACCATGGTCTACATGACAGGGAAGAGCCTACCTTTCTGACCTCACCTCGTGAGGTCTAACCTACACTCACGGTTCTACAGTAGCTCCCTGAACATTCCAGGCAAGGACGATCTTGCCTCTGGACTTTGGTCCTAATTCCCAGGTCAGAAATGCCCCCTGGCTCCAGTTGTCCATGTGACTGGCCCTTTCTTGGTTTTCAGGTTCCAGCTCCTCAATGACACCTTATTGTGGAAAACCCACCTCTATGTGAAGACAGAGTCGGGATAAACAGGATCAACAGCTTTATTGCTTTGGGGGACAAAAGAGGCTGCAGGAGGCCTAGGTCTTCAAACTGCAAGCCCACCGAGAGGAAGGAGCTGGGGGTTTTAGCGGGAGATACAGGACCTCATGGGTTTCGGGACAGGGAGTGTGTATGTGCTGCCTTTGTCGTGTTTTTAGGGTGGTGCTGGTTCCTGAAAGAAAGGGCTAAGGAAGGAGGAGGGAAGGTTTGCAGAAGAGACACGAAAGGGGCTACTTAGTGTAACATCGAGCCTCGCTGAAGCATCGGGTAGCCATTTTGTTTTCGCTCAGCCTTCTCCTCTCTGGAGGTTTCAGCAGCAGGCAGCCCTTTGTCACCTAGCCCCTGTCACCTGGCTGTTTACTGCCATCACAGCCCTCACCATCACAAGTTACTCTTTATCTACTTGTCTTCCTGTGTGTTCTCTGTCTTCCCTGCTGTACTTCCAGCTCCTCCAGGGCAGAGGCCTTGTCCGGGTGCACACGATGGTGTTCGCTGTGCCCAGAGCAGGCCTGGCTGGCACGTGGTGCTCGCTGCATCCTCACTGACTCGATGAGCAAGTGTCATTTTGGAAGAAGTCACAGCACTTGGCAAAGAAAGAGCAGAGTTCTAAACAACAACACCACCAACTTAGAGGGTGGAAGAAGGCAATTAACCTGTGTAAGGCATTTAAATGTTTCCCCAATTGTGTCTGTGACTTTTAAAAATAATCTTATCAGAGATTCAGAGAAGTTGAGCAACTTGCCTAGGATCACAATTCGTTACTGATAGAGAAGAGATTAGAATTTTGGTGTGTTTAGCTCCAAGTGCTGTATTCCTTCCACCCTGTGGTATATTTTGAGCCTCAGTGTGCATAGTGGACATTGTGTTGGAGTGTCTAGATGCCCCTTTAGAAATGAAGGACTTATTCCCCTGGATGCTAGCCATGATGCGAATTCTCACCCTCCATTGTCAGTACCTTGGATGCATTGCCCAGACTGAAAAGAGCCGCCTTGTCCAAGGTCTTGCCCCCTTCCAGTAACTAGTGAGCATGAAGCTATGAAGGCTTGATCTTCTTGCCCTCATTTAGACAACTCTGAAGGGACATCTTCATGTAGGGTAAACTGAGGCCTCCCCTGAGACTGCATCACCCTCCATCTCCTCCTTTCCCCTTGTTCTGCCTCCTTCTGTGCTGTTCCATGGGTATTGATCCCAAGAATACCCCCTAATAAGCTTTCTACATGCTGATCTTCTCAGAGTGTGCTTCCCAGGGAGCCCAGCCTGTGCCTGCGTTTGAAAACAGTGATAGACACAGGTAGTAATGGGGATATGGCATGTGGGAGAAATATAATGATAACCTTGTTTGCACTTGGATTAGAAAAATTTTTTTAATGCTTATTTATTTTTGAGGGAAAGAGAGAGAGAGAGCGAGAGCGAGCGAGCAAGCAGGGGAAGGGCAGAGATAAAGAGAGACACAGAATGTGAAGCAGGCTCCAGGTTCTGAGCTGTCAGCCAGAGCCGGATGTGGGCCTCGAATTCACGGACCATGAGATCATGACCTGAGCTGAAGTTAGACGCTCAACCAACTGAGCCACCCAGGTGCCCCCTTTTTTAAGAAAATTTTTAATGTTTATTTTTCAGAGAGAGAGAGAGAAAGAACGAGCAGGGGAAGGGCAGAGAGAAGGAGAAAAAGAATCCAAAGCAGTGGATGTTTCGAATTTAGGTGCAAATGGTTGGCTGTGCCATGTGCATTCTTTCAGGGCTTGGCATTGCTGGATCACCAGCCTCAGCACAGTCAGTGCCTGTCACGTTGCAGGCAATGTACCCAATAAATAGAGATTTGGGATTGGGTTTTGACAAGAGCTTGTGGACGTAGTCGCTAATATCTTGAAAACTGATGAGCTCTCTGAGTGAAAGAGAGAGAGACAAAAATCCTAAGAGAGCATTGAGACTAGCATACAAAGAGAAGCTGAAGAATGTAGGTGCCGGGGTGCTGTTTTGTTTGTCTGCTTGTGGGGGTGGGAGGTGGCTGGGAGCACCTGAGAGCAAGGGCTGCCGTGGTTGACATTTGTGAAATGACCATTTGTGAAATGACAGGAATTTAAGGGTGGTGCTCAGTGTGAATGAAGCGGCTGGGGGCCTTAGAAAAGTGATGTCAAGCCTGCTTCGGAGATAGAAACCTATTTACAGAGGGAATGTGTGGTGAGTAAACAAAGGATATCATACGCATCAATTTATCACCCGAGACATTTGGCAATAAAAGTAAAAAGCGAGAAAGAGCTGACAGGGCCTGTGAGGCCAAATAAAAGTTTATTAAAGAAGTGGAGATTGTGTTTGAAGGTAACAGTCAAAAAAAGTTGGAGATGGATGAGATAAATAGGCTTCAGAAAAAATGGGATTGATCTAGAGACAGTCTTGAGTCCCTTGGCCAAGCATGAGGATATTTTCTCTCTGCCCAAGGGGAAAGTAATATGGTGCACTAGGGGTGCCATGCAAAGGCAGCTGGCAAAGTTTGGTTTTATTTACACCTGTTTTATTATGATCTCATCCTGACTTTATAACTCTGTGATCGGCTAATAATTTTGTATACCTAATGAGTGTTACGTTTAACTTGTGCTGTTTGCAGTTCCCAAGATCTAGTTCAACTGTGGTAGCTGCACTGACCATGGGATGTCAGTTGAGGCCAAAAATGTCACTAATGTGTCCTTCAGAAATTTTATACTCAAATCAGGAAGTACACTTAAAAATTTTTTTTAATGTTTATTTTTAAGAGAGAGAGAGAGAGGGAGCACATGAGCAGGGGAAAGGCAGAGAGAGAGGGAGAGACAGAATCTGAAGCAGGCTCCAGGCTCTGAGCTGTCAGCACAGAGCTTGATGTGGGCCTCGAACTCACAAACTGCGAGATCATGATTTGAGCCAAAGTTGGATGCTTAACGAATGAGCCACCAAGGCGCCCCAGGAAGTACATGTTTTCATTTGTATATTATACTGCATATAACTTTTGGGTTGTTTTTATCAGTGTGAACACTTCAGATTTTTTTTTTTTTTATCCTTCTAAAGATAGAATTTGGTAAGCCTAATAACATGTGGTGGGAACTGTTTTTTTGATTTGTACTTGTATTAGTGTGCTCTCTTTCAGTTTTAAAAGTAATTTGAGATATATATTTTATATATATAACCCCTGTTCTTACCCTTGCCATGTCTGAAATGACTTTGTTTAGTGTTAGAGCTCTTTTTGACCCTGATGGAAAGGTCCCTAATGGAAGGAACTCTCCAGGGATTAGGGGCCAAGTGCATGGGACTGTACTTTGTTGTTATATTGAATGTGTTTCACACAGTTGAAAGGAGGTGTGTAAGGTCAGATAAGGCCAGTCAGGGCATACACAATCAAATATAGCTCATTGGCCCTCTCCTTCTCCTTTTCTAGATAAATTTTGCTCAATTTCAACAAGCAAGGGTTTTTGTCTCTTTTATATACTGCCAAATCCCAAGTTTTCCAGGGTCTGGCACAAAGTAGCTGGTCAATAAATATTTGTCAAATGAATAAATTTAGAGTGAATATAAGAATATTTATTTTCACTATACCGTACAAATGTTGTGAGAAAAAAAATGAATTCATAAATACTAATGTACTTTAGGGTTAAAATCGGTAACAATAGCCAAAACAAAATAAAACATAATATATAGATTTAAGTAATTATTTTGTCCTGCTATTTTTATTCTTTCATCATATGTTTACTATATGCCCACTGTGCATGCTTGACTTTATTGTGTCATGAGCCAAAACACAAGATCTATGGAGAAGAAAATGGTGCTAGTAATATGCAGAGTTGAAAACCAAAGTGTTGGGTTTTCCTTAAATACTCTTATAATCTACTATACCACTCAATTTACATCATGTACAAGGAGGAAGAAATAACTTTTTGCTATGTGATCAAACCATATTTAAAAAAAAAATTCAACTCCAGTTCATTAAACAGATATCTGTTGTTGGCTTTTTCTGTGCCAAAAATTGGCTATGTCATAGTTACATGGGAAAAATTACAACCCCTCCTTTCCGACCCCATTTTTTTCTTATGATTCTGTTGCAAACATTTCAGGATTAAAGCATGAAAAAGATTTTATCTTTCTTCCAACCTATTTCTTGTATAAAGTCTTCCCGAGGGAAAGCAAAAACTCTTGGAAGAAAAACTCACATCACCCCAATAGCACATTTAAGGAGAATCTGCTGCTGCCCTGGTGAGAAGCCTGTCATCCTAATTCGTAACCTTATGGAGATCTCAACGAAAGAAAAAGTGTCTTGTTTAAAAATGCCTGTTGACCAGATTCTCCCAGTGCAGGGTCACTCTGTCTTCTAATTTCACATGTGTGAAATTCATGTGTGATTGGTTTAATTTGTGTATAAGAGATGTCTTGATTTTCTTTTTTTTTTTTTTAATAAAAGTTTTTATTTACTTATTTTGGGAGAGAGAGAGACAGAGAGCAAGCAGAGAAGGGACAGAGAGCGGGGAGAGAGAGAATCCCAAGCAGGCTCTGTGCGGTCAGTGCAGATCCTGATGGTGGGGCTCCATCACCCCAACTGTGAGATCATGACCTGAGCTGAAATCAAGAGTCAGACGCTTAACTGACTGAACAACCCAGGTGCCTGGAGATGTCTTGATTTTCAAAAGTTGTGTCAGGAAATATTTGGTTTTTAACTTAAGGAATTTATTTCTTTATTTGTTTTTCACTGAGGAAAGGGTTCAGAGATTATTACAAACTGTGTTTTCATCATGGTATTTACATATATAAACATGAGTTTATTTTAATAGCATTTTTGATATTTACCTATTTATCTACGTATATGTCATTCATGTGTGTATGTATGCATGTGTCTGTCTTTCTATCTACTGTTGATTATGCAGGGCAGAAAGGAAATGACTCTGTCTTTGGATTCTGAATTAAAAAATGCCACTCAGTAGAAATCTGGAGTAGGTATAATTACTATCATTGTGTTTTTTTAATAATTTGCCACGAGTAGTGAAAATGTCTTTTATCTCCTTAACAAAAGAATCTGCCTCTAAAGGCATTTATTACAAGGAGTGATAATGATGAAGTAACTGTGTTGTAATGGAAATGGAACAAAGATTGGGGGAAAGAGTAAATTGTGCCTACTGACTATTGTGATTCCATCTGAAGCTTCAGACACATAGGAGGGAGTTTCTGGTGTGGATGCTGGAGAAGAGAGGTTTATTGTTTCCTCCTGATAATAGCGATCAATAAGCACTTTGTGGACCTGACAGTGTTTGCAAGCTAGAAAGTCTCCTTTTTTCCCCTCTCTCCGTCTTGTGTAAACTTACTGCCATTATAAACACATTTCAAAGAAAACCAGTCTTTCCTTTTGTTCTGAATGAAATTCTTTCTCTAAGAGTTTGCTTGCAAAGTATGAACCCAGCCTTCGTGCTGAAGGAGAATGGCTGGGACCCACAGCTCTCAAGGACCTAACTGTGTAAGTCTGGTATAGGAGGCTGCTGCCTGCTGGTATTTTAAGCACTTGGTCAGTTCATTCCTTATTCAACTACATTCTAGGGATGGGCGTAGGGGGAAGATGGAGGAAATCAAATACTAAGTTAAATTGTAAGTGTAATTTTCCACCATTAGCCTTGCATTCTTGACTATTGAGAAAAATCTAGGTCTCAGATATCTAGTTAACACAGATATCCAATTATTTTGATTATAGCAGTGGGATAAATCGTCTTAATCAATAGCATTCATGATGACAGTAATGACAGAAATTACCAATTCCATCGGGTATATAATTGGAAAAAGCATTTTACTACAAGTTACTCCAAGACACATAATAATTTTTCAAAGAAAAATTGAGTAAGACACTTTCAAGTACGGGTCAATAAAAATGTTACCATTGTAGAACTATAACATACGAGGCTAAAAATGTGAATCTAAAAATAAGATCTGACCAATGGTTCTTGGCCATTAAATAAGGTATTCAGCTACTTTTTGTGATTTATAAATCAAATCAAGATACGCCTGCCTGGAAACATCTTAAAAACCTAAAATAACAAAGTTTATTATTTTGTTCTTCCAGAGTCACTAACAGGAATGAAAGCAAGGCTATATATCATGTATGCTTTACGTTAAGAGTATCAAAGTTTCTGCCTTGATGTTAAACTCTCATATGTTATGACTTAAGGTTGAAAAAAAATTGTGAAGCAGGGAACATTTACTTCTGGTTGTCCCTGTTCTCTCTCTCTCTCTCTCTCTCTCTCTCTCTCTCTCTCTCTCTCTCTTCTCTCACTCTCTTTCTCACTGCTGTCACTCTTTCTCTATTATCAAAACCTCATGCCGCAAAAATCTGCCATGAGTCTCTCCCATCAGACAAATTGAGCTTACGTTAAATTCTTGGTTGAAAAGTACCTCTCTTGATTTTAAGAACCTTAAAGGAGTGGAAAGTAAGTTTTGGCCGGGGAGGATTGGGAATGGATGGCATGAAGATAGTTCTCTTGGTGCTCCTAAAATCCTGAAATCAAACTTGGTGTCGGTTCCCACAAAGCTCCGACATACATTGATGGCTATAGAAGTGGGTATATCTCGCTGCTTCTCAGGCCGCCTTCTAGAGCCCTCTGGAACTGCAGTAAACTATCTAATGTTCTTGGTCTGTAGGAATCAACTATGTGTGTATATATGATATATGGGAGATATAATATGGGATAATATATATTCCTTGGTCTGTAGGTATCAAGTATATATATATTTGTATATATATATATATGTGTGTGTGTATATATATATGTGTGTGTGTATATATATATATACACACACACACATATGATGGGATATATATAACATAGGAAATATAATATGGGATAATATGTAATATACAGGAGATTATATATAATATATATATACATCTATATAAAACTTTGATTATATGCTGTTATACTTATTAATTTTGTATCATAAACTATTGTGTGTTTTTTAAAGAGCTGTTGCTGCTACTTCAGGGTTCATTTGAAATAAAGCTCGCAGGACTGATGTTGTCCTTATGTTTTATAATGCTCAGAGATTCTGGAGATTTGGCTACTGAAATGAATAAATTATGGGTTAATATGTATTGTGCCAATTATGGATGCCCTTGCACTGGGTTTGCCTTGGAAACTCCAGTTAAGAGCCCTTGTACGTGCAAGGAAATTAAATTGTTTTTAAAGCTGGAAAGCACTGGATGATATCCCATCAGGATCTTGTTCCCAAGCATCATTTCATGATAATTCTCTGTTGTTTGGTATAAATGTGTACATGTGACTTGTGTGGATCCACATTTGAATGACATTTGTAAAGCTGAATGGCAGAGTAAGGTATTTAAAACTCATGTAGTATTCTAGGAAGAATGTGAAAAAATAATACTGCACCAGAAACATTTCTCCTCTTCTGTAGGCAGCTTTTCCCAGTATCCCTTTCTTACTCACATCCTTTTACCCCCGCCCCTTTTCCCAGTTACTAATTTTCCATTAGGTAATGAGGCAAGCAAATGGCTAAGAATTACCACATAGTTAAAAGTTTGGTTCTAATGTGAGCGAGCGAGCTTCGATGGCTTTTGTTGGAATTCATCTAAAATGACCACAACAATTCTTATTATCATGGCCATTTTAGGTGATAAATGGCTTATTTTGATTAGTTTTTAGTGTAAGCTGATTTGAAGAGGAGTTTGAAAAATCAAGGGCTTTTGCTGACTGTATTTTTTTTTTTAGCACTCAAGAACACAAAGCCTTAGTGACATTTTTTTTTCCCTTCTTAATTTAACCCCCTTCAGGACTGTGAGGGAATGATGTGCTGACCCATACTTTCCATCCAGAAAAGCCACTAGCAGTGAGTGCCATCACTGGAGTTTACAAGGCATGTTTCGTGCAGGACATGTATGACGTAGGCAGGACCACGATTAGTGTTAACTCCAATTTAAGGAAGAGGAAACCAAAGCTCAGAGAAGAGCAGTAACTTGCCCAAAGTGAAGATGCCAGCAACCACCTGCATTTTAGTGTCCAGCCTCCTGTTTGTAGCTCTAGCTCTTTCCATCATGATGTGGACATCTGTCTACCCGGCCACGAATTGTTTCATCCTCCACATACAGTGTAGACTCCCTGTTTCATCTCTCACGTTTCCTAAGTGTGACTTGCTGAGGAATGGCTGGTAGCAATTTCCTGTTGGTTTTCCTGAACCTGACCATTCCTTGCCAGTTGCGTAGTTCCTGACTATGCTTGGAGTCCCAAATCGACCTGTGTTAGAAACCACAAGGACTCTTTCTTCATCAGGGCTCTGCCTCCAGGCTGACCTAGTTTGCCTGTCCACTGCCGTGTCGGTGTGCTCTGGGCTCCCATAGGCAAGGCAGCTCTGAACAGACTGACAAAAGCCATCATCACTGACAGTAGTTTAGCTTACGCCGCAGTCTGGGAAGAGCAATGATGTTACTTGTGGTTTGGTTTCTGAATGTAAAAGAAGTCATGATTATCATAGAAATAGTTATGTAAGCGAGGGTTTATATTTCTCCTCATAGGTTGCGTGTAATTGTGCATACCCAGACATACACAGATCTTGGTGTAATTAAATACTTTGTGGGAAGGAGTGGGGAAACAGTGTAATAATGGAGTGATCCCTAGAGTAAAAAAATGGGCTCACATAGAGTCGAATGAAAGAAAGTAAGGCTTTTCACGTCATGCAGGGTTAGCGTTCTCTTTGCCTGCATGTTTTTTCCAGAATGAAGTGTGATTATTCCGTGCCTCAGCCTAGGAACGTGATGCATCATAAACACTGATGACGTAGGCGCCATTATCTGCCTAGTAAGCATGCTTCTATCTGTCTGGATCATCAGATTGTAGTTAACACTAGATAGGACTATATTTAGGCCCTTGTTGAGTTTTATCTTCCAAGAGAGGTGGGAGCAGCAGAGCTGGGCAGGACCCTGGGTGGGATTTGGACGGTTGTCCATGTTTCAGCAACCGAGACTTTTAAACTGCAGGGACCTGTTCTAGTCAGTATCCTGAAGCCATCAGACCTTCAGCCTCTGACTGACTGAACAAAACACCTGTGTCACTCTAGTTGTGGCCTCTGCATGACAATTTACTTATTGACAGTGAGCAGTAAGTGTGAAGTGAGGCTTATTACCTGAAGTCTGCGTGGTCAGCACATTTCTTACCTGTTCAGGCTACATGATGAGCCAAGTCATAATTAAAAGTTTGCTTTAGTGGCGTCTGGGTGGCTCAGTCGGTTAAGCGTCTGACTTCGGCTCAGGCCGCGATCTCACGGTTTGTGGGTTCGAACTCCACGTTGCGCTCTGTGCTGACGGCTCAGAGCCTGGAGCCCCCTTCGGATTCTGTGTCTCCCTCTCTCTCTGCCCCTCCCCTGCTTGTGCTCTGTCTGTCTCTTTCTGTCTCTCAGAAATAAACATTAACAAAAAAACTTCTTTTAAAGTTTGCTTTAATCCACTTGGAGTCAAAGCAAAATGAAATTTCAAGCCGAATGATTCAATCCGGTTTAAGGAGCTATTGGGTTCGATCTCGCTAATGAGACCTGATGCTCCATGGCTGTTGATAAGAATCCCTCTGGTTAAGGTGGTTGGGCAATTTTTTGTTTAGGAATAATCTTTCTCCATGTGACGGAGGGCAGTATACCCTGAACGGTGTTAGATGTAATGTTTCATAAACTGTCCCCCTTCCTTCTCTGCCCTGTGGGTTGCTCTCTGTTAACCTCACCTTCTATCCCCATGCCCTGTTTGCATCCTCTTGACCTTTGTTGTATCTGTTGCTCAGTGGCCCATTTTGCCTGGAGCTGTACTTTGGGCTGGATGATTGGAGATAAATCTCCATCACCCATTTACAAATTATCTTTGAAGCTGGTGCATTTGGAGTTGACAAAACATTTCCCCATTTTGTGGGTTAATTTTGTAATTTAACTGTCAGGAAATCCTACTTCCCTCATCTCCAGGCTCCTGTTGGGAAAACCCCTTGCTGTGGCTCCCAAGTACTAGAAACAATAGAGAATTCTTTGGGAATGCCCAAGTGCAGGCTGCAAAGAAAAGTAAGGGGCTACAAATGATTTCCTGACATGAGGGCCATTGCTCTCCAGTAGCATATTCAGGAGTTGAAATGATACCAATTAGCTTTGCAGCATCTAATTGGCATCTTTGGGCTGTGAGGCATGTCTGGCAACAGTCCTAGATGTTAGACATGGTCAGTTTAGTTCAATTTAATAATTTTTTGACTACCTCCTCATCAAGAGATTTTTTTTTATGGAATCATCATATAACACATATATGTATCATATTGTAGTTTAATTTCATTTTGACCTCGTAACAACCCTGAGAAGTAGCTATGCTAGAAATTTCTGTTTTATAAAAAAGGAAGCTGAGGTTCAGAAAAATAAAATGCTGTATTCAAAATCACACAATCTAGCCAAGAGTTAATTACTTTCTTTTTATTATTTATTTATTAAATTTTTTTTAATGGTTATTTTTGAGAAAGAGAGAGACAGTGTGAGTAAGGGAGGGAAGGCAGAGAGAGGGAGACACAGAATCTGAAGCAGGCTCCAGGCTCTGAGCTGTCAGTACAGAGCCCAATGTGGGGCTCGAACTCTTAAGCCATGAGATCATGACTTGAGCCAAAGACGGATGCTTAACCGACTGAGCCACCCAGGTGCCCCAAGAGTTAATTCCTTTCAACTGTAACCTTTTCTGCCTTGAAGATTGAAGAATGTGTTTCAGTTTAAAAAAACAGATTAAAAGCTTGGCCGTTTGGAGGCAGTCACATACATGTAGAGGAGACACATATGTAGACTTAGACACTTAGTACCTACGTGACTTTGGGCATGTTTTTTAATTTGTCTGGGATTAGTTTTCACATTTATGAAGTAGCATAATACTTCTTCTAGGGTTTCTGTGAGGAGTAAATGAGTTGCTCCACGTAACTACGGTGTTTAATCAGGAAAACAGCATTATATCTCTTCGTAGACCGAGTCAGCCTTGCACCATCTGTGAGATGCTTTTTGGTTGGAGGGTTCAGGACTCGAGCCATATCCTCTAAAGGTTTGTAGTGCAGCGTGATCCATTGCCCTGAGAAGGTGTCTAGAACCAGTACCGTCCTGTCTCAACATTTTTATTCGGACAGCATTTTTGTTCGGACAGCCAAGTTGGCCACGATGGTGCCCAGTGAAGCACTTTTCTCCTAAAGCTTCCCAATTAAGAAGTTAACGATCACACCAGAACTATTTAAATAACAATAACAACATTTATGAATTTGGGGAAATGATTTTACAGCATTGTTTTCAAAGCCATTAAAAGTGAATAAAAGGAAATTAGGGATTTCAGTTAGATACATGGAAGGATATTTCAATACTCAACAGAGTGAAAGCAGCTTGTGGGAGAAAAATTGTAGGAGACCCAAGTCCTTGTCCTGTTGGTGGCTCTTTCCCTCTGGGTAGCTGAGGCAAAGCACTTTGACCTCTCTGGATCTCAGTGTTTGCATCTGTACAACGTGGATAATTACATCGGAGACTCACAAGGTTGTTGTGAATGTCTAATGAGGTGAAAGAAAAGAAAGTGATTGGTAAGCTGTGAAGTGTTTTATAAACTTAAAGTGGTGTTGTTATTCTCCAGAGTTTGTTGAAAACATCCAAAATTCTTGGATAACTTAAATGTATTCTTGCCGGAAGGAAGGATAGGACTAAATAAATCACCTCTTGGATCTCTTTCAGTTTAAGGAACGAGTGCTTCCAGCTTAAATTGGTATTGTTGATATTAGGTCTTGTATTAAATTGGAACTCAATGGGTATATTTGGAAGGGCATTAAAATAAAATAACAGAGGGAAATGCTTGGAAAGGAAACATACTTTGTATAGGAAGACTTAATTATACCGTTGATTAGGGGCTAAGTATATTCAGTTACAATCAATAATTACAATGATGGTAACCACTGTGCTTTGCTAATTAGAGCATATCTCTAATAAGGCCAAGGTGATCAGTTTGAATCCCTGTATGGGTCAATTAGCATCATGTCAGCCTCCACCCTAAGCTCTCATGGGGTCATTCAGGTGTGTACTTGTGTTCACAAGGAGAATAAAATGGAGATTGGATGAAATCATGCAGATCTTCAACCAGTACGGGGAGAAGAAGTCTACCTTCTAATGCATTCATAGCTTGATTTTTTTTTCTTTTAGCACACTTACCACTTTTGCTTTTTGTGATTAATTATCTGGACTACCACAGTTTTGTTGAGCAAATTACTGGTGTCATTCACTTGAAATGGTACTGCCAAGCTTCCCAAGAGATGGTTGAGTTTTCAGTGTGATTTGACCCTCTGTTTTCAAGTGGTTAACTTTGCAATGCTTTACTTCAAATGACCCTGAGAACTAGGAACTTCTTGCAAGTGTTTTTCAGATGGGAAAATGGAAGCATCTTTTTCCCCAAGGTTTCCTACTCCCAGGTGAAGAGATGTTGGCTAATTTTATAAAAAGGTCAGTAGCACAGCTGGGCTTGAAATACAGAGGTCCTGACTCAAAGTTCTATATTTAATTTGCCATCTATTTTCTCTCTCTCTCTTGCTCTCTCTCTCTCTCTCTCTCTTTTTTTTTTTTTTTGGTTTATATGTAGTAAGTTTAGTCAGAGGCTGGGAAAGTGAATATTTTGTCTTCATATTTAGCAAGCTTGATGAATACTGCAATCACATATCTTTCAGAAGCAGTTAAGCTGGTTGTTGGAAGTGACTTATTGTTTTGACTTATTGTTTTGACTAGTTTTATTAATAATACCAATCATATCATTTGGTCCATTGGCGTCTATAGGCTTAGCCGTAAAGATAGGGTATCTCACATTATGATTTTGGTCACGTTAAATGATAGAATTTGGCATATCATGTCCTAGTACATGAAATAATCTTGTGGAGAACATGGAGGTCCCTGTGGTGTGATTTAGAGGATGAGAAGTGGTCTCTGCCCCCAGTTTATCTCTCACTGATAAGCCTATTTACCACAATTCCACTGTTAGTTGTTCAGACCATATTTTATAATGTAGGGAAGCTCCTTTTTTATCGTCCTCTACCTTAGGACCAGGGATCAAGTTTTTGAGGAAATGGAGGTATGACTCCTGAGCGCCATCTGAGATGAGAGCACTAAAGGCATTTAAAATTTTGATGAGAAAAGGAAGTAGAATACGCAATGATGATTACTGGAGACGTGTTTAGGGAGTTTACATGATGATGGTAGCGATTGAGCCTATCAGAATGCAGCATGAAGATATTCGATGCCCAGGGTGTGAGGAAGGGGTGAGCCAGAGGAGGACAAAGAGTTGAGAGAGGAGGAGTGGAAACGTGTGTCCAAGGCAAGACTTTATTCCTGATTTTGCCTCTGTCTTTCTTTGTCTATACAGGTTTGGTGTCAAGAATTTTAAATGTGTTTTCAAGAAGCAGACAATTTGAATCCATGTGATTCTTTAATTGTGCGTTGACATTAAAAAAATTCTTTCTTACTGGAAACACTTTCTAAGGGGAGAGATGCTCTGTTTGCAAAAGAGGACTTGTAACATCTCTAACTTTGGTTCTTTTTCAGTCCAATGGTGATAATAACACCAGCCTGACTATTTCCCTGGAGGCCCCTGTGACTGGTGGAAGATCCACTGGCACGGCACGCATTAAAAAACATGAACTGTAAAGTGTGCAACCAGATCCAAAGTCTTAAGTGTAATGTGCAGTGTAGGTTGGAGGCTTTGTGCCTGGACTCTGGAGGAGACTACCTACTCTTCAGTACTGGTTTTGCCTCTTTTTACCTGTGTGACATAGGGCAGCTTCAGTTTTGTGTGTCTCAGTTCTCTTATCTGTAAAATAATAACACCCATGTCTATGTCATGCTGTTGATGTGACAAACAAAGGAGTTCGTGTGCAGGGAGCTTACAGCAGTGCCTCTCATAGAGGGAGTGTCATACTAGCTGTTATGTTGTATGCATGTGTCCCAGCATTGCTGACATAAGTGCCTGGGACTGAGTTATATGGAAATTTTAAACATCCTTTATTTATGCCTCAAGCAATATAGCTCTTTATTTATCTAATAAATTCACATTAATTATAAGTCATTAGTGACAGTTAATAAATGGAACTGTGTTGAACTTGGCAGTTACGTATGAACACCTCTCAGAAGCTTACTTCTCTTGATATTTGAATAAAGAATCTGTTCTCATTAATGTAGACTTACTCAGTTCAGGTAAGGTTCATAGAGTATTATTGGTCTTGATCATCATGTTTATACCTTAAACGAAAGGTTTACAACCCATGACTACACATTAGAAGCAACTGGATCTCTCAGACCAGTTGAATTGGAAAATTTGGAGGTGGAACTCAGGCATTGGTATTTTTAGAGTTCCCCAAGGTGATTTTAATGTACAGACAGAATAGAAAACCACTGGCTTAGAGAGTTAGTAATTAAGTGTATATCTCTATCATTTAATTGCTGACATTGATATGTAATTTCCTCATATTTAAGTAAATAAAATGACATGGCTATTTACAGACATTTCTTTAAAGGAGGGCGTAGGGTTTCCATTAATTCTGTAGCCTATGGGTGTGTGCCATAAAGCAGAAATGAGAAGCTTGTTTTAAAATTATCAAGGTCACCTGGGTGGCTCAGGTGGTTAAGTGTCCTACCTCGGCTCAGGTCATGGTCTCACGGTTTGTGAGTTTGAGCCCCGTGTCAGACTCTGTGCTGACAGCTCAGAGCCTAGAACCAGCTTCCTATTCTGTCTATGCCTCTCTCTGCCCCTCCGCCACTCATGCTCTGTCTCTGTCACTGTCTCTCTCTCTCTCAAAACTAAATAAACATTAAAAAACAAAAATTAGCTATGAAGTTTTGTTTTTGGAAGGATGAAGTGCTGTCAATATTAGCAAACGATATAGAAATCCCAGAATGTTAAAGATGAGAGGGACCCTCAAGGCATCTCGTAGAAAGAGGGGTACACTTTGAAGTCAGTCCTGGCTTTTAGTGGCTTATTCACTTCCTACCTTTGTGATCTTGGGTTCTTTACTTAACCAATCTGAGCCTCAACTTCTTGATCTGTAAAATCGAGGTGAGCATGTGCTTTATATGATGACGAGTGTGTTTCATGGGCACACACACTCATGTCTTGCTTCCCTGCCTCCTACCCGATCCCTAGATCCATCTGGTGCAGATGTCCATGGCAGGGACTGCGTTGCAGCCTCTGCAGGGCCAGCTTCTGGGAACCGCTTCCTCCCACTCCTCGGGGACCACTTCTCTGGCTCTGTTGGGACTGTTTCATGGCTGGATGTTTGGATCCCATGACCTTAAGTGAGCATAACATTTAGTGTACAGGGGTCAGTACTGCTGGCCAAGCAGAGTGAAGCTGTTCATGAGACAGGAGATGAAGGAGATCTTGTGGCCATGTAATGGCAGCCTTTGAGTACCTTCTGTCTGCCCCAGACGATCCGTGTGCAGGACTCAGATGGCTGCCTTGTGTCTCCAGTTCTATGTTCTTAGCCATTGCTTCTTGGGGTTGAACAGGAACAATGAGAGGTCACTATCTCTATCTTAGCTTGGGGTAAGCACAGAAGAATCATAGACCTCTTTGATTGTTGTGGTTGTTGTTTTTATGATAGGAATACTGGATTTCATCTTTTCCCCCACCCTTGTCTCTCAGATCCTTTAGCATTTGGCTATAAAATGATTAGGCCACCTGGTTCTCCTGTTGCCCATTCTTTGTGTCCTAGGAAGGGGGTTCGTGGTTTCTTATTCTTTGCAAAGCTTAAGGCCTCAGGTCTTGATCTCAACTATGGGGCTTCAGTGTCCTTCCCACTTGTAAGCCTGCTTTCTAGGACTATCCTCAATCTTAATTTTCAGAATTCTGCTTGTATCACCATCTCTGGACTCATCTGAAGTTTTCATTGGAAATGAAACTGCCATTTTTCTGTTGTTTCCTTTGTCTACTGGAATCAGCACCCTCTTATGATTAACAGTAGTAGGAGCTGTATTGAATTTTTAGGTGGTAAGGATCTCCAAACATTACACTTGTGGGCTGGGCAGTCTGACTTAAATCCTGTGCTCCTCCACTAGATTATGAGACTCTTGAGGGTAGAAGCCATGTTTTATAGCTGAGTATCGTCATAACTATCATTATGTATCTACTGTGCACCAGAGACTTTGCTTTATTTCAATTAATCTCCATAAAAATAATGTACACATGAGGAATATTAGAGAGCTTAAGTAAACTGCCAAAAGTCATGTGGCTTTTGAGTGGATTTTTGAACTCACTTTGATATTAAACCCTGTGTTCTAAAATCATGTTTCTAAATTCCTTCTGAAAGGAAGGAGCAGATACAGGTAAGAAGAATGGGATCTTGGCCTATAGAATGTTGGATGACCTCTTGAGTCGGGGTCAGGTATGGAGGTGTATTCTTAGAGGAGGAGAGAAGGTCTGCATATCTTCAAAGCCCCTGTTTTTCCCATTAATATACTGACCGGCATTGCTGACATACGTGGACTAAGAATGGACCCTATGACTCTCAAGGCAGAAGTCACCCCCGTGGATGGCTTTGGCCCACACGTGGCTTTTTTATTCAGGTCAAGAGAGACCCCAAGATTACGTGAAGACATCTCTCACTGATAAGAGCCATTGGGTGAGCAATCAGGCAAACTCTGAAGAGGACTCTGTGAATCCATGGTGATGAGATGTTCTGTGCTGAAGTCAGCTTTGGCTTGCTGATGATGAGGAGATAGTCTATAGTCACCTTCTGTGTTTGGAGTTTAGACCATCAGAACGTGCCTACCAGCTCTGGTGAGCGACAGGAAGTATATAAATGCTTTCTGGCATTGGAGCTCTGTCGGATATTCCCAGAGAACGTTTCCCTTTTAATGTATTTGGAAACTATAAATTTAACTCCTGCTGCGGGAAAAAAAAGTAATGGTTTCACAAAAGAAAAAAAGCTCTTAAAAGGCTTAACTCCTGTCACAAACATGTGCTTTTTAATAACTGGGAAATCCCTGGTGCAGGGAAAAAATGCCCTTTTGTACAAATGAGGTCATTCTGGTCTTAACTGGCCCTATGCACTCTAGTTCCTGTGTTCTGTTCCACGTTTTATGACCAGAGGTTATTGGAAGGGTAATCCCTGTGTGCATAGTCACTGCTTTTAGGGCATGTTGCCAAAGAGAAAGTTATCTTAGCTCACAAGCTTCCAAGCCAGTGCAAGAGGCCCAGCTCCCAGGGGTACCCGGCCAGTGACTGATAATGACTTGGTTTAGCTTGGCTGTGGGTTGAGTTTTTAAAGCACGCTTTTCTTGTGCACTGGGATTTTTGTGTCTGCTGCTTCTTTAGATTTCTCAACAGCTCCATTGCTTCTCGATTCAGGAGTGATTTTTCTTGCTTGGGCACATTCTATCTACTGTGCTTTGATTCCTTCCTGAAGAAACATCAGTGCCAGATTGAGGCTTCCTGTTCATCTTCTTCACCTGGTGTATATGAAAAACAGCTGTTGAAGGCATTTGCCCTGTACCCATTTCCTTGCATACTTGGAGGCTGATTCCTCCAAAAATTAATTTTTGATTTGGTTCTTACCCCAATTTCTTAATAAAATCTATGGTCAGGGAACTTTGTGGCTACCTGGGTCAGAAACTCCAAGCCTAGGCTCTGTTGCCTAAATAAGTCTAAAAAAAATTTGTTGACCTGGGAGTAAGAAACTATCTTCAGCTCTCCCAGAGAGGCAAGGATTATATGATTCGGCTGGGAACTACTTATGTGTTTGCTGCAGACCCCATTTTGTTGCCCAGAGCACCTGTGGCCCCTCTTGGAGGCCTCAGCATCCTTGCTTGAAATCTCTTGGGTCCTTGAGGAGGTGAGGCTTGATCTGGGCATGGCCCTTGTTTCTTGAGTCCACCTCCCCTCCACTGCCCTCAAGGCCTCGGTTTGTTGTAGACAACCACAATAAATATTGAACCTAAGGGCTGCTGCAAAAGAATTGGAAAAAATATGGCTAGGAAATGCTATCACCCTTGAAACGCTGGGAAATTCGGGGTAATTGCTGAGTGCCTCATATTAGTTCCTCTGGAGAAAATACATGGCAAAATGCATAATGGGTTAATATTATAAAGTGAAAACTCGTAGAAGATAAATCAGAAGCCCCATATCTGCCTCTGATGCTCAGAAGGGGAAAGGCACTGATGTGCTGATAATATATTTTTATTTTTTTCTTCTCCAGCCTCAGACGATACAGCAGACTCTCCAGAGGACACTGCAGTATTATGAGCACCAAGTTATTGGGTAAGTAAAGCAGACTTTGGTCATTATTTGGGGAAAATTAAAGATAATTACTCAAACACAGCTGTTGAACATGCACGTTCCTGCCACCCAAGTCAGTCTTTACCAGTGGCTGTGGGGTGGAGTTTCCTTGGGACCCCTGGACTGACTACCTTTGCTTTATTTTTGTTTAATCCTTTTAAATGAAGTTCCTTTTGGTATTGCCTTTCCTTTTCAACTTTTCTTCTTCTTGTGTTCTTTCCGTCTTCTCCTCCACTGAATCTCCTAATTGTGCCTTCGTAATACAGTCAGGTTTAATGGTACCAACTGAGAGGCTTTAAATGGGATTTTGGAATCCTTTAGGAAAGTCGACTCAGAGTCAATACAAGCCTAATACAGTTCAGGAGAGGTATTGCTTTAGTTAGTTTAGTTAGTTCCACGTTCCATATTTGTCTTTAATCTTTCTTTTCTTGACATCATTGGGATATGGTGTAATGTAAGAAGACAAAATCAAGGAACAGGAACTCCAGCCCTCACCAGCGCATAGAACTTTAAAGTTACTTTAATCTGTTTCGTAAGGGAGGATGACGATGGTAACAGCTAATTGAAGATTAGATGCCGTGGGTAAATGAGATAATTTCAGTGGGAGTATTCTGTAAATAGAAAGCTCCAGATAAGTGTAAGGTATGCTTATGACTGGCTATGGCAGAAAGCAATTGGAAATACAGAAGCCTCAATTCACTTTCTGATGCAGACTACCTTAAAATGAAGAAGTTGAAGTCATTGACATGAGAGGCAGTGCATATTTGTAATTCACATAGTTAATTTCTCTGAGCTGCCATCATTTATTTGTGTAAGATTGTGAGCACTTTTGAGGAGCTAAGATTCAAATCCTAGTACCTTTTGAAAGGCCACCAAGCATCATTTAACATTTGGGGCCAATAGTCATTGCCCTGGGGATCGAGACTATATTTGTGGCTAGTAGGCTACACTGTGATTATTTTTTTAGACCAAAACAGAAGAAAAGAAGATTTAGTGGAAACATAATCTCGGTACCTAGTACAATACCATATGTTTTAAGTGCTGGATAATTACGTTAATTGTCATTTCAGAGGGAATTGCTTTGAAACTTTGTCACATGAGTCCTCAAAACTGTGGTACTAGGAGAAGCATATTATTTAAACTCGTGAGATGGCTTTTAGTTTGAGGCCATTAGTGACTTTAAATGGTTTACCCTAATGGAGGCAAATGATGTTAAATTAATCTCTCCCCACATATTCTAAAATAAAACTTAATCACTCTCATTGGATTTGCTGCTTCCAAAGTGTGGTATTTGGATCAAATTAGTCAATATACTTGGCACGGTTTCTTGTGTGTGGTGAGCACTACAACCTGTTTGCTCTTGTGTTTAGTGTCATTATTATTTTTTAAATTTTATTTTATTAAAATTTTTTTTAAAGTTTGTTTGTTTTTGAGAGGGGGAGAGAGTGTGTGCACAAGCGGGAAAGGGGCAGAGAGAGAGGGAGCATCCAAAGGAGGCTCCAGGCTCTGAGTTGTCAGCACAGATCCTGACACAGGGCTCAAACCCATGAACCGT
Organism: Acinonyx jubatus; assembly: GCF_027475565.1. Classification (NCBI taxonomy): domain Eukaryota; kingdom Metazoa; phylum Chordata; class Mammalia; order Carnivora; family Felidae; genus Acinonyx; species Acinonyx jubatus. Next base: position 107,547,543 of record NC_069390.1, read on the forward strand.
GAGATCATGACCTGAGCCAAAGTTGGTCACCTAACTGACTGAGCCACCCAGGCGCCCCTATTTTTAATATTTTATTTATTTATTTATTTATTTATTTATTTATTTATTTATTTAATGAAATTTATTGTCAAATTGGTTTCCATACAACACCCAGTGCTCATCCCAACAGGTGCCCTCCTCAATGCCCATCACCCACTTTCCCCTCCCTTCCACCCCCCATCAACCCTCAGTTTATTCTCAGTTTCTAAGAGTCTCTTGTGGTTTGGCTCCCTCCCTCCTTTTTTTTTTTTTCCTTCCCCTCCCCCATGGTCTTCTGTTAAGTTTCTCAGGATCCACATAAGAGTGAAAACATATGGTATCTTTCTCTGTATGACTTATTTCACTTAGCATCACACTCTCCAGTTCCATCCCCGTTGCTACAAAAGGCCATATTTCATTCAAAACCACACTGAGATGTCACCTCACGCTAGTCAGAGTGGCTGAAATGAACAAATCAGGAGACTATAGATGCTGGCGAGGATGTGGAGAAAGGGGAACCCCCTTGCACTGTTGGTGGGAATGCAAACTGGTCCAGCTGCTCTGGAAAACAGTATGGGCGTTCCTCAAAAAATTAAAAATAGATCTCCCCTATGACCCAGCAATAGCACTGCTAGGAATTTACACCAGGGATACAGGACTGCCGATGCTTAGGGACACTTGTACCCCAATGTTTATAGCCACACATTCAACAACGGCCAAATTATGGAAAGAGCCTAAATGTCCATCACGTGATGAATGGACAAAGAAGGTGTGGTTTATATACACAATGGAATACTACTTGGCAATGAGTATTTTTAATATTTTAAAGACAATACCAGTAACCAAAAAACAAATCATTTCCTGGAATTGCAAATGCCCTTTCTTTTGAAATGAAATGGTGACTGATGAAAGGCTCATTTGTGAACTGAACTTATGTCCTCAGGGCAGATCGGAGCAGGAGTCTTGCAACTGTGATCAGAGTAGTTACGTAGACTATGTTATTGTATTCAGGAGAAAATTCTTTTTTCCATTAGTAAGAGGGAGTTCTCTTTTATATCAGCCATTGCCTCAACTCTCCTGCTCCCTCTTTCCTTGTAGACCTAGCCTGTGGTGATTCTTGGCCTCCAAATAGTCTTTGGTAGTTCTGTTTCTTAGAGACAGTGTAAGGAAAACCGTGCATGTGTCTCTGATAAGAGGCATCCTGATGTCCAGCTGTCTCCAAAGAGACCCATTAACACATTTTCACCTGAGTGGGGGCTGCCTTCTGAGGACTTGGAAGTACCAGTGCCCGCTGCCTTTATTCGTGGGCACGCAAACAGAGAGGAGATGTTGGTGGCAGTATCAGGACATTGGCCTTTCTTGACTTTGTCTTCCCTCTTCCCTTGGCCCCAGTGTCCCCACCCATCTGTCTCTCTTTCTTCCTATTTCTCTTTAATAGTGAAAAAGGAGAGCATCTATTATGACTAACATTTGAATTCAGTATTCACACCTGCCTGTTGTACCTCTTTCAAAGACACAATTAAAGGCTTTTTGTCTCTAACTGAAAAGGAGTGTGTTTCTTCCAGTTAAAGGGATTTCAGGCAATTGGTAAAAATTGCTGAGTATTAGTTTACATGTTTCCGGCAGAGGGTGAGGGTGGGAGAGCGATGGTTTTCCAAATCTCTGAAATAGGGCTTTGCCCAAGGTTTGTCTTGAAATAATTCAGCTTTAAGGAGCCTTGAGTTGGGAGGATGAATCGGGATGAATGGTAAGGAGTATAAGCTAGCCCTCCTGGGGTTTCTTTCTTTCAAAATTGTAATTGCAGTGCAGTTAACATACAGTGTTATGTTAGCTTCAGGTGTAGAATATGGTTATTCTTCACTTCCATACGTCACCCTGTGCTCATCACAAGTGCACCCTTCACCTGTTTCATTCCTCCCCCACCCACCTCCCCTTGGGGGACCACCAGTGTGTCAGAGTATTCTCTGTAGTCAAGAGTCTGTTTCTTGGTTTGTCTCTCTTGTTTTTCCTTTTGCTCATTTGTTTAGTTTCTTAAATCCCACATATGAGTGACATGATATAGTATCTTTCTCTGACTGATTTCACTCAGCATAACTTTCTAGCTCCATCCATGTCGAGAAGGGTCCCAGCCCTTCTGTTGTGAATTTCTTAAGTCCCCTCTAACCACTGGCCTCCCAGCCTCCCTTTCTTGTCCTTTAAAACTGCCCTTGGACCTGCTTTATTTATCAGAACTTCAGGACTGCCTGCTGGTCCTTGATGAATCCTTACAAGTAGTTCACAGAAACTCTCTGAGGCTTTTTTAGTCTCCGAGATGGAGACATGAATGCAGGGAGCAGCTGTTGAAAGGCTCACACAGATGGAGGATGGAAGGGAGGAGCTTGCGAGCCACCGTCAGGGAGACAGCCTCTCTGTGCCCCAGGAACTTCATCTTCAAAAATTTGTTCTAGTCCTCAGCTTGTCCATCCTCTGGTTCACACAGTTATTCAGAGACCGTTCAGGCTGGAAAAAGGAGGGCGAAAATTATTCATGCCGTGTGGAAAAGCCTCTGCATCCCCACTGTTGCCGTGGCGGCTTCTGGCCTGGACACTTACTCTTGTGCCTCAACGTTGTGTCCACCACAGCAAGGTGACCAATCAGATTAGATTATGTCCCCTTCTCATTTCAGCCCAATGGTTCTCACTTGTTAAGGTGCATCAGAATCACTTGCGGGCTTGTTAAAACCCAGGGGGCTGGACCTCACCTGCAGGACTCTGACCCCGTGTGTCCCATGCACTCTTGGAGCATTTCTAATGAGTTTCCAGATAATTCTGCTGACGCTGCTGGGCCAGATATTAAACTGTGAAATCCTCGCTTTACACCATTTAATGGCTTCCTGTGATAGAGTAAACACTGAACTTTGCCTGTGATCTGGGCTCTGCTTACCTCTCTGATTCCATCTTCTTCCACTCCCCCTTGTCACTCCCCGCCCTCCCTGCCAGGCGTCTGTGGGCTTCTCAACTCCTACTTAGCCTCAGGACCTTTGCACATACCATCCCAATTTCCTGAAATGGCCTGTCCCCAGATGGGTGCATGGATCACTTTTTTTTTTTTTTTTAAATGTTCAGGTCTCTTTTTAAACATCGTTATCTTCAGAAAGACATGCCATGGCCACCCAATCTAGAGAAGCCCTCCATCCCCTCCTTACATCTCCAACCCAGATATTTTGTATTCTATTCCTCTCTGGTATTCCTTTTCATACAATTTATCATAGCCGATGTTATCTTGTTTATTTATCTGAATTACTTTCTTCTATATTTCTATGCCTTTGTAATTGCTTGGTACATAGGAGGGACTAACATGTTTTTTGGGGGGCTTGGGGAAGTGTGAATAAATGAGAAAGTTGCTCCCTGGAGGTATATACATAGAAGTATGTGTCTAGTGGATAAAAGAGTAGATTATGCTTGGAAGGGGGTTTAAAATGAGGGGTAGAAATAATCTCCAGGTTCCATTACAGTTGTAGTATCCAAGAGCCTTTCTGCATAGCATAAATTTTACTGATTTATTTGCTTAGTTTCTCCTTTATGCTTAATGCTCTACCTCTGTGTGTCAGGCTGACTTTGTGGTAAGTTTATTTTTAAATTTTTTTATATAAACTCTGCACAAGCATGCTCACCTGTCCATACAGCACAGTCTTCTTCCCTCAATATGAGGAAAAGGGGCACTGAGTGTACATCTTTGTGTTAGTCTTTCTGTAACTCCAGCTTCTAGGGGCTGGACTTGCTTCTTGGACAGTGTGGTGGAAGGAACAATCAGAACCAGAAGGGGTAAGTAGGGGACAGGCTGGGATCACTGTCAGAATTGAAAGGCACCCCAGATAGAGGAAAGTCTGCTTTATGATGACTTTCTCCCTCTGATGTCATTGTTGCCATTATGTTGTGTCCCTCCTGGTCTCTGAGCAGAGGGCTGAGAAAATGCTTTGGGAGGAGACCTACCACATACCAGGTTTCCTAGATTTAAAGTGATTCTGCCTTTGAATGCTTTAGGGCACATTAGGTAACAAAAACGAGCCTCAGTTTTCTCATTTTTAAACTGGTAACAACATACTGACGTCCAGAGTGCCACTCCCAGACTGTCCTCACGTTTGTGCTTCATGACTCCCCCTGGTCTGTAGCTCACCAAAGTGGATTACCACGACGGTGCAGCCAGAGAGTTCTTTAAACCCATGACTGGAAAACACGCGATGATCCATCTTCCTGAGACAGAATGTTCAATCGTTACATATTTTAAAAGCTGAAGCCTGAAGAAATGTATATTCAGAACACTGCCACTCATTTCGAGCCTTTTTTGCCAGAAGAAGCATCATTGTGCTAATATCGCGGGTGGGGCCACTGCCAAGCTCTTTTATTATTTGGGACAACTTTTCCTATAGTCATCTAAAATTAAATTCTCTCATTCCCTTTATCACTGCGGGCCTCATGTTTGTTTTGTATTGCCAACCTTCTTTTTTCTTTTGACAGTCGAATAGGGATTAATAAACTAGAGTAATTTCCATAGAACATTAGAAGCAGGTGAACCCTGGATATTCTGGGACACAAACCTTAATGTTATTACTTAGGCCATCATGGTTAGATTTTGTGGCTATCTGTCATTTTACCTAAAAAGTGATATAGCTTCCTTTTCATATATTTGCAAAGAATATGTGAATGGATAAACACAATGTGAGATAAAAGCTATTATCTTTTCTCGTGGGTGGGTGGCCCAGTGCGTTAAGCAGTCTACTCATGATTTCAGTTCAGGTCATGATCTCACAGTTCCTGAGTTCGAGCCCTGAGTTGGGCTCTGCACGGACAGTGTGGAGTCTGCTTGGAATTCTCTCTCCTTCCCTCTCCTCCCCTGTCCTGCTCACACACACACTCTCTCTCTCAAAATAAATAAACTTAAAAAATTAAAAAAATAAAAAATAAACACTATTATCTATTAATTGATTACTCTTTTTGAGGCCAATGTACTGGACACTTTACATCTCTTATTTTATGGGATATTGACCATCTGTTTCATAAGATTATTGCATAAAGCTCATTTTGTAGATAAGGAAACTGAAGCTGTGAGAAAAAAACATTTTGTCTAGGATCAGTCCAATTAAAGTGAGAGAGCCTGCTTTTACAAACAATCCTGTAGTTGTCTGTTTTTGATGACCATGTTCCCCATTCTACCTTTAATGAGTGATTCCTGCATCCTGGAAACTGTAATGAGCATTTTGCCAAACTGGTTTGTTGGGATCTGATCTCAGGAAAGTGTGCAAGCCTGAGGCCATCTTATTTTTTCTCTCAGTTGCTTCAAACATGCAAGGATGGGTCCGCTGTGATATTGGGTGGATTGCCCTGATTTTCAAGAACTTCCAGGGAGTCTATAGTCTACTCCAGATGAGTTCACATGTCAGTCCCATATCCATTTTCCCCATTCCATCCCTCTCTGCCTGTGTCAGAATGCAAGTAGAGGGGTATCCTGGGGCATTTCACTCGTGTGGTCCAGGCCAACCCTTTCTACGTCCCTTTCTCTTATGTATCAGGCAGGAGTAAAATGGAAGATAGGGGCAGCCTTTTTAAATTCACTGATGACTGTGACAGTCCTGTCTTGGCTAGGAGATCCTCAGTAAGGTATTTCAGATGCCCCACTCTTGCCCCTGAGAAGTATACTTCATGGTCTTTCTGGTGGGATCTCTCTCCTGCTGGGAGCCTCTGGCTGGGGAAGGCAGTAAGAGGGGACAACCCAAGTGTTCTTCTCTTTCCTGGTATCTCCCCGACCCATGGGAAATGACTAATTTTTGCCTTGCCAAATGGAGGTATGGTAGGCGGCTCCTATTTTGCCTCTCTTTCTTTTCCCTGTTAATAAGTCTTTCTGGAACCTTCTCCCTCCACTCAGTCAGGCACCAAGGGATGATCAGGAATTATTCCACCTCAGCAGACGTTCACAGTGGAATGTGGTGCCCAGCGCCCCATCTTGACCAGGGGCGGACCCCTCTCTCCCCAACTGGGCTTCTGCAGAAAACCTGTCCTTTCTCTTTTTTCTTGTAGGGCAAGGGAAGAATAACAACAGTGTTCTCCTCCTAGGCCAGTTACTTTTTCTTCTGAGGATTTGCTTTCAATTTTTTTTTTTTTTTATTCCTTTGCTTCTGTGAGCTGGCGATGGCGGGGCCTCCAGTCATTTCTTAAGTTCCGAAGGGAATTGCTACTTTTGTAGAATGTGGGAGCACCAGGCCTCTAGTGTCTTCAGCTCTGGTGCCTTCGCTGTAACCTAGAGGCAAGTGGAGAAGTTCCAGGCATCACCTGATTACACAGGCATTTTGTAATTCTGTCCTCACAAGACCTCTGGTGGGGGAGCGGCTCTCCGTTTTATGAGGGGGGCGAGTTAGACTCAAAGAGATGAGGTTACTTGCTCAAAGTCCCACGGATAGAAAATGGTAAGAGCATGATTCAAATTCTGTCAGACTCCAAATGGTTCGTTAGCTAATTTGTTATCCATGCACCGCACTGCTGCGTCCTGCGCTGTGATAGAGGTTAGGACGTGTTGACTTTTCACAAAGTACCAGTGCACCCAGTAAGTACCATTAATTATTTTTATTGCCAGGCATCTTCCTTACAGAAACAGATTACCAGCAGCTCTGAAGCCCTCCGATAAGGAAACCACTAGCTGTACAAACTGATACATGTTCTGGTTCTCCTCACGTATTTTCTTTTTTCCGCACATAGCTGTCTTATTAATGATGGCCTCTGGTTCCTGATCCACACAGCTCATGCTGATGTTAATGGCGGGTTATGCCAGAAGTGGTGTCTGAAACCCTGATTTATTTTAAAATGCAGTTATTTTTAAAAGCACAGAGTACATGTGCTTGTGTGTACATATATGAGTGCATTCGCAGATGGTTTGAAAATTTGCTCTGTATGCTAATTTTGTTTTCTTCTTAGTTACAGGGATGCAGAAAGGAATTTCCACAACATCTCTAACAGATGCTCCTATGCAGACCATTCCAACAAAGAGGGTATTGAAGACGTCTCAGGAATCCTTCAATGCACTGCTAATATACTCGGTATATTAACTATATGTTTATAGGTTGAGAGAAAATGAGGGGAGAAGGGAAAGTCAAGTATGAATGTTTCATTTTCTACTGATGGGGGGTTTGGAGACTAAGGCAAATGAACACTAGGACCTTGTCTTCAAGTGATTTAATTTCGACACTCCTGGAGATGTGTAAGTGCAAATTACGTGCACGCCGTTTCCTTGGAGGTAGAAAAACATTATAATAAGAATACTCACGTGCTAGGGAAACCCAGAATTTGTATGTTGGTATCAGCCTGCTGTAATCCATATTTCTCTGGTTCTTAACTTCGACTGAAGTTGGGGATCTTCCTGTCCAAGCCCACACTCTATTATTGGCATAACAGTATTTGTGAGAGGCCTTGGTGGGAGCTGGAGGGTGGCTCACATGTAGCCATAGTGGACTCTACACTCAGAGGTGGTGGCAGGTCATCTACTGAGGTCTTTGTCCGTGTGTGTGTGTGTGTGTGTGTGTGTGTGTGTGTGTCCACCTTGAAGATGCTAGTAGTATGGCGGCAGGACTGTTTTTGAAGGAGGAGTGTTAGCACACTAAATCATGCTGCCTTCAGGCACCATAAATGAGCCGTGCTCTCTTACTATATGATGTTCTTGGTGTGTGAGAGCTACCTTGTATTATATGCACAGTAGATGTCAGAGCAGAAATACTTTTTTGCCGTAATGTCTTTTGTAGGTTTGTAGTAAAAAAAAAATAGCTCTTTGAATTTTTTGGGAATTCTCCTTTTTCCTTACTACTCAGGGATCCATAGAGTGTTGGGGAGGGGTGGTAGGGAACAACAAATCTTAGTGACAGACTCCATATAGAACTCAGAATCTCCTCTCTCTCAGAATCAGATGGATGAAGACTGGGGCAAACTTGTTTGCCTGACTTTGTTTCCTGGTAGAGTAGGTGCTTTCTCTGGAGACATCTGAGTCCCTTCTACAGATAGATTCCAGGTGACCTCAAACCATGACTCTACCAGATTTTTCTAAACATATCTGACTCCCAGAGGTGGATCTGGCTTTTACACTCAAGCTGTGATGCCACCTACCTATTGATAAGATTTTCATCCTAGGTAAACACAAATTATTAAGAACATGGACCTTTTTGTGAGGGGTGGTTTGTCTATTATGCATGTAAGAGAGTGATGGACAGTGAGAAGAACCCAAGGACTGACTGTCCTCAATCTTAGTACAGGTGCAGGGATGTCTTACTACCCCAGTAAACTTAATTATTGTGGAAGAGAAGGGATGAGAATAACTGGGAAGAGGGGCCAGTCATTACCCAAAACCAAACCATTTTCTGATTTTTTATTTTCAAGAATTGTCCATCAGTTAAAAAAAAAAACCCAAATAAAGTTGGTGAACTTGGCCAAGTAAGGATAATTTGTTAAAGTGATCATGTTGTGACATCACCATTTCATAAAAAAGGGACATTTTAACTTTCCCCAAAATAGGAAAGTCTAATCTCCAATAAAAGATGGGCATTTAAATGGAATAAATTTAGCTGGATGACAAAAAAAGAAAAAAATCCAACTCCATCAGTAACATTTATTTCTCTTGAGACCTTGTGATTTTCCAGGGGTGGCGTGAGATGATGCCCCACAAAGGGATGTATTAGAGTCTTGGCAAGGGACGTTTATGATTTTGAAAGCTGCTCTTACTCAGTTTCTAAAGATTTCACCGCCCCTCACATTGTCGTGTCATATGCTCCCCACCTTGCCTATCACGGAGTGAGAGCAGGGAGGAAATGTTGAGGATAAATCTATGCAGGTGCTGAAGGCATGTCAACAGACTTGAAGGTGGGCGTGCCCAAGTCCCACACACTTGATGTCAGACAGTTTGACAGGGTAACCACCAGGGGGCACTGTTGGCCCAGCACAGCTCAGTTGCTCTCCTGGAGTTGCCTTGAGTTGCAGCTCAAGTAGGGCATGAAAAGAGCTGCAGGCAGGATGCTTGCTACCTGAGGATATCAATGACAGAGTGTTTTTAAGTGAGGTGCTTATGATTTAGAAGGTGACTGTACAACAGGGTTTGGATTTCATAAATACCAAGTTTTTCTAGACACGAGATACTAGATTTTTTTTCCCTCTTAGTAACAATGGGTTGTTCTTCAAATCTAAAAATCACAATCTTGTAAAATTTAAATGTCTGAAGAATAAAATGAAATGCCTGCCATCTGTCGACCAGATACTGGCGTGGATCCAACAGGTGATTATGTGTCTAAGACGTAGCTGTTCTCTTTTGGGTAATGTCTTTTCATAACTCTTGCAATACAGGCTCTCCGAGGATGAAGGTAACAGCTTTACTTTTACTGGTCAGAGTCAGTGAGAGCTTTGTTTTCAACAGGTCACTGCACTATGACTGACCTTGGCTTGCTTAGATTTCCTCTTTTTAAATTACATTTAAATTCCACAGTGCAATCATTTTTTAATATTAAATATAATTTATCATCAAATTGGTTTCCATACAATACCTAGTGCTCATCCCAACAGGTGCCCTCCTCAATGTCCATTACCCACTTTCCCCTCTCCCCCATCCCCCATCGACCCTCAGTTTGTTCTCAGTATTTAAGAGTCTCTTAGGGTTCATTTATGAGAATGTAAGAGTTGATCAACTCCTTGAACAGAAAAACACTGTATGAGAAAGGAAGTTATCTTCTGAGTGGGGGAGTTTAGCATGGGAGTGGAGAGTCTCAACCAGGTTCAGAGGAATTTTGATTGCTGGAATCCTCAGATCCTACCAGAGGGCGATTTTCCAACAGTATGATTTATGTTCATTGATTTTGGGGAGCATGGTTAGAATATGGGTGGATTGCGATGGAGAAACACCTACTTCTCTCACCTTCTTAACCAACAAGGACGTTGTGGTAGAGACGAGAAATGTGTTTGTTTCCTCATCTGTAGGTGACTTACACTTCCTCCTCTCAAGAAAGATTTAAATTCCTAGGTCAGAAAATAAGACTAGAGAAGCCAATTTTTCTCCTTTCAAAATAACCCTATCAACTAAGCATGTCCTCCTTTGGATGGTTTGGTCATTTGCTGGTTTTTAGGTTGAAGTTTGAGTTGAGTGGTTGGCCTGCAGTAAAAAAGAAGGACGTGAGGGGTCTGCAAGATCTGGCTGCAGAAAACCAGTTTGGCCTCTGCCATGCGTTTGTTTCATCCCTGCTTTCCTAGGACTCCCTGGAAATGCATGTGCATTAGAGAGTGGTTCACGCCCCTACGAGTAATGGGACAGAGCTGTTTCCAGATCAGCATTTTCTCACTTATTTCTCTTCTCTTGGCTTAGAAACTGGTTGTTGCTGTCTTTTGTCTCATCATTTACAAATTAGGAATATTAAGTACCGGCTGCTCATACTCATCCATCGCCTCATATTGGTGCTCCAGCAGTCCCTGTGCTAATTCAGGACAGCGCCCCAAAGGGGCTTTTAAACTCTGAGAAAGGCTCTCCAAAGAAAGATAGCTGTGAACTATGCCCTCCCTGCTGGAGGCTTTTTGTGTTAAATTTACTGCTTTATTTGGAATATGTCTTTTGCTCACCGAAATGATCTAATTTTAGTTGTCTGAAAAATTATGGCTTTTCCAGCTGTAGTCAGCAAGGCCCATTTTTAGCTCCAATTAAGTAGTAAAATGTATTGATATTCTTAGGTGTGGCATTGAGTATTTCTCAGAAATTGGAATGCTTGAATGGTACAAAGGAGCATCTGTGATAAAGCCCTGACTGAGTAGGGAGAGCTAAGGGAGAGGCAGTCTAAATGTCATAACTTCCTCACATAAGGCAATGTAAAATAAATGAGGGTTATGGCTGTTCCATTTGTTTTTATCCTTTTGGATTTTCCTTATCAACCCAAGCAGAGTCTTGGACATTCAGGCTACCCTTAACGGCAGAAGGACGGACACCCAGACTACTCTGTGTGCTCCATTGTTTCCTTACAACAAGGTAACCATCCCTGTTTGGAAGGGCATCCATGGTGTATCTGCCTAAATATGTAGGCTGACCAGTCTTTCATCAAGCCAGAGCAGCGCCTTCCCCACAGCTCCCTTTTAGCTTTGCAGATAGAAAAACAGTGTTAACGTGGCATTAAGTTTGGTCCCATACTTTGGTGTGGCTGTTGCAGCTCTGACCAGTTTTAGTTGTGTTGGGGGGACTGGGGATGTGTTGGTTGGAGAGCATCTGGTGCCCTGAGGTGGAGGTGATGGTGGTGTCGGAAAAAGTCCTCGCACAGTAGGATAGAAATCAGAGATGGGCGCTCTAGGGAATTCACTTCCTAACGACCTGGAGCAAACTTGAGGTTGCTGTTTCAGTAAGCACCGGTTATTTACTGGGTGTTCACAAAGTAGAGTTTCATGCTGCTTTTGCTAAGTGCATTTCCTCTCAATATAATCACAAGGACATGAATAGTGAAAGAATATTCGTTTAAGTTGTCTCTCTTTTTATTTTATTTTATTTCATTTTTTTTCATTTTTTTTTTTTTACATTTATTTCTTTCTGAGAGACAGAGAGAGACAGCGGGTGAGCAGGGGAGGGGCAGAGAGAGAGGGAGACACAGAATCAGAAGCAGGCTTCAGGCTCCGAGCTGTCAGCAAAGAGCCCGACGCGGGGCTCAAACCCACGAACCGTGAGATCATGACCTGAGCCAAAGTTGGACGCTTAACCGACTGAGCCACCCAGGTGCCCCAAGTTGTCTCTCTTTTTAAAGGTTGTCTGTCAGAGTGGGGCTTTATTATCTTCAAAAAACTTAGCACATGTTAGGTCAGAATCAAAGTGAGGTCATGGGGATATTTGTTGGGAAGGAGCTAATGAGGAGGATGAAGGAGATGGCCTTTGGGGCTTACACATTACAGCTTTTTCTTAGTCTTGGGGACTCAGAAATACTCTGAATGCAGAGCTCACTGTAAAGTGCTCCCCATTCCAGAATCATTAGCTGGTATGGACCCTTTTATTTTTTATAAGCAATAATTTGTTTATATGTTAACTGTTAGGTTGGTTTTCTTGTGACTCAGAATGTGCGTTTTAGCAGCCTTGCTAATTGACCATAAAACTGTGAAGGATTAGTTAGCCTTACTTAGGGTTAAGATTACTTTGGGGGTTTTCTTGGAATAACTCTTATACATTCTCCCATTCACTGAACAATTCTTTGATTAACATATATGGAATCTTGGAGAACTCGCTGGTGCAATAATCACTTAACATTTTTATTGATGAATTAAGATAGACAGTAATAGATAAATTCTAATATAGTTCTTGTTACTGTCACTTAGTAATGGATAATTTTTCTCTTTCATTAAGTAAGTCATGTCAGTATTTAAAGAAATGGATTAGAATTAAGGTGGTTGGAGGAGACTTGATTTATTAATTGTTTTAATAATGGTATTCGAATATACTAACGGTTTAGGGCAAAAATGAACCAGACTACTTGGGTTGAACATGCAGCTTACCTACTTAGTGGCTGTGTGAGCTGGAACGAGTTACCCAGCCTTTCTGTACTTTATCGTTCCCATTTTGTAAAATGATGGTAATATAACCACGTATCTCCTACAGTTGTTAGGAAGAGTAAATAAGTTAATTTATATAAAGTGCTTAAAGCAGCCTGATGCATGACAAGTGCTACACAAAACAAAAGTTTGCATCAGCCCTGGGAGACTCCATTGCTCACTCTTGCAGGTGAGGAAATGGGTATTTGGAGATGTTAACTTGTTAGGTTCCTTTGTCAGGGATGAGAAGCCACAGAAGCAGGATTTAAACCCCGGTCAGTCTGATTCGAACCCCAGGGCTTTCTTTCCAGGGCTTTGTGTGGTCTTCCAGAACCACGACCGAAATGGGCTTTATGTCACTTCTCTATCGCTAATTGCACAAGTCTCTCTGAATTGTGCGAATTGTCCTTAGTTCACTGCTTTTTGATAGGTGCTTGCACGTGACATGTAGTATCCACCACGTTCCCCACTGGTGTTGAGGAGAGTGCAGTTTCTTTACAATGTGGACCCTTGTCAGTTTAGAAACAGCATTTGTCTAGATTTCAGGTGTTGACAGTGCGAAAGAAGGCTGATGCGTTTGTCCTCAAGACACAGACAAGGCCTCACAGTTAAACTGTAGTAAACGACATGCCAGTTCTGCTGGCTGCAAGATTTCAAGCCGATCTTGGTATTTTCAGTGGCTTAACTTAGTATGCTAGACATCACTGGTGGGGCACAAAGCCTCTAAAAGTTGTGTTTCTTAGGCCATTGATTTTGTTTTAGTGGGTGCTCCCTATTAAAGTTTAGGAACATGGTCGCAGTATCTCATTAGGAAAGTTGTTACATTATCTCATTTAATAACATGAATTAATTAACACAATTTAAAAAAAAATTTAAAAAAATTTAGCATTTATTTATTTTTGAGAGACAGAGAGAGTACAAGCGGCGAAGGGCAGAGGGAGTGGGAGACACAGAATCTGAAGCAGGCTCCAGGCTCTGAGCTGTCAGCACAGAGCCTGACATGGGGCTCAAACTCACAAACTGTTTACTTTTCTTTTTTCTTTCTTTTTAAACACGGTTTTTAAAAATGTTTAGTTTTGAGAGGAAGAGACTGCACGCAGGGGAGGGGCAGAAAGAGAGGGAGGGACAGAGTCCCAAGCATACTCTTCACAGCACAGAGCTCGACGCAGGGCCCTATCATGACCTGGGCCAGAATCAAGTGTCGGACGCTTAACCGATGGAGCCACCCAGGCGACCCAAATTAATAACACAGTTTAATTCCTAACAGAGATCTTGAATAGTGGGTCTATGTAAATTGGAAGGAACCTGTGTTTTTCACTTTCTGCTCGCCATACTTTCCATGAAGTGATGAGATGTGGCAGGTCGGTCTGAAAAGGAGGAAGACTGCTGAGGGTGGACACTGGCTCCTGCCTGTAAAATAAACACTAATAACCGAATCTTCAATCATGCACATCACTTTTAGAAGATACAGGTGTATCCACAGAGATGGGGAGGCTTTCTCTCTTCCTGTAGATCATCTGTTTTATTTGAGGAACATTTTTTTTCTGTATCTTATAACTGGTCTTTTCCCATTGTCCTGCTGGATTTCTCCATACTTAGCTTCTCTTCCTTACTGGAAAAACCTGACTGTCATTTTTCTTCCCCCTTTTCTGGGGGGTCTTTGTTTTTCTCTATTACATTGTCTCATTGTCATCACCAGCTTTCTGTCTGGCACTTCTTTGTATGGGAGGGCAACTTCTCACATCGTGGATTCCTCCAACTATTGTTCTCTGTCCTGAAATTTTCACTAGGTAGGTCTTTGTTTTTCTTTTCTAACCTTTATATTTTTAAAAATTCTTAATTTCAGTATAGTTCGATATTTATAGAAGAGTTGTCACATATTCCAAACTTCTCTCTTGTATTATTGATGTCTTATATTCATATGGTACTTTGGTCCCAATTAAGGAACTGATATTCATACATTATTAGTGACTAAATTCCACACTTTATTCAGATATCCTTGGCTTTTACCTGTTCGGTTCCGGACTTGCATGTAAGATACTGTATTACACTTAGTTGTTGTATCTCCTTAGACTCCTTCATCCGACAGTTTCTGAGATTTTCATTGTTTTTGATGACTTTAACAGTTTTGAAGAGTACTGGTCAGGTCTTGCAATTGTCTGCTGTGTACTTGGACATATGCCCATCACTGTGTGTGTGTGTGTGTGTGTGTGTGTGTGTGTGTGTGTGTGTGTGTGTTGAACAGTTCCTCACTTGATAGCACTACAAGATGCTCCAGGCTCATCGTGTGTATTTTCTGCCTCAGGCCTAGAATCAGCTGTTAATCCGAGGAGTCCTTTGATTGGAGAATGGTGTTAGAAACCCAAATCTGGGCCCTCAGAGTACTTACTGTGGTTGGGATATTCTTCCTTTCAGGCCCCCTCAGCTGACAGAGCAGGAAAATACATATGTGTGTACTAACTCCTGTATATATGCCTCTCTGTCAGTGTTTCTGTATGCATCATCTCTGTATTATGCTAAATGTGAGTCCATAGTGATCCAACTGCATGGAATGTTTTAGCTCATTCCCCTTGCTTGTCTGTAACCTCTTACTGCAACAGCGGGAAACTTGGCTCTCCTTAGGCATCCCATCCACTTAATTGTTCACTTGCCGCTTACACGTACAGTTGTTTCAGTTGTTTCAGAATTGTTCATACACACTCTTGTGGGGAAAATGTTTTATCAACCAGAGTGTAGTGTTGTGCATTTTTGGGGTATGAAGTTATGTATGGAGTTTTAGACTCTACTCATTTCCCATGTTACTTAGGTCAGCACCTTAACCCCTACCACCTCCAGTGAGGAGTTTTTCCTCCATTTATAATACAGTTCCATTATTTAATCACATTCTTAATTTTGTCCTGTGATTCTTGGATCTGTGTGTGTGTGTGTATTTTTAAATTGGCATGCATTAAAGTTCACATTTTGTGCTGGAAAATCGTTATCAGTATTGATAAGTGCAGCGTCATGTATCCACCATCCACCATTACAGTATCATACGGAATACTTTAACTGTTAGAAAAAAAATCCCCTGCACTCCACCCATTCAGCCCTGCCCTCCTCCTTGCACCAAATCCTTGGCAAATACTGATATGTTTGTTTCTCTGTAGTTTTTGTCTGTTTTAGGGTGTCTTCTAAAAGGAATCGCATGAAATTTAACATTTTTACATTTTTTTTGTTAACAATATGCATTTAGGATTAATAGATGTCTTTGTGTGCCTCGATAGTTCATTCCTCTTGATCTCTGAAGAGTATTTCATCATACATATAGACCACAGGTGGCATCTCTGTTCATCTTTCATCTCTTGAAGGACAGCTCGGTTGATTCTGTGTTTGGAAATTATGAATAAACCTGCTACAAACATTCAATCACAGGTTTTTGTGGAGACATAAGTTTTCAAACTAGTTAGGTAAATACCCAGGAGTGTGATTTCTGCACTTTGTTTAGCTGTGTAAGAAACTACTAAGGTGTCTTCCAAAGTGGCTGTACCATTTGCTACACATCCTATACAGAAATTGGTATTGTTAGATTTTTAAAAAAATTTTATTCCTTCTAATTGATGTGCCTTTTCTCTTGAAGTCTTATTTTTCTATTTTAAAAATACTTATTTATTTTGAGCAAGAGAGAGCACGAGCAGGGAAGGGGCAGAGAGAGAGGGAGAGTGAAATCCCAAGCAGGTTCTGCACTGTCAGTACAGAGCCTGATGCAGGGCTTGATCTCATGAACTCTGAGATCATGGCCTGAACTGAGATCAAGAGTCAGATGCCCAACTGACTGAGCCACCAAGGTGCCCCTCCCTTGAAGTTTTAATAAACAAAACCGCCCCTGCTGTCTTCTTACAATTTCAACATCAACAAAAGAGAAAAGAATTTTGCCTCCTGTTTTGTCATCCTTAGTGCTTTTTCAAGATTTTATGACTGAATGGAGAAACTGCTTGGAAATTCTCAATCATAGCAGAAATTGCCCATGGTACTAATGGGTAGACTCTTTATCTTTGCTTTGGTAAAAAATAAGTCTCTAAAATGGAGCTAGCCAGCATTACACAGTGGGAAATGAAATGAAATTAGGAATTTGGGTGTAAATTCTAGGTGACATCACTCGTAATCCTATTCGTTGGAGGTGTTCAAATTTGAAGATACCCACAAGCAGTCTTGATCGATGTCCTTATGCATCCCTAGCCCCCAGAGGGCGGTAATTTGAATTCCTTTCAACACCATAGGGACCAGTGAGTCATTCACTTCACTAAACCTCCTATTACTCTGGTCATTCTTCTGAGCAGGTTTCTCAATCCTCTTCAACAACCTCCCATCCCTCTTCTCAGGAGATGGTATCACTTCCACTTAATATCTGCAACATTCAAGAAAGGAAGAAAGGAAGAAAGAAAGAAAGAGGGAGGGAGGAAGAAGGAATGAAGGAAAGAAAGGAAGGAAAAAATAAAGAAAGAACGAAAGAATGAATGAACTGGAGGAAGGAAGATGGAAAGGAAGGAAGAAAAGAAGCTAGGTCTGACTTAGAACAGAAGAAATCACACAGATAGGCCAGGCTGCTTGCAGAGGTTCACACATGAGCTCGTGGGGATGGCGACGCTGAGGCTCACATGTGAGAGTCTCCAGATTTGTTTATTGACCCCTCAACTGCTCTATTGCAAAAGACTAATGGCTATTTTTGTTTTTTTCTCTGAGTTAGAAGGAATTCTGATTCTTTCCTTACTATGTGAGAAAGAGGTGCGTGAGCCTATATCATTTCATATGTCAGACTTGGATCTCATTTTTGTGAAGCCAGTTCATCATGATTTGGCACATTTCCTTTTTTAATGTAAATACTATTTTTTGAATCTTTTATTTTTATTTACTTATTTTTAATGTTTATTTTTGATAGAGAGCATGAGAGGGGGGAGGGGCAGAGAGGGAGGGGGACAGAGGATCTGAAGCAGACTCCATGCTGAGAACAGTAAGCCTGATGCTGGTCTTGAACTCAGGAGCTGTGAGATCATGACCTGAGCCCAAGTCAGATGCTCAACTGACTGAGCAACCCAGGTGCCCCTATTTTTTGAGTCTTTTAAACTCAAATGAACACACTGCCTCTCCTTGTCTCTTCACTTTTTCCTTTTTATTTGATGACTTTTATTTGTCAGATTCATCATTTCTACCTGTAGGTGTACTTTTTCTTTTTTATTTGGTACCTTGTTTTCTGTTTTCATTGCTTTTTGCTGCAGAACTCTGACTTTGACTCAACTGTGCATTTTTATAACATGCAATTTAATTATCCTGAAAATTAATGAAAATTGACAAAGATTAGAGTTAAATTCAAGCATCCTAGGTTCTATGCTAGATGAGTTGTCATTCTTATTTGCCACGAGTTCAGATTTTCAGTCAGTTTTAAGTGTTTTTGACAGCATTTCTATCAGCTGTTTAATTTGGTGAGTAGAGTTTTATGAGTCACAATAAAAATGTTACTTAAATTAGGGCTTTTTATGTATGGCACATTCCTTTTATTATCTCACTGTTAGTCTATATTCAAAAAGCAAAATATTACTCTCTTGTTTTTCATGAGCCTGCTCAGCTAAAGATTCCCATATGCTCCATTTTCCATGTGGGGATATAGGGAGGATTCTGTGTCCTGGATGAATTCTCTAGATGCTTTAGAATCCTATCTCCCTATTTCTGTTACCCCTAATGATAGGTAGTGTGTGTGAGAGGAGATTCATTTCAGACATAGCATGACTGAACCCCAAATTCCAATTTTTTTCCCTATCATGTTTTTTACCCTAGATTTCCACCAACTCTGGTCTTAGCTTTGAAATAAGAAACGGTAATTTCTGGGGATGCCTGGGTGGCTCAGTCAATTGAACATCGACTTTGGCTCAGGTTGTGATCTCATGGTTCGTGAGTTCGAGTCCTGCCTCGGGCTTTCTGCTGTCACCCCAGAGCCTGCTTGGGATTCTCCGTACCCCACCTCTACCTCTCCTCCTCTCTCTGCCCCTCCCCCACTCATGTGAGAATGCATTCTCTCTCGCTCTCACTCTCTCTCGCTCTCTCTCTCTCTCAAAAATAAATATTAAAAGAAATGGTAAATTTTCTGTGTGGAAAGAGAAGATGTAGACCTGGAAATACTAGCAGCCTGTGATACAAGTGAATTTTATTGTAGTCTTCATAGGCAGCTGGTACACTGTTTCCCACCAGTGTGCCGTCTGGATCTGGTTGGGTAGGTTGTTGGGAGAGACAGTGGTTGGGGACATGAAGGATCGGGCTTCACTTACCACACAGAAAATGGGAGTCAGAAGAACCACAGTGGTGAGTCCCCCATGAAAGAGGTGTATCATGGATGGTATGGGTAGAACGTTATTTAAGGTAAGGGAGGTGTTGGTAAAAGATGCAAAAAGGAACCAGTGGAGCCCTGATAGGAGGCAGTTGAAGAAGAAACAGATGTGATTTTCAAACGCAAGGAAGCTGAGGTAATTCCTGACTCAGACACACTGGTCAAGTTGAATATTGTCCACAGCCAGATGAGGGGAAAAAAGAGGAAAAGCCAACTCCAAAAATTTCTATTTTTATTTTAACATTAATGAATTAATGCTTTTGCCTTTGCTAGGGGGATGTGTTTTGCATTATTGATTTGAATGCTAATCCCACAAGTGATTATTTCCACTCCAGAGTCTAAAACAGTGGATTCTTCTAGTGATGGTTCAGTAGGATCATCTGGAGACATTAGCAAGAACAACAACAACAACAATAACAACAACAACAACAACAAAAGACAGAATAAAACCAAACTAAAAAACCAGCCTGCAGCCACCATATATTCTGTAAACTAGATACTCTGTAAACAACAGATCCTCTGATTCATCATGTCTAGGATGGGGACCAAGAATTTGTTTAAAAATCAGCTCCCGAGAGAGCCCTGGTGCACAGGCATGTCTTGATACTTGAATTCCAAGGCTAACCCTGCTCTTGGCCAGGTGTGCTTAGGACACTTCATTGAATTCATAGGGAATTTGGTACCAAGTTACAATTCTGCTACCCGAGGTTCTAGAATCTGGGATTCTCTTTCTGTCTTCTTTTTGAGAGTGGGTTGCTGCCTTGGACAACTTTCAGTTCCTTTGACTTACTCTACTTCTGCCTATGACTTTCAACTCAGCTTTTGAACCCTAAGCAGGACCTGGGGCCCGGCTTCCCTTCTATGCCCTTTGCCTTCCAGATAAAGGTTTAATGCCTCTTGCTAGATGCTCTCTGCCATAGCCAGGCTTTCTCTTTTCTCTTTGCCAGATAGCTTCGATGCTGAGCACTGCTGACTTCGACTGCCCATCTTCATCATACATTTATGATATCATGTTGCTTTTTTTCCCCGATTTTCTCTCATCCCTGCATAAATGGATATATGAGTTATGGGTCAGTTCTCTGTTTCTCTATCCTATGTCATTAACTTTGCAAAGATATATGGTAGGTGGTTCATCCAACGTCAGAAATTGTTGGTCATAGTTTTAGTAAAATGATAGCTTTATTAACATTTTTATCCCCCATAATATCAGGACTGGAATTCTAGTAATCACCAGAGGACAGTTAGCCTAGGGGGAAATTAAGTGGGCAGTAGAGTGATTTTGCAGCTGCCATGGGAAAGAGAAGTTGATACTGGTCTGTGAGATTTCATTGAGCGGAGTGATTTTGGGGTCTTTACAAAGGCGAGACCAAGAGGGATTTCATCCTGAGGACATGCAGAGCACTGAAAAATGATCCTGATGCTTAAGAGTTATTGTACTGACTAGTGCCCAGAAACATTTTGACTGAAAATACCCTTGGTTGCCTTCAATTTTCTTTTTCTTTTTTTAATATTAAAAAATTTTTTTTAACATTTATTCATTTTTGAGAGACAGAGAGACAGAGCATGAGTGGGGAAGGGGCAGAGAGAGAGGGAGACACAGAATCCAAAGCAGGCTCCAGGCTCTGAGCTGTCAGCACAGAGACTGATGCGGGGCTCGAACCCACAAACTGCGAGATCATGACCTGAGCCAAAGTCGGACTCTTAACTGACTAAGCCACTCAGGTGCCCCAATTTTCTACTTTTTGTTTTGTTTCTCCTCATTCTGTGTACTTCCTGCCACATCTGACCGCTGGTCACTTCTTTACTCACGTCTGGGGCTTCATACTCTTGTTCATTTATTTTTATGCTTTCATACCCTTTTTTTTTCACTATTCTGATTCTCAGTCCTACATATCAGTGAAAAGGAACAAGGAAAATCTGCATTTAAAAATTGGCTTCTCTTAATTTGTCATTACTTTTTGCTTGCGTGCCACATGGAAACTTACTGTTTTAGATGGGGACTGATTAATCAGGAGACCCTAACTTGTTACAAATCTATAAAACTTCTTTAGTTTAAGGTTCTACATGATCATTGGGGTTTTAGTTGTATTAAATACAGGAAACATTTATTAATCTAGTGATATGTGTATTATGTATGTATATATATATGTATATATGTATAATATTGTAGGCAGTGTCTTATAAAAGAATTTTCAAATACTTCGTTCTGTCAGTACAAATATTTACTGAATATCTACTTTCTTGAGGTACCATTCTAGGTGCTGGTGATGAGCAAGGAGATAAACAAATTGGGGAGACAGACAACAAAAAATCACAAATAACAAAAACAGTGACTTGAGAGTGATAGGTACTGAGAAGAAAAATAAGACCATGGAATGTAAAAGCAGGTGGGAAGGGCTTAACTAATTAATTGTGTTAATGATAATAGTTTTTAATTCTTTTAAACAATTCTAATGGAATTTCTACAGGACTATGGTGTTTCAATGGTCTTTCTGGATTCACAGTTTCAAGAATGAACTTCCTTCTTCCCTTCCTTCTTTCCTTCCTCCTTCCTTCCTTCCTTCCTTCCTTCCTTCCTTCCTTCCTTCCTTCCTTCCTTCCTTCCTTCCTTCCTTCCTTCCTTCCTTCCTTCCTTCCTTTATCATTTACCCTAATGTTGAGGCAGTTGATAAAAGTTCAGGTTTCTCCGCTCATGTCTTAGTAGCAATTGCCTCAAGAGGAAGGCAGTGATGCTGTGTCATGGTATTTTGGACAAGAAAAGGTCCCAACTGGTATTCCCCATACCACAGACATTTGGTGAGTACTCTCAACCTATCATGCCTCTGCTGGTTCTAGAGATTTGACAGTGACTCAGGCAAACATAATCTCTGCTGTCCTGGCATTGCCAGTTTTCAGAAGCTCATGGGAAAACCACATGACGTGAAGAATAGAACTTCTGTACTTAATGAGAAGAATGGAAGACAGCCATTTTAAGAGAAGTGGGAACACCATCCCCAAATAGGCTGAGAAATTTGGGATTCAAAATTCCTCTATGTGGTAATTGGGAGAACTGTGTTTTTAAAAAATCCTAAATCAAATGCATCCTTGGCTTTCTCCCTCTCATTCTCATGCTCTGTCTAATGCAAACACACACCTATGTACATAAATATATCTGTGGACGTGTATATAGACGCACATCTATAAATTACATAGTGCTTTACTATTTATAAAAACTTGAATGTATATTATTTTGTACTCTGTTAAACGTTAACCTCTATGGTTAACTGTTGTCATTCCATTTTATGGATGAACTCATTAAAGCCCACATTGTGACTTACGCAAGATCACTTAGCTAATAAATGATTGAGGCTGGTTTGAATATAACTTTTCTAACTATAGGAAAAGAAACATAGTTCTTTTTACCAGGTCACATTTTTTTGTGTCTGAAAATAGTAATTTTAACACATCTCCTATTTAAAAGAACCATCCCTGTTTCTTAAAAAAGAAAAGAAAAGAAAAACCAACTTGGTGTGTGTGTGTGTGCATGTATTACCATAAAATGCTGTATGTGTGTGCGCACACACACACACTGTTTGTGTATATACTGTATTATGTACATATAATACTCCTTATTCATATATATATATATATATATATATATATATATATATATATATATATACACATACACACACACACACACACACACACAAACACAACTTTGGCTAGTTCCTTGAACTAAAAGACATTTTACAAATAACTTTTGCTAATGATGATTCTGGCTATACAAGTATATATTCTTCTATGAAGATAGAAAAAAATAAGGATCTAGAGAGCAAGGGTTTTGAACTGATAAAGGTGGGAGGAATCTGCTTATCCATTAAAGCACATTTCATGGTGTGCTTCCTGATCGTCTCCAGGTCTTTCTCTCCACCTTGACTGTGGGTACCTAGTGGTTAGGTGCTGTATTAATCCTTTGTAACCACACCAACAACACAGGGGGCCTGGAAGAGTAGGTGTCTGAGAAGTACTGTTGGAAGGACAAAGGCTGAGGAACTGTTTCAGAGGAAGGAAAGCTAAAGACACTAGACAAATGCAGCGAATAATCCCGTATTGGATCCTGTGCTAGGAAAGAGCCATGAAGAACATTATTGGGCCATTAAATGAATTTGGAATATGGACTGTGGATTAGGTAATATTGTCCAAAGTTAAATTTCCTCATCTTCAAAACTGTACTGTGGTTATATAAGGGAACATCTTTGAAGTATTTAGGGGTAAAGGAAAGGACCTGTGCCACTTAATTCTCAAATGGTGTGTGTGTGTGTGTATGTAGGTATGTATGTATGTATGTATGAGGGAGGGAGGGAGGGAGAGAGAGAGAGAGAGAGAGAGAGAGAGAGAAAATGAGAATAAAACAGATGAGATAAATTGTTAACAAATTGGTGAATCTTTATAAAAGAAAAAGGGAGTTTTGGTACTATTCTTGCAACTTTCCTCTAAGTTTGAGATTATATCAAAATCAAATATTTCTAAAAGCTGTTGAATAAAATTATAATTAAGATAGATAAGTCCAAAGGGACTTTGTATTTCTACTTGGTTGTAGCCCCAGTTAAAAAAAATCTAAACACCCCCGCCAAAAAAAATCTAAACCCAAACTAAAACACATGAATAAGAGCCTGTAGTCTATTTTTATACTTAAGTGTGTTTTTTCCCCTAACCTCACTCATGAAAGCACCAAATTTTATACATGTAATCAGTGTCCAGAGTAGAGCCCATCTATGGGGTGCATTTCCTCCAGTTCTGGTCTTGCTTATTGACCTAATGTACCACTAAGGACCTTGAAGATGAAATTAGAATAGTGTCTGAACATAATCCTACTCTATTTTTCTAATACTGCAGGGAGTTGGTCTCAGAACAGGTGATTCATGCCTCTATGTTCCAGATCATCTTATTGTTTTCCCTGTAGAAAAATACGCAGGAATGAGAGCATGTGTTTCCACACCATGAAAATGATAAAACTGCTGACTGCTTGTATTGCTTGTTAATCTCCTGATACTCTCGTAAATGACAGGTACACTCCACATACAGCTTCCTTCTTGTAATCCCTTTACTCTTAGGACAGTTTTGGACTTCCCAAATACATTCATGGAATTCAGAAGCCTCATCAGTCATTGACATAATCTCTCCTGTAGACTGTGATTTTTTTGATTGCTTCCCTGACATTTTAAATACCAAGGGTAAATGATTTTTCACAGTCTGTCATCAGTCATTAGATACTATTGCAATGTACTATTAAAGTGTTTCTATGTTTGGGGCGCCTGGGTGGCTCAGTTGGTTGAGCGTCCGACTTCGGCTCAGGTCATGATCTCACAGGCCGTGAGTTCGAGCCCCGCGTCGGGCTCTGTGCTGACAGCTCAGAGCCTGGAGCCTGCTTCAGATTCTGTGTCTCCCTTTCTCTCTTCCCCTCCCCTGCTCATGCTCTGTCTCTCTCTGTCTCAAAAATAAATAAAAACATTAAAAATAATAATAATAAAAAAATAAAGTGTTTCTATGTTTAGTAGCAGTGCTTTCTGCCTCTGTCTATAGCAGTGTGTACAGTTAAACAGAATCTTCACCTTAAGCAGGACATCACGCTAAGTAGCTGTTTAGTATTTCAACTGAACTAGTAGGAGTTCAAAGTGAACTATTTAGGGGTGATGAAAAACCCTCTGACTGAAACTATATATGGTTAAAATGACCTAGGCTCAGTCGTTGCAATTCCTAGTGGGTCAGAGCATCTGGCACGTGCTAGATATACTAATTTTCTTTCTTATTGTACATATGAAATACTTTTCAAGAACATATCCATTTTTTTAATGTTTATTTTATTTTTGAGAGAGAGAGAGACAGACAGACAGACAGTATGAATGGGGTAGGGGCAGAGAGAGGGAGACAGAATCCGAAGCAGGCTCCAGGCTCTGAGCTGCCAGCACAGAGCCCAATTTGGGGCTCGAACTCAAGAACTGCGAGATCATGACCTGAGCCAGTCGGACACTTAACTGACTGAGCCACCCAGGCGCCCAAAGAACCATATCCATTTTAAATGCATATCTGTGTAATTCTTGAAAACCTTAATTGTTGTATAGAAATAACGGGATTTAAGTGAATTATACTCAAATTTCAAACTTGTTTAGGATCAGAAGCCAACATACAAGGCAGATAAATGTCACTTCATGTCTCCCTACGTATTCTTAATCACCCCCCTCCAATCTGACGTCCAGACATGCATTTTCATGCTGTGACATACTTGACCATCTTGATCCTTAGGGGGCACAATTTTTAATTAAATGGTGGGCTGAATCTAGTTACTGATGGGAGGCAGAAATTTAAGTAACAGCGGTATTCACAAACCGCTGTGGCTGCTTCCACTTTAGTATGCAAGAGAAATAGGGATTTGGGGGATAGAGTCTATCTTAGTACTACTGTTACCACAAACAGGCTTGCCTGCTCTTGGTTTCATTCTTGTCTTATTTATCTATGTATTTGGATCATTCTCATAAGTCAAACAGGGATGTTAGTAAGTTTCACTGTTGGCCCAGTTCTCCTGGCAACAGAATTGTAGTTTATTGGCTCACTGTTTTAAAAGAAGATCGCCCATATTGCAAGGTTTGCACTTGGAACAAGGTTGCCATGGTCACAAAGCTAAAAAAAAAAAATCTGTGTCTTTGCCTTCTAGGGCACCAGGCCAACCATTTCATTGTCACTGGGATAGAAAAAGCAAACTCTGTTGACCACTGGCATCCTTCTGGAAGCTAGAAAGGAAATAGCAATATTCTGGCAAGTCTTGGGACTGGACTGAGGAGAGAAAAGCCATTTTTTAAAAATTTTGCTTTTAATTATGAATGTCTCTACCGCGCATTAAAGAAGTGCTTTGGAAAGCATGTGGCATCTTTTGCTGACTGAAAGCTCAAGATCTGACAGCTCTGTAACATCTTCTTCCTGTCAAGTACTAGATTTGGGTGACCTTCGGAAAATGCTTTTTTGTTTGCTTTCGAATATTAAGAAAGATTTCTCATAGAACCTTTGTTTTCTTTAGGAGTTAAGGAGTAATACATCAGGGATAAATGTTTATAGGAAAATAAAGAACTCTGAATCCAGACATTTTTGTTTTACATCTCCTTTGGGTCACGTGGCCCGTAAACTGACCTATTAAGCTGTCTATAAGAAGAAACTAAGCCTTTGGTGTTTTCTTCCTCTTGCACCTTCTTTGTCCCATAGTTTTTCCTCCCTCCCCTCTGTAACAAGCAGAGTGTTTTCTTCTTTGTCCTCCTCTGCTTGCGTGTGATGACCGTAGGGAGGGTCTGAGTGATAGGACACCAGTTGGAGAGTAGGACGTGCTCACAAGGCACTGATGAAGTCAGCCTAATTTGAGAAATGACTCTTGTTCGGACATTTTAAGAGAAAAGAACAGGAGATGATTCTTAGGTTAAGTCTCCAGGATCTGCCAGCGCATCTCAGAGGTAGACTGTACTCAGCTTACTGTCTTCATTCCTAATCTGCCCCAAATTTAATGATTGGGGTTTTCACTAAAATCACCCAGTCTTTGGCATTCTTTTGCATTGATTTGTTGTATGTGTCCTATTGTGATAGTGACAAAGTTGGCTTACTGGTGTTTGGCTGACAGAGTGCTTTTATTAGTGATTATTTTATTCTTCCTTAAAGTTTCCTCGTTGGTCCCTCTGCTAAGTTGTGCATAAATGAGGATCTAACACGTACCCGTGTGGGCTCTCACTCTTACCACCACCACCACTTTTGCTTTGGAATGGGAATAATTTAAGAACTTAAAGCCACGGACTTATTAGTATCCAGTCCATATTTTCTGCATTATCTACATTTCTATATTAATGAGCCCCCTCATGTTTCAGTTAAAATTTAAAGCAACCTAAATATTCATTTATTCATTCACACATCTACTGAACAAATATATATTGTACACTGGGTACCTTGTGTAGGCTCTGATTTACTCAGCCAAGTATAATGGAATGCTATATAAGTTCATTATAGAGCATTCTGTTCTCTTTTTCTCTTTGGGCTTCTGAAGCATCCTGTTCCGAGCCTTCAGTCAAAGACACTATAATGCAGAACATAATCTGCCCTGATTCCTTAGTATATCTTCCTATTAGACTTAGTTGTGCCATATTACAACCTATAAACTTTTAGTATCAGTAGATTGAAACCTTCCCATCCTCTTGGTAATGGCCCACACCTTAGATTTTTTTTGAAGAAATAATTCAAAACAAGAAGAAGAATCTTTAAATAATGGCTCGATGGCGTTTATTGAATGCTCTTTATAATGACAAAATATTGGCAACAACCAACCGTCTTACTGTGAGGAAATGGTCAATTAAAATATGATCTGCTTCCGAGGACATTAAGCAGCTGTTGCAATGAGAACGGTGTGGCAAGATTACACTGTGGCGTGGGAGAATGTTGATGATGTTGTGATAGCCTGATTTCCCCAGGAAACAGACTCAGATGAAGATTTGTGCTCAGGAACCCTTAGTTAGGACCGATGACACACCAGGCAAACCCCTGTAGATATCAAGTCCTGAGAATAACGCTTTGTGGCTCGCAGCTCCACCCTCCAATCATCCCTTTTTCTGGAAGTTAGGTGGCACGTGTTTACAGCTTTGTAGTTTCACCAGACTACTTTCTTGTGAGGATGTGAAGAAAGGAGAGGGACCAGAGTTCATATGCCGTCACAGGAAAGGACTCTGCTCAGCTTTTCACAGTTGCCCTCCATGGAGACCAGGAAGCCTCATCTTTGCATTGCAGTGCATGTCTTTGGATGCAGGCTGCCCTGGGGAGGGGACAGGACATTGGGCCAGGCAGTCTTATTTAGCTGAAGGCAATTTCTAGAGCAAGACTCGGCTGAGCACCGACAGCCACAAATAACCCCAGCATCTGTTAGAGATAAATGATTACACAAAAAGAAAAATAGACAGAAACCAAGTGTTTTTGTGTCCATTGTGAATCCAGCTTTGTAAAATATGTGTATGGGTATGTACAGAAACTGGAAGGGGACACAGAAAAAAATGAGCGCAGCTATGTCACAAAAGCGAAAGAAGTCAGCAGGGCATAACTCTTTCCCCAAAGAAACAGTGAATCCAAACAGATCGTAGGTTCCTTTACAGTAACAGAGGAGCTCAGGTGTATATGGTCTCCTCTCCTGATTTAAAAACATGGCCATTTTTGTTAATTCTTGTGTGTCTCAGGCTTGCCTTTGCGTTCTATTCGTGGAATATGTCCGGATGTGGTGTGACGAACGTAGCTCAGTGTTCTGTCAGATTCCCGTGGAAATAGTAACACACATCAACAATCTCTGCTCATCTGTTTCTAGGGTGGCCTACCCATGATGCCGAAGACACAGTGGCTATGCATTCAGTTCCTCTGGGTGCCATCAATACTGTTTTTCCATAGTCCTCAATTGATTTTCTACCTGGCCTAGCATCTTCTGTATGCATGATCTAAAGGGAAAACTGTGGATGGGTCAGGGCAAATAAATCAAATAGGACACTGGAAAACAGTTTGAAGTGTATACTCTAGTGAGGATGAATAAATACAGACATCTCTTTTCCCCAGTTAGAACACATATACACACAGGGCTGAAACCTGGCGTCAAAGCATCTCACATTAGCTCCTCTTATCTGAAATAGACCTCCTCTCTTTCTGCCGCTTTCTTGTTCCCTTCCTCCTCATAACTTGTAATGTCCTTCCAAAACACACATGCCCTGTATCTTTTTTCTCATGTACTCTTGCCTTTCACATCCATTTAAGATCATTCTTTTGAGCTGCCTTTAATGGATTTTGAATTAGTTCTTTGAAAATAAGATGAGAAGACAAAGGAGAGCCTGTGAGCTATTTTCAGGGACTTTAAAGGATTTTTGTGGGGGAGAGCAGAGGGTATAATAGAACCAGTGAGCCAAAGTGATAGGAATAGATTGTTTCTCTGTGGAAGAAGGAAGGAACTATGTGATCATTAGAGATAGTATTGGGAGAGCATGCTTCAGGAGTTCCTCATCACAGGTGGTGTAGAAGTAGACGAAGGATGACTATTTATGAGGAATACTATATACTTTTAAGTTTATTTATTTATTTTGAGACAGAGCACAAGCTGGGGAGGAACAGAGAGAGAGAGAGAGAGAGAGAGAGAGAGAGGGAGATTCCCAAGCAGGCTCCACACTGTCAGTGCAGAGCCTGATGCAGGGCTCGAACCCACGAACCACGAGATCATGACTTGAGCTGAAATCAATAGTTGGACACGTAACTGACTGAACCACCTAGGTGCCCGAGGACTACTGTATTTTGACAGAGGTTAGACTGGCTGGTGCAGTGGCAGGGCATCTGATAACTTCGTGTCACTGATCTTGTGTGAAACAGTGTACCTACAAATGCTCTTTTAAATAAACATGCACATAGTCCCATGCTGTTGTCCTCCAGAAGGACATAAGTACTAGGATTGGTTCTTTGTAAATTCTGTAAAGGCCGCCATGTGCTAACTGTAATAGCCACATCGTGGACGTATGATGTACTAATTTCTGTCACACTTAAAATCTGATGCTATTGGATAAGGAAACACATAGATTTAGTCTTTGGCTAATTTCTACCTAATTCATTTGGAAAGTGGTAAAAATTTTCAGATTCTCCTCAATTTTATGTCTTTACTGTAACACAACTTTCAGTCCAAAACCTAATTGTTTCTGTACAAATTGGTCAGACACGTAGCTCCCAAGACTGGGTTGCAGCAGTTCAGGAGGGTGAATCACACGGCTGAACAATTGCAGAGGCGTAGCAATGAAAGAGGCATTAGCAGTGATTAATGGCTCCGAGTAAGCCCTCTGAGGATCTGTCCTTGTGGAAATGAAACTCTCCTGCCATCGCTACGGTGGCCTCCAATTTGAGCAGGGACAGCCGTCATCAACAGAAGCCAGAGTCCATGCATATTTGCACTGTGATTCCCTCTCCAACCTTCTTAGCCACCAGGTGAAAGATTGGGAGAGGTACAGGCATGAGAAATGATGAGAGCAGGTCTCTGTGGGGAGATGCCAAAGCCTTTGAGCCATTGCCCTATTTACACAATGCAAAAATGCAGGTTTTGGGTACTGGGCTGAAGCAGGTGCTTGGCCAGCTCCTCTTTGTAATTAGATTGTGTGTGTGTGTGTGTGTGTGTGTGTGTGTGTGTGTGTGTTCTTTGAATCTGTACCACACTGCTGCTGGATTTTTGGCTTAGTATTTTCCACAGCAGCGTGCCACGGTGCTGGGGAAGGAAGGCTGGAAAGTGTGAGGAGCCCTTTGTCACCAGACAGGTGGCCCATGAGCATAGCACAGGCTCTGATAAGGCCACTTCATGATCCATGTGCTGCCCTGAGTCTGTCCATTTCTTAGTTCTCACCTGTGGCTATGTTTTGGCAAAGGAAGAAGAATTCATCAAATAAGCATTTATACCTATTAAACTGGTCATTTGGTAGAACTTTTCCATGCTTGTGTAAAAAGACTGCCATTAAGTATTGAAGGGTCTGAAAAACAGCAAGGGAAAAATTATATATCAACAACATAGTCCAGTATACCTACTATATATATTATACAATACATACATCCTATATATTAGACATGAACAGTTACACACAGCTGTATTTGTTAACATATTATTGATTCTTCTATCTGTTTACCCAGAAAATCCACTATGGGCAAGTCAGTGTGCCAGTGATTAGGGTTACAGCCATGGTCTTAGCTTCTCTAAAACTCCGTGTTTCTCTTCCAGGACCTTTACATAATGTTCTTTTGTTCTGGAATGGTTTTCTTTCTGTCTGTTCCTTCTTGGCTGCTTAGATGACTTGTATTTATCCTTCACTTTTTAAAGGATGCTTTCTTTGGCCCAATAGATTATATTATGTCCCTGTTACATGCCCTCAAGTACTATGCCCTTGTCATTTTAACACTAACATCATGTGTCTTCTTTTGGATTATTGTTGTATTATGTGTTCAGTTAGTGGATTATTCATTCTTTCCTGTAGCTCAGTAAGAGTAAGATCCATGTCTGTTCTGATCAGTAGAGTATTGCCAGTACTCAGCACAGAGACTCAACCAAAGCAGGTGTTCCTCGTTTTCTTTAATTTCTATAAAGCAGTGAATACATGTTAAATAAGATGTAACTCTTGTCTTCAGAGAGGTCAAGTCTGGTGAGGGGATGCACAAACCAGCAAGTGTCATGGGATAAATTCTAGGGGGTAATCACAGTGTGCTTGAGAAGCCCAAAAGCAGAGGCAGCTCAGCCTGAGTGTCAAGGAAAGCGTTCCAGAGGAATTTTGGTGTGTGGATCTGCAAGGTGAGTCTAAGCAGATGACTAGCTAAATGGGTTAGGAGAACAGAATTCCAGTAAAGAAATAAAACAGAACAAAACGGAAAGTGAGCATATGCAGGAGCCTGTACACGAGGGAGAGTTTGTTGAGCATGTTTGGGAAACTCCCAAGTGGTTCCTTCTGGCTTGTGCAGAGATGTGACATGGGGAAATTGGCAAAGGTGAGGATGGACCCAAAGGGAAAGCCGGGTCAAACTTTGCTGGGTTTGTATTTTATTCTAAAGGCAGTAGACAGTCATGGAGCGGGGGCTTTAAGCAGAGAAACGATATGGAAGATTTGTGGTTTCGAAGAGTGCATAGAAAATGGATTGCAGAGAGACTGGAAAGCAGAAAAGTTAGTTAGAAAGCTGTTGAAATAATTCTAGACTATTAATCATGGCGGCCTAAACAAAGTGGTATTTAGGGCAGAGAGACTGACAGACTATCGGGAGGTATAGCATGCACATGCAGACAGACACATGCACACACCCACACGTGAACTTTTACGAAAATAAAATTGTACCTTACACATTATTCTGACAGTATTTATTTTATTAAAATTTTTTATTTATTTACTTTATTTATTTAAATTTAGATCTTTTACAAACTCAAATACGTCTTGATGTCTGTCTGTATGTTTGCCACTTTTGATTAAGAGATACATGTACTGTCCTAGATTTTCTTCTATAGTATTTATTGTTTTGTCTTTTACATTTTAAGCTTCTAAGTGATCTACAGTTTGCTTTTGTGTGTGATCTGAGATAGGATCTACTTTTGTTTTCCACATGGCTAGTGCCATTTATTAGGTAAACCATTCTTTCCCCCATTGAATTAAAATACTATTTTGTGCTGCATTAAACCTTGTCATATACACAGTTTTACTTCTGAATTCTCTATTCTGACTCAGTGATCTCTCTGTTTGTCCCTATGGAAATAACAAATTTAACTGTGGTCTTTTTCATTTATTCTAGTGTCTGTTTGCTCCCCAGTATTCCTATTCAAGCATTCTGTGCTATTCTAGATACTTATTCTTACATAGGAATTTTAAAATTACTATACTGGCAAGAAGCCAGCCTGGAAATGCATTAAACGTCTACATTAATTTTGGGGGGAATATATAGTTTCATAATAGTATGTCTTTATATTCTAAAATATAGAATATTTTTCCATTCGTTAGGTTTTGTTTGCTGTGTTAAGATTTAATACTTTTCTTAATATAAAAGTTCTATGCCTTTCTCATGTAGTCATGTTGACTACAGTTTTTTATTTCTACTTAGAATATTTTCCCATTTCTACTTCTAGTTTCTTATTGCTAATACAGAGAAAAGCTATTGATGCTAAACTTATTTTATATTCAGCTACTTTAGCACAGTTTTAAAATACTAGTCTTTTTTTTTTTATAAAATGTATGTTGTAAAGAAATCTAGTAAGCAAGAAAGAGCCTCCAATCAGAAGACTTTCTACATCTTCTTCATTAGCAAAAAGATAATTTTACTCTTTTTTCCAGTGTATATACTCATTATCTCCTAGCATGTGCTGGAAACTCCAACCTACCTTGAATAGCAAAGACGATGCCAAGCCCACTCATCTAATCTCTGACTTTACTTGAAATGTGTTTAGTGTTTTATCCTTTGAACAAAAGTTTTACTTCCAGTTTTTGGAAAGCAGCATTTAATTATATTGGAGTAGTTTCTTTATATCCCAATTTTACTCAAAATTATTAAGACTATTAAATTTCAGACTCATCAGAAACTACTAATAGAATTTTACTGTTTTCTCATTTAATTTTATTCATGTAGATGATATTTTTTTGTTGATACATTTTCTGCCATTGATCTATGTTTTTATTTCTGATATAAATACTATTTGGTCAGAATGTATTATTCTACACATTTATAGATTCATTTTGCTACTATTCTAGTAAATATTCATAAGAGAAATTGGTTTTACTATACTATGTCAAGTTTTGGTATTACAGTTGTGTGGTCTTAATAAAAATAATTGAGTGATTTTAATATTTTTTTCTGTGGCCTGGAAATATTTAAATAACTGGAATTATTTATTTTAACGACTAGTCAGAACTCATATTGCCCATTTCTTGGTGAATTTTGATCATTTCTATTTTGCCATAAAATTATCTATTTAACGTTACATTTACACATGCAATTGTATGTGGCAAACATTGCAATTTTTTTTGATTCCTCTATTTCTTCTTAATATGTGTCTATGTCTTCTTTCTCATTCCTAATTTAGTATATTTTTCTCTCAGTTTCTCTTTATGATTTGTCTATATAATTTCTCTTAATTTTTACCTATTAAGTTTTTAAAACCTTGGAGCGCCTGCTTGGCTCAGTGGGTTAAGCGGTCAACTCTGGTCCAGGTCATGATCTCACGGTTCGTGAGTTCAAGTGCTGTG
This sequence comes from Acinonyx jubatus, assembly GCF_027475565.1. Classification (NCBI taxonomy): domain Eukaryota; kingdom Metazoa; phylum Chordata; class Mammalia; order Carnivora; family Felidae; genus Acinonyx; species Acinonyx jubatus. The sequence goes on from NC_069390.1 coordinate 107,581,232, forward strand.
TTGGGCTCTGTGCTGACAGCTCAGAGCCTGGAGCTGCTTTGGATTCTGTGTCTCCCTCTCTCTCTGCCCCTCCCCTGCTCATGCTCTTTCTATCTCAAAAATAAACTTAAAAAAATTAAAAAAACAACACAGTTTTCTTAATTTCAGAGTTTTTATTTGCTTACTTTTTGCTGGAAACATTGATTACATTTTTGAGTACAGTTTTTGCTGTGCCTCAGGATTTGTATGAAGTAGTCTTCTTTTCATTGCTTTCTACATGTTATAATTCCAATTTTGATTGTCTCCTTAATTCAACAGAGTATTGCTCACCTTCTAAATAGATAGGACTTTTGGTTATCTTTTTGTTATTTACAAATATTTATTATTTTTATTACTATTATAAAATGTCATCTGCAAAATCTTTACTTAAAATATATTATGGGAATTTTTCTGACCAAGTATTTGAGGAATTTTTATAATTCTTCCTATGTATGCAAACACATATATGAAAGCACATGCATATGTGTGTGTGTGTGTGTGTGTGTGTGTGTGTGTGTATGTGTGTGTATACTTATGCATATATGTGTTTGGACTTTGCTTGTGTTATTTTAATTTCATTTTTCCATTGACCTTACTTTTTGATCACTTTTTACTTTTTATTGCTGATATGTATTTAATTAATCATTGACTTTGCTTTTTTAATCTTTGATCTTTTTGATTCTGAAAAAGGCACATTAAAGTTTCCCACTATAATTTTATTTTTATTAAGTTCATTTATTGTTATGCTGTATATGTTATTTAATTTCTCTATGATTTTGCTTTTCTGTTAGATGCATATGATCCTGAGAGATCTATATTAAAGTTTCCCATGAGAATTGTATAGGATTCCTTCATTCTTAATTTTTAAATATATGAGCTTTATTGAAATATAATTCACATACCTTATAATTTAAACGTACCCATTTAAAGTGTATTCTTCAGGGTTTTTAGTATACCCAAAGTTGTACAACCATCACTAAATCAATTTTAAAACATCACTCCATAAAAAAAAAAATGTATCCATTAGCAATTAGTTCCTAATGGTTTTTACTTTGTGTATTTAACGGCAATGTTGATTGGTTTAAGTCTTCTTTATATTTTGTGGTTTTGTTATATAATGTCTCTCTTTATCCTGATTTACATTTTTAGCTTATATTCTGCCTGGCTTGATATTAATCCTGCTCCTTGCTTATTTTTCTTGTAGTTTTCTGGAAGTCGTTGCCTAATGATTTATTTTTAAATCACTTTTTATAAGTGCCCCTCTTGTGGATGAAAAGAGAGTTCCTGCCATTTGACGGGAGGTTTTGCTTATACTTACAGAAATGCATGATTTACTTGATTTTCTTTCTTCTGTCCTGATTTCTGATTATTTTCCAACCTCTTTCCTTATCATTTTCTGTATTGATGAAGTTGAATCAACATATGTGCAGGGGTGTGTGGGTGGCTCAGTTGTTTGAGTGTCTGACTCGATTTTGGCTCAGGTCATGATCTCACAGTTGGTGAGTATGAGCCCCACATGGGGCTCTGTGCTTACAGCTCAGAGCCTGCTTGGGATTCTGTCTCTCCCTCTTCCTCTCCCTCTCCATCTCCCTGCTTCTCCCCTGCTGGTGTGCATGCTTACTCTTTCTCTCTCTGAAAAAAAAATTAAATATAAACATATGTTTTTACCTTCATAATTTGAAAGTTCTACTGTGCTTGCCCATAACTGATTACCTTCATTTGCTGTTACTCAAATTAGACCCACGTTTGTCTCATGGTCTTAAAACAAATTATTACCTGTTTTCCTACTAAGACTGTATTTTGTCTCTCCTCACCCTGATTCCATTGAGAAGAGACTTTTAGAATGCTGATAATGCCTTCGTTCCCAACCTCCCAACTCCTGGATTTTACTCTGATTGCTTAGCTCCAGATTATGGATAAAATAGATCTTGGAGGAGTCAATAGTTTCTCTTTGCCCTTATTTCATGAATTTTTATTTAACACTTATTAATTTGCAGATAATCTGTCATTATCCTGTATCCCATTATCCCGTGTGTTAGTGTGTGTGTGTGTGTGTGTGTGTGTGTGTGTTTGTGTGCGTGCGCGTGTGCCCTTATTAAATCTGGCTGGAACTTGTGCCTTTCCATCTAAAGATTCAGGATTTTCTACAGCTCAGGGGGAAATTCTATTTTGGGTTTATATTTCTTCCTCCATTGGTTTTTTCTTCTCATTCTAGATCACACTGTTTTTAGAGGTTGTAGTTTTCATGAATTGTCCTACTGAATCTGTTTTACAGTCAACAGAGGAATCCAGACAAATATATATAATACAAGGGGATATCTGGTATTTTATAAGAAAGGCACACAGATAGGCTTTGCTGTTTGAAAGGGAAGAGAAACAACTGATAATATTGGAGTGTAATTTTACGATGCTCTTTTTTTTAAAACTTAGATTAATCTCTTAACTTACATATTAAAAATTTCCAATCATACAACATTTGACACCCAGTTATCTCTATTTCATCATTTCCATAGGATGCGCTGCTTTTTAGATGTAGTTTCTTGGTGAAAAATGTATCCCAGACTGTAAATGTAGCCCAGATTATAGAGTCTGGCTTCACCTCTATTATGCCATATTTCTCACTATTAAAATTTCTATCCTATGCATATTTTAAAGTATATCTTAGCATATTCTCCAATTTAAAAACTTTAAACTTAACCATCACAAATGTCCCTGAAGCACTTAATATGCTTTTGATAATACCTACTCCTTTGGGTATTCAGTAATTAATCTTAAATATATTAGAGAGTTCCCTGTTGTTAGCAAATTCTTTGTTAGCTCAGAGGTGTTAAAACCCTATTTTTTTTTTTAAGAATCTGACTGTATGCTCTGTTTTCTTTAAGTGTATCATAAAATTTGAAACAATTAATTTTGGTTCACTTATATTTAAAAGTAAATATATGACATAGTTGTGTTCCTTTTGGAGAGGGGCAGAGATGCCACAGATGCAGTAAAACGAAAATGATTTGCTTCTAAAATAGTAGAAACTCATTGTTTAACTCTTCACAGATTAAGGCCAAGATTGATAAGGATCTTTCTTTTCACTAGTATACCTATACTGTTACTTACTTAACTTCAGAATATCCTGAAACTACAGAGGTTTTATATCACCCCAACAGAGATTCAAATGAAACTGTATTGATAGATCAGATTGAAACAGTTTTCTTTAAAATTGGAATTCAGGCAATGGCATTTCTTTTTTTTTCTCATGAATATAATTTATTGTCAACTTGGCTTCCATACAGCACCAGTGTTCCTCCCAACAAGTGCCCTCCTCAATGCCCATCACCCATTTCCCCCTCTCCCCTGCGCCCCATCCACCCTTAGTTTGTTCTCTGTATTTAATAGTCTCTTGTGGTTTGCCTCCCTCCCTCTCTGTATCTATTTTTCCCCCTTCCCTTCCCCCATGGTCTTCTGTTCAATTTCTCAAGATCCACATACGATATCTGTCATTCTCTGACTGATTTATTTCCCTCAGCATAATACCTTCCACTTCCAGTGGCATTTCTTTTGAGCCTTTCTCCTTTGTTATTATTTAGACATATGCATATAGTATTTACCGGTAAGTCTCCCCTGGGAGGCTGAGACCAACTTCAGTCATTTCTTTATAGATTGGCAATAATATTTTTATTAAAGTGTCATCTGGGTTTCAAACTAGCTCACAAAAACCTTAGGGTCTTCCTAGATAAAAGTATTGTTTCTGGACAAATACTATATGCTGTCACTTCTATGTGGAATCTAAAAACTGCCAAGTTCACAGAATGGCGATTCCCAGGGTCTGGGAGGTGGGGGATTGGGGAGATGTTAGTCAAAGGGTACAAACTTCCAGTTAGAAGATGAATACGTTCTTGGGATCTATTGCACAGCTTTGTGAGCATTGTTAACAATGATGTATTATATGCTTGCATGTTCAGAGAGTAGATCTTAAATGTTCTCACTACCAGAAACAAACAAAAAAAAGTAATTATGTGGTATAATGAAAGTGTTAGCTAACACTATGAGGGTAATCATTTTGCAATATATAAATATATCAAAAGAACACTTTGTACACCTTAAAGTTATACAATATTATGTGTCAGTTATAGTGGAGGAAGGAAAGCTGAAAAAATGGTCTCTCTAAGAGGATGATTATCTCCTTAAAATATTGGAATCTCTTTACGGTTTGGACTGGAGATATAGTTGTGCTTGAGGGACATTACTTAAAATTAAAAAAAAAATTTTTAACGTTTATTTATTTTTGAGACAGAGAGAGACAGAGCATGAACGGGGGAGGGTCAGAGAGAGGGAGACACAGAATCTGAAACAGACTCCAGGCTCTGAGCTGTCAGCCCAGAGCCCGACGCGGGGCTCGAACTCACGGACTGCAAGATCATGACCTGAGCCGAAGTCGGCAGCTCCACCGACTGAGCCACCCAGGTGCCCCGAGGGACATTACTTAGATGCAAATTTGATGGAGCCTAAATAATTAAAAGATAATTATGGGGCATCTGCAGCTCACAGAAGTGAGTAGCTGGTAGGTATTCACCTCCTCAGTTGATATTTGGTCCACATAAGGATACACTTGCTGCTTTGGTGTTTTCCTGTGTTAATGGAGACCAGTGCCCTTTCTGGGTGATAAGGATGGTCTCTGGATCTAAAAAAAACCACTAATTGCACTCTTTTATTGATACATCTTCCCCTAGAGGATCCAGGACCCCAAATGTACAATGCTGTGTATTTGGTGCTCTCTCTCTCTAATCACTTGGTTCTCAACGAAGGTAATATTTCCTTTTCCAAGTATAGTGGTCAGATTTGTTACAGTTTTATAAAGGAAGTAATTTTAGCTCTCCAATAATATTAATTCAGCTGAAAACTTATTGTTTCTTTACTTGTCACACACTCCTTAACCCCTTACACCCAGTAGTCTGCCCCACTCCTCCACTAAAATTGCTGTCAAAGGTCCCCAAAGTGCTGACCAATCCATTTTACAGTTTTCTGTCTTTCTTTTACTTGACTTCACTGTGACATTTGATAGCTGTTGACTGCTCCTTATAACTGCTTTCTGTTGATTTCAGTGATACATTAATTCATTGACCATCCAGCTAATACGTATTAAGCATCTCCTAAATGACAGGCAAAATGCTAGGCATTGATTAAATAACAGTGGGCAAGACGTGCATTTCTTCCCTCTCACAGATGTTTTCCTCTGTGTTTATTTCACAAGATGTGGTATCAGACAGACTTCACCTTGAGACCTACCTTTGCTACGTATAGTTGTGTGAACTTGGGCAAATGTCTTAACATTTTTCACCTGTAAAATGAAGACAATTAAAAATATCTACTTGATAATAATTTTTTAAAGTGTAAAGTGATCTATGAAAATATTTGGCACATTACTTAATATTCTTCTCACTGGGACCTCTCTAGTTCAGTGAATGTAGGCTTTTAAAGACATTATAGCATCTCTCTGGCTGGTGCCTTTGACTCTGGTCTTGGTGCTCAAAAGTCCAGGCTCGGTGTTGCCCATCAGTTAACAGCTCACCCCCTCATTCCTATTCCCCAGATGCTATCCACTTACCCTGACCAGGCTGGGCTCTCCCACTTCTCTGGTTCATTACTGTATTCATTCTCTGTATTCCATTACTGTCCATCTGTCAGCGTGACTGTGCCTTCCTTGTTGGGTTTTTGAACACCCACTTTTATTCAAGTTCTTCTTCAGACACTATCAGAGGCATGGGGCTCAAACCCATGCCTCTAACAGAGGCAAACAGGAAAACCTGTGGAGGAGAGGGTCACACATTCTTTTCTCCATTGTCCATAAGTATTCCCGTTTGCCTCTGTCACAGCCTAATCACACTGTGACTTAATTATCCCTAGAGGCTCATATCAGAAAAGAATGTGTCTAGGTGTCTAGGTACCCTTAAATGTGGTACGACTGTGGTTTTAGATACTTTTTAAATTTTTACTTAATTTTTTATTTTTTATATGTTTATATTTGAGAGAGGGAGAGAGAGGAAGGGAAGGAGGGGGAGGGCCAGCGAGAGGGGGAGACAGAGGATCTGAGGCAAGCTCCATGCTGACAGCAGAGAGTCCCAAGGTGGGCCTCGAAGTCACAAAGATTGTGACCTGAGCCGAAGTCGGATGCTTAACCACCTAAGCCACCCAGGTGCCCCAACAGTAATTTAAAATTTTAACTTGTTAATGAAAGCACATTTATTGTAAGTTTTGCCTCTAGAGGAACATATTCTTATAGACCCAAAGGTCAAGCTGTCCTAGCATCTTCTGACATGAACACATGAGCATGGTCTGTATGTTTTATGTGATTTGCTGTAAGTAGGGGGTTTGCATCCTCGTAAGTGGGATATTGGAAGTGAGAACTGTACCACTTGTCTGAGCTGCACTACTTTCTCTGTGCTTTCTGAATTTTGAGATAAGGTTTAAAATGGAACTATTAAAAAAAATGTTTAAAAAAAAAAAAGGGGGCGCCTGGGTGGCGCAGTCGGTTAAGTGTCTGACTTCAGCCAGGTCACGATCTCGCGGTCCGTGGGTCCGAGCCCCGCGTCGGGCTCTGGGGTGATGGCTCGGAGCCTGGAGCCTGTTTCCGATTCTGTGTCTCCCTCTCTCTCTGCCCCTCCCCCGATCATGCTCTGTCTCTCTCTGTCCCGAAAATAAATAGACGTTGAAAAAAAAATGTTTAAAATGGAACTATTTGTAAAAGTTACAGTGATCTTTCCCTAGTTTTACATGTTTCCAACTTGAAGAACTTCTTTTATGATCCTGTAAAGTTTAATAATTGTGAAAACAAAAGTCTTTTTTTTTTTAATGTTTATTTAGAGAGAGACAGAGAGACTGACATGGAGGGGAGGGGCAGAGAGAGAGAGAGTGAGAATGAGAGAGAGAGAATCCTAAGCAGGCCCTGTGCTGCCATCACAGAGCCTGATGTGGGACTGGAGGCCACAAACCATAAGACCATGACCTGAACCAGAATCAGGAGTTGAATGCTTAACTGACTGTGCTACCCAGGTGCCCCCAAAATCTTAATGAGTTAATTGAGTACTGTGATTTTATAGAATTACCATGTATAGTATTTGGGTGTGATAGTAGAAATATTCTAGCTTTTCTTTATTGGTACAAGTGACTCTAGTGTCCGGGCAGGCCTCGGTGTCTTTATTTGAGAATTAACAGCCCTTGTACCCTCAGGTAGAGAAGTGCTTTGTAAGACAGCAGGGATTCCTAGCAGATAGAATGCTGTACTCACAGAGTAGTTTTTATTTTGTGCTCCTGGTGAATTTACTTGTTATTTTCTGGATGATTTTTTGGGATTCTGGTGATGAAAATAGAACATAAGCTTACTATATTATGTTTAATCTCTGTTCTTAATAACTCTGAGGGCGTTTTCAATGTTATAAAAAAAAGCAAGTTAGAAGAAATTCTTTTTTTCTTTTTTGTGCATAAAGACCCCGAGTCCTTTTAAGATAGAACTCTTCAAAATATAGAAGCAATTCATGGGATGTTTTAGTGACCCATGGAATTTTGTTGTTCAGGGAGTAGAATCAGCTTATAGGAATTTTTATTTATTTTGAATTTAGTTTTAATTAGAATGTTGTAATTGAAAAATTTAATAGCAACCAAGAAGGGATATACATTTAATTTGTATTAGGACTTTTTAGTTATATATCGATGGTGATACAGAGATTTGGTGTAGGAAGACATTTTAGGGAACGAGTCTTCAGACAGTCAGTAATCAAACCAATGGTATATTTTTAGAAGCCAAGAGAAGGGAGATTTAGGAGGATGAGATGATGAGTACAGTCAAATTAAAAGAAAAACAACAAACCAGGTTAACTAAGGTAGGGATGAAACAGTATGTATTGCTTTAAGCAATAGGAAAAGTAGTTTCAGTGGAGCCATTGGGACAGGAGCCAAATTGCAGTGAGTGTCGTCCACTTTTTTTTCTTCCACACTGGAGAACTGGACAGATAAATGCTATTATCATCAGTTGAGCTGGTCTTACTGTTCGTGATTGCAGCCTACGTTGAAGGGCAATCTTGTACCATGACCATGTAAGATGTGCGCTCATGTTTTTATCTTGATAGGTGACTTTGTCAGCTTGACTTGAATGTCAAAACTATGAAAGTAAAATTAATATGAAATTCTTCTTAATAAAAGGACTCTTTTTCTCTTAGGTTTTCTACTTTTTTTTCATTTCACGTTGATTTTCACGTTCATTTCACTTTTTTTGTCCAACTGACTACTTCACTTTGCTGTCACAAAGTTTATACTCTCTAATACTCTCTCAAAAAATATTTGATGTCTTTTGACTGTGTTTTTCAAATAGTAGTGTTGACTCTGCTTTGTTCCCTGATTTCTGCATGGGGAGAACGCTTAGGGAATAATAAAGGTAGGAATAGATAGCAAACCAAGCCATAGACAGCCCAGATGGCTCTGCCCTTGGACAGGACACTGGCAGAGTGGCCTTCTGGTTTTTTCCCAGTCTGGCCTTATCTTCAGGACCTCCTTATGAGATGGAGTAGACGGGGCAAGAAAATATGAATATATGAACTTACATGTGTTGATTTCAGCCAAAGTCAAAGGAGAAGCAACAGACTGACTCTGTATAGAAGTTTCTTTTAGTGTACACACTCAGTCATACACGGGTGTTGTATCCTTCCTCTATGGACTGTAAATTCCCTCCATACTTTCCCTCAGATCATCCTTAAGGATGGATCTAACTAGATCACATGTGACTGGTTCTAATTTCTACATAGTGCATTGCATTGTGTGTGTGTGTGTGTGTGTGTGTGTGTGTGTGTGTGTGTGTGTTTACCATTCATTATACCTCCATTATTATAAGATAGAGTTCCTCTTGCCATGGCAGGTGGGAGTGAATGTGAACTGGGAAGACAAAGACTTTTAACTCTTTCTTTTGAGATTACAGACTCTTGGTTACTTTCAGTTTTGTGGATGAAAGAATGCAAATCCATCCACCATTCTGCCATTTTTAGTTTCTTGTTTTGTCCCTCTCTCCCTAGTGTCTCACTTCATTCCTTCTGTTCACACTAGATAATCCATTACCTTTCTCTGCTCAAGTACTATAAATTCCCTCTCTGGTTGACATTTCCTGCTTAACATAAGAATTTTGATAAGTCAAATAGTAATAGTGGATGGGCACGACAGAGAAACAAGCTGATAGCTTCTTCTGAAAAGTTTCTTTACCTATGAGGGAAACCATTAAGAAAAAGATCTTGTTTGTGATAATTATAGCAAATGGAAAACAAACTGTTGCAGCTAAATTAGCAGCATTTAGAAAGTTTGTGCTACAGGGGGTTGAGGTAAGGGGGGAGGCATGAACAGGCAGAGCACAGAGGATTTCTAGAGCAGCAAAACTACTCTGTGTGATGCTGTAATGGTGGACACATATCCCTATACATTTGTCCAAGCCCAAAGACATACAACACCAAGAGTGAACCCTACTGTAAACTAACGACTGAGTGATGGTGTTGTGTCATTATAGTTCATTGATTGTAACAGATGCACCACTGTAGTGCATATCTGATTGTATGTGTGGGGTGGGGTGGGGTGGGGAGGTTGTACGTTTGTGGAAAGAGGGTTCTATGGAAAATATCTGTACTTTGTGCTCACTTTTGCTGTGAATCTCAAACTGCTCTAAAAAATAAAGTCTACTTAAAAACAAAAGCAAACAAACATAAAGGAAGCTTATGCCCATCAACATCTTAGAAGCCCCCAGAAGATGGGTTGAAATTTTCTTTCTCTAATTCAAAATGAATTAATCTCTCTGGGAATCTGTGGGCCCAAGGGAAATACCTCTCCAGCTTCACTACCTAGTTATCTCATTTGATGAGCATTAAAAAAAAAGCTATAAATTCGATTATTTTATTGCACTTGACTAACATTTGCTTCCCATTTACCTCTAGGTTTGAAGTTTGAGGAACTTCAAGAAAGATTTGGTGAGGAGTTCTTTAATATATGCTTTGATGAGAATGAGAGAGTCCTTCGAGCTGTAGGTGGCACTTTGCAGGACTTTTTTAATGGCTTTGATGCTTTGTTGGAACACATCAGAACTTCCTTTGGGAAACAGGCCACGCTGGAGTCCCCATCGTTCCTGTGCAAGGAGCTCCCCGAGGGTGCCCTTCTGCTTCACTACTTCCGTCCTCACCACGTTGTGGGCTTTGCAATGCTGGGCATGATCAAGGCTGCAGGAAAGAAGATCTACCGGCTGGACGTGAGCGTGGAGCAGGTGGCCAATGAGAAACTGTGCTCCGATGGTTCGAACCCAGGCAACTGTAGCTGTCTTACCTTCCTCATCAAAGAATGTGACAATACTGATGCCATGAAGAACCTTCCCCGGGGAGCCTCCCGAGTCCCTGCGGACCTCAGAATCAGCATCAGCACCTTCTGCAGGGCCTTCCCTTTCCACTTGATGTTCGACGCCCACATGTCCGTCCTGCAGCTGGGGGAAGGCCTGCGGAAGCAGCTGCGTTGCGACACCCACAAAGTGCTCAGGTTTGAGGACTGCTTCGAGATCGTTTCTCCAAAGGTCAGTGCTGCCTTTGAGAGGGTCCTGTTGCGACTGTCCACCCCGTTTGTGATCAGGACCAAGCCTGAGGCTTCTGGCACTGAAAATAAAGACAAGGTGAGTGGCCATGGGCTTGAGATGGGTGATGGGGACTGGAAGAGTGCATAATTATTTCTGTAAATTACATGCCGGCGGTACTTGTAATTATTTAGGCGAGAGAGCTTAAAGTGCCATTTAGAAAATTACTGGTCCCTGGATGTATGGAAAAGGATTTGGCCTTATTCCCAGCCATTTTGCATAGTGTCTGCCTCTTTCATTAATTTATTTCAGCATATAAAAATAAGACACTTATTAATACCAGCCACAGTAATTACAAAAATGATAGGACTCACCAAGAACCTGATCCTGTAAAGCCATGAATATTTCTACCAACTGAAGGCAAACAGGAGAGAAATGGAAAGGTGGATTCCAACAGTGTGGGGCCTGCTTGCCTTCTCCTTAAATAACTATGGGTGGAAAGCTAGCTCCACTTTGAATATGCTCTGTTCTAAATGTCATAATTTAGGAACGTCTTGGTTGCATCCTATTTTTGTCTCAGTATGCAGAATAATGGATTTTCTAAGAGTTGGAAATTAAGTGGCTACCTCAAGAGTGCTTTTCTCAATAGATTGTAGCATTGACACAGGGACTCATTCCTTTAGAACAGGCTCACTGCTTGGAGAACAGTGTCAACACTAGGAATTGTTATTAATTTCTTGGAATCCCTGTTTGGGAAATCTGGGTTATTAAGAAATGAAAAGATACAAGAAGAATCTTAAATAGTTGACACAAATATGTGCCCTCGGGTAAAGCTTTTTTTTTTTTTTTTAGAGGAAGTCAACATTAAAATAGAAGTGTGAAGAAAAGTTAGTCATTATTGTTTTAAACACAAAAATAAATGATATAAATGATATTCTTCTGCAGTGGACCTTTGTGTGTATCAACTTCCAGTAGAGCTTTTTGGTATTTTGTGACAAGTTAAGTATGGGGCGCCTGGGTGGCTCAGTCAGTTAAGCATCTGACTTCGGCCCAGGTCATGATCTCGCAGTCCGTGGGTTCAAGACCTGCATTGGGCTCCGTGCTGACAGCTCAGAGTCTGAGCCTGCTTCAGATTCTGTGTCCCCCCTCACTCTTTGCCCTCCCCTGCTCATGCTCTGTCTCTCTCTCTCTCTCTCAAAAATAAATACAATGTTAAAAAAATTTAAAAAAAAGTGAACTTCTTCTAGGTGATTCAGCTTGTTCACAAGCATTTTAGGGAAAGCTGTTGACTTTTGGAAATGAACAGGCTCCTGTGGGCTAAAGGAAAGATGAGTTGTAGAGACAATTAAAAACTCAGTGAATGAGTACTCACGTATTCTGACATGCCTGCCATGATAAATAAATGAGAGTCTAGCCCCCTGAAAGCAGAGCCAAAGACATTTTTGAGGATTTTCTGTAGCATTCGTTTTAGAACTGCTTTTTATAATTTTGAAATTCAATGGAAACATTTTAAGCAAAACACTTGGGACATAGGGAACGATGCCCGTTTATTCAGGATAACTGGATCCCATGATTTAGGAAACTCATACAAGCGCTGTTTTCATCATTTAGATTCAGTGATTCGAAAGCTTCTAAGGATAAACTTGAAAATTCCAACTTGGCATGCTTGGATATTTTAGTCTGAATGAATTGTTATTATTTCTGTTTGATTACACATGGTGTTTTAAATAATATTTTTCACATATATATGTATTTATATGTTCAGTGATTGCTACCCTTCTTGAAGCTTGTTGCAAAAGAATGAAGTTGTTTAGTGTATGTTTTTGTCCGTATTTGTAGGTGATTTAAATTTGAAATTATTCTGTCCTTTTAATTTAGAGACTATTAAAACTGTCAGTTCTGTTTTACAGAAGTGAAGTGTTTGGCTAGAAGGGTGTGAGCAGTGTTGGCCTTTAAAATTGAAGTTTATATTTTTGAAAATGTGCCTGCAGTAGAATATGTTATTACCAATGTTAATTGCTTTATATATTTTGTAGATTTGAGAAAAATTAATTCAATTTATAGTTATTGCTACAGATTTCCCCCTTTATTTCATCTGGCTTGTATTTATTTCATTTGTGTACCATGGTGAGGAATAGACATAATGAAATGACGACTCACAGGTCAAGGCCCCCTGCCAATTCCAGTAATAGGAAAATGTGCTCATTGAGAAGATGCCATTGTAACTTAAACATGGCAGTGACAGCTTAAAAATAAAGGAATAGGGCAGGATTTTTTCTTAGAATAGGACAGCAATCCTCTCATCCTTAGGCTTACAGTTCTGCTTATTCACCTGGGTTTGCCAGAAGGGGTCATTTGGGAAGTTCTCCTTGGCCCCAATTGGAACTGTGGTCAGTAACATTATGTCATGGAGTCTTAACCAGAGGAATAGCATTTTTGAATTACTATGTTTCCAAATCCCAAGTTTGTATTTTCTTAACACATGGAAAGAGGAAAGAAAACCAAGGTTAAAAATTAGGATTCTCTTGATAAATTTGACCTTATTATTCATTATTTTCCCCATAATAGCTGTTCTTATCAATGAATAACTCCATGTTGTCTAAAGTTTCTAATTTTTTATGGGGCTTTGATAAGAAAGTGCTCGTTTCATTTCTTTTTTACTTATTAAATTTTTTTTTTAATGTTTTATATATCCTTGAGAGAGACACCATGAGCCAGGGAGGGGCAGAGTGAGAGAGGGAGACACAGAATCCAAAGCAGGCCCCAGGCTCTGAGCTGTCAGCACAGAGCGTGATGTGGGGCTTTAACTCACAAGCCGTGAGATCATGACCTGAGCCGAAATCAGATGCTCAACTGACTGAGCCACCCAGGCACCCCAAGAATAATTTAGGATATTCCTTGGTCCAACGGTGAAGGCTTTCATGATAATTTAACTGTTTTGGCTGTGCACTTAATACCTGCCATCCAAAAAAACAAAATAAAACACCAGATACCCAAGAAACGAAAACCAAGAGCTGATTGTGTAGCTGAATGACAGTAAATCATTTGCAGAATGAATTGTAATGCTTCTGCTAAACAGGATCTTTGTCATTTTGTGTTATCAGTCACTGGTTAACCATGTGATTAGAGGGAGAACATGCTTGTGAGCAGTTTGGTAAATACTAATGGATCAGAAAGCCATCATCCTAGTTCCAGAGAACTTGCATCGTGATTGTGTAGTAATGAGTGAATGAGACCAGAAGGGGGAATGTCACCGAGAGACATCATATGCAGTCATCAGTGGCAGGCTTCAATTCAGCAGACTTTAGAGGTCAGGAGGGATTCTTCCAGGTGGATTGACCCAGCTTTGAGTCCCTCTATTTGGCTCCCTCTGCATCTTCTAAGTGATCACCTATGCCTTACATAGTCTCCTCTCTCTCTTTTCTTCTCTGCCCATGTGGCATTTCTGTGTTTTTATCTTTCCTTAAAGCTCACCTTCTTGTCATCACGTTTCTTTATCAGATGTCAGGCATTAAATATGAATGAATTAGTTCATTATTTAAAAAAAGAACAGATTCAGTATTGGGAATTAATGGTGAATTATGAATCTCTTTTAATTTGTGCATGCATCTTTAGGTCATTCAAATCTAACTATTTGGAGAATTTGGAAGTTTTTCACATCAGTCTTTGGAGGCATTGTGGTGATTTTTAGAGGAAATTTCTTGTAGTACAATGTGCAGCTTGGGGCATTACATCCAGTGCTGTGAATCTAATGTATTGACACAGATTCCAAAGCTGCTTTGTATGAAAGGGGCCATGTGTGTAAAGAGGGCTGTTAGAAACTTGACGAATGGCCCATGGCTTCCTTCTCCACATTATAAGGTAATAGTGTGTGGGAAAGTGGAGGTAGCCTGGGCGAGAGGCGTCTCAGACCCGTGATTTTAGTAAATCCCTGTAATCTGAGCCTCAGGTTAATTCATCTGGAAATTAAGAAACCCAGATGAATAATTAGTATTTATACTCCTTATTAAGTCATCTTTAACATGTGTAAATTTATAGGAAGTCCATGGGTCATTAAAGTTGCTATCATCCCTTTGATTCAATGAATTCAGGCAATTTCAAAGAGAAGCAGAGGGGAATCTGACTTTTCAACCATGAAGAGTCATCCTCTTATCAGGACCGACTTAAAGTAATTCTCTGACAGCTTAGGCTGCCTACCTCAAACACTTTTTTGTAAGGATTAAATGACAATCCATGTAAAATTTTTCTATCTTCAGCTTCAGTGTAAGCCATGATTATTACTTTTGTTCTTCACACTTGTAACCTTCTTCCTATCCATTCTTCTCCTCATTTATGGCTTTAGAAAAGAAGGTACTGGACATCAGTAGGTTTAATAATTTTAAAGAAGTATGAAACCTGCTGGTATAACATCTCCCTAAAATATGACTTGGGGATCTGCTCTTTTCTTTATAGACTCTTGTTTTAAAATCCTGAGTCTCCTTTTCAGAGTCACTGAAGTTTGGAATCAAGTTTTTACTACCTGGGTCTACTAATATCTTTTATATACACATGTGATAGTGCTCTGCTGTGCCAATGGCTTCCAAGATAAAACCAACTGGTTAGCTTAGGCACAACCTGAAATAGCAGTGGATTTCAGAAACAATAAATAACACGAGTTCTTTTGATATTTTTTTTCTTAGCAGCAACGCTTCAAAGAACTTTAATAATATTGTGGAAGGAGTCCAGGTTTTGAAATACATCATCCCCACAACAGAGCAATGGCATTGTTACTCATTTTCACTTGTGTTCTCAGAGTTGGAACTCAGGAAAAGCATGAACAATAATAACACATTTCTTTTTCAATCCCTAGAAATATCCCCAGGTCTGTCTTATTCTCCACCCCCCCCCCCACCACCACCCCAGGCTTCTTATTAATTAGAAGCCACAAAACAAATGCTAGGAAATAATTTTAAAAGAATATGGAATTAACCTCTGATTTTCTGTGGTCAGATCAGCTTCCAGACTCCTTTATTTTTCCTAGACATGTGCCCATTTTCTCCTGACACGATGATTGAAAAGTTGAAAATATATTTATTAATCTTACTATGCCATAATGACACCGTTGAAAGACAAATTTCACCTGGCTGTCAAGAGTATATCATTTGACTTCAACTTCAGTTTAGTGTGGGAAAATGTGAGTTTTTTTTCTCTCTTCAGACTGAAACATTCTGCTAGAGAATTTCAAATATTGAACGATAATTTTAGTGATGGACAAAATGCCATTAGGGCTTTCTCTGTAAATTAGCATTATAGAACATAGTCATAACTCAAGTCACAACTATCTGGAGTTTGCTTTGCTCTTGTAGTTATAAATGAGATGTCTAATTTTTGTGGGTTTTTTTTGTTTTTGTTTGTTTGTTTGTTTGTTTGTCTTTTCTCTGGAACTGCTTCCTGACCATAAACTGCCTTTTAAAGTGTGTTGGACAAATTCGGATTCTGACACCAGTATTGCTGAGGCTCATTCCGGGTCTTTCAATCTTTAAATGCCTATAACGTTAAAATGTCTGCATAGTGCCATGCTACCGTCCAGTTACTGTATTCTGTAGAGAGGACAAGGTATTTGTTACTTGGTGAATCATATATTCATTATAGTGACCTCCATGCCTCAAGTGCCCATTTACCACGTTTTTATTTTTGTTAGCAGGAAAGATTGCACCTGAACTAACAAAAGGTGTCTCCTACCATAGATGAGATACCATTGACTGCTAGAGTGGTACCTTCTTGGAGGGGAGGGGGAATTGGCCCTTTGAGTTACAAATTGTTCAGAAGCTTTCTTTAACTGATCCTTTTGTTTTAGCTCCTAGCTTTCAGTCTCAGTTAAATTAAAAGCTGAAGAGCTGTTTGGAATTCATTGCCCACCTCCTCAGTTTTAAAGATGCTCTTAATTCATATTAACATTTTTCATAAGTATACAGCATAGTAATTTTTAGTTAGTGTGTGTGCAACTATCACAACAGTAGAGTTTTAGAACACTTTATTGCCCCCCCCCCCCGCCCCAAACAAAGTTTCCTGTGCCCATTTGTGGTCAATCTTTGCTCCTACTCCTGATCCCAGGCAACCACTGGCCTACATACATCTATATAGATTTGTCGTTTCTGGACCTTTCTTAAAAACGTAATCATACAAATATGTAGTCTTTTTTGGTCGGCATAATGTTTTTGAGGTTTATCCATGTTGTTGCGTGTATGAGTAATTTGTTCATTTTTAGTTCAGTGTTCCATTGCACATATATACTGTGGTTCTTGTTTTGTTTTGTTTTTTTCCGTTTACTAGTTGATAGACACTGGAAACAAAGTCTGTTTTCAGACTTTGGCTGTCGTGAATAATGTTGCAATGAACATCTGCATATAAGTGATTGTGTTGGATATATTTCCAGTTCTCCTTGGTGGATTCCTAGCAGAGGAATTGCCATGTCATATACTAAGTATATGTTTCACTTTTTAAAGAATTGCCATGCTGTTGAACAAAGAGGCTATGCTATCTCACATTTGACCAACATATGAGGCTTCACGCTTCTTCACGTTCTCACCAACACTAGGTATTGGCATTCTTTTTGATCATGACCATCCTAGTATATGTAAAGTAGTATCTTGGGTTTTAATTCACATTTCCCCGATGACTGGTGATGTTAAGCATCTTCTCTTGTGCTTATTAACCATTGGTATAATTTCTTTGGTTAAATGTCTAATCAGATGTTTTGCCCATATCGGTGTTGTTTGTCTTCCTACTGAATTAAAAAAAAATATATACATTCTAGATACTGACTTCAAAAATTGCTGTCTTTTGAAGCACGATGGTACTGTGATGGTACCATTATTTTCTTTTAGGAAGCTTGCTTTTAGTATGGTATCTCACAAATCTTTATATAACTGAAGGCCACAGATTTTCTCCTTTGTTTTCTTCTAGATGTTTTATGGTTTTAAATCTTAATTTGTGATTCATTTTGAGGTGTATTTTGTGTATGCCACGTGGGCCCAAGTTTTTGTTTTTGTTTTTTATTTTTTTGCAGGTAGATTTCCAGCTGTCTCCGCTCAGTTTTTGAGAAAACGATCTTTTCACCACTGAATTGCCTTTGCAGCTTTGTCAAAAATCAATTGACTGTACATTTTTTCTTGCCTTTCTGTTCTTTTTCAGTTTTTTAAAGATACTTTATGGTGATAACACAGTGTCTTGATTACTGGATCAAAATAAGTTTTGCAATTGGGTATTTTAAGTCTTCCAAGTTTGCTCCTTTTCCAAGTTGTGTTGGCTATTCTTGGTCCTTTGTATTTCCACATAAAGTGTAGGATACCCTTGTCAATTTCCAAAATAGCTTCTAGTATTTTGATAGGGATTTTACTGAATCTGTAGGTTTATTTAGAAAGAAGAGCTGTCTTAAAATACTGAGTCTTCCATTCCATGAAGTTATCTCTCTCAGTTAATTTAGATCTGCTTTAACTTTTGTCAACATTTTGTTTGTTTCTTGATACAACAAAGACAATGTTTTTAAATGGTATTTTTGTATAGAAATACAAATCATTTTTGTATATTGATCTTGAGTCCTATGGTCTTACTAAACTCATGTTAGAATAGTTTACTATTACAGATTAGGAAAAATGCTATTTTGGGGGGGAGGGGGGTATTTAGGATTTTTTACATAGGAGGTCATGTAGTCTGAGAGTTAGGATAGTTACCCTTCTTTCTTTTTAATTTGTCTTTCTTTGTCTGTCTCCCTCCCTGTATTTCTCCCTCCCTACTCCTTTCTCTCTCTCTCCCTACCTTTGCCCTGGTTAGAACCTTCAGTATAGTGTTGAATAGAAGTGGTGATAGTGGATATCCTTGCCTTTTTCTGAACTTAAAAAGTAAAGCATTCAGTCTTTTACCCTACTTGTGATGTTATCTGTAGGGTATTTATGTTCTTAAAGCAGATGGAGGAAATTCCTTTCTATTCCTAGTTTGTTGAGACTTTGTATCATGAATAGGTGTTAGATTGTGTACCATCTATTTTCTTTTATCTATTGAGATGATCGTATGGTTTTGCCTTTCTCTTAATATGAGATACTAATTATTTCCAGATGTTGAACTCAAAATCTTGAGATAAATCCCACTTGGCCATATTTATATGTTATAAACCTTTTTATATGTTGCTAAATTTGGTTTGCTGATGTGTTGTTAAGGATTTTTGCATCTTTGTTCATGAGAGATATTGGTCTTTAGATTTTGTCATTTCTTTCTTTCTTTCTTTCTTTCTTTCTTTCTTTCTTTCTTTCTTTCTTTCTTTCTTTCTTTCTGTCTGTCTTTTTTTGCAGTGTCTTTGGCCTCGGAGAATGAGTTGGGAAGTGTTTGCTATTATTCATTTTCTGAAAGACTTAGTGTAGGATAGTTAATATTTGTTTTTGAATGTTTCATAAATAGATACTGTTTGCATGGTATATCTTTTTTTTTTAATCTTTTCACTTTCAACCTGTGTTTGCCTTTGAATCTGAAGGGTGTTTCTTACAGATAAAGTTGGCTTTCACTGTTTTATACACCCTGAATAATCTCTGCATTTTGACTGGATTGTAGTGTATTCATGTTTAATGTAATTGTTGACTTGTTTGGAATTACATCTATGGTTTTGTTTTCTATGTGTCTAATGTTTCTTTGTTCCCATGTTCCTCTTTCAAGAATTCTTTTGCATTAAATGAATATTTTTAGCATGATACTTTAATTCCTTATTGGTTTTACAAATATATTTTAAAGTTATTTTATTAGTGGATGCTCTAGAGATTACAATGCCTAATTTAGCTTGTTATAAGCTCTTTCAAATTAATACTGCCCTGGTGTTGGTAGACAGTTCTGTTCTTACACAGTTCCATTCCTTCTTACCCACCACCTTTTGTGGTGTAGTTTACATGTTATAAACCTAGTTATATGTAATAATTGTGATTATTATGTATAGGATAATCATTACATATATTATTTGTAACTATGTATTTATTTTTTTTAATTAATTAGGAAAAAAACATATATTCCAGTGTATTATATACTCTATTTCTTTTTAAAGTTTTAATTTAAATTCCATTTAACATACTGTATAATATTATCTTTAAGTGTACAATATAGTGATTCAACATTTCCATGCATCACCGGATGCTCATCACAAGTGCCTTCCTTCATCCCCATCACCTATTTTACCCCTCCCCCCACCCAATTCCCCTGTGGTAAACATCAGTTTGTTCTCTATAGTTAAGAGTATGTTTTTGGTTTGTCTCTCTTTTTTCCCCCGAATGCTCACTTTTTTTTATTTCTTAAATTCCACATATGAGTGAAATCATGTGGTATTTGTTCTCTCTCTGACTGACTTATTTCACTACCATAATATACTCTGGCTTCATTCATGTTGTTGTGAATGGCAATATTTCATTCTTTTTTAGGGCTGAGTATTATTCCATTGTGTGTGTGTGTGTGTGCACGCGCACGTGTGTGTGTGTATATATATATATATATGCACACCATATCTTCTTTATGCATTCATCAGTTGATGGACAGTTGGGCTCTCTCCATAGTTTGACCATTGTTGATAATGCTGCTATAAACAACATTGGGGCATCTAGTTTAATTTCTTTCTTTTCTTTTCTTTCTTTCTTTCTTTCTTTCTTTCTTTCTTTCTTTCTTTCTTTCTTTCTAACAAATAAAGCTACATTTTTTTTTGGCTACTGAAGATTTTTAATCATATTTCTTCAATCTGTTCCTGGAATCTTTTTATTGTTTTTTTTTTTTTATTATGAAATAATTTATACTTTGTAAAAAATGTAGATCATGGGGCGCCTGGGTGGCTCAGTCAGTTAAGCATCTGACTTCGGCTTTGGTTTTAGGATTAAGAGGAAGTTTCCAATGATTAGATACATTTGAAATGGAGTGAGCTGCCGTTCAAGATAGTCAGCTACGTGATACTTGGGAATTCAAAAATATATTAAATGATAACCTCTTAGAAATATTTTATCAAAGATTCAGAGAGGGAATCCTAAAATCTTCAGAGGTAAATAATAGCACATTGTTTTTAAAATGCTATTTTATGGAATAAGAGCAGTACCTGTGTTTTTCTTTTTGTCTGTCAGTAACACCAGCTGACATTTGTTGTGCTTACCATTTGACAGGTGGCACTGTGCTGTTTTTTTTTCTTTAATTATTTTGAACACAGTTGACACATGGTATTATGTTAGTTTCAGGTGCACAGCATGGTGACATGATGAGTTTGAACATGCCACCAGCTCACCACAGGTGCAGCTGCCATCTGACTGGAACACTGCTTCTCCCCATGTCCTCCACCCGTGTTGCCTACTCCCCTCCCCTCTGGGGACAGGTAGTTTGTTCTCAGGGTTTGCAGGCCTGTTTCTGCTTTATATTTGTTGATTTACTTGTTTTGTTTCTTTAGATTCCACATAAGAGTGGAATCGTACAGTATCCTTCTCAGTCTGACTTATTTCACTGAGCCAGAGTAGTTCATATCTGACAGAGATTCTGTGCTTTTATGAGGATAAGCTTTGATACCATTTTATTTGCTTTCCTGAACAACTGATGAATTTGTGAAATAGACATTTCTGTAAAAGCTGTAATTTTAGTTATCAATTCTTGTTCTTTTATTTTTTATTTTTTTTAAAGTGTATTTATTTTGAGGGATAGAGAGAGAGAGAGAAAATGTGTGAGTTGGGGAGGGGCAAAGAGAGAAAATCCCAAGCAGGCTCTGCTGTCAGCATGGAGCCTGATGAGGGGCTCAAACTCAGGAACCGTGAGATCCTAACCCCAGCCGAAATCAAGAGTCAGATGCTTAACCGACTAAGCCATCCACGCATGCCAACAATCCTTGTCTTTTATAATGTAGTCTACAATGTCCTTCAAATTTCAACTCACTAAAGTATCTTTGAAATGCCCCCTATATTTGGGCTCCAAGTTTAGCAGCCAGTTTCCACTCCTCAAAGTGCAATGAAAATTTCATTTGTATGAGCTATTTTTTATTATGAATAGTAAAACATAGGAAAAGCTACCTTTACAACATTTCCAGCTTACAGGAGTACTGTATAAGAAAGTATTTATTTATGCTTTTTAGTATCAAAATTGAACCTCTAGGAAATCCTGAAATAGTAAATAATTCATTAGGATATGAGTCTTTAGTAAGTTTTCTTGAGGCTTTTTAGTTATTAGAAAATAACAGTTTTCATTTTCTAGTGTATTGTTGGTTAAAGACTGATTTTTTTTATCAGGTTGATCTTTTTCTGTCATACATACAAAATATGACCCAGAGCCCTTGGTCATGTTTAATTGTGTTTCCCTATTTTGCAAGAAAATGAGTAGGGTTAACTGGATTGTGTTTTTCTGAAAAGAAAG
This sequence comes from Acinonyx jubatus, assembly GCF_027475565.1. Taxonomy (NCBI): domain Eukaryota; kingdom Metazoa; phylum Chordata; class Mammalia; order Carnivora; family Felidae; genus Acinonyx; species Acinonyx jubatus. The sequence goes on from NC_069390.1 coordinate 107,603,208, forward strand.
TATGTTTGAATCACATGATTGTCTTGGTTTATTTTTGCTTTTCTTTTAAGACAGTGTGCATGTTTTCATAGAGGCTCAGAGGAGTTCAAATCTGATTTGAGTGCCAGAGAAAAGCAGATAAAGAAAATTATTCTCCAAACTTTGTCCCTTTGAAGGAGAGATCTAGAACTGTATTTCTTGTCAGGACAGACTAATCTGTGATGTTTGTGACAGACTATGAGTCTCGAGTTCTCTCTTGTCCAGCAAGAGAGTGGATGCAGAATTGAATATGAGAGAGGCTAGTGTCTGGGAGGATACGAGAGTCCCAAACAGGGGTTTCGTTTCTCTATTTTTTGAGCTCACGAGATATTACCCACGAGGTGAACATGAGGAAAACAAGATCTTACACATGTGAACATGAAGAAAACAATCAGACAGTAATCATTAACTTGTGTGTGTAAGAAGCAAAGGGTCTGGGGGACAAGTGGAGTTTGTGATCAATGTACATTGGCGCCAGATGGAAAGTAATTTCCTGCAGGTGTTATAACAGGTTACTCGTGATCCCAGTACAATATCTCACTAGCTCATCTTGGGCATTTTCACCCCTTGGTGGCAGCTTTGCACCCTAAGCATTTTTTCCTAACCCATTTATGTAAGTAGAACCTATTTCCCCACAGTTGTTGATGGTTAATATTGAGAATGCTTCTGGTAACGTGTAGAATTCGTTAAAAGGATTGAGACTTTAAATTTTATGTCTCAAAATTATGAGTGAATGAATGAAATAATTGTCTATGGACTGTTGAACGCTAGCTTCAGACATACTTCCCCTTTAGTAAAGATGTCATGGAATCTGTCACTCTCTACATGTATGGAGAATTTTACTATGATTCTAGTACCTTGCATTCCCATATTTTCTAATTTAGATGGTACTAGAAATGCAATAAATGTACCTTTAGTACAGAATTTCAGTAAACAAGAGTAAAAAAGAAACTTTTATAAGTATTTTACATTAAAAGGATTCTATGCTATTCTGATGCATTTCCTAGGTAGGTTATACATTATTTTATTCTTAAAACTTATTTTAGTGTTTATTTATTTTTGAGAGAGAGAGAAACAGAGCATGAGTGGCAAATGGGCAGAAAGAGAGAGGGGGATACAGAATCCAAAGCAGGCTCCAGGCTTTGAGCTGTCAGCACAGAACCCGATATGGGGCTCAAACTCACAAAATGTGAGATCATGACCTGAGCCAAAGTCAGATGCTTATCTGACTGAGCCACCCAGGTGCTCCATACATTATTTTATTCTTAAGGTCTTTCTGAGACTGGTTATAACAACTAATTTTCAGTGATTTAATTACCATTCAACTCTGGTCTGTAGTTTTTTCCATACTGTGAGTTTATTATTCTGTGAAATAATTTGCATGTTAGTTTATATATAATACTTACAATTTATATAAACTCAAAAGGACAAAGTTTTATGAAGTTAGAATCCTTATTTATTCCCTCCCAATTTACAGATAGAAATAATATCTAATAAATTATTTACAGGTTCTGTTTTCAGTTTCTTTATAATCTTGTTGATTTTATGGGACTATGTATTTCATAGATTTTACATTGCAGTCTGTCAGTTTTTCCATTCATGAGTAGATACTTTTTTAAAAATTTTATTGTAGTCGGAACACTTAACATAAGATCAACACTCTAACAGATTTTTAAGTGTACAATACAATATTGTTAACCACAGGGCAGATCTCTAGAACTTACTGCTCTTGTATTATTGAAACTTTATTCCCATGGCTACGCCTTTTTAAACTTGAACCTGTATTACTAAATTACAGAAGAGAATGAATAATTTTATCTCCATATGCATAAAAGGATTCAATGTTCTGTTCCTGATAGGGATCATTGGGCACTATAAAAATGTGTTTGATTTTCTTAAAGAACATTGTCCTGAAGACTTTCCATATAGTTTGATATCTTTAGCTTTCCCCAGACATTTCTTTGAAGAGATCAGCAGTTTTGTAGTGTGACTTTGTAAGCGCTGCCAATATTCAACTTATAGGACTGTTTCTCACCCCTATCATATAACCATTTAAAGTAATTTAATTAAAAAAATGTGTCCTCAGAGTCTTCTCTAAGTCTAAATATAGAGTATATGTACATCTGCTTTGTTTCCCTTAACCACTAATTGGATAATTTCTAGGAGAAGAAATTATTAAGTGCGTCTGGTATGAAATGTTCTTTATAATTTGAACAAGGCTCTGATTTCATGTTTCCTGGAAGAAAATATTTCTCGTAAATTTCAAAATTGTTTTGTTATGTGTACAAGAATTTACTTCAGCGCTTTATTAATATTTTCCTGTTTTTGCCCTTAATAATTCTTGAGTCATAATACCTAAATTACATTTACTTTTACCTATCTTAGTATCAAAGGTGTGAGGATTTTGTGGGTTAACTTTTGGACATGTTCCCTTCACTCCATCTTTTATTTTAATTTTTAAAAAAATTTAAAAGATTTTTTAATGTTTGGTTTTGAGAGAGAGAGAGAGAGAGGCAGAGCATGAATGGGGGAGAGCAGAGAGAGAGAGGCAAACACAGAATCCAAACCAAGCTCCAGGCTCTGAGCTGTCAGCAAAGAGCCCAATTCAGGGCTTGAACCCATGAACAGAATTATAAGATCATGACCTGAGCTGAAGTTGGTTATTTAACCAACTCAACTACCCAGGCACACTTCCCTTCACTCTATCTTAATAGTAATTGCTTTTGCCAACATTTATGGTTTATTTAAAACTTTTCAGCTTATTTTATTTGAGATACTCCATTCCCCAATTTGATCTGTCTCCTTTTTCATTGTTTGATTTTAATGTTAGGGTTGGTTTTCTTGGTTTGGCATAGTTGGGTTGACTGTGACACTATTTTTACATATTGTAAGTTTGAGTATATTTTTCAAAAGCACACTTTACGATAGAGAAGAAGCCTTCTAGTGTTGATAGCACTAATGCCAAAAAAGTCAGTTATTAGACCAACCATTGATTTACTTGTGAACTATTATGTATCCTATTGTAGATGTTTCTTTTTATTTTTAGTGTAAAATGCCAAAAATCATTCCAGCCATCCTGTTAAAAATTGGAGTAGACAATTATCTGATTACTTATTCCATGTATTTTCCCAACAGAATTAATCAAGACATAAAAAAATTTATTTTTATTTAACTTAAAGTGAGGCCTAGAATTCCTGATATATTTACCCTTTCAGAACGAAGGATAATTTACAACAGGTTTCATATCACCTGGTATAGAATTGGTCCATGGTAGGAGAGGCAAGAAAGTAATCTAAAGTTCTACCACTGATGATAAACATATAAAACAGGTTGTGTGTGGCAGTTATTGTGAAGGATTAATGAAGTTAATTGAAGTTTAAAACTAACATGAATTTCTTTAAAATTAGTGACTTACGGTTTCTGGTCACAAATCTTAGTATATTGTAAAACAAAAGTTGATCTTTGGGACTAAACCTTTTGGAAACTTTCTCAGGATTTTAATGTACTTTGGGGAAAGAGCTTATAATAGCCCGATGGGTTACTAGCCTGATAGTTGTAATAGCCTGATAGTTTCTTACTACCCTTTCAAAGTCGATGATTATGATGGCAGTGATAATAGGGCATATTGAGTGATTATGATGAGGCCCTCTTCTAAATATTTCCTGTGTATGATCCTGTTTAGTTCCTATAACAACTCTGTGAGGTATAGGTAAGTTACTAAGAACCACTTCATAGGTAAGGAAAGTGAAGTCCAAAGATGTGAAAACTTTTCTAAGGTTTTAGACCTAGTCCTTGCCAAAGTCAGTATTTGAACCCAAACAGTCTGGTTCCAGAGCCTTTCCTACAATATGCAGCTCAGAATGAACTTCATCATCATATTCGGCTGAAGGAATATCAAATAGCATATATTTTTTGAGCATTTATTGCAAAAGGGGTGTTACAGGTTCTCATAAGGTTCATATTCTCACAGATCAACTCACAGGGAAATAAGATAAATATTTGCAAAGGTCATAATGAGCACAAAAGATACCTAGAAGTTTTTCAATAACTTAACATCAGTCTGAACTTAGAATACCTTCTTTGAGAGGAGGTAACTTTGTTTTTAAGTATCACATTTAGGTAATTCTTTTGATTGTCCTAGGTGTATAACTGTAGATGATAACAAAGTAATTGTATTATCATTTTTATTTATCATTTTATTAGCAAATTGTGCTAATTTAAGTTTCTTTCTCATCTGTTATAAAATACAGGAAAATCTAATACTGTCTTGATGGCTTTACAGGACATCCTTAAAGTCTTAAGTCTATCATCTGCCTCCCTGTTTTATTCGGTAGAATTCTGATATATTGCTACCCCCCATTTCATATTTTAGAAGTTGCTAAAATAAAAATTAAAAAAAATGTTGCTTCCCAATGCATCTTTTTTGTCATACATTTTTTAGAAAGTTTCTAAAAGTTTGCATTTTCTGCCCATAGTTAATGTCCTCTTGACAATGGCATGTTTAGGCAAATGTGGCTTTGGGACCTCAAAAGTGCTAGCCTGGGACTACATCTGGGCCAGTCACATATGTATGACCGGGCATCATACCTTGTCCTTTCGCTTCACATGTGAGTCATGTCGGCTTCCATTCGTGACTCCATCCCCAACCTTGGGCCCCTGTCTGGCATGTCACAGGCACTCAGGAAATGTTTGCTGAGCGAGTGATTGAACAATTTTGTAATTCACTGTGTTTTGTTAAGGCCAAAGTGCGAGGATACATGTGATGGCATTTTGTAAAGTACTGTGGGATTGGGAGGTACTTTTAGATAAAACCAATTCACTCCTTAGTTAGTGGTCATATTTAAACTTTCACTGTTAACATAAAATAATTTGATTACTTAGACAATACTTCTCTGATTTACTATGCCTGGCGTCACAATCTGCCTGGCATAAAATGAAAGGGGAAAAAAAGAATTACAAGTAAAATCCTAAAGTAATTTTCTGATAAGGGTCCCCCATTTATGGATTATTAGTCCAGTTTTAATCATTGCTTAAACATAAATAATTCAAGCTTAGTATATATTTCTCCTTCTTTGTCTAACATGTTTCTATAGTGCGTATTCAGAATTTTGACCTTAAGTCCTTCATCATTTTTCTTTGCCTTCTTTCCTTTCCATTACTGCCTGCATCTCTTCAGTCATGCTTCAGCACAAGACCATTCAGTGAACACTTAGTTCATTTCAAGCCTGTGGAAGTGCATATTTGAATAAGACACATTTCCAGCCCTTAAGGATTCTTATCACTCATTACTCATATTACATATATTTTTTAATTGTTAATTTTTTAATTGTTGTTCTGTGTGTCTCTCTCCTTAGATCATGAGTTTAAGAACACAAACTGTATCTTACACACCTGTATTTCTTTAGAACCCCATACAGTGCCTGGTCTAAAGTAGGCCCTCAGTCATTGATCGAGTGAATAAGCTCACAGAGAGTTTATCCTTTATTAGGAAGGCCCATGTAAAACCATTTCATGCATAAACCTCAATTCACATTCTTCTTTCAGCTCATCAACCTGCAGTAAGAGGGCAGGTCTTTGTTATCACTATTTTATAGTTGAAGAAACAGAAGGGCAGATGATAGAAATGATGTACCACATGCTGTGCTAATCCCAGACTCATTTTCATGAGGAAAGTAACCTATGCAAAAGCTAATTGTTAACAGTGTGGAGAGTTTAGCACTTTTCAAATTTTTATGGAATAAATATGCTTTTGGAGATGCATTGATGGGCACCCGATGACAAGATCCTAACTGGAAAAAGAAATGAACGTCTTTTTATTTTATTTATTTATTTATTTATTTATTTATTTAAAATAATTTTTTTAAATGTTTATTTATTTTTGACACAGAGAAAAAGAGACAGAGCATGAGCGGGGGAGGGGCAGAGAGAGAGGGAGACACAGAATCTGAAGCAGGCTCCAGGCTCTGAGCTGTCAGCACAGAGTCCGATGTGGGGCTCGAACTCACAGACCATGAGATCATGACCTGAGCCGAAGTCAGATGCTCAACTGACTGAGCCACCGAGGAGCCCCTTGTGTATCTCTCTTAAATTCAGTAACTTGATTAATTCTTGAGAATGTACTGTATACTAATCAGCGGGTTGTGCTTGACATTAAGCCCACAGTGATGAATAAGCCATCTGTTGTTAATGAGTTTCCACCCCTGGAGAAGGCAAGACCAAATTCAGTGTGTTAAATAGCCAATACATTGTGGTAATCCTTAAATGGAAGGGGTTGGTTTGTTCTTGGCTTGTCTCCTTGGTGACTGTTTATTAAGTTCTTATCATGAGGAAGGCCTTGGCCTAAACTCTTTATCTTACAGTCTCATTTAATTGTTCCAACAACCCTGTAAGGTCAAACCACTATTCCCATTTTACAGATAAGAAAATTGATTGTGTGAATATTATTTTGTAAGCTCATCAAAGACGGGACAACACATAGAGGAATTGGAGAAGGCAATTGAGAATAGAAGGATGACAGGATTATACTGGTCAAGAAAGACCCCTGAAAGGTACTGAAAGCATATTCTTAATAAAAGAGTTGCAGTTTAACACCAGAATTGCTCTAGTCTTTTAATGATTCTTGAAGCCATGTTTGGATTGCATTTTGTCTTGAGGATCATATTTCTGGCACGAATCCCTGGGAATATGAAGAAAGGCCATCTTAGAATGTTCCAGTTGGTTGTAAATGTGGAAACATCTGAGGGATTTTTCTGGTCAGGTCCAGTAGGAACAGAAGTCATAATGCAAGTTCTAGTCTTGGAGCATTTCAGGATATGGGAAATTGAGTTCAGTGAACATGGAAATAATGATGAGAAATCCATAAACAAGGTTTAAAAATAGGTGACTTCCATGCCCTATCCCTGGCTTTTCCCATGGTGTCACATAATCACATGACAAGGCACATGGACTATGTAAGACAGGGTATATCACAGTTGGCCTTATAACATGATACTTTACTGGCTTTAGGACATGTTACATGTATTGAATCGATTATAAAATATGAAAAGAAAAATAAAAATTAGGTTCATCATAGGATTCTGAATATAAGGTACATTTCAGAAAAGTGGAGGCTCCATTGTTTTTTATTACTAGAATGTCATTGTGTTTGGGAGTTAATGAAGCACTGAAGTGTCATTATTTGAGTGTAATTGCAATAAGGACAGTCTGAATAAGATAACTCATTAAATAGATACATTTTTAATAAATAAATGGAATTTTCTTATGCTCAACTTTATTTGGTGTTGTGAAAGAAACCACCAGGTTGGAGTGGCTATAAAAGAGTCCTGTGTAATTATATTATACAAATGGCAAACAATTGGAAATATTTAAGCCATTAAACAGGGTTGAGTTCCTTTTAATAGATTAAAATTACCCCAAAATAGTAATCCTGCTTACACTTTTAATGAGATTTAATAAACTTACACTTCACCCACACTCAGTGATATATATCTTAAATTTTGAATTGGTGCTATGTGGTTTAATGACTTTTTCATTTTATTTTCCAGTGATAGAAATATAGCATTTACTCTGCATTTTTTCTATGCTAATTAATCCAGTTCCACTCTAATCCTGGGTAGATCTGTCTGTCTTGAGTTTCTCTTCTCGTCCTGGGTAAATATGGAACAGCCTGACCTATTCTCAAGTTATCTGTTGAAAGATCGTGAAAATAGGTATAACTCTAAGTCATTTTTTGGAGGGGACTAATTAAGAATTGTTGATTTTTTTAAGCTTTTGCTCGTGTGATATGAGTTTAAGATGTTGCATCCTCCAGTGTGCTCACCAATGGATAGGCTCTCATTTTGCCACTTGGTCCTTAAATGAATGCCATAGTCTAGATGTGATCTGACCTGGAAGGATTGGAAATATTTGAGGTGTAAATGAGGCTTCTTCCATTAATGCAGCTAATGCTTTTTCTTTTTCCCCGCCCCCACCCTGTCCTAGGAAACATGTGCTTTGGATTGGTAGTCACTTTTCATGCCCAGATCATTTTGTAGTAAACTGTTTTAAATAAGGTCTTTTGTCTGCCTTTGAATTTTGTTTTTGTATAAAGTTTTCACTGTTCAATCTCATCATCTTAAGTTTAGCTCATTGCTCTAGTTATTGGAATATTTTTCAGACTGATTCTGTCATTAGTGTATTAGGAATTCATTCTGGAAGGCTGCGTTTTAGCATATCTTTAAGAAGGGAAGGGAAGTGGGGGAAGACACAATAGGGAAATCCTATCAAAAACCTATCAAGTGATGGCATTATAAAGGTTTTAACAATAAATGTTGGTATTTTGTAGTGTTTACTTCCCATTTCCAACACAGTAAAAATCTCCATTCATATGTGCATGTGTTCTAAGATGTAATTACTAACAATAATGCATCATAATTACATGATACATCTATTCAGAATATATACAACATCATTGCTAAATATTTTTTCTTCGTACCAGGGTAACATACCTTCCCGACTTCAATTATTTATCAATATTTTTAAGTGAATTTAGTAAATGCATTTATGTGATTGTAACCATGATTGACAGTTGAAAGCTCTTTTCTATAATTATATTAGTGATGGATTTCATAGTGCTTTTAGTTTTCTTCACAAAATGCTCATACATTGTCAGTATTAAGCAAGAGATCTATCTTTTTCTCTATAGTCTCTGCTTATATACTCTTGGATTATTATTATTTATTATTATTACTACTGTCTCCTGTAATTTAGTCCCTAGGGCTTTAATGTCTGTTTCCATGGTCTCTGAAGTTCAAGGAAAAGGTTTAAAAAAAGAAACTGCATTGGATTATGTTCCCCATCTTCCATCCACATAGTGGTGAACACCTAGCTATTTTTCAGTATTCAGTAGTCCCCTCCTCTAAGAAGATCCTCCTGACTCAGGTAAAACTAAACAAACACTCCATCTTTAAATCCCCATATTTTTTTTACAGAGTACCAATTTAATAATCACACTCTTAAGTATTCTTGTTATATAGCAGAGTATAAACTTTCTCACCTCGGTTTATGTATAAATTGTCCAGTGTCCCTTCACGGAGTGATGAGTTGTGCCATAGTCCTCTTTTTATGCTGGTACAAAGCCCAGTATCGGGTGCAGCATAAACACTCAATAAATGTCATGGAATGAGAAGCCATGAGTGGATGAAATCTGCCTTTGGTCCTTCCCCCGGTCTCCAGTCTCTGTTCTAGAGCTCTGCTCACTTGGACTTACTCCTGGTCTACAAGTTTCCCATGTTTCACCCTCTTTTAATTCAATTTTACCTCATTTTCCAATAGGAGAAAAATTTATTCTTGCTTTTTCTTGATAAATGTGAATCAAAAAGAATAAAGTAATTCTTGTGCCACTATATATGTATACATATTTGTTAAGAAAAATGTTTCTTCTTTTTCTCTTGAAAAGTTTACATTTGCTTTAAAATGTTACTGGATCGATAAAGTTGGCTAAGAGATATTTGTGGACCTGTGTACACAGGTGCCCCTGGATGGTTCATTTCTCTAGACCTGTTTCTTTCTAACAAGGATGGTTGGTTATGGAAAGTATTTTTTAATACTTAATAAAGGAATTTTTCACCTTTAAAATAATGTAAACCTCTTAAACTTTGAACAATAAGCCTGCTGTACACTTCCTGTTTTCAGGAAGGTTTTTACAGTTTTCAGGAGAAAATAGAGACTTCACAGGAGTGAACAGAAGAGGAGGGAACAGAACAGCCAACTGGCAGAATGCACGTGGTGAGAAACTGTGTGAGTGACTTTCTGAGGCACACTTTTGCCCAATAGGCTGGACAGGCACTTGGCTGGGAGAAAGGATCCCCCAACACGTAGCACATTTTAGCAGATAGATGTAAAAGTGGTATTTGCACAAGTTCAGCAGCCTGTGGTGAACAGGTGCAACAAACAGGCAATTTTCAGGGAGCCATGAGGACTCAGCCTGAGGCACTATGGGAATGGTCACCAGAGGAGGTTTATGAGTAACCAGTGAAAGTGTGAGCGTTCTCTTCTGCCCAGGACAATCAGCAGCTGTTTGTTTGAGTCAGCTTTGTAACAAGAGGTAGGTAAGTGGAAGGCTGTGACATAAATAGAAAGGAAAGGGACGGAGGGAATGAAATCCCATTAAAGCACTGCCCCCTGCCAGGTCTTTAATTCACTCAATAGGTACTAACTAAATCCTCTGGGTTAAGAAATGGTAGCTTTACAAAATGTGACTAATTTAATTCTTAAAACATTGGTATGAGGTTTGAAATTTTATTTCTTGGTGAACAAGGAAATTGGAGGTCAAGAAACTAATGTCCTTTCCTCAGGCTTCTGAAGACAGGAAAGTGTAGAATTAGGTGTTAGGGCCCTCCTGCTGAAGCCCTCACTCAAAATTGCAGAAGGATTTACAGGCACTAACACTTATAAGGAATCCTTCTTTAAACTCTAGATGAAGAGGTACTAACAACATGTGTGCTTTACTTTTGAGAGCCAGGAAGGCAGCCAAATAGAGTCCTGGCTTGGAAGACTCAGAAGTGCTCATGTTCATCATAAGATCCAGCAATACCACCCGACTGCTGATAATTTCTAGTAATTCAAGGGAACCAAATGGTAGATTTGGAAAAAAGGACCCCCAATACATTGACAGATACTCTCATTCTCGTACCAGTGGAAGGTAAATCCCTGACAAAAAGAAAGGAAGTATGAGGAGAAAAGTCAGGCATGGCTGATGGTACTAAGCCCAGGATTAGGTGCCACACACTGTGACTGATGCTATTGGGGGTTGCTGCTGTAGGGAGGTGTAGAGTACAGATCACAGAGACTTCAAAGAATGTGTTTAGTAGTCCACTCAGTGACCTAACCAAGAGGTCTTTTAACTGAGATTTAAGGTGGCAATTAATATGAAGCTTAGACAAGTTGTGGAAAACTTGATGTCAGATAGCACAGAAAGAAAAAATGCCTTCGTATAATAACTGATGGGAAAAAGCAGCAGGGAAGAGGAGTCAAGGGCAATGATTATAGTTTCTGATATGTACACAGTGATACACATTTGATAGGTAATAATAAGTTGAAATAGGAAGTGAAATACATGACTAGCTTCACTGATATTAATAGCACTGTAACTCAGCTGAAAACTAAACTTTGTTTTAGAAAACAGATCTAAGAGAAACAGCTTAGCCAAGAGATAGATCTCTCTGTAAACCAATCAGTGCATTAAAGGCATAATTAAAAAGAGATACATTGAAGTGGTTTGATGGGAGTGTACTCTACACAGAAGGGGGCCAGAAAATGTGACTGAGCATTTCCGAACAGAAATTGCTAAACATCGAGGTAAGACACATGGAGACACCTCCATTTTGACGGTCCCTTGGCAACATGGCCGAAAGCAGAGCACATGGTGGCAACTGACTTGCTTTGGGGAAAATTCCATCTTTTAGAACATATGTAAGAAATTAGGGAAATGGATGGGTCATTTTTTTTTCATGTTTGTTTATTTTTGAGAGACAGAGCATGAGTGGGGGAGGGGAAGAGAGAATCTGAAGTAGGCTCCAGGCTCTGAGCTGTCAGCACAGAGCCCGAAGAGGAGCTCGAACTCACAAACCATGAGATCATGACCTGAGCCGAAGTCAATGCTTAACTGACTGAGCCACCCCGGTGCCCCTGGATGGGTCGTTTCTCTAGACTTGTTTCTTTCTAGCAAGGATGGTTGGTTATGGAAATGAGAGTAACCTGATCAGATCATCCTAGAGATTATAATAGCCAAGAAAAGGAACACTGAGTAGAGTAGAACAGTAGAAACCAGAAGTTCTAGAAAAGATGAGTGTTTTGTCATGAAGTAAGATTCTAAAATACTACTCACTGGAAGACAGTTGATCTCTTCTTCTGTCTGTCTTGTTTCACACACACAGATGCTTTCTCCCCACTGTTAGTATTCAGGAAGACTTTACTTAAAGGAAACACTAAATAGTAAATAAAAAGAAAATGATCAAAAATTATTTGAAAAGTCCTTATACACACTTTATAGTAACTCAAGTTCAGTTGTTACTTTTTCCTGTATTTGTTCATAAATTATAGAGCACCTATTGTGTGCCAGGCATATAAAAATTAAGATGGTCAACTTGTAAAAGTATTTGTTAATAAATTATGAATTACTTATAATCTATTCATTTTAGCTTCCCCAAACTATTGTTAATTTGGAATATAAAGAGTCAATCGAGTTTAAAAACATATATTAAAATTTAGGAAGTCTTAACAGTTACTAACATACTGTCTTTAAACTGAAGAATTATTTGAGAACTTTGAATTAATTTCATTAATTTGTGTAAGGATTTGCCCTTTGTCTAGAAGTGGGAGTCACTAGATTGATTTCATAAAATTCCCCTGAGCTTTAAAATACTTTGTATGATTTCATTGTTAAATTTGGACTAGATTAACCAAAATCTTGAGTGTGAGGGTTAGATTTTCTCTGAACACAATTAAATGCCACTAGATGTTTTTTTTCTCTTTTTCTCTGTAGTAATTTTTTAGTAAATGATATTTTATACAGACAGAATAATATAACATATATATAACATTAATGTAAGTTATGAAGAATAAAAATAACAATAACCTGTGAATCCACTCCTTAATGTGACAATTAGAACATTTATGATTTTCTACTGGACAACTTGCTGAATCTCTTTGCTGTACCGTCTGATCTCACCTTACTCTGCCTGTTAAGAGATAATCATCCTGCGTTCCATGTTATCACTCCCGTGTCTTTGGTTTTGTTTTGTTTTTAATGGCCTTATAATAATGTGTGTGTGTGTGTGTGTGTGTGTGTGTGTGTGTGTATGTTTGAAGTTTTTAAGCTTTAATTTTTGCTAAACAAATATTTTTCCTGCATAATTAAAATGGATAATAAACAGGATTGATGTGACAGCTGCTGTCATTTATGATTTATGAAGTAGTCTAAGTTTAATATATAACTTAAAAAGCAATTTATGTGTTTGACTAGGCTGTCAAATGAATATTTTGTCTTTTAAGCTTTAATGAAAGGAATACTTCTTGTGACCAGTGATAGGAAAGCTGATTTCAAAAACATAGTCACAGCTTAAAGTGTTGATCTTGGCATATTTTGATCATGTTCTTTATGTATCTTATGTCCCTGAGTGCCTTTATTCCCCTTTATGTATTTTTGCAATGAGAGTGGTATTAACCATGATAGGTAAAAAATGCTGTGTATGTAGAAGCCCCTCTATTTCAGGTTAGGTTCCAGATTGCCTTTTTTTGTTGTTCATTTGATGAGTCCAGTGTGACTTAAGGGATTTCAGCTTGTAGGGTCAAATGTATTTCACACAAACAGGTGTGAGATTTAAAATGTACAGCTTTGTAATATAGCTCGAAGTCCAGAATTGTGATGCCTCCAGCTTTGGTTTTGTTTTTCAACATCACTTTGGCTATTTGGGGTCTTTTCTGGTTTCATACAGATTTTAGGATTGTTTGTTCTAGCTCTGTGAACAATGCTTATATTATTTTGATAGAGATTGCATTGAATGTGTAGATAGCTTTGGATAGTATCGACATTTTAACAATATTTTTTCTTCTAATCCATGAGCATGTTTTTTTCCTTTCTTTGTGTCTTCTTCAGTTTCTTTCATAAGCTTTCTATATAGTTTTCAGCCTATAGATCTTTTACTTCTTTGATTAGGTTTATTCCTAGGTATTTTATGGTTTTTGGTGCAATTGTAAATGGGATCAATTCTTTGATTTCTCTTTCTGCTGCTTCATTATTGGTGTATAGAAATGCGACCAATTTCTGTATGTTAATTTTATATCCTGCGACTTTGCTGAATTCACATATCACTTATAGCAGTTTTTTGGTAGAGTCTTTTGTTATCAAAACAGTATGTTACTAGCACAAAAACAGACACATAGATCAATGGAACAGAATAGAGAGCCTAGAAATATATGGCCAACTAATCTTTGACAAAGCAGGAAAGAGTATCCAATGGAGAAAAGACAGTCTTTTCAATAAACGGTGCTGGGAGAGTTGGACAGCAACATGAAGAAGAATGAAACTGGACCACTTTCTTACACCATACACAAAATTAGATTCAAAATGGATTAAAGACCTAAATATGAGACAGGAAAACATCAAAATTCTATGGGAGAAAACAGGCCGTAACTTCCTACTTGACACTTCTCTGGAGGCAAGGAAAATAAAAGCAAAAATGAACTATTGGGACCTCATCAAGATAAAAAGCTTCTGCACAGTGAAGGAACAATGAGCAAAACTAAAAGGCATCCAACAGAATGGGAGAAGATATTTGTGGGTGACCTATCAGATAAATGGTTTGTATCAAATATCTATAAAGAACTTCCCAGACTCAACACCCAAAAAACAAATAATCCAGTGAAGAAATGGGCAGAGACATGAATAGACACTTTTCCAAAGAAGACATCCACATGGCTAACAGACACATGAAAAGATGCTCAACGTCACTCATCAGGGACATACAAGTCAAAACCATAATGAGATACCACCTTGTGCTTGTCATAATGGCTAAAATGAACATTTCAGGAAATAGCAGATGTTGGTGAGGATGCAGAGAAAGAACGCTTTTGCGCTGTTGGTGGGAATGTAGAGTAGTGCGGCCACTTTGGAAAATGGTATGGAGGTTCCTCAAAAAATTAAAAACAGAACTACCCTGTGACCTAGCAATTGCACTACTAGGTATTTATCCAAAGGGTACAAAAATGCTGATTCAAAGGGGCACATGCTTCCCAGTGTTTATAACAGCGCTATCAACAATAGCCAAATTATGGAAAGAGTCCAAATGTCCATTGACTGATGAATGGATAAAGATGTGGCATGTGTGTGTACACACACACACACACACACATATACACGCACTGGAATATTACCTGGCAATGAAAAAGAATGAAGTCTTGCCATTTGCAACAACGTGGATGGAACTAGAGTGTATTATGGTAAGCGAAATAAGTCAGGCACAGAAAGACAAGTATAATATGATCTCGCTCATATGTGGAGTTTAAGAAACAAAACAGATGAACATAGGGGAAGGGAAGGAAAAACAAGATAAAAACAGAGCAGGATGTAAACCATAAGAGACTCTTTAATACAGAGAACAAACTGAGAGTTGCTGCAGGGGAGATGGGTGGGGGATGGGCTAGATGGGTGATAGGCATTAAGCAAGGCACTTGCTCGGATGAGCACTGGGTGTGTATGTATTTGATGAATCACTGGGTTCTACTCCAGGAACCACTACTACACTGTATGTTAACTAACTTGAATTTAAATAAATAAATTTAAAAATAATAATAAAAGAAAAAATGTACAAATATTATGAAATCTTAAAATTAGGCATGATCTCTTTTTCACTTGGTTTACCTGGTTTATCTATATTGACACTGGGTTAAATCAAGAAGTCCCCTTTGTGGTCATATCCTGCAGTGACTTAGAAATTTTATAGTGGCTGCTGAATCTCCAGCAAGACCCTCACCCTGTTTCCTTCATGTTCATGAACAAGCATTTAACTTACCTCAGATTAATATTAGGCCCCTCAGTATACAATGTTTTAGTCACATTACTAAAAGATTTTTCATGACAAATTGTTGATTACACAGACATGGCCCTTTCACATTTGTTGTGACTTCCTCTTAGTGGTTGCTTTAGATTTTGCAATATGTGATGACAACTAAACTTAAGTCCACTTTCAAATGATGTTATACTCCTACACGGTAGCATGGATATGTTACAGCAGAGAATGTTCCATTCCTTCCTCCCCATCCCTGTAGCACTGATGTCATTCATTGCACTTATACATGTGCTATAGTTAGACAGTGCACTGTTACTATCGTTGTTGTTGTTGTTGTTGTTTTTTTGAGAGCTAGACAGTGTGTGGAGGGGAGAGGGACAGAGAGGAGACAGAGGATCTGAAGCAGGCTCCGCGCTGAGAGCAGAGAGCACAATGCAGGGCTCGAACTCATGAACGATGAGATCATGACCTGAGCTGAAGTCGGAATGAGTCACCCAGGTGTCTTACTATTATTGTTTGAATACAGTTTACTATTAGATCAATTAAGAAAAAGAGAAATTACTTTACCTTTATTTATTGTTTCTCCATTACTCTTACTTTCTTCATTTAGATCTAATTCTGATCTATGTTATTTTCCTCTTCCATGAAGAACTTCTTTTAACATTTCCCTGTAAGGCAGGCTTACTGGCAGTGAATTCCCTCAGTTTTTGTTGATCTCACAGAGTCTTACTGTCTCCTTTACTTTGAAGAATTGCTGGACAGAGAATTCTAGGTTGATTTTTTTTTACTTGACACTAAATATTTCACCCTACTCCCTTTTTGTTTGCATTATTTGATCTAGTAAAAGTTCTTGATTTTCAGTTTGTTCAGCTTTTTTTCTTGTTGGAAGATGTGATGATAACTTCCAGACTCTTGACATTCTGTGCTGAAACTGGAAGTCCCTTTGTGACTTCCTCTTTGTCCTTCAAAATACTTCTTATTATTGGAAAAATCCAGACCTCATGTAATAGTCTTGGTTTTCTCAGAGTTCCAGTTTTTTAAGTGCTATTATCTTTAATCTCCCTTGTATTTATTTCTCCTTTTATTAGCACTTTTAATATTGTTACTGTATTTGTACTTAATGGTCATGTCATGGCTGGTAATATTTTCAAAATATCTCAAAATCAAACACAGAAATGCCACACCAACTGAAGACTGTTTACTGTATGCTGGGCAATGAAACATGAGCCCAGCGTGTCTGTTGTCACCATTTGTTGATGGCACTGGAGTCGTTCTGCAGCTAAATTTAATCTCTAAAAATTTTGAGTAGAGTCAGTTTCCCATTAATTATGTCAGTCATAGTGGAGCTGTGGATGGATATTTGCAGAGCATAGATATGAGGTGCTGTGATCTAGTAAGTTCCAGGGCATGTCTCTGGAAGCAAACCTGTATAGGTGCTGATGCCCTCGAGGTAAGAGCCCCTACTCTCTGCTTCCATAGCGTTCGGCAGATACTTCCTGCTCTGTGTTTGCTGTTTTACCTGTTTGTCTCCTGCACTGATAGCTTTTTTGTTGATTTGTGTCAACAATTTGATAAACTCAAGTACTCTTCTAGCCTTTATCCAAATTATACACGATGGGCAGTAGTGAATCAGGTTTAGTACTCTTTCTACATTGTGGCTAAGGAATATTTTGGCCATTGAGTATAGGTCATTTTCCCTTACAGGAAATCTTTTGGAAGTTTAATAATAATTTTGTGAGGGGCACTTGGGTGGCTCAGTCTGTTGTGTCTGACTCTTGATTTCACCTCAGGTCATGATCTCACAGTTTGTGAGTTTGAGTCCCACATAGGGCTCTGCGCTAACAGCATGCAGCCTGCTTGGGATTCTCTCTGCCCCTCCCCCACTCACATGTTCTTGCTCTCTCAAAATCAATAAATAAACTTAAAAAATACTCTAGTGGAATAAACTTCGGTATTTTATTTAAATAATTTTGAGACAAAACAAGTCGTGCCTGTGAGTTTATAGAGTACATTAGGTCTACACCTGTCTAGCCTCACATGGGTACTGGATTTGTATTTTGAAGAGCTGAATTTTGGTGTGTGTGTTTCATAGATGATACAAGTTGTACTGAAACATTTGCTTTTAGTTATGTTAATGTTAAAAAACTATTCTAAGGCATAAGCAAGGCATCAGTTTATTTTTGTAATTGTGTGTAGAATGCTGTGTCTAAAGCCAAAACACGTCCCTGGGTTTGGCAAACATCTTCAGAGTGGGTTTGCCAAATGCATACAGATTGTGTCTATATGATGCAAAAATATTTGGTTATTATGAGAAATGTAATGGTAGAAGTCAGTGTAAGGAAGCAGGCACACCTAAGTCTAGCTGATTGTAATTTTCACTGTTCAACTGGTTGTTCTAATGCTGTGCAGACCTAACTTGCATCAAACAGGGAAACAACAGGCTTTATTAGTGGGCACAGTTAACAATTTTCTTTTTGCTTTTTCTCTTCATTGGTTGGTATTTGATCTGCATCATTTTACTATCCCAGTGCTGTTAGGGCTTGGAGAAATCATTTAATCTATTCCTCTGACAGTATGTGCTGAGCTATTTCCCAAGCCTTCATTATGATTGAATATAGAGAATCACAGAGTTAAACCTCATCTTACTGCAGTGATCTCAAATCGAAGAGGAAAGTTTACCATGTGTAGGTAGAAAATACTCTAGAATAGAGATTTACATTGTTCCCTGTCCTTCATAGCTGTTGCAGAGAATATTCTTTTAAACACAAAGAATATCTGGGTTGGAGGTAAAGGCTTAAGTTTAAATGAAATTTTGGCCTTCCTTCCATCAATGTGTTTTCAAGATGGTGGGAAGATTCATGGACCAGTGAATACGTCAAGTATTTTTTAAATATTATTTTTTGTGGAGGGCAGCATTACAGACTGTGATGAGAATTGTTTTTGAGAAAGTTTTATTTTAGTGTTTTTGAGATGGATTTGCATTGAAAGCTGGTTGTGAAAAAAGGTGGGAATTGGTGTAGAATCTAGGTATGAATTAAGAACCTGTGAGTCAATGTGAATTATAGGGTATATAGAGAGTGTTCAGGTGACTTACACTATAAAACTTGTATTTTTATTTTTTCCAGCAGCTAGTTTGCTGGAGGAACAAAGAAATTAGAATAGGAAATTACTATAGAGTAAAAATTTCCTGTGATTTTGGATTTCTACTTAAACTAATTTTTAACAAGAAAACAATCACTTCTTTTAAATATGGATTTAATAATTAGAGCAACTAATTCAGTGCATGTGATGAAGTGAAGTACCAGAAATATTAGAATATTTGGTTGCTTTGTCATCTAAAACATAACCTCAGTTACTATATAGCAAAACTTAAAATTTTATTTTAGAAACCTCTAAATTCTCAAGCTAATTTTATGCACTTAATTATGCATTGCTTCTAACAGTTTGCTTTAAAATGAACATTTAAAAAATACTTTCAAAGCATAGTTCATGTTTGTGCAGATAAAAGTCTTCTTGATGGCAAACAAAAACAATAAATGCTGTGCACACAAGTTGATATTATTTTGTGAAACCCTTAGTCGTTATAGCCCTAGGGATTTTTCACATTACAATTTACATGCAAAACCAATGTTTGGGCATTGAAGGAATGATTATTAAATCTGAGGATTATCTAAATCCTGTGCTTTAACTTCTGCTTCTGTTTATCATTTCTTTGCTAATTGGAATCTTCTCTGAGGAAGAGGGAGAAAAAAATAAAACCTTAATACAAATTAGTCAATTTTATGACTGATGGTTAGTTTTTGGAGAAAGAGTTTAAACAGAGTGGTTAAAGTAGGATTCCACATAATCTGTCTTGCTTTCATTTTCCTCGATAGTAAAGAATTTGCTTTTACTTTGGGTTTAGTTTCTTAGTAGTTTTCAATAGAAGTGGCCATTGTGAGATCTTGAAGTATTTTAAATGTATTTTTATCTTTAGTAGTATATATATTGAGGTTCCCCCAGAAAAACATTTTTTTAAATTGTGCCATTTGTATTCGGTCTGGTAACTCCTTTCCTGAGTGTGCAATTTCCTTCTTCAAGTGCCTTTTCTACCTTTTATTCTTTCCCTTCCTTCATTCCTTCCTTTTTTCTTCCACTCTTCCTACTTTCCCATAACAAATACTTACCGAATGTCATCTGTATGTGAGGCATATATGTCTGCATATGTCTTAATGGTGGACCTTCTGGAGGAAAATCTTTCTTTTTTTTTTTTTCCTGGCAAATCAAGGGCACAATCAGTTACCTGTCTCTGGATATAAATAGCTGACTGGCTTCAGTGTGGGTAAAGTTCTCTTCCTTTCGAGACGTTGTATTGGTTAAGGAAAGCTATATCGCTGTAACAACTATCACCAGTATATAATAGCTCAAGAAAAGTTGAACTCCATCTCAAATAAAGGTTCCTGGCAAATGTTCCAAATCAGAGATTGGGGATCTGTCCTTTATAGTCCCTGAGGGACCCAGGCTGATGCATGGCTTTTGGGTGTTTGCCATTTCAGCCCACGTAAGGGAGAAGAAAGCATGGAATATTGTGCCAGAGAGGTTTAGGGATCAGATCAAGGACAGTGTATATAAATTCTATTCATATTTTGTAGTCACATATTCACACTAAGTGAAAGAAAAACAGAAATGGAATCTAATTTTGAACCTAGAAATAAGTGAGGAATGGATTTTGATCTACAATTAATGGTCGTGGATCACAGCCATGGGTGGCCACCTTGAGCCAGAACCAATCAGTAGCTTTCACAATGATACACTCTATAATAATTAGTTCTCAATTTAAAAACCATAAAAAAATAATTTCTGGCCTTTTTATTTCCTGTTTACAAAAACTGCTCCTGCACTTTGTAGGAAATTTTCTTTGGATATAAACTATTCAGAAGAATCCTAATTCTGTCCCTAGTCATATAGCTCAGAGAAGCTTATCATAATACTTTCGTATTTCCTTCTCAACTTTTATATACATTTATTTATTAAAAATTTTTTTTGAATGTTGTATTTATTTTTGAGACAGAGAGAGACAGAGCATGAGCAGGGGAGGAGCAGAGAGAGAGGGAGACACAGAATCCGAAGCAGGCTCCAGGCTCTGAGCTGTCAGCACAGAGCCCGACGTGGGGCTCGAACTCACAAACCATGAGGTCATGACGTGAGCCGAAGTTGGACACTTAACCGACTGAGCCACCCAGGCGCCCCATCAACTTTTATATATATTTAAAAATGTGATTGTCACACTCAGATATCACCTCACGCCAGTCAGAGTGGCCAAAATGAACAAACCAGGAGACTATAGATGCTGGTGAGGATGTGGAGAAACGGGAACCCTCTTGCACTGTTGGTGGGAATGCAAATTGGTGCAGCCACTCTGGAAACAGTGTGGAGGTTCCTCAAAAATTAAAAATAGACCTACCCTATGACCCAGCAAGAGCACTGCTAGGAATTTACCCAAGGGATACAGGAGTACTGATGCATAGGGACACTTGTACCCCACTGTTTATAGCAGCACTCTCAACCATAGCCAAATTATGGAAAGAGCCTAAATGCCCATCAACTGATGAATGGATAAAGAAATTGTGGTTTATATACACAATGGAGTACTACGTGGCAATGAGAAAGAATGAGATATGGCCCTTTGTAGCAACATGGATGGAACTGGAGAGTGTTATGCTAAGTGAAATAAGCCATACAGAGAAAGACAGATACCATATGGTTTCACTCTTATGTGGATCCTGAGAAACTTAACAGAAACCCATGGGGGAGGGGAAGGAAAAAAAAAAAGAGGTTAGAGTGGGAGAGAGCCAAAGCATAAGAGACTCTTAAAAACTGAGAACAAACTGAGGGTTGATGGGGGGTGGGTGATGGGTATTGAGGAGGGCACCTTTTGGGATGAGCACTGGGTGTTGTATGGAAACCAATTTGACAATAAACTTCATATATTGAAAAAAAATAAAATAAAAATGTGATTGGAATTATACTACATATGGTCTAGGTTTCATGTTTTTAATTGAAAATTAATATTTTGAATTTTTTCTCATGACAGTAAAAATACTTGAAAATGTTATTGGCTCTTTAGATGATTAGAAGAATGATCTATGATTTATTTAAGTATTATCTTATTGGTGGAGTTGAGGATATTTCTATTTTTTATTATAAATGTGTCTTTGGTGAATAACTTTTATAGATAAATCCGTGCCTGCATTTCTAATTATTACCATAGTATACTTGGTGACTCAAAGAGTAGGAATACAATTAAGGTCCTTAATTAATGTTAATTTTTTAAGCAGTTTTTAAAAGTTTATTTATTTGAGAGAGAGAGAGAGTGTGGATGTGCACACCAGTGCAGGAGGGGAAGAGAGAAAGGGAGAGAGAGAGAATCCTAAGCGGGCTCTGTGCTGTCAGTGCGGAGCTGGCTGGATGTGGGACTCGAACACATGAACCACGAGATCATGACCTGAGCCAAGTCAAGAGTTGGATGCTCAACTGACTGAGCCCCCGAGGCACCCCAATGCATGTTAATTTTATTTTCAAAGAATTATAACAATTTAACTTCCCAAGAGCAATAATAAACGTGCCTACATGATGCATGCAATTACCCGATGACCCAGCAATTATACTCTTGGGTATTATCCCAGAGAAATAAGAACTTATGTTCATGCAAAAACCTATTAGGAATTTTCATAGGAGCATTATTCATAATAGCTAAAAACTGGAAAACCCACATGTCCTTCAACAAGTGAAAGGTTGAATAACCCATGGTGGATCCCTATCACGGAATACTACTCAATAGTAAAAGGAGAGAGCTGAATGGCTACACTCAGAACGTAGATGAATCTCCAGAGAATTATGCTGAGTGAACAAAAAAAAATCTCAAAAAATAAAGTGCTCTGTGATTCCATTTATACATATTTTTGAAGTGAGAAAAATAAAGAACAGGTGAGTGGTTTCCATGGGTTAAGGATGCCGGGAGAGGCATTGGACTGAATGTAGTTAAAAAGGGACAACACCGGCAGTCTCTGTGGGGATGGAACTGTTGTGTATCTTGCCTCGCGATGGATACTCAAACCTACATATGTGATAAAATTGCATAGAATTTCACATACACACACACACACACACACACACACACACACACACACACACACACACAGTTGAGCGCAAGTAGGGAGATCAGAAAAAGATCAGTGCTGGGTCTCCTGGGTGGCTCAGTCAGTTTGGCGTCCGACTTCACCTTAGATCATGATCTTTTGGTTTGTGAGCTCAAGCCCTTCATTGGGCTCTGTGCTGACAGCTCAGAGCCTGAAGCCTGCTTCCGATTCTGTGTCTCCCTCTCTCTCTGCCCCTCTCCCACACACACTGTGTCTCTTTCTCTCAGAAATAAACACTCAAAAAATTAAAAAAAAAAAAAGATCAGTGGTGGACTGTATTAATGTCAATATTCAGTCTGTGATATTATTTGAAAGTCTTGCCAGATGCTATCAGTGGGGAAACTGGGTAAAATGCATAGGAGATCTCTAGTTTTTCTTACCACTACATGTTAATCTATAGTCATCTCAAAATAAAAGGTTTTATTAAAAACAATAATGCCTACAATTTATCATGAGGCTTTAGTACTTCCGATATAATAAAAGCTCTGTTGTTTGATGTCTGTAAGCTTTGCTGTAAATAGGAAATTGTGCCTTTCTTGCTCATTCCCTATTTTTTCTAGCTGGTAGTTAAACATTCAAAATACAGACGAGTTCTTTTATTGTTTCTTGCTCCTATATTCTTCTTTTACTTGTTAGCATTTTTCCCCCAATATAGTTGCAATTCCAAAAAATATTCCTTCATTCTGTAGCCCTTTTGGTTGGACATATGATCATAAAGTTTTCATTGATGTGTATTTAGGGTAGCTCTGACTGTAGCCTGATTTTTAAGTTTGTGTTTTTATGTTCTTTCGATACAGAGTAATTGCTAAGAGACTTCTTCATTGGCACCGGTTGTCTTTGTGCATAAGGAACCAATTGTATCTACTTATATGCTCTCAGTCAATAAGTAATGCTGTTAAAGGAGTTCTTTCATTTTATCAAAATAGAATCTGATTTTGTTCACTTTTTTATTTTGAAAACTGCTCTGAACAGGAGAACTGAGTTAGTGATATTCCTCATATCCTCAGGTTATAACACTTTTCTGTTATCACTCTGTGCCAAGCCCTTTTTTTCATACTTGATTAATTTGCTTGTTTACATTCCTTCTTTATCACTGGCTCTCACTTCAAAACACCACATCCCACAGTCAGTTTTCTGTTTTATGTATGAATGTTTTCTTGTAAAACCTGTAGCATTTTGTGTGTGTTTCACATTCACAGAA
Organism: Acinonyx jubatus; assembly: GCF_027475565.1. Lineage (NCBI taxonomy): Eukaryota > Metazoa > Chordata > Mammalia > Carnivora > Felidae > Acinonyx > Acinonyx jubatus. The sequence continues at coordinate 107,627,153 of NC_069390.1, forward strand.
ATATTATTGTGCTGTATGACTTATATCTGTTTAAATGATAAGAGTTAGGGGCGTCTGGGTGGCTCAGTCTCTTAAGCTTTCGACTTTGGCTCAGGTCATGATCTTGTGGTTCATGAGTTCGAGCCCTGCCTTGGGCTCTGTACTGACAGCTCAGAGCCTGGAGCCTGCTTCAGATTCTGTGTCTCCCTCTCTCTGCTCCTCCCCTGCTCTCTTTGTGTCTCTGTTTATCTCAAAAAATAAACATTAAAAAAATAAATGATAGAATTATTTCTGGATGTCTATTTCCTATATATTTGAGTAAATTTATTGAGTTCTTTAAAATATCTAGAATTTTGGTTAGGATTGTACTGTATTTTTAGATTAATTTGAGAAAAATTGAGTTTATCACTATATTTAGTACATGCCTCATAAAGAAAGGTCTAAATGATAGAGAATACACTTGATAGCGTCTGTTTCTTTTTTAACAAGGGAACCCTAGTGTCATTTGCCTAATGTCTTTTTGATGATGCTTTTAGTATCCAAGCTTGAATTATTTTTGCTGCATTTTGGGTGCCTGTTGCTGTTCATGAACTAACACTTAGGTAATTATCATAACACTAACACATAGGTTTCTGTTAAAATGTTTGTAAATGTTACCTTACTGTTTTTTTTAATAAATTTTAATTATAGTAGTCTGTCAAAAGGATTTGAAACTCAATTTAAACTTTCTTGAAATTGTGTGGATAAACTTACTTGTGTAAAGATAAAACTTTACAATATTTTAAAGATAAAATTGCTCTGTCTTAACTATAGCTAGAACAAATGGATCTTGGCTTATCTGGACTTCTTTTTTGCTAATGATATGTGGTGGTCTCAATTCTCTAAGTGCTATGGACTGAATTATGTTTCCCCCAGATTCGTAAGTTGAAACCTGCCCTCCCATTCCCCAGTATCTGTGTTGTGGAGAGAGAGCCTTTAAGTAGGTGATGAATGAAGTCACCAGGGCGGAGTCCTGATCCTATATAACGGGGTCACCTGTAAGAACCCACACCAGTGCTCTCTCTGCCATGTGAGCACACAGCGAGAAGGCAGTTGTCTGCAAGCCAGAAAGAGAGCCCTCATCAGCCCTCACCAGCACCTGCCCACGCTGGTGTCCAGATCTCAGGCTTCCAGTCTCCAGAACTGGAGAAAATAAATTTCTTTTGTTTAGGCCACCCAGTCTTTGGTATTTTGTCATGGCAGCTTGAGCTAACACTCTACGTCTGACATCATAATGATTGCCATATTAATTAATGCTCTGGCACATAAGAGTAATGAGTCTGCTTTTGATTAGAAATCATCTTATTATAGTCTATTTTTGTTCCAGCATGTTTAGGCATTAAAGAAAATAAATGAAGCATTGATTCTATGTGTCCATGTCTGCTGACTCCTCATGAACTGTGTGAAATGGCAACGGCATTTTCTAGCCATCTCAGGACCTTATAACATGTTTAGGCTTTATGTGTCATTTCGTGTCTTTTCTGATACTCCAGCTCTGAAATGATCTTGCTGTCTAATTTACTTAGGTGACCAGAGACACGCTTAGTAACTTAGGCTTCTGAAATGCAAAATAATATTGCTTATGTATCTTTATTTTTTTCAGAGCAGGGTCATTTCAAGAGTCAGAACCACCAAGAAAATTGGATAATTGCACTGTTGTTTTTGATATCAGTTGATATTATACATACTTTTCTCCAAGGGAATATGTCATAACAATCTGACATTTTCTCATATCTACTTCTGAGGCCTCATTCTCATATTGCATATATTAAATTGGTAGTAGGTTTTGGATTTAAATAAAACACAGACTTCGTCATAAGTGTGGTAAAGAAATTTTGTCTTTATTTTATTTTGACATCTTCGGTGCTTGAAATGTGTCAGGACAATGGGTGCATAGTTATTTGTTATACATATAAAAAAAATAAAAAAATCCCCTTCCTATAAAATCTAATCCATGTGAGAATTTGCAGCATTCTGATTTTGAAGTGCTCCTCAAAGAATAATAGTTATGGCAACTTCTGCAAAGAGGTTTATGTAAACTTCTGAGTTACTGAGAGATGTTTACTCACAACATCTGACATATGATGATGACATATTCTAAACGTTTAATCAACAGAATGCAGTATTGAGGCAACATGACAGGAATTTAACATGGGAGATCAGGAAAGCAGATAAGGAAACCCCTTGTGAAGAACAGTTTTATGATGTTGCTCACCTCTGTTCTGGATACCACACAGGAACAGTCCTCCGGAGCTACACTTTGCATTGTGGAAAGCTGCCGAGGCTTTTGCCCTGAGGACAGCACACAGGCAAGTAGGGAATAGTGTGTTTAGCTGGTTTGTTTGAGACTCTTAACATCAATAACTCTGGCTTTGTCTGTTTTCTGTTTGGTGACGACCATAATTCTGGTTACTGAAGTGTCCTTTATGTAGCCACTGTTTGTGGCTTAGGACCTGGATGGAAAAATGCTTCTTTTCCTGTAAGAAAATGTTCTACAATATCCATTTCATTTTTATGCTATTCTCTGAGAATTATGGGGTACTGTGTTGTGAGTATTCCTACAAGAAGGCTTACAAGCAATTAATAGACCATTTTACCCAAGTGTGACCATGCTATCTAGTTTGAAGGTAAATTAGAAGACAGGTAATACTTCACAGAAACCCTTTTGTCTTTTTCTAGCATTTTCCCTGCCCTTGAGGATTTTGTTTCTTTTGCTACTTAGTTGATGACAGATTTCAGAATTTTTATTAAAAAAAATCTCTCATTCATTGTTTGGGGGAATGCAAAATGGTGTGGTCCTTTGGTTTCTTGCAAAACAGAATGCAATCTTATCATATGATTTATCCAAAAATCACACTCCTTGGTGTTTACTCAAAGGAGTTGAGAACTTAGGTCTACACAAAAGCTTGCACAGGGATGTTTATGGCAGCTTTATTCAGAGTTTCCCAAATTTGGAAGCAGCTAAGATGTCCTTCAGTAGGTGGATGGATAACTAAACTTTGGTGCATCCAGACAGTGGAGTATTTTTGAGCACTAAAAAGCAATGAGCTATCAAGCCATGACAAAGCATGGAGGAACCTTCAAGGTAGATTACTAAGTGAAAGGAGCCAATCTCAAAAGCCAACATATTGTATAATTCCAACTATAGGACGTTTTGAGAAAAGCAAAACTAGGGAGGCAGTAAAAAGAGCAGTGGTTGCCAGGGGTTTAGGGAGGGAGGAGGGAAGAAGAGGTGGAGCATGGAGGGTTATTAGGGCAGTGAAACTACTCTGTATGATACCATAATGATGGATACATGTCATTATGCATTTGTCAAAACCCATAGAACGGATAGCAGCAAGAGTGAATGGTAGTGTAAACTGACTGTGGGTGATTATGATGGGTCACCGTAAGTTAGTTAGTTATAACAGATGCACCACTTTGGCAGGGGGTGTTAATAATGGGAGAGGCTATACATGTGTGAAGGCAAGGATATATGGAAAACCTCTGTACCTTCCATTTAATTTTGCTGTGAACCTAAAACTGCTCTTTAAAAAGTCTAAAAAAAAATCATGGATCTACATTTGAGTGGTATCTAGCCATACCAAATAGGTAACAAAGTCCTAAAACCTTTGCTCGCCTTTGGGTTGATTAGCTACAGCTTCCATCAGGGCCTGAGGACTATGAATGTTTAAAATAGACCCTGACCAGAGATTCACGGTTTTGTCTGAAGAGGAAGTTTGGTTCTGGTTAAGCTGAAATTGGTTGTGGGAAATTTATAGGAAACAAATACTTCTTTGGTGTGGTAAACTGAAATTTACCAGCCTTCAGGAGAAATGCTATAAGATTACTAGTGGCCTTGCTTTTATGTTGTGATGCAATGTAATGCCATAATGGGCCATGTGAAGATGAAATGTAATAACAAAGAAATTCCGTATCATTGTTTCTTTAGAGCCAGTTCAGTAAAGGTCAAATATAGATTGAATCAAGATAGGGAAGCAGTGCCTTTGAACTGAAAAAATTGGATATGGCCAGACAACAGTGGAATGGAATTGAATCTGGCTGTAAAAAGCTTCAGAACTTGGTAATGAAATATTTTAAAAATAATTTCAATAGATGTAATAGTTGTTAAATATATTTATTCAAGACTCTCCTGTGTTTGGAACTTTGGTGCCATCTATTTAATGTTCTACAGATTTGTTTTTTGTCTTTTGAAAGTTGACATTCAAAAGAATGAAAGTAGAGTTTGAGGACAGAGTACATCATTGCATATGTGTTTGAGGTTGGGTTAAACTTTTTATATCAGAACAGTCTGCGGGATACACCTTTGCAATCAAGATACGTGTGAGTGCTTTCATGACTCTAATGGAAAACTGGCACTATTGGATGTGTGGCACAGTTTGGGGCCACTGCCTTGATTTGTGTTAAGGTGACAGCAGTGTTATCCATCATTGTTGCACTACCCATGAAAACGTCAACACAGTGAATAAGGCAAATCATCTTGGTATTAATTTGAAAACAGTTTTTACTTTGTGGATTCCCTGAAATTATTTCTAAAAATCCTGGAGGCCTGAGAACCACATTTTAAGTACAGAAGTTCTAGGTCTGGGATCTCCAAGGAGGAAAGAAGGCATACTGTTTATTTTTAGCTATGCCTTCTGTTTGATCTTGAAAGTACAACTCTCTTATTTTAAAAGCCCCTGAATTCCATAGCATCATGAATGTTTATCTTCTATAATGCTTTAAATTTCCAGTTTTCTCCTTTAGAAGAATTGTAATAGCTTTTGGAGAAATAATACTTGCACAGTGTTTTGATTAAGTGTAAGACTAAACAATTATTTTTTTGGTGATGAAAATAAGTTTCATATTTTTTCCTAAAATGTATTGCATTTTGCATTTATATAGGCATCCCATGGGAGATTATAGACTAATTAGAAATATAGATTTAAAATTTTTTTTATTTATTAAAAATTTTTTTGATGTTTATTTTTGAAAGAGAGGACTGAGCATGAGCAAGAGAGGGGCAGAAAGAGAGGGAGACACAGAATCTGAGGCAGGCTCCAGGCCCTGAGCTGTCAGCACAGAGCTCAATGCGGGGCTCAAACCCACGAACGGTGAGATCTTGACTTGAGCTGAAGTCCAGTGCTTAACCATCGGAGTCACTCAGTTGCCCCTAGATTTTTTTTTTTAAAGAAGCTTATCCTTAGAAATACCAAGATTCTTCTTCACATTTACTGTAGGTATTAGGTGTTTATTTGAGTACAAATATATTATTATTAGGGTTTTTTTTGGGGGGGCCATACAATTATGGCTAATGGATTCATAATTATGCTTGGTTTTTGTTTAAATAATGATAGTGGTTACCACATGCCATACATTGATTCACTACATATATGATAGGTTCTTAATCAAGGACATAAAAATATATTTCAGGGGCTTCTGAATTATTAATCTGCAAAGTTTGGTACATGATAACTTTTTATAAGGTGAAGACCCTCCAATTTTTGAAAAGTTTTCTTGGAAATACATACTCTTGGCTCTTTGATATTGAAGGAAGTGACTACAAATACTTTACTTCCATTCTTTGAGGAAGAAAATATGATTTTTAACACAGAATAGATTAAACAACTGGTTGCTTGCATTTTCTCTCTGTAACTGTTGTTTGGCATTATGTAGACAAAGTGCAAGTCCTTTAATTGTGTCTGAATTAATTTACAATACATGAAATTCACCCACACTTTTTCTATTTATTGCTCCATGGAAACAGCATGCTTTGGGCTGCTACTAAATTTCCCACATGGAGGACATTTCCACTTTTATATTTAAAAATACATTCTTCTAGATTATATTGTTTCATTTAAACTATTTCTGGAGCAGTAAAGCTTAATTATCTTTTAAAAATGCATTTTGAATGACTCAGCTTTTCATTGTATGGATTGATTTCCTTGTCATAACATATTCCAGTATTTTTTGTTCTTGTGATATTTCTTGGTATCTTCTCCTTGCAAAAAAGTTCTCATGTGGGTGTTGTAGACTGTGGGTCTGGAGTTCTCACTTGTCCAGCAAGAGAGCAGATGCAGGATTGAAATGTGAGAGAGGCTAATGTCCAGGAGGAGACAAGAGCTCCAAGTAAGAGTCCTTGCTCCATTTTTATTAGGATCAGAAGACTTACAAACGTGGACAATCACAAGGAGACAATGAAACCAGAAACATAAACTCATGGGCATGGGGGACAGGGGGTTTTGAAGATATGAAGTGTTAGGAGTTCAGGTCAGTATAAAACAAAATCTGGCACCGGGCAGATGGTGTTTACAGCAGGTATGAGGTGCCTCTTCTCTTTACCTAAACTTGTCTAGGGGACAAGTAAGATAGAGCATGCTACCTCAGAGTCAACAGGGCACCTTTCTTTTTCTAATTAGCTCCTGGCAACTTCACCCTTCTGCCATCTCTAGCCCTGTTTACCTATTTTGGTCCTTCCTTCCTGTGAAAGCAGCTTTCTGCTATTATACTGAGTAGGGGGTGCTTTTGCCCTGAATACCTAATCTTGTTTACCTAATCTTGGATGTTTTCATCCTGAGATTTCCTATTCCTATACCTTTGTCCTGTACTGGGGGCCTTTTCCCTGTTTACCTAATCTTGGATGTGTACATCCTGTGGCTTTCTATTTCTTTATGCCTTGTTAACCCATCAGTGCAAACTCAGGGAATTCCTAAACTTATTCCCCACAATGGGGGACTTCATTAAAAGAGTTTTCTGTGTACATATTCCATGATGTATTTTTGTTCAGGTGTAACTTACATGCAGCAAAGCCCAAATTATAAATATGTGGCTTTATGTATTAATTTAATGGTCTGTTTTTGAGAGCAATTTTAGGCTCACAACAAAATCATGTGGAAGGTACAGGTATTTTCTGTGTATATACCGTATATACTGTGTATACCCACCTTGTGCCCCTAAACCTACCTAGCCTTCTCCATTAACTGCATCCCCATCAAAGTGGTATTTGTTATAAATGATGAACCTACATTGATACATCATAGTCATCAAAGTCCATGAGTTACTTTACCATTCACTCTTGGTATTGTACATGCTATAGGTTTTGACAAATGTGTAATAACATATATCCCTGATTAGAATATCATACAGAGGAGTTTTGCTGCCCTAAAAATTGTCTGTGCTCTGCTTATTCATCTCTTCATTTCTCTGTATCTCCAGCATCCACTTATCTTTTAACAGTCTTCTTAGTTTTGCCTGTTATGGAATGTAATACAGCTGGAATTAGAAAATATGTAGCCTTTTCAGATTGGCTCCCTTCTCTCTGTAATATTCCTTTAAGGCTCCAGCATGGCTTGTCATGCCTTGATAGCTCATTTATTTTATAGCACTGAGTAATATTCCATTGTCTGGACGTACCAAAGTTTGTTTATCCATTCACCTACTGAAGGACATCTTGATTGCTTCTAAATTTGTCAGCTGTGAATGAAGCTGCTGTTTGTGTGCAAGCTTTTGTGTGGACGTAAGTTTTCAATTCATTTCAGTAAATACCAAGGGGTGTGATTGCTGGATCAATCGTATGGTAAGATTATATTTAGTTTTGTAAAAGCCATCAAACTGTCTTCCAAAGAGACTATGCCATTTGCTTTCCCATCAGCAATGAATGAGTTTTTGTTGTGCGACATCCTTGCCAGCATTTGCAGTTGTCAGTGTTCTGAACTTGGACTATGCTAATAGATATGTGGTATCTCAATGTAGTGGTAATTTGCAGTTCCCTCATGTTGTATGATGTGGGTCATCATTTCCTATGCTTGTTTGCTATCTGTATATCTTCTTTGGTGAGATGTCCGTTAAGGTCTTGGCCTATTTTTAATCAGATTGTGTTCTTATTGTTAAGTTTTAAGTCATCTTTTCATATTTTGTATAACAGCCATTATCAGATATGTCTTTATAAGCATTTTCACTGAGACTTTACAGTGTCTTTTGTGGGTTAGAAATTTCTTATTTTAATGAAGTCTAGCTTACTCTTTCTTTCATGGATCATGCCTTTCATGTTGCATCTAAAGAGTCATCACCAGGGCGCCTGGGTGGAGCAGTCGGTTAAGCGTCCGACTTCAGCCAGGTCACGATCTCGCGGTCCGGGAGTTCGAGCCCCGCGTCAGGCTCTGGGCTGATGGCTCAGAGCCTGGAGCCTGTTTCCGATTCTGTGTCTCCCTCTCTCTCTGCCCCTCCCCCGTTCATGCTCTGTCTCTCTCTGTCCCCCCCCCAAAAAAAATAAATAAACGTTGAAAAAAAAATTTAAAGAGTCATCACCAAACACATGGTAATCTAGTCTCCTGTTAATCTTCTAAGAGTGGTATAGTTTTGCACTTTACATTTAGCTCAAATCCATTTTACTAATTTTTTAAAAGGTGTAATATGTGTGTCTGTTTTAATTTATTTTTTGCACATCCAATTGTTCCAACACTATTTGTTGGAAAGACATTCTTTTCACCATTGTATTTCCTTTGTCAAAGATCAGTTGACTGTATTTATGAAAGTGAGTTTCTGAGTTCTTACTATGTTTCATTGCTGTTTGTCAATTCTTTTTCTTATACCACACTGTCTCAATTACTGTAGCCTTATAGTAAGTCTTGAAAGTTGGGCTGTGTCCGTCCTCCAACTTTATTGTCTCTTACAATACTGTATTGTCTGTTTTGAGTCTTTTGCTTCTCCATATAAACTTTAGAATTAATTTTTAAATATCCACAAAATAACTTGCTGGGATTTTGATTGGGAATGCATTGAATCTATAGATCAAATTGGGAAGAACTAACATGTTGACAACATTGGGTCTTCCTATCTATGAACATGGAATAATAGCTCTCCATTTATTTCTTTGATTTCTTTCATCAGAGATTTTTAGTTTTCTTCATACATCTCATATGTGTGTGTGTATATAAATATACATATATGTGTATATATATATATTCTTAGATGTACACCTAATTATTTCATTTTTTGATGATAATATAAGTGGTATTGTGTTTTTAATTTCAAATTCCACTTGTTTGTTGCTGGTATACCAGAAGGTGATTGACTTGTGTATAAGCAGTATATCTTGCCACTTTGCTATCATTGTTTATTAGTTACAGGAGTATCCTTTTAATTCTTTGAGATTTTCTGCATGAAAAATCATGCCATTTGTGAACAAAGACAGTTTTATTTTTTCTTTTCCAATCAGTATAATTTTTATTTCCTTTCCCTTTCTTCCTTCATTAACTAAGACTTTCAGTATAATGTTGAAAAGAAGTGGTGAGGAGGACATCCTTGCCTTGTTCTTGATCTTCATAGGAAAGCTTTGAATTTTCCACCATTGAGTATGATTTTTTTTTAACTTTTTGTTTGTCTGTTTTTAAGTAGACTCCATGCCCAATGTAGGGCTTGAACTCACAACCCTGAAATTGAGTTGTCTGCCCTACTCACTGAGCCAAGCAGGTACCCCTAATATGATGTTAACTGTATGACTTTTTAAGGTATTCTTTGTTAAGGAAGTTTCTCTCTTTTCTTAGTTTACTGAGAGTTTTTATTATGAATAGGTTTTTGATTCTGTCAGATGATTTTTCTGCATCTATTGATATGATCGTGTAATTTTTTCTTTTCAACCTGATGATGTGACGGATTACATTAATTGATTTTTGAATGTTGAGCCACCTCATGTACCAGGGACAAATCCCATTTGGTTGTGGTGAAAAATTCTTATTATACATTGTTATATGTGAGTTTTTAATATTTGTTCAGAATTCTTGATCTGTATTTTTTTAATATTTGTTCAGAGTTCTTTGTTCATGAGAGATACTGGTTTGTGGTTTTATTGTAATATTTTTTATGGTTTTAATATTAGGTATTCGTGTACTGAAGTTTCATATAGTGACTTAGGAGTTCCCTTTTCTTCTATCTTCTGAAAGGCATTGTAGAGAACTTGTATAATTTCTAGTTTAAATGTTTGGTGGATTCATCATTGAACCTTTCTGGGCCTGGTGGTTTCTATTTTGGAAGGTTGTTAATTATTTATTCAATTTCTTTAATAGATACAGCCCTCTTCAGATCATGTATTTCTTCTTATCTGAGTTGTGTCTTTTAAGGAATTGGTCCATTTCATTTAGATTATCAAATTTGTGGGCACAGTCTTTTGTAGTATTCCTGCATTATCTTTTTAATGTCCATGGAATCTGTAGTGATGTCCCCTTTTTCATTTTTAATATTAGTATTTTGTATCCTCTGTTTTTCTTAGCTTGGCTAGAGGCTTATCTATTTTGTTAATTTTCTCAAAGAACTGGCTTTTGGTTTTGTTAATTTTCTCTATTTTTTGTTTTCAATTTCATTATTACTATAAAAACATATTTATCTCTTTTTTCTTTATTTTATTTTATTTTTTACAATTTACATCCAAATTCATTAGCTTATAGTGCTACAGTGATTTCAGGAGTAAATTCCTTAATGCCTCTTACCCATTTAGCCCATCCCCCCTCTCACAACCCCTTCAGTAACCCTCTGTTCTCCATATTCAAGAGTCCCTTATGTTTTGTCCCCCTCCCTGTTTTTATATTATTTTTTCTTCCCTTCCCTTGTGTTCATCTGTTCTGTGTCTTAAAGTCCTCATATGAGTGAAGTCATATGATTTTTGTCTTTCTCTGATGACTAATTTCACTTAGTGTAATATCCTCTAGTTCCATCCATGTAGTTGCAAATGGCAAGATTTCATTCTTTTTGATTGCCAAGTAATACTCCATTGTGTATGTGTATATGTGTGTGTGTGTGTGTGTGTGTGTGTGTGTGTGTATATATATATATATATACCACATCTTCTTTATCCATTCATCCATTGATGGACATTTGGGCTCTTTCCGTACTTTGGCTATTGTTGATAGTGCTGCTATAAACATGGGGGTGCATGTGCCCCTTCGAAACAGCATACCTTTATCCCTTGGATAAATACCTGGTAGTGCAATTGCTGGGTCATAGGGTAGTCCTATTTTTAGTTTTTTGAGGAACCTCCATACTATTTTCCAGAGTGGCTGCACCAGTTTGCATTCCTGCCAGCAATGCAAAAGAGATCCTCTTTCTCGGCACCAACATCTGTTGTTGCCTTTGGTGTTAATGTTAGCCATTCTGACAGGTGTGAGGTGGTATCTCCTTGTGGTTTTGATTTGTATTTACCTGATGATGAGTGATGTGGAGCATTATTTCATGTGTCGGTTAGCCATCTGGATGTCTTCTTTTGAGAAGTGTCTATTCATGTCTTTTGCCCATTTCTTCACTGGATTATTTGTTTTTTTGGGTGTTGAGTTTGATAAGTTGTTTATAGGTGTTGGGTACTAACTGTTTATCTGATGTGTCACTTGCAAATATCTTCTCCCATTTCGTCAGTTGCCTTTTAGCTTTGCTGATTGTTTCCTTTGCTGTGCTTTTTATTTTGATGAGGTCCCAGTAGTTCATTTTTGCTTTTGTTTCCCTTGCTTCTGGAGACATGTTGAGTAAGAAGCTGCTGTGGCCAAGGTCAAAGAGGTTTTTGCCTGCTTTCTCCTCCAGGGTTTTGATGGCTTCCTGTCTTAACATTTAGATCTTTCATCCATTTTGAATTTGTTTTGTGTATGGTGTAAGAAAGTGGTCTGGGTTCATTTTTCTGCATGTAGCTGTCCAATTTTCCCAGCCCCACTTGCTAAAGAGACTGTCTTTATTCCATTGGATATTCTCTCCTGCTTTGTCAAATATTAATTGGCCATACGTTTATGGGTCCATTTCTGGATTCTCTATTCTGTTCCATGGATCTGAGTGTCTGTTTTTGTGCCAGTACCATACTGTCTTAATGATTATAGCTTTGTAATACAGCTTGAAGTCCGTCTCATTTTTATTATTTCATTTCTTCTAGTTGCTCTGCATTTAATTTGCCCTTTTTTTCCCTAGTTTTCTAATGTGGAAACCAGAACTATTCGTTTTAGATCTTTTAGCTCTTTCTTTTTAATATATGCATTCAGTGTTATATGTTTTCCATGCGCTGTTTTCACTGTATCCCACTAATTTTTTGTGTTTTCATATTCATATAATTCAAAATATTTAAAAATTCCTCTATGGTTTTTTGTCTCATGTGTTATTTGGAAGTGTTTTTATTGAATATTACAACTATTTTGAGATTTCCTGTTTATCTTTCTATTATTGATTTCTAGTTTAATTATATTTGGTCTGAGAGCTGACATCAATGATTTCTGTTCTTTTAAATTTGTTAAAGTGTGTTTTGTGTCTTCAGAATGTGGTCTATGTTGGTGAATGTTCCATGTGAGCTTGAGAAGAATATGTATCCTGCTATTGGATGAAGTTGTATATAGATGTCAGTATATCTAGTTGATGGATAGTGTTGTTAAGTTCAACTGTGTCCTGCTAATCCTGCCTGTGGATAAATCCATTTCTGAAAGAGGGATGTTGAAATTTCCAAGTATAATACTGGAGTCATGTCTTTTTCTTCCCAATTCTCTCAATTTTTGCTTCGTATATTTTGACACTCTGCTGTTAGGTGCATACACATTAAAGATTGTTATGCCTTTTTAGAGAATTAATCCATTTATACTGTAATAATGACCCTCTTTCTCTCTGACAGTTTTCCTGGATATGAAATCTCTTCTTTCTGCAGTTAATATAGCTACTCCTGCTTTCTTTTGATTTATGTTAATATTAAATGTTTTCCACCCATTTATTTTTAATCTGTTTCTTTGTATTTAAAGTGGGTTTCTTGTAGAAACATATGTTTGCGTCTTATTTTTTTATCCAGTCTGTCAATCTCTGTTTAATTGGTGCATTTAGACCCTTGATATTCAAAATGATTATTAATATAGTTGGATTAATATTTATTATATCTGCAACTGTTTTTTTATTTGTTGCCCTTGTTATTTGTCTCTGTTTTTCTTCCAGCCTTTTTCTCCCTTTTCTGGTTTTAATTATTTCATACGATTCATTTTCTCTCCTTTCTTAGTATATTAGTTATTCAATTCTATTATTTTATTTTATTTATTTTATTTTATTTTTTAGAGGTTGTTCTAAAGTTTGCAATATGTTTTATAAGTCCAAATCCACTTTCAGGTAACACTATATTATTGCAAAGGGTAATATGATCACCTTATAATATCAAAATATTTTTAATTCCTCCCTTTCATCCCTTGTATTATAGCTGTGGTTCATTTCACTTATATGTAAGCAAACATAATCAGACACATTGTTCTATTATTACTTTGAAAAAACTGCTATCTGTTAGATTAGTTAAGAACCAGAAATTTAAATTTTTTATTTTGCCTCCATTTATTATCTCTAATGCTTTTCCTTTCTCTATGTAGATCCGAGTTTCTATACCATTTGCCTTCTCTCTAAAGAATTTCTTCTAACATTTCTTGCAAGGCAGGTCTACTGGCGACAAACTATTCCAATTTTTGTTGTTTAACCATTTCAGTGTTTAACCACTTTCTTCTTTTTTGCTTTGTTTCTGAGAGAAGTCAGATCTAATTTTTCACTTTGCTCCTCTCTGAGTTAAGTCCCCTTCCCTTCCCACTCTGGCTACTTTCAGGAATTTTTCTTTATCTTTGTTTTTTTGTAGTTTGAATATTATCTGCATAGACCTAGTTAATTTTTTAAATTATTATTATTATTATTGTTATTGTTATTTGACATTTATCCTGCTTAGTGTTCTTGGAGCTTCCTGGATCTGTGAGTGGCATAAATTCTGTCATTTTTTGTCATATACATATATGTGTGTGTGTGTGTGTGTGTGTGTGTGTGTGTGTGTGTGTGTATAATTGTTCCTTTCTCTTTTTGTTTTCCTTCTGGTATTACCATTACTTGTATGTTACATCTTTTGTAGCTCTCCCTCAGTTCTTGGATAATTTTTTTTTTTTTGGCAGGTTTCCCCCCTCTTTCCTTTCCATTATTGGATGTTTCTATTGAGATATTTTCAAATTCAGATTTTCTTTCATCAGCTTTGTCTTGACTACTTATAAACCTGTCATAGGCATTCTTCATTTATATTACTGTGTTATTGATCTAGCATTTTTGTTTGTTTTTTCTTGGTATTTCCATGTCTGCTTACATTGTCCATTTGGTCTTAGATGATACCTACTTTATCCGTTAGAGCCCTTGGTGTATTAATCAGAATTGCTTTAAATTCCTGGTTTGACAACTTCAAAATCCCTGCCATCTCTGAATCTGGTTCTGATACTTGTTTTGTATGCATAAATTGTGTTTTTTGCTCTTTAATATGCATTGTAATTGTTTTCCTGATAGTGAGACGTGATGTACTAAGTAAATAGGCCTTTAGCAAGGTGATGGTAAGGTGTAGGGGAGGGCGGCATTCTCTGTTCCTATGATCACCTCTCCATCTTTTCATGACCCTGTGTCTCTAGACAGTGAACTTCACAAGTCTCCATTTCTTTTTTTTGTCTGTTTTTATTTATTTTGAGAGAGGGAGCATGAGCATGTGAGAGAAGGAGGGAAAGAGACAGAGAGAGAGAAGCCCAAGCTGGCTGTCTCCTGTGAGACCATGACCTAAGCCAAAACCAAGAGCTAGATGCTTAACCCACTCAGCCCCCAGGCACCCCTCTATTTCTGTATGCTCCCCTCCCACCTTAGGTGGAACAAGATGGTTCAGGTAACCTGGAGTTGGCTATTGTCCTTTCTCCACAGGGAAGGCGAGAGCTGTCTGGAGTTGAGTATTTCTCTTCCTACAGATCAGTTAGGCTTTGATGAAACCTCTCTTGCTTAGGCTCAGGTAAAGTAATTTCTCCTGTGGGCAGACCTTGTTAAGAAAGGAATGTTCTGGTGTATTGAAAAATGGTTCTTCTTTCCTTTTCCTCACTGGAAGCACTAGGGAATGTTTCTCTGATACTCACCATGAGAACCTATTAGAGATTCAGGAGGTAAAATTCACAAATTGCCCCCTCCCACCCTTCCCCACAACTGGACTCCCCCATGGTATGTATGTATGTATGCATGCATTTATTTATATTTTAAGTATAATTTATTGCCAAATTAGCTAATATACAGTGTATACAGTGTGCTCTTGGCTTTGGGAGTAGGTTCCCATGATTCATTGCTTACATACAACACCCAGTACTTTCCCCTATGGTTTTTAATCTTTCAGACTTTTACACACGAGACTCCAACAGTTCATCAATTATGGATCAGATTTTCCTACACCAATGTTGGTTCTTAGGGAGTTTTCCACTATGGTTTATTGTATTTCTCTGTTTTCACCTGTGTATTTCTTGAGTTTTGTGAGCAGAAATTTGCCCTGTGCACTTCTCTTATGTTTCTAAGAAGAGTTGAATTTTCAGTTTGTTCAGCTTTTTACTTTATGTCAGGGTAGAGTAACAACTTCTAGACAGCTTATATGCTGGGCCAGAAAACCATAAGTCACCACCATATATATTACAAATTTTTTTTAATGTTTATTTTATTTTTGAGAAATACAGAGCGAGAGAGTGAGCGTGAGTGGGGGAAAGGCATAGAGAGAGGGAGACATAAAATCCAAAGCAGACTCTAGGCTCTGAGCTGTCAGCACAGAGCCCAATGTGGGGCTTGAACTCATGAACCGTGAGATCATGATCTGTGCCAAAGTCGGACACTTAACCAACTGAGCCACGCAGGCACCCCACCACCATATATTTTTAACTTAGGTATCTCATGTCTTAATTTACAGTTTTGTATTTCTACTTTTTTTTATTTTAGAGAGAGTGTGAATGGGGTGGAGGGGTATAGGGAGAGAGAGATAATGAGAGAGAGAGAGAAAGAGAGAGAGAGAGAGAGAGAGAGAGAGAGACAGAGAGAGAGAGAGAATATCTTAAGCAGTCTCCAGGCTCAACATGGAGCTTAATGTGGGGCTTGATCTCAAAACCATGAGATCATGACCTGAACCCAAATCAGAAGTTGGACACTCAACTGACTAAGCCACCCAGAGGCCTCTGGTTTTGAATTTCAATATAGATGTTCTTTGCATTTGGCTTGCAGCTTATGGCTATGATATGACATAAATAATAGACCAAAAAGAATTGGTTGGAATATTTCTTCCCCCAGATATTGAAGAAGTATTTTTTTCAAGCACCAAATACTTGGTCTTTTACTCTGTGAGAGTTTATATATTTTGTTTGAGTTTAGGCAAATGCCTTTAGCCAATATACTTTTTGATTTAGCATTTATGAATAAATAGATGGTGGTTTCCACTGTCAGATCCCTTTGTGGCTTTGTCTAGAATTGTGTCATTCATGTGATGCTTGCCCCGTGGGACTACAGAAAACTTTAGGAATGTTCTTTAAAGATTATTTATAAGGTTTTCACTTGTATACTTTAAATGTTGAAAAGAACAAATCATTTTAAAGGGACTCTTAAATATTTTCCTTAATATTTTCTAGAGAAGAAGCATCTGATAAGTAAATACCATTGGGAGTGCAAACCCATATCAATTAAATAAGAAAACATAATTATTCTGCTCTTATTTCATTGTTTAGCTGGCAATCCTGAAAGCAAGAGATGATTGGAAATTTTTCATTATAATCTGGCTAAGATGATGAATGCAAATACATTACCAGCCCAGAATATGAAAGATTTGAAAATGAGACATCCATTGGTCCTGGGGAAATATCCTGAAATTTGTAGTTATTATTTACTGTGTCACCATGGACTAGTGTATGTGCCACCAGCAAACCAAGGGAAAATCCAACAAATGACTGTAAATAATTTTTAACCCACCAGTTTCACTAGCAATGCATAATATCTAGGAAATATCTAGGATGCCTAAGTGTCTGGGATACTGTAGGATAGAAATGCCTAGGAAAAAATTAATGAAAGACGTATAAGTTTTCTGCACTCAAAACTATAACATTTTGCTAAGAGAAACTAAGGAAGACTTATATGGTGAAATATGTTACATTCATGTATTTGAAAGCTATTATGAAAATGTCATCCTCTACACATTGATCTACAGGTTCAGGGCATGTCAATCAAAATACAGCTACTTTTTTTTTGTAGAAGTAGATGATGCTAAATTTAGATGATGCTAAAATTTATATGAAAATGCAAAATGTTTAGAATAGCTAAGATAGTTTTGAAGGAAAAGAAAAGTTGGAGAACATGCCAGATTCAAGACTTAATACGAAGTGGCAGTAATTATCACAGTGTGGTACTTGCACTATAATAGGTAAATAAATAAAAAGAACAGAATTGAGACTTCAGAAATAAGCCCAAACTTATATATGAGGAGCAGAAGAACTTTCAATGAAGTGGTGTTACAGTAACTGTATATTTTATATGGGAAAAAATGAATCCTCATATCCCTCTTGTATGTAAACAAAAATTAATCCAAGAGGGTCATAAGTGTAAATGTAAATGTGAACATTCTAAAAGTTCTGTAACAAACCACAAAATATTTTCATGATCTTAGGGAATGTGGAGATTTGTTAAGGGCACAGTAAGCACTAACAATAATGGAAAACTGTTTAAATAGGATTTCATCAAAGTTAAAAACATTTATCATCAAAAGGCAGAAAGCGAAAAGGCCATCGATAGATTGGGAATGCATAGATATGACAAAGGACTTGTATCTTCAATATATAAAGAATTCCTATAGCTCAATAATAGACAACTCAGAGAAAACATGAGCAAAAGTCTTGCTCAAACATTTTTATAAATTGAGAAAAAAATACGGAAAAAGATACTTAAAATTGTTGTCTTCAGGGAAATGTAAACTAAAACCACAATAATATGCCATTATAGAATGAGTCATCATAGAGAGACCAACAATACTGAATGCCGGCAAGGATGGGGAGGTAATACAACTCTACACACACAACAGGAGATGTAATTGGTGTAAGCACTTTGCAAAACTTTTTGGCAATGGCTGATAGTTCAACATATTCCTACCGTTTGGCCTAACACTTTCATTACTGGGAATATACCCAAAGGAAATAAGTACAATGTGCATAAAGTATTTGCACAGGGATATAGTGCAAGTAGCTTTCTTAATAACTAGTAGCTAGTAGTTTTCTTAATAATTGCCCAAACCTGGAAATGGCCCATATGTTCATTAATAGGTTGTAACATTATAATGTTGCCTTTCTGTAGTTTGTCCAACGCTGCTATATGATGGAATTTCAGTGGTTTTTCTAGCCTTAAACTTAAAGAGTTATCTTGATCTGAAGTCCAATGTTCTTTAAATGGTGTTGTTTTACAATGTTTATGCAGTATAGAGGGCTTGAAGACTACAGTTACCTGCGAGGTGCTGTTGCAGGTGACTTCACTAGATGAAATTTTGTGTACAAGATGATGGCATAGCATACTATCTGAGTGGTGCTGTTCAGTGGTAAGCAAAAAATATAGTGCTCAAGTGTGGGAGGTTAAGGTCATGAACCATCACCTATAGAGGAAATTAGAATCTGGAACTTCCTAGCATAGAGAAGCAGTGTAATGATGGCCATACACTCAGCCTTTTAGATGACTCCAGCTTTCAGTGGAAAGAGTGAAGGGGAGTCAGCCAAAGAGCAAGAACCAGCCTGCTGGAGTATCAGCAGAACGAGAAAGGGTTGTGTGACTGGTGTTGTCTTGGTATTTTTCTTATTAAGGAGTAAGATTGAGAAGCATAGTGAAGAATCACAGGATTTAGTGAGGATAGGTTGCTGGCTATGCAGATACAAATGCATTTGAGACTAGCAAAATGTTTAGTGGAGGGTTGGGTTTTAATGGAATGATAGATAATAAATTAATAAATTTTGTCCTTAAAGACAGAAAAAAGAAAGAGTGGCAGATAATGGCAATGAACATCCATCCACTGACAATTTATTATTACTCAAACGGGACGGTTAAAATTAGAAAAGACAGCCTGGGGCAGGTGAGGTTGATTAATTAGGTGGGGATGTTAAAGTATACAATAGAAAGACTATTGGCATATAATTGGAGATGCATCCTTTTAGGAATGTGAGGGTCTGAGAGAGAGAGATGGAGACATTTATTTATATAAGATGTGATCTCAATTTGAAAATTTCTGCAGTCTCATATGTTTTGGTAACTTATGAGTAAAAAAAATCCTCAGTAAGAATCCTCTGAAGGTGAGAAATTACATGATGCTAAAAATTAATATGCTTTGTCATGCTGAAGAAGCATTAGTTGTAACATGGTGTCTGTTTCTTTGAACACTTTTCGGTGAGTAATACAGAACCACATGTACAAAATGTCATTGACTGATACCAGGAAATGATGAAATTTTGTTGGGCAGCAAGAGGTAAAGCAGCCAAGACAGACAGTAATTTTGCAGACATGTCAAGAGATTTTGAAATGAAAAAAAAAATTAGCATGAGTAAAATAAAATCACATGTTTCATCTTTGCTTTAAAATTTCTTCAGGTGTCAAAGGTCCTGTAATAAATTATGTCAGTGCTAGATTTTTCCTTGGTGCAAGAGTGAACTGTGAGACCATGGACATAGATTTTGAAATGCTTGAGACTTGAGAGGTTGGAGCTTGCCATATGGACTGGATGTAGGCACATCTGAGATTAGAAAGCCAAGATTCTACACCTCTTCCAAAGTTGATAAGAATCTGTTACATGACCAATTAATTTATTTCCTGCCATCTGATTTTCTAACAGAATTGTCCTTCTTTGAGCTTCTTTCTGGGCCTTTTGAAATGTATAGGGAGCTCATCCTAGAGAAAACAAAACAAAACAAAACAAAAAAGATGCCAAAAACATGATTCCTAACCCTTTGTAAAATGTATAATGTGAGAGACAAGAGTTAAAGTACATTTTA
Source organism: Acinonyx jubatus (assembly GCF_027475565.1). Classification (NCBI taxonomy): domain Eukaryota; kingdom Metazoa; phylum Chordata; class Mammalia; order Carnivora; family Felidae; genus Acinonyx; species Acinonyx jubatus. The sequence goes on from NC_069390.1 coordinate 107,646,955, forward strand.
TCTGGGAAATATTGTTAAGTGCCTTTAAATTATCAAGAAGAATAAGGAAAATAAAATGCAAACCAAGAAATATGGCAATGAAAAGACATTCATTCGTAGGACCCAGTTTTCATTTAATTTGTGTGTATTATGTGTAGAAGAGATATAGTGCATTGCAAATACTTTCTTTTTAGCTGATGCACAATTTGAGAGTACTTTTTTAAAATAAAGAGTACTGGATTAAAATATAACCTTATATGTTCTACCTTTGAAGAGAGCTTTTCTTGCGGTCTTCAATAGCAATTTTGTACTATCTATAGTTCATGCTGCTCTTCCTGTCCTCAATAAATCTTAAAAGAATTGGTTGTTCTAAAGTAGGGAATGGGCCAAAGTAGGAGGATGCATCAAGATGCCAAATTGGAAAGGAAATCAATTGCTTTTCCAATGATCAAAAAGAATATAGCGCCAAAGAAATGAACTTTTCTCACTGTTCTTATGGGACAAGCAAAAGATTCCTGTAACCATGGTATCCGGCGACCAGAAGTGATGGATTAGATATTTACTAAATCATTATCCTTATTGAGGCACAAACACCTGTTGGCTATAAAGGAAAAGTATAGCCCTTAAACAAAAGCAAAAGGCAAGGGAAATAAAAACAATTGTGTTACTCTCCCAACAGCATGCGGTGATGAATGTCCTGTTCAAAACTTGTGTACTAAAAATAGTTTGCTCATTCAGAATCTGCTCTAGGTCTCAGCATCTTTTAAAGACTTTTTTCGGACAACTTACCTTAGAACATAGTAGTTAGGTAAGGTGACTGTTCATTTTTTTCCCTTCAAAGAGAGACCTTCTCAGGCAACTTAAAAAAATTTTTTTTAATGTTTTATTTTATTTTTGAGAGACACAGAGAGAGTGAACAGGGGAGGTCTAGAGAGAGAGGGAAACAGAATACGAAGCATGCTCCAGGCTCTGAGCTGTCAGCACAGAGCCAGATGTGGGGCTCAAACCCACGACCTGTTAGATCATGACCTGAGCCAAAGTCAGATGCTTAATGGACTGAGCCACCCAGGAACCTTCAGGCAACGTTTTTAGTGTTTTATCCAGAATCACTGTGGTAATAACCTTCAGAGGCTGATAAAGAACTTGGTAGGACCATGACCCTGTAGGGGAAAGATGAAAATGATACTATAAATTGTGGCAGTTGACAATCTTTAGCGGAATATTGGGAATATAAGGCTACTATTAATTCTGAGTTGGATGACTTAATTCTATGGCTTTTACTCAATGTAAAGATCTTTGGATAGTTTAGGAAGGCAAAATGACCTGCTTTAGTTTTGATGCCTGTCACTTAACCTAAAAATATTTCTGTCACCAGCTACCTTTTCTTATTCCAGTAGCACCTATCATTGTAAACAAATGATTAATTTGAACCAGGCATAACGATTAGGTAGGTGTGACACAACTCTGAGAGGAATGAGGGTGCTGGGGAACATGATTGAAATGGTTGGGATGAGGTTCAAGCTGGGCAGGAAAGGAGGTGAAGCATGTGGGGTTTAGTGACTGGAGAACAGCATGAAGTCAAGGGAGTGGATGCTTCAGTATATGTTCAGTGGCTAAAAGGATGAATAAGGCAGCTTTCAGATTTTGAGATTTAAGATACCTTTGTGGATGATCCTGTCTAAATTGAGGTCATGTAAGTGGAGAAAGGAAGGTCATTGAAATAAGTGAAGTCAGTGAACTATGACAACAAGGGGATGGATGGGTCATCCAGATGAAGAGTAGAGCAGACTTGCAATAATTAATTAGTTAATCAGTTACTGAACATCTGTATGGGGCATTAAGCATGAAAAGAGTTGGAAAATGTACTATTTACAATTTCTATGACTGGGGGTAACAGATTAGAAAATTCATTACAATAGACTTGATGGTTACAATAGAGATAGATAGTACCTTTCTCTCAGTAGATACTTAAATATTTGTTGAAAGAATAAGCACGTGCATGACGTCTTAAGGGAGCCCAAAGGAACTAACCCAGCAAGGACAACAGGGGAATGACTATGCAGGAGAGTCATGGAAAGACATCTAGTGGAGATAAGCTTTGAACTGAATTTTGAGGGATTATGTAGCCATCTGCCAGCTCGGTTTAGAGGCTAGGGATTCCAAACGTGGAAAATGCCTCTCTGTGCAAAAGCAGAGAGGACAGGTGAGGCTGCCTGCAGGAGAGGACTAGAGAGCTTCCTTGGGGAGGTCCTGGATGCCTGCTTTATATTATTGGACTTTATCTTGAAGGAAATAGAGAGCCATTGGAGGATTTCACGATGGGATGTGGTAAAATCAGATTTGGAATTTGAGTTTCTAAGGACTCTTTTATTGGCTGTGTTGAGATTATATCGGAGAGATTAATGCTGTAGGCCTTTAGGGGCATTCCACGTTTGAAGTGTCTGTTCTACTAGACAGTTGAATAGATATAGTCTTTTGTTTTTGTTTTACATTAAATTAAGTGTGCACAAATATATGTGTATGTATATGTATAAATATTTGTTCTTGTGTTTATGCATAGCTGTGCATATAAATAGAGATAATGTAAGCACACACACTAACATATACAGCATGCAGATAGGATGCAGTGTGCCTGTGAATAGCTGAAGACCTAAAATACCAAAAAATTATTTCTGTTTCATGTGACAAATGTGTAGTCATCTAGAGTTGGTATTGGTCCCTCAGCATCTAGGCTCTTCTTTGTGGCCTAGTTGTCAGTGTCATATAAACATTCCAACTAAAAGGAAGGAAGAAGGGATGGAAGAAACAGATAACCTTGGCTTTAAGAACCGTTTTACTCTAAGGGCACATTAAACATGATGTTTCAACTTACATCCCATTGACCAGGATTTAGCCTAACAGCCTCGCTTGACTGCGAGAGAAGCTGTAAAATATTATCTGTTCTGGATGGCAATATGCCCGGTTTACAGTGATGGCTCCCCTATGAGGAAGTAGGGGGAGAAGGAATACAGATGAGAACTAGCAGACCCTGCCATTAAGTGCTTCATTTCTTCCTCCTCCGGTAGCTCTCTCTAGACAAAATGTGAGTGTGTGGATATGAAGTTGACGTGTTCTTAGAAGTCCTCCATTCGGAAAAACCTAAAATCACATATTTTATGGGCACTAATAACATTTTGCAAGTATAAGCATTTTTCAGAATGATCGTGTTTATGTCGTTGGCTTAGTATATACCACATATGATTGTAGTAAATTGCATTTGTTAAATATTTTTCAACATTTTTACAAAGTACGTTCACACCTCATATAGTCTAGTTAGCATTTCTAAAGTAAATAGGACGATAGCACTATCCACATTTTATTACTGGGGAAATGGAATTAACAGAGGGTGGTTATAGTTGATATTTTAGTTCGGATGAATGTATGCTGGTAATGGCATGGCATTCTTGGCATTTGAGAACTTAGCAGTCAAGAAGTCTGTTTTTTCACTTACATTGAACAGTGGTATCTTGACCATAGTCAGAGCCTCGCATTTTCTCATAGGTGTGACTATTTCCTTTTCCCACCAGGACACGTCAATTGTTTGGTGTTGATCACTAACACAAACATCTTTCATTTCCCTGCACGTGCGACACACAAGATGGATCTACATGTTAATTGTTTTTTTGACGTATTCACTGTACAAAATAACCAGCGAATTCAACTATGTTCGTTTTACAGTACCCTGATAAGTGTTATCACCAGAGATGTAAAGTGAGGCAAACACTTTCAGTAGTAACTGGCTCAAGTCCATGTGTTTTGAGCTGATGCCATATATTACTTAGTAGGATATAGTTTATAATTTCTTGTCCAGTGGTCCTTCCAGTTAATGCAAAGTATGTATTTTTAACCTATTATCTGTAGGAGTAAACTTTCTGAGGATACCTCTTTCTTGAAAGTGGCAAAGGAGAAAGCAAACTATTGAGTCACTGACCGGCCCGAGAGTTGAGCCATGTTTTTTGAAAACACTGAATTTTTAGTTAAAAACCTAAGTGACATGGTTTAAATTTAAACTCTCGCTTGGTAAGAAGCTGACAACTAATCAAGGGCTAAAACAAGACAATTTGGCATGAAACTCCCTCATTTGTTTTTAATAAGGTTCTATATTGTAGAAACTAGTAATATAGCTTTTTACTAACAGTACCGATCTCCAAGAACATTTTTCATTCCTCATCACACCTCTTTGTTTCGTGACATCATCTATTATTAAATTCTGTCTACATCTTGAGACACTTTTTTCCTTTGGTTTCTGTTAACTTTGCCTTTTTTTGTTTTTCCTCCTTCCAAAGGCTTGCTTGCTCCTTCTTGGTTTACTTTGCAATCCTCCTTGTCCACCCAGCCATTGGATGGGGCTTGTTCCAAGCTGTTCCTTCCCAACTCCCTTTTCTCTCTTCTCTTCCTTACCTCAGAGCGTTTGTACCTGGCCTGCTCTTTGCCTGAAATATTCTTCTCTCCAGGATTCACCTGCTTAGTTCCAGTTACATTTTAGATCTAAATGTAACCAACACTTGTTCAGGGAAGACTTCCTTGAACTGATGAGTAAAAATTCCCATTATAGATGTCATAGCATCACTCAGCTCTTCCAGACGTAACAGAATGACATGTCCATGGAGACACAATCCATGTTGTGTTGCTCACGACTTAACCCTCATGTCTGCAATCTTTCTTACACACTAGGTTCACAATAAGTATTTGTTGGCGAATGAATGAGTACGTCTTTTTGGGTATATTCTACCCATTATGAAAACATCCTTTGTGTATATTACACATGTGGAGATAAGAATATCCAGAAGTCTACTCACTTGTTGGCTGAGTTGAGATGGATATGTAGTCAAAAAATGAAAGGTGAACATTAAATGATCAGGTCCCAGGGTGAGACATGTGCTTGTTCTAAGTGTTGTAGGGATTAAAACATTGTAGGCGCAGGACAGAATGAGTATAAATGGCTAGATAGTGTCCTTGTAACCCCCCTCAATAAGGATTTCCGTTCTCCAAACAGCTTCCATATGTAATATCAAAGGCAAAAGTCATTTTTCCTTATCCAAATGCAGGTTTATATATACAGAGAAGACAACACAGAGATATTAGGCAGTCTGCCAGTTAGCTAAATGGTGACCCTCAGATACTGGGTGTTCACGTGTTTCTCTGATGAGAGTCTCAGGGTTTGAATGAGGGGCAATCATGGGTCAATTTTGTAGTTTGAGTTCAGAACGGATACAGTCTTAACATCACATCTCCAGTAAACACTTGAGACTGCCAAGCATATGGTCGTTTCCTCCTTGAGACAAATTTTATTCTTTTGGGGGTAAATTTCAATAGCAAAAATACATATTTTTGACAAGTGTAACTTTCTGTGAAATGATAGTGGGAAAATTGCAGATACTGTCAAATGAGAATCAACTTCCATGCTCAACCATAGGTCCAAGATGGTTTCTTCTGTAGATTAGATTTTTGAAGTCCTAAAGGAGTACTTTGTGCTTGTTTTCACTAAATACTTTAAATCTTACAATACACATTTTGTCTTCACGCAGCCATTGGGAAACTTACTAATTTAGTTATTGTTTAAACAATACTTTCTCTTCTTCCCCTCAAACCCCCACCTTGTTAAGCTGCTGGTTATAAATCACGACACTGTTGAATTCTTTTTTTGTTACTGTTACTGTTTATTTACTTTTGAGAGAGAGAGAGAGAGAGAGAGACAGATCATGAGTGGGGGAAGGGCAGAAAGAGGGGGAGACACAGAATCTGAAGCACCTTCCAGGCTCGGAGCTGTCAGCACAGAGCCCGATGCCAGGCTTGAACTCAGGAACCATGAGATCATGACCTGAGCTGAAGTTCGATGCTTAACTGACTGAGCCACCCAGGCGCCCCGTGACCCTGTTAAATTGTTACAACAGTATTGTGGAAACGAGAGCCATTAGAGAAAAGTGAAATGCACAGTTGGCAAATCATCTGAATAATTTGATTCATGTAAAATTCCATTTCGAACAAGGCAGTTCCTATCCTACTCACTGTGTCTTCTCTTTAGCATCTCCACGAATTATGTAATAATCTTTGGCCACTTGGATGATGGTGATGCATCTATGGACCTCCCAACTCCAGGTATTATGTACTGAAATGTAGTGTGAAGAGCTGAGCCAACTTTTGTTTTCTTTTGGCAAATAAATAAGGGAAATGAAGAAAGAGAGAGAGAGGGAGGAGGGAAAGGGAAAGAGAGAAAAGTGCTTGGCAGAAATTTCCAGTGGAGGGAAGTGACTCATCAAGCTTTGCCATTGATAGATCAGGGCAAAGTCTGGGATGTTATGAAGGAGCTTCCGACAGATGCTGTTCTCATATGTTGTGATGACATTTGTATCATTCCTCACTCATTTTCAGGTAACTTATATAACAGTATATAGCAGATACACCCTTATTAGTGATTAACATTACAAAATACCATGAAACAAAATGTTCATGCAGAGAATATTTAAATGAATAAAATTGATCAGAAATTATTCTGGACAATTCTGTAGAATTGGTCGTGATAGTATTTATTTTAGAGCTTTCCATGTTTATTCCTGTGTTGTACTTATTATGAAGTACCATAGATTGCCTCTGAGGAGGAGAGGAGGAAGGTAGTCTGGGAGAGGGGTCCTAAGGGGCTTCATCCATATTGTCAACATTTTATTTCTTTAGATGGATGATGGGCAAATGGGTATATGTAGTCTTATCCCTTTTCATATATAATAAATTTTTAATAAGAATAAATACATTTTAAGGCAGACTTAATAGTCCCTAGTTTTGTGACTTTGAGCAAGCCCATTGTATGATCTTTCTGGATTGTATTGGACTTTATGTAAAAAAAATATAATAAACATGATGACTCCCATTTTCTAACCAAAAATTGTATCATTTGTAATTTATTCATCCTTTGAACCTTTAGTGAGTAGCTAATGTTTACATGCAGTTGATGCCTTAAGTAACTGTACTTTATATGTACATAGAGTTATTATTAGACTTCTAACATTTAAAGTGGAGGCGACTTGGGGTACCTGGGTGGCTTGGTTGAGCATCCAACTTTGGCTCAGGTCATGATCTCATGGTTCGTGGGTTCAAGCCCCACGTCAGGCTCTGTGCTGACAGCTCAGAGCCTGAAGCCTGCTTCACATTCTGTGTCTCCCTCTCTCTTTGCCCCTTTCCCACTCATGTACTCTGTCTCTCTCACTCAAGAGTAAACATAAAAAAAAAATAAAATGGACGTGACTTTTCTAGAATCAAGTGTAATTGAAAATGAAAGTTGTTCATTGTCTGAACACAGTCCAAACCACTGGATAATTAGATTAATTCTGGGAAAACAGAATCGTAGAAGGTTGTCTGGAAGGGACCTCAGAGATAATCTAATTTCCCCCTCCAATTATAAGTGGGGAAATGATTACAGTCCACAGAAGCTTTAGTCACTTAGTTATTTAGTAGAAGGACTAGTATTAAAACTAAGATTTCAGGGCTTCCTTACTGTATTGATATTTTGCAAACTGTCATCTCCAAAATTGTTCATATGAATGTAAGTAACAGAGCTAATGAACAGCAACAATAAAACTAGGATTTTGTGGTAAAGTATCTTTTTGATATATTACATTCCTGTATCCTCCCCCCCTTGTGGATTTATAGCACACTTTAGTGTAATAAAGGCTCTGAGAAGCTCTGCATTATTCTATAATTGTTTAATCCACTCTTCCCCACAATTTTTCATAACACAACCCCTATTGTAGGAAACAGTGCATTTTGAGGAAATTTGACATAAAATTAGTCAAATCACTTTTTGTTATGCCGTCTAATCAAATGAAAGATCAGTTTTTAAAATTAGGGTAACTGATACGAAGCATATGGATCCACCTTAACATACACAGACATTCTCCCAATAAAGAGGTCGGTGTTCCATAAGTGCTTGTAAGAGTTTTCATTCATGGCTTAGTGAAGAGAGAGAGTAAGTTTCTCTCTAATGAAAACTGAACATGCTAATGAAGATAGTAGTAATTATGGTGTAAATATAGGTGTGAGGCTTTGGCAGTGGAAACAGACGGAAGAGAGAGGAGAGAGGAGAGGAATCAGGCCCGTTTAAGAGTGATAGGGTTCCTAACCCTGTCCTTTGCTCACTGGGGTGATCCTCAAACCAAATAAAAATACCAGAAGGTGTCATGAGGAAGATGATTCGTCTGGGCAGTAGATAGGAAGAAAGGACGTCAAACATAGGCGTGCTAAAGATTCAGTAGGACAATATGCCAATTCCTCAATGAGGTTATTTTTGAATCCCGGAAGAAAACTTCCATGTCTCAACTCCTAAAACTTTTCCTTCTTAACTCTGTAATTCTACTTCGCCTGCTCTGGATTCTCATTTAGTTGTTTGCGTATGTGCTTTATCCCTCCCCAGACACCATTCTAGAAGACAAGGACTAGATGTTCTTTTTAGTAAGTCCCACAGGGGACACATTACTTTGTGTGCATCATACTCTCAGTGAATGTTGGCTGACTGAATACATTACAGGACCAAGAAGTGTGTATGTTACACGCAGTGCACACCTACGACTGAGTACGTGATGCATTAGCCCTGGGAATCTCTTCTGTCGATAGGTTTAGAGTTTATTCAAGACAACACACTAAACAAGAACATTCTGTACTGAAAGCTTTGATATAGGACATGTCCATGTAAGAGAGAGGTCAGAGAAGGCTTCGTAAAGAATACGGTGTTGAAAATTATTATTTAGTAAAAGGTGGTGTTGCTGGATACATTAAATTAATGTCTGACTGCTGATGTAAGAAATGATCACAAACTCAAGTATCTTAAAATAGCACCAAGTTAATAGCTTGCAGTTCTAGAAGTCAGTCTTATGAGGCTAAAATTGAACTATCTGTGGGGCTGCATTCCTTCTAGAGGCTCCAAGGAGAGAATCCATTCCTTGCCTTTTCCAGCTTCAAGGGACTGCTTGCATTCTTTGGCTTGTGGCCCTTTATTGTGTTTGTAATGCACATTATCGCAACCTTTGCTTCTGCCCTGGGACCCTCCTGACTTCTTCTTATAAGCACCCTGTGATTATATTGTCCCAACTCTTCATTTTAAGATCCTTTCCATTTTAAGATCTTTAAAATATGTGCACAGTCTCTTTGGTCACATAAGGTAACATAGTCACAGTTTCTGGGGATTAGGAAGTGGAAATCTTTGCGGAGACATTATTCTTCCTACCGTATAGTAGGGAATCAACATGAGCAAAGTTCTGGAGGTGGACGAAAGCATGGAGTGTAAAGATGAACAATAAAATTATCAGAACAAAATGTGGAGTACATGTTAAGCAGTGTGGCGAATCGCCTGACTAGTGGGCAGGTTACAAAGGGCTTAAAGATTGAGAACCGGAGATTTAGGTTTGAACCATTTCACATTTTTGGAAAATGACTAGTGTTGTGAAAATAGTATTTGTAAGAGATTAGTTAGGTAGGATTTGTAGAAGAAACTGGTGGAGAGGACGTTTGAAGCAGTGATTCTGGCAGATGCAGAAATGGATGTGTTTCCTTTCCTGGTTCTTTACATATGTGGACACTTAATACACATCTGTAGATTATTTGATCAAATTCTGTTTTTCAGTGTTTATTTTTGAGAGAGAGAGCATGTGCATGAGGAAGGGAGAGGCAGAGGGAGAGGGGAACAGAGGATCTGAAGCAGGCTCTGTGCTAACAGCAGAGAACCTGACGCGGGGCTCAAACTCATGAATCACAAGATCATGGACCTAAACCAAAGTTGGACACTTACCCGACTGAGCCTCTCTGGTGACCCTATTTGATCAAATTCTTGAATTCCAGTGGCAATTGTTAGACTTTCTACAAATCACTGATTTAATCAGGTCTTACCTATGTTTGGAGTATAGTGATGGTTCTTTCTGGACCATGATGGTCTCTGAAGCCAGGCTCTAACTCAGTTGTGGGTCAGTGTTTTTCTCTTATTTTCTCACTGTCTTCTGTTTCCTCCCTTAACATCGGTATTTCAGTGGCTGTTCTGAAGGGGCTCTTTTTCTCGTTGGAGAAATCTCCCTTATTCCTGTGGAAGTAACTTGATGTAAAGAGTGATCAACTACTTCTCTTGATATTGTTATAAATTTTCATTAATTCTTAGCTTTGTAATATTGAATAATTCTTCGCAGATGGAAGGTACTTGTATCAGACTGGGTATTTAAATACATCTTAACTGAAGTGTTGATTGCTTTTAACTGGAAAAGGTCAAGGGTTAGTTGGCTAAGAAGGATTAATCCTTCTAATTATAATAGAATATCTTCTGTGATTTTTGTTTTGTTTTGTTTTTGCATTGTTACAAAGCCATGGAGCCCAAATTGTATTTAACCTGAGTGTGAAGAGCCACATGTGCTTTGGCACCAGGAGGGAAAGGACAACTTGTATAATAGATATTTATTGGTTTTGCTTACCTAGTATGTATGGGTTCTTCTATCCTTTTCCTATTACAGTCCATGAGTCTTGCCCTTTCCCTAACCCCATTCTTGATTGCCAATTACATCAGGTTTATGAGTTCTATGGTTGGCTTTTAATGTAATTTGAGTCAGTGAGGGATAGACCTGAGACTTTGACTAGACTTACTGAGGATGAGGTACCCACTCTCTCTTCTGGGGTGGTTCAGCTGATAGGATCTAAGTCTGGGCTACTGAAAATTGCTGTTAGAGAGAGCATCCCTTGTAATAAAGGCAATGCAGAGGAGAGCAAAGCCAGTTTAAAAAAAAAAATGAAAAGGGCCTTCGTCCTCATGATATTATTTGAGCCCTCAATCCAACTGTGACTGAAGCTGAAATTTTTCCTTGCATGTTTGGTGTGTAAACCAGCATACTTTCGTTATTTAAGCTGATTTGAGTCCTATATCTCTGTTTCAATCGGAATTCCAGGCTAATCCCATGTGCCTACAATACTCAGAATTTCACTGGGGATCCACGTTCTCTTTAAGGTCCTGCTGTGGAATGTTGACCATGGTCTTCAGAGTGTTTGCCCTGCCTGCTCGCTTCGTACTCTCACGGAGAGGGACCTGGACTTCCTCACTACCTCCTGATAATTTGCAGTCATAAAAGTCAAATTGTCAATAGTAGTACTGATAAAAGTATTTTGGAAAATAGAATTTCATTGTCTCAGTGGGGCCCGGAACCTGGTTAATGAATATTCTTCTTGTGTTTTTCCCATGAACAGAATTAGAATAGGCACCTATATCTGTGTTCAGTTCAGTTAATTTAAATTTAATAACAGTCTAGCACAGTCGTGTGTAAAGGTGCTTAGATATTCCTTTTGTTTTTCTGTGTTATTATTAACTCTTTGTTTTTGAATCATCTGTGAGTTAAACATTCTTTCCCATCAATCTTTGATAAAAATAGACTATTTCAGAGCAAGTATTATAGCATCCTGCAGCAGGGCACTATAGACCGCCTGTTAAGATTGATAATATGCAAAATAGGCAATATGCAATATTTTGGGGACTTGGCTAATCAGTTCTTTTTTTTTTTTTATTAACAATTTTTTTTTAACATTTATTTGTTTTTGAGAGACAGAGAGAGACAGAGCATGAGCAGGGGAGGGGCAGAGAGAGAGGGAGACAAAGAATCCGAAGCAGGCTCCAGGCTCTGAGCTGTCAGCACAGAGCCCGACGTGGGGTCGAACTCACAAACTGTGAGATCATGACCTTAGCTGAAGTTGGACGCTTAACTGACTGAGCCACTCAGGCGCCCCTTGGCTAATCAGTTCTGAACTGAGGAGAATAGAAATAATGATTATGTTAAATGCTTTTTTAAATCAAAGTACACTATGTCTTTGACATTATCCAGATCAAGCAGTGTAATAACCTTAAAGCAAATGGAAATATTGTCAGTTTGGCACCCTTTTTTCTTAATGAACGTATGTTAAGTTTCAGAAATCTCCATTTCATTTTCCATGTGAATGTGACCTTATTTGGAAATTGGATCTTAGCAGTTGTAATCAAGATAAAATAAGTCATTAGAGTGAGCCCTAATCCAGTATAATCAGTGTCCTTGTTATGAAAGGAGAGGAGACATACAGCCACACAGAAAGAATGCCACGTGTCAGTGTCGGCGGAGATTTTGTGATGTGTCTACAATCATAGGAATGCCAAGGATTGCCAGTAACGTCAGAAACAAAAAGAAAGACATGGAACAGATTCCCCCCCCGCCCCATCCCCCAAGCCTTTAGAGAGAGCATGGCTGTGTCAAAACCTTGACTGAGAGCTTCTTGCTTTCAGAGCTATGAGAGAAAAAATTTCTATGCTTTTAGGCCACTTAGTTTGGGATACTTTGTTATGGCAGGCCTTGAAAACTAATACGTGTAGGCATGCGTGTAAGTGTCCAGAATTCACTTGTACCATTTTTTGACATTAGGCCAATATATGCTCATCCTAATTCCTTTGGTGATGTTCTAATTCTCTAATTCTCCAAAGATTAGTGAAGATGGATTAATGACATTTTCAAGATATTTTAATCCTCTAGGATACAGTTTCTCTGGGTGTGTACACATTTCAAGTAGTTAGATCTTCATTGCTCCACTGTTTACTCATTTAAAACTATGGATCACTAATTATGCATTTGGGAATCAGATAGGCACTGGAAATACATATATATTCTTGGACTGGAAGAATTTATGGGTAAATAAGGGTGTTATTTATCCATAACAGTTCAAATATCAGTACAATATGGAGCATTTGAGAGAGGATATGAATTTTCCCAGGAGAAAGCTTGGAGAATAGGCTTACCTGGGAAAGTTTACCATAGCTTTGAAATTGAGTTTGAATACAATATGATGTGTGGCAGTAGCCTAAGCCAAAAATAAATAAATAGGTAGATAAATACATTTATTAATTAATTAAAAACAAACCAGAGGAATTGAAAAAGCATTAGATAGCTTGAAGGTAAGAGAGAGCAAGAAGCCTTCTGGGAATTTAGATAAGTAGATATGTTTGGAATGCAGGGTCAATGTCAGGGAAGAGAGGTTGCTGGAGAATGTGGTCAGAAGTAGTTCATGATAGATCTTGGATTTCTTCCTGAAGGTCCTACGCAGCCATTAAAATGACTGTCAGCCTCTCCAAACTTGTATACTAAGTCAAATCTTTCAAAGGAAACAAATGACAATGAAAAACCAAAACAACTTTTTGTTCATCTCCAGTTTTGTTGTAACTTCAGTTATGCATAAACGTAAAAGTTTTGTGCATATAATTCATATCCAATGAAAATATACTTATAAACGGAATACCAAAACCCCATAAAACTCCTCTATTTCAAATTAGAAATATCGTTATGTGAAAAATAAATGATTTTCTGAAGCTAAATTGCACCTGCTATAATTTTTTTTAAATTTTGAATTAGTGTTTTTATGTGAGTAATGTTTCTTATCCTGTCCATGTGGCATTGGTAAAACCAGTATTCTCTTATGAACCTTTGGATGGAAATTTGGATGCAATCTCCCCTCTGAGATTTTCTGGTTCACCAAAAGTCAAGAGCATATTTAGCAATTTAATACAGTTTCATGAAAATCTATGACAGAAGTACACTTCTTTTGTATTAAAAGATTCATAATGGGACAAGAAGGAATAAAAGCTAACACTGTCCAAGGCAGAGTCTTGATATTTTATAGGAGGGTGTAGAAAAACCTAATAATGCAACCAGCATCGTAGCTTTTTTTCCCCCTATTAAATGCTTTCAAGCCTGTAGTCAAACTAGTAGACAAGCATTATTAGCTCTATGGTAGGTTTATCACCATTTCCAGTGCTAGTTTTTTCTCTTTGAGCCACTGCGAAGCATTCACCGTCACATCCTTTCTGAAACCTTTTGCTTCCTCTTAGCACCAATGTGATTTTTTTTCACCTATCATAGTAAAAAGTGTGCTTCTTAGAGCTAACAATAACACAAATTCAAGTACAAAAACACCTTAGAATTGCTTAATACTTACTGTTTTCTAAATTTTTTAATGTTTGTTTATTTTTGAGAGAGAGAGAGAGAGAGAGTATGTGAGTAGGGGAAGGGCAGAGGGAGAGGGAGACACAGAATCTGAAGCAGGCTCTAGGCTCTGAGCTCTCAGCACAGAGCCTGATGCGGGGCTCAAACTCAGAAGTGGTGAGATCATGACCTGAGCCAAAGTTGAATGCTTAACCAACTAACTGAGCCACCTAGGAGCCCCAAAATTGTTTAGTAAATATTAATTATAACTTAAAACATGTTTATACTAAATGTATACTGTAACACGACATTATGAGTTTTGTTAAAGGTATTGTTTGTCACTTGATCCTGTTTGGAAAAATATCGTGTTGCAGCATTTTAAAGCAAGAGATTTTAAAGTAGCATTTTAAACTGGTCTTGCAGGTTTGTTATCAAGTTTGTTCTCTTCTTTACAGTTTGAAGATTATCCACGTGGGTAAAGACAGTAAAATAGGAGCAAAACAGGAGTATTTTTTCTTTTAGCAATTATATATTCACTCACTTATATAGCAATTACTCAGGCATTCTGACAATTACTGACGTTATAGTGTTGGGTTAAAAATACCAGTGGTGAGGTAAAAATTCCTGAAGTTTAAGTTTTTATAGGTAATGAGTCAATCACTTTTAGGGCTGAGCTTGACTATTATATTTGGAGAGCAGAATTAACATACTTATATAATAAATTATATAAGTTTTCAGTGTACACAAGTGCACTGTCCTATATAATAACTACTGCCACATGGAGCTATTTAGTTTTAAATTAATTAAAGTTAAGTAAAAATTAAAATTCAGCTCCTCAGGTATACAAGCCACATTTCAAATGCTTAATAGCCACATGTGGCTAGTGGCTATTGTACTGGATAGAAGTGATATCATAGACTTGATAAAGCATTGTGAACTTATAACTGGACATAATGCTTAAAATTCATTTTAGTTGACACTAAAGATGACTTTTACTTGAAACTAAACCATCTTCTGTACTCATGGTATTTTAAAGTGCGCTGTTTATACTCAGTGCTTTGTTTAATAATGGCTTTAATAATGTCTGTGCTTTATTTTTTAAGACTCTGAAGAATATTATAGGTTTGATAACATAAATTGGATTTCAGATTTTTTTTGAGGTTTAGCTGTTTCAAATATACAATCTTTGCACATAGCTGTAGCTGTCCAGATACCAAATCAGAAGGGATTCACGTATAAAAGCATTTATGTTAGTGCAATTTTTTTGAACAGTATTAATATAATAAAATCATTACATTGTAGGAGCTGCAGTAGAAAACTCTTTTTTAGAAATTCTTCCTTAGCAAACCTCAGTGACCCAGACTTTGTAAATAACATAGGATGTTCTTGAGGCAATATTGGAACTGTGGAATTTAAAAAAAAAATCTTTTTAAAATGTAAAAGAAAATTTTGTTTCAACTCCCTTGGTCTGCTTGGAATCAGATACTTCTCAATGAACTTTATGACCCTTCATTAAATATTTATAATAAGTATAAAGATGTTCTAAAAGCCACCTGTCAATATTATGCTATGTTCACACAGAATTTCAAGGACTGTGTTTATGGTCATCACATTTATCTTGCAACATCATTGTGTTCCTGAGGGACCTCTACTGATTCTCAAGCAGGCAGTATTTATGATCAAAACTGCCTTGCTTGCAAGGTGACATGCGAGGTATAGTTTTCCTTAATTGTAAATCACTTACTGTGATTACTACAAATCACTTTACCTACTCAGTCTTGCCTTTTTCAAATACAGGCATGGCTTTGTAGCTACCAGTTTTTAGATGATGTCCCCTGGCCTGGATTTTGTCCAGTTTTATCCAGTGTTTTCATGGGCCTTGTGAAATAAGCAAATATATATTTGTGACTCACCTAAGGGACAGAGAGGACTGCCAGGATTTCCTTTTTTTTGTTTGTTTGTTTGTTTTTGAGAGAGAGAGTGCCAATGGGGAGGGGCAGAGAGAGAGAAGGGGACAGAGAATTCCAAGTGGGCTCTGCATTGATAGTAGCAAGCCCAGTGCTGGACTGGAACCCATGAACCCCAAGATCATGACATGAACTGGAGTCCGACGTCAACCGCGTGAGCCACTCAGGCACCCCAGGATTTCCTTTTAGTTTGCTCTGGGGATTTGTAACCAGACCAGGGAAAGGTTTCTGTTGAGGGAGTGTGGCTAGGACAGGTGGTGAAGGACAATTCTTATATAGATTTGGGAATAAATTGGGAATTCATGTTATTCCATTTGATTCCATTTGCAGACAGGTTAATAAATCATCCTGTGCTCCAGCAGTGAGCTACCATAGTACTACCAAAAGTGAGTTTTGGTAGTTTTAAAACTACCAAAGTGAGTTTTACCAGGAGTAAAAACATTTTAATCCTTCTCCATCACTCTCCTTTCTCTTGTGTTCTGAATGCTTTAAAAATTAGAAAAGGTATGATTTAGATGTGGTGGTTAAACCAATGCATTGATCTCTTAGTCTTTGATATAAAATCAGCTTGATTTATAGTACTCTACGTTAAACATTCATTTGATCTAACTCTGTTTTGGATGTTTTAACTTATTCTGATTCTATTTAACTTGAATTTTGCTTATAAAGTGTTACACCGGCCCTTAGCATTCACATTGGGACCTTGAATTGGGATTTAATTTGTTCCATTTTATGTTAAATATGGTATAATATGCTGGTTAGGTATTTTGAATCTTGAGTAACACAGTACTAAAAATTAGCTAATCTGAATAAATTTTACCTCTAGAGGATTGTGTACACACTGAGAAATTGAAATGACTTCTCAACTGATCTCTAGAAAGTGGTTATGTTTTTTTTGTTTGTTTGTTTTTTTAATTTTTTAATGTTTTATTCTTGAGAGAGAGAGACAGAGCACGAGTGGGGGAGGTGCAGAGTGAGAGAGGGACACAGAATCTGAAGCAGGCTCCAGGCTCTGAGCTGTCAGCACACAGCCTGACGCGGGACTTGAACCCACAAGCCCTGAGATCATGACCTGAGCCGAAGTTGGACGCTTTACCAACTGAGCCACCCAGGTGCCCCGAAAGTGATTCTGTTTTAGTGTGTTTTACATTTAGTGTGTTTCAGTGTGTGCTTTCTCTTCGTAACTGGGGGGACTCTATTGCTCCTAGTGGATGTTAGTGCCTGATATATGTGTCTGTCTCCCAGATCTTGTATTGTCTTCACACACTTCACACTTACTACATGGTGGTAACAAAGACGATTGAGGTTGTGACTGCAGACTAATGTAGATCGTTGGTTCTTTTATTTCCTCTATCATGTTTACTACATACCATCCTTTGGATGATGTTTCAAAAAGAAATCATACATTTTTATAGTAAACCAGCTGTAGTGCACGTTGATAATTGCCCTCTTCTGAGAACAGATATCTTAGCTTTCTAAAGGAGTGAGCCCAGTTAGCGCTTTATTTTTAATTCATTCATTAACCAGTTCATTACTTTGGTGGGGGGGACTCAAGTTATGTGTTGAAGTGCATAGGAAGTTTAAAGAAATATTGGTTAACATTTGAGTTTAAGGGAAGGCAGTATTTAGGGCTTGTGGAAATTTAGTGCACAGATAAGATCTAGGCTGTCTTTTAAAATAAATTTCCTGTATTGGAAAAGGTTTTACTACTATCAGCTAGTAGCAACATAATTGATTGCTGGAGGTTGTTACTGCAAGATAAGAGTCTTGTTATCTGCATTTCTGAAAAGGCTGTCTCCTGCTTCATTGCATGGTGAGCTGGGTAGCCACTCCAAGCAATTGGAGTGCACACTCCTGATGCTGTGTATTTTAATAGACTGGTTTGACTCTTCACCTTACGAACTGCAAAAACTAGGAGCTGCAAGGATGCTCAGGTGCTAGCAAATAAAGAGAGCAGTGTCACTGTTATCACAGGCCAAATAAAAGCAAAGGTGCAGATGTGCTAACTCAACATAGCAGGACCAACTTGCAGAATGACCTTGGAAATTGGTCATTTTTCAACGGCTCGTCCATATTCTCCTCCTTGCATCTGGCTGGGGTGGCAAATTTCATTCTTGGTCCAAATCGTTTTTAATTCACCAAGATTTGCCTTTAACAGTAACAGCGACTTTCCCATTCTTTGAAGCCATTCACTGGCAGGTATGCTTCCTTAGGGAATTTTCTGTGACTGAATTTTCTCTGATAGAATCACCCTTCCCTCCTCCCTCCCTCCCTCCCTCCCTTATCACATATATAGGACTCCATATAGGTGATCTATCACATATATAGAACACAATGTGGCTGACAGAACACAAACTGCTTGAGGAAACAGCCTCTGTGTCCTTCACCTCCACATTGACGATGGCACCTTACAAACAGTAAGGTGCTATCCTTCCTTCCTCCTTCTTTCTTCTGCCTCCCTCCCTCCCTATCTTTCTCTTTCATTTTGGAACTCAGAGTTGAATTAGAGGTAATCCAAGTCAACTTTTTAAATTTGAGGCAACTAGGGTCCAGATTGCTTCAGCGGTGCCAGAGTTAGAACTAAATTTTTCTCATCTAGGCCTTTTTGTGCCACACATGTTCCCTCCTTATAATATGCATGCTATAAAAGTATGAGCAAATGCTGTAAGTCTTAACACGTATATCCTGAGCACTTAACTGTTTGTAAGGTGCCATCGTCAATGTGGAGGTGAAGGACACAGAGGCTGTTTCCTCAAGTAGTTTGTGTTCTGTCAGGCACATTGTGTTCTATATATGTGATAGATCACATATATCAGTCCCATATATGTGATAATCCCCCCCCCCTTTTTTAATCCTAGGTGAAAAGGATTTAATCTAGGGTCACCTCTTACTTTCTTCTGTTTTTGTCTCTTTAATTTCAAGCTTACCTGGAGGCCCAGGCAGAGAGAGTGGGCAGGCAGACTCAGGGGCCAGCCACATCCATCTCAGGCCCTGGCCACAGATGATTCACAAATGCTCCACAGTTGGAAGAATCGCTCTTCCCTTTAGTTTGCAAAGTATAGCATTTTTCAAAAGAGGTATTCTTTAGGATTCTAAAGAAAAGAGAGAAACTGTAAAAGCATAGAGACAAAGAAGAGTTTACCCTGACCAAGTTCTTCATCCTCAAGTATCTGACCATCAAGGCAGAGATGTATTTGATGAGTTTACAGGGCCCCCTCCACACCTTCCTTCTCTAAAATCCAAACCCTCAGAAAGGACCCAGAGAACTTCTTTTTTTTCTTTCAAGTATGAAATTTATTGTCAAATTGGTTTCCATACAACACCCAGTGCTCATCCCAATAAGTGCCCTCCTCAGTGCCCATCACCCACCCTCCCCTCCCACCCACCCCCCATCAACCCTCAGTTTGTTCTCAGTTTTTAAGAGTCTCTTATGCTTTGGCTCAGGAACCAGAGAACTTCTTACCCCAGTTCCCTCCTCCTCCCAAATCATGCTCCAACAAAGGACTGGAACAGAATTTCCAACCAAAACAGTATAGAGCATTAACCTTCTAAGGGGGAAAGTAATGGCTGTCCTTCTCTGGGTTCTCTAGGATGCGAACAAGTCTTAGTCATTTCCTCGCTCTGTCAGTGAGGAACTGATTCGCCCAGTTTTCACAGTAGTGGCTGTTTCTGTGAAGAGTTGCAGGACATTCTGGAGCTGTCCAGAGGGGAGTGAGATGCTCCTGGCTGGGGTCAGGAGGTTGGCTGTGTGCTGACATCATCACCAGCTACCACTTCAGCTCCTTGCTTGCACCAGAAACGAATCTACTGTTGCGTTTTCTCTATCTTAGTGAATCCTCACAACACTTCTATAAAAGTAGTGCTATTATTTCCATTTTGCAAACGAGTTAAGTGACTTCTCTGAGGTCAGTGGGTGATAGTTCTTTGATTCAGACCCATGTCTTCTCTGACCCCAAAGCCCACCCATACCTACTCTTTGCACTACTGGCCTTGCTTCTCTCGAAAAAGAGAGCATTCTAAATCTGCTGATGGGATGGGTGGAGCGTCTCATCTCTCTGCGTTGCTTGCTTAGTGCACTTGAGGACATCTGCGTACACTGTTACAACAGCTTGCTTCCTTTTAGGAGGAAGAAAGAGGCCAACTATGTAATTTCTCAATTTTGGCTTATTGTGCCTTTAAGCACAAATTTTTCTACAGTGCTCAGTGAGGAGGAAATCCAAATAGCGTACTTAACAATCGCTTTTAGGGGCGGCTGGGTGGCTCAGTCTGTTAAGTGTCTGACTTCGGCTCAGGTCGTGATCTCATGGTTCATGGGTTCAAGCCCCGTGCCGGGCTCTGTGCTGACAGTTCGGAGCCTGGAGCCGGCTTTGGATCCTGTGTCTCCCTCTCTCTCTGCCCCTCCCCCACTTGTGCTCTCTCTGTCTCTAAAATAAATAAACATTACAAAATTAAAAGAAAACAATTGCTTTTAGAGACTTTCCTCTTTTCACTGTCAGATTTATTGTATTGAAAATTTGGTATAAGAAAATGCTTTTTGTACATACAAGTGGTGATTGTTACTATATGCATATTATACTTCAATTTTTTAAAAGTAGAATAAAAGCTAATTTTAGATAATGACAAGCACTGTTAAGAGAACAGGAAAGTGAGATGGGGAAATGAGAGAACTTAAAAAAAATTACTTGGGCGGTTTCCCTATATTTGTTTTTGAGCATTTATTTTTTAAATGGCTTGTTGATTCAAGAAAAAATTTGCAATTATCAATCTTCAGCTTGAGTATACAGAGTATAAAGGGAAAGCCCAATTTTAAATGCTCTTCTTTCACACACATCTCTGCCTTCAGAATTAGCGATGTATAATCCCAAGAACATGCCTACGACTTGCTAATGATAGCTATAACAACAGTGCACAGATGATGTAGCCCACACTTGTATCTGAAGTTGGTGCTTCGGGGAGGGGAATTATCTCGGGACTGAAAATTGATGCAGTTGAGGAAACAAATGGCAAGTTAGCGGGTAAGCAACATGTCCTACCGACAAAAAGAAACCCATCCACATCAATAAGGGGAAGAAAAGAAAATGAATTCATTACTCAGTGAACACAGCTGAGTATCTGCAGATAGGTAGCCTACCAGAACCAGGAAGTCAGGGTGACATTTCCTACAAATTATACAGCAGAGTAGGGGAAAATACAAAGATTTCTCTGATTCTCTCTGTTACATCTCAAGAGAGCCTCCCAGATTAGCTCTGGAAGTAAATTGACTTTTCAAGGGGGATTGAGGTCCCAACCTTGGCAACATGTTTGCATTGTAAAACTAGAGGTTGGATTTATCTAATCCCTGGAGAGATCCATTTTTATTCCCTAGATTAGAGCAAGGACTCAAGTCTCCTTTAGTTTTCAAGGACAGCTTTTCAAGAGGGGGTGAGAAGGCAGCTGCCTCCTTTCCCTTAATAACCAAAGAATATTCTTCATTTTCCTTCTCCTCCTCGTCTCATCTTCCCCCTCCCATTCTCCCTTCTCCTCCTCTTCTGTTTCTTCTCTTTCTCTTTACTCTCCTTCTTAAGAAGGAGAGTATTGTCTTTACAATAGGAGGGATGGACCTTTTCTTTTCTGGCCTATGACCCATCCCTTGGACTAGAGTCCAACTGAAATGAGGGTTGGCAAGGATATTTTTAATTTAAGCTCTTCATGATGGCATTATACGTCCAGCGGCAGCTAGAAAATGCACGCTTTTAATATTTGTGGGTTAATTCAGCCATTGTAACAGTCAGTGAAAGCATAGACATTAACACTTTATTATTTACTTAAAAATTTTTTTTGATGTTTGCTTATTTATGAGAGAGAGAGAGAGAGAGAGAGAGAGAGAGAGAGAGAGAGAGAGAGAGAATGAGAGAGAGAATGAGTAGGGGAGAGGCAGAGAGACCGGGAGACACAGAATCCGAAGCAGGATCCAGGCTTGGAGCTGTCAGCACAGAGCCCGACGCGGGCTCGAACTCACAAGCCATGAGATCATGACCTGAGCTGAAGTCAGACACTCAACCACCTGAGCCCCTAGGCGTTAATGCCAGGAGCCCCTAGACGTTAACACTTTAAATGGAGTTGCAGTGTCTGACAACCTCAAGTTTTCTGAATTTATCACAGTATGAGAAGGGGCAAGTAGCTCTGAGAAGTAAGATACAGGCCACATCTCTCACTTTATTGGAGCCGAGTTAGCTTTCAGTCTGTTTTGTCATCTGGTTACTTAACCTATAGCAAATTAGATATAATATGTTGCAACGCACCATGATAGGGGGAGCTGTTTCTAATAACAGCAAGTGTGACTGTGGAAAGCCTATGTCAGGGGAGCTATCATGGAAATGACCTATAATCTGGAAGACAGGAATTCTGATGGTAGGAACATTAAAACATGAACGTCATGTGGACATAATACATACAGTGTTAGGTAAGTACTAGATGCTTAATTCACATTTTCTTTTTTTCCCCCTCTGAAAACATTATTATATTACCTTGCAGCACAAAAATCAGCGCTCATAATGTTGCCTTGAGTTTTGAGAGAAGTTTTATGATCAGGGTATCCTATACAAAGTAGCAGAGCAGCATCTGAGTATCTCATAAGCTCATTTTAACCTGAAATGTTATCATTGAAACATAGTTTAGTATTTGAAAATAAGAACTTCAGTAATTCATAAAATTCAGACATGCTGAACAGTAATAATAGCTTCTTTTATTGAAAGCTGTTTTGGGTACTTGGCATGTATTAACACATGCTATTTATCATATTTATTCTGAATCAGATGAAAGTCTTCTTTTCCCATCAGAGCTAGATTATATCACTCTCTACCGTGGATTATTATTAATGACTAATAGCTGAATTTTTTTATCACACTTTTTGCATAATAGAAGCTTAGTTAAATTTTATGGGTTTAATAATTAAAGCCACTATAAAATTTCATTGGGCACTCTGTGTCCTTTCTTATAATTTATTTCTTAACAGGCCAGGGATAATATATGTATGAGACTTAGCAGAACAAATACATAAATTAGGCATGGATGGCTAGCTCAAGTTAAGTATGAGACAATATTTATTAGCCTCTGTTGGTTATAAATTATTACTTTTAGGGAAGTTTAAATATTCATACAAAAGAAAAGTAAGCCTTTAAAAGAAGACTTAATTCAGATTTAAAGCTGTCAGTTCAGAACAACCTTGGTTCACAATTATGTGTCTGATGATCTAATTTTAGATGTTAGCACATTTACAATTACTGCAATCTTACTGTTCATTTTAATCTGAATTCGTTAATTTTACATAATGTCACTAGTAGGTCAAATTATCATAACAATAATCTACATTCCCTAAAATCTATGACACAGGAAGCCAAAGGTAATTCTAACATCGACTGTTCAGATTCACAACCTATTTATGCTTCTATGTGGTCAGGGAAACCTCAACTATTGAGTGGCTGCTGTTTCAGTAGATTATTTTTAAGTCACCTGTTTGCAATTTAAATAGCAATTACCTACTCAGATGACATGGTAACTCACTAGGTTTCCAGGCTACTTTACAAAAGCCAATTATCTAAATTATCTAAATAAGCCTGGGACTATACTCAACTAAAATTTTGACTTCAAGAAGTAGGGGTGAGGAGGAGCATAATGCTTTTGTTTGGTATTTTTTTAGATTTTTGGACTGGATCGATATTCGATACCAGTGAAGCTTGTCTGAGGAATGGTTTTACCTTTCTGCGTTTTATCCTCATCTATCATATAAGTCCAAGTACTTCTTTTATTTATTTTTTTACATTTATTTATTTTTGAGAGAGAGAGAGAGACAGAGCACAAGTGGGGGAGGGGCAGAGAGAGAAGGAGCCAAGCTCTAGGCTCTGAGCTGTCAGCAAAGAGCCCGACGCGGGGCTCGAACCCATGAACCGTGAGATCATGACCTGAGCCGAAGTCAGACGCTCAACCCACTGAGCCACCCAGGTCCCCCCGAGTCCTAGTGCTTCTGGTCTTCAGCCTTTAGGTGGCCAGTCATCATTGATGTTTGGAACTGTGATTCTGAGTTCAGGTAGACCTAGGTTTAAATTCTGGTTCTACCTCTTGGTGATGTGTCCTTTGACAAATTACTTACTCTCCCTTTGTCTGAGTTTTCTCACCTATAAAATGAAGGCAATAATTGTACCTATTTCCCAGGGTTGTCAAGAGGATTCAGTGGAGGAACTCATTTGGAAATGTGGCTCGCACATGCTAAGTATGTGATAATTGTTACCATTATAGTGCCCTAAGTCCTTTACTATGGTATTCTGCCAAATCTTTTCAACTTTACAAAATGTTTCTCATTCTAAATGATCTTAATCTACCTTTTGTTTCCTGCCAAATAAAATTATTCATTCTTTCAGTATAATGGATAGAGTTCATGTAGATCTTAGAAGGAAAGCAATTTAATTATATTAATTTTTACTAAGCTGTGAGTCACTAGGAGCTATAACCCTTCAAGAATTATTTGTGTTTTAAGAAGAGATTTCTTGTTTTCTCCAATATAATTAATTGTTGAAGATGGAGTCAAGGAGATAAATTGAAGTAAAGGCTGTAGATGGTATAGTGAAAAGGTACTTTTGTGGTACATTGCCCTTTAGGCTGCTTGGCATTGCTTAGAAACTTATCAGAAATTTCGGTAATCAGAAAATTAAACTTTTTGTCATATTTGTTTCTTTATTCCTTTTAAAGTATACATTCTTCAAAAACTGTGACTTCTTTGCCAGGTGCAATGAGACGTACCATGGAGGGAAGGGTTGGGAGAGTAGGATGTGAGAAACAGTGATGGCTGATTTTATGTAGTCACGTGTAAGTAGGGGACTGACTTTATTCTCAAGATTAGAGAAATAAACATATTAATTCACTTAATGCTGGGTTTTGACGTACAGGTAGATTCGTAGCAGCTCCTTTGGGAATTCTCTAGGTAGGAAATAGTCCATTTTAGGAAAAAAAAATACCAATTATTTGGAGATTGACTTTGTTCCTTAACAGTGAAAAACATTATGGGGTCTTTACAGTTGGGTTCCAGTGAAAAAACAAATATCCAGGAAATAGTTGATTTTATCATAAAGACCATTTTATTGATGAGTAGGGAACTTGGCATGTCTCTGACTTCCACTTTTGGCAGGATAAGTTTTGAAGGAAAGCCTAGTGGGAACAAAAAGAAGCCAGGTAGTACATTGCCACAGGTTCTCAATTCAGTACAGTGGACATTGTGGTTGTCGTATTTGCCCCAGAGACATAGATGAAGGTGTCAGCCTTGCTTTTCAGATACTTAATGAAAATTTCAACTGTCTACAGATAGCATTTTCCATAGTAGAGCCAAGAAATCCTAAGCAGAATAGGGTATAATAGAATGGCACTTTCTGGTTACAGAAAGCTTTTACATCTATCATTTCACTTAATTTTCAAAAATAATCCTTGAAAATAGATAGAATGGATAGTTTTATCTCTGAATCACAAACATGGAAAATAAGATTGTTCAAAGTTCTAGTTTCTCTGTAGCAGAATCAAGGAATAAAACACAGACCTTCTCTAGTCCCTGTGATTCTTTCTATTATATATATTTTTTATATAAAGACAATGAAACAAAGCAATGCCTAGATTTCACTGGCAAATTCTACCAAACATGTAAAGAAGAATTAATACCAATACTTACAAGCTCTTGTGAAAGAATATGAGGGAAAACTGAAATATTTTATGAGGTCAGGATGATTATCTTGATAGGAAAACCAGACAAAGACATAACAATAAAAGTTCAGATTAATATCCCTTACGAATATAGATGCAAAATCATTAGCAAAATACTAGTAAACTGAACATGGAAACATATAAAAATGATTATACACCATGTCCAAGTAAAATTTATCCCAGGAATGTAGGGTTTAACATCTGAAAATCAATGTAATACACCCAGTTAATGGAATAAAAGATGAAAACTTCATAATCATTTTTATAAATGCAGAGAAAGCATTTGACAACCCTACATCCTTTCCTGTTAGAGATATTCAGCAAGCTAACAATAGAAAGGCATCTTCCTCAACCTGGTAAAGGGAATCTTGCAAAAACCCACAGCTAATGTCATAAGTAGGGTGAAAGAGTGCCTGACTTCCCCCTAATTTCAGGAATAACTCAAGCATATCTGCCCCTACTATTATTCAACACCATTCAGGAAATTCTTACTAGGGCAATTATCTAAGAAAAAGATACAGTAGACACTCAAATTGGGAAAGAAAAAAGTAAAAGTATCTCTATTCTCAGATGATGTGATCCTCTCTATAGAAAAACCTCAAGGAATCCGCACAAAGTTACAACTAACAAACCACTTTATCAAGGTTGCAAGATAGAAGATCACTGTATGAAATTACATACGTTATATATGAACATTATATATATACATTATACATATTATATATACATTATATATGAACATTTTATATATATGTACATTATATATATACATTATATATGAATATTCCAAAAATGAAATAAATTAATTCCACTTATTACAGCATCAAAATAAATAATAAACTTAGGAAAAAGTATAACCAAACAAGTAAAAGACTTGCATATAGAAAACTATAAAGCATTATTGAAAGAAATGAAAGGCCTAAATAATGGAAAGGTGTGTTAATGGATTGCAAAACTTAATATCGTTAAGATGGCGATACTATGCAAAGTGGCTTACAAAATCAATGTCATCAGAATTCCCCCTGCTTTTTGGGAAGACAGTGACAAGCTCATGCTAAAATTCATGAAACACAAGGGACCTCAGGATCTAAAATGCTTTTGAAATGTGAAGGGTTCACATTTCTTTATTTAAAAACTTATTACAAAGCCATAGTAACCAAGACAGTATGGTTCTGGCATAAGAATGGGCATATAGACCCATGGAATAAAATAGAGCATCCAGAAACAACTCTTACATTTATGGTGGATTGATTTTTGACAAAGGTACCGAGATAATTCAATGGGGAAAGAATAGTCTTTTTTCAGTGATTAGTATGTGCACTGTAAAAGAATGAGTTTGAACGCCCACCTCACACCATATAAACAAATTAACTTGAAATGGATGTTAGATTGAAATGTTAAGAGCTAAGCCAATAAAATTCTTCAAGGAAACATGGTATATGATTACATTTGTGTCCAGAAATGTCCAGAACAGGCAAATCTATGGAGACAAGAAGTAAATTAGTAGTTGCCTAGGATGGAGGAGGGATGAGTACAAAGTTTTTTTAGGAGGTGATGAAATGAACTAAACTTGATTTGTGGTGATGAGTGTACAACTCTGTGAAATCCACTATAAAATCTACTGGATTATACACTCTAAAGGGGTAAATTTTATAATACATGGATGGTATCTCAATAAAATAGGTAAATATGAAGACAATGGTGTCCGCTCATCTTCTATATCGTGTACTTCAGCCTGTGATTTTTTTCCCCTTAATTTCCTCCAATATTGTGCCTAGATGAGATCGATTACTAGTTCTGCTTTTACTGAAATTTTCAGGTAGATTTGGCTACAACAGGTATTTCTCAAAAGAGAGTCTTATATGGAAGCTGCCTTTCCTTTGAAAAATTTTTAATGTTTATTTATTCTTGAGAGAGAGAGAGAGAGAGAGAGACAGAGCAAGCAGGGGAGGGCCAGAGAGAGGGAGATGCAGAATCCAAAGCAGGCTCCGGGCTCTGAGCCATCAGCACAGAGCCAGATGCGGGGCTTGAACTCACGAACCGTGAGATCATGACCTGAGCCGAAGTCAGATGCTTAACCCACGGAACCAGCCAGGTGCCCCGAAGCTGCCTTTCCTTTGGAACATGATACAATTATTCTAAAAAATAGTTGCAGATATTTGATCAAAGATTTAATTTTGGAGCTGGGAGAAGGATGATTTACGTTTTGTGGCACATGTTTTTCTACTTCATTTCTTAAAATAGGGCCAATCAAACACATTTCCCCTAATAGCCATTTACTAACTTGCAAATACAATGACTAATTTCATGAACCACACTAATTGCTACCCTTTCTGCACTTCTGTGCCTCCCCCAACCCCAGAATTTGTCAGTTAGCATATGTGGGCTTGTATAGACTTAAATATGCATAGGTATATTTACTTATCTATAATATTTATTTTGTATATATCCTATATGTTCAAGTACATATTAAAATTATAAGTCTGTAGAAGACAGAACTTAAAAAAAATTTTTTTTAATGTGTATTTATTTTTGAGACAGAAAGAGTGTGAACATGGGAGGGACAGAGAGAGGGGGAGACACAGAAACTGAAGCAGGCTCCAGTCTCTGAGCTGTTAGCACAGAGCCCAATGCAGGGCTCAAACTCATGAACTGCAAGATCATGACCTGAGCTGAAGTCAGACGCTCAACCAACTGAGCCACCCAGGAGCCCCTGTAAGAAGACAGAACTTTTTAAATTTCTCAGACACCTAACACAGATCTCTACAAATGAGCTAACCAGTAAGTGTTTCAGTTAGTTGTTAAGCCAGTCTCCACACCAGGGATGAGGTGTATTTATCCCTGTGAATGGCCCTTTTGATAATTCAGAAAATTATAGAATGAATAAAAATTAAGGATGCTCTCTACCCTCTTACAAGGTTCATCATTTAGTAGCTAGATTTTTTTTATCCACAAAAAGAGTAACTCTTTGCAAAGTACGTTTGGCCTAGAAGACTTTGACTTCCTGGAATTCTAAATAAAGTTCAAAATATAAATTTTTCTTCCCATAAATATTTAAAAGTGAAAATCAAATGCAGACAGTACTTCATGTTGTATACGTTCCTATACTTAATGCAAGGTGTAATGTGGCAATAAGATGGAATTTTCGATAAATGACCAAACATTCCAACAAGCATCGTTCGTGGCAGGTTTTGGCCGTCAGCACTCTTTTTTCACTAATGGCGATACTATGAAAGAATTTTTTAGTTTTTCTCTTGTAATTTCTATGAAAGCCAGTGTGCAAGTTAAATGAGCATGCAATCTTAGTCCTTTTTAATCATATCTGGTTTGCAACCAAAATTCTATTACTCAAGTCAGTCAACTACTTTATTCTAGGCTTAGCTCAGAATCATGTTAGGGTGCTTCCAAAATTATATCTACTGTCAAAGTAGGGAGACATGCTACCAATAACAGTTTTTTAAAATGGATTTTGAGCTCCGTGCCACAACAAATGCTTCTCTTGATTCACTGCCAGGTACATGCTCAGCACTTAGTTAAATTAGTTAAATGTCGCTTGAGTGACTGACCATCATGTGTGTGTTACTTTGTAGTACTTTGGAAAGAATGATACTCATTTAAAATATCTGTGTATGTTTCTCAGAAATAAATTATTCCACATTCACCATATGCACATACTGATTCTGTGCTTGCTGTTTGAACCCTTGTTTTCTTCCGCTCATGAAATGACTTTCCACCTGTTTATGCTGCCATATGTTCTATTGATTTATCTCCTTCTGCCTAATCATGAAAACAAAATATAAATAATAACTAAAAAACTTGTTCTTATACCTTGTAGAGCTGATGCCTTCAGCTCGTTCTAAATGTCTGCGAAGTGAACATCATTGGGACCAAAGATTTGAATGCATTTGATTAGTTTAAGTAATTAGCATCTGGATCCTTCCCTATTTTATTGTGGTTTCCTGCACTCTTACCGCAGTGGCTGCTGTTGTGGTAATTAGGGCTGACCTTCACAGAGACAGAGTTAAAAGATACTGCTGAAAGTCTGTAATTTTCTAGAATCATTTATCATGTTCTTGCCCTCCCCATTTAATAAACTGGTGGCATTTCTCATTTTTAAAAAGTGTTTATTTCTTTTAGTGTCTTTCGAAACTTGTTATTTATTGTTTTGCCTATCTTTTCCTTTAGCCTCTTATTCCACGAGAAATAGACACATTTACTGAAAAGGAAGAAAATAGAACGGGTTTATGTGTCTTTCAAATTTTTCTAGGGCTCTTCTTACACAGACTCAAATGTTTAATTAACAGTTCATTTTTCTTTTTGCCACTGAAATTTACGAGGGACGTCTGGAACGAAACATCACCTCTTCACCAGCCTGCATTGGTGGGACTCAGCTTGAAGGATCTGTCCTTCCTTTGGGTCCCAAGAGCTCTTTTGGTTTTTTAAACATTTTGCCTTATTACAGTTATATGAGTGCAGTTCTTAGTTGTCCTAAATAATAAAAAAATGACAATGACTATTGATTAAGCATTTCCTTAGAGCCAGAAACTTTGTATATAAGATCCTGTTTAATTCTCAATTTTTTAAGAATGTTTTTTTTTAATTTTTTAATGTTTTTTTTAAGAGAGAGAGAGACAGAGAGACAGAGTACAAGTAGGGGAGGGGCAGAGAGAGAGGGAGACACAGAATCTGAAGCAGGTTCCAGGCTCTGAGCTGTTGGCACAGAGCCCGACGTGGGCTCTAACCCACGAACTGTGAGATCATGACCTGAGCTGAAGTTGGACACTTAACTGACTGAGCCACCCAGGTACCCCACGATCCTGTTTAATTCTTACAACCACCATGTGTTCGAAGTATTATGGTCATCTTCATTTTATCTTACACATATGTATATGACTGTATGTGTATGTATAAACCTAGATATTATATATAAAAATTGTGTATATATAAATATCATATATAAATATTTATATGTTTTATACATTTAAATGTGCATTTAGAAGCATAAATTATATATTGATATGGCATTGTTGTTTTTATAAAAATGATTTCTGTCCATAATGAAAAGTCAAGCACATTATTCTGGGCAAGATAACCTTGGGTCACATTTTTTCTCCCAAGGAATTTTTTTCTGGGCATCTGATCTTTTACAGGAATTTTTGAAACAAGCCTGGTTTTGACTTCTTGAAGGGATTTGCTTTTTTTTTTTTTCACTGCTTGAGTCCCTGAAGAACTTTGTTTTTAATACTGAAGTTTAATAAGCTTTTCCCTTGATACACTGTATGCCACTTCTATCTGAAGATTGAATTCTCTCTTTATTTCACAGAAATGTCCTGTATTATATCTTTGAATAGTTTTACATTTCCTTTGTTTCATTCTCTATTTAAAGAAAACAAAAAAATGATTAGACACTCAGTTGGTATTGGACAGTAGAAGGAGCGAAGAGTAGGAACAGGTGTAATGCAGAGACTTCAAGATGACTACTGCTGAAGAGGTCAAAATGTCCAGGCAGCCCACCCAAAACACGTCCCCTGAAAACCTCCTCAGCGTGTATTAGTCATCAAAGAGTCTTATTAACAGTACAAATAGAATACTGACTTCTTTAATGGTTTTTAAAATTTGTGGGGCACCTGGGTGGCTCAGTCGGTGAGTCTGACTCTCAATTTTGGCTCAGGTCATGATCTTAAGGTCCTGAGATGCAGCTCAGCAGAGAGCCTGCTTAGGATTCTCTCTCTCTCTCTCTCTCTCTCTCTCTCTCTCTCTCTCTCTCT
This sequence comes from Acinonyx jubatus, assembly GCF_027475565.1. Classification (NCBI taxonomy): domain Eukaryota; kingdom Metazoa; phylum Chordata; class Mammalia; order Carnivora; family Felidae; genus Acinonyx; species Acinonyx jubatus. Next base: position 107,678,383 of record NC_069390.1, read on the forward strand.
CTCTCTTGGCCTCTGCCTCTCCCCGACCCCCAAAATAAAATTAGTATTCTGTGGTCACTTAGTGTGAATTTATTATGTTCTAAATTTTGCAAAGACATCAATATTCTAATTCAAAATCTGAATCTTTTCCCACCAACTTTTTTGAAAGTTTTAAGCTTCCTAAAAAGTTGGAAACTAGAAAAATGAATTTTTGATATCCAGGCTTACTGATTGTTAAAACTTTACTGCATTTTTTATGACTCATTGTGAGTATTGATTTCATAAAACCATAAATCCTTTGTGTCAGAGAAGCAATAATTTACATGTAGTTAGGGTTTCTCATGTAATTAGGATCATTTTTTCCACTCTCTGGTTGACATTATAGTGTTTAAAACGTTTGTTATATATGAAAATAATTCTTTTTACTTCTTTTCTTAAAAATATCTTCTAATCTTCTTAAATATAATTTTATTTTGCTTCTAGTTCCTTTTGAATCGTAGCTAATGGGTATATTAGTACTGTGACACTAGGAGTAAAATACAGGTTTTAAAACTAATATTATAGCCTATTGCGCCCTTGAGAACAATATTTTCAAATTATTTGGAGTGTTCTATGACATAGTTAATTTGCTGGAGTTTTGTTTTTGTTTGTTTTTACACGTAGAGTAGACCATTTTTTATATTTTTCCCATATGTCTGTTATGGGCTGACTTGGGCCTTCCCACCCATAATTCATATGTTGAAAACCTAACTTATAGGATCTCAGAATGAGACTATCTTTGTAAATAGGACTTTTTATTTGTTTTTAAAAAATTGTTATTTACTTATTTAAACTAAAACAAAAAACATTCAGTCATTGCTTCTGCCTCCTTGTACACCCTATCTCTTGCAAATACCTGTCTGTTCTCTGTATTTATGAGCTTGATGTTTTTGTTTTAAGAGCCCCACATATAAGATAAATGAGATGATATTTATCTTTTTCTGACTTTTCAGTTAGCATAATGCCTTTGAGGTCCATACATGTTATCACAAATGGCAAGGTTCTGTTCTTTATTAATGGTTGAGTCATATACATATACAACATTCATCTTATATACATACATATAATATATATATATTAATACATATTTTTGAGTGAGTGATTTCATTCTCTTCAGATAAATACTCAGAAGGGGAATTACTAGATTATATTTTAATTTTAATTCTATTTTAATTTTTTAAGGGAACTCCATATTGTTTTCCATAGTGTTTGTACCACTTTTTATTCCCACCAACAGTGCACAAGGGTTCCTTTTTCTCCACAACCTCACCAACACTTGTTATTTCTTGTCTTTTTGATAGTAGACTTTCTAATAGATGTGAAGTGATAGCTCATTGTGGTTTTGATTTGCATTTCCCTGATGACTAGTGATGTTGAGCATCTTTTCATGTACTTGTTGGCCATCTGTATATCTTTGGGAAGATGTCTATTCAGATCCTCTGCCCATTTTTAAATCAGATTGTTTTTTGTTTTGTTTTGCTTTTGGGTTATATGAGTTCTTCATGTATTTGGGATATTAACACCTGGTCAGATACATGATTTGCAAATATTTTCTCGCATTCATTAGATTGCCTTAACATTTTATTGATGGTTTATTTTGTTGTGCACAATGTTTTTAGTTTGAAGTAGCCCCACTTGTTTAATTTTGCTTTTGTTGATTTGGCTTTTGGTGTGAGATTCAAAACAGCATTGCCAAGACCGATGTCAAGGAGCATACCTCCTATGTTTTCTTCTAGGAGTTTTATGGTTTCAGGTCTTAAGTTCAAGTCTTTAATCTATTTTGAGTTAATTTTCCTGTGTTGCATAAGGTGATAGTCCAGTTTTATTCCTTTGAATGTGGCTGTACAGTTTTCCCAGCACCATTTTCAAAGAGACTATCCTTTCTCCCATTGTGTATTCTTGGCTCCTTTGTCATAAATTAATTGATCGTGTATGTGTGGGTGTGTTTCTGGGCTCTGTGTTTTCTGTTCAATTGATTTATGTGTCTGTTTTTATGCCGATACCCACTGTCTTAATTACTATAGTTTTTTAACAGACATTTTAACATTTTATTTTGAAGGTCATTTTAAAAACAAAGTTAAAGACAATCAGAAAAAATTGCACAGACTGTACTCATTGAATAAGTAGGGTGCTTAAATGAAACTGAGGGAGATATGTTTTCTTCCTCAATTCTGGAAATGGGTTCTGTCAACCTGAAGGTTCTTATACTTACAAAAAATAGGGACGGGAATCATGGCAATTAAAGCTGACTCATAAGTATGTAAATCTACAGGAGAAAACAATTTTTTCTGTTCTTCCTAATAAGTCAGTTTTGATCTTCACACTGTGCATTGTTTCTGAAAAGATACATTGCTAGAAATTCAGTGGAATTTGGCGATCTTTCTTCTCCAAGCACAGGAAGTCCCTGTGATGAAATGGGCACAGCTATCTGCTCCAGGTTAGGCACGAGTTGGTAAAATCTGGCGATCCACTTTCTGTTTTGATGACTTTTCTGTATTAATCTTCTCATTGTCTACTATCCTCTCAATATTGTCTGTGAGACTGTGCTCAAAGTGAGGGTTTTCTGCAACCTCCGTCTGTCCTTCTAGCATCTGCTCTGGCTCCCTGGCAGAGCCTCAAGACGCAATCCCCAGAAACTAGTCCTGGAAAAGAAGAAGAACCATGAGTTACCCAGGAGATTTCAACAGGAAGATTCCAGAATTGAGTCCAGCCCTTGCCACTGCCCCTGCCCCTCACCCCTGCCTGGGTGCGGGAGCATCTGGAGCAGTAGAGGAGCATGGTGGGACGGTCCCAAGACTGGGTGCTTGCATCAGGTCCAGAAGCTCTGCGATAGTCCCAAAAACTTAGAAGAAGGGGGAAAGGGGAAAAGGGAGCTGATTACCTGCATCCAAGATGCTTGTTCTTAAGAGCCCTTTACCGGGCCACCAACTCTTAATTAGTATAGCTTTGTAATAGAGTTTGAAACCAGGGAGCATGATGCCTCTAGCTTTGTTCTTCATTTTCAAGATGGCTTTGGCTGTTTGCAGTCTTTTTTGGTTCCATACAATTTTAAAGATTGTTTGCTTTATTTCTGTGAAAATGCCATTGGAATTTTGACAGAGATTGTCCTGAATTTGTAGATTACTTTGGGTGTATGGACATTTTAACAATATTAATTCTTCCAGTCCTTAAGCACAGAATATCTTTCCATTTGTGTCCTCTTCAATTTTTTTTATTAATGTCTGGTAGTTTTTCATATCTAGGCCTTTGCTTTTCTTGGTTAAATTTATTCCTAGGTATTTTATTCTTTTTGGTTGCAGTTGTAAATGGGACTGTTTTCTTAACTTATCCTTCTGATAAAGTGTAAAGAAATAAAACAGATTTTTGTACATTGATTCTGTATGCTGCAATTTGACTGAACTTGTTTATTCTGCCAGTTTTTGGATGGAATTTTTAGGGATTTGTATAATATCATGTCATCTGTGAATAATGAGTTTTATTTCTTTAGTTGTTGAAATTCAGTTCCACCACCTAATCCCTAAGATTTCAGTATGTATCTCCTAAGGACAAGATTCATCTACATGGTCATAATACCATTGTCACCTCCCCCAAATTTAACTCTGAAAGTATATTACCTAAAATATAATTTACATTCAAATTTCCCCAGTTGTCCCCAAAATTTTAAGTTTATTCCCCTTAGGATTCACTTGAGCCTTATATGTTATGTTTAGTTTTCACGTTTTTTAGTCACCTTTATTCTAAACAGATTCACACTATTGTTTTGAAGACTTTAACATATTTTCAGAAGTACTTTGATCCTAATTATTCTGGCTGTTTCCTCATGAATAGGGTTAGGTTAAAGACGTTTTGTTTTGTTTTGTTAATTATCACGGATTTATTTCTTTAAGGCCAATTAAAGTGCTTTCACAGATTATCTAAGTATATTAAAACCACAGAAGACTCTTTTTTTTCTGTCTTTCTTAAAAATTTATTTTATTTTAATTACAGTATTGTTAACATACACCGTAATATTATGTCCAGGTATACGATACACATACATCACAGGTGCTCATCACAGCATGTGCATCCTTAATCCCCATCACCTATTTCACCCATCCCACCCACCTCCCCTCTGGTAACCATCAGTGTGTTCTCTGTAGTCTCTCTTGTCTCTGTCTCTCTGTCTTTGTCTCTCTGTTTCTGTCTCTCTCTCTCTGTCTCTCCTTTAGGTTAAAGGTTTTTGGCAAGAATATTGGATAGGCAATATTGTTTACCTTCTATCACACCAAGAAGTACTTAATCTGTTTATCTTATTCTTTGTAATATTAACTGAGATCACTTGGTTAAGGTTTTGGCTGCTAGAGCTCTCCATTGTAAAGGTAAATTTTACTTGGTAATTAACAAGTTATTTGTGGGGTGATACTCTGTACCATGTGAACATACCCTGTTCTACAACAAACTTTCACTCAGTGGACTTAATATTTATTAATGATGCTTGCCTGAATCTATAACTACATTGGTGGTGGTACAATAGCTATTTTCTAATTCTGCCTCCTAGTCTTTTAAGCGTACCTGTGACCTCATTAAGAACTATCTCTGTCTGCCCCAAATATGCCGAGCTGCTTTTTCTGTCTAGTGGATTAGAATGAAATCTCTTTAATAGAAAAGACATGAGTGTTGATAGATGTCTGACAGACACCAGGAACACAGATAAAGTGTACCTATATTAACATGTTTATCTCCCTTCAAGTAAAAAGTAAAGAAATACCCAGTTCCAAATATTAAAGCCATTCCAAAAAATAAGGTGGGCCAATGCCCTAAGGACCCAGAAATTGATTTGCTGCGGGAAAATGAAGCGTATTTGAGAAAATACTGGCCTCACTTTTTTTTGTTTATTTTGTTTTTTGTTTTGTTTGTTTTGTCTCTTTTGAATAAGAAGAGAACACTGCTTCCGTAAAACATGAGCAAGATCCTTTCTCGTTTACTTGCTCTGGGGTGAACCCTGGACAGTGATACTTTAATGTCTTTCCAGGTGATGTTAATGTGCAGCCAGGGTTGAGAACCTTTAGGGGAAGAAGAAGTAACTCCAGCTTGAAAGATGGGTGGGATTCGGACATGTAGAGATTGAGGGAGGTCACTCCATGTTAAGATAAGAGCATGAACAGAGGCTGACCTGATGACAAAGATTGGCTGTTCTTTTTCTTCTGTAAAACCCTTTTTCTTGGCACGTTCACGAGAAGGTAGCTTGAAAGATGATGTAATAAAATTCACTCATTTGAAAGATTGAGGCTTAAGTATTGCTGTGACCGTGTTATTCAGAGAAGAATAAGGCTCTGTTCTTGATGATGTTCTGCAGCTTATCATTTGTTGCATAGCAAGCCCTGTCATGTCAGTCCTGGTAAGCCCATTCATGGAAGGACGTTACACCCTTTGCTGGGTGGCAAGATATTAAGCAAAACATGACTTATTGAAAATAATTTCTGACATGGCAGTGATACTGTAAAAGAACAAAAAAGGGCAAACTTGGGTTTCATGTTTGTGCTTTAGCCACAGGTTTGAAAAGTGAATCTCAAGCTTGTAAATACTGGTTATGAGGCACAAGAAACAGAATGTAAATATCTTGAATGGATATTAATCAAGAGTGGTGAGTCACAGATAGCAGATGAAAAGCATAAAACCAACTGTGGCAAGGCTTCAGCTCAGAGTTAGGTTTCAATTTTGGTATCTGCTGAGAATGGCCAAATGGAAGATGAAAATGAGTAAATATTGATAATACAAACTATTGAATTTGTCTAGTGATAAATGTTTCTTGGGTTTTGTATAGATTCCTAATGTGAAAATACATATATTGTGTGAAATGCTGGAAAGAAACCCTTTGGAAATATTTTATCTTCCTGTATTATATTTTAATAAAAGAACAAGTTTTAGAGAATCAGATAAGCAGAATAGCAGACAGTATGGGATCCTAAAGCTAAAAATATTTATGTCCACATATTCCAGAATACAGAGGAAAAGTAATATCACCCAAATTTAAAACATAAGCACTATTTCTCTTTGCATTTGAAAACATTACCTGGAATAATTATATCCATAGGAAGAGAGTTACTTTGAGTGGACCTCCAACAGAGTTACAAGATGGTGACTCAGTGTTACACCCCATTCCCTGGAAAGTTCTCAGTGCCCCCATATGGGTCCTGTCATGCAGGGACTCAACAACTCATGTAGAAATAGATTTTTCTTACAATTTCCAAAGTAATGTGACATTCAAAAATAGAAATAAGAAAAAGAAGAAAATAAATCAGAGTCAGTAAAGTGGAAAGAATAAATGGCTAAATTCTCATTGTGTCTCTGTCACCAACCAGCTCTGACTTTGGGTAAATCATCTTACCTCTTGACTTCACTTGCAAAGTGAGCATTAGGCTAGTATTTTAATAGTTCATAAACATTTAAAGAAATAAAGTCATTTTCCCCTTGGAATGAAATCTTACTTGGAATCATAAAATGTCAAACAATTGAAAGTAAAGATGTAGGAGAGAAGTCCTTTCTCCCAGCCTCCCCCATATTTCTGGAGGCATGATCACAGACATTGACACTCAAGGGTGTGGTCTGGCAGCATCAGCACCTGGTTGGTGTTGCAGAACCTCAGAAGCTAGCTAGTAAAGGGGAATCTCAAGCCCCAGCTGGACTTACTGAATCTGAGGCTACATTCTAATAGGTACCCCAGCAATATGTTTCACAGTAAAGTTTGAGACGTCCAGCTCTAGAGATCCCTGAAACTCCATTTGAAAACTAACTACTGGACTAGTTAATGTTACCACAGGGATTAATCATGATTTTTTTTTTGCCCTCTGATATACCACACTGACCACTTCTCAGCTGGGAGCCCAGTGGGCAGAAAGAACAAGATGTAGTGGAAGCAATTCCATTTTTAGAGTCTTGGAATCAAGCATGCAAAGGAGTATTTTATTTCACAGAGAGTCCAAGTGTTCCATCTGTTCCACAACATCATTTCAAGGAGGGTCTAGGTAATGGTCTTTATGTATGTTAATCTATCAGTCAAGGGCCCAGCAGAAACTTAATGACACTCTCAACCAAGATAATTGACAAGCCTTTTTAAGAGTTGTGGGCAGGGTTAAGAGAACCAATGGTGAAGCACCCAGAGACTTGCAATGGTGGGAACCATTGACACTTCTAATCTTGATGGAGAAAGGAAAGGAAAAGTACCTTGGGAGAGCTTAAAGTGTAGGAAGGGCCCATTATGGGAGCTCTTGCCTTAGGTGAAATGATACAACCACCGCCAAACCACACATTAGGGTGGAGCAAACCGGAAAAATAAATAAACCGTCCTTTTTCTCCTTTCTTACTCACCTGCTGGTGGCCAAACCCAACTGGAAACCAGAGTGCAACTGGAAAGCCAATGGATAAAGTCCATATAACTGTCTTCTTGGGGCACAGAGGGGGGTACAGAAGGTTAGAGAGTGATTTTGAAGAGCACATTTAGAATTGCTAAAGCAGAGACTAAGATGGTTGGATTTGGCAATAGGACAACAGATAATAAAGTAGAATTTTAATGGAAAGGTTTCTTTTGTTTGCATATATATTTATACATAGATATACATGAATGAATGTATCTTACACATTCATGTGTATATATACACCTATCATGTGTATAACATGAAGATATGTTAAATTATCAAGGAGACTTTTTAAGAAAAAGTAATAGCAGAAGGTATGCTTTAAAGAAGTATTTTTATACTTTCTTCTGCTGTGAAAAGGTTTAAAAAACGGAATGATGTTAAATTGTATTTACTTAATACATTCTCTTTGGTAGGTGCTATTAAAAACACTCAGATACAAAACTTGGACCCCATCTTCAGGCTATGATATAGGTTAAGAGAAAAATGATAAAATACATCTAGAATATACATATGGAATGGAATGATTTATTCAGCCAGTATTTATCAAGCACCTGCTGAATACCAAACAATATCTTTGTGACTAAAGTTTACAAAAATAATGAGTTGAACATAATATGGTCCATATCCACACAGAATTTATAGTCTCGTTGGGGAGATAAATAATAGTTATAGTTCAAGGGTGATAAAAACAGAAACATAGGGTTCTTTGGGACTTTATAACAGATACACCTAATTTAAATTGGAGATCCAAAATAAGCCATCTTGAGGCATTTGAGATCTGAAATGGAGATAGGAAGTCAGCCAGCTAATGGAGGGTAGTTACCATGAAGAGCAGTTGAAGGGAGCAGTGGAGGTGAGGGTATGTATATGTGTGGGTGCTGGAGGGAAGGCCATGTGGGGTGCTCCAGCCAGAGCAGATCATATGTTCAGAAGGCTTAGAGAGAGAAGAGACCATGCCATGTTTAACAAACTGACGAGAATCTCTTGCATGTGGTGCATAAAACTAAGGAAGCGTGGTACCATAAAGCCATGTGAAGTTATTAAGATATCATGATTAGTGAATCACTTGATCAAATGGGGGAAATTATGAATATAAAATATTGGACTTAGTGTTGCCACTTCAGGTAAAACTTGAACTTATTGTCTACTGAAATTTCTCTGAAAAATAGGACAAAAAAGCATGTTTCTCAAAACTTTCCCTAAGTTTTTATTTTTTCCTTTAATGTAGGAAAATAGCTGAATTGTTCTGAACTTTCTGTCATATGCTGCTATACACCAACCTAATAACTCATTTTCAAAGGAAATTTATGACAGTGTTCCTTATTAACAATCTTACGAAGATAGAAGCATATTTAATTGGTTATTGCTAAAAGTAGCATTAAAAAAGTATCATAGAATGGTTGACAGTCAGCAAGTAAATTTCATGACTGTGTGTGTGTGTGCGTGTATGTATGTGTTTTTTGCCATTGTTGAAAATTCTTTTATTTATTTATTTTTGAGAGAGAGAGAGAGAGAGAGAGAGAGAGAGAGAGAGAGAGAGAGAGGAGAGGAGGAGGGACTGAGAGAGGGAGACACAGAGTTGGAAGCAGGCTCCAGGCTCTGAGCTGTCAGCACAGAGCCCGACGTGGGGCTCGAACAAGGAACTGTGAGAACGTGACCTGAGCCGAAGCCAGACGCCCAACCGACTGAGCCACCCAGGTGCCCCCATTGTTGAAAATTCTTAACTCTCTTTATCAGTAATAGCACTTGTCTTTGAGTTGCTTCATCCACCACCTTAGGCTGTTGATGCTTCTATGCAGTCATTTTGCCTTCTGGAGAAGGTAATTTATGACCGGTCTGTATTTCTCTGAATGGTAGCCAAGTGAAAATGACATACAGAGTCTTTCTTGTGCTAGAACCATCTATGCAGACACGATTATTTCATGTGCACATTTATTATCAATATCTACCATACGAGAACTGTCAGAAGTGTTTGAGATCCTGCCAGTCATCTCTTCCTCTGCCTTATTTTTCCAAGTGTTTCCTTTTATCAGGAAGTCCTGTAGGATTCTAACACAGGAAAATGAATAGTGCAATCAGCAACACTTTATTTCTTCCACTGCCAGTATTGTCATTCTTGATGCAGGTGAGAGGTAATATATTATTCTCAGACACATGAAACTGTACATGGATGGACATGATTGAAGGAATGATTTCTTCATTGGTCTCATCTTCTTCTCCTCCTCCTTCTCTTCCTCTTCTCTTCTTCTTCTTCTTCTTCTTCTTCTGCTTCTGCTTCTGCTTCTGCTTCTTCTGCTTCTTCTGCTTCTTCTGCTTCTTCTGCTTCTGCTTCTGCTCCTGCTCCTGCTTCTGCTTTTCCTCCTGCCTCTGCTTCTGCTTCTTCTGTTTCTCCTTCTCTTTCTTCACTATTCAGTGATTTTAACATTATATGCAAAGCTATGACAAACTAGCAAAATCCAGTTTTAGAACATTCCCATGACCCCCCAAAGGTCCCTTATGTTTACCACAATCAATTCCCAGTCCCACCCCAGCCCTGGAAACCATGAATCTGTTTTTCAGCACTACAGATTTTTCTAATCTGGGTAGTTCATATAAAAGATTTATATAGTATGTGGCCTTTTGTGCCCTGTCTCATTAGTCACCTTCACGTTTTTGAGGTTCATCCATGTTGTGGTGAGTACTAGTGCTTCATTCCTTTTTATAGCTGAATAATATTCCATTGTATGTCTAGACCTTATTTTGTGTGTCCGTTCTCCAGGTGGTGGACATTTGTGTTGTTTCCACTTGTTGACTATGCTGCTGGGAACATTTGTGTACAGGTTTTATGTAGACATACGTGTTCATTTCTCTTGGGTGTATGCCTAAGAGTAGAACTGCTGGGTCATAAGTAACTCTACTTAACCATTCGGAAAACTGCCCAGCTGTTTTCCATGGTGGCTATACCATTTCACATTCCCACGAGCAATGTATGATGGTTTCAGTTTCTCCACAGAAGGAATGATTTCTTAACCAGCTTACAGCATCCTATTTTTCAAGCCTTATGGATTCAATGGCTCATTTTAAATTATTTTAACAAAGATGTTTTTCACATCACGAAGAGGACAGCAACATTTTTGTATAAGAAGTTCTGATCTTGCCAAATGTTGGATTTCTGTAATACATAGTTTATGATAGATTAGACCATTTGTTCATGGTCTCTCTTTGCTTATCAAGATGGAATATTGTTGGTCCGTTGGTTATTAGTTAAATATAAATGTGAAAATAGAATTATAAATGTACATACACAATCTATGTAGTTTACAAGTGATTTATCTCTTTCATATTGCTCCTGAAAGCTTATTTGTTTCAGAGATGTTTTCCATTTTCATTTCATTTCATTAATTCCACAAATATTGAAGCCCTACTCTAGGTAAAGCCCCATGCTAGGCTCTGTTTTCAAAGTTCACTCTTAAACAGATCTTAATTTCAATGAGCTTTGAGTCAAGTAGGGAGATGTGAACAGAAATTGTAAGAGCGAATGTGTTAAGTCCTGAAAGAGAGGCTTGAGCAAACCCATGATGCTTCTGAGGTAGGGAAGGTTATTTCTATCTGAGAAGGCAGTCTTGGAGGTCAGGAATAATTTCCTAATGGAAATGACATTTGGAAAGCATCTCTCAGAAAGGATAGGACTGAGCCATGGGAGGATTGGAGAAAAGCACATTTTTATCTGTAAATAAAGTATTAGCGTGGAATATGTGCTTAGGGCAGAGTGGCTCAGTTTTGGCAGGAGCACAACGTAAGGAAGCAAAGTGTGGAGTCAGATTGGATCTTGAGAAGTCTTGGAATGGTGCCTAGATCACGTGGTTTGCAGCAGGCAAATGACCAAAAACTTACTATTCAACAGAAATAACAGAGATACATTTCTTAGAATCTGATAATGCTCTGGGGATTATTTATGTATTATTTATTTTACAGCAAAGAAAGAACTACAGTGTGGCAGTGGCTAATTTTACATGCACTGACTTTTCACTCTGTTTTTCTCTTTCATAGTAACTTACTTTCTTACCTCTGTATGCTGTATAAAATTTTTTCAATTACATCATTATTTCTTAAGCTTGTGCAGTAAGAAAAAATCATCTGGGATGATCGTAAAAAAGTAGCATACTACGATTTCTATAAATATTTCAAGTCCTATTCCATAGACAGAATATTGTTTTAGATTTACCTCCTTTTTGTTCACCATGTGTTTTTCCATTGTAGACCATTCTTCTGGGTTTTCCATTTTTTTTCTTTTTTCAATAATTACATTTTTGTATGTGTTTTAGTTTACTGTTCCTAAACAGTAGACTGTGAGATAACAATGAGATAAACAATGTTTATCTCTTTAGCATTTTTATTTATTTTTTTCCTTTCTTTTTTTTTGTTTTTTTTAATATATGAAATTTATTGTCAAATTGGTTTCCATACAACACCCAGTGCTCATCCCAACAGGTGCCCTCCTCAGTACCCATCACCCACCCTCCCTCTCCCTCCCACCCCCCATCAACCCTCAGTTTGTTCTCAGTTTTTAAGAGTCTCTTATGCTTTGGCTCTCTCCCACTCTAACCTCTTTTTTCTAACCTCCCCCATGGGTTTCTGTTAAGTTTCTCAGGATTCACATAAGAGTGAAAACATATGGTATCTGTCTTTCTCTGTATGGCTTATTTCACTTAGCATAACACTCTCCAGTTCCATCCACATTGCTACAAAGGGCCATATTTCATTCTTTCTCATTGCCACGTAGTACTCCATTGTGTATATAAACCACAATTTCTTTATCCATTCATCAGTTGATGGACATTTCGGCTCTTTCCATAATTTGGCTATTGTTGAGAGTGCTGCTATAAACATTGGGGTACGAGTGACCCTATCTTTAGCATTTTTATTTATTTTTTTTTTAATTAAAAAAATTTTTTTTAATGTTTATTTATTTTTGAGACAGAGAGAGACAGAGCATGAACGGGGGAGGGGCAGAGAGAGAGGGAGACACAGAATCGGAAGCATGCTCCAGGCTCTGAGCCATCAGCCCAGAGCCCGACGCGGGGCTCAAACTCACAGACCATGAGATCGTGACCTGAGCTGAAGTCGGACGCTTAACCGACTGAACCACCCAGGCGCCCCTCTTTAGCATTTTTAAAATGTAGCTTCTTCTGAGTGCACCATTGCCGGATGACAGTATTATTTCTCAGCCCATTTAAAATATTAGTTTATTGACTCTAACTCCTGTTATGGCTGTCTGCTGTCAGTCTTTCGTTTGCAGGTGATCTTTTCTCTCTGTCTACTCTTAGGATCTTTGTCATAGCTAAATCTCGGGCAGGCTCGTTACAAGTGTCTAGTATTGGATTTCCTTGTATTTATATTTCTCATTGGATACTGTGCTTGGTGGTGTGGATTGATATTTTCCATTCGTTCGAGAAGATTCACAAGCTCCAGAGCTTCAAATATTAACCTTTTCTTCATTTTCCCTGTTCTTTGCCTCAGGTACTCTGGTTAGAGTTAGGCTACATTTTTTCATTATTTTTTCTTACATATCACTTGATTTGTCTTCCATATTTCCCACATTTTTATCTCTTTGTGTGACATTTCACAGTATTTTCAGATCTGTACTCTGATTGTAGTTTATCAATTTTTTTTGTTGGTGGTGGTGGCATCTTAATACTTTTTAATCCATCTACCCTTTCATTTTGTTTAAATTTCAACCCTTATATTTTTAATTTATAAATTTCTATCCACCTCCCCACCCCCCTTTTGAATGTTCCTAGGTCAGTTTTGGTCACTTCTCACTGTTTGTGTGCTTGTGATGCTATCCTTTATTTTCGTAAGCATTCCATACCTGTTTTGTAGCTCTCAGTCTGAGACCTCAGTATCTGATGTCCTTGGTGGTCTAAATCTACTTTTTGTTTCTTCCAAGTCTCAGTTCTAGTGTTTAGTTTCCCTGTATGTTTTGAGATTGTTGCCGTTGTCTTCTGTTTGACATTATTTATTGTCAGGAAAAACTTGGAACCTAAATTTAGTGGGTGTTCCACATGAGAGAAGGTTTGTGTGTTTCCACGGGGACTGTGGGGGCATTGCAGACCTGGGACCACTTGAACCTCTTTGAGGGTCTCTGGTACAATCCAAACACATCAGGTTTAGCTCTGCATCCCTGCTGCAAATGGAAAGCTAAGTCTCCAGAACTTGGTGCTAATGTTGGCATTTACCTTCAAGCTACTGTATCTTTAAGTTTGCACATGTGGCTCACGGTTAAGATTTTAGTTCAAGATGATGGGTTTTGTTTTTGCGTAGGCCCTTTGGAGCTTTTCTTCACCTATGTAAAGCTCAGCAATGCTATAAAAATTATGTCATGTACAGGATCTACTTTTTTTTTTCTTCTCAAGATTCTCTTTGAGAGTCTCCAGATTGGCCTGCTGCTGGAAGCTGACTAATGATAGATTATTGTAGCACAGTAGCCATATGGGAATTACCAAAATAGTTTGATCAGTATAAGTAAGACAAGCAAGGATATTTTAGAACAAACAAACACTAATTTGGCATCTGATTTGTCCAGTGTCGTTATGTATACCAATTCTTGCTTGTGTGTGCTTTTTGGAGATAACCCAAAATATTGTATTAATAAAATATTTGAAATGTTCCTGTTGAATAAAAGAAGTAACTGAGCCACTAGGAGACTACTGGTATATACCTCTTCTTAAAATCTCTTTTGTCTGGGGCACCTGGGTGGCTTAGTCGCTTCTGCGTCCAACTCTTGATTTTGGCTCAGGTCCTGATCTTGGGGTTACGGGATCAAGCCCTGTGTTGAGTTCTTTGCTGAGCATGGAGCCTGCTTAAGATTCTCTCTCTCTCTCTCTCTCTCTCTCTCTCTCTCTCTCTCTCTCTCTCTCTTTCTCTCTCTCTGCCTCTCTCCCTTGCTTGTGTGCTTTCTCTCTCTTTAAAATAAATAAATAAATAAATAAATAAATAAATAAATAAATAAATAAATAAATAAAATATCTATTTTCTTTAGTATAATATGCTTTACAATGTTCCAAGGAAGGGAAAAGAGGGAATTGATCCATTAAGCAATCAAAGACCTGTGAAGTAAGACCCAAGGTGTCATTTGTCCATTCTTGCATTAGTTAATAAAATCTTTATCCATTTATGCATGATTACTTTCATATAAATTTGTTTAATTAAAAAAAATATTTGTACGGTGGTCACTATATCGCATGTACTGTTCCATATGGTAGAAAACCTAGCAAGGAACAATTAGAAATCTATATGCTTATAGATCTCGCATTATATTATAAAGATAGACATAAACAAGGAAGCATAGTAAAATATTATGGTAGGATGGTAAGTGCTAGGGAGAACAATAAACATTACAAGAGGAATAGACTATGGTGGTGCTAAAGTAACAGATGGGTAGATGGATTTACTGGTTCTAAGCACTTTACTAATGAGCCTTAGAATCTGGTCTAAAATGTCACAGCTGGAACGCTCACATGGTTAGGTAAACAGATTGTTTAGGGAGTTGGCCTTATGGGTTGAATTATGTCCCCCAAAAGAGATGTGTTAGAGACCTAGCCCCTAGTACCTTAGAATGTGACCATATTTGGAGTAGAGTCTTTACAACAGTAATTAAGTTAAAATGGGATCATTAGGGCGGCCCTAATCCAGTATGACTGATGTCCTTATAAAAAGGGGAAAGTTTGGATATAGAGATGGACATACACACAGGGAAGGAGAGCACTGTGAGAAGATTAGGGTCATACTATTATAAGCCAAAGCATGATCAGAAGCTAGGAGAGTGGCATTTAGTGTAGAGAGGCTTGATCTTGGACTTTTATCTTCCAGAACTCTGAGACTCAATTTCTATTGTTTAAGCCATTCATATTTGTGGTACTTTGTTGCAGTAGCCCTAACAAACCAATGCAATCAATAATTCATTGTAATAAAGCTTACCATTGTGTAGGACAATAGGAGATGAGAAGGAAAAAGGCTCTAAAACTGCTGATGGCTTATTATGAAACAAGTGGTGGTTTTATTTAATGAATATATAGTGTCTGTTATATACCAGGGACTATTCTATGTATTTTGTAAATATTAGCCAGTATATATCCCAATAGCAATCCTGCTATAGAGGTTCATCCATTATTGCTATTTAATTAATTAATTAATTAATTTAATATTTATTTATTTTTGAGAGAGACAGAGCATGAGCAGGGGAGGGGCAGAGACAGAGGGAGACACAGAATCTGAAGCAGGCTCCAGGCTCTGAGCTGTTAGTACAGATTCCAACACAGGGCTCAAACTCACCAGCCATGAGATCATGCCAGAGCTAAAGTTGGCTGCTTAACCAACTGAGCTACCCAGGTGCCCCCATTATTTCCATTTAAAAGATGTGGACTCACATTTTGGTCATGCATCTACTTCCCAAGAGAAGGAAAACATTTAAACCAACATTACAGGGCACAGAGATTCTTGGACCTTGTATGGTAGATTTTCCTTAGGGTTTCCTACAATACACGTGAACATGCAATTTTGGAAAGTCCTCTTTTTGGTGATAGTGGAAGATGGAGGGAAAGGGTGTGGTTAAGATGAGGACGCCCATATTCTAGTCCCCCCTGTGTGTTCCTTAACCATTGACCTTGGGCCCATCATTTAGCTGTTTTCAGTCTCAATTCTTACACTTGTTCTTACACTAACTGGATAGCTGTCAAATTAAATCAGAAGATACATTTAAATTTAAAAAGAACAAAAAGAAATAAAGTCTCCAATCCACTGTTTCCCTTGGAGATTTTTATTTTTAGAGGAAACATCTCCTCAGTATCTCCCAAACACTATTCATTTATACGTTCTTTGTAAACATTTAGATCTAAGAAATGTTTTAAATTATTTATGGTATACTTGAAAAGCTTTGATACCATCTCACTGGCATGAAGGAAATACATGTAATCTGGTTGCAAAGAGACGATTGATAGCAAGTAATGATTCACGTTGGGTAAGCATAATACTAACCATACATTAGTCTTTTACACAAAGCTTTAGATTCATAATTATAGACTGAACTAGGTATTAGTATGAAGAGTCTCAAGACTCTTCTTATAATTCACTGATGGCATAGAACCTTAGAGTGATATTAACTAGAATGATAGTGAATATATTCAGGTTAGATGGGAAAGACCCATGATTGAGTCTTTTTTCCAAGGTCTTAGCGTGGAAGTGGTGTGATTCTAGACCACTTGTCAAGTGTGGCCTGGAGATGGGGAAAAGTGACCTTTTACCAAGACCTGGTATATTAGCCAAGGTAAATAACGCTAGCTGTGGTGACAAACAGTCTTCAAATCTTATTCCCTTGACACAGTGAAGATTGATTTCTTGCTCCCATGATCTGGGGTCGGGGGTCCTGGTTAGGTGTCTAAGCCACTGGGTTGCAAGAGAGACTTTCTTTTTTTTTTTTTTTTAATATGAAATTTATTGTCAAGTTGGTTTCCATACAACACCCAGTGCTCATCCCAACAGGTGCCCTCCTCAATACCCGTCACCCAGCCTCCCCTCCCTCCCACCCCCCATCAACCCTCAGTTTATTCTCAGTTTTTAAGAGTCTCTTATGGTTTGGCTCCTCCCTCTCTAACTTTATTTTTTTCCTTCCCTTCCCCCATGGTCTTCTGTTAAGTTACTCAGGATCCACATAAGAGTGAAAACATAAGGTATCTGTCTTTCTCTGTATGACTTATTTCACTTAGCATCACACTCTCCAGTTCCATCCACGCTGCTACAAAAGGCCATATTTCATTCTTTGTCATTGACACGTAGTATTCCATTGTGTATATAAACCACAATTTCTTTATCCATTCATCAGTTGATGGACATTTAGGCTCTTTCTATAATGCAAGAGAGACTTTCGCACCCAGGCTCCTTCTTATTCCACCATCTTGGACATGTGTTCTCTGTGGTTCCAGAAGAGAGAGTAGAGAGAGGACTGGAGAATCACAAGGCCTAGGCACACCTTCTGGTGGTCATGACTCTGTTGTGTATCCTTGAAATGGCTAGACTCTCTGGTCAATTCCCTTTTGCTCTCTGCTGTGATCATTCTGGACCTTCCTGAGTGCCCTCAATGTTCTATACTCTCTTTTTTCTCTGGGATTTTGAACTTGCCATCACTCACCTTGGAACACTTCCCTTGCCATATGCCAACAACTCCTGTGCTTTTCACTGTCAGAAACAGTCTCTAAGGCACGCTTCTTCCGGTAAGTGCCATGATCTCGACAAGGAATTCTTACACATTGTTCATGTTCCTGGGGATGTTTACAAAGACAAATACCAATTATGTATGTCTGAGAAATTTTGCCAATGCAAAGTCAACCTTCATTGTGATATTTTAATTATGGTAGCATTTTGTATGATTTGTGAAACTTTCTTTTAATTGATACGACATAACTCATTTAAGTAGAAATCTATTACAGGTATTTGTTTACTGCCTTTTTTTTACTATTACTAAAAATGCTTCAGTGAATAAAGACATGCATTTTTAAAGTTGATGTATTTATTTTTGGGAGAGAGAGAGAGAGAGAGAGAGCAAGCACAAGCACGAAGGGGGAAGGGGGGAGAATCCCAAGTAGGTTTTGCTTTGAGAGCACAAACTCATGAACCATGATATGACCTGAGCCAAAAACAAGAGTTGGACGCTCAACCGACTGAGCCACCCAGGCGCCCCAAAGGGTTGTGTTATTTACTTCTATCGCATGCCTATTCAATACATACAGCTTCATAAAATGTATTATCATCATAATTTCTTCAACAAAATTGCATTATCATTTCTTATTTGTAGTGTGTCTGTAGCACCAGCCAAATCATCATTATCATTGTCATGATGCTTAATAACAAGAGTAACAATAATATAATAATAATTACTGAGTGCATGCGTACGTGGGTACCAGTCTCGGCTTTTTATGTATATTACCTCATTTAAATTTAATCCTAATGCTATTGCATTAGAATCGTTACTATTCCAGTCTTACAGATGAGGTTGCTATCGCCCTGAGGGGCCGTGTGATCTGTCTGTGGTTAATCAGCCAGTTAAGTGGTGCAACTAGGCTCTAAACTCACATCATTTATAGTTTCAAAGCTATCACTCCTTTGATCCATCCCTCCGCATTGTGTACGGAAAGAACATTGGTCAGGGCAGCTTAGCTTCTCTCTGTCCCTGTCAGGGATCCAGCTCAGCATTTCACTTGTTGTTTGCCTATTTGTTTTCTTTGTTTTGATTTGGTTGTTGCATTTTCTGGTGTGTGTATAAGAGAGTGTCCTTGGAAACCTCTCCTACCTCTTAAGAGATCACGATTGCCTCAGCAGTATGTTTGTTCTGCAGCAGGAGGGTCCCTCAGCCCTTCTTAACCTGTCCATTCTTTCCCCTTTCTTTCCTTTTTAGGATATATATATATATATATATATATATATATATATATATATACACTCATAAATGTATACATATATATATATATATACACATATATATATTTCCTCTGTTAGAATTAGAATATAATAGAATATAAGCTCCTGATAGGCAGATCATAATGCTTTCTCAAACCTTTTATGTGATATTGTTAAAAGCAAAAACATCTCCGTGACCCCAATACTAATTCATTTCTTACCTACAAACAAGTGGAAAATGATATCTAGATGAAATGATGGATTGAATATTGGAGCCATAAATTTTACATGAGCACCATGCTGTCTGATATCTTAGTGAGTAGCCATATGTGGTTCTGTGCATTTTAGTTGAAATTAATGAAAATCAAGTAAAATTTAAAATTTAGTTCTTTGGTCATGCTGTTCTCATCATTACAGAAAGATCTCCTGGGTAAGAATCCTCTGTATAAAAGTTTGAATCTTCTATATAAAAGCTAGATTCTGCAGCTGTCCATATTTGTTTATCCATGGTATATCCCCTAGACTGAGCAAATGCCCTCTGATCTCATTAGAAAATTCCTTATGCGTGCCAGTGCCCTTAATTCTGCTTGGATTTCCAATGGCTTGGATTCTCAGTATGTAGCATCAGGTTTTGCCAACCTGAGTCTAAGCACAAACCCTAGTTATTTCTTTTAAATGTTTAATGCAATCGAGTCAAAGTGCAAAATGCTGTTTTTATTACTAAAAATAAACAGCCACTGTTAATCTTCCATCCGACCCCTGACTCACAGAAATGAAATGAAGAGTTATGGGAGAACAAATATTTTAACAAAAATGCACACTTGCCCACACACACACACAACACACACATAATAACATAGAATTGGGTAATTGGAAGTTAGGGTTTTTGTTTTGTTTTGATGCCTTGTCAGAATATTCTCATGATAAATTGGCTGGGTCAAAATGGCCAGTATTTTTTATAATCCAAATTCTTATTTTGTACTCTGTTACTATGAGGAAGCTTTTCTCCTTCATCCTTGTATAACAATGAGTTAGTGCTTTGTGCAGGGTTATTTTTTATAATATTTCCTTGAAGAGAGTGCAGAATTTCCTTTCCTTGCAGAATCTTTTAGTGGTGGTTCCAAAAATTTACTATAGCTTTCTGAACTCTTTATATAGAAATGTAACCAAAATGTCCCATGGGACATGTGAGTGGCAGTGTGGGGACAGAGGTATCCCAGAGGTGCAGGCTAACTGTGGGTGGTAAAGCAAGGCAGACTTTTTAGTGCGATTCCTTAAATGTGTGTGATTTGCTGCTGGTGTGAATGTGATGAAAAATACAATCATTTGCACTCTTTTGGGGAAAAAAAGAGCCATCTCTGGGTGCAAAGTATTAAACACCATGTATCACTTTAATATTCCCCACATTGTGTGAAATTTTCAATAAAAAAATGAATAAAGAATCTAAAAGCAAAACATAAGCCTTTCACATTTGGAAAATTTTCACAACAGAATATGAAATGTTTGCTGATACACTTCTTTCAACTATGAAGCATAAAACTATTTCCTTTAAATATTATATGAATCCTGCTGTGACTTAAAAAGAAAAGTGGCATCTAATCGTGGAACATTAAATGACTTCATTATGTGGCTTACCAGCTTATCTACCAAAACAAAACCTGAATCCATTTTTAGAATGAAGTTTTGAGGTTTGAAGAATAACAATGAAGTAAATACAAATACACGAAGCAGGAGGGAAGCAAGCATTTCTATGCTCAGCATTTCTCTTCTAAGATGAAATGTATGGGGGTTATGTGTTTTTTTTGGGGGGTGGGGGTTGCTGATTTCATTAATAAACAGTATGAATTTTTTTGTATCTCATTTCAACAAAGGCAACATTTCAGTGTACAGAATAAGTACACTGAATAAGTACAGAATAATTAGCCTTAGATGTTAATATTCCCCCAGATACATCCACTTGACTATTGAATTTGTTTAGTTCTTTAAAAATGCAAAGATGTTCTGCTTAAATTCCTACATATTGAAAGTGCATAGCATAGCAATGATAGGTCATATATACTAAGTAAATACTTATAAAACAGACGAATAAATAAGAATTATTTTAATTTTTGTAAAGTGTATTAGTGTATTTCACTTAAGAATTTTCATATTGCCTCTTTAAATAAGAATATTTAATGAAGGATTCTTGCCAGAGAAAATCAAAACAAAATTTACAGTTTTTAAAAATTGTAGCTGTTACAAATACAGAGAGTAGGTTAGAATTACAAAAAACCAATAGCTCTCTGGGAGATAACAGTTTTTATTTCAAAACACTTTATTCCTTTGGATAATTATAGTCTAAGAATCAAAACACAAACAGGTGAATGATAAAAAGAAATAAGCAAACAGGAAAGCAAGCGCTCTATTTTATTAAATGAGCATTTTTTTTCACTTAGTGGAGTTCCTTACAGATTAGTCCAAAATTTGGCTTATGTGAGTAGAGTCATCTTTATTTTACTAGATAGTATTCCTCTTTAGGTTTTATCATTCATCCATTGAAATGCATCTGGACTCTTTTCAGTTTTGGCTGTTATGAATACGTTTTATGGTGATTGATGTCTAGTTTTATACCATTTAGAACACATTGTATATAATTCCAAGTCAAAACATTTGTTGGGTTGGTTTTTCTTTTTGCAGCCCAGGATATGGTCTGACTTAGTGTATGTTCCATGAGATCTTGAAAAAATTATGTACATGCTGCTGTTGGGTGGGTCTTCCCATATGTGTCAGTAAGGTCTTATTTGCTCACTTTGCTCTTTCAATCTGTACGGCTGTTGTAACAAATTACTACAAATTTGGTGATGTAAAACAACAGAAACTTATTCTTACACAGTCCTGAAGGTCAGAATTTAAAATCAAAGTGATGAGGGAGCATAAGGCAAGCTGAGGGCAAAGTACAGGCTAATAGCATCCTGCACCCGCAGGTGGGATTTGGGTGCTATTCCTCGGACACTCCTGGCTGCCCAAGAACAAAGGAAAGGAAAGAAAATAAATGGTTGACTGATAGAGATCACAGTCCTGCAGGATAGGAGTCTCCTTCAGTTTACAGATAACTTAGTAAACTGCAAGAAAAAGACTATCTTATCCAT
This sequence comes from Acinonyx jubatus, assembly GCF_027475565.1. Taxonomy (NCBI): domain Eukaryota; kingdom Metazoa; phylum Chordata; class Mammalia; order Carnivora; family Felidae; genus Acinonyx; species Acinonyx jubatus. The sequence goes on from NC_069390.1 coordinate 107,700,356, forward strand.
ACTCCAATCTGCAGAAACCTATAGACTCCATTTCCTGGAGCCCTAATATCACCCTCATCAAGATGTAAGGGGGTTTAAGTGTTTGCCATGGTGATGTGGGAACTTAAGACAAATGAAAAATGAAATTCCCTTACTGCCTACAGCCCAGTGACAAGTCCTTGAAACAGGCAGAGTGACCTCCCTCTAGGAGCTCAGCTGCCTCAGTGATGACACTGTGCTGGGGCAAAAGGGAATCTTGGCTTAACATTATCCCACCCCACCCCACCCCCACCCCCCGCCTCCCCGGATCCTGTGAGTCTCCTTACTTAAAAATTCCTTTGCAAACCTCCTTTATCTTTAACCCCCAAGTATATGTTGGCAATCATACTTCAACATATGGCTGCTGATATACATCTGAAGGGTCTCATGACTGAGGTTTTACTAAACGGTAATAAATGGAGTTTTCCTAATAGCAGCTAGCCCATCAAGGTCCTGGAAACCTTGCTTCCAAAATTCCTTAGAGACTTAAACTGCCCCTAATCCCCTTTGAACCTGAAGGTATATAATCAGTCACCCTTCGCAACCCCAGTGCAGCTCTTTCTGCCTACAGGTCCTGTCCCCATGCGTTAATAAAATCACCTTTTTGCACCAAAGATGTTTTCAAGAACTCTTTCTTGATTGTCAGCTCTGAACCCCACCATCACCCCAGAACTGCACCAGAAGTGTGGATAGGGCCGTGGACTCTGCAGAGGGTCGGGAGGAGAATCTGTTCTTTGACTCTTCTGGCTTCCGGTGGCTATTGGCACACCTTGGTGTTTCTTGGCTTATAGTTACATTACTCCACTGTGTCTCTTCCTCCACATTGTTATGTGCGTGCCCGCACGTGTGTTCACACATAATCTCCCTCTGCTTCTTCCTTATAAGCACACTTGGGATGAGAGCAGATGGTGTTATAATTTTTGTTTCAATCATTATATCTAATGTAGACAACTTAGGAGAAAGATACTCTGTGGTAAGAACCCATATTCCTAGTTTTTCGGTTGTTTTTTTTTCCCCCCTTCCTGATACTCTAAGATTCCTTCTCTTACTATCTTTCTGTTTGAAAATTTTTCTTTGCCCAGACTTTAAGGGTAGGTCTGTTAGGACACAGACTTTTAGTGTCTCTTTTGCTGCAGATGTCTTTACTTTCCCTTCATTCTTCAAGAATAGTTTCCCCAGATAGAGAATTCAGTGGACAAGTCTTTTCTTTTGATATTTAAACAACTGTGCTACTTTCCCCTGGCCTCCATAGTTTCAGATGAGAAACAAACTTCCATGCAAATTAGCATTACCTGTAAGTAATGCATCCTTTCATTAGGGATACTTTCAAGATCTTTTCTTTGAACTTAGTTTTTAGAAGTTTAATTAAGGTGTGTCTTACAGTGGGTTTCTTTGTGTTTATCCTATTTGAGGCTCACATAGTTTGTCAAACCTGTGGATTTATATTGTTAGTCAAATTTGAGACATTTTCAGCCATTATTTTTCCAGATGCTTTTTCATTCCTGTTCTTTCTCCTTTCCTCCTGGAACTGCCATGATAAAAAGGTCGGATATTGTCGTCGTCATTGTTGTCGTTGTTGTTGTTGTTGTTGTTGTTGTTCTGCAGGTCCTTATAGCTCTGTTCATTTTATCTTATTTTTTAGTCTATTTTCTCTCTGTTCAGGTTGAGTAAATTCTCTTGAACTGTTCTCAAATTCACTGATTCCCTCCTGTGTCATCTTTTTGAGCCCACCCAGCAAATTTTCTATTTTTTGGTGCATTTTTCAGCTCTATAATCAACTTTGGTTATTTTTATATCTTCTGTTGCCTTACTAAGATTTTCTAATTTTTTATTCCTTTCAAAAGAATTTATAATTTCTTGTTGAAACATTTTACGATGGGTTCTTTAAGATTCTTGACAGATAATTCCCATATCTGATTCATTTCAGTGTTGGCATCAACTCAAGGCCTTTTCTCATTCAAGATGTGATTTTCCTGGTTCTTATTATGATGCTTGGCGTCCTATTATGTCCTGGATAGTTTGGCTATTATGTTAGAAGACACCAGATCCTATTTAATTTTTTAAACATTTTAACAAGCAGTCACTGTGTTTAGGTTTGGCATACAGGTCCTGGCCTACTTTTGTAGATAGTAGTTGCAATGACAGTGTGATTTTCAGAGCTCACATGGTCCTATTTTCATCTGTTGAGTTTATTTTATTCTTCCAGGGTTCCCACTAGGCCTTGTTAATGCTGCTTAAGGGAGAAGAACCAGCTCCCAGAGGAGAGATGTCCTGGTGTCTTCATGCAAAAGAGGTTTTTTTCATTCATGTGGGATATGAATACTTCCTGACTGGGCCCTTGTGGCAAGATCCTTCTTGCTGGTGGCTCCAGCTGGGCAGTGCCTCAGGAGGGGGCTTGAGAGAGGGAGAATCTCAACTCTTGTGAAGATACAGAAGTTTTTCAGGCTGGCCATTTGTTTCCTACTTTTGTTTTTTCCTTCTGGATCTAATCCTTTGAAGTGAATGTTACGCTGTGAGAACAAAGACCTCTGTGGACACCAAGGACATATTATTTTGTCCGTGCATCCATAAGTTATATCCTAAAGATGAAATCACATATAGAAGTAATTTTTTACTACCCTGCTATCAGTGGATAGGCATACAAGTAACTATTTCATCTATATCAAGAGCAACAACTTCTATCTTTTCTCATGCCTATTGTGAATATCTCAATAAGGTTACTTTGCCATCACATTGGTTTACATGTAGAATTATTATTGTCCCTTCTGGCCTTGCCCAACATCCTTACCCATCATGCTTCTTCAGTGACTTAGAGCATGTCCTCTGGGTTTAAAATGCTGACTTTGCTGTTTATTAGCCTGTGTGTTGTTAGAAAGCCTCCAACCTCCCTAAATCTGTAAAAAAAAAAAAAAAAAAAAAAAAGGAGAACAGTAATAGGGTACAGTAAAATTTAACAACATGTAGATTAAGTACTCAGCACGGTACCTAGCTGATGGCAAGCACTCAGCAGATGTGTTGAGTTAGCTACAGGCTCATCCTCATCAACATAATTATCATTTCATCTCTATCTTAGACATAAAGAAACCAAAGCTTTGAAAGTATAAATAACTTAAGTTGGCCCATTTAAATGTCAAGAGAACTGGAATTCAAATCCAGGTCTGATTGTTTCCAAATCCTTCTTTCTTAACCATGCTGTAAGCCTTCTACCAATGATTGTCTTCCTAGACTTGAGTCTCATGGGAGCATTGGTTAGTCCACATTCAGTATATGCGGAAATACAGAAATGTGTAGTGTGCAGTTACATGAGCTACTCAGTTTTCAATCACTTCTTGGTTAGACTGGTAAATATTAGTACAGAGATATCTGTGCATTAAAATAAAAATGACCCAGGTAGTTTAACAGAACCTGACCACCAAGATTTCTAAAAGGATGACTTTAACCTTTTGCCCCATCCAATACTCCTTTTTATTATGCTTACCAATTTCTGAAATCTGACAGATTAAAAAGTTTATTTTTCTTATACCTCATGCTCTTTCATTTAAACTTCAGTATAATTTGAGGGGGCACCTGGGTGGTTCAGTTGGTGGAGCGTCTGACTTTGGCTTAGGTCATGATCTTGTGGTTCGTGAGTCTGAGCACCACACTGGGCTCTGTGCTTTCGACTCGGAGCCTGGAGCTGCTTCAAATTCTGTGTTTCCCTCTCTCTCTGCCCCTCCCCTGCTTGTGCTCTGTCTCTGTCTCAAAAATAAATAAACGTTAAAAAATTAAAAAATAAATTTTAGTATAAGCAGGTATAAAACAACCTGGAAATACTTCTCAGAACAAGTATTTTCTCTGTACTCAAACCACAGTCTGCAGTCTTTTGAGAGCCCATGTTGCATGAGGGAGCTAGAAGGGTCTTCTTCATGCTCTTCTCCAGTCCCCTCCACCATACTGTGATAACTTGGAGAAGGGGGATCTTCCTTTACCCTTTTATGCTAATCACCCAGTTCGAGTAAATGGAAAGCAACATATATATCAGTGAGTAAATGAGAGGATTATGCTTAAAAGGATGAAATACTGAGCACTAGCGGAAATTTTACACAAGATAAAGCCAACGTTTGGTTGCGTGAAAAGTACAGCATCAAGCATGGACTCAATTGTATCTCCTTCCCCATACTAGATTTTGATGAGTGGCACAGGGGGAGCAAAGTAAGACATAGCTGCAGGCCTACCATATATTTGTTCTCTGCCTCTAGTTTCATCCACCAGCCTAACTACTTCATGCTACGAAGAGTAATGGAAGATACATTTCTTGAGCACATTCCATGGGGCCATGGAAGGTGACGCAGGTTACACGGATGGGCCGTCTCTGCCGGCCAACTAGTATGCTGTTCTTTCTAGGTCGTTACAGCCCCTTTCCTCTCCAGGTGCGATCAGAAACCTTATTCTGACCCAAATAACTCTATGCATATTGCCGCCTCCTGTGTCTGCTTCCTTTCCTGCCTCTGCTCCTTTCCTCGCAGTGTTCTGTGGGGCGCTGAGCAGAGATAGCATAAACCTGTGTTCCCTGATGGGAAGCATCAAACGTCCATTCCCCAACTTCTCCAGTCCAAGAGCACAGAAAGGAGGGATGGATTTAAAGTACTATTTCTTCAGATTCTTTATCTTATTGGATGCATTCCATTAGTGCTATTCTGATTTGCGGGGTTTACTTTTAGCCTATGTTGAGCATGCTAGTTGAGTGATAGTTACTTCCTAGTAACAGTGACTTAATCATATCTAGTATAAATTTCTGTTTTTTAAAAAATGTTTGTTTAGTTATTTTGAGAGAGACAGTGTGCACACAGGGCAGAGAGAGAGAGAGAAAGAATGAGAGAGAATCCCAAGCAGGCTCCATGCTGTCAGGACAGAGCCCCCATGCTGGGCTTGATTTCAGGACTGCGAGATCATGACCTGAGCTGAAATGAAGAGTCATAGGCTTAACCGACTGAGCCATCCAGGTTCCCCTAAATTTTTATTTTTAAGATCAAGTGGACTATTCCCTAATCCAGTCAGTGCAAGAACCACTACATATTCAAAGGTCTACAAACTGTTTGAAAAATGACTTAGGTAAGGCTAAACAATAATTTTGATTTATCTTAATCTTCTGGACTTTTTCCTGAGTCTTATTTTAATGACAATTGAATGTAGTTATTTTGACAGATAGATTTATCCTAATTTTTATTATTAAGCAGGTTGAAAGGTTTTGAACTGACTCCTGAGCCCGTTTCATGATGTGCCTGAGTGTAATTTCATCTTGAATAAAAAATGTTTTCCTGCCTCATTTCTCATTGATCTCGCTCTTCATCTCACCATTGTCCTTGGAGAGTGGCAGAGTGGGAGATAATAACAAAGATTTCTGTTTCGAAACATGAATTTTTACTCTGGCTGCAAACCATATTTAAATATGCTCATATGAATGCAGAAATTCAGCATAGCTACTAGCACATTTCATGTTCCTCCTCTTCATCAGCGTCATAAATAAACTTTTTTGTGAACCTACTTGTATGAAGAGCGCTGATGAAAATTTCATGTTAATTTTGCAGGTGATGGAAGTCAAGGGACAGATGATCCATGTTCCAGAGTCAAATTCCATCTTATTCTTGGGCTCTCCATGTGTGGACAAGTTGGATGAACTCATGGGCCGAGGGCTGCATCTCTCAGACATCCCTATCCATGATGCCACCCGAGATGTCATTCTGGTTGGCGAGCAGGCCAAGGCCCAAGATGGCTTGAAGAAGAGGATGGATAAACTAAAGGCGACCTTGGAAAGAACTCACCAGGCCCTGGAAGAAGAGAAAAAGAAAACAGTGGATCTTCTGTATTCGATTTTCCCTGGTGATGTAGCTCAGCAGCTGTGGCAAGGACAGCAGGTGCAGGCCAGAAAGTTTGATGATGTCACCATGCTCTTTTCAGACATTGTTGGCTTCACAGCCATCTGTGCCCAGTGTACCCCCATGCAGGTGATCAGCATGCTGAATGAACTGTATACCAGATTTGACCACCAGTGTGGATTTTTGGATATTTACAAGGTATTTGGGTTTAATTGCTTGTACACAAGTACTTTTTAATAGTAAATTAAATTGCATGGGTATAATTTTCTTTTGGTACTTAAACTTGATAGTAAATGATGGAAATCTCTTTAATTTAGAAATTTTATACCAAGTAACAGGTATTTCTGTTTAATGAGTGAACTTCCATTGTGAGTCAATTCATAGTATTGACATACTATAGGTAACCAAATCATAATATTGCTCAGTAAGGAAAAATTCTACAGAGCTAGTTCTCTACATTCATTATTATTACAGAATTTAAGTGCTGAATTCTAGGCAACTTTGCACAACATCATAATTAGTCTTTCTTAGAGAACAGGATTCCAATATAAACTAAGTATTGTATTTTGACAGTAAGAAATAAGTTACGTTAAAATATGCATTGATTATCAGTTATATGATGATTAATCGGTATTTGGCAGTGCATTGTCAAATAACCCTCTAATTCTAAAGGGATGCTTAGAAATGTTCTAGCTATTACCAAATGACCAGTGTTTTTTAGTGGAAGCATCTTACTCTTCCAAGCTAAATAAAGGAAGAGCTTTGAAAATGGGTCACCATTTTTTGGTCTGATTTGGTGAACTCCTTACTATTTTCTTACTAAAAACTGCTATCTTGAACAATTCAGAATCATATCTACCTAATGAATAATTCTGTAACTTTACATAGAATTTCACGTGGATTACACAATGTCAGGGTATATGGCTTTTTTATATAAAGGACAGAAAGCACTTTTAGTATAATTAACAGTAGTGAACTGTAGGCTTTTATTTTCTTCCTTACTAAACCATCTAGACTGCTACTTTTTTTTTTTCATAGCATGATCTGCACATAAGAAGACTTGGAAAGAAACATTGTAGTTTGATATTATTATCCCAGAGGGTGTTTTCATTAAGGTGTCTCTCCTTTGGAGAAAGGTGTTCTTTAGTGCCATTATGTATAATGTGTAGCTGCTGCTAAATATTTTAGTGAGTCTCTTTGGCAAGGTGAATTTTCAGTGTTTGGTATATGTGCAGGATTTGCCTTGTACAGAAGTTCTTATAAATTATCTTCAACTTCCTTATAATTTATTGTTACATAATGTATGGTAGACATAGCCAAATGTCTGATCTTAAACCAGAGAGACACTACAATGAGTTGTCACTGTTACACTCAGTGATTTCCAAAAGGTAGAACAGATTGGCCTGAATTTGCCAGCACATGCCTTTCTCCAGGCTGTGGGCTCTACTGCACTAATCTTAGCAACCACCAATCTCCTTCCTCTATGAACCCCTGATTTGCTGTGTTAGCTTTCTCCAACCAAAGTAGTCATGTTATTTTGGCTCTAAGCTTTTACAACCAAATGAGATACAGATAAATGATAAACAGATAAACAGATTCTCCTTTGAAAAACCAAGGGAATCCTTGATTTAAATGGAAGTGTCAGGTTTTGAGAAAAGAAGGTACGTGATATCTTCTGAGGGTACCACAACAATTTGAAGGTTTAAAAATACAGATTTCACAACATCGTGTTTCCTTTACCTTGAAATAAGCTAGGATACCCCACAGAAAAAAATATGGGAATATTCTGTGTGAGCCTCAAATTTTTCCATATATATATATATATATATATATATAACCATATATATAACCATATATATGGTTATATATACATATATATATATATACATACGTATATGTATATATATATACATATACGTATGTATATATATATATATACATATATATAACCATATATATAACCATATATATGGTTATATATACATATATATATACATATACGTATATGTATATATATATATACATATATATATATGTACATATATATATATAGGCTTTCCATCTTTGTCTGCGTGTGTGTGTGTGTGTGTGTGATATATATAGATTTATATATCTATATATATCTATATCAGAGAGAGAGAGAAAGAGAAGCAAACATTCCTGGTTCACAAATTCTCTTAAACTGAACTGGTTTGGAAATTTTAGCAATAAATTATAAAGTGATATTATTTTAAGGCCTGGTGTTTTTAACATGTCTTTGATGCCAGTATGTGTATGTATCTTAAATAGGTATCTAGGGCAGCTTTGATGTCTCCTCAGGTTTATATGGGTTGAATTTAGGGTTCAGACAAGGAAAACATTATGTGCTGAAGCCAGAGTGATGATGTCATGGCCACACAGAGGGAAAGACTAAATAAAGAAAGAATATTAGCCTTGTACAAGATAAAACAACATACATTGTGAGAAATGTTTTAGGAGGAATATAAAGTAGAAATCCTCTTATATGCCTAATCTGAGATTTCTCATCATCATAAGCAGATCAGCTTATTTTCTAGAAAATTTACACAGTGCTCTTTTGTACCATGAGCTATCTGCTCATTTTTTAATTACTATTGAAAAAAAGTTCCAAAGGTGGTATAGTTCTTAAAGGACCAGATACCTGCTGATTTCATAAAATTAAGAAGACTTTTTGCTGGACTTAAAGTACATGTAGAATTTTTCTGGAATAATCATACCATGAAGAAAAATATGGTGGAATCGACTTTTTAAAATTTTTTTTAATGTTTATTTATCTTTGAGACAGAGACAGGCAGAACATGAATGGGGGAGGGTCAGAGAGAGAGGGAGACATAGAATCCGAAGCAGGCTCCAGTCTCTGAGCTGTCAGCACAGAGCCCAACGCGGGGCTTGAACTCACGAACCGTGAGATCATGACCTGAGCCAAAGTTGGAGGCTCAATTGACTGAGCCACCCAGGCGCCCCGTAGAACCCACTTTTATATTGGAAATGTGAAAGGAAACCAGGTAAATCTGAATACCAAGAAAGACCTAGAGAGAGTGCCCCACAGGGGGGCATTCAAAGCCTGCTATTGCCTAGTAAGACTCTCCTTTCCAAATTGATGGTTGTCCTTTTCTTGATCATGTTATTATTCCATGCTTTCCTATCGTTAGGGAAGATGGTGCAGTGATGGACTCTAATTCCAGGGTTAGGATTCAGCTAAATTAGGCCATAATGAGGAGTAAACCTTCTGTAAAGAAGGAGGTATAGGAGGAAGCTATAGATTTTAATGGGCATATTACTGGCATTGAGAAAATTAAAGCCTTTACAGCACTTGGCTGCCAAGATGTCCCAGGTATATGGATACTAAGTAAAAGTTAGGTAAATTGAAGGAAGCATGGGTTATAATTTTGATCCTTTTATGATTAGAAAAGCAAATATTTAGTAAAAAGTTGGCATAAATAATGCACAATATAACATTTTGCTCCTTGGGTTTTATATGGTGTCGGGGATGAACAAAGAGCCAGTATCTCTAACTTTTTAAATCATTGGCATATAGATGATGACGATGATGGTGGTGGTGGTGGTGGTGATGATGATGGTGATAATGACATTGAATAATGAGGGTTTTGACTCATTTTATATTTTTATCTCTGGCAAACCCATCACTTAGAAATAAGGGATAAGCAAGGAGGGTAAGTGAGCCCTTAGTTCTCCGCTTTCCACTTAGGCAACAGTGCTACAGCATCCCAGTGCTTTCTTAATGCTCTTCATAGAGTTCTCATCTTTACACCTGCAGCCACTTTTTAAACTTCACTTTTCTCCATTTCTGTAACCTATAAGGTTCAGATACTAAGTGTGTCTACCTCAGAGTTGTTTTTCAATGAGCTGATCCCTGCAAAATGCTTAGAACAGCAACGGCTCCATAGTAGTAAATGTACATGGTAGCCACCATTGTTAGTTTTCAGACAGGTATATCTGGACATATGGGAATATGCCTCATGTGACTTCTTTGTATGTTTTGGATATACATACCAATAGCGCATCCAGTGTGTATGAGAAAAGAATAAAATATCTAACTGCATCTCCCATGACTAGCATGTGGAGTTGTTTCTTGATCTCCATTTTCAGGTAAGGAAAAGGAGTTTTAGAAAGGTTAAAGAATCCAGACAGCGTGACTCAGAAATCAGAATATGAACCACAACTTGTCTGGTTCTAAAGCCTACAGTATTGTCACAAGTCCGGGCTGTGATCTATTCAAAGGTAAAATAATAATAATAAAGTGGAACTGTTGTTAAAACGATGTTACATGATCATCATGTCAGGTGATGAAGAAAAATCATATGACCACTTTGCCCAAATCTGCCCGATTCCCTTCCAGGAGCAAATAGTTCAGAGCTTTGAGAAGCTGCATTTAAAAGTTGGGGACTCTTGCCTCTGCCATTCTCCTTTTTTTGTCAGAAACCAGTAGCATCTTCTCTCTTAATTTTATGGATAAATAACATGCCAGAAATGGTACAGTGGGATCACTGATCCCTAGTGTAGGCAAAAGGCAATATAATCTTAAAATAATAAAATTGAATAAAAGCTGATTTTTAAAATCATTTTGACCAGGCATCCCTTAAAGAATACCAGTAATAAAATCCTTTCCTCTTTTGTGGTGGGGGTAGAAGGAGCATTTCTAGTGCAAACTGAAAACTTGGTTTGCAGCTGTCAGTGAAGTTAAACATTGAGTAACACTGCCAGGCTTGGGTTGGGGAGAAGGGGTAGAAAGACACAATGCAGCAGCCAGAAATGCCCCGATCTGTTAGGTCAGGGAACCTGATGTTGAGCATCTGAAGAACAACACAAAGTTCATATTGACAAGGGAATGCAAGTAGTTTAAGTTCAAGTGGAAAAGCTGTACAGCAAGGTAGGAAGGAACAGAAATCCAGACTCATTGGGGAGCAAAACCTTGGAACAGAGCACAAGGAGGCTGGATTACAGGAACCAGAAACCAGGCAGTGTGTCCAGGCAGCAAGTATGAAGACAGGCATCAGGCCAAACTGATACAGAACTAGAGTGTTCCCTGACCAGCACCAGCATTAGAGCCAGAGGATGCATAGGACCCCCTTGGTAGAGACAACAGGTAACCAAATATGGAAACCTCATCACAGGATGTAGAGATGTCCACTGAGCTTTTATAATTTTTTCTTAAATTTATTTATTTATTTTGAAAGAGACAGAGACAGCACAAGTTGGGGAGGGGCAGAGAAAGAGGGAGAGAGAGAACCCTGGTCAGGTTCCGGAGTGTTGGAACAGAGCCCCACAGGGAGCTAAAGTCACAAGACCACAAGATCGTGACCTAAGCTGAAACCAAGAGTCAGTCTCTCATCTGACCCAGGCGCCCCCACTGAGCTTTTAAATGCTGAAACAGGAATTAGACCCACAGAGATACTAGAGTTAGCAGGTTAATTCTTTCCATTCTTGAAAGTGAGTAGAACATATTTGGGGACACTCTTGATGTTAATATAATTTGAAAATTGCCAGGTAGCTTGAGTTCTGAAGATCTCTGAAGGCCAATGGAAACACTGTTGACTTTATAACCTCCAAACTTCTGTAAATACATTACCAATAAAAAGGGCTAGAAAGCCATTAACATGGTATACATTTCACATAATTTATATAAATTGTTCAGTCTGTCTATTAATTATACACTCCTTTTAACTGTAACTCCTTAACTACTATGTGGGGAAAAGCCTGTACATTCTAAAAATGAATACAGAATGCAGAAGTGAACAGTGATACATATCCGCAGTAGGAAGGTTTCCTACCTAGTAGCAGACGGTCAGTGCTCAGGTGTGAGTAGGCATGTTGTTAATACCCCAGGGAAACTGAGAGTCATGTATCCCTTCAGATTCAGACGTTTTGGTGAAGACTGCCTCTGCTTTGCATGGGTAAGCTAGCGGTTTGTAAATTGGGCAGGTAGCTGTACCAGACTGGCATCCCCATCTTTAACCTACTTAGTAGGAACTGAAAGCAGACGTTTCGCACCTGAAGTTACCAGGCCACACAACTCTATGCTTTGAGAATTTTGATATATCTTGTGCCACTATGGAGCTACTAAAGCCTTTGTTCACTGTCCCTGCAGCCAGCTTTCATAAAATTAAGCAGGAGCTCAAGGCTATCAGTCTAGCGTGAATGTGATTCTGCAGGAAAAAAATACCCACATGCCTCCTTTCCCCCTTGTTTTATTTTATGATAAAATAGCCTTTTAAAATGCTTAAGTACTTAGATTATTCTTGGAATTTTAGAAATACATGTATATCATTTTACTCCATTTCCCAGCACTGAGTGCCAGTTCCATTTAATAAGGAGTGGGTGACTGGTTCATTTCCGCCCCCCCCAACATTTACATATTTTCTGCTTCAACGATCAGTGCATATACTTTTGAAATTAAAAGCTACGAACACTTTATACTAGTTCTTTTCAGTGCTTTGGAGCACATCAGTGCCATTTATTTTTGCTGGAAATGAAGTCACAGTGTCTTCTAGTAAGTCTAGAAAAGAGGAATTTCTGAAGTAAAAAATACATATATTCTCATCATTCATTCACTCATTCAATAAACATGTTTGACTTGCTCGCTTGATAACAGGCTATGACTCCCATAGAAGCCTACACAAATGTTATGGAAATTAGTATATATTTTTAGCCTGATTTTAATGAGTAGGGAAGAACTAATTTATATGCTTTCTAAGGTAAGGTGAAAGTTGCAGATAAGCGTTCCGTTCTGATATCTTGTCTACTAGGGGGATTGCATTGTCACTTTCAAAATACCATAATGCCCTAGAAATTTCCTGACGAGGGTTTTGCCTTTAAGTTTTTGCCTTTGGCAAGCACTGGGGATGGAGATAAGGGAGAAACAAGAAGGAGGTTGGGTGCTTTTGCATGTTCTCGGCATCACAGTCTGCGAAAGTGACTAAATCCCAGTGTTCCCGAAAGTACACTACCTGGAGTTCTGGTCTTTCTACATTTAACTGCTTAGTCAACTGCTCTCCTTCAGTCCCACTGTCTGTTAATAGACCAATTTCATCTTTCTCATAGTTCCATTTTACGAGCTCTTAATGAATTAATAATTATTTTTTTAATGTTTATTTTTGAGAGAGAAAGAGTGTGAGCAGGGGAGGAGCAGAGAGAGAGAGAGAGAGAGAGAGAGAGAGAGAGAGAGAGAGAGAGAGAGAGGGAGACAGACACAGAATCCGAAGCAGGCTCCAGGCTCTGAATTGTCAGCACAGAGCCTGATGCCGGGCTCAAACCCATGAGCTGTGAGATCATGACCTGAGCCAAAGTGAGACGCTTAACCGACTGAGCCACCCAGGCGCCCCTCATTTTATGAGCTTTTAAATGAAATACCTGTAAAGTGCTTATTACAGTGTCTGGTCCATAGTAGTGACCGTAAATGTTAACTATCCTTTCTCACATAGGTGTTTCTGGGCATATATGGTGAGTAGAGGGGTGGGTGTTTGATAGGCACATGCTTGGATGTGCATGTGTTTGTACATGAATAACTGTGTGGCCAGTGATTATTAGAAATAGACAAAATGCTCATTTTCTGGGGTTCATTCTTTCTGGTTATTAGAATTACATTGTATGCCAGAGAAAGTCTATGAAGGAAGGGTATGGAGAGAGGTAAAATAAGGGCTAAGAGAGAAGCTCCCAGAAATGCATTATTTGTATGACCTTTACTGGAGCCTCATGGATCCTCATTCCTGAAGACGGGCCCACAGTCTGTCTGCACTTTTATGTGAATAACCCAAGTTACAATATGGCATCTATGAAGATAACAGTGCTTCTTTAAGTAACATTGACTTGTGCAATGTCTGTTACCAACACTATGAAACGGAACTTAAAATGTTTTTTTTATGTTCTAATCTGACATCCTGAATGATTTTCCTTCGATATTCAAACACTGTCTTCTTTTAGTGTTGTGGCAAATTCTGAAATAGAGAGAGAAGGCTAAGATAACGTGGATTGCCAAGCAGAAATCAAAATTGATGAAGTGTCTTGCCGAATTGATCAAACAAAGTGTTTGGGGGTTGTTCTTTTTATCTCTATTGATTTTTTAATCACCTCAAGAGTGGGGGACGCTGCTAAGAGATTGATGGTGGTTGATTTTTATGCTACCAGGTGTCATGGGCTGAATGCTTGTGTCCTCCCCAACTTCTTTTATTGAAACCCTAAGTCCCACTGTGATGGCATTTGGAGGTGGGGCCTTTGGAAGGGGGATCCGGATTAGATGACATGATGAGGAAGGGGCCCTGTGATGGGATCAGTGTCCTTAGAAGAAGAGGAAGAGACCAGAGTTCCTTCTCTTTCTGCCAAGCGAGGACACAGGGAGAAGTCTCTGCAAGCCAGGAGGTCCACCTTCCCCAGTGAACCAAATCAGGCTGCACCTTGGTCTTGGATTTCTGAGCCACCAAAACTGTGAGAAGGAAATTCCTGTTGGTTTGTTTGTTTGTATTAATTAATTAATCTATTTATTTTGAGGGAGAGTGAGAGAGTGAGCAGGGGAGGGGCAGAGAGAGAGGGAGGCAGAGAATCCCAAGCAGGTAGCGCACCATCAGCACAGAGTGTGATGCGGGGCTAGAACTCACGAACCATGAGATCATGACCTGAGCCCAAATCAAGATTCGGGTACTCAACTGACTGAGACACCCAGGCGCCCCAAGAAATTCCTGTGTTTTAAGCCACCTAGCCTATGGTATTTTGTTATTTGCAGCCTGATTGGAATAAGACACCAAGGAAAGGCCTATCCATTCTAAAAACAGTCTGGAAATTTATGATAACAAGTCTCTAGTGAGTTTTCTTAGTATATGAACCCACATTGCTAGAATTTCCTGTATCTACAAGGGTAAATGTTACCTCATGATACAAGTGAAAGATTTTTCACTAGCCTTTATGGGGACTATGTTATTACACAGTGTATGTCTTTTATGTATTAAGCTGTAAGAAGTTAAGCTCTGAGCTCAACAGCATGCTTGCCCTTGTCACTAACACCTTTATCAGAACATTATGAGAAACTAGCTTTTAGTTTGTGTACACTTTGGAATTTTAAGTTTCCCACCTAGTGAGTTACTTCAATATGTTTACTTAAAAATTTCACTTAGGGAAAGCTGGGTGTCTCAGTTCACTAGGCATCTGACTCTTGATTTCGGCTCAGGTCATGATCCCACAGTTCATGGGTTCAAGCCCGTGTCAGGCTCCGTGCTGATGGTGCAGAGCCTGCTTGGGATTCTCTCTCTCTCTTTCTCTCTGCTCCTCCCCTGCTCATGCTCTCTCTCTTTCAAAATAAATGAATAAACTTAATTTTTTTTTCACTTACAGATATCAACTTTTCTTTGTAAAAAATTATTACATTATATAATCATTTCTGTTACCCTTAGGCCATTTAGCAGAGGATTTCTGGCAAGCTTTAGAATGTGAATATGTCAGTTATATTCCCATCAAGGTTTGTAATACGTGGGTATTGGATGCGTTTACTAAAATGGAAATTGGTCTTCTAGACAGGACAGCTGCCTCTCATTCATCTGATAGGATAGCCTCAGTGCAATCTGCAAATCTTATTGAATCGGATTGATTCCGTTATCTTCCTCACTAACCTTTAATTAATGCTATGTAGCAGAAATGTAATGTGATTCTCCCATTTTTTACCACTTAAAAGCCAGTGGTTTAAAAAGTGACTATTTCTTAAAGCAAAGTGGAACTAAAGAAGTGGACTTCACATATACTAAATATAAGCTGTGTTCTAACACAGTGCTGAATGCCTTAATTGTGATATTTGTTTTCCAGAAGAGCACTGTGTCATAGGTGTTCTTATGTCCCTTTTGAAGA
Source organism: Acinonyx jubatus (assembly GCF_027475565.1). Taxonomy (NCBI): domain Eukaryota; kingdom Metazoa; phylum Chordata; class Mammalia; order Carnivora; family Felidae; genus Acinonyx; species Acinonyx jubatus. The sequence continues at coordinate 107,716,096 of NC_069390.1, forward strand.
TGAGCTGAGTAAGTGGCAGAGATGTTATTTGAATTTGGTTTTGATTCAGCTAAGAGCTCATATTGTAGAAAACAGTGGTTGAGATCATTCACATATCAGACAGCTACTGTTCCTAATTAGTTAGATGCAGAACTAGGACCAAAGGTTGTTCTAGCTTTTATATATATATATTTCATAATGTGGTATCCTGCATCCAGTAACTGACAACCACGAGGCAAATTTCATACCTTTAGAATGAAACAGTGGGTACATTACAGGACTGTTCAGAGAGCAAAAAGAAAGAATATCCAAAGCCCTTTATTATGAACACAAGGCTCTTGAAATAATGGCTGAAGGTTGAGTTTGAGTCTTTAAATTGTGATTTGAATTTTAGCCTAGAGTTAAGACTATAACTAGGTCTCCTTTTTTAAGGCATTCAACAAGTATGTACTATTTTTATTTTATTATTATTTTTTAAATGTTTATTCATTTTTGAGAGAGAGAGAGTGCAAGCAGGGGAAAAGCAGACAGAGAAGCGGACAGAGGATCCAAAGTGGGCTCTGCACTGACAGCAGTGAGCCCAATGTGGGGCTCAAACTTACAAACCATGAGAGATCATGACCTGAGCTAAAGTTGGGCACTCAACCTACAGAGCCACCAGGCGCCCCTGTACTAGTTTTTAATATGTGTTGGATTTCATAAAGATTTGTTCTCTTTGGCTCCAGGAAGCTGAAGAGAATCCTTATGCAGAAGTTAAAAAAAATACTTAAGGCACAGTAGACTATCCTTACGAAAGTTGCTGTTCCCCAAAATGAAATAGATTGGCTAGAGCTATATGCTCTGGTTCCTGGAGTAATTCAGACACAGGCTGTGATCTTTTGATGGGATAGATAGAAGAAAATCTCAAAAGATCACATCATTCCACAAGATTCGAAGATTCTAAATACTCAATGTTGGAGCTGTATGTAGTTGGCTAGGAGAATGTTCCTAAAGTGAAAATCAACCTGCTGATTCTCTATTACTGGTTATTCAAATATGACAAATTTGAAATGATTTGGGTTTATTTTTGTAAATGTTTTGTAAAGTAAAAAAAATGAAAATTTAACTTTGTTCTCTTAAATTCAGGTATTTGATTATAAATGTTTGCATATTTTGATGCATTTTTCAAGCTTTGAAATTGTTTTTTTTTCCAATTTGGATGCCTTTTATTTCTTTTTCTTTTTTTTTTCATTTTATTTTTTTTTCAATATATGAAATTTATTGTCAAATTGGTTTCCATACAACACCCAGTGCTCATCCCAAAAGGTGCCCTCCTCAGTACCCATAACCCACCCTCCCCTCCCTCCCACACCCCATCAACCCTCAGTTTGTTCTTAGTTTTTAAGAGTCTTTTATGCTTTGGCTCTCTCCCACTCTAACCTCTTTTTTTTTCCTTTCCCTCCCCCATGGGTTTCTGTTAATTTTCTCAGGATCCACATAAGAGTGAAAACATATGGTATCTGTCTGTCTCTGTAAGGCTTATTTCACTTAGCATCACACTCTCCAGATCCATCCACGTTGCTACAAAGGGCCATATTTCATTCTTTCTCATTGCCACGTAGTATTCCATTGTGTATATAAACCACAATTTCTTTATCCATTCATCAGTTGATGGACATTTAGGCTCTTTCCATAATTTGGCTATTGTTGAGAGTGGTCAAGCTTTGAAATTGTTAACAGGATTTTTAATAATTTAGAAAACTATGAGAAATCAGCTGAAGCAAAACTCTTGTTGGACTTCTGATCCAGCTGTGTGTGTGTGTGTGTGTGTGTGTGCGCGCGCGCATGCACATGCATGTGCCAAGATGTTGCAATGTATTAAAGCTGCCTATTAAGATAATACTGTTCTTAATATAGTCCAAAGCAATATTTTTAATTTCCTATTTTCCTTGAGTACTCAAAGTTTGATATATTTTTTTAAGGTTGTTTGTTTGTGTACAGTGAATGTAGGGGAGGGGCACAGAGAGAGGGAGAGAGAGAATCCCAGGCAGGCTCTGAGCTGTCAGTGCAGAGCCCAACTTGGGTCTCAATCACATGACCCTCGGATCATGACCCAAGCTGCTGCAATCAAGAGTCAGATGCTCAACGCACTGAGCCACGCAGGTGCCCCTCAAAGTTTGATATTGTATAGATTTTTTTATGCTGTCATGGAAAGGAAACTTTGTGCCTCTCTCTCTTCCCACTTAACCTAATTTCATTGCTCATTTCACTGTCTCATAAACAATAGGGCATATTTCAGCTGTATGATGAAAGAAATTTCTTTGACCATCACAGGAGGCCTGCTGAGGACTGTTGAATTTGCTCATGTGCAATGACAATTAAGAGTAGAGGGAAGGGTATTGAACAGAAGCATGGAAAGCTCATTTTAATTCTTTGTTACTTAATTAAGTCATGTAACATATCTGTGCCTACCTTCTGCTTCTATAAAGTTGGAACAGTAGTACTTACAGAACATTTTGTTGTGGTTGACACATAAATTGTGCTCAGCAGATCATTGTTGTTGGGATTTTTTTCTGCCCATAAAAAAGAGAGTGTATTTCACTTGAGAGTGAAAATTCAACTTTGAATTTTCCACATAATAACACTATCTGCAGTAAATACCTTGTGAATTAATGAACAGTGCCAGCAACTGATTCCACCTCCACCCAATTGAAAGAACAGCAGGGCTAGAAGGAATGTCTTGGGGAATTTGCTATGAAGGGGGGGAAGAAGAGTGTCTGCGCCCATTTGGATTGCTTTAACAAAAATACCACACCAGGTAGCTTATACACAACAGAAATTTATTCTTCACAGTTTTGGAGGCTGGGAGTTCCAAGATCAAGGTGTCGGCAGATTCACTGTCTAGCGAGGATCCACTTCCTGGCTCATAGATGGCTGTCTTCTTGCCATGTCCTCACATACTGGAAGGGACAAGGATGTTCACCTTCTGTGGTCTCTTTTATAAGGACTCAAATCTCATTCATGAGTGTAGAGCCCTCCCAAAGGTCTCTAATCACCTCCTATATCCCAATATCATCACATTGAGGATTGAATTTCAACATAGGAATTCGGGGGGACACAAACATTCAATCTATAGTAGACATTGATATTTACCGAATGCCTAATTTAGCTAGGTACGATGCTAAATTCTTTTTATATGATTTATTTTATCTTCAAAAAATAATTATCACCTACTGTGTTCTACATACTAAGCTAGGCATTGGAGCATAGTGGCATGGTCCATATTGTTTGGTGCTTATAAATTGAGCATTGGGGATAGACATTAAACAAATAATGACACAGTTAATGATTAATTAATTAAAATTATGGCTATCACTAGAGAGGTATAAAATTTAATCTTTTCATCAGCATTATAAAATAGATATTATTTGCTTTCTACAGAGGAAGAAGATGAGGCTTAAAAAGGTTAAAGAAATAGTCTGAGGTCACAAAGCTAATAGGTTGTGGACTTAACATTGCTTAGGCTTTATCTCTTCCAGAAGGCTGCTTGTGGGGGTCTCAAGGCTGCATGATCTTAAGGAGGTCCACAACTTGACCAACCCCTTTCACCCATTTATCCCTTAAAGGAATGTTTCTTGAGCACCTACCACATGTCACCAGCATGCCAACTAGTGAGCAAAATGGACATGATACCTGCCTTCATGGAGTTCATAGTCTAGTGAGGATGACAGAGAATCACTTCTCAAAAAATACATAATTATAAACTACTACAAAATGACTGAGAAAAAATTACATGGTGTTATGAGAGCCTGTGATAGAGACATCCACTTTAGCCTAGGAGTTCAGGAAGGCATCCATGAGGAGGTGACCTTAAAGTAGAGATCTAAGGGATGAGGAGGAGCTAACCAGGTAGGAAGGATGGTGGAAACAGAGGATTGTACACGGGGGGTGGGGGGGGGGCGGTCAGGATCCGCAAAGGCTGTGAGTCAGAAAGGAACATGATTAACTTGGAACAAGTAAATGAAGATCACTGTGGTCAAACTGAAATAATGGAAGAGTAGCACAAGGTAAAGATAGGTAGGAGCTAGAACCTGGTGTTTTAGCCTTTTTTAAGGAATTTGGTCTGAATCATAGGATCAAAATGAAGTCATGGAAGGATTTTGGGTAGAGGAGTGACACAAGTAGATTTGCTTCATCAAAATCACTTTATCATATAAATCAGTGAAGAAATGGCTAGAAGACACGAATAGATTCTTTTCCAAAGAAGACATCCAGATAAATGTCACATGAAATAGACACATGAGAAATGCTCAGCATCATTCATCATCAGGGAAATGCCAATCAAAACCACACTGAGATACCACCTCACACCTGTCACAGAAACTAAAATTAACACAACAACAGATGTTGGTGAGGATATGGACAAAGGAGAACACTCTTGCACTGTTGGTGGGAATTCAAACTGGTGCAGCCATTCTGGAAAACAGTATGGAGGTTTCTCAAAAAATTAAAAATAGAACTACCCTATGACCCAGCAATTGCACTACTAGGTATTTATCCAAAGGATATAAAAATGCTGATTCAAAGGGACACATGTACCCCAATGTTTATAGCAGCGGTATTGACAATAGCCAAAATATGGAAAAAGCCCAAGTGTCCTTTGACAGATGAATGGATAAGGAAGCTATGGTATATATATTCAATGAGATATTACTTAGACATCAAAAAGAACGGAATCTTGCCTTTTGTGACATTGTAGATGAAACTAGGATGTATTATGCTAAATGAAATAAGCCTGTCAGAGAAAGACAAATATCATATAATTTCACTCATATGTGGAATTTAAGAAACACAACAGATGAACATAAGGGAAGGGAAGCAAAAAAAAGAAATAAAAACAGAGAGGGAGGCAAACCATGAGAGACTATTACATACAGAGAAAGAACTGAGGGTTGCTGGAGGAAGGTGGGCGGGGCTGGGCTAGATGGGTGATGGGCATTAAGGAGGGTAATTGTGATGAGCACTGGGTGTCCTATGAAAGTGATGAAATCAGTAAATTCTATTCCTGAAATCATTAAAAAAATAAAGAATTAACAAAATCACTTTCTCAGTGGTGTGGGCATAGATCTGAAGTGCAACAGCAGAACATAAGGATATTATCGCCATCATTCAAGTGAGAAATGATGGTAGCATTACCTGGGCTGGCAGGTGTGTATCAGAGGCTTGAGTCATTGATGGAAACCAGAAGGAAGCAGTTAATTTTGTCTACTTAATGGAAATACTTCCATTCATGCAAATCACCTGCTGATCTGAATATGTTCTTGATTTGGCATTAGGTAGGCTCATCGTGAGTTGATTGTTAATGATGACTTTGATTTTGAAAGTAGTTTATATATTATCTATATTGACCTAGCTCTTGATAGAGATGTTTATAATACAGTTTGACTCAGTCATAATTCTCTAAGCGTCTACTATTCTAGCGCTCTATTAACCCCTGCAGGACTTAAAAAGATAACTAAGATACTATCCTTGCTTGCAAAAGCAAGTGGCCTAGTAATCTAGACAGGATGATAACAAAGTACAAACACGAGTGACTGTGGTGTACAACGTGCCGTGCCGTGCCGTGCCGCGGCCAAGTTTTATTGCATTTCTTTAAGAAGCAAAGATCACTTTCTACTGAAGGATTTAAAGGATCAGCAAAGATAGAGCATGGAAATGGACTTGGAGGCATGTGACACATTTAACTCACGGAAGAGGGGGTGTGGAAAGCTTAATCTGGGAGGATAAAAGATAGTAATTATATTGATACCTGAAGCTATTAGAATTTATGGAGATTAGATAATCTTGCTCCAAGAAACAAATTTGTAATGAAACAGTTTCATTTGATTTGCTTATTTGGCTTCACCATGCACTTCTTAAAAGAAGACTTAATATTTTTAGAGCAGTTTTATGTTTACAATAAAATGGAGAGTAAGGTACCGAAATTTCCCATATATATGCTGGCCCCGTAGCTTTACCCAGTCAGCATCATTCACCAGAATGATTTTTTACCAAGGATGAACTCACATTGATACATTATAAACACCTCAAGTCCATAGTTTGCTTTAGGATTCACTCTTGTATTGCACATTCTATGGGTTTGATTAAGTGTATAACAGCATATGTTCATCATTCTAATATCATACAGAGTATTTTCAATGCCTGAAAAATTCTATCCCTAGTCATCCCCCTCCTCACTCACCAGTAACTGTCAATTACTAGTCTTTTTGCTATCTCCATAGTGTTACCTTTTCCACAGTGTCGTATAGTTGGAATCATATAGTATGATGCCTTTTCAGATTGGTTTCTTTTACTTACTAATATGCATCTAAGTCTCCAGGTCTTATCACGGTTTGATGGTTCATTTTGTTTTAGTGCTGAATAATATTCCATTGTTTGTATGGACCGTGTTTATTTGTTCATTTATCTAATTTATCATTTCTCTGATGATATAGGATGTGATGCATCTTTTCATATACTTATTTGTTATCTGTATATCTTTGGTGAGATGTCTGTTAAGGTGTTTGGCCCATTTTTCAATCGGGTTATTTTCTTACTGGTGAATTTTAAGAGCTGTCTCTATATTTTGGATAAGAGTTCTTTATCAGATGTGTCTTTTGCAAATATTTTCTCCCAGTCTTTGTCTTGTCTTCTCATTCTCTTTATACTGTCTTTTGTAGAGCAGATTTTAATTTTAATGAAGTCCAGTGTATCAATTATTTCTATCATAGATCTTGTCTTCAGTATTGCATGTAAAAAGGCATCACCATATCCCAAGGTCATCTAGGTTTTCTTCTTACAGTAGTTTTATAGTTTTCCATTTTCCATTTAGGTCTGTGAGCCATTTCTAGTTAATTTTTGTGAAGGGTGTAAGGTCTCTGTCTAGATTCATTCGTTTGCATGTGGATATCTACTCGTTCCAGTATCATTTGTTAAAGAAGCTGTCTTTGCTCCACTTTGTTGCTATTGCTTCTTTTTTGTTTGCTTGTTTATTTTGTGTGTGTGAGAGCTAGCACAGCATGCTCGGGGGAGGGGCAGAGAGGGAGGGAGAGATCATATTGGAAACAGGCTCCACCACACGGTCAGTACAGATCCTGATGTGAGGCTCAGACTCATGAACCATGATATCATGACCTGAGCTGACGTCAAGAGTCAGACCTGAGCTAAGAAGTCAAGAGTGGTACACTTGACCAGTTGAGCCACTCAGGTGCCCAGCCTTTCATTATTTGTCAAAGATCAGTTGACTGTATTTCTGAGAATCTACATCTGGGTTCTCTGTTCTGTGCCACTGATATATTTGTTCCTTCACTAGTATCACAAGGTCTTGATTACTGTAGCATTATCATAAGTCTTGAAATTATTCACTTGTGTGACATTAATTCACTTAATTTTACACTCATTATGTGTTTACTGAAAATATAGCAGACATTCACTGATTTTTAGGGGCAATGTTTAAAGTTCTGGCAAATCAGGAATCCCTGGAAAACTTCTCTTGAAAGCGATAGACTCAGTAATTATTTTACAAAGAGTAAATAGTTGATGATTTCAAGTAGAGCAGTAACTCTGTGTATAAACATGGTGGTGGGAGATATGGGAAGTTGGCAAAGAACTTTGTGTTCTTCATTTTGATTGGCGCATAGAGTAAAAGTGGTAGTGGGGGATGAAAGTGGAGAGTTGGAGCCGTATCATTGATGATCCTACAGGATAGCCTGCTGGACAGCAGAAAGAAATTTTCACTTGCCCACATCTAACTTGAAGATTTAGAAAGAAATTTTGACTGCATGTTTCAATATATTTTTCTTTTTTCACATGACCCAGTATTCAATAACTTTTATGGTAAATAACCTGGGGCTTGACAGCAGCATTTTCCACATGGTTGAGATTCCTGGGAAGAAACTGGAGTTTATATTGTTAGATCTACTGAGCATATTACCAGAAGAGCTTTATTTGATAGGCAGTCATTTGGAATCTATTTTCCCTCATTTGGGAGTAGTTACCAGGCCAAATCACTGTTCTATTTATATCCATGACCTCTTTTCCAGTGCTGTATCAGCTGAGCACTGTAGAGACATCCTTAAAAGAAGTAGTATTTGGGTCAGAGACGTCAACCAAAATGAGTGTAATTAGACAGATTTTTTTTTTTAAAGAATGAGGGGTTTTTAAGTAGCTTTATCAGTAAATCCTTAAAGTAGTTTCCATTTGAATTGCTAAGCCATTATACAGCCATTAATTGAACTCAGCAAACTTGCTTTGGATCATTGAATACCTATTGTGCAAAATTACCCTCAGCATTTGGGGGAGGGGGGGCTGGGGTGATGCCTGGGCTAGGACTTGTTGAAAGTTCTGACAAGGAAATCTTTGGAGAAGTTTATTGCCCTATGGGATAGGGTGGAAGACCAAGAAGGAGTATATGGGAATGACTGGAGTTCAAGGGTAGGAGTACTTTTCTTTCTTTTCTTTTTTCTTTTTCTTTTCTTCTCCTTGGGTCTTAAAGAAAAGGTGAATATCTGGGTAAATATTGTAGTGTTGTTAGTTCATGTACTATAAGAGAAGTCCTTTAACTTTGAAAATCACAAATATACCTGAGAACATGTGAAAATGTAGATGGCTGGGCCTTATACCTATATTTTGATTTAGTAGATCTAGGTGTGGGGCCTTTGGGGTCTGATTTTTAACAAGTACCCTCTGGGTGATTTTTATGTAGGTGGTCCTGAGTTTTGAGTTGGAAAACTTTACAATTCCAACCTGTAGAAATCAGACACAATTTAAAGCATTCAGTAAAACTCATAAAAATGATCCTGCTACTGTGCTAGGATCCAGGCATATAAAAAGTAAAGTACATATCTAGTAGGAGGAGAATATAAACATGTGCGTGCATGCGTGTGCGCACACACACACACACACTCCCAACACCAATGTAATACCATGCTAAAGAGAGAAATTTATCCATTGGGTATTTGTATGCCAGTTACAGACTCAGAAGTAGGGAAAGAAAACTTGAAAGCGAGGGCTTCCTCTTAAGATAGACTTTGTCTGTCTAGTTTGTAGTGTTAGGAACATGCCCTCCAAGCTGTGTACCCAGTGAGGTAGAAATAGTTCCTCTTCTTTATGAGACATCTCCTTTCAAAATAATGAGCACATCCATGTGGTTTTCAAGGCCTTTAAAAAAGAGTAAATAAACCTGGTTTCAACCCATTTGCTGATTCAGGATGCCTGGGGATAATCAGACTGTGAATTTTAAAGCTGTAGTGGGGAAAACAGTCCATGGGTAAAAATGGGAGCTGACTTTAGGAGCGCGAACTTTTATTTTCCTGAGACTGTGCCAAGAGTCAGTGTTTGTGTACAGACACTCCTCTCTCTGAAGTTCCAGTTAATGACAATGCCAAGTGAGAACTTTCAGTTCCTGTGTGACAAGAGGTAACATCCATAGAAAGTTAGAAGTAATAAATAGGAGGTTACTTTAATGACCCATCACACCTTCGTTCTTATTGCCAATGACCACATAAGGACCAGCACGGAGCACTAGCCTTTGCAACATTAACTCATTAAAACATCAAAATTATTTCCAGAATATCAGCCTTTGACATCATAAAATAGGACCTATAATGAAAGTGCTAATATTGGATTGACTATAAGATGATCTGAAAAAAATTAAAAAGGACAGGGTAACAATTTTGCTTTCTGGTAGTCGTTGTATAGGAAGGGGATAAATATGTGGAGGTGGATTCCCAACATAGCGTCTGATGAAAATGAATGTGCTAAGGAGGTGGAGGCTGCTTCTTGGTCCCCCTGTGGGAGATAGAGGCTCTTCTTGCTCAGTTGTTACTGTTCTGTCTAATCCCAGGAACTGGTGTCCTCAGTGGTGTCCCCTCCTTTAGAATTAAGGTGGCAGGGTGTGGCCATATCCAGGCTGCTGCATTCTGCCAGCCATCACCTGTGAAGCCTCAGTTTTCTCCCTTTCCTCTATTACTGGTGAGTGATCTACTTTCACACCCTGGTAATGCCAGGTGGAATGCCTACAGAGATCTGGTTCATGATGTCATAGAGATCTCAGGTGATGACTGAAGAGTGTGCCACCTCTCTCTCAGTGGCAGCAGAAGGAAGTAGTGGATGAAGAGCCAGTGGAGAGATTGGAATCCTGGAGAAGAAAAATGAATGAGGAGGTAGAGGAGAAGATGAGGAAGGGAAGTTCAGATGAGAGATGGTGCACGAGAATAAAGTGGTGGAGGTAAAGGAAGTGGGGGGGGGGGGCTTGAGCCCTGAACGTGATCTCTTCAGGGACCTTGTTGAGTGTGGAGTTAGAGACCATGGATGCTCAAGTTGGCAGGGCCTTCACCTGAATCCCAAGTTGGGGTGAATGCAGCGGCACTTGGGTGAGGGCACAAGTTTCATCAACCAAAATATACCCGCCTTGTGGGACCTCGCCTTTTGAGCCAACCCCCACCTAACACTTAAGAGATCCAATGCAGATTTGCTAAGCTTTATACCAATTAGGGATGAAAGAGTTCAGACATCCCAGGACAGGCTACAAGTTCAGGGTCTTCTTTTGGACAGACTCTTACTGCAGAAACAAGGCAATCATTAAAGGTCAGATCTTCTGGACAGGTGTCATTTCTTTCCATTTGAAACATAGGATCAGCACCGTTTGCCCCCCTGGCCTTCATCTACAGGAGCAGCACATCACTTGTAGCTTCTTCACCTTCATCACTGCCTCAGACCACAGCCTCCCAGAATCTGACAAAACAATTGTTATTACTAATGGGGAACTATAGCCCAGTTCGTACAGGAGTAACTACCCTGTGAAGGGAAATCAGACCACATTCAGCAGGGCAGTCCATGGAGATACTCAAGCTCTTTGGGTACTCATGTGGTTAACGCCTGCCTTTGGAAAATGTTCTCGCCCAAGATTACTTGCCATCAGTTGTCGGACCTCTGTTTGGCCAACTGTGGTGTTATGCATGTGCTGGTCTCTGTGCTCCATCACTGCTGTCATCGTCATTAATGTAGCTTTTGTGGACATGGCCGTCATCTGTCTAAGCCAAGGAAATGATACTAAAGACAGCACTGCCTTGATCTCCATTGCTTGAATCTTTGTGTTAAGGCCTTCCTGCCTGCTTCTGATGTAGGTACTTAAGAGTCATATTGGAAGAGGATCATTGTATCTTCAAGCCCCACAACCACAAGAACAATGAAAAGCTAGGTTCATGTTTAATGTCTGGCAAGTTTCTCATCTTCCAGTGGATAACGCCATGGCCCCAAGACCTGTGCTTGGCCATCAACACCTGAATTTTCATCTTTGGCCAGGAGCCCATGTCACCCACCCTGCTGAGTATCTGGAAAAACAGGGACATAAACACTGGAGAGCTGCTGAACTTGTATGAGGTAAAGGATAAAAGTAAGGGACCTCTAAATCTACCCAAATCCAAAACTTTCCAGTAGCTTTTTTGCTACTGATAAGTCTTCATGAAGGCCTGTGCCATGCTCTACCTTTTCTAGTCAGTCTTTTGGATAATCTGTGTCCAGAGCACCAGCAACCCCATTTTTTGGTTTCTAGGTGACAGGGACCTTCAGAACCACCGGTGGATTCAGGCTCCCTACCAACCACTGGAAACCGCTTCTACCTCCCTTCCTTTCATTGTCACTCAGGAACCATACCTGATGTCATAGAGGTGATTAGGCTGGCAGGTGTGGCTCTATCCTCTCAACAAGGGTGAATAGGGTGTCCTTTCTGGGAAACACATGTTCTTAGCCACAGTCAATGAGCCCATGCAGAGTGTGGCATGTTTCTAAGCCCCCTTTGACCTACCTGATCATGACCAGGTGACCAAGTGCTCTGTGAGATTCCAGGAGAGAAAAGACATATTCATTTGTAGACTTCATCTGCCTCCAACTCATTCCAGTATCTCTCTTCTCCTTTCTGTGCCTCTCTCAACTTTTCTCTCCTCTTTCTGTTTTTAATGACTTGAGGAACCAAAACCAGAAAGAAAAAAACTAGAAAGCAGACTTTCCAATTTGCTTCTCCTCTCGATCATACCTAGAAAGAGAGAGGGAGGTTGTCCAGTAAAATAGGCTTCCAGAGCTCTCTGACCCTCTATTTTTATGCCCCTCCCCCCCACTCCACAAGCTTTCTTTTACAAGTCCTAAAGTTCAAAAGAAGACATATCAAGGATTGTGGGATTGAAGGACTGAGGTGGGTGTGAATCCGTGGGACAGAGATTATTCATTGCCCTGTTATACACAGTATTCTTTTAGGCTAATCCTAGGCCAGTATCACCACCACTACCCTTCTGCATAACACACACAAACTCCTTTCTCCTTACTGTGCCCAAATTTCTAAGAAACCTTGTAGATATTTCTTGAGCATTAGCCTGGAGGGGATGGAGAAGAATGTTACAGGAGTGAGATACTATTAAGAACTAAAATAAACTCTTTTAAATGATTACTTTAAAACTAAAATAACATTGGGGCGCCTGGATGGCTCAGTCAGTTGGGTGTCCAACTTTGGCTCAGGTCATGACCTCACAGTTCGTGAGTTTGAGCCCTGCATCAGGCTCTGTGCTGACAGCTTGGAGCCTGGAGCCTGCTTCAGATTCTATGTCTCCCTCTCTCTCTGACCCTATCCCACTCAGGCTCTGACTCTGTCTGTCTCTCTCTCAAAAATAAATAAACATTAAAAAAATTTTTTTTAACTAAAATAACAAATAAAAAGGAAGAGTGCACGGCTCTGTGCACTCCTTTATTTCTACACCTCCTTTATTTCTGGGATAATGTGAGGGTTTTTACTATCAAGGGTTGAACAGATGATATACAGAGATGGGTAAATTGTTTTAGTTTGATAAAAGCATCTATAATAATATGTGAGGCAATAGTCATACATAATAATTTTAGTGCAGAAGCCTCCTATGTTCAGAAAAGGATGTGAGCAGTCTTTTCCACCTCCACGACTAATTTAGCCATCTTTATTCTTATCTAGTATCATTCAAGAACAGGTCAGAGATGTCAAAAATAAATGAAATGCACTACTTTAGGTAGTTTGTTGTATTTAAAATTGTATGTAAAAAACACCAAGGCAATTGTAAAGGAATTCAGAACATAGTCAACTTTACAGGCAGGTTTTTTTTTTGAAAGTTTACAATTTCCACTTGTTTATCTGGTTTAACTCAAGGAAACATCCTTAGGAGCAAATGTAATTGGTATATAATGTTTTCCCTTTTTCTGCTCCCGTGAAGCAAAATTGACTAATGTTTTTGGAGGGAACCCATTAAAATTTGCATATTAATTCTGCTAAACTTGCATAGATCAGAATTAGATGAAGGGAGAGAAGAATAGAACTTCCATGGAAAGATGCATGGCTAAGGTGGTAGCATTTAGACCAAGATTTTTAGGTTAAGATGCTGAATATATCTGTAAGGAAGGAAAAAAAAACATCTTACAGATATATTACTTGCAGTTTCCAGACATCTAAGTATTTGAAAACTTTTAAGCTATTACCTAGTCATTCATGTGCATACAAGTACTACTCACCAAATATTTCTGATTCGTGTCTGGGCAGAAGGGTGGTTGAATTTTCCCATCGCCTTTGCACTGATCATGGTCATGTGACTTGCTTTGGTGAATGAATCTTGAGAAGCTCTATATGTCACATCTGGGACAAAGCTGTAATGGCTAGTGCATGGTTTGTCAGAACCTCTTTATCTCTGCCATGGCAACTAGCACCAGGTGGGGAGGTTCTATTAGCCTTTGTCCTAGAGTAGAGAGACACAGCACATGTTTCTCCCCTCTCCTCCAATCCCTTAACTCACATGAATTTGTAGCATGAATCAAAAATAAGCCTTTGTTGTTTTGGGGCATTCAGATTTTGAAGTTATATTGTTATTGCAACATACTCTAGCCTAGCATGATGAAAATATCTTTTAGATTTTTTCTATATGTTGGGTGTTTATGAATAATTGTGAGTTGCACAACTTGATACAGGCCATTGTTTTTTGATGTCTATTTCTTGCCTAGTTTTTTTCAGTTTATTTATTTATTTATTTTGAGAGAGAGAGAGCACGAGCAAGAGGGGGCAGGGAGGGAGGGAGAGGGAGAGAGAGGGAGAGACAGAGAGAATCCCAAGCAGGCTCATTGCCATTAGCTCCAAACCCAACATAGGGCTGGAACTCATGATTGTTGAGATCATGACCTCAACCAAAATCAAGAGTCAGACACTTAAGCAACTGAGCCACCCAGGCATCCCTTGCCTAATTCTTGATCCTATTGTTTCTGACAGGTAAACAGACTTCAAATATTTGGGAACTAAATAGTATAAAAGCTTACATGATCATGTATAGATTTTCAGGTGAATTTGTTATATTGTGTACACATTTATCTTGCACTTTCTTAGAATTCTGTGTTGTATCCATTGGCAACTGGTCCATATCCATACTACATTACACACTGCTAAAAGAAAAAAAGTACAACATATAACTAATCTGTATTCTTATGGTACAAATTCTAGGAATACACATTTAGTGGAACTCATTCAACTTTAGCTGAAAAGATAATGAAGATGATGGCTGATGAAGAAGAGGAGGATAGGGATTTCAAGAAGAGATAATGCTTCAGGAACATGCATGTTTACAGTTCACTCTAAAGCAATTCAGTTTGTACAAATAATTTACTGCCTATGTGTTCTGATATCTGAAAATCAGAATTTAGTTTCAAAGTTCATAGCTCACAACATGTGGTATATACATAGAATGGAACATTTCTCAGCTATAAAAAAGAATGAAATCTTGCCACTTGCAATGATATGGTTGGAGCTAGGGGGTATAATGCTAAGCAAAGTCAGTCAGTTAGAGAAAGACAAATACCATATGATTTCACTCATGTGGGATTTAAGAAACAAGTAAGCCAAGGGGAAAGAGAGAGAGAAGCAAACCAAGAAACACACTCTTAACTGCAGAGAATACACTGATGGTTACCAAAGCGGGGGGTGAGTGGGGGCATCAGTGAAATAGGTGACAGGGATGAAGGAGTACACTTGTGATGGGCACTGGGTGTTGTATGAAAGTGTTGAATCACTATATTGTACACCTGAAACTAATATTACACTGTTTGTTAACTGGAATTCATATAAAAACTTAAAAAAAGTATATAGAAGTACAAAAGGATGAAATAAATAGGATTAGCAGAAGACATTGTGTTTCCAGGGGGAAATGGTAAACTGACACATTTTAGACATTCATTATTTACTGGATGTCTTTCTCAGTGGGAATTCTTTGGGGGAAGTATATTTCAGTCCTTGGAGTATAACCTTTCCCAACTCACAATGCATTGTCTTTCTTTTCTTACCATATGATTTTATTTCCATTTCTCTGGCACAAGAAAACAGGTGACAATGTTGAACTTCATGATAGGTCTAGGGTATTGGGAGTAACTTTAGATGCATATTTTCTGAGAAGATTTTGGTGATCAAGTGATCGTTTTGGCCTTCCTCGTCTCATGAGCTTAACTCTTCTCATTATATTCCCTAAATAAGTGCCAACAGATTTTATGCAGTACATTTTTTAATACCCTATTGTTAGAATGCACTCACAAAATCTAAATATGGCTATTATATCTTAACTAATAGCATATTTTATAAGTTTTAGTAATTTATGATAGAAGCATCTCCAATCATTCAGAGGCATTTTTTTTTCTATACACATCTATGTGGCACTCATGAAATGAGCAGTGAATATGAACACACTATTAGAATGATTTATTATAATCATGATAAACATGGGTAAACATGGATAAATCATGATAAACATGATTTATTTGTTTATTCATTTGGTATATATTTACTAAGTAGCTATATTTTAGAAACCACTATAAGCATTAGGAGTACAGAGATGAAGAAAACATGGACCCATTCTTAAAGAGCTGCCATCAGAGTTGGGGATACATCTTGATTATAACCTATGATGAAAGCCATAGCAAAGAGGTGTGGGAAGTGCTGTGGAAACAGAAGGAATGGTTAGTTGTACTAAGAACCAATGGAGAGACCATGGAGGGATTCATAGAAAAGGTGATATTGGAATTGGACATTTAACATAATATTTTGTCACTTTCCTCTAATTAAAATGTTAGAACTATTGAGGAGTTTACCTCCATATACTTTTTTAAAAATGTTTTTATTTATTTTTGAGACAGAGAGAGACAGAGCATGAGTAGGGGAGGGGCAGAGAGAGGGGGAGACACAGGATCTGAAGCAGGCTCCAGGCTCCGAGCTGTCAGCACAGACCTGATGCGGGGCTCAAACTCATGGACTGTGAGATCATGACCTGAGCCAAAGTCGGACGCTCTACTGATTGAGCCACCCAGGCGCCCCATCTCCATATACTTTTTTAATTTGAGAATGGTTGACACACAATGTTAGATTAGTTGTAGGTGTTCAACTTCGTGATTGGTCAAGTTTATACATTATGCTGTGCTCACCATCACTTGTCCCATTACATCACTATTACAATATCATTGACTATATACCTTATGCTCTTTTTACTCCCTTGACTTATTCCATAACTGGAAGCTTCTATTTCCCTCTCCCCTTCATCCATTTTGGCAACACCTCCATCCTCCTCTCCTCTGGTAACCATCAGTTCTCTGTATTTATAGTTCTGATTCTGCTTTTTGTTTGTTTATTAAGATTCCATTTATGAGTGGACTCACATGGTCTTTGTCTTTCTCTGATTGACTTATCGCACTCGGAATAATACCTCCTGTGTCCATCTATCTTGTCTCAAATGGCACAATTTCATCTTTTTTTATCTGTTTGTCTGTTGATGGACCCTTAGGTAGCTTTTGTGTCTTGGCTATTGTAAATAATGCTGCAGTAAACATAGAGATGCGTATACCTTTTCTAGTTCATGTTTTTATTTTCCTTCAGTAAATACTGAATAATGGAATTATTGGATCATATGGCATGTCTATTTTTAATGTTTTGAGCAACTGTTTCTTTAAAAAAGTATTATACTTTTTCCATACTCTTTTCCACAATGGCTGCACCAATTTACATTCCCACCTCCTTTTTCTCTACATCCTCACCAATACTTGTTACTTCTTGTCTTTTTAATTTTAGCCCAGATGGGTGTAAGGTGATAACTCATTGTGGTTTTGATTTGGATTTCCCTGATTGTTAGTGATGTTGAGCATCTTTTCATGTGTCTGTTGATCATCTGTATGTCTTCCTTGGAAAAGTGTCTATTCTGGTCCTCTGCCCAGTTTTTAACTGGATTATTTGGTTTCTTTAGTGTTGAGTTATAGGAGTTCTTTCTAGTGTTTGGATATTGACCCCTTGTCAGATATATCATTTGCAAATTATCCAAAGTATACCACCATATACTTTGGATAATTAGAGAACTTTCCTCTGAACATAAGTTATGTACCATGCTATATGCTTTAGCAATTTAAGAATTTTAACCTGGGGTAAATACTTAAAAGATTTAACAAAAGCAATGTCTATTCAGAATGGATGCTGACAATAAAATTAGAATAGGGCCTGAAAAGACTCTGACAGTGCCTGTTACCTCTTTAATTGTAGGGTTATGGATGGGTTTTTGTACATCAGTTTCTCATCTCTCAGATATAAATAATATTGAAAGGTTGAAGGAGACAAGAGGATAGCTTTGTAAAAGGTCATTATTTGAAAATTGTTCACACAAAATACTGGCAGTTCTGTTTTTGTGGAGGATAATTGTTTTGTGTTCCAGTTTTCCCCAATTTCAATGATCATCTATGGTGATAACATTGATGAACAGCCCTGGAGTGAGATGTCAGTATTCGACAGCGGCTGTTTGCAAACTCTGCTGTGATTACACTCTGTTGTCTAATTGCTTAATTTATTGATGTTTTGCTGACATGTTTTCAGCAACATTTGTGATTGCAGATAACTCATCATTTCTCTTCTGGCTCATTATCATATGTTTGCATTTGGTTTGTCTGATTGCTGCAGGTGGAAACAATAGGTGATGCATACTGTGTTGCTGCAGGACTCCATAGGAAAAGCCTCTGCCACGCTAAGCCCATTGCTCTCATGGCCCTGAAGATGATGGAACTTTCAGAAGAGGTGCTGACACCTGATGGAAGACCAATTCAGGTAACCTTCTCTACAATGTGGTTTGAGTAGTAGCATGCCTTTAAGTGAAGGGGGCAAGAAATTCCCTTTTGAATTCTACTTACGTGTCCTACAGATTTAGACAAGTAAGGAGGATGAGGCTTAACTAGAAAAAACTCATAGAACACCAGGAAAAGAACAAATGGAATAAGATCCAAAATAGGAAAAGGTGTATGAAAGGCCAATTGCCATGGAGAAAACAAAGAGCTAAAGACAGACTAAAGAAACACTCCTTGTCAGTTACCAACTCACCAACACCAAGCAAAGATGGTAGTGGGAATCAGGGTCTCAGACATAATCCTAAGAAGTAAGAAAATGGAGGACCTGAACGCTTACTTTGGGTAGCGTACAGGTAAGTGTTGCTGATAAAACTTCAGCACTCAGGGTTACCTGTGCGTGTTTTTAATGTAGCAGAGCTTGAAGGTCGGAGCCCAATAACTAAGAAAATTTAATAGTGGTGAGAAATGTAGCTCCTGGTATATTGTACTCTTTTTGGTACTGATGCCTCTCTGCAGTCTAACGTCTACCTCTAAGAATGGATGAGATCACCTACCTCTAGTCTTTCCCAGACCCAGTGGATCCCAGAAGTATTGTTACTGTGACTTCTTAGAAACCAGAAATCATGTATTTGGAGAAGTAACCATGAATGTAAGGCAGCCCTTTTACAACAGCTCACCAAATGTGAGTTTAAAATAAATAGAGAAAAAGAAAGCTTCAAAATGTGGTACAATCCTATTCCTGGAGTTAGGGCAAATTAGATATTATGAGTGTCCTTCTGACTAAAGTTATTAAAATGCTGTGTTAAAAATATTTTTAAAATATTTAACACTCTTTAAGATTTCTAAAAACTACTAAGCACCTCACTGAACTATTAGGAAAGAAAAAATGTGCCAATAATGTTGCGTGTGTAGATTGACAAAATTTCAGTGGGGAATTTAAATTCATTGCTCTGTCATGAGAAGTGAGAGTAGGAAACTAGGAAACATTACTTCTTTCTGGAGGAAGTCAACTTCAATCCCTCTTGCAAAGAATATCCATATCTTTGGATATATGAATATCCATATTTGAATATATGGATATCCGTATCTGGGGACTGAGTGACTAATACTAAAAACAAAATAAAACAAGCCCTCACCTCCCCCACAAAAAAATAACCCTAAACCCACACGTTCATGAAAGAAATCAAACTATTATAGGTAAGAACCAGTGGGAACAATAGCTAAGAAAACAGTGAAGTGTTATCAGATTATCAAAATTTTCAGACAGAATCAAAATGACAATGTTTAATATAAGTAAGAAAATAAAGAAGAAGCTTAAAAACACGAGACAAGAACAGTAGATATGAAAAAGAACCAGGGAACCCCTAAGTAATCAACATAATACTTAAGAAAATGGCCGGTAGATGAATTTAAAAGCAGATTAGACAGAGCTGAAGGAAAAATTAGTATACTGAAACTTAAAGCTGAAGAAATTACCCATAATCAGGTCCAGAGAATTAAAAATGTGGAAATATGAATAAGATAATGTAAAATATAAAATATGTGGGAGGAATGGAGGACAGAGTAGGAAAATATATGTTCAGTTGGGGTTTCACATGGAGTTACAGAGGGAATGCAAAACAAGGAATTTTTTTTTCTGGAACAGTAAAAGACATCAATCAGTTCTCTGACCCAGTAATCCTAAGGGATTCTATGAAGCCAAATCATAGGAATTCAAAACTGAACATGTCTTAATAATTCTGTAGTGTGTCGGAGAAAAGAGGGACTTGATACATGGTGAAGGTGAAATTGATTTGTGGGGAAAGAATGGGCTATTCCATCAAAGGTTGGAGGACAACTGTTTATCCATGTGGACAAAAGTATTAAAACTGGACCTCTACTTCACGAAGCTGTCCAGAATGTAATTCCATCTGGGTTAAATGTGAAGGGCCCCACTGTAAGGTCTTAAATTTATAATTTGGGAGTTTTTAACTCAGCACAAGGAACTTTTTTTTTTTTTTGTAAACTAGTCAAGTCAAAACTTATCAAATCATAAAGGAAAATAGGTGTAAATTTTTCTACACTGAAGTTAAAACCTTCCTGCTTATCAAATAACACCTAAAAAGAGTAAAAAGATAACCACAAACTAGGAGGGTTTTTTGCAACACATTTAACCATTAAAAGTATCTTTGGTTAACCTCATGAGTAACGGGATGACTATATATCGGTAGTACCATCCTGTAGCATTGCTACCTACTAGTTTGGCACAACTTTGAAGCTCTGACACTATCACAGTTGGTAAGGATCTGGAGCAGGGGGAAGTCACACACAGCTGGTGGGAGTGCGCCGTCCCAAGTACGGTATATTGTGTGTGCCTTAGTGTGTGCCTTGACTACATCCCAGCAACCTCGCCCCTAGACACTTGCTCAGGGAAGAACGTGTTCAGGTGTAGCACAAGTCACAAGATTATTCACAGCAACACCTTGATAAGAGTTTCAAACTGGAAATAACTCAAATAACCATCTAATAGAAAGGATTGCCTGTAAAAAAAATATGTATATGTACGTGTGTATGTGTAGACACACACACACACACACACACACACACCATACACTTGGGAAAATGAATGACTTCAGCTACTGACACCAACAAGGATGAATGTCAAAAACATAATCTGGAGCAAGAGAAGCAAGTCTGAAAAGAAGGCTGTAGTCTTATCCCACTTAATTAAGTCTCAAAACTGGGAAAGTGGGAAAAAACATGTTATTTAGAGATAGCTGCATTGCTGGAAAAAGGGTATAGGAAAAAAAAAAGGGGGTGGTTACTACAAATTCAAGATGGTGCTTAACTCCAAGGGAAAGGAAGAAGATGATGGGAAGAGAGAGGAGGCAGGAAGGAAAGTGCAGGTAGGATTATAGTGCAGAATCACCCATTTTACTACTGTTCTTTGATGTTTACATATATGTTTACATTTGGCAGTTTTAAGAAGTGGAAAGGGGGCGCCTGGGTGGCTCGGTCGGTTAAGTGTCCGACTTCGGCTCAGGTCACGATCTCGCGGTCCGTGAGTGCGAGCCCCCCGTCGGGCTCTGTGCCGACTGCTCAGAGCCTGGAGCCTGTTTCCAATTCTGTGTCTCCCTCTCTCTCTGCCCCTCCCCTGTTCATGCTCTGTCTCTCTCTGTCTCAAAAATAAATAAACGTTAAAAAAAAACAGTGGAAAGAGAAAGGGTTTTCTCACCATTCTCATCAGCAATAAAAATAGGAAAGCATGGAGCATTCAAAAAACTAGTTTAAGTCCCCTCAGGTCATAATTATCCAGTTATTCAAGTATAGGAATGACACTTCTACCTTTGCCAGGAAAACAAAGTAATGCTGTCTCAGATCTGCTTCAAACTGCAAATGTACACAGTCCAGACTGAGTTCCTATCAGTTCTTAAATTTTCAAGACTACTAGCCGAGCAGTCTTATCACTTGGGATTGTTTTCCTATGTTGGATTTTCTTTTATAGGGGATATCATGTTTGTATTGATTCAGCCTTGTCAAAGCAAACTTAAATTACCCTAGAACAAAACCAGGGAATCATGCGTTACGGTGTGCTCCTCCATATTTTTATCTGTGGTATGTAACATTACTCTGTCTTATGAATCAGATGGTCTTATTAAATCAGAAGAGGAAATGTCTATAAAGATTTAATAAGAATGCAGAAAGAGAATTCAAAATCATAAAACCACTTTAATAATTTTAGCTTCATTACTTATTCATATTATTTGCGTGGTTTGAGATTGTTTTTGGCATATTAATTTGACTTTGAATTGGCTTCTAAGTTGGTGCCATGGGAACATTTCTAAACTTATTGAAAGAATCTTTTATTAAAAATGCTTGGGTGTGGGGCGCCTGGGTGGCCCAGTCGGGTAAGCTTCTGACTTCGGCTCAAGTCCTGATCTCACGGTTTGTGAGTTCAAGCCCCGCATTGGGCTCTGTGCTGCCAGTTCGGAGCCTGGAGCCTGTTTCAGATTCTGTGTCTCCCTCTCGCTCTGACCCTCCCCCGTTCATGCTCTGTCTCTCTCTGTCTCAAAAATAAATAAACGTTAAAAAAAAAATGCTTGGGTGTGCAGTAGGGTTGATATGTGATCAGCTGATGGTTTACTTCAAACTATGTAAGTTTAGGATGCTTAAAATTTAAGCTATTTAAGTTGTAATACTTCAAAATAAAGTTCCCTCAAACCTTTCATATTTTGAAAAATTAATTGATAATGTGTACATGATTTTATAAGTATTTCAGGCACCTCTCATTACAGGAAATATGTACCTGAATTATCAGTTACAATTCCTTGAAAGTGATTGGTAATATCCTTGAATCCTTAACTGTAAAATTGGTTTAGTTTAAAAAATTTTTAAAGCAACAAAAGAATATAGTATTTCAGTTATTCATTTTATAATATTCACAGAAATTATTTTTCATAAATACTCTAATGAGACTGAGAGGCTTGTTCTATACTGTAGCTACAGAGCATTCACAAATATGGTCCATTTGGAAAAATAATCCCAAAGTGACTTTAATTAAGCCTGCTTTCATAGAGGGAAGCAAACCCTAAGAGACTTAGCCATAGAGAACAGACTGAGGGTTGATGGAGGGCGGTGGGTGCGGGATGGGCTAGATGGGTGATGGGCACTAAGGAGGGCACTTGTTGTGATGGGTACTGGGTCTTGTATGTAAGTGATGAATCACTAAATTCTCCTGAAACCAATGCTACACTATATATTAACTAATTAGAATATAAATAAAAATTTGAAACAAACAAAAGGCTGCTTTTAACATGAATGATTATAATTTTTAATATTTTCTCAATATGGTGTTTATTCTCCTGACTGAACTTGTAGAAATGTCAGCATTATGCTTATTCCACTCCCCCCGTGCAGAGGAAATCTGATTTTTCTTACATCTTAAACTTAACTCTTGAAGAAAAGTACTATCAAATTTATATTCTTTGCCCTTTGTTTGAGCTACTGTATTGTGACTTCACTAGAAAATTGTATGACTTCATGCTGTTCTTTAACCTTGTGACCCTAATCCTACCAAAGTATTTTGAACAGTTTTTAAGGCTGAAAGGCTTTTACTAATAATTTAACCACTGTTTGATTAAAATAACAAAATGTTTATTACTGCTTGTGCTTTATTCCTTAGAAATAAAAATGTGGGTAGGAAAGAGAAGCTGCGTTGATGGACTAGAGAATGTGATTATATAGATTTTGGAAAGACCAGTGGCATTTTTACGATTTCAGGCTTTTGAAGAAGATTGAGTCAGCGTGTCCAAATATCTAAGTTTTACTTCTGGACTTCAGTTTTTAAAAAATATTTGCATTGAATTTCATCACACAGGCACACAAATTCAAATTCGCTTCATTAGTTTAGAGAACAGTGCATTTTATATAATGAGGCAATTATACAGAGATTGTGAAAGAGAGTTTAAAAAAAGACAATGTGTAATCATGTTGTAATACTAATGTGTTTAGCAATCTTAATTGCAAATCCGGGAAATGCTATGAATCTTCTCTAACCGCCTAGTCCAAAGGCAGGAATATTAACATACAATTTATGTATACTACAATTTGCATGTAATACATTAAATTGTAACTCGTGTAAGCTTTGACTGAATCTTCTAATGAGTTTACAGCATTTTTTGAGATTATGAAATAATTATTCTCCAATTAATTTTTAAATACTTGTTATTTATAAAGGAAATCTGGTATTGTTACTTTAATATTTGGAGGGATTTGTTCTCTGCAAATACTGCAGTATTCACTTAACCCCATGAGATTATAGCCCAAGATTGTATTTAGGGAAAAGAAAAACTAATTATTTGGTAATTTGATTCTCTGTGATTCTTTGATAAGTGTTTATGTATAAAATTCTAATTTTATTTTTCACCCTGAAGTGTGTATTGTACTTACCAGAAATGTTGTATCTCTAGAACTTAAACCTAAGGACAAAAACCTAAGGGTTCAGAAGAACTACTTGGGCATTATGGGAACTCACTAAGATAGCCCAATTTATTCTCACCTCCTGTGTTTATCCAGTAGACAACGTTTGAAAGTACTTTTAATCTTTTAGGTAATGCAGATAGTTGCAGTTTTGGTAAATTACTGTTTTATTGTAGCAATAATATACAAAGTTACTATTACTGGTGAAATTTATGGCTAAATGTATTTTCTAATACATCACTTCGTATAGTGAATTTATATGGTACTAGAAATGTGTTTCTGTGTCTTTAAAGAATATGTTTAGAGTATATTTTCACTGAGAGTTTACCAGTACAGGAGGTTACAATAGGTTCTCTTTTATACTTTGCTTCTGTTTAATTATTAGAAATTTAAAGTCTGTATACTCTCTTCAGCTCTACTAACTCACTAATACTCCACTCAACTGGTTATGAAAATCATTCATTAAACCCGCCCCCTTGATACTTCATGTTGTCAGAGCAGTTTGTAGTTTTTTTAAGTTTCCATTCATCTGACAAAACTTTTCATACTGTTTTTATTTCCTTGACGGTATCAGCCATCTTTAAACTCTTTGCTCCATAAATACCTTCTCTAGAGCCTCGTGGTCTATGATATTATCTGTGCTTTCACTTATTTTTTAGTCATGTTACTTATCTCCTGTGTACCTAATTCTTGTTACTTTTTGTTTGTGTGCTGGAGATTGTGTATGAACAGTTACAGAATCATTTGAGAAGTGGAATGATGTTACCCTCCTGCAGGGAAATTTTATGTGTTCTTTGGGTGGGAGGAATTGCTCGGGGCTCTAGCAATCAGGGTCACATGATTTAATGCCAGGAATCCTTCCCCATGGGGGCCAGTTACTGATTCACCTTATATTTTTGGTATCACCCTTATACCTGGGGTGTTGGCTCCTAGGGTCTCATCTTAAAAGTATGGAGGGTTTACCACGGTGTCCCCCTTGGCCATCCTCAGACTTGGGTTTTTGTCCCTGTGGTTCTGTAGGTACCATTAGAGTCCCCAAAGCATTTCTCTAACCTCACTCCCTTCTGAAGTCAGAAGATGCCTGTAGTGGACAAGCACCCTCAGATTTAGTAATGACCTCTCCCTGAGCTTCATCTTCGCCCCCTCCCCCCCCATCTTGGTGTCATATTCTTTTCATTGCCTTGTGAGCTGACCTTCAGAGGGGTATTCAGATTATACAACCTGCTCTTCCTAGAAATAGAAGTTCAAAGTCATGTACATTTTTTATAAGAGTTTTATTACTAATAATGATTCATCCTCACTAATCTACATTTGTGCCTATTTTCAACCCAAGTCACAGATGATACTATCTGTAAATAGAAAAGGCCAAAACATCTAACTGTGTTTAAACTAGCCACTGCAGAGTAACAATAAATATCTGTTGAGGCACTTGGCAGTGTGCCAGGCAGTCGCGATCCAAGGACTTGGCATGTGATAGCTCTACTGAGTCTTACAAACCTAGAAGGGCTCTATTGATATTATTTCAGTTTTACAGATGAAGGCAAGAATAAGAAACATTCGTTAACCTGAGCTCCTAATTGCACTCTATAGGGCTTGTTAAATAGAAGTGTGGTAAATAAACTTCATATTGTCACAATTTTCTTACTGTGTGGTATCTGTTATCTGTTAAGTTAGACTTTTCATGGCTCTAGTCAAGAAAAGTTAAACTACCGTTAGGTGTCCTCTTGAAGAGAATGGAAATAAGTAATCTATTTAAGAATTATTCCATCCAAAACGATTAATTTTTTAAATTATGAAATGAGGGAGATAAGTTCCGTGATGTGTGTGTGGGAGGGAATGGCTGTCATTTCATCCTTATTTTGAAAATCACAGTCACCAGCCAGATTGGGTGAATACTTAGCCACTTTACTTCATTGTTTTTTCTCTGTTTATTGTCCCTTTGGTTATTGTGGATTGTGATGCAGAAGATGTATATTTTATTTATTTTTTTTTAATTTTTTTTAATGTTTATTTATTTTTGAGACAGGGAGAGACAGAGCATGAACGGGGGAGGGGCAGAGAGAGAGGGAGACACAGAATCGGAAACAGGCTCCAGGCTCTGAGCTGTCAGCCCAGAGCCTGACGCGGGCCTTGAACTCACGGACTGTGAGATCATGACCTGAGCCGAAGTCGGACGCTTAACCGACTGAGCCACCCAGGCGCCCCGAAGATGTATATTTTAAAATGTTTCTCTGTTTATTGTCCCTTTGGTTATTGTGGATTGTGATGCAGAAGATGTATATTTTAAAATGTTTACATTTTTTCCTAAGATAGTCTTTGGATTTAAACATTGTGTCTTATATTCTAATTCATTATTTTTATGTTTTGAGCAAGAAATTTGTTTTAGTCATCGAATTGCACTTCTGGCATGATGCTGCAGTTCTGAGCTGTAACAGAGCACACTTACTGCCTTGCAATCCTTCTATAAAAATTGGCATAATGAATTAATAGACCTTAATATTTATGCTTTGCGCATGTCAATGAGCTAGAATTCCCTTCCTGGTTTGCTTTAGCTTTTGTCTTTAATCATGACTGATTCTCATATAATATAGTTACACTGATGATCACCTTTTTCATCTGTGGAAAAAATAGTTTGTCAGGCACACACTTCTGAAAGGGCTGGTCAGGAAGTTGAGATTCTCGCTAAAGAGTTGGGGGCAGGGTCACGGGGTATGGGTAATATATCAAGTGTATAAAACAGAACGAAAAATCTGGGGCGCCTGGGGGGCTCAGTCGATTAAGCGTCTTGACTCTTGATTTTGGCGCAGGTCATGATCTCACGGTCCGTGAGTTCGAGCCCCACATCGGGCTATGCACTGACGGCATGGAGCCTGCTTGGGATTCTCTGCCTCCCTTTCTCTCTGCCCCATGAGTGCGCTCTCTCTCTCTCTTTCGCTCTCACTCACTCGCTCTGTCTCTCTCAAAAGTAAATAAACCTCAAAAAATAACAATACGTAAAAATCACCCATAGAGTCACCCCTGAAAGGTAACGACTGCACATTTTGATATATATACACGTTTGTGTGGACATGTGCATAAAATGTGTCTCCCCTCGATTTCATATTATAAAAAGTTTTCAAACATATTGCACAGTTGAGAGAATTATGGCTTTATTGAAGAGTTTTGTCATGATATTTGTCAAACAGATTTTCTAAGAAGTCCTTTCGTGAAAGTATTTGCATATTTTTGCTACATGCAAAAAATAGCAGTAATACGTGTGTGAAAGGAAAAACAAAGCCAAGCAACGAAGGGAAAGTTAAATTGTTTGGGTGGAAACTGTGCACATAAAATACAAAATTGCTTAGCCTGGTTTTGTGTACTGGTGTTTACACTTCTGCATTTTCACAAGAGAAATGCACTTTAGTGGAGACACACTTTAAATGTTTTATAAAGTTACGCTGTTAAATCATGTCACGATGGGGTAAACCCTCCTCAAGAAGATATAATCTGTTTCATTTATTTTAGCCTGTCTGAGAGAGGGTCCCTCCCAGGAGTGTTTGTACAATGTCCTAAGAGGAGGCTAGAAATTATATTAGTAAAGGTGCTCCTTTTCGTTTGATTCTTGGATCATGTGCTTTAGAGTGTGAAGCCTCCAAGCAGTTAGGTAGCTCATATTTTTATTTATCTGAGTTTTATGTAAAGAATAAGAATCTCTGTCTCTGCCAAGTCTTGCTCCTAAAAAGACATTAAGATGTGATTTTACCAACCTATTGTGAGGGCAGTTAGCCCATTATATTTTAGAATATGGTCTCTCTGGTGTTATTGACCAAGAAGGCTTTTCTTTTTTACTGCCAGTTTAACTTACTCTCTTTTAAAGTTAATTGTGACATGTGCATATGCCAAGGCCAGCAGCTTGAATCTTATAATACCACCACTGATGTGAAGATAGCCAGATGGAATAATATGTGAGAGAGGAATGTGCTCTCTGCTTGCTAACCGTACTGTTAGGATTTATGTTTTTGATTTGTCATGCTGTCTTGAAATCTAATATCTAGCGCCAAATAAAAATGTAAAAATCATTTCAAAGTAACTTTATTAGTTTTCCAAAATCACAAAATGTCAAATGACCTCTGAAAAATGACACATGGAAGAAAGTCACATCACCTGTAATTTACCAACCAACCATCACCACATATTAAATTGTGTCGCATATTAGGGCATCTGGGTGGCTCAGTCAGTTAAGTGTCCAACTTCGGCTCAGGTGTTGATCTCACGGTTTGTGAGTTCAAGCCCCACGATGGGCTCTGTGCTGACACCGCACAGCCTGGAGCCTGCTTCAGATTCTGTGTCTCCCTCTCTCTCTCACCCTCCCCCACTCACATCTGTCTCTCTCTCTCAAAAATAAATAAATGTTTAAAAAATTAAAAAAATAGTGTTTATTCTTGAAGGATTTTTTTCTCCTATGAATATTCAAACACATGGAAATAGAATATACAGACTTGAAGAGTAGATTCTTTTAAAAATTGAGAGGACTTCATTCAATAAAGTGAAATTATGTGACACTGTATACCATAGATGTACCTAAGCACACTGGTGAGACTTGGTAAGTCTTAGGAGGCATCTCTCATTGTTCTGAACTCACTTTGATTTTGCATTTGAATTTTTGAGTCATAGAAAGGCAACTTTTGAATCACCAGAGTTGCAAAAGTGGTAGGAATAATTCAGTGTCATGTGTGCTTTTAAAAGTCTGTTACCCTTTGCGTTGACATCATGTCAGGCATATGGTAATTGTCTGGGTCACCACTATAATATTCCTTATTTGGAATGTGGTTTCCTAGCAACTCTTGCTTTTTCCTAATGGCTGAATTGATTTCTGCACATTTGTAATGCTTCCCACAGCATCAGAAATTGTCACCCTGTGTGCAAATATTACAAGATCAAATTTACATGTAGATTCGGTTCTAAGAAATTATTCTGCTTTACCGCTTGCGTTTAATGTGCTCATTCAAAGGTTAAACCAACCATAAAAAAATAAATTTTGTAAAATCTGATGAATGCAGATCGCGCTCTTTGGTGAAACATGGTAATTTTGACGACAGTGTCCGAAATACGTTTGAGTAGTTTCTAGTGGAAGGCCTGCTGAAGTTGAAGAAATTGACTAATTTTGATGGTCAAATGACCAGAGAATCAGCAGGTGGGTACGAATATTGGCCTGGACTCTGCTTTGAATGTGTCAGGGGACAAAAGACTTTCACTCTGGAGGTAGTTTGCAGTTTGCTGATTCTGGGTGATCCTTGCTGGAGTATTGCCAGGGGTGACTTTTATTCATGTGTTCAACAAATGGACTTTGAATACTTACCGTTTTCTAGACAGGTGGTTAGGCACTCAGGATGTAAGGGTAATTAAACCAGATATGGCCTTGACCCTCCCAGAAATTACAGTCTGGAACCAACACCTATGTCAAGTGGAAAGAGAACGGTGGATTTTTCTCAGTACTGTTTCCATCTTGCTATCAAGTGAGAAATTTGCATTAGGCTTTTGAAAGGACTTGGCAAAGACTTTAAATTCTTCTTGGAATACTCAAGATGTTGCTGTACATTCAGATCGTCATTATTTTGATGTCTTTGTAGATTTTGTCTGTATCTAGGAAAGTGGAGTTGAGAGACATTGCAAACCAGCTATGCACTGGGGTGGTTTGGTAGTTTATATAGCATCTCATTCAGTCTACACAGAAATCCTATGAAGGGTACAGATGTAGTTTTTATATACTTTAAAGATCAAGAAGTAAAACATCAGGGGTTAAAAAATAAGTGTAAGATCATGGAGAAAATGATATGTATATTGTACGTCTTCTGCATATCAGACTTTGTGTCGAGTGCTTTATACACTTTATGTCTTTTAATCTTGCTCACTCAAAACCCTGCAGAGTAAATTTAATCTTATTATTTCTGTAATCTTATTTTACCTTTAAACAATTGGAGCTTCAGAAGTTTACATAATTTGACCAAGATCATACAGCTAGTCAATTGCAGAACTAAATTTGAACATAGATCTATCTTCTTGAAAAAAAAATCTTTGAACTTCTGCTATACCAAACTGCCCAGGACCTCACCAGAATGTCCAGAGTAGAATTCTATTACCTGAATATTTAATAAGAATTGCCTTTCATTGAGCACTTATTATGTGCCCAGCATTATGCTAAACTAAAGTGCGTGCATGCTCCCTTTTTCTCTCATCTGTCTGTCCATCTATACACACTCCTATGTACGTACACACATATATGTAATTTATTCACACATATGCATGTGTCTTATAAGCATGTCTTCATATTGGTGAAATATATACAGGTATTGAATGTTACCATGTAAGTCCTACAGCAATCATGGACCATGAATAAGGTATCATCCTTATTTACAAATGAAAAAAACAGGACTCAGACAGGTTAAGGGAGTTATTGTCAAATAAGAGTAAGTAGGTAAGTAAGAGTAGATTCCTAATTGGAATTTAAATCTGTTTGACTTCAAAGTCCCTCTTTCTAACCATCTCCCTAACACTGCCTCCACAATATAATTAGAATGTATGATTTCTAATCTTAGGACTAAGCTAATCACTTTAATCTTCCTTGAAAAAGAATGACTTCTTTTCTCTCTTCCTTAAGAAATGTTCAGATGTATCAGCAGTGCAATGACTTGAAGGCATTCTAATTTGAGACAAACCCTAGTGGCTGTAACTGTGCACAAAGATGTGGAAATGAGGATAATTATGTCTGCATTTAATATAGAGAGTTGAAAATTGGTGGTTTTCTAAAATTTCACAATCTCTGAAGGAAACGTTAAGTTGTGGATAATACTGAAATATAAACTTCTGTAATATTAGCTTCTTAGGAGAAATAGAAGATGTTATCTCTTCTTTGTGGCAATACAATAATCCCAAACTGGGAAAACAGAGATTTCAAACCACAACAGAGAATCCAAAAGAAATATTGTTCTTTAAGACATATTGTTTTCCAGATGGTATCAGTTGATTCTTTTGTATATTAAGTTATCCAGGATCGCTTTTATATTTACAATAACCAAAGCCCTGATGGGAAGTGGGAAAATGTAGTAAAATAGTTTGATCACTCAGCCAGCAAGCATTTACTGAATCTCTCTCATGGACAAAACTACATAATTGAGTTGCAGACTGAACTGCGGGAGTGCCAAATACTAATCTGCTTTTTCTTGGCTCTCATTAAGTAAAAATTCTGTCTACACAATACCACAACATCTGGTCACTTAAATCCATTCAGTCAAAAATGCAATTAGCCGCCCAGATTTTCAGACTCTAGGATTCCATTCAACTTGTTTGCTTTAATTATTAGTTTATCTGAAAGCTGTGTCAAACAGTCAGTAGCCTATATTTAGTTATTTCAACATGCTTGGCAAGCACCTTACCTAAGAAAAGGTACAGACATGGAAGAGAAAACCCAAGTCCTGCTTCTCACGGGCCCTCAGTCAAGTGTTTGTACAGACCGTGTGGTGTTCTACTTCTCCTATTCTGTTTACCTTCCCTACGCCTAGCCCACCCTAGCCCCAGACCCCACTTACTCCCCTTTCTTGCCAATTTTATAAAACTGCTTGTCATTTTCCTATGGGCTACCTTAGATTTATTTACACAAAAGAATATTATTATAAATAATGCATATGAAACTGTTGATACTGGTTCACTTAGGAGAAGTGGCTTTTTCTACCTTTAACCGTGAAGTTTTATATTTGTTTACATTTTCCAAATATGTGCATGAATTACTTTACATATTCAATTTTCTTTTTTTAAGTGATTTATTTATTTTGAAGAGAGAGAGAGCATGCAAGTGAGGGAGGAACAGAGAAAGATAGAGAGAGAGAGAACCCAAGTCAGGCTCCGCGCTGTCCAAGTGCACACAGCTGAATATTGGGGGCTCGAAAAATCACGAACTGTGAATCGAGGACCTGAGCCAAAATCAACTGTCACACGGCGTACTGACTGATACCGCCCAGGTGCCCCCTGCATGTATCAGGAGATAGACAGCAGCACTATCATGGACGTTCTATTCTTTTCCTACTTATAAGTATCTATAATTTGTAAAACATAAATATATCTTAAAAATGAAGTAAGCACAAACTTTCACCTATGTATTTCAGTTCATACAGAGTAATCAGTCAGATAATGCTTAAAACGACTCGTCATCGAAGTATAAAAAAGCTTCTGCACTGCAAAGGAAACAATCAACAAAACTAAAGGCAACTGATGGAATGGGAAAAGATATTTGCAAATGACATATCGGATAAAGGGTTAGTATCCAAAATCCGATAAAAGAACTCACTATCTGAACACCGGAAAAACTAATGATCCAGTGAAAAAAGTGGGCAGACGACATGAATAGACACTTCTCTAAAGAAGAACATCCAGATGGCCAACAGGCACATGAAAAGAATGCTCACGTCACTCCTCATCAGGGAAATACGAATCAAAACCATACTCATTGAGATATCCACCTCACTCAGGTCAGAGTGGCCAAAATGAAACCAAATCAAGACTACAATGCCTGGAAGGATGTGGAGAAACGGCACGAACCCTCTTTGCACTGTTGTGAATGCAATCTGGTTGCAGCCACTCTGCAAAAACATGTGATTCCTCAAAAAATAAAAAATAATCTACCCTGATAACCCAGAATAGCACTGCTAGAATTTCCCCCAAGGAAACAGGATGCTGTATGCATAGGGCACTTGTACCCCAATGTATTAGCCAGCACTTTCAACCATAACCAAAGTATGAAAGACCTAAATTCCATCAACTGATAATGGATAAAGACGTTGAGTTATATATACAATTGAATACTACATCGGCAATGAGAAAGAATAGAAATATAGCCTTTTGTACAACAGTGGATGGAACTGGAGATGTTATGGTAAGTGAAATAAAGTCATACAGAGACAGTTTCGTGGGGATGTGTGTGTCATGTAGGTTTTTCACTCTTATGTGGATCCTGAGAAACTTAACAGAAGACCATGGGGAGGGGAAGGAAAAAAAAAGTTACAGAGAGGGAGAGGAGGCAAACCATAAGAGACTCTTAAAAACTGAGAATAAACTGAGGGTTGATGGGGTAGGGGGGGAGGGGAAAAGTGGGTGATGGGCATTGAGGAGGGCACCTGTTGGGATGAGCACTGGGTGATGTATGATAACCAATGTGACAATTAAATTTCAGTTAAAAAATAAATACATACAAAATACATGCTAAAGAAGATTTTTAAACCCCTCCCCCCACATGACCTGAGCTAATATCCATTACTGCTAATTAATAAACAATTATGTTAATGAACAACAAAAAAACTGAACAGGGTCAAAAACATTTATTGGCTAAAAATTATTAGGAACATCATATCTTTTTAACAAAATGGGGTCACTAAAGCATTTGGCCAGGAAAATGAGGGTTGGTAGAATTAATGGTCATAAAACTACACTAGCAGAAATTAATATAAATAAATATTTGATTACTGAGTCACAAATCATGACTGTAAAATTTAAAATGGGTAAGAACTGATGCCATTTAAAATATTTTCAGAGGAACACAACTAGAAATGTAAAATATTAGAATCAGTTTAACTGTGTTATACAGAGAATAGATCAAGGAATTAAATTTACTTAATATGCAGTTCAGAAAATAAATTCCTCATGATGAAACTTCCAGCATTGGTAAATTTCTGCATTCAATTGAATTCCTGCTGGGGATCCTGATGTCTCAAACTAGTAACTCTTTTAATTATTTATTTAATGTACCTGATGTCTAAACATTGAATGCTCAATATATTGAATGTAAAAATTTTTCCCCATTGGTGGAGAAAGGAAGAATTTTGTTGTAGACATTGATAGCAATCCAGATCTTTGCTTATATTATATATTTCTTCGCGCTGATCCTTCATTGTAACATGTAATAATCGTTTTTTATATTTGCCATATTTCTGCACCATTTACCTGGCGTACCACTAGAATACACTGACTTCTGAGTCCCTGTATAAAATGATAGTGGTATGCTCGATTTCCTTTATATTGATCTTGCTCATATTTCTTTTCATCCCTAAATTTGCGTATTTAGAATCACATGTTTTGAAAATTGCTATCCCAGTGCTAAATTTACCACTTAAGGCAGAAATTAGTAATTGTGGTACCAAAAGTACAATGAAGCTAAGCGGAACTTCTTCATCGTGCCGTTATTGAGAATATATATTGTGACGTTATGATACAGTGTGATGTCTGCATTGTATGCAGTGGGGCATCCTGTGCTATATTGAAATCACTTTACTCTTTAGCTATCTATTACAGCATATTGAACGGTGTTAAAAGTTTAAGCATAAATATATGCTTTTTGTCATTACTGAACTGGGCTAAAAACCCTTCCGGTTTTCTCCCCCCACCCCTGTTTACGCTAGTTTAGCCAGAAGAACCAAGATGAGTAATTATATAGGAACTTAGGAAATCACTTTAATTTAATTAATTGTATTATAGTTACCTATTTAAATGGTAAGATTTAAAAAATAGAACATTGATTGGAGGACAGTTCTCGTCATTCCCACAGACAAATAAAACGGTATAAACATTAGGTAACCATTGAGCAATGGAATCTCAAACATTTGAGATTACCAAGAAAGGCTAATGAAGAAACAAGGCTAGACAAAGACAGGAGAAATAATTTTATAGTTTCTGTTTTTTCCATAGCGCTCATTATGATAGAAGAAATACCACTTGAGTCCTTTTTGAGGGTTTTATATAAAAAAGTAGATAACAAGCACAAAGCTGTGTCAGGAAGTCCAATTATTTTTACCTCTTGAGTGTCATTTCTCTATTAATAGAATATTACCATTTTTACTGTTTAGTTCTTGTAAAAAAACTATTTTCTCCCAATTCCTGAGTCTTCCTTCAGTGAGAGATTCTCATGATTTTGGGGGCAACTGCTCATGTAGAACTTGGTCAAAGTTGACAAGTAGATTTCTTCTTTTAACCTTCAGCTTTTCTGTTAGGGTGGGTCAGTTGTTAGCTTGCAAAAGGGAAAACACCAGTATGTTAGTACCCTTCTGTATCCCCATGCCTCTTCCATCGCATCTCCAACAACATGTTTACTTTTGAAAATAGTAGAGTGTCCTGTTTGTCTTCAGTATAGAAACATTTTCATATTGCTTGTATTTGTTGTCATCTTCAAATGTGTGAAAGAAATTGATTATAGAAAAATGATTTTTATTTACACTTTGCCTAAGTATCAATTACAATACTAATGAATTTTATAATCAGAAGCTATTCTAAGGGAAAATTTTGACCTTAAAAAAATATATGGCTCACGTGCATGATAGTTGTACGTTAACCTGTTGTTCGGCCCGCCTTTTTGTATTCTCCATTCCCAACAGTATCTCTCTGTGACCTGCAAAGCCTAATCCCTTCAGGATAGGTGTTTCAGTCCTTTTATTTTTGTCTCTGCTATTTGCCTCTGTTTGCCAAAGTAACAAATAGAGTGGGCTAAAATCTAAATTTTATTGTCTTCACGGTTTTGTGGCTAGAAAATCTCAGATCTAGACATTAGCAGGGCAGGAGCCCCGCTGAAGGCAGTAGGAAAAGGTCTGTCTGTAGTTCATGATCTGGACAGCAATAACTTCCAGTCTTCACTTGTGCCTCCTTCGCGCATGTCTGTTCTGGTCCAAATCTCTCCTTTTATAACATCATTATTCCTGATAGACCCCACGCTTACTCCTCCATATGTCCTCATCTTAACCATTCCATCACAATGGATCCTAATTTCCTGCATTAGGTACTTCTGTAGTACTGGAACTTAGAAGTTCAACATATGAATTTGGTGCAACACAATCCAATCACAACACTTTACTAGCCCTAGATCCTCATTGTCTCATATCTGACCTCATCGACTGTTACTGACAGCCCTCAGTTGTACTCTTTTTTATCTCTGCCACACTGGACACCTAAGTAGACCATCTGGTCTGCAATTAATAGCAGTAGTGGAAACTAGGATCATGATATTAAACTGGTCTGTTACAAACGCATGCCTTTGATCGCAACTGTCCTAAATTCTCATCAGGGGTGGTCATTTACTATCCTCTGCAGTACTGTTTCTAATTTTTCATACTCTTTATAAAGGGATTATCTCTTACCCTTGCTACGTTATTCTCAACAGACTCATATTTTCAATGAAATAAAATGATAGAAGGTATCAGTATGAATGACTTCACCTTTTCTTCCACACCACTCTCCTACATAGTCCTTTTTCAAATGTTTTCTCCTTGGCCTCTTTTGTCTCTCCTACTCAGCTGGTCCCCATGTGTCAACAAAATTTCTATCCATTATTAATACGAATGTTGATAGTCTTTTGGAGGCTCTCCCTATCTAACTCATTTTCCTCTCATTTCCTATGTTCTGTTCAAATCCTTCTGGCCCAAGTTTTCACCGTGTAATTCTTCACTGACAATCATAACACCTTTATTGGCAATTAATTTGCTTCTCTAAGGAATCCATAACTTTTGTACCATGAACTGTGGTATTGGTTAATATCTCCTATCGTTGCAAATAAATCCTTTAGGTATATTAGAGCCACCAATGATGGCTCTGAATAAAACTCTTGTTACATAACAATTGAAAGATAACAAAATTTCGATTTGCCATTAAAAAGTAAGGTTATGTATACTTCTTTGTATTATGAATTATACTGGAAGAACTTTCGTATGTTGGATGGTGTCTTCAGCTTTTACATTGTATGCAAGCAGCGTTTATGAAATAAGTTATTGAATATATGTGAAATTGATAACATGGCAGAAGTAATTCATTGTGACAAACAGTAGAAAAATGATATCCTGGGTATATCATTCTTTATTTCAATTTGTCATACACACTTTTCCATCCAAAATATTTATCAAAGATGGACGCCTGGTGGCTCAGTCGTTGAGGCGTCCAACTTCAGCTCAGGTCATGATCTCGCAGTTTTGTGAGTTTGAGCCCCACATCGGGCTCTGTGCTGACAGCTCAGAGCCTGGAGCCTGCTTCAGATTCTGTGTCCCCCTCTCCTCTGCCCTCCCCGCCCATTGCTGTCTCTCTCCTCTCATGTCTCGCCAAAATGAATAAACGTTACAATATATTAAATACTTTAAATATTAAATATTTTTAAAAAATATTTATCAAGATACTACTGTGTGCTTGATACCAGATACTCAATAGGTATAGAAAACTGCAATTTACTATATAATTTTATTCGATAATTAATCCATTGATTGTATTTGGCGAGCATATTAACTTTTTATTTTATTTATTTTATTAAAAACATTTTTTTTAATGTGTTTACTAATTTTTGAGACAAGAGAGAAGACAGAGCATGAGGAGGGAGGGCAAGAGAGAGAGAGTGAGACACAGAATCTGAAACGGCTCCAGCTCTGAGCTGGCACACAGAACCCTGACAAGGCTTGAACTCATGAACTGTGAGATCATGACCTGAGCCAAAGTTGGATGCTCAACCGACTGAGCCACCCAGGTGCCCCATGACTTTCTTATCTTTAAATTAAAACAAAGGTTTATTATTTCTTGTAGACTTGCATCAATTACATATATTTGTGAACTTTCTAATTTTATCTTGAATATTTAATAATGCTTTTGCACACCTCTCTTCCTCTCCCCCCCATCTTGTTCCTCCTTAATTTTTTATTCAAGTATAATTAACACACAGTGTTATATTAGTTTCAGGTATATGATACAAATCAAAAATTCTGTACACTATGCAGTGCTGTCTTACAGGTGTATGCCTAACCCCCTGCACGTGGGTGTCAGCCCCCCTATCCCCCACTCACCCTTCCCTCTGGAAACCACCATTTCTCTATAGTTCAGAGTCTGTTTTGTTAGTTTGTCTGTTTTTTTTCCTTTGTTCATTTGTTTTTGTTTTGTGTATTTTTCGTAGTTTATTTATATTTTGAGAGAGACAGAGACAACACAAATGAGGGAAGGGCAGAGAGAGAAGGAGAAGGCAAATCCCAACGAGCTCCACACTGTCAGCACAGAGCCCAATTGCCAGACTCTTGAGCCACAAGATTATGACCTGAGCCAAAATCAAGAGTCAGACGCTTAACCAACTGACCTCCCAGTGCTCCCTGGTTTTTGTTTCTCAAGTTCTACATATGAGTGAAATCAAAGCATTTGGTCTTATTTTATGTGCACTGAGCATAATACTCCCTTCCAAGGTATATCCTTGCTGTTTGTAAGATGCTACACATTCATTCTTTTTTCAGCTAAGTATATTCCATTGTTATATATCCCATCTCCTTATCCATTCAATCTTGCAGGGACACTTGGGTGCTTCCTATACTTGGCTACTGTTAATAATGCTTGCAGTATACATAGGTCTATAACGTTCAAGGTTACGGTTTAAAATAAATCGAAAATTGTGTACTGTCGCAAATGGTCTAGTAATAACCGTACTCAGGACCATGTGTGCACTCATACTACTCTTGTCATAGTCCACACATTGAACCAGTCCTTATGTCAAGTCTGAGGATGGGAATCCCTATGGGGCTAGGAAAGTGACATATGGAAGTATTGAATCACTGTATCAATCACCTAAAACTAATGTAATACTGTATGTTAACTAACTAGACTTAAATAAACATTTTTTAAAAAGAAGAGTGAGGAGCGCTTGGGTGGCTCAGTCAGTTAAACATCCAACTCTTGATTTTGGCTCAGGTCATGATCTCACAGTTCATGAGTTTGAGCCGCACGTCTGACTTTGTGCTGACAACAGAAAGCCTGCTTAGGATTCTCTCTCTCTTTCTGTCTGCCTCTCCCCAGCTTTTGCTCTCTCTGTTTCTCTCTCCTCTCTCTCTCTCTCTTCTCTCACACATACACACACACAGAATAAACTAAAAAAATCAAATACAAATTTTAAATTTTTTAAAAAAGAAAAGTGATATAATCTAATGACCAGATGAGTGTCACTAACCAAAGGAGAATCAAACCTCATAGAAGAGTTTCATAAACTGGGCTTAATTAAACGTGATCATGTCCATCCTAACGCCCTCCTTATTCTGCCCAAGCTGTCGAGACTCTGGAAATAGAGCAAATCTTTCCTTTTGATTTGTGTACATTTTAGTGTCTTGAATCTAGAGGCTACTTCTGAAATTCACTGAAGTTACCAAAGATTGAATAATTAGCCCTTTCTCTCATTCACTATTATTAGAGTCATTATAACCCTTTGCAGTGAAAAGTACAAAATGTACCAACGGTTGGCTATACAAACTTTTCCGGGCAACATTATCCTATCAGGACAGTATCCTTAAAGAGGAGATGTGTGAATTCACATGCAGTGGCACATAGAGCGAATTACCCAGGCATCATCTTTTCATTTAAGGAGCATGCACATGATTAAATTTCACAGCTAAAAATTCATCCTTAAAACTTAAACTGTAGCAGAATAATGGATTTTATTTATAGCGTCAACTTGAGTGACAAGTAGGACCCATCAGTATTGTTTCTATTCTTATAATTCAGGGAACACTCCGAAATATTTCCTAAGGAAAAAACAAAGAAATATATGGAGAAAAAAAGGAAGAAACAGCCTTTCTGATGTAAGAACAGACTCCAGATAAAATACAGACATTTTCTTACATCCACTATGGTGCTAAAACCACTAGGCTGGAAAATGCCTTAGTTGTGGGGTGATTGGTGTCAATCAAATACTTCATTCTTATGTAGCAGCCATTTATCGTACTGCATAACTCATTTAATTTTGGTAGTGTTCGTTCTACATTTTTATGCAGTTGGAATTGGTACTACATTTTGTAATTGCAGGAAGGGCTTATCTTTCCTGTACAAGAATTCAGAATTTTAGCTTTGTAATAGCTTATTGAAATATTCAATATTTTATTATGTTGTTATTATGGTACCTTCAGTGCTCAGTCTTTACACGTGCCTGTGATGTATTGGAGTCATCAAGCCAGGCGAAGTAGATGGGGTCTCATCTCCCCTGCCACAGATGAAGACGACCGAGCGACCAACTGCACCTTGGAGACTGTGTTTTTTCGGTGTGGCATATACAGCTTCACACTTCTGTCCCTGGTGAAGAAGTATGTGAGCTTCATTACCCTCTTTTTTAATATAGATTTTGTTAACATACTGATAACATTCACCTTATAAAGTGTTCTATAACTCTGGGTCTAAGTGCTCTCTTGTCTAGCAAAACAGTGGGACGCAGTAATAGAAATGAGAGATAGCTAATGTCCAGAAAAAGGCAAGAGCTCTGATAAGGGCCCTTGCCCTGTTTTTATTAGGATCAAAGCTTACAAACTTGCATGGGACATGCAACAAAGGACAAATAGTCTGTGGAACATGAACTTGTGACTAGGGAAAGGGGGTCTGAAGATACTATAGTTAGGGTTTTGGTAATGCAAAAAACAAAATCCAGGCGTCGCAGTCGGGAGGAGGGTTGTTTACAGCGGACATGAGGCAGCACCTCTGTTTACCTTAGCTAGCCTAGGGGATGAGACAGGGGGAAATAACCTCAGGGTTGACAAGGCACCTTTTCTTTTGTTAACCATCTCCGCTCTGGGCTGCTTTGCCTGCAGCGCAGCGGTCCATAGTCCAATTCACCAATTTACCTAACCTGGCCCTATCCTTGAAAGCAGCTTTCTGCCATAGTACTAAATTGGGGTGCTTCCACCCTGAACATCTAATCTTGTTTATTTCATATACCTATGTATTGGGCACCTTTGTGCCGTTCCTATTTTAGGCCTTTGCCCCTCCCTCTCTATTTTGGGGCTCTGCACCCTCTCTATTTGGGGTGCCTTTGCACCTCCCTATTCCTGGCACCTTTGTGCCTCCCTATTCTCTGAGGGTGTCTTTTGCACCCCCTATTCTTGGGGTGCCAATCTGGTTTACCCAACTCAGGTGTGAGCATTTTATGGTTTTTGTATTTCCTTTATGCCTTTGTTAAACGCAATTTGTCAGCCCGGGGGATTCCTAAGGTATCCCCACATATAAACCTGACAGCTGGTGACTTTAGTAATTGAATTAGTATTCAAATTTTTGACCATCTCTGTCTAATTCCTTGAACATTTTATCTTCAAACAGCTTCAAAAGAAATACTGTACTATTAGCAGTCACTTCCCACTTCCCTTCCCTCTCCATGGCATCTGACGGACTTCCAATTCTTCTCTATATAACTCCTAATTTGGACATTCATATACATGAGTCAGTATATATGCCAGCAATGCCTTTTGTGTCTGCTTCTGGCTTAGCATAAAGATCTAAAAGGTATCCCATGTTGTGTATTATCAGAACTCCATTCGTTTTTATATGCTGAATGATATTCTATTGTATGATGTGCTTGCACAACGTTTTGCTTATCATTTCCTCAATTGAGTCATTTTGGTTTCCTTTTTTTTTTTTTTTGGCCACTATAAACACTGCTGCTTTGAGCATTCATGTACAAGCTTTGATGTGAACACATGTTTTCAATTCTCTTGAGTACATACCTAGGAAAACATTGCTGGCTCATATTTAACTATGTAGCTTTTTGAGGAACCACCACACTGTTGCCCAGAGCAGCTGCACCACCTTGCATCTGACCAGCAATGAGGGTTCCAATATCTACACATCCTAGCCAACACTTGTTATTTTTTTCCCTCTGAATGCCATGTATATTTTTAAATGTTTATTTATTTTTTGAAGAGACAAAGACAGGCAGACTGGAGGGGCAGAGAGAACAGAATCCGAAGCAGGCTTCCACGCCGTGCTGTCAGCACAGAGCCCAACGCAGGGCTCGAACTCACGAACTGGGAATCATGACCTGAGCCAAAGTCGGACGCTTAAACTGACTGAGCCACCCAGGTGTCCCTTAAATACCATGTCTGAAAGGACAGTGTGCAGTAGTCATCAAATATTTATCATGCACCTTAATTTTTATGGCAACATTCTAGGATACTCTACCTTTCTATGTATTATTGTCACTAACAAGTAGAAATAAGAAAAATATAAAGGAGACTGGAAGATTTGGAAGTGAGTTAATGACCTTGGGGTTACCTTCAACCCATACAGGATGGAGCTAGTGGATATATGCTTTTGCCTGCCTTTCCCTAGACAGAGAGCATTCCCTATACCTTCTAGGAGGAACCCCTGCAAAGTCCAGTCCACACGGCTCACAGGAGTGTGATCTTGAGATGTAACCTTACATTATTCTTTCCTCCTTCTCAGTTTCATTCCCTTTTTCACTCCTGACCCTGGTATCGTCTTCCAAACAAACCACCTACACCTAAGACCTTATCTCAGACTCTAGAGAAAGGCAGACAAAAGCATATATCCACTAGCTCCGTCCTATGTGGTTGGAAGGTTACCCCAAGGTATTATCTCCTCTCACTTCCACTGCTCTAACTCACCCCAGTAAAACCCACAGCAGTAAGAAACTGCAGCAAAAAGTCAAACAAACATACAACACGGATAGTGAGAGA
Source organism: Acinonyx jubatus (assembly GCF_027475565.1). Lineage (NCBI taxonomy): Eukaryota > Metazoa > Chordata > Mammalia > Carnivora > Felidae > Acinonyx > Acinonyx jubatus. The sequence continues at coordinate 107,758,659 of NC_069390.1, forward strand.
TAGCAATGCAGATTGATCTAAGAGCTTCTAGAACTCCACAATCAATGGCATGAACTCCATCATGGGCCCAGAAGCTGCAAGTGGAGCACTGGAGGACTGGTAACATGAGGCATGTAACATGGCTGCTTCCACAGCACAAAGGAAAACCTGACACCCAAATATCACATAAAACAATGGATTTCAAGTATTTTTTCCCTTATAAACAACAGTAAGAAAAAATATATCATGATTCTATTGGGCATACAGAGACAAAAGTTTATTAAACTGTATACCCTTACTGTGTACCAAGCAATAGAATATTTTCTATTCTGTACTATGCTGTTATTTTGTGCTTAATTTAAAACATGCCATTCATAACTCTCTAAATTATTTTTGAAATTAACCCATAGTTTGGAAAACACTGGCTGAAAAGATAAAATTAAACTGATTTTTCAAATAATTAAAAAATGCTTAATAGTATAATTAAAATCAATGTGCTCTGTGCCCCCTACCAGGAAATTTTTAGACATAAAAGGTCGATATTCTCAAGTCACTGAAACAGTAGACTGAATTCTTAAGAAATTACAAAACAGGGTTGCCTGGGTTCATGTTCATGGTTCTGAATTTCATCTGTCAGTGTTTCAGAATCTATAAATGGGTAGAGAACATCTAGCTCCATAAGAGAACGAACAGGGTGGGAACACAGAAGGGCCGAATAATCGGAGGCTGTGTCTCCTGTTTTCCCTTGCTGTTTTGTTTCCGCTGTCCCAATAATGTGTAGGACAGTGAGAGGACATGTACGCACATCTTCAAGTACATGCATTACAATCACAGCCAGGTGTTGTGCTTATCCTTAAGCGGGCTGTGTCGTATCGCAGATCCTTTGCATATTTATGTTTTGTTCAGGGTTATGTTTTGACTTGTCAATTCTAAGCTTCTTTTTCCCTCTTGTAAGAAGACGTGTTTGGTCTCTTAGAGCAAGCTCTATTATTGTAACACCTTTCAGAAAAGAGAAAATTACCTGTAATTTTTATGCTATGAAGGTGTATCATAATAATTCAACCACCCACCTTACCCTCCAAATCAAATGGTGATTTTTTTTTTTTAAAGAGAAACTATTTGTTCTTTCCTATTTCTTCATGTTTCTCGGAGAGAAATAGAGCTCGCAATCGGGAAATCCCACCAACTTCTGTGAGCTCTGGCTAGTGCCTCTTGTTACTGTCAGCTATTGTGATTTAAGAATATCATTGTTGGGCTGCTGGGGTTCTCAGTTGGTTAAGCATCCAACTTGCTTAGGTCATGATCTCAGGTTTGTGAGTTTGAGCCCCACATGGGCTCTGTGCTGATAGCTCAGCCGGAGCCTGCTTTGGATTCTTGTCTCCCTCTCTCTCCTGCCCCTCCCCCACGATATGCTCTTCCTGTCTCTGTCTCTGTCTCTGTCTTTCTCCTCTCTCAAAAATAAACATTAAAAAAAAAAGATTTCATTGTCACGGGAATCCACAGCACAGCGGTTGTAACACATTCTGATACAAGGCACTGTAGGGGTAAATGAACAAGAGAGGGATAGGAACCCTCACATCAGCCACAACCTTTCCATAGGGTCTTTTGCAATTACAAACACCACCTTTGCTAGTGTAGACAGCCCCTTCTAAAGCTCACCCCCACCTCCCAAGCACCCTATAATCTGTCTCATGGAATATAACACATGTGACATGGGCACACATGAAACACACACACCACGAATCTTTCGGTTACCTATTAGTATTAAGTCTCACAAAATCCCAGTTGTAATTGAATATCGTCCACATTATTGTAGGAAAAAAACACAGGGACTGCTGGGTGGGGGGAAGCTTCTTTTGCCATCTGTCGCTGGATGTCTCTGCACCTGGGTTCACAACTGTTCCCAAGAAGCGCCTTTAGAAGTAACCCGTAGGTAACAGTTGCCTTCTTCATGTTACACTAGAGCTTCTATGATAACAGTTCTGAAGCTGATTTCATGTGATGTTACATGATGTCCGTATGATACCTAATTTGGTAAGAGGTAACTTTAGGGAATTGCTGTCCTTATGCATGAGTGCTTAGCATCTTCAAGAGTCTGACAATCTCAAGGTTCAGAATTTAACTTTTCAAACCCAGTATTCCCACATCTATTAATTCATAAAACATCTTTTAAAAGCAAGAAAGACAGTGATTATTTTCATAGCTCAGTATGGAAAACAGGGTTCTAAACAAATGCCATCTGTGGTTTTGCCTGATACCTTGCCATTGCTTTTTCTATCGATGTTTTTTATTCTCTAAGTTCCCTTGAAGAACTTTGTCATCCCTTCAAACAACAAACCTTCCTCTCCTGGATAATTTCTTTATTGTACCACCATTGTCTCCTTTAGTGATATTAGCTGTAAACTACAGGATCATGGCTATTCACATATGCAAATTTAAGAAGTCCCCATATCAATTCTTGATTCTTGTGCTATGATTCACTTGGTGTGTAAGTGTGGTTTTTCTTCCTCCAGAGGAATGATCTCCTGTTCCTTTCCTTTGCCCATCTACCATTTGAATCACCGTGAAGAGTGAGTTGGGTGCGGGAAAGGGTGAGGTGTCTAAAAACCGCTGGAGTAGTTATACCTAGACGTAGATGTGCATCTGGTTATTAGCCTACTTCCCTGATTATAATCTTCATTTCTCCATTCAAATATTATCATCTATCATTTTTTAGTAGGATGGGGGGGAATAGTAGTTGGGGAGTGTTTCACTATTCATCAACAATATGTGAGAACATATGTCAATTGTAATTTTCTGTAGTCCTCTCAGCAACCCCATAAATGTATGCCTTGCTTTTCTCACTTTACAAATAGGCGCACATAAATGAACTGACTGCCCCACTCACATGCTAGCAAATGGCAAGCCAGAAATCAATATGTAGGTCATTTTAGCACATAGCTTTTGTTCCTCACTGGCTGCTGCTCCCATTTTGCTCTCCTCATACAAGCCGGTGCTGATGGCTTCCAGATTTCAGGACTTCCACGCAGGTTCTGCTTACCAACGTTCTGAACCTGAGCCTAAAAGAAAACACTTTGTTCCAAATCTTAACTGTGGGACTAAAGATGGAACTCCCATGCATTTCTCTAACAGATGTTGATGAGGACTATCAAAATAATTGAAAATATCCAATTTTTAAAACAAAGGACTAAAAAAGGGTATAACGGAATTACATGAGATGGGAATACATAATTTCCGGGCGCAAAGAGAGCCCTTTGACTGTTGTTTAGTGCAGAACCACAGTAGCATTTAAGGAATGCCGAGGAAATTATTGGAAAAACAGAAATTGTTATCTCAAATGCAAGACCACACCGAGACCCATGGGGCAAAATTGCAAATGTAGTTTGTTCTGAGAAGAAGCTGGGTGCATATTAAGACAGTCTTCATGCATGGTTAATTATTATTTATTGAGTATCTGTTGTGTACAAATGGGTAACTTGTTAAGACAGAAGTTGCTATGAAGTAAACACTGATTACTCTTATGCCATGTCTTCAAAAGCATTTTAAATATAAAATTTCAATCCACTGAAATACTGAACATGTAGCAAAAAAAAAACCAAGAATAATTAAAATAAATTATTGTTATGCATTTAAATCGTTTAAAAATGGGGATGCATCTTAATGAGTGATAAAATACACAGTGATAATAATAAAATGGCTAAATATTAAAATACATAGTTTTTTTTGAAAGTCAAAAACAAATTAGACAAAACGCTTCTCATTTATTTTAAAAAGTGTATGTTTTGTGGGTCCTTGTGCTCAGTCAGTTGGGCATCTGACTTCGGCTTGGGTCATGATCTTGCAGGTCCGTGAGTTTCGAGCCCATGCTCGGGCTCTGTGCTGACAGCTCAGAGCCTGGAGCCTGCTTCAGATCTGTCTCTATCTCTCTACTCCACTTCCCTGTGCTATGTCCTCTCTCTCTCAAAAATAAAATAAAAACAAATTTTTTAAAATTTTGTGTGTATATGTGTTTTATACATATCTACATACATTACCCAAGACTGTTGTGGAGGTTAGTAACTAAAGACCTCTTTTAATGTACACGTGCCATTTAAATTAAAATACAAGACTAAATAATTTTTAATTTGAATATTGTGCTGTGGTATTTTCTGTCCCCACTTACTTGACTATGTAAAAGAACAGAATCTTTGCCAAAGAGGCAATGCCTCCTCTCCTGTGTACATAGTCAGTTACATGTATTGAATTTAACTTATTTTTTTCTCTCCTTCCAAATCTAATCATTTTTATTCTTTTTTCCTCCTTTATGAAACAGTGTTTTTAGCTTTTTAAATAATTTTATACCAAGGGGATTTAGACAAGCAAACGTAACAAAATACAACAAAATATTTTCGGAAATCTTTTTGGAAGTGTCAATGTGGAAACTTAATTTAAAATTGCAGAGGTATAAGACAAAGAAAATCCCATCATTAGTCCACTTTTGACAACTAAAGTAACTCAATAAAGTATGGTTTGTGATGAGATGTAATAGCCTCTTTCCCAAGGACTGTAAAAAATGAGCTCTGCCCCAACCCCCACCGTCTGTGTGATGACTGATTTACAATCTTTAAATTTTGGGGAATTCCTAGAAGCCACTGTATCACTTCAGTGATACAGATTCCTCACTTGCTCTTCCAACAGCTCATAAAACAAGATCATTATATGACATGGCAAGGAAAACTCTTCTACTCAATACCTTTCATAAGCATTCTTTGAAATGCCTAAGAAAATAATAAGGTCACAAAGATAAGGGTGGAAAGTGGTATACAAAAATCAAAGTTTCATTGTTCAAGGAAGGTAACAGATCGACAATTAAAAATATATATATATATTCATTTTGATGAACACACAGGAAGACATCTGCTAAAGAAAGTTTCCAAAAGGTTTTTATATCCCTCCTCAACTTGTTTTCAGTGCCTTTTCTTTTTTAGTGAAAGCAAACTGTATCCTCCCCCCCCCACCCATCCCCCCCCCCCCCTCAAAGCCCCCCCGCTCCGCCCTCACCCCCCCACTACCCCCTCCTCCGCTTAACACAATAATGGATAATGGCTAGGTATACTCATGATTTAATAACATTGTATATTGTACATGCAAAGTTTTCTTGGTAGTTCATTTCTGTCCTAGTTTCTAAATTAGAACATGATTCATCTAAGATTGGGGTGGATTCTTAAACTAAGGACTTTTAAAAGAGGTAACTTTTTAGTTTTCAGAATATTATATTACACTCTGGAATTTTGTATCCAACTCTGGGCATGTTGGTAGACTGAATCCATTTTGGAGAGACAAACGGTAGTGCCTCTATGTGTGAAAACACTCCTCGAGAGTAGTCTTTGAAATGGAGAAAATCCTGCATAAATGAATATGATGTGAAGAACAAAGGTATAAAAAAAAATTAACGCTTTCCCTGATCTCAGTGAACTTGTGAGTTCCCACTAGTGGGAGGCACAGAGAAAAATTAGTATGGGGATAATGTATGAAAGATCAGGAGGACCCAAACTCTAGCTAGAGTCAGGAAAAACAAAGGTTCACTGTGAACACAGAGTGAATGGAGGGTAATCAAGGACATGAAGTGAGACAGACTGGGCATCACATTGGGCTTTGTGATTGGGCTAAGGAGTGTGACTTTTTCCACAGGGACGGCCCCTCGGTATCGCCGTGGCCTCGTGAATAACGTACAAACTGGAGAACAGAGAGAGTTATAGGTTATTGTAGTAAGCCTGTAGAGAACTATGTGAATCTGAACTATGAAACAGTATTGTGAGGAATGAAAAAGGTTTCAAAAGACCTATAATCTGAATTGACAGCATTCAGCTATTTGATTAACAGGGCACACACTCGGAAAACAAGATTTGCTCCCAGGATCCTGTTGAGGCAGAATCTTAGTGGGGCCATACTGTCCCCTTAGCGAACTATCAAAGGCCAAAAGAACCATTTTATTTACTTTTCCTTATTATTAAAAACTAAATGTTAGGTTAGCAGACAAATACCAAAGGAAACCATAATTGGTTCTTCATGGAAAGGGTACTTCTGAAGTGCAGAACGTCTTCAACATCTCTTTCCCTATTGAAGACATCAGCTGTCTGAATTTCCGGGTCCTGTTTTTTCCTCCACTTATTACTTGATTTTGGTGAATGTATTTTGATAACAGCATAAGTGTGATAAAATACTGCAACGACACGCATTTGGAGGCTGCAATTGGCTAATAGTAAGACTAACCAGATGTAGTGGGGTCATTTCTTCTTATCAAATAATAAATCTGTTAGCCTGAGGAATGAAACATGAGCAGGCTTCTTACATAGTCAAAGGTCATAACTGTATTCAGGCTTGTCTGTGTAGCCATATGCACTATATAGAAATGAATGCTAGTCAAATTCATGAAGCGCCTATCTAGATTAAGAACTAATAGGATTCAGTGCACTTGTGACATTTCATTTAATGGTAAAATCCATCATGTTTGCTCTAATTGCTGGTATTTGCACAATGAGAGGACATGTGCATTTGTTGTCATTACCATTGTAAAATTTTCTCTCAATGCCTGTATGGGGTGTGCCTAAGGATACCACTTTTTTGCTTAAAAGCTTAGCAGTTCTTCCCTTCAAATAGTTAGCCAATGGTACAAAACTTCCACCCTTTATTTTGTGTCCCCAAAATCCTCCTAGGTCCCAGTAATTTCTCTGGTTCTACAAGAAACACAGATCTCATTGTTTGAAAGCTATTTTCTAGAGTACTTTCTGTTTTTCCTTCTCCTTCTCCCATGATCACAATGCCAGCACACCTTGCTGAGTGTTTCATCGTACGCCCTGTTCATTGTTGTAAAAATATGACAGCCGTTTTCTCCTCTTCAACGTCATAGGTAGGTCTGCAGCGGCCATGGCCTGTATCTGGTCCTGAGGCCGACGTGCCGTGGCACTTTACACTGGGCTATTCTGAACTGAGAATGTGATGGAAAAGAAAAATATTAGATTTCAACTACTTCTATAAAATTGAATGGATATAAAAATCTAATTTTCAGTTGTTTAACACCTTAAAATGGTTAAATTTTGGATATATTAGGTAAGTAAAATATGTAATGAACTGTGACTTATGTTTATTATATTTACTAGAAATTCCTGTATTTTCATATGTGGCCTGCATTGTGATTGTCTGTGTACAATGGCATGGCAATAAATGCCCTAAAGAAGTCATCTTCCCGCAACTAGACGTGAGAGGAACTATATATCATAAGATGGGAAGAACCCTCAAAGGGTGTGAAGAGGAGCGTGATCCCTATCCTTTCTGACGAGCACCTGAGGCGAGGTACCCACTAGGCGAATAATATTTGGACCATCCTCAGAAGAGGAGGACATTAGCATTCAGGAGAGAAAACCACACTGGTAAAGTTTTGGTGACAAGAAAGAGGTTGCCGACGTCATCTCCTCAGGTGTTATTTAATCACATCACCCTAGAAGCTAAACACCTGTCAGGAAGTAGTTCAAGGCCTTACAGTGCACTCAGGCAGCACGTGTGTCCCCTGCCCTTGCCTTCCTCTGGCAAGGAGACGAGCCCCGTCAGGGAGATGGGCAGCAGTGCCCCTCTGGGCCTATCTGATGGTGGGGACCATGTGGCTGGCCCTCCAAGGTTTGCTCCTGAGGAGGAAATAGCAAGATATAGCCACCTTGTCACTGTGAAAACCCCAAAGGGGAATGGGAAGGGAAGAGGAGGAGTCTTGGGGGTGTGTCTAGTGAGAATCAGGACACTGTACTGTTCACCACAAAGTATTCAGGAGTGATGGAGAGTGAACAAAAACGAATGGAGAATGGAAGAAGGAAGTGGCGGCGGGTGGAACATTTCCAAAGGAATGTTTTTACATGAGAATAAGCCATAAGAGAGTAGAAGAAGAAGTGGGTTATACACGAGGTGGTGAAGGATCTGTCGAGGGTTGTAATTAAGGCTCTGGCATACACTGCCTCTTCACTGTGGGCTAGCTGCTTAATCTCCCTGAGTTTCAGTTTCCTGGTCTGTAAAATGTATAACAAAGACTTTCATGCAGGCTAGTAAGAATTAGAGACAACATGACACACAGCATCCGGTACCTTGTAGTATTCAATAAGTGGCAGCTGTTATGTTTGGGCACCTCTTGGTTAACTGATTTTAATATTTGTCTTATTTTGGCTGACTCCCTGGAAGGAATTGGGTGGTTAAGTGTCTTATCTAAATCTGTTCATAAATTTTTTTAAGTTTATTTATTTTGAGAGAGCAAGAGTGCAAGAGTGTGAACAGGGGAGGGGCAAATACAGAAGGAGAAGAGAGAATTCCAAGCAGGCTCTGACTGACAGCGTGGAGCCTGACATGGGGCTCCAACTCGCAAACCGCAAGATCGTGACCTGAGCTGAAATCAAGAATCAGATGCTTAACTGACTGAACCACCCAGGCGCCCCGTGACCTATTATTTTTAAAGGGAAAGTAAAAAGACAATTCAAGGAAAACATTTTATTTAAAGAACTTTAAAACACATAGTCTCCCCCGCCCACTCCCACTCCCCATTTAATGTCACTGAACCCAGGCTGTCTTTAACAAGTCAGCCAGACTGAAATTAGTTTTCCTAGACTGTGCATCTGGAGACTCGTTACTTCTGGTGGCTTGTGTACACAAATGCAACCCTAGATATTTCAATCCACAAAACCTCTAAAAATTATTTGAAGAAAGACTATGAGACATAGTGATTGTTTGCAACATTCCTTTGTTCATAGTTTGGTGAAATCCAGACGTTTCATCATTCAGACTTGTTGAATCATGAACCTGTGGTCACGGAGGATGGTGTAGGTGGAAAGCCAGGACGACATAATGGAAGTTTGAAAAATGGTCATAAGAGTTAGAAGTTGGGACTCCGAGGATCTGTTAGAATTGCTTCATCACCAAATTAGTTTCGCTCAGCTGGCTTTTATGGTTCCCAAGTGAATGGATAAAAAATTTATCTCTGAATAAGTCTAAAGAAATATTTCAGTATTTGTCAAAGAAAATTCAAAGAGACATGAAAGCACCATGTTATGGTTTAACTGCTTATGTATTTTTTTACTTTCTTGGCGGTACATAAAATAATCAGGATCTTACAATTTATGGAGTCTTAGAGTTTATGAAATGCAGTATTTTTTCAACCTATTGTGAAAGAGAATATAAATGAACACATGAAGCCCCGAATCATCTCTGATTTACCAGATATTCTTATTGTGACCAGAACCACCACGGCAGGCCAAGGCAAACCAGGGATAAGGAAAATAATCTTTGAGTTTGTTCCTTATGTTCTTTCTGAAATGGCAAAATCAGTCGGTGCAAAGGATTTGGAGTGCAGACCAGGCTTAGTCTTTCTCAGGAATGCTGGAGTTGTGACTTGTGTGGGTCATGCAGCTCTGGGTTTTCTCTGGCGATAATAATAGGCTTGCTTTGTGTTCTTCAGAAGGTGGTTAGTTACAAAGCACGTTGGAAAAGCACTCCAAAATATTAGTTATCCTCCTTTTTCTTGTTTTACAGATAAAAGAAAGGAACTCAGATTTATTTGTGTGGAGGACATGGGGTGGAGGGAGATTCATATACTGGGATCTGTTCACACCCACAGTCATACCCTGTGACTGACCAGTTACAGTCTAGAGTGTACATGTAGCCACGTGCTTCAGTCCCCAGGAGCTGGAGGAATACTCCTGTGGGAGGCGTTGGTGAACGCATCCTCAGGAAAAGAGTCACGGTGTTTCTAAGAGACACTTCCTGATGTCCTCTGCTACTCAGGTTAGGGCATCCCGAGGTCCCTCCTCCTCCTGGCCCAGCATCCGCACTCTTTGCTTCCTGCTGTTGTGGAGTCCTGGTTCCCTGCCCCAGCTCCCCTTCTTCTACAGTGAGTGCCCCGGGCTGGTCTGCCACTACTCGTCTCTCTCTCATTAGGAAAACATAGTATTCGTGCTGAGCATCTTAGTCCCTCAGAGTCATCTTTCTCTGCGGCATTCTGCTGTTAAATAACTAAAGACTAACTTTAAGATCATCTCATTTTATTAAAAACCATTAAAAATGATCGTGAAGCAGATTTCTTTTTTCAGTCTTTTTTGAAAAACTTTTTAATGTTTGTTTATCTTTGAGAGACAGAGACAGAGCATGAGCAGGAGGGGACAGAGAGAGGGAGAGACAATCCGAAGCAGGCTGCAGGCTCTGAGCTGTCAGCACAGAGCCTGATGCGGGGCTCGAACGCCATGGGGCGAGATCATGACCTGAGCTGAAGTCAACGTCCAACCGACTGAGTCACCCAGGTGCCCCCCCTCCTTTTTTTAGTCTTAAAGGAGGAGCTACAGTTCAAAGGGTATAAACTTTCAGTCGTAAGACTGGTGAATTTGGGATCTAAATGTCCAGCATGGGTTACAGCTAACTGTCCTCATCACATACTTATTTCTTGCTAACAGAGTGGTGTCTTCAATTGTTCTTAGCAACGAGAAAATGGCAACTATGTCTCAGGGGGAGAGAAGATGAGTAGTTTAATACTGTGGTTGTAAATCAAATCAAGGTGTCATACATCTTAAACTTGCAGTGTTCTCTCTGTTGTATCTCAGTAAAACTCCAGGGGGCGCTAATGGTGGAGCTTTAAGGTGAGGTGGAGAGAGAAAGGCACCTTGACCAATGTCGGGAAATTAACTTACTGAGGAAATAGTGAGTGCTTAGGGTCCTCCACCGACGTATTATAGGCATTCATTTACTTCATTTATATCTTGAGTTAATCCTTACTGAGGCAATGCAGACATTTCCATTAAACATTTTTAAGATCTTTAAAAATTGACATGCGTTGAAATGTCTGACTGTAACTCAAATAAATACATTTTACGCGCCTGAGCCACAACACACATATTTGTTCATGGGTGGTATATAAGGAACACATTATTAAAAAAACAAAATAATAAAACAACTCTTAGCCTTACAACTCTCTCAAGATATGAACCAGCAGTTTAACAACACAGATTAGAAAAATAAGTTACCTTGCAAGCGTGACTGGAAAAATGTTCAGTGCCTATAAGTTACTTTGTTCGAAAAAAGTATTTCAAAACATTTCATCTAAAATGTAACAAATAATCTTAATTACAGCCAGACTGTGACTATTCAATTCTGAATTTTCCATTACTACCTTATGTTTTTCTCAGGGACTACATTTCTACATATAATTTTATAGCAGATAAATGACGTAGTGTAAGGATATTGGTTTTTTATCAAATCTAGTCTGTGTTTGCCTACGCTCGTTTTGTAACCCTATCGTGGCCTCCTTCTTATTTAGCTTTGGTGTAAAAATATTTCTGTATCCATGGACCTGTCCACATGTGAGTACAGGGTCTCATTACTTTCTGATAAGAGAAAAACTGCCCATCCTTAAGTCAGAGCCTAAAGAATTTTCCTCTCCCAATATTAGTTTTTCACTAACTCTAATCCCATTAAACATATCATTGTTTGGGATGACATGTCTTTTGCCTTTTAAGGAAGTGCTTCATCATCATTCTTGCCTAAATATGTTGTTGGCAGTATGGAAAGGCAATTATAATATTTGATATTTAACATTTTTAGGTTAAAGATTCATTAAGTATTCCATTTTGTCATCATGAATAAATTCACCAAAGGTGGAAAGAGTCTTTTGAAGCTAACAGTGTGTATGTAAAGTTGAAGAATGTGAATATAAAAATATATCATTTTAATTAAAGGAAGTTGCTTAGCCATTGAAGGAGTGACTTTTCTTCCTTATCACTATAGAATAATATGCTTGGTTAAAGCCATTGTAGAAAATAAACTAAATTATTGCATTCATCGCATCCAAGTCCAAAAAGATGACTTTCTGGGATTAAAGATGTACATGGGAACAAGATTATAATCTAGCATAGGAAGCAGGCTTATAAAAATAATTAGAGTTACAATGTAGCAATGAACTAGTGAAATATCAAGAGCACATTGGTACTAAAGGCATGACGGGAGAAGGGTTCCAAGATGGTTCCGTAAACTGATACTGAGGAATGTGGAGGGAAAGCTTAATTCCAAAGACAGAATAGTTGTGAGAAGCCACAAGAGTTTCAACTTTCCAAGCCCTGCCCTTAAATTAATTTTGTATTCTGACAGGTAATATTTCCTCCAAAATTTACAAAAAGAGCTAGTGCATCATTGACGATCTCATGGTCCCTGCTGATTTTACAATATTGGCTGACATGTGTCATTGTAGAAAATGTGCACTACTTAAATTACACTGAATGTCTAAAGGGGCCAGTTACCACTACAAGACTGCGTATTTTTGCCCCCTTTGGTTTTCTCAGCTCAGTCTCTCCCTTTGACAAAAGTAAGACTTTTTTTACCACTCATTTCCTGGCAAGTTGCCTTGTTTGCAAGTCACCACACCCACCCAGAGAAATGAAAAATGATTTTTAGTCAGTCAGTTGGCAATCTATGTATACAAAAATTAAGGTTTAGAACACTACAAGGTTTTGAAAAGATACCAAAATCGGAAATTGCAAAGCTCAGAGTTTGCATTGTGTAGTGGCAACAGTAGACAACAGACCCCACCAATTCTTTCCTCCTAACTTCAGCTCCCATATCTTTTTACCAGGTATTGAAAAGAACAGAGGTTGGGCGCTTGGTGGCTCAGTCGGTTAAGCATCCACTTTCAGCTCAGGTCATGATCTCACAGTTCCATGAGTTCAAGCCCTGTGTTGGACTCTGTGCTGACAGCTCAAGCCTGGAGCCTGCTTCAGATTCTGTGTCTCCCTCTCTCCTGCTTCACTCTTCTGTCTCTCTCTCCTCCCCAAAATAAACAAACACTAAAAAAACCTTAAAGAACAGAGCCATTTTTAAAAATATGAATTGGTGGTAGTATGGAAATTTTCATTTAAGTTTGCTTATTGTATTTCCATTAAGAATACAGATTCAGAAAGCAGAACCTCATCTTATTTGTATTTATTCCTGTACTTCACTACATAAACATGTGAAGTTATAGTAAACTCAACAAATAATTGGTTGTGAATGAATAGTACTGGAAATAAATCAATACTGAATGAAGTAAATCTTTTCTTCGAGCAATATTTACTTTTTATAAAACAGAAGATATTGTTGCATTCCTCTCAAGACCATGAAGCAGGGATAGACGTTTGGTGATTTTTTTTTAAACATTGCGATGTCAGGTATGTGTTCATTTATTCAGTTAAAATGTTAATGAACATTTACTATATCTTACACAAAAATAAATAGACTTGGTCTTCCTTTCATAAATGTAGATTGAATGAGTGGCAAATGTTTAAACAAGTAAGTGCTATAATATTGATCCTTAGTATTTATACAATTTACATTCTTAGTTTGAATAGTTCGCTAGTAAGTACAGAGTAGTTATACACCGTAAATAGTAATTTCACTTAGACATATATTTAAATTGTCCATAGATAGAGTTTGGGCAGGAGCTAGTCAGTAGCTAGACAGTTTTTCCCCATTCTGCACATTCCAATCCACATATGTTCTGCCTCCTTCCTTACGAAACATTTTTGGAGAAATTTTTGATGACTGGCTTTGTGATTTATATGTCTGAAGATTATCTGATTGCCAAGAAAGACCTCTTCATCTCTTCAGGTAAGATTTTTAAGAGCCTTACTATTATTTATACAGCTAAATAGAGAAGTGTACAAGAAACCAAAATTAGCAAAGCAGATTGTGATATAGACAATGCTGGTAAGGGTGGGAATGGAGTCAAGAAAGCAGAAGTCTTTATTAAAAGGAATTGAGATGAGGTTTTTGTGAAGGATTAATAGATTGAAGTAAATTTCTCAGGTAATTAAAGTAGGGATGAACAGTACAAATCAGAAGAAATAGCATATCAAAAAGTGCAGAAGTGTTGAAATTATTCTTTGAATTAAAAAATGAGAAAGGCACATGTGTTTTAGAGGAGAAAGTAATAAGGAGTGTCTGATGAAACAGGGCCATTGGCAAGGAGCCAGGCCATTAAAAAATATGAACTCCTTGCAAAGGGGTCTGGATATTAATCAGGAGGAAGTCAGGAACCATTGAGAGATTTTACTTGGGAGAAACTTTGTCAGAGAATTCCCCTAGAACATTTTAGAAAGTACAACCTGGAAGCTATGTACTTGAAATTGAAAGAACCAAACTAGACACAGGTAACAATTGTACATCAGGTGGTACTCGGTAAGAGAAAGGACAGCCCCAGCTAAGTGGGAACAACAGGAAAGAGAGAAGAGAAAGCCAGTTACAGATTTCTAAGGTGATTTCAGTTCTACTAGACAAAACCTAAAGTCTAGTTCTGAACATGCGTTGTCTTCCTTTTTAAGAGATCTGTGATTTTCTTTTTTCAGAAGTGTTACAGTGTTTTTCTTCTGTTGAATTCTTTTTAAATGACTGGGGCAAAGGAGCAATTAAAAAATGTGGACCGTTAGTGCTTGTGTAGGAATTGAAAAATGCTTCGGAGCGTAAGAAATGTAAATGACTGTGGGTCCTTGCCCAGTTCAAGAGACTAAAGTCATCTAATTTGAGAAGCTCATGTCCCATTACATGTTTCCATCTTGCAATGTGGGAAAATGCAGTGGCTGGAATCCCCTTTGCCAATTCTGTGAACAGGTTCAGGGGACTCGCAGTGGAAACTCCAGATGCGCCTCTCTCGGGACATCTCTCAAATTTGGTCTCCCATTGTCAGGATGGGCCTCTGAGTCTCTGCTTACCGCAACATGGATGTCCTTTTTGCCTACTTTAGTTCTTTCTCCAGAACTTAGGCTTTGTTAAGGGACTGACTCTTGTCCTGATGGGTTTTCTTTACGTTTAAGGTCCCCTTTTTTTCATTGCCTCAAGCTTCCTCACTTGCCTCCTTACGCATCACCTACTTCTGCTGTGGTTTTTGTCCTGCCCTTTTGGCCCTGATCTAACCAACTTCCCCCCCCTACGTGTTCTGCTCTAAATTTCAGACTGTTTGACTTGGCTATACTTTGATCATGAATATTTTTTAAATATTTTGTTCCTCAAAATTATTCACCCAGCTGTTTTTCTTTCTTCCCCCATGTTTCACTGTCAATCTTGCCAAAGACACGGCATGTGGAACCACTTCAGAGCTGATGTTTCTCATTCAAATCTAACCACTTTGAACACTCCCGTTCAAATGTTCATCCCACCCAAAGGAATGTATTCTTTCTCCTTTAGCCTTTATTTCGATCCATGACACCTAGCACACTAATCCAGAGTTTTGGGCACCCTCATAATTCTTTTAACCTTACATGCATTTGGTCACCAAGTCCCATCAATTTGCCACCTAAATCTCTAAGAAGGCTCCTCCTCTCCGTCAGCATTACCACTCATATTTCAGTAAGAACTCCTTTAACCTGCCATCTTTGTTGCTCAGCCAAAAGTCTTAAGTCATTTTCCATCCTGTAGCCCACGTCAATACTCTGGATCAAAAATATAATCTGCTAATGTACAACTTAAATTTTGCTTTTTTACCTAATAAATTTGTATCAATCACCTATTTACAAGATAGACACGACTGAGTCTCAGCCTCTTGGTAGCTTTCTTAATCACATCAAAAGTCCTTATTTATAAATGCTAAACCCACATCTGTTCTTAGCCTGTCCTATTGGGGAAAAGGGGAATGATACTGTGTAAGATTTGAGCTTTTATTTGATCTTCTCCCCCCCCACAAAAAAATAGTAAGCATAGTCATGCATGGCTAATAAAAGGGACAGAAACAATTCTGGTTAGAACTGGAATCCACTGGGACTGTCACTGTGAGAAGAGCACTGGAGATTCCACTCTTAATTAGACACATATGTCTGTTTCCGACTACCCGTAATTCATAAAAAATTGGTATCTACCATTTTCTGATGTTGTGGTTCAAGTACTTCTGACACGCTTCTAAGTTCCTTTCTATAAATATACTCTGTTATTAATATTGAGACAGAAACAAATAACATTATTAAAATGTTTACTTTATACTAAAGAATGTAATCTCATGCTTGATTTTGTTGCGAGCGTGATTATTACCCTTCCCTATATTACATTTAAAGTACTTGATTAAGTGTTGGTTAAATGTGAGGATATTTATTTCTTGTCCACATAATCCAAATGATAACACAGCTCGAGTTTTAGTGGCTAGTGTCAGAAGAAAGTGGAACCGTCTTCATTTTGCCGACTTCCCTGCTCCTGATACAGCCTCATCATTAACCCTTAAAGAGTTGTTTCCACTGGGCAGGTGCCATTGCTCCAATACAGTCACTTAACCTGACTCAGTTTCTTCTGTTTGTTCATCTTGTTGTTTTTCACTTGGTGGTAGGAGTAAAATTAAAACACGTGGAGGAGTATCTTAGGCAAGTTTCTGGCAAATTACTCTTTAGTTAAATCTGCATTTTAGGGTATTTCTCTGTATGAAGAGGACCAGTTTGAAGAAAACAAAACACGTTTCAGATATCTAATTCAAAAGGCATAGTCATATTCTGAGGTGTTGAAAGAAATGACTTATTCATATTTCACTTCAGTATTTATTGAGCCACAACTATCTGCAGGATGTTCTGTAGGAGCCTAGATATAACAGTGAGCAAACGTATGCTACCTTGTTTTTCAGAATCTTAGCACCAGCTGAGAGATAAATGAAAACAATTGAACAAAACGTAAGTGCTGTTAGGAATGCAGTACTACATATTCATGCCCCGGGACACCATATTTCTGACGAAAGGCCACATGGAAGAAACGATTTTATAAGCTGAGTAGTGAAAAGGTGAAGGCCAGCCATGATAGACAAGGACTGGGGAGAGCAAGAGAGCATGTAACAGAGCACTGATGATGGCCAAGCTGGGTGTCTGAAAATGTCCTCCAGGCAAGTGGTGGAAGGGAGTCAAATCAGCTAAAAAGCAACAATAAAGGCCCAGGGCAGTAAAGCAGTGGGGTGGTTTTAGAATATATAGGTGACTTGGCCCATAATAAAATATATCAAAGAACTGTGTAGAGTTTAATAGTCTTATAAAGTAACACATATAAACACAGAAGAATCAAAATCCTTTATAAAGTTAAAAAAAAAAAATTTGTGCAGCTACTGATTCTTATCCACCCACATTTCACTGCACGAGAAAATGGGTCAAAACAATCCATACACATGAACTGTGCTCGGAGTTCTTTGCGAGAAGAGATTCCTTAAAATTAACATTGTGTGTGTGTGTCTCACACACCACACACACACACACACAGAATTGGTCTTTGATGACTGCTCTGTATACGTTCTTCATTTATCATGTTACCTGTTTGAAGAAAAAGGTTTCCTACTCTTTTTCCCTTTGCTTGCTTAGATGGCATCATCAAGTGTTGTGTTAATTAGAAATAAATATTACAAAGCCTTTCATTTCAAACTTCAGAGCGTGTCTCAAAGCCCAGTTAAAAGCAAGCCCGTGTTAAATCAGATGACTTTTCTACTAGGTCCATGTACTCATTGATCCTGAAACTATTAGCCTTTTATTCAGTGCTAGAGAATGCCATCAAAAATCCAAACATCACAGCTGGACTGAAGCAGCACTAAAAGAACAATTTTGAGGTTTGAGTTGTAATTTTAGCCCCAGTTGCTAAGGTTTTTATTTTCTTTTGCAGCCATTAACTAGTTTCTTCTAATTTTTAGCCAGATTTGGGATGATTGAAAGCTACAACTTTATGAAGTTCTGGGATGATGTTCCTTTATCAATTACCGGACTAATATGATAAGCAGTGGCGAGACTGGGTATAAAACCACCAATTCAAGATCCCTTGTTTAAAAGGTGCTTTTCAATCTTAGTTTGCAAATATTGATGAGAGATACATAGATAAAGAAGTGTCCAATGACTTGAGTCGTAAAAAAATATAATGTAAGTATTTAGAGGAAGGAAGGGGTGACATTTCTCAGCATAGAATTTCCTTTCGTTTCATTCTTGCACATCAGTTTGGTTATTCAGTTTGAACTTTTTAAAATTGTGTATTAAATGCAAAATTTAATGGTAAATGTTGAAGATAGGGACATGGTTTGAAACTGAAAGGTATATTAAAATAATGGTCCTCAAACATTGGGGTATCTATGGATCCTTTGAAAATCTGATAAACATGATGGATCCAACATATATGAACACTTAAGGGAGATCTGTAGATGCCTTGAAGTTTGCCTTTGGAGCCCTTGAGATTTATGAATCCTACTTAATGATTTCTTAATTTCTAGTTTTGTTCATTGTTTGAATTTTGCCTCCCAACGTAAGGTTTCTTTAAACTTGGTTATGGGGTTAACTTTGTTTTCAAACAATTTAACTTTAAAATGAATATTGGGCTAAATCTTCCAGAAATGTCGCCAGGTGAGACACCGAGTAGAGTATTGAAAGCCTGCCGGTCCGTATAATGAACATGAGCCCAGCTAATGCCCATATGGAATAAATGTTGGTAACAACAGTAATAACACAACATGACTAGGATCTATTAACACTTGTAAAGATTAAAAAAAAAAAACAACTTTGAAAATGTGTCCTTTTATTGGTGGAGGATCAGATGATTTACATTTTAAAATATAGTTTTTATTTTATAATAGTTTTAAATTTTCAGAATAATTGCAAAGTTGGTACAAGGAAGATTCCCAAATAGTGTTCTCCACTTTTCCTCCAAACAGGAGTATGCACTTTTGTTATAATATAGAAAACCCACATGAATGCATTATGATTACTAAAATCTAAAATTTATTCAATTTCCCTCAATCTTCCTCTACTGTCCTTTTTCTGTTCCAAGATGCCATCAAGGATAGCACATTGCATTTAATAGCCATGTCTCCTTAGGCTTAGTTATGATGATGAGTTGTTGTATTTGATTTATGTAGGCATTAGTTCGCAGAATGTTTTAAGAATTTTTCAGAAATAATTTCCCTTGTTTGAATTCCGTTGATAATGCTAATTTAACTAAGCAGATTTTGTGGAGGTTTGTAGAAATACAAATTATCATTGTGCATTTTCATCTCTAGTAATGAAAAAAAAGAATTAAGAAAAGAGAAAAACCAAGATGTTATGGAAGGACCAATTCGGTAGAAACATCAGAACTAATAATGTTTTGCATTTTGGACTCTCATCCTTACTAGCTGCATTCTTTAGGCAATTTACCCTTTGGATTAGGTTTCCATATCTGTGGAATAAGGCTCTAAGTGAAAGCCTGGAGAATTCCCCAGCCCTTGTACTATGAGAAGATTAAAAAAATATTTTCCTAGTACAAGTTAATAATCTAATGTTTCATGTTGGTTATGAGTCAACACTTAGTATCTACCACCTAAGCTGGTACAGTATCTCTATATTATAGATGACACGATGTAGAGAAGTAATTTGCCCAGGATTATTGAGCAAGTAAGTGATGGGTCAGATTCTGGTCTATGACAACTTTCAGAGACAACACTGCTTTCAGCATCCATAAGCCTACAGCGCCCTCCATCCCAGCCACCATGCTTGTCCTAGGTTTGCTCTAATGACCAACACTCCCAGATGAGATTCTTTCTCTTGACAGTTCTATTGGCCCTAGCCATGTAGACTCTCTATAAAACACTATATATGAGCCTGGGTTGCCACCCACCCAAAAATGAGGTCTCAAAGAAACCTCTGTCTCTAACCAACTGAAATGTATGAAGTCTGAAGAGTATTCATAGTTCTACCCAATTTGCTAATATTTTAATTAAACATATATTCTTATTGCTTTCAAAAGTCTTCAGCATACAGGAATGTTGTCTTCCAAGAGCAAGAGGGAATATTGTGTTTCCTTCTCAAAACTGAAAGGTATTATGTATGTGTGAATGCATATGAAAGTATTTACACAGCGCTGCTAAAACCATTTGCTGGGAAAGGGCCGGGCTATTTAAATGACCTGGCTCCAGCAGAAACTGAAATGATGTTCTACACTTGGTGGTTCTCAACTTTGGATGCACGTTAGAACCCTAGAGGGGAGTTTATAAGGTCCCACGGTCTCAGTTCCAGACTCATTAAATCAAAATCTCTTGGAATGTGAGAAACCAAAACAGCAATTTTAAATCTCCCCCCTTGATTCTGATTGTGTGGCCAAGAGTCTCTACATTGTAACTCAAGAATTTAATTTTGTTACTTTACTTGCATTTGGGGGATAAACTTGTCCATGCTATCAATTCTTATAAAGAAAAAAAAATAATGGCTTATAAAAGAAAGAGGGTAATTATTAATGTTTAATAATTAAACTCATTAAATTTTTTTTACTTACACATCTATCAAGTGCATTGTTTTCTGAGATATAGAACTCTTTCGAGATGTAAAATGAACTCAATTTTCTCTGAAGAAATTTAGTTATCAGCAGTAAGCATGGACATCATTAATATATATTGCCATTTTCTCTTAGAGGAACTTTATTTGTTTTAAGTAGTATCTAAGTGGAAAATCCTGTATTTGCAAATTTTATTTTCAGTTTTTGTAAAATTGTAAAGTAGTATGCTATTATCTAAAATCTTGAAAGTGATATTTGTTGACCACATGTATATTTTTTCTTAAGAAATAAGGTTTCTATCTTTCCTTAATTTTGTAAGATTTCAGGTTCCTTGAAGTAAGTGAATACAGTTCTTTCTGTCCTTCCTTTCCTCCACAATGCCTAATAAGTGTTTGAGATTGAAATGGTTACATAATTAACCTTCAGAAGGACAAGGAAGGGAAAGGAAGCTGAAGGGAAAGGTAATGGGCAAAGGACAAAGGAGTTCTCACATTTTGCATTGTACATGTTCCTTCCTTTTGAGGGATTTTCTAGTTCTTTTGAAATTGTGTGCATTATTATTAAAAGGGCTCAACTTCAGGGTGTTTTCTATTGAAAGAGAAAGTTAATTCCTGTGGTTGACTTTTGGTGCTTGCGTCTTGAGAATAAGTTACAAATAAATAGATAAAAATATTAAAAATATAAAGAAAAACCTAATAGTAAATTTTTTAACTTTAGATGGAATTAACTTTAATACAATTGATGAATACACACTCCTTACTATTAGAATTCTTTGTAAATTACTCCTTATATGCCATTTCTACATATTTAAGCTTTTATTTAAATCATTTTTGAATCCATAATATTGTAAAGATTCTTTTAGGCTAGAAATTTATTCCAGATTACCTGTTGTTAAGATCTGCATTTTGACAGAAGATGATGTTTTCACTTCAGTTAACCAGAGAGAGAATTTAGAGTAGACGTCTATTTTTTTAGTGGGGTAGATCTTCCACTAAACCAGGAAACTTCTAAGAGCTTGTAGAAGTTTTAGCAATGAATAACATACTTTGTTGTTGTAAAGAAATGAGCCAATCAACAACAGGGAGTGCCTTTTGACGATATTTAGTTAGAAGGACTAATTTGCAATCTGTGCAGTTAACACAATATAGATGTATTTAGTAGAATGACTTTGATAAATCGTATAATAGATGTGATTTGTAAAGTAAGTATTCCCTTAGCATCACAGGTTAGATAACCAAAGATTGGCTGTTTCTTGAGATAAAGGTTTCTTATTCTTTTCTGCATATCAGAATGAAAAATCAAGTGCTCTTAGAAAATAGTATCAATCATCTTAAATTAAAAAAAAAAAGCATTATACTTTTAATCTTAGGTTGTTAATTCATGTTATCTATAATGAACAGTTCCATATGTGTGAGTTTAAGACTGAGCACACATGTTAATAATGATTTATCACAGTCGTCCGCATTTCTAACACAAAAATCGCTGGTGTTTTTCAACTGCTAAATTATATGCTTGCGTTATTCCCAAATGCAACGCCATATTTAACTCAAGGAGATGAATTGTCTTAAAATCAGTTTTCTCTCCCTTTGAAAACAATTCTATAAAGCATTTTTTTTCCTGCAACAGAGGTAAAATTTCAGATTCATACTTCGAGGCCACGAGTTAGCTAATAACACTACCTCCACAAACTTCAGTCATATTTAAGTCTTATTTATTAGCAGTGAATTGTATTTAAATAATCACATCATCGATGGTTACTTTCTATACCCTGTGAGACATGAGTGCACACCGTGTGGAAGCTGAATCATAGTGCCCCTACCTTTCCCCTGCAGTCTCTGATATACATTTGCCAGGTGGTACCTTTTGTAGGCGATTCCAGGGCATGCCCTGCCCTAATCACTGTTTTTTAAGGTCCGATATCCTTCCCCACCAAAAACACCATAAACAAGATTACCAACCTCACTTTGTCCCCTTAAACTCTAAAATAGTACCAATTATTTATAAATGTTTACCATTTTATTTTATAAAAGTCACCATATCTATCTTGTGTCATGAAACTCATATATAGCTTAACACAGTACCTGGTCATATGAGAACCATTGGTACTTTTTTTCGTTCGTGACTATGTAATTTTCTTTTTTTTTTCACTTGAATAAATTGGAAATTTATACTATAAAAAAAAATTATCACCCAAACTGAGATGTGTACTTCTCGTAATGCTTCAGGAGTAAGACGACCGTGAGACCATTTTGCCCGAAAGTGCCTATTTCACGTCCAACATGCATATTACTTGGTGACCTATGACATCATGTGATGACACTCAAGCAGTTTGGAGGCTGAGCTCCCACACTGGTAAGAAGGTGCAAAAATGCCACCATATCTACAGAGTAGATTTCCTCCCTGCCTTTTCCTACCGAACTGGGGCCTGAAATAGGATGAAATTTGTGATACAACCTTACTAGAGGCTTTTATGAGTCTGATCTGGCATTCTCGCTCTAAGCTGATCTTTGAGCCTTTTAAAATTTAGAATGTTAAAAAACACATTAAGCAGGTCCTGACCATTTTTCTTGATCAAGGAAACATAATTGGTGTATATCGACGCACCCTGATCGACACGACACAAATGTCTGAAATATCAATTTCCAGTTTACTTTTACCGTGTTGTAGTTAGTGAATAGAAATAGTTTGTTGGATTGGAAACTATCATAATGCATAGCTAAATAACTCAGGAAGAAGAATAACAGCTACTTGCGTTTCTTCCTTGCCCAGCGCCCTCCTAACAATAGTGAGTATCGATTTTAGTCTCCTGGCCTATTTTATAACAGATATTAATCTAACTATTATTTTAATATAATTTTTAATTATGTTATTCTTGCTATTTTGCGAGACGAGAAGTACAAAGGGTGAAACAGAGCGATGGCGGCGGGAAGAGGTGGCAATGAGAGGCGAAGTGCAGCCACGAGAAAATCCGAAGCACAGGCTCCGCATCGGTCTCTGCAGCCTGTCAGTCACCAGGTGAGCCCCATGGCGTATCGGTGCTTCTGATATTCGCTGAACCATGCCTGCGATAACTGAGACTCTAGAGCCGGGTCAGTATGCATTTAACCAACTAGATGCACCCAGGCAATGCACCCGAATTTAGACTACTTTTAAAAGCTTTAAACATCTACAGACTCACGTGAGAATCTCAGAATTGGGATTTACACAACTTTTCTCGTATTTTTTGTAACATTGCAAACATGATTGACACAGATAGCTGGCCCCCGGGCTTTTCATTCAGCAGTACTTTCCTTCCTTTTTCCTCTAACCCATCAGACCTTGCTCCTGCTGTTTAATTTGTGGAAATTTCTGTCTTTGCCTACCAGCGGCGACTATATTTCTAACAACAAATCTGCGAGGTATTTGATTGATATCATAACTATGCCCTAGCCCCTCCTAAACTCTCCCCGCCTTAATCTATGGTTTCCGTCTAGATTCCCCCCCCCCCCCCCCCCCCCCGGACCTTCGGTGCATTTAGTCACCGTCTTATTTAACTTGACACTACTAAGGGTCGTCCTTGCCACTTAAGCCCGCCACGATGGGGCGCCATGAGGCTAATCGGGAAAGGGGAACTTAGCACGACGCGCTCCCCTGTGGTGTGGCTCGATCTTGCTCTTTTTTCCACATTGTGCACTAACTCTCCTATGGACTTGAGTTTTATTTGTACAGAATGACGAGGATCTTCAACTAATTGAAAATATTCCGTGTCTGCTGCTCTTCCAATCCAGAACGATCTCCTTCTTGATCTGAAATCCAGTTTTGGAGCCACCTGAGGTACCTAGACTCCTATAATGCCTCTCTATTGTGTTAGAGCATACCGTGCGGAGCAAACTATTATCTTAAAATGCACTATATGTTTGCTGGTGTACCTCAGCAAGAGATGAATACACTCATGTGACAAGTAATTAGCGAGAAATCCAACTGCATCATTTCTGACATTGCTCTGGGGACTTCAAGGATGTTTCCCCAGAAGCTTTGACCGAGTATTTCACATTTCAAAGGTAGATAGAGAGGAAGATTGAGCGTAACAGGTGATCCTAACCTCAGTGATAGATCCGCAAAGTTACCTGTGTTTTTTTCAATAATATCCCTCTAGGGCAAACAACTATTTTTTGTTTCATAAAATGTTTCTCCTACAAAGTGAAGTCTAGTGTTAGGCTATCAAGGATACTTTGGTCCTGATATAAAAGCAACTTAATTAATTTCGTGTGTGTGCCGTGCGTCTTACTATGTATACTATAAAGGGTGCCAGCGCAGCTGTGTATGGGGCAGATTCTGTACTCCATTTCTCAGATTCTCTGCACCATTGCCTACTATTTAGGACTGCGAAAATCTCTGTTGTGGGAGACGAGCTGTCCTAGGCATACTCTTAGCTAACAAACTGAATATTATAGATCAACACACCCACACCCAACAAAACACAGACCCTACCCCCACACCCAGCAGACTGAAAAGAATGCAGCCGTTCCCCCATCTCCAGTTATTGTGAAAATATCAAAAAAATAGCTCTCTCAAGACATTGTCAAGATGCTTCACTGAGAGGGCACAGATCGCTCCCTAGTTTAACAACCACTGGTCAGTTTAGCTGCAAAATGACCTTCCTTTAGTGCATGGACAGTCTCTGGGCAGTAATGAGATGCCAACTGTCTTCTGAAGTGCCGTTAAATTATTTAAGTATGATGTTGTTAAATCTGCTGCTGAATAGCCGTAATCCTAAATTCATCATTGAAGATGTATGAATGTATATCTTATTTTGTTCTAAAATCTGCCCCTCGAACTGATTCCTGTCATATTCTAGACGTGAGGCAATACACTTCTTATTTCCCTACTCTATTACATGATGGGCACACACCTTCTTGCTATCCATTCCTACCCATTTTGGGGAGAATAAATCTCAGTACGTTGTGCAAAACGAAATGCAGATAGATGCGTGCGGCTCTGGAGTGTGCTCAGTTGGTTAAGCATCTGACTTTGGCTCCAGCCGTACATTCGATTTCATGAGTTTCAAGCCCCAATACATCAGGATTCAATGAGACATGACAGTACAGAGCTTGCTTGGATTCCTATTCTCTCTTTCCCATCTCTCAAAATAAATAAGATAACTTAAAAAAAAAAGAAATGAAAAGTACATAAGAGAGCTGCTCGATGATTTTCAGAATTTATAATTTCTCTAATAGTATTCTCCCCCCCCCCCCCCCCCCACCACCCCCCATCCCCCCCCCCCCCCCCCCCTTCCAAACATTAAATAACTTCTGCTCGAGTCTTTGTGTTCATTGTTCATGATAGACACATATGACAAGCTCAAATTTAGTGCCTCTATGTTGTGTGCGTTATTGATATTTTTGGTGCATGTTTGGTGATATTTTGTGCATGCATGTTTTGTAGCCCGTTTCTAAGAGACAATCGTCTTTGTTTTAAAATGACCATATTCTCTCATCCCACCCTGCCCCAAGGATATCAGCTAGGTTTTCGTATTGCGTCGCATTTTCTTAGGTCTATCAATAAATTCTATTTACTGAGAACTTTCCATTTAAAAAACCCTCAGGCGTCTTTTGACAGGACGGCTGGGCTGAGCTGAGAAACTATACAAAGCCTTACATGTGACACACACCCCCCCCATATGTGTGGTGGGTATAGAGTCTTTTTCTCAAACAAAACACACAGAGTAAAGAGGCTGTGAGATGTATATTGCCTTCTGCATAAAAAGATCAATACAGTGATCATAGGTCCAAACTGACAATCTTCAGCATCTGAGGTGTTTTTTTAGGCAAGCCTTCATTACACAAAGTAATAATTAATATAAATGGGCCTCATAAAAGCAACCCAAGGAAATATAATAATATTGCAAAATGCTTTCTAACTTGAGAGAAGGTGCTTTATAATTATCTTGTTAAAAGGACTATTGCCATTCAGCAGCTTTCTTTCTCTTTTTCTTTTCTTTCTTTCTTCTTCTCTTTCCTTTCTTCTTTCGTCTTCTTCACCTTTTTAAATCCAAATAGATATCGCTCATCAGAACCAGGCCTATGGGGCACCTGGGTAGGGTAACTTCAGTTAGTTAAGTACTCGGACTCTGATTCTGGTTCAGGTCAAGAGCTCATGGTTGGTGAGATGAGCCCCATGTCAGACTCCATGCTGACAGCACAGAGCCTGCTTGGATTCTCTCTCTTCCTCTTCCTCTGCCCCTCCCCTACTTGTGTGAGCACCTTCTCTCCTGTCTCTCAAAAAAAAAAAGACAAAAAAAATAGGCATACATTTTTCAGACAGGTCTTCTTAAAAATAAAAAAGTATGCGGCGCCTGGGTGGCTTAGTCAGTTAAGTAGTCGTGACTTTGGCTCAGGTCATGTCCTTGCCATCTGTGAGTTTCAGACCTGCATTGGGCCTCCGTGCTGACAACTCATCAGCCTGGAACCGGCTTCAGATCTGTCTCTTCTGTCTCTTCTGCCCTTCCCCACTCATGCTCTGTCTCTGTCTCCTGTCCTCTCTACCTCAGAAATGAACAAACGTTGACAATTTTTTTTTAAAAGTACTATCTCTGCTCCACTTAAAATGGAATAAACAGACTGGATTCATACTTCTACCTTTAAACAAATAAAAATCCGGAGGAAAAAGTTACAATAGAACAGTTTTTATGACACTGGGCCACTAGGCAATAGATAACAGTGGATCCCTGAGAGATAGGAAACAAATAAGACGAATCATAGGATTTCCCTGGTATGTTGCTTTGGGAACTTCAGACTGTGGTGCAAGGAGAACAAATCAGGAGGGCATCGAACAAATTCCTGCAGTCAGAGAGGTGGAGCTCAATCTGGGGAGACCAAGGAAGCTGGAGGTCACCGGAACCCAGTAAGAGAGAGGTTGCACAAAGACCACCAGCATTCTTCCCAGGAGCCCCTATATGTTCTTGCACAACATTGATTATTGTTTCTATGTGAGAAATTCCCTTGGCTCAACAGGGAAAAACACCTGGAAGGACCGAGAGGAAAAAGTTCCTGGGACCCACAAAGGACCTGGAAAAAATTGCCTGTTCCCATCGGGAAAGACCTAAGAACCTCATAAATCATGGCACTGGGTACAGTACTCCTGGGTTCTGTGCCTCAGTAGTGGAGAATAATTAGCCCTACATGAAATACTGCTCAAGACTTGCCTAACAAATCCTAAAAGCAAGACTTGAAAAGACCGAATTGTTTCCAGGGAACTTGACTACATCCATAGACAGAACTCAAGAATATGTACAAGGATCTACAAAAATATCCCACTCAACAGAGTCAAATTTGTGATACTGAACATTCAACCCAAAATTACTAGCTTGCAGCAAAGCTGCAAAAATATTACCCATAATGATGAAAAAGACCAATCATAAACGAAGTAGACTAATAGATGTTAGAATATTAGCAGACAAGAGTTTTAAAATAGTTTATTTTAACTAAATTCCATAGTTTCAAAAGTAATTTGATGCCTGAAACAGAAAAATCCCAAATTGAACTTCTAGAGAGGAAAATCACAATGTCTGAGATTAAAACATGCAGTGGATGGGGTTAGCAAAAGATTAGACATTACAAAGGAAGAAGATTAATAAATCTGAAGACGTGATAACAGAAGTTATCCAAAATAAACAAAAAAGTAATTTAAATGATTAAATTATCTGTCATTCATGGGAATACTTCAAGTATCCCAATATGCATATAATTGGAGTTACTGGTGATAGAGGGGTGTATAGAAAACATATTTGAAGAAGAAATAGCTGAAGTTTTTCCTAATCTGAAGAAAACTACAACTCACAGATTCAAGAACTCAACAAATCCCAAACACAAGAAGCATGAAGAAAACCATCAAGAAAATCATAACTAAATTCTGCAGGGGATGTCCCTGGGTGGCTTTACTTTGTTATGCACCTGACTTTGGCTTAGGTCATGATCTCACAGTTCATTGAGTTCGAGCCCCACATTGGGTGATCGTGAGCCCTGCTTCAGGTGAGCTTGGGCTCCACACTCTCTGTCCCTCTCTCTCTGCCTCTCATTCTGCACATTGTGGGATTCTCTCTCCTCTGCCCTCACTCACTTGTGCAGTCTCTGTTCTCTCAAAATAAATAAGTTTATTAGTTAAAAGAATATTTAAATAAATTTTGCAAAACTAGAAAAGAAAAAGATCTAGTACATATGAAGGCATTAATATAAGCATGACAGCAGTGTTCTCATAGGAAACAATGCACAGGAGGAGATGATGGAGCAACATCACTACAGCACTAAAAGAAAAACCTGTCAACCTAGAATTCCATACCCAACAAAAATATCTGTCAGATAGGGAGGCAAATAAAAACGTTTTCAAACATACAAAAGCTTAAAGAATTCATCATCAGTAGACCTAGAGTTCAAGAACATGTTTGAAGAAATCTTTTAGGCAGAAGGAAACTGATAGCAAGTGTAAGTCCGTGATCTACCCAGAGGAACTGAAGAACACCTTAAATGGTAACATCATAACCCTTCCCTTGACTTTGCACTATCTATCGTTGCCATCATTGACCTTGGAACATGAAAGTCTCCTGACTCAGCTTCACGGTTTTCCAACAAGGAATATATGATGAGATAAGGAGGAACACAATGATAAGACCTGTCTCTGACCAACATGAGCTTCCTGACAATCTGGACCACTCACCTGGGAACTATTACTAAGAGACTAATAAAATATACTTTTAGGATTTCTTGTATTTAGAGATTACTTTTATCTGCACATTGACCTCTACCTTAATTAAAACAAATTATTTTTAAAGCTGTAAAGTGCCCTTTACATTAAGATCTTTAATCTACTTGGAAATTTTTTCAACATGAAGACACAGGTGATCTGTAGCATCCTAATGGAAATGCCATCTTTTTTTCACTAACTCTGAAATGCCAACTGTTATTATATATCAATCACCTGTATATACATGGAAGTCTTCCTTGACTGCCTCTTCTGTTAGTCTTGTTTATATATATACTGGTGTTATGTTCACACTAATAGGGACAAAATTTTTATTCTTTCTAAAGTTATAAAGTTATTTATAAATATAAAATATATATAAATATATAAATATAAATATAAATATAAAAGTTAATTCTTATATAATATATATAAATATAAAAAAAATACAGGAAAAATCTTTATCTTTCACCAGTGTTGAATTTCAAAATAAATGTGTAGAATCACTTTTTAAAACTTAGATGAAAGAGGTTATTAAGAGATGCAGCTACATCACAGTGATTTCAGCCTGTCTTACCAATAGTTGTATATGCAGGAGTCTCCAGTTCTATGACAAAGGTTAGTCTCAGAATGACTTTTTGTCCTCACAACTATAGGGACAGAAAGAGACATGGTAGTGAAGGAGTGACACTATTACTTACATAGTAGCTCCTAGGGGTCGAGATTGCTTTCCCTCTCTTCCACATTCCCCTGGGACTAAGGATCCTAATCCCCACTATGTGGTCAACTTTAGCTTCAGCTATTTGGTGTAGACCCATGTACATTCAACTTCATTGCTGTAATCACACTGAAGTCTATATTGACTTCACATTGAGGACTCTTCCAAGGCATGGGACAGACTAACAGTTATCAGATTCACAGAGTGTAAAATCTACAGCCCTTAATTTTATTTTGCAGGGTTTCAATAGATACTTCTTGACTGGTCGCAAGGGTTAATTCTCTATAAACTCCCATTTTGATACAATGTTGAAGAGTTTTGACAGCTTATTCTTTTTCACATTTATCACTTACCATTGAGGGCCTACTTTGTTTCTAGGTATAGTATTAAGTACTGAATAATTCAGCAATAAGAAAAACGATATGGATGCTTCTCTCCTAAGGACAATCCAACATCTATTAAAACAAAATAAACAGAAATGTACATATTTAATTTATAATTGTGCTTAATTTTATGAAGGAAAAATAGGGTTGTATGTGAGAGTAAATGGAGGGCCAAATAATAAGTTTTTTATGTGTTAGAATATGGTACAAGTGAAAGGTGATCTGACCTGTAGTATAACCAGATTTCTGAGTAGCTAGTTAAATACAATTTTTCCTATAGTTTATTTACTTATTCCACAGTATTCATGTTCACTGCCACTATAACGGTCCAGATACCAGGTCTCACAGAGGTGACCAACGACCAACTTTCTGTCTCTGAGGAGATCCTAGTTCGGTGGTTTACTATAATTAGCAGCTAGTGCGTCTCCTTAAAAGAATTGCATACCAAAAGAAAAACATAAATATATCCTTTTCATTTTTCCTTCTTTTCTCTAGATGAGGATAGGCATTCACTCAGGTTCTGTGCTCGCGCGAGTTGTTGTGGGTAAAGAATGCCACGGTACTGCCTGTTTTGGAAATAATGTCACTCTGGCAAGCAAATTCGAGTCAGGAAGTCACCCTCGGGCGCATCAACGTCACCCTACCACTTACCAGTGAGTGTTCTCTGGCCTCCACCTCCTCCTGTCGTTGACCATGGCCTGAGCCGATTATCCTGTCATTTGTGAGACGCTGTATTTTTTGTGTTTGACTCTTTCATTCTCTGAGGTACTATGAGTAGATGCACCCAGTCTGAAAGATAGCAACTGTGACACAAACGTTTATCTGCATCATGAGCAAAGCATGAAGAGCCTGACTTGCTGAGAGGAAACAACAGGTTTGTCATTTTCCACAGTCATTGTCCTTCTGACAAATGAACACATGTTCAGAGTGGCTGCATCACACAAGAAGTCTTCACATTTCCAAAATGTCCTCAGTATTTATAAAAGCCAAAGGAATAGAGATAGAAAAGACAGTTTGTCTACATTTATTCTTTGGAATAATTAAGATAAAAACTCTCTAAAGATAAATACATACTGGGCACAGAGTGAAACTGCAAACTCTATTTATTCTTAAAGGTCATATTTGTTAACTCGATACATACAGCTGAACAGCTGAACGTATCTGTATTTTGTGCCTGGTAGATGTCCCCTCACCCACTAGATACTAAACTCCACAGGGACAGGGATGATCTCTGCTTCGGCTCATCATATCTTCCCAGAACTTACAAAACATGTTCGGCACATAATCCCTGTATAAATATTTATTGAATTATTGAAAAATGCATTGATAGGTTGGACTTCTCTAGAAGAAGAAAACATGACTATCTCCTACATGTTTAGACTTTGGCCATTAACACTAGGCCATCCTGTGTGCAAACTAATTTAGTGCCATGATTTGGGGTAACTAAGAAATCGTATTGTAAAACTGTAGAGTGGAAATAGTGGCCATTGGATTCTTTTATTTTATTATTTATTGTTTACTGAAGTATAATTAATCATACTGTCAGTTTCAATGTTGTAACATATTGCTTTGACAATTCTATACATTCCTCAGTGGTTACACATGATAAGTGTAGTCAACATAAGTCTTCATAAAATGATTTTTACAGTATTATTGACTATATTCCTCTGCTGTAGTTTTCATCTCTGTGACATTATTTATTTCACATTGGAAGTTTAATCCTTCTTAATCCTCTTTATCTATTTTACCCCATTCCTCCTACCCCCACCTTCCTTCTGGCAACCACCAGTTTTGGTCTCTGTATTTAAACATCAGTTTGTTTGTCTCTCTTTTTTTTTGTTTGTTTGCTTTTTAGATGTCCACATACAAGTGAAATCCTACCGCTATTTGTCCTTCCCTGTCTGACTTGTCTCATTTAGTGTCATACACTCTAGTGTCCATTAATGTTATTGCAAATGTGCAAAAGCACATTGTTTTTAATGGCTGAATAATATTCCACTGTATATGTATACCACATACTTATCCATTCATCGCTTTGATGGACACTTTAGGTTGCTTCCATATTTTAGCTGTTGGTAAATAATGCTGCAGTAAAATAGGGGTGCATATGTCTTTTTGAATTAGTCTTTTCTTTTCCCTCGGTAAATACCCAGTAGTGGAATTACTGCCCGCATCATATGGTACTTCCTGTTTTTAATATTTTAGAAAACTCCACAGTATCTTCGAGTGGCTGACACCGTTTTACATTCCCACCAGCATTGCACAAGGGTTCCCTTTTCTCCCCATCTCTTTCCAACATGATGTTTTTTCTTGTCCATTTTGATACTAGCCATCTGACTGGGTGTGAAGTGATGTCTCATTATTGTTGTTTTGTTTGTTGTTTGGGGGGTGTTGTTTTTTTGTTGTTGTTGTTGTTGTTGTTGGTCTTTTTTCCTGATGATTAGTGATGTGAGCATCTTTGCATGCATCTGTTGGCCATCTGCATGTCTATTCAGATCCTCTGCCCATTTTTAATCAGATTGTTATTTGATGTTGAGTTGTATAAGTTCTTTATCTATTTTGGATATTAACCCTTTATCAGATAGATCATTTGCAAATACTTTCTTCTATTCAGTAAGTTGCCTTTGCCTTTTTATTTTGCTTTCATTTTGCCACTTCATTGTTTCCTTTGCTGTACAAAAGCTTTTTATTTTGGTGTAGTCAAAGTTTATTTTCACTTTTGTTTCCCTTGCTTCAGGAGACATACTTAGAGAAACATTGCTAAGGCATGATGTCAAAGAGATTGCCTGCCTATGTTTTCTTGTAGGAGTTTCAGTTCTCATATGTAGGCCTTTAATCCATTTTGAGATTACTTTTGTATTGGTGTAAGTAATTGTCCAGTTTCATCCTTTTGCTATGTAGCTACCAGATTCCTCAAAAAACATTTTTTGAAAATACTGTCTTTTCCCCATTATATATTCTATGCTCCTCTATTGTAGATTAATCAACCATATATGAGTAGGCTTATTTCTGGGCTCTTTATCCTGTTCCATTGATCTGTGTGTCTCTTTTGATGCCAGTACATCCTGTTTTTATTGCTATTGGTCTGCAGTATATCTTGAAATCTGAGATGGTGATACCTCTAGTTTTGTTCTCTCTCAAGATGGCTTTTGCTATTTGAGAACTTTTGTGTTCTTTAAAAATTTTTATTTGTTCTAGTTCTGTGATAAATGCTGTTGGTATTTTAGAAAGAGATTGGCATTTAATCTATATATTGCTTTGGGTAATATGGACATTTTACCAATACTAATTCTTCAAATCCATGAGCATGGTATACTTTACGTTTGTTGTTTCATCTTCAATTTCTTTCATCAATGTTTTATAGTTTTCAGAGATTAGGTCTTTCACCTCCTTGATTAATTATTATATCCTTTCAGCGCAACTGTAAATTGGATTGTGTCCTTAAATTTTCTTTCTGCAACTTTTACATTTCTGTATAGAAATGCAACACATACTTTATATTGATTTTGTATCCTGCAACTTGACTGAATTCATTTATCACTTGTAATGGTTTTTTGTTGGTGCCTTTAGGGTTTTCTATATATAGTAACATGTCATCTATAAAGAGTGACAATTTTACTGCTTCCTTAGCAATTTGGATGCTTTCATTTCTTTTCTTGTCTTATTATGATGGCTGGGAGTTCCAGAACTCCACTGAATAAAAGTGGGAGGAGTGGAACCCATATTTTGTTCCTAATGTTAGAGGAAAGGCTCCCAGTTTTTCACTATTGAATATGATGTTAGCTATGGATTTGCTGTGTACAGTCTTTATTATGTTGAGATACTTCACTGAGTTTTTATCAGAAAAGGATCTTGAAAGTATCAAATACTATATCTGCATATCTTTACACACGGTTTTTACCCTTTCTCTTGTTAATGTGATGTGTCACACTGATTGACTTGCACATACTGAAACACCCTTACATCCCTAGAATAAAACCCTACTTGATCATGGTCACTGATTAATATATTGTTGAATTAGGCTTGCCAGTCTTTTGAGGATTTTTACCACTATGTTCATCATATATGTTGGCCTGTAGTTGTTTGTTTGTTTTGCATTTTTGTTGTTGTTGTTAGGTTTTTGGTCTGGTTTTGGTATCACACTAATGCTGGCCTTGTATGATTGTGATTTATGGAAGTTGTTTGTTGATTACTAATTCAATTTCATTACTAGTAATTACTCAGTTCACATTTTCTATTTCTTCCAATACAGTTTTGGAAGATTATATGTTTCTGTAATTTATCCATTTGACTAAATTGTCCACTAAGTTGGCATATCATTTTTCATAATATGCTCTTATCCTTTGTATTTCTCTGGTGTCAGTTGCTATTTCTTCTCCTTCATTTATGATTTTATTTGAAACCTCTCTCATTTTTTCTTGATGAATTTGGCTAAAGTGTTATGAATTTTATTTTTTTAGAAAATTGACTCTTGGTTTCATTGATCTTTTCAATTGTTCTTTTAGTCTCTATTTTGTTATTTTCTGCTCTGGTGTTTATTATTTCTTTTCTTCTTCTAACCTTGGGTTTGTTTGTCCTTTCTTTTCTTCTTAGTTTCTTTAGGTGTAAGGTTAGGTTCTTTGAAAATTTTCTATTTCTTGAAGTAGGCCTGATTACTATAAAATTCCCTCTTACTGCTTTTGCTGTATGCCAAGGTGTTGGACTGTTGTGTTTTCATTTTCATTTGTCTCCAGGTGTTTGTTGATTTCCTCTTTGATTTCTTGGTTGACCCATTCATTGTTGAGTAGCATTTTGTTTCTCCTCCACCACATGCTGTTGTGTTTCTTCCACATTTTTTTTCTTATAATTGATTTCTAGTATCATATTGCTGTGGTTGGAAAACATACTTGATATGAGCTCAATATTCTTATATTTACTGAGACTTACTTTATGGCCTATCATCTGTTGTATCCTGGAGAGTCCATGTGCACCTAAAAAGAATATGTATTCTGCTGTTGGGGGATGGAATGTTCTGTATATTTGTCAGCTTCATCTGATAGAATGTGTGTTTCAAAGCCACTGTTTTCTTGTTGATATTTATCTGGATGATCTATCCATTGATGTAAGTGGGGTGTTAAAGCCCCCTACTACTATTGTATTACTGTCGGTTTCTGCTTATACCTGTTAATATTTGCTTTATGTATTTTGCTGTTCCTATGTTGTGTGAATAGATATTTACAATTATTATATCCTCTTGATGTGTTGTTCACATTTATCATTATATAGTGCTTCATTATCTCTTGCTCTACAGTCTTTGTTTTAAAGCCTATTTTGATATGAGAATTGCTACACTGGCGCCTTTGTGCAATTTCATTTGCATGGTATATGTTTTTTTATCTCTTCACCTTTAGTCTGTATGTGTTTACAGGTTTGAAGTGAGATAGCTGTAGGCTGCATATAGATGGGTCTCGTTTTTTTTTTTTTTTTTTATCCATTCAGTCATCTGATATGTTTTGATTGGAATATTAAGACCATTTACATTTAAAGTAATGATTAGTAGGTATATACTTGTTTTCTGTTTGTTTGTTTTATAGTTCTTCCCTGTTTCTTCTTCTCTTGATCTTTTCCCTTGTGGTTTGATGGCTTTGCTTAGTGTTATGCTTGACTTTATATTTTTTTTTTATTTTTTTTAATGTTTATTTATTTTTGAAGGAGAGAGAGACAGAGTGTGAGTGAGGGAGGGGCAAAGAGAGAGGGAGACACAGAATCCAAAGCAGGCTCCAGGCTCCAAGCTGTCAGCACAGAGCCTGACACGGGGCTTGAACTCACAAACCGCGAGATTGTGACCTGAGCTGAAGTCGGAAGCTCAACTGACTGAGCCACCCAAGCGCCCCTAGACTTCCTATTTTTTTTCTGTAACTATTATAGGTTTTTGATCTGTTGTTACCATTGTGTTCACATATAACTTCTTTTTTGAATGTTTTTTAATGTTTATTTTTGAGACAGAGAAAGAGACAGGGTGCAAGTGGGAGGGGCAGAGAGAGAGGGAGACCCAGAATCTAAGGCAGGCCCCAGGCTCTGAGCTGTCAGCACAGAGCCTGACAGAAGGCTCAAACCCATGAACTATGAGATCATGACCTGAGCCAAAGTCAGATGTTTAAGCAACTGAGCCACCCACACACTACTGTGTTCATTGTAACTTCTTAAGTATCTACCAGTCTATATTAAGGTGATAGTTTCTTAAGTTCAAACACACTGTAAGCGCTAAAATTTTTACTCACCCTCCATGTTTTATGTATATGATGTCACATTTTACATCTTTTTGTTTGTGTATTTGACTAATTTTTGTAGATACAATTGATTTTTACCACTTTGTGTTTTAACCTCCATACTGACTTTATTAAGTGCTAAATCTATTTTTTACCATATGTTTGCTTTACATCTCAAAATTTTCCTTTCATAATTTTCTTATTTCTAATTATATCCTTTCCTTTACACTTAAGGAATTCTCTTTAAAACTTTATATAAAGCTGGTTTAAAGGTGATGAATCCTTTCACTTTTGTTTGGGAAATTATCTTTCCTTCTGTTCTGAATGATAGCCATGCTGGATCAAGTATTCTTAGTGTAGTTTTGTTTTGTTTGTTTGTTTTCTTTTAGCACTTTGTATATATCATGGCCCTCCCTTCTGGCCTGCAAAGTTTCTGCTGACAAGTCAGCTGATGGCTTTAGGGAATTTCACTTGTATGGAAACTTTTTTTTTTATGGCATCTGTTAATATTTTCTCTTTATCATTACTTATTACTCTTTTAATCATTATTTGTCATTTTGTGGGCCTCCTGGGATCTTTGTGCTTCCTGGACCTGGATGTCTGTTTCCTTCCCCAGATTCAGGAAGTTTTCAGCTAGTATTTCTTCTAATAAGTTTTTTTGTCCTTCTTTATCTCTTCTTCTTCTGAGATCCCTATACCATGAATGTTATTACACTTGATGTTGTTGAGTTCCCTTAACCTTTTCTCATTTATTGTTATTTTTTTTCTGTTTGCTGTTCAGCTTGGATGCTTCCCATTACATTGTCTTACAGTTTGCTGATCCATTTTTCTGCATCTTCTCGTCTGCTATTGATTCTCTATAGTGTATTTTTTATTTTATTAATTGAATTCCTTATCTCTGAGAGGTTATTTTTTCTATTTTCTTCTTGTTGAAATTCTCACTTATTTCATCCACTCTTTTCCAAAATCCACTGAATATCTTTATGACCATTGCTTTGAATTCTTTTTCAGGCATATTGCTTACCTCTGTTTCATCTAGTTTTTGTCAGTGGTAGTATCTTGTTCTTTCATCTGGTACCTATTCCTTCATCTCATTTTGCACGACTCTTTGTGTTTCTTTCTATGTATTATGTCAGCCGTGTCTCCTGGTCTTTAAAGTAGCGGCCTTGTGTAGAAGAGGGCATGTGGTGTCCTATAGTAATGTCCCCCTGGTCACCAGAACCATTTGCTCCAGGAATGTCCCCTCTGTGGGCTGCATGCACGTCCCATTTTGGCTGAGCCATGATTATCTCTATCCCAGCCTGTTGCAAGACTAGGTTTGCTTGCTGTTGGTGTACTATTGGGTGGTGAATGTGGGGGGGGGGGGGTGGTTAGTTTCCTCAATGTTGAGAGGCCCGAGGCTGCTGTGGGCTCATTAGTGGGCAGGGTTAGAAGTCCAGCTGACTGTCTGCAGCTGGGCTTTGTGCCAGAACTGCAGGTACATCAAAGGGCAGGGCTTTCTCCCTGCAAGTCTCAGAGGCTGTTATTGGTGAATGGGGCCAGTGGTCTACAGTTAGCATCTCTGCCACAGCTATTGGAACACCGAATGGCAGGGCTTACTCCCCCAGCAGACAGCTAAGAGGCCAGGATGCTGGAACTGAGGGCACTGGGGTGTGTGGTTATCTTATGCCTTCCCCAGGGCAGGAGTCACTCTGGAGTGGTACTTGTCCCTGCTGGAGCTGCTTACAGGGTGTTGCAATGCAGGAGCTGCTTTGGAGTGATGTCCGCTAAGTTGAGTGGGTTGGATCAGTGTAGCCGGAAAGGAATGTGAAAGCTGGGTGCACAGGGCTAGCAAGGTAGTGGAGAGTGTTATCATTGGCTCCTGCAAGTTTCCAGCTACCTAGGCTGGGGAGGAGAAGAAAAATGATGCCCACCAGCACTCTTCTTCCTCAAGAAATCTCTTGAAGATCTCTGCCCCTCCAGAACACATTCCAAGATTAGTAAATAAATCTCCTTCACATATAGCCAAGCTCTTTTAAACTGTTGCTTCTGTGGTGTTTCTCAGGGTTGAGTTACCACACTTGAGTTTCCTACTGCCCTCTATGCTTGTGACATACCTTCCACTGATAGTCTCACTGGAAGTTTGGTTCCCAACTGTAGCTCCACTGCTCCTACCCTTTTCATTCCTCTCTGGGATTAGTTGTGGAGGGTCTGCTCTGCCAGTCTTCAGGCTGTTTCCAGAGTCAGTTGTGCAGACGTAGCCATTATCTTAGCGTGTCCTTGGGCTGAGGGGAGCTCAGGGTCCTCTTACTTTGCCATCTTCTCTGAATTTCCCTTGGGTTTTAAAGTGTATCTAAAACAAACACCCTGAGACAGAAAATGTGAATATATAGATAATAATAAACAAAATGGTGATATTTTGAACCTTTTGATATATCTGTAGAGAGAGGTTAGTCTTTTAGATGAAAGATATATATGCATGTTTCTGAGGTGATGAGAAAGGGAACTGAAATTTCAAATATAAACTCAAAAGAAAGTTGCATAAGAACTACCTGTCATTTAAAGGGTATTTATATAAGGGTTTTGCCTCTTTTAAATTTCTTCCATTTTTTTTTCTAACACAATTCTGGGCATACTACAGATGATTTGACAGTTTCCATCTTAAAATTTTTCTATTTTAAAAAATGACATGTAAAGAATGGATTAACTGTTTGAGGAGTTCGTGCCCTGAGCTGAGACAGGATAGATGTAGCTGGCTTTGTTTATGCATAAGCAGTAAAGGAAACCTTGCAAGCCACACAGGATCTGTGCCTTTGGGTGCTGTTTCCATCATCATCTTTTTCACATTGAGTTTGTGATGATCCTCGGTGGTCAATAAGGTCTTCAGGCTTGAATCATTTCAACCAAAACATTTTATTCTGTTATTGTCTACCTCCATCCCCCCCACCAAAGAAAACAAGTGGAGCCATGGTCAGACACATTGAGCTGCCATATGGATAGATTCTAAAAGATATTTTTTCTGATTGGGCCCAAATCCTGTCATTCTTACTAATACTTTACGCAAATATTTTTACTTTTATTCTATTTTACAAAAAAAACCCTTTCCTTCCTCTTTCCCCACATTTCTTCCTCCTTCCCTTCTTTCAACAAACATTTGTTGAGAACCTCCTACATTCCAAGCAGTATGATAGGCACTAACATTATAAGGATAAACAGCATAAAAACCATCTCTACCCTCAGGGACAAGATCAGAGACTAGATGATAAATGTACCTGAGCAAAACAAATTAATTTAAACAGACTAGTGCTGAGGCGAAGAAACCCCAATTAGAGTGTTGGAGCAAGAGGAGTGGGCTAAAACGAAACCGGTACATCATGTTAAGAGGTTTCAGCCTGGGGCGCCTGGGTGGCTCAGTCGGTTGGGCGTCCGAGTTCAGCTCAGGTCGTGATCTCGCGTCTGTGAGTTCGAGCCCCGCGTCGGGCTCTGTGCTGACAGCTCAGAGCCTGGAGCCTGTTTCAGATTCTGTGTCTCCCTCTCCCTCTGACCTTCCCCCATTCATGCTCTGTCTCTCTCTGTCTCAAAAATGAATAAATGTTAAAAAAAAAATTAAAAAAAAAAAGGTTTCAGCCTAACACCAAGTGCGAGGAAGTATATTTAAGTCTTTTAAGCAGAAGAGTGACTAGACCAGATTTGTGCTTTAAAAATGACGACGACTCTTATGTGGATCCTGAGAAACTTAACAGGAACCCATGGGGGAGGGAAGGAAAAAAAAAAGAGGTTAGAGTGGGAGAGAGCCAAAGCATAAGAGACTCTTAAAAAATGAGAACAAACTGAGGGCTGATGGGGGGTGGGAGGGAGGGGAGGGTGTGTGATGGGTATTGAAGAGGGCATCTTTTGGGATGAGCACTGGGTGTTGTATGGAAATCAAT
The DNA here is from genome assembly GCF_027475565.1 of Acinonyx jubatus. Taxonomy (NCBI): domain Eukaryota; kingdom Metazoa; phylum Chordata; class Mammalia; order Carnivora; family Felidae; genus Acinonyx; species Acinonyx jubatus. The sequence continues at coordinate 107,798,872 of NC_069390.1, forward strand.
TTGACAATAAATTTCATATATTGAAAAAATAAATTAAAAAAATGACGAAGATGGTGGAAAGGAGAACAGATCAGGTGGTACATAGGGGCAGTACTCCATTGATTGAAAGCAGGTAATCCTACCCCCATTTCACTGCTGGGAGCACAGCTTAGTTATACTGTGGACTCCTAACCTTTGGCTATTTCACCCTGCCTTCCCAAGCTTCAGAAGAGCAGGTGGTCTTACTGACCTTTGACATCCATGTAAATCTGGGATACCATTAAAAACACTCTACCTGGGGTCCTGGCAATGATCTCAGTATGACTGGGTTTTCAGAGTCTGGATCAGTTGGTTTAGCCTGTGCCACTCCGCACAGTTGACTCATGTCCGACTGTTGTGTTCTACACTGCACAAGGTGATTTATGAACCCACAAGTGCGGAGTGTACCTCCCCTTTCCTAGGACACTGAAAGTGAAACACCAGGATTAAATTCTCAGGAACGTTCCCTACAAGGAGGCAAAATTACACTTTTTAGAGCAAATAGGAACTTGTGATATAAAACTCAAAGTTAAGCTCATGAGAGCTTGAAGTTTCTAGTTTTCTTTCCTGAATTCAATCCTGTAGAATGCTCTGTCTGGTTATCTGGAAATCTTCAGAGAGGTTTATGTTCACTTTGCTTTTAGTAAGACTATATGATCATCATAAACACGTGTGAACCATTTGCATATTATGATGAACTGAAATAATTTTCTCAATTATTCATTCCAAACACATTTTGCCCAAAATAGTAGTTTTATGAAATCACTGAACTTTTACAAATATTTTGAAGTACTAAAAATTAAAAGAAATAATACTCATGACCCCACCACTTGTTTAATACTTTATTTGCCTCAGATATTACTTAATAAAATAAAACTTTTCCTTTGGAATTTTTACTCCCTTTCATTGTGACAAACACCACCATGAACTTGATATATTTCAAAGTTCACTGTTTTATACATTAACTTTCTCAAAAATATCCATAAACAACAGAATTTTATATATTTTTATTTGCATGAGTGATAACACAGTATATGAAAATTTCTCAAACATTGGTTTTTATTTAAAAAATGTCCTATATCTAAGATCGATACATGATGGAACATAAGCGCTAGTTCATCTGTTGCAACATTCCATTGTATGACTACACTATATTTTAATACTTATTCATCTGCTCCTCTATTGATCAACACCTAATTGTTTTTTCCTAGTTGTTAACTATGACAAAGTGTGTTCCTATGAACATTATGTACCTGTAATTACTTAACTCACTTGACATTTCATGTCATATAAATTGAGTGTCTTATACATATAAGAGTTGGAATTAGAGTACTTCACAATTTTGTAGACATAAGGAATAACACTTTAAAAATCAGAGCTACAAGGTCTATATGGTAATCTTCACTTTTTTAGACTCTTAGTGTGTGAGTCATCTTGTTGCATACAGTAATGGCCAAGAACCGTTCCTTCTTCACCTAGAGCAGTTTATTGCTTGTTTTAGTTCTGGAAAAAAAGGTAGCCAATGAGTTTTTTAAGTTTTCCATATTTGATGTTTTCCCCCTTTTCCTCTAATAAATGTGAAGCTTATACTCATCTTTATTCCCACTCATCCCAGTTTTGAAATAATGCACACATGACAAACACTTGTCTTTTACCATTATGTTACTGATCTTTGGAACTAAAATAATTGATTATATTTAGGATAGTGGAAGCAAATTTTGAGATGGCTTGAATTATCAAATGATTTGCCTGAGCAAAATCCATTTCCTTGCTAATTGCAAACTAAAAATGTACAAAGACTCTTTAATTCCTGTGATAGAAGTTTTCCTTAACCTTCAAACATTTTTCTTTTCTTATTTTACAGTTGATCTACTTCTGGGCTTTTCAAAATACCTGTTTTCATTCACTGTCAAAGTCCCCTTCTGCTAAAACCCACTTACCTACTAACTCCTGCTCATCATGTTAGGGGATCTACAGTGGACAAGATGAGGTAGTGGTTGAGTGTACAAATTCCACTATCAGAGTGCCTATGTTGGAATCCAGGCTCTAAATATCTGTGTACAGTTTAGCAACTTAATTGCTTTGGATCCAGTTTTCTCATCTTAAAAATGGGTACCCATTCCTGATGATTATCATTGGGATTAAACGTGTTGTTTATAAATCTCCCAATACTTGGAACACAGTTGGAATTCATTTATTGCTTCATCCCATTCTTTTTTTAAATTAAAGTATTGCTGACACACAATGCTAGATTAGTTTCAGGTGTACAGCTTAGTGACTCAACAAGTCTATACCTTGTTATGTTCAACACAAGTGTAACTACCATCCATCACCATACAACACATTACAATACCACCTACAATATCCTCTATGCTCTATTTTTTATTCCCATGACCTCCCCATTCAATAACCAGAAGCCTGTATCTATCTCCCACTGCCCTTCACCCATCCCCTCCATCCCTAACTCCTTTTCCTCTGGCAATTACTAGTTTGTTCTCCGTATTTATGGGTCTATTTTTGCTTTTTTTATTTGCTTGTTTATTTCTTAGATTCTACGTTTAAGTGAAATCATATGGTATTTGTCTTTCTCTGTCTTATTTCCCTCAGCATTATACCCTCCAAGTCTATCCATGTTGCAAATGGCACGAGCTTATTATTATTATTGTTATGATTACTTTGGTGGCAGAATACTATTCAGTTGTATATATACCACATCCTCTTTATCCATTCACCTATGAATGGACATTTGAGTTGGTGCCATACATTAGCTATTGTGAATATTGCTGCCATAAACATGGGGGTGCATATATCTTCTGGAATTAGTATTTTTATTTTCTTTGGATAAACACCCAGTAGTGGAATTATTGGATTCATAAGGTTTTTCTAGTTTTAATTCTTGAGGGACCTCCATACTGTTTACCACAGCGGTTACACCAACTTACATTCCCACCAATAGCGCATGAGGGTTCTCTTTTTCTTAACACCCTCACAAACACTTGCTATTATTTTGTCTTTTTGATAGTAGCCATTATGACAGGTGTGAGGTGGTATTTCATTGTGGTTTTGATTTACATCTGCCTGATGATGAGTGACGTTGAGCATCTTTTCATGCGTCTGTTGGCCATACCTGTGTATCTTCTTGGAAGAATGTCCAGTCAGGTCCTCTGCCCAGTTTTTAAATCAGATTTTTTGTTTTTGTTTTGTGTTTATTTGTATAAGTTCTTTATTTTGGCTATTAACCCCTTATCAGATATATCATTTGCAAATACATTCTTCCAGGGATAGGCTACCTTTTTTACTGTGCAAAATCTTATTTTGGTGGAGTCCCAATACTTTATTTTTGATTTTTGTCTTCCTTGCCTGAGGAAACATATCTAGAAAACTGTTGCTAAGGTTGATGTCAAAGAGATTAATACCTGCATTTTCTTCTAAATTTTTATGGATTTGGGCTTCACATTTAAGTCTTCAGTCAACTGTGAGTTTATTTTTATGTATGGTGTAAGAAAGTGGTCCAGTTTTCCCAGCACTATTTATTGAAAAAACTGTCTTCACCCCATTGTGTATACTTGCCTTCTTTGTTGTAGATCATTTAACCATTTATGTATGGGTGTGTTCCTGGAGTCTCTATCCTGTTCCATCTGATCTGATTTTCGTGCCAGTACCATCCTGTTTTGATTACTATAGCTTTGTAGTATATCTTAAAATCTGTGATTGTGATACCTCTACCTTTGTTCTTTTTCAGCATATTTTGGGTTATTCAAGGTCTTTTGAGGTTCCATACACATTTTAGGATAATTTGTTGCACAAACAAATAAATGGACAAATAAAATGTGTTCCATACACATTTTAGGATAGCATTTTGTGAAACATGCTATTGGCATTTTGATAGGGATTACATTGAATCTCTAGATTGCTTTGGGTAGTGTGGACATTTAACATTAATTCTTCCACTCCATGAGCAGTTAATTTTTTTGTGCTTTCTTGAATTTCTTTCATCATTTCTTTTTAATAATTTTCAGAATATAGGTTTTTAACCTCCTTAGTTCAGTTTATTCCTAGGTATTTTATTCTTTTTGTGCAAATATAAAGGCAATTGTCTTCTTAATTTCTCTTTCTACTACTTTGTTTTTAGTGTATAGAAATGCAGCTGATTTCTTTGTTAATTTTATATCTTGCCTCCGTATTGATTTTATTTGTCAGTTCTAATCGTTTTGGATGCTGTCTTTAGGGTTTTCTATATAGTATCATGTCATTTACAATAGTGAGAGTTTTACCTCTTCCTTACCAATCTGGATGAGTTTTACTTCTTTTTCTTGCCTGATTGTTTCACTAGGACTTCCATTACTACACTGAGTAAAACTGGCAAGAATGGACATCCTTGTGTTTTTCCTGATCTTATAGGAAAAGCTGTCAGTTTTTCACCATTGAGTGTGATATTAGCTGTGGGTTTTTCATATATGACCTTTATTATGTTGAAGTATGTTCCCTCTAAAGATTGATTTGTGGATATTGAACCAACCGTGCATTCCTAGAATAAATCCCACTTGATTGTGGTGAATGATCCTTTTAATGTATTGTTGAATGAGGCTTGCTAATATTTTGTTGAGGATTTTTACATATACATTCATCAGAGATATTGGCCTGTAATTTTCTTTTCTGTGGTGTCTTTGTCTGGTTTTAGTATTAGGGTAATTCTGTCCTTGTAGAATGTATGTGGAAGTTTTACTTCCTCTTTTATTTTCTTTTTAAAGAGAGAGTGAGAGAGAGAGCATGAATGTGCAAGTAGGGAAGAGGCAGAGGGGGAGAGAGAGAGAGAGAGAGAGAGAGAGAGAGAGAGAATCTTAAACAAGCTCCATGCCCAGCACAGAATACATTGCAGGGTTCCATCTAATGATTGTGAGATCATGACCTGAGCCAAAATCAAGAGTCAGATGCTTAACCAACTGAATGACACAGGTACCCCAGAGTCTTCTACTTTTTGGAATAGTTTGAGAAGAGTAGGTATTAACCCTTCTTCAAATATTAGGTAGAATTCATCTGTGAATCTATCTGGTCCTGGACTTTGTTTCTTGTTTTGTTTGTTTGTTTTGATTAGTAAGAAAATTGAATTGGTAATCAGTCTGTTCAGATTTTCTATTTTTTTCTGGTTTAGTTTTTGGAGATTGTATGTACCTAGGAATGTAAGTTGTCCAATTTGTTGGCATATATTTTTTTGTCATGGTATCTTAAAATCCTTTGTGTTTCTGTGGTGTAGGTTGTTATTTTTCCTCTTTTATTTCTGAGTTTCATTATTTTGGCTGTCTCTCTGTTTTACTTGATGAGTCTGGTTAAAGGCTTATCAATTTTGTTTATCTTTTCCAAGAATTAGCTCTTGGTTTTATTGATCTTTTCTTTTATTCTTCTTACTCTCTATTTCCACTATGATCTTTATTATTTCCTTCCTCCTGTTAAATCTGGGGTTCATTTGTTCTTCTTTTCTTCTCCCTTTAGGTGTAAGGTTAGATTGAGATTTTTCTTGTTTCTTCAGGTAGGCCTATATCACTATTAACTTCCCCTACTTTCACTGTGTCCCAAGGATTTGGGACCATTGTGTTTTCACTTTTGTTTGCCTCCATGTATTTTTAAATTTCCTCTTGCATTTCCTACTGACCTATCGGTTGTTTAATAGCATGTTGTTTAATCTCCAGGTATTCCTGTTTTGTCCTGGTTTTTTTCTTGTAATTATTTTCTTTTTTGTTCTTGTTATGCTGTTGTTTTTTTTTTAACAATGAAACATCTTGTAATTATTTTGTAGTTTTATATTATTGCAGTCAGAAAAGATACTTGATATGATTTCAGTCTTCTTAAATTTATTGAGACTTGGTTTGTGGCTTAACGTGCTGTCTATCCTGGAGAATGGTCCCTGTGAACTTGAAAAGAATTTTATGTTGTGCTGTTTGTGGATAGAACATTCTGTATATATCTGTCAAGTCCATCTGGTCTAAAATGTCATTTAATGACACTGTCTTCTTATTTATTTGCTGCCTAGATGATCTGTCCATTGATGTAAATGTGGTGTTAAAGTCCCCTACCATTTCTGGATTATGGTCAGTTTTTGTGTTTATATCTGTGAATATTTGCTTTATGTATTTAGGTGCTCTCATGTTAGATGCATAGTTATCTATTTTTAATTTTTTAAATGTTTATTTATTTTTGAGAGACAGTGTGTGTGCAGGGGAGGGGCAGAGAGAGAGGGAGACACAGAGTCCCAAGCAGGCTCCAGGCTCTGAGCTCGCAGCACAGAGCCCAATGCAAGGCTTGAACCCACGAACCATAAGATCATGACCTGAGCTGATTGGGGGAGGGGACGATACTTAACCAAGTGAGCTATGCAAGTGCCCTGGAGGCATAGATATTTACATTTGTTATATCCTCTTGTTTGACTTATCCTCTAATCATAATGTAGTGCCTTTGTCTCTTAATGCAGTCTTTGTTTTGAAGCCTATTTTGTCTGATATAAGTATTGCAGTCCTGGGTATCTTGTTTTCTGTTCTTTTGTGTGTGTGTTGTGTTGTTTTGCTTTGCTCCCATTTCCATGGTATATATTTTTCCATGTCTTCAAATTCAGTCTGTATGTAGTTTAGGTCTGAAGTGAGTCTGCTGTAGGTAGTATATAGATGGGTCTTGTTTCTTCATCCATTTTATCACACTATATGTTTTATTGGAGCATTTCAACCATTTACATTTAAAGTAATAATTGATAGGTATATACTTATTGGCATCTTGCTAATTGTTTTGTGGTTGTTTTGTAGTTCTTCTCTGTTCCTTTTTCTTCTTTTGTTCTCTTTCCTTGCGACTGGTGACTTTAGTGGTATGCTTGGCTTTATTTTATCTATTATAGGTTTTTGCTTTCTGGCAACTATGAAGTTTATATATAACATCCTAAGTATACAGCATTCTATATTAAATATTGATGGTAACTTAAATTTGAACACATTGTAAAATAATTTCATTTTTACTACCAGCCTCCACATTTCATATATATGTTGTCCTCCTTTAACCTTTGTAAGTCCCTTTAACTAATTTTTGATACAATTGATTATACTACTTTTATTTTTTAACCTTCATACTAGCTTTATAAATGATTGATCTACTACTTTTACTGCGTTTACTTGTACCTATGAAATAATTTGCTTTCATAATTTTCTTCTAATTATAGACTTTTCTACTTGAATAAGTCCTTTTAACATTGCTTCTAAGGCAGGCCTAGTGCCTTCTTGTAGGGCAGAATCTTCTATTCTGATTGATAATTTTATGGTGTTGGGTGTAGGGGTGTTTGTTTTTGCATTCAGCACTTTGAATATATCATGCCACTCCCTTTTGGCCTGCAAAGTTTCTCCAGAATAATCAGGCGATAGCCGTATCGAGTGTTTGTAGTACACAAGTAATTGCTTCTCACTTGCTGATTTTAAATTCTCTCTTTACGTTTCATGGTGTGGTCCTCCTTGGGTTCATCTTGTTTGGAATGTTCTGTGTTTCCTGGACCTGGTGGTCTGTATCCCTTTCCAGGTAAGGGAGGTTTTCGGTCTTTCTCTCTCTCTCTCTCTCTTTTCATGTTGGGACCTTCATAATGTGAATGTTTGTTTGCGTGCTGCCTAGAGAGCCTTTAACCTATTCTCACTTCTCCTTATTCCTCTTTCTTACTAGGTGTTTAGGTGCTTTCCATTAGCCTGTCTTCCAGGTCACTGATCCATTCTTCTGCCTCTTCTAATATACAGTTGACCCCCTGTATTTTTCATTTCAGTTACTGTATTTTTCCACTTTAGTTCTTTTTTCTATTTTCTACCTCTTGAAGTTCTGAGTTCATCCATTCTTTCCAGTATGGTGAACATCTTTATGACATCACTTTCAACGCTTTATCAGCTAGATTACTCATCTCCAATATCACTTCTTTTTATTAGGTTTTGTCTTGTTCTTTCATTTGGAACATTTTCCCCCTTTCCTTATTTTGCTTGACTTTCTGTGTTTTTATGAATTAGAAGAAAAATTACTTCTCCCAAACATAAGGGAATGGTCTTGTGTATTGTGCTTTGTGTAGACTGCATGTGCCTGGTGACTGTGGCAGACAGGGGTTTTGGATGTGACAGACTGGGGATCTTGGAGCACTCCTTGCTGAGGCTTTCCTGAAGGGAAATATGGAGCTATAGTGGGTGCAGGCCAAGGCGGTTCCAGGCTGTCTGTGCAGAGGGTGCCCTGGTAAGACAGCTGCAGTGGAAGTGGTTGCAAGCCAGGGGATCCTGGGAATCTCTGCACAAAGGACAACCAGGTAAGATGTCTAAAGTGGGTTCAAGCCAGAATGTTATGTGGCTTTCCATGCAAGGGGTGCCCTAACAAGGCAGCCGGAGCTGAGGTAGACACAGTGCTGCAGGGTGTTCTGGACAGGGTGCTCTCCAGGGTGTGCACATAGAAAATACCCTGGTAAGCTGACTGGAGCCTAAGTACCCTCTGAGTACACTGACTGGTACCCTCTGTTGGGGGTGCCCTGGTATGTCCTTTGGAGCCTAAGTGGTACTAGCTTAGAGCTGTAGTAGGCACTAACCAGGGATGCTCTCGAGGTGGAGGGGGAACATAAATAGTGATGCTCTTTAGCACTTCCAAACCAGAGTTCCAGCAGCTCCCCCACCCTCCCCGCCTCCATTACCCCACCATTTGCCAGGCTTCTAGGGCTGGTTCCTTTACATTCTAGTTGCCCTTTTAAATCAAAACTTTTTTGTACGTGGTCCAAGGTCCCTCAGGGGTATTCATCTCCACTGTGGTTTACAGTGTTGGGGTGGGGTTCCCATCCTTACCATGTTGCTGTTTCTCTTGCTCTTCTCTCTGTGGTCTACCTTTTGGTGTGCAGAAGCTGTCCAGTCAGCCCTCAGTTCTTCTGCAGGAGGAACTGCTCTGTAAGTAGGTGTAGATTTGGTGTGTTCATGAATAAGGTGAGTTTGGGGTCTTCCCACATCTCCATCGTGGACCAGGACTCTCTGCTGTCATTTCCAGGAAGGAATAGATCATCTTATTTCTGGACTTAATTCTCATATTTTATAAATTTTTCCATGTTGAATGATGTGTGATAGTTGGATTATAGGCCTCATCTGGAAATCCCAAAGAAACAATGTATTTGGTAATTTGGCCAAAGCCATTTTAAGCCATGACTCAGATCTGAACTAGCAATCAGCTTAATCCTACAAGTTTCTATTAGCAAAGGCCTCTTCCTGATGACTAAGTCATAGTAATGTGATTTTTAAAAACCTACCTATTTCCTTTGCAAATGCCCACATTTAACCAGAGATACATAATTATATACATGTTAATTAGGTTACTACAGACTTTCTGGCTTAAATGACACAAGTTTATTATCTTTCTGTTTTGTAGAACAGAATTCTAACATGGGTATCACTGGGCTAACATTGTCATTATGACTGCAATCTTTTCTGGAGTTTCTAGTTGATCATCTGTTTTCTTCTCAGCTTCTGGAGGCCACTTGTATTCCTTGGTTCATTGCTTCCCTCCTCCATTATCAAGTCAGGAATATTGCATCTTTATTATGCTGTTTCTATTCATCACATCTCTTGCTCCCTCTTCCACTTTTGAGGACCCTTGTGATTACATTGGGTCCACTGGATAATCCAGCCACCTGAATTCATCTTTGCCAGGTGTCCAAATATAATCCATTTCCAGACATTAGGCCATGGGCTTTTTTTTTTTTTTTTTCAGCACAGGAACTGTTTATTCTGCATGTAACAAGGGAAAAATCTCAGGACTAAATATGCCTAAAACTATAGCCCTGTCATTTTGTGCTGCTTTAACAAAGTGCCATTGTCTGGGCAGCTTATAGACAACATAAATGTATTTCTCACAGTTGTGGATGCCAGAAGTCCAAGATCACAGTGCCAGCATTGTTGGGTTCTGTTGAGAGCTTCCCTATGGCTTTCTGATAGCTTCTCTCTCATTTTGTCTTCACGTAGTAGAAAGAAAGAGTCCCATATGACTCTCATAAGGGCACAAATCTCATTCATGAGGTCTCAACCCTCACAAACTTAACCTAGTTCTAACTCCTTCCCAAAGGTCCCACTTCCTAATACCATCACATAGCGGGGTAGGATTTAAACAAATTAATTCATTCCATAACAAGGAATGAATTACACTTTTATATTTAAGAAGAAGTGGAGTCCTTTGCTTGAGAAGGATGTTAAGGAAAAGTTCTAAGAAACATGGAATTTTTATAGAGATGTCTGCAGACATAGTTACCCCCTGAATAATCTCTTAAAAAGTTGGGCACTCACGAGGTGTAATCCTTAACATCAATAGAAGACCAGCACCAAGCATAAGGCTCCACAAACCACGTTGTGCAGACCTGAGTTTGTTGTAGTGTATAGACCCTGTTCTCCTGTGTTCTGTACTAGGAATCTCATCTTGGTTCAGGGATACTTTGCTGTGTAATTTTTTGCAAACAGGATAATGTTTCTGGGTTTGGTCTCTTAATCTCTACAATGAGGTGGTGGTGACCAAGATGGTCTCAAAAATATCTTTTAGCCCATGTGTCTATTTTTCAGGTAAGAGGAAAGTGAGACTTTGGTTTAATAAGTCAACAAGAATGCATGGCTAGATAAGTGTGGAGTAGGAATTCAATTCATACTCTAGAGCCTTATGCTGGGCTGCCTGCATTCTTCTCCTTGGCTAAACCATCTCTGCTGGTCAGTGATGAATGATACAGAATGATAATCTCTGAATAGGACTTACCTTGATAAGTGGATTTTCTCTGCAAAAGAGTGGTGCAGAGAGCAAAAGGGAGGAAACCAGAATCAGGAAGGGGATCTTGTTCTTGTTCCTTGTCCTTGTTTCCTTTCCTCTTGCTACCCTGGAGTTTTCTTCATACTCAGGATGGTGAAGAAGAGGTATGTTCTTCTGAAAATATTTACTTGGTGTCTCCATACTTCTACCCACATCGGTTTCTCTAACTCTGGATCTGAACACAAGTGTATATTACAACGATGTGTCAAATACATTTCTCCATGTTAACAGCAAACTGTCTTTTGTTTATGGGAACTTGTCTCTAATGCATATAATAAAATCACTAATAATATTGGCAGTTTTCCAGAATGCACCTTTCTACTGTACTGAGATATGTGTGGAATAATAGAAGAAAGATGGTTACTTGTGTATATTTTTCTGTCCATGTAAATGTTAGCAGTTAGTAACACTAGTTCAGAACACTAGCTGGAAAATTTTCTATGCCTTTTGTTGGTATAATTACTATACAAGAAAGAGTTACTATATTTTAGATACTTAATCTTTATACAGATACTAAATGTAGGGGAAGATTCCCAAAAAGCTTCAGAAAATTCCTATCTAGTAGTTTACCTGTAGTTTTCTGTTTTTTAAAAATCAAAATGCTCATGCACTGGGCATTTGATGTTTAAAGAAAATGAGAAGTATTTGGCCCATTATTTTACACTGTCCTGTTAGTCTTTTAAGTGAATTTATTGATCATCTTATCCATCGTAGAAGCACCAAAACAGTAAACACTGTATTTTACAAAAAAAATAGTAATAACAATCAGTGAAGACAAATGACTTAATGGTTTTCCTAAAAGGAAAACTTGAGTTGTGCCTCAAGAACTATATTTCTACTTCAACATCACTCATCATAAGGGAAATACAAATCAAAACCAAAATGAGATTCTACCTCACACCTGTCAGAATGGCTAACCTTAACAACTCAGGCAACAACAGATTTTTTTTTCCATATATGAAATTTACTGTCAAATTGGTTTCCATCCAACACCCAGTGCTCATCCCAAAAGGTGCCCTCCTCAATACCCATCACCCACCCTCCCCTCTCTCCCACCCCCCATCAACCCTCAGTTTGTTCTCAGTTTTTAAGAGTCTCTTAAGGCAACAACAGATTTTGGCAAGGATGCAGAGAAAGAGGATCTCTTTTGCATTGTTGGTGTAGCCACTCTGGAAATGCAAGCTGGTGCAACCACTCTGGAAAAGAGTATGGAGATTCCTCAAAAAACTAAAAATAGAACTACCCGAACTACCCTATGACCCAGCAATTGCACTACTAGGCATTTATCCATGGGATACAGGTATGCCGTTTTGAAGGGGCACATGCACCCCCATGTTTATAGCAGCATTATCAACTATAGCCAAAGTATGGAAAGAGCCCAAATGTCCCTCTATGGATGAATGGATAAAGAAAATGTGGTATATATATATACAATGGAGTATTACTCAGTAATCAAAAAGAATGAAATCTTGCCATTTGCAACTATGTGGATGGAACTGGAGGGTATTATGCTAAGTGAAATTAGTCAGAGAAAGACAAAAGTCACATGACTTCACTCATATGAGGACTTTAAGAGACCAAACAGATGAACATAAAGGAAGGGAAACAAAAATAATATAAAAACAGGGAGGGAGACAAAACAGAAGAGACTCATAAATATGGAGAACAAACTGAGGGTTGTGGGAGGGGGGATGAGCTAAATGGGTAAGGGGCATTAAGGAATCTACTCCTGAAATCATTGTTTCACTATATGCTAATTTGGATGTAAATTTTAAAAAATAGAAAATTAAATTAAAAAGAAAATTATATTTCTACTTTTCTCATTAGAGATAGTAGCATTAATATTACCTTCTTAAATGTGCCAATAAAAGTCTCATCGAGCAAAATTGAATGATATATGAATTCTCAACCTGCACAAAATGTTAGAGACATAAATAAACTTTGAAATGAATTAGATCAAAATCTTTCTTTTTCCACGAGGACATTGAGAACCAGAGAATCTAAGTGATTTAACCAAGGTTATTAGCTAATTTTCTTCTATGTCACCTGGATGGAGGTGGGGTGGGAATGACACTAAGATTTAAGAGGTGAGATTTACATGGTTTATCAGCCTCTTCTCTTGTCTCATCTCTATTACTGCCTTGCCTTCTGTGGGACTGAAGTCATTAAAACTCTGTGTATATCTCCTTACAGTTTATCTAAGCTACTTCTACATCTGATTGGTTCAAGAATATAAAATATAGAGAACATAGAATTCCTTAAAATTGATTGTGGTCCTAATTTTTAAATAATGAAGCCAACAGAGAATTGTTCATTTTTCAAAATAAATGCGCATATTTTCTTTTTCTACTCTGTCCCTTAATAATGGACTTGTTTTTAAGAAATCGTTTTGATCAGAGACATAAAAACATGTGAGGCAATTATTTAACTGACACGAGTTGATACAGTTATCTTTTCAAATGTCTCATTTGATGTATCTTTTTAAAGTTCCATCAATAGACACGGAAAACATTTTAGTGTTTTGAATCTCTTGGTATTTAGTCTGTTGATGGAGTTTTTAGGCTGTTAAAGGTCAGAACTGATAACGTTCACAGAATCCAGTGGGGCAGAATCATGGTTTTGTTTGTTTGTTTGTTTTAAATTCAAGTTAGTTAACATACGTTGTAGTCTTGGCTTTAGGAGTAGAACCCAGTGATTCATCACAAAGTGCCCTCCTTAATACCCGTCACCCATTTAGCCCATCCCACCCACACCTCTCCTTCAGCAACCCTCAGTTCTCTATAATTAAGAGTCTCTTATGCTTTGTCTCCCTCTGTGTTTTTATCTTCTTTTTCCTTCCCTTCTCTTAGAGGTGGAATCATCTTTAGCTGTTTAGGATCCTGAAATTCATGAATTTAACAGACATTTGTTTTGCCATTCAAATAGGAAATGCATGCCAGAATGTACCCTCTCGCAAAACACCAGGTATGCAGACTATGGAATCCATAGTAAGCACACTTGGCTGTCAACATTTAACTCAGGATGCTTGCAGAAAAAAAATGAGTCACAGCATCAGCATAGGGCTCTCTGCCCTGTATTTTTCAGAGGACATACAGGAAGACTGTCCCTTTCTGAGGATTAACTTGAATTAAAAACCCATAAATTGATAATTCTACAGAATTGCCACAAAATCTGCAACTTCAAGTGTTTGTGACCTTAAAATACATACATATTTGGTGAGATCCTTCTTGCTGTATTTCATAGTGAGCTGGATTCTTACTGTCCTTATTTGGAAAAGAGTGTTATTTCCAGAGCATGAATTACTGAGTTTCAAGGGATTTTAGGCTCTCTAGCTGACTCAATAACTATAGTTGCATTGGGCCTGTCTTCAAACCACATCAGATCTCAGAGCAAAGAGCAATGAAGCACAAAGCAAAAATACAGAGACTTCCATTTCTTCCACTGAGTTGGAAAGATGAATAGGAGAAATTCAGGACCTACAGAACTCTTTAAAAAACATAAAGAATCTTCATCATTTTTTATTTTCATTTTTCAGAACTGTCATCTTTCTCCAGCATTCAAAGGCATAGTGTCTAAAGCCACCGTAATAGAGTCCAGATACTTTCCTTATCAAAAAGATATTCAGATAGATAATTAGCAACAGCAGAGACTTCTAATGTAACACAGCAGATAGATGCCTGACTTTATCATTAATATTTTCTCAAACAATAGTAAAATGATAGTAAAGGTGTAAAAGAAGTACAGCTCTCTCCCAACATACAAGGAATGGAAGAGAGCAAGATGGAGAGTGTATACGTAAGTGGTATTTGACTTTGTCCAGAGGACAAAGCTGAAGTCTAGGGTTCTGATAAAAAAGGTACCGGTAAGAGGCAATCATATTCACTCTAAATCTAGATATTGGCCAATTCACTCAAATACACGAACACAGAATGAGAGAAAGGAACTAACAAGAGGGTTAATTTACCAAGTACAACATATAATGGAGAAGATTTCCAGAATAAGTACAGGAAGTAGAAACCACTTCAACTATTTTAAGCAGGAAGAGATTTCATACAATGAATGATGTGTTTACAGAATCAATGAAATGGGACAAAGAGCAGATTCTAAACTGGATATCTCAAAATGATGCCTTACATGCAAAACTGGCTAGTTAGGCAAGCCCCTACCCCTGAGGTTGCCACTAGAGCTATGGCCACTCCCATTGCTGCCTTTGAGCATCAGGAAACTGAAAAGTGGATACATTCCAGTGATTAGGCAATTATGTGAGGAAGACACCAATAGGTGAGAAAAGCCCACTTTATGAGACTCAGGGAACTAGAAGCTGGAGACATCTTCTGCAAAATTCTAATCGTGACAGTCAGTGTTAACAGTTGCCAAAGGAAAATGGAGTCTACTTCACTTCTTCCATTTAAAATGGGCAAATTCATCTAACTGTAAGAACCTAATAATCACACACAAACAGTGGTAGGGCATTTGGGGAAATCTAGTTTTCTATCTGGGTAATGATGTGCTTACCTGTAACTCCATTACTAAGAAAGAATACAGTTGAGGGGACAAGTAACTTGATAAGGATATCAGAGGTTTGCATTCCTTGAGATTTTGAACCGAAATTGTTCTATATTTCGGCAAGTGAACATGGCGGGGGGGGGGGGGGTTAAGTAAAAGTCTACATACTGAACAGTGATATTTCTAGCTGATTTCCTTCCATTCAGCTTTCAAAATGCTGTAAGCTAGGTATGATGCAATGGGCATGTTTGCAACATTAGTACTTGGACAAATTAGCTGAAGGGAAAACCACTAAATATATTTTTTATTTGGGGAGCATAATGACATAGTCAGGGGAGACTCACAATTCCACAGTCTTACTACATTTATGACAAAGCCTCCAATCAGATTTTAATGGCTCACAGTTAAATAGAAGGAGACTTTGAGGAATATTAGTCATTTCTTGAATGCCTTTAATATGAAAGAGAAAGACCAAAACAAACAAGAAAAAAAAAGTTATTTAATGTCTGGAGAAGCATAAACAATACAGAGAACAACCACTAAAACCAAAAATCAATAAAAGATTGATTAATATTGTCATAGGTTTCAGATCATAATTAAGAGCACAGCACAGCAAAAAAGAAACAATCCTATAACATGAATGAGCTTTGGAAATTAAAAATGCCGTATGTGAACTTTTAAAATTCTATAGAAGAATGAAAAGGTAATACTGAAAGCAATCTCATAGAAAATACAAGAGAAAAATGAGCAAGTAGATCAGATAGAAAGGAAAACAAGTTGAAGGATCAATTTACCAAGCCCCATGTCTGATCAATTTACCAAGCCCCATGTCTGATTAAGCAGAAATCCAGAAAAAGAACACATATAGGAAAAACATAAGAAATCATCAAAGAATTAACAACAACAATAACAAAATTCCCAGAACTAAAACATCTAACTTCCTATGTTAAAATGTTCCACTAGGGGTCATTTTAATGATTAAAAAAGATGCATTGATGGAGTTGTGGTCCAAGATGGTGACGCAGGAAGACCCTAAACTCCCCTCCTCCATGGATGCACCAAACCTACACCTATTTATAGAGCAATTCCTCCTGAAGAACTGAGGGATAACTGAACAGTTTCTGCACAACAAGAGGTAGACCACTTAAGACAAGAGTAATGAAGGGATTGCCCACCTCCAATACTACCATTCACAGTGGGGAGGGATAGTACTGAAGAAACTGTGAGCATATTTGTCTGCGTTGTGGAAAATAAGAAAAGCTGTTGCTTAAAACGTAAACTAGAACATAGAGGAAGCATAACACAACCCAGACCCCTGCCATATGTTGGGGAACTACTGGGACTCTCTCTAGGTCAGAGGGGCTGATGAGGGCCACTGTTTGCATTCCTGCTCTAACTTGTTGGTGTGGACAGGACAGAGTCTGAGTGTAATAGCCAACCTGCTGCTTCTGCAAGCCCTGGATCCCTAGCCCACAAGAGCCCCAGATATCCTGGGACATTAAAAAAAAAGCCATGGTTTCAAATAACAACTAGAATATAAAAGATCCCGCCCTAGAGTATGGCCAGGGGAGTTGCTGGAACTCTCTCCAGATGGAAAAGGCTGGCAAATACTATGGTTTATATCCCCACCCCCTCACACACCTTGAGAGCAAAGACAAGAGCACTGTCCTGGCCTCCCTACTAGCCTACAACCTCAGTGACTCCTATGCTCCAAGTCCACACCAGCCTTACCTGTTCTACCTAGGCAACCCCCACATGGCATACAACAGGACACCCATGGTCCGTGATTACTATAGCTTCAGCCATCTCACCAAGGTGACAAAGATGCAAAGCACCCCGTAACATTCTATATCCACACCACATTGGTCCCAGACAACTTCCAGGGTGCCCCATAACCTCCTCATCCATGCCTGTTTTGGCTACAGCCAGCTGGCCAGAGGCCCTTGAGTGGAGTGCCACAGGACCCCCCAACACCTGCCTCTGATCCAACTGTTCTACTAGGTCACCTCCTGTGCAAAGCACTCAGGAAACCACCAGCCCACACCTATCTTGGCTCCAGCTATCCTGCCAGGGTACCCCTAGTGCAAGGCACTCCAAGACCCTTGGCTTGTACTCACTTCAGCTTCATGTGTCCTTCCAGGGGCCCTCTGCATAAACAGCCCCATGTCTCCCTGGGCAGTGCCCACTTCAGCTCCAGTCATTCCTCCAGGGTGGACCCAATTCAGAAAGCCTTGGGACTCCCAGCCCATGACAGATGCAGTTTCAACCAGCTAGCCAAAGTCAGCAGGCATATATAGTGTTTATAGGAGATGACCATATAAAGATCATTCCTTCAAGTTTAGAAGTACCAGTTCAGCCTAATTCATAGAAACAAACACAGAAAGTCAAGGAAAATGAAGAGATAGAGGGATATGCTTCACATGAAAGAATAAGACAAAACCTCAGAGAAAATAACGAAGTGAAATGGAGATAAGCAATCTGACAAGGAGTTCAATGTCATGTTCATAAAGTCGCTTATTGGACTGGAGAGAAGAGTGAATGAGCTCCGTGAGAACAAAGCAATAGAAAATATAAAAAACAACCAGAGTTGAGAAATACAATAACTGAAAGGAAAAATACACTAGAGGCAATCAATAATGATTTAGAGGAGGCAGAAAAGCAGATCAGCAATCTGGAGGACAAGGCAATGGAAAGCCCCCAAGCCAAACAGCAAAAAGCAAAAAAAGAATTTAAAAAATGAAGATATATTAAGGATCTCTTGGGCAACATGAAGTGAAAAAACATTTGTGTTGTAGAGGGTCACAGAGAAGAGAGAAAGGGGCAGAAAACTTTGATGAAATAATAGTGAAAAAAGCACACAGAGTTCTAAACAAGATAAACCCAAGGAGGACCACACCATGACTAAAGATAGAAAAACAACTAGTTATGTACTATGAAAACAATATAAGCCTAACTTCTACATGCCAAGGTTGATTCAGAATACAAACAGAAATAAAGGGTTTCCCAAACAAAACCTAAAGGACTTCATCACTAAACATGCCTTAGCAGAAATGTTAAAAGTGACTTATTTAAATGGAAAAGAAAAGGCCATAATTAGAAATAAGAAAATTGTTGGGGCATCTGGATGGCTCAGTCTGTTCAGTGTCCAACTTTGGCTCAGGTCATGATCTTGCAGTTTGTAAGTTCAAGCCCCACTTCAGAGCCTGGAGCCTGCATCAGATTCTGTATCTCCCTCTCTCTCTGCCCCTCCCTCTGTCTCTCTCTCTCTCTCTCTCTCTCTCTCAAAAAAAAAAAAAAACCAAGAAAATTATGAAAGAAAAAATCCCGTGATAAAAGCAAACACAGTAAAAATAGTAGAACAATCACTTAGAAAGCTATTATGAGGATTAAAACTGGAAGTACTAAAATCAATTACATCAAAAAAGTTAAGAGGACTCACAAAAGAAGATGTAAAATATGACAACGTAGACATGAAATGTGGAGTCAGAGAGTAATCTGCTGGAGAGAATGTGGAAAAGTGGAAAAAGCCACAGGGACTGAATTAAAAAGGGAGAAAGGAGAAAGGAGAGGGTTTAAATTCCATTAAGACTCTATAAACAGGGGGAGCACAGAGTCTGAAACTATGCAGGTCAATAACTGGTGGTGCTCTGGTGAGAAGGGCAAATCCCCGGAAGCAGTGTGAAGTCTGGAGTCTTTGGGCCACACGAGGAGAAGCAGTTTCCCTGCAGGGAGGACATCTGGTAGAGGCTGTGTGGCACCCCCATAGGCAAAGGCCCCAGTGGACCCTGGAGAACAACCACATTCCCTGGTGCTGGAACAAGGTCATTAAGGGTGAAGCCTGGTGCCAGATGTGTGTTGTGATTTTCCATAATCCCTGAAACGCTGCTGCTACACGATCATGTGAACTTTTTCTGGGGTGGGCTGGTACCCAGCCGCAGTCTCTAGGCATCAGCAGCGGCATGGTCTCATTAACATTCCTGGGTGCTGCCAGCACCCAGCCATTGCTCGGTGAGACTCTCCCACAGAGGGGCAAAACTGGTCAAAGCCACAGTCCCTCAGAAGTAAGGGGTTGGGAAAAGCAGCTGCATCTGAGATAGAACTCAGGAGGGAGGTGTTGCCTGGGGCTTGGTCACAAACCATGGAAAAGTGGGGAGTGGACAGAAGCCAAGGACAGGTGCATGACTGCTGATCAGGGAGAACAGAGTTCTGATACCAGGGACAGGGTAGCTGGGTGACACCATGTTCACCACTCTCACGTATTCACAGACACACCTGCAAGTGCCTCAACAATCCACCCCAATAAGCTAAGCAGTGCCATCTAGTGGAGAATAGAGCTGTTACACTAAGCCCCACCCAACTGGGCCAACTTCGCTCTTCAGGAACACAAGTCTCTCCACCTGCTTAGTTTAAGGGCTATAAATCAATTCATGGCTTGACTTCTAGGGGAAAACGATGTAATTCCAATTGTATTTCAGTCTGTTCCCTGGTCCATCTATTCAATTTTCTTATTTTCTCCTTTTTATTTCCTTTGTCTTGAATACAGACAGAAAAAATATTTTTATTTTAAATTTCAATTAAATATATATATTTTAAATTTTTTCTACTATATGTTTTACTTTTTTGTAAATTTTTCAAATTATATTTTACATCCATTATTTCATTTTATTCTATTTCAGTGTATTCATTTTTTTCAAATTTTCAAATGATTTCTTTCCCTCCCCCTTTTTCCTCTAATCTATCAAGACCCTTTCAACACCCAGACCAAAACACACCTTGAATCTAGCACCATTTATTTGATTTGTATGTGTGTGTGTTTTAATTTTAATTTATTTTAATTTTAATTTTTCTTTACCACATTAATTCCTTTTCTTAATTCAAAATATGAAATGAAGGAATTCACCCCAAAAGAAAGAGCATGAAGAAATGACAGCCAGGGACTTAACCAACACAGATACAAGCAAGATGTCTGAACCAGAATTTAGAATGATGATAGTAAGAATACTAGCTGGAGTTGAAAATAGATTAGAATCCCTTTCTGCAGAGATAAAAGTAGTAAAAGCTAGTCAGGATGAAATTAAAAAAATGCGATAACATAGTTGGCAATCTCTAATGATGCCACGGCGGCAAGGATGGATGAGGCAGAGCAGACGTTCAGCAATATAGAACACAAACTTATGGAGAATAATGAAGCAGAAGCAAAGAGGGAGACTAAGGCAAAAGAGCACGATTTAAGAATTAGATAAATCAGTGACTCATTAAAAAGAGAACAAGGTCAGGGACTCCTGGGTGGATCCATCAGTTAAGCGTCTGGCTTCAGCTCAGGTCATGATCTCACAGTCCATGAGTTCAAGACCCACATCAGTCTCTGTGCTGACAGCTCAGAGCCTGGAGCCTGTTTCTGATTCTGTGTCTCCCTGTCTCTCTGATGCTCCCCCATTCAAGCTCTGTTTCAAGAAAATAAATAAACGTCGGGGCGCCTGGGTGGCTCAGTCAGTTAAACATCTGACTTCGGCTCAGGTCATGATCTCACGGTCCATGAGTTCGAGCCCCGCTTCGGGCTCTGTGCTGACAGCTCAGAGCCTGGAGCCTGCTTCAGATTCTGTGTCTCCCTCTCTCTCTGACCCTGCCCTGTTCATGCTGTGTCTCTCTCTGTCTCAAAAATAAATAAACATTAAAAAAATAAATAAACGTAAAAAACAAATTAAAAAAGAAAAAAGGAACAATATCAGAATCATAAGGTCCCAGAAGATGAAGAGAGGGAAAAAAGGGAGCAAATCATAGTGGAAAACTTTCCTAACCTGGGGAAAGACACAGACATCAAAATCTAGGAAGCACAGAAGACTCCTATTACATTCAACAAAAACAACCATCAACAAGGCATATCATAGTCAAATTCACAAAATACTCAGGCAAGGAGAGAATCATGAAAGCAGCAAGGGAATAAAAGTCCTTAACCTACAAGGGAAGACAGATCAGGTTTGCAGCAGACCTATCCTCCTCAGAAACTTGGCAGGCCAGAAATGAGTGGCAGGATATGTCCAATGTGCTGAATCAGAAAAACATGCAGCCAAGTATTCGTTATCCAGCAAGGCTGTCATTCAAAATAGAAGGAGAGATTAATGTTTCCCAGACAAACAAAACTTAAAGGAGTTCACGACCACTAAACCAGCCCTACAAAAAATTTAAAGGGGGAGTCTCTGAGGGAGAAAAGACGAAAATACACACATACATGCATGCATACATACACACACATACATACATACGTACCAAAAGCAACAGAGACTAGAAAGGACCAGAGACCACCACCAGACACTCCAACTCTACAAGAAACATAATGGCAATAAACTAATATCTTTCAGTACTCACTCTAAACGTCAATGGACTAAATGCTCCAATCAAAAAACAAAGGGTAACAGAGTGGATAAGAAAACAAGATCCATCTATATGTTGTTTACAAAAGACCCACTTTAGACCTAAAGACACTTTCAGACTGTTGCCAAAAGAAAGCTGGAGTAGCCACACTTATATCAGAAAAGCTAGACTTTAAAATAAAGACTGTAATGAGAGATGAAGAAGGGCATTATATCATAATTAAGGGGTCTATCCGCCAAGGAGACCTAACAATTGTAAACATTTATGCTCCAAATGTGAGAGCACACAAATAAATAAATGAATTAATCAACACCCCACTTACAGCAATGCACAGATCATCTAATCAGAAAATCTAGAAGGAAACAATGGTTTTGAATGACACACTGGACCAGATGGACTTAACACATATATTCAGAATATTTCATCCTCAAGCAGTGGTATATACATTCTTCCCAGTGCACATGGAACATTCTCCAGAAGAGATCACATTCTGGAACACAAATCAGTCCCCAACAAATACAAAGAGATCAAGATCATACCATGCATATTTTCAGACCACAATGCTATGAAACTCAAAATCAACCACAAGAAAAAATTTGGAAAGACAACAAATACTTGGAGACTAAAGAACATCCTACTAAAGAATGAATTGGTAACCAAGAAGTTAAAGAGGAAATTTAAAAATACATGGAAGCCAATGAAAATGATAACACCACAGCCCAAAACCTCTGTGATGCGGCGAAGACGGTCATAAGAGGAAAACAGATAACAATCCAGGCCTTACTAAAGAAGGAAGAAAGGTCTCAGATACACAACCTAACCTTACACCTTAAAGAGCTGGAAAAAGAACAGCAAATAAAACCCCAACCAGCAGAAGGCAGGAAATAATAAAGATTAGAGCAGAAATTCATGCTATAGAAACCAAAAACAAAACAAAACAAACAAACAAACCCCCAAAAACCCAGTAGATCAGATCAATGAAATCAGAAGCTGGCTCTTTGAAAGAATCAACAAAACTAATAAACCACTCGCCAGTTTGATCAAAAAGAAAGAAGGAAAGGACCCAAATAAATAAAATCAAGAATAAAAGAGGAGAGATCACAACTAACATAGCAGAAATAAAAACAATAATAAGAGAATATTATGAGCAATTATATGCCAATAAAATGGGCAGTCTGGAAATAATGGACGAATTCGTAGAAACATGTAATCTACCTAAACTGAAACAGGAAGAAATAGAAACTTTGAACAGACCCATAACCAGTAAAGAAATTGAATTAGTAATCAAAAATCTCCCCCCAAAAACAGAGTCCAGGGCCAGGTGGCTTTCCAGGGGAATTCTACCAAACACTTGAGGAAGAGTTAAAACCCATACTCTTGAAGCTATTCCAAAAAATAGAAATGGAAGGAAAACTTTCAAACACTTTCTATGAAGCCAGCATTGCCTTGATTCCAAACCATAGAAAGACCCTACTAAAAAGGAGAACTATGGACCAATTTCCCTGATGAACATGCATGCAAAAATCCTCAACAAGATACTAGCCAACCAGATCCAACAATACATTAAAAAAATTATTCACCACGACCCAGTAGGATTTATACCTGGGATGTAGGGCTGGTTCAATATCTGCAAAACAATCAATGTGATACATCACATCAATAAAAGAAAGACAAGAACCACGCAATCCTCTCAATAGATGCAGAGAAAACATTTGACAAAATACAGCATCCTTTCTTGATAAAAACCCTCAAGAAAGTAGGGATAGAAGGAGCACACCTTAAGATCATAAAAGCCATATATGAATGACCCAATGCTAATATCATCCTCAAAGGGGAAAAACTGAGAGCTTTCCCCCTAGGGTCAGGGACAAGACAGGAATGTCCACTCTCACCACTGTTATTCAACATAGTATTGGAAGTCTTAGCCTCAGCAATCAGACAACACAAAGAAATAAAAGGCAACCAAATTGGCAAGGAGGTCAAACTTTGACTCTTCACAGGTGATATGATACTCTATATGGAAAACCCAAAAGATTCCACAAAAAAACTGCTAGAACTAATACATGAATTCAGCAAAGTTGCAGGATATAATATCAATGCACAGAAATCTGTTGCATTCTTATACAGCAACAATGAAGCAACAAAAGAGAAATAAGGAATCAATCCCATTTACAATTGCACCAAAAACCATAAAATACCTAGGAGTAAATCTAACCAAGGAGGTGAAAAATGTATACACTGAAAACTATAGAAAGCTTTTGAAAGAAATTGAGGAAGACACCAAAAAATGGAAAAATATTCCATGCTGCTGGATAGGTAGAACAAATATTGTTACAATGTCAATACTACCAAAAGCACTCTACATATTCAATGCTATATCTATCAAAATAACAGAAGCATTTTTCACAGAGCTAGAACAAACTGTCCTAAGATTTGTATGGAACCAGAAAAGACCCTGAATAGCCAAAGCGATCTTGAAAAATAAAACCAAAGCAGGAGGCATCACAATCCTGGACTTCAAGCTGTATTATAAAGCTGTAATCATCAAGACAGTATGGTACTGGCACAAGAACAGACACTCAGATCTTTGGAACAGAATAGAGAACCCAGAAATGGACCCAGAAACCTAAGGCCAACTAATCTTTGACAAAGCAGGAAAGAATATCCAGTGGAATAAAGACAATCTCTTCGGCAAGTGGTGCTGGACAGCGACATGCAGGAGAATGAACCTGGACCACTTTCTTACACCATACACAAAAATAAACTCAAAATGGATGAGAGACCTCAATGGAAGACAGGAAGCCATCAAAATCATCAAGGAGAAAGCAGGCAAAAACCTCTTTGACCTTGGCCGCAGCAACTTCTTACTCAACATCTCTCCAGAGGCAAGGGAAACAAAAGCAAAAATGAACTACTGGGATCTCATCAATTGATGCTAAAAAGCTTCTGCACAGCAAAGGAAACGATCAGCAAAACTAAAAAACAACCAAAGGATTGGGAGAAGATATTTGCAAACGAAATATCAGATAAAGGGTTAGTATCCAAAAATCTACAAAGAACTTATCAAACTCAACACCCAAAAAACAACTAATCCAGTGAAGAAATGGGCAAAAGATATGAATAGACACTTCTCCAAAGAAGACACCCAGGTGGCCAACCAACACATGAAAACATGCTCAACATCACTCACCATCAGGGAAATACATCAAACCCACAATGAGATACCACCTCACACCTGTCAGAATGGCTAACATGAACAACTCAGGCAACACAAGATGTTGGTGAGGATGCGGAGAAGGAGGATCTCTTTTGCACTGCTGGTGGGAATGCAAACTGGTGCAGCCACTCTGGAAAACAGTATGGAGGTTCCTCAAAAAATTAAAAATAGAACTATCCTACGACCCAGCAATGGCACTATTAGGTATTTACCCAAGGGATACGGGTATGCTGTTTCAAAGGGGAACATGCATCCCAGTGTTTGTGGCAGCACTGTCAACAGTAGCCAAGTAGGGAAAGAGCTCAAATGTCCATTGATGAATGAATGGATAAAGAAGATGTGGTGTATCCACACACAATGGAGTAGTACTTGGCAATTAAAAAGAATGAAATCTTGCCATTTGCAACTATGGAACTAGAGGGTATTATGCTAAGCAAAATTAGTCAGAGAAAGACAAATATCACATGACTTCACTCATATGAGGACTTTAAGGCAGAGAACAGATGAACGCAAGGGAAGGGAAGTAAAAATAATATAAAAACATAGGAGACTCTTAAATATGGAGAACAAACAGAAGGTTATTGGAGGGGTTGTGGGAGGGGGGATGGGCTAAATGGGTAAGGGGCATTAAGGAATGTACTCCCGAAATCATTGTTGCACTATATGCTAACTAACTTGGATATAAATTAAAAACTTATAAAAATTAAAATAGAAAAAATAAACATTAAAAATAAAAATAAAAGATCAATGAAAACAAGAGTTTGTTTTTTGGGAAGGCCAAATTATCAAAAGTGATAAAGCTTTAGCTTGACTCCTCATGAAAAAAAAAGGGGGAGAGGAATGAAATAAATGCAAAATGAAGAGAAGAATCTACACCATGGACATACAAAGGATTATAAGAGACTACTATGAAAAATTACATGGTAACAAATTGGACAATTTCAAAGAAATGGCCAAATTCCTAGAAACATGCAGTCTTCCAAATGGAATGAGGAAGAAAGAGAAAATCTGAACAGAACCAATTAGTAGTAACAAAATTGAGTTGGTAATAGGAAAACTGCCACAAAAGTCCAGGACCAGATATATTCTCAGGTAAGTTCTTCTCAGGTAATTAAGAAGAATTACTACCAATTTTCCTGAAACTATTCCAAAAAGATAAGACAAAACTTCCAAATATGTTTTATGAAGCCAGCATTACTGTGATACCAAAACCAGAAAAGGATAACACAAAAAAGGAGTATTATAGGCCAATATCTCTGGTGAACATAGTTGTAAAAATCCTCAGCAAAATATCAGCAAACTGCATTCAATAATGCAATAAAAGGATCATGGACCATGATCAAGTAAGATTTATTTTGGGGTATGAGGATGATTTGGTGTCTGCAAATGAATTGATACATTATGGTAACAAATGAAGGATAAAAATCAGATGTTCATCTTAGTAGATGCAAAAAAAAAAAATCATGTGACAAAATCCAACATGCTTCCATGATAAAAACTCTCAAAGTGGGTTTTTAGACAGAAATACTTCAACCTAGTAAGAGTAAGGTGTGGCAAACCCAAGATAGTATATACTCAATAGGGAAAAACTGACAGCTTTTTATTTTTTTTCCTATGTTTATTTTTGAAGGAGAAAGAGACAACATGAGTGGGGGAGGGACAGAGAGCGAGGGAGACACAGAATCTGAAGCAGGCTCCAGGCTCAGAACTGTCAGCACAAGCTGTGGGATCATGACCTGAGCCAATGTCAGATGCTTACTGACTGAACCACCCAGGCGCCCCAAGAGCCTTTTCTTTAAGACCAGGAATAACACAAACATGTCCATTCTCATCACTTTTATCCAACATAGTACTGGAAGTTCTAGTCACAACAGTTACATAAGAAAAAGAAATAAAAGGCATCCAAATCAATAAGGAAGGAGTAAAACTGTCACTATTTGCAGATGGCATGATACAGAGAAAATATAGAAAACCCTCAAGTCGCTGCCACAACAGTGTTAGAAGTAATAAATTTAATAACATTGCAAGATACCAAACTGAGACATCAGTTGCATTTTTATACAGTAATAATGAAGTAACAGAAAGAGAACTTAAGGAAACAATGCCATTTATAGTGGCACCAAAAACAAATAAAATGCCTAGGAATAAATTGAACCAAGGAGTTGACACACCTGTACCCAACAACTCTAAAAGATTAATGAAAGCAATTGAAGAGGACACAAAAGACATATGATGCTCATAGGCTGGAACAATAAATATTGTTGAAATATCCATACTACCCAAAGCATTCTATATTTTTAATCAGTGCCTGTGGAAATACCAATAGCATTTTCCAAAGAACTGAACAAATAACTCAAAAATTTGTATGAAACCACAAAAGACCCTGAATAGCCAAAGCAATCTTGAGAAAGAACAAAGGTGGAGGGATCACAATCTGAGATTTCAAGATATACTCCAAAGCTACAATAATGAAAACTGGATGGCACTAGCACAAAAATAGACACATAGATTAAGGGAACAGAACAGAGTCTAGAAATAAACCCACAGTTATACTGTCAGTTAATCTATAACAAAGGAGACAAGAATGTATAATGGGGAAATCTCTTCAGTAAACAGCGTTGGAAAGACTGGATGCTACCTACAAAAGGAAACTGGACCACTTTCTTACAGCATACACAGAAACTCAAAATGGAATAGAGACCTAAATGTGGGACCTGAAATCATAAAACTCTTCGATGAAAACATAGGCAGTAATCTCTTTGGCATGAATATTAGCAACATTTTTTTCTAGATATGTCTCCTCAGGTAAAGGAAACAAAAGCAAAAATAAACTGTTAAGGCTACACCAATATAAAAAGCTTTCACACAGCGAAATAAACTACCAACAAAACAAAAAGGCATCCTATTGAATGGGAGAAGATATTTGCAAATGACATATCCAACAAGGCATTAATCTCCAAAATTTATAAAGACCTCTTATACAACTCAACACCAAAAAAGAAAAAAAAAACAAAAAACAAGCAAACAAACAAAAAAAAAAACAAGCAGTCTGATTAAAAATTGGGCAGGGGACCTGATCTGACATTTTCTTTTTTTTTAAAGAAAGATAGAGATACCAACAGACATGGAAGATGCTGAACATCACTGGTCATCAGGAAAATGCAAATCAAAACCACAATGAGTTATCACCTTATACCTTTGAGAATAGCTAGTTTCACAAAGAGAAGAAGTAACAAGAGTTGGTGAGGATGAGGAGATAAAGAACCATGTGCTCTGTTGATGGGAACATAAACTGGTGCAGTCACTGTGAAAATCAGTATAGAGTTTCCTCAAAAAATTAAAACTAGAAATGCTGTATGATCCAATAATTCCACTATTGGGTATTCACCCAAAGGAAAAAAAAAACACTAGCTCATAAAGATATCTTGACCACTATATTTTTGCAGCATTATTTACAGTAGTCAAGTTACAGAAGCACCCTAAGTAGCCATAGATGAAAGGATAAATATATGGTATATTTAAAAAATGGAATATTACTCAGCCATAAAAAAAGAATGAGGTCTTGCCATTTGTGACAACAATGAATGCACATAGGTTGCATTATGTTAAGTGAATTCAATCAGTCAGATAAAGACAAATACCATAGGACTTCACTTGTATGTGGAATCTAAAAAATGAACAAAGATAAAAAGCAAAAATAGACTCATAAGTACGGAAAGCCATCTGGTGGTTGCCATAGAGGAGGGGGTAGGCAAAAAGGGGTGCAGGTAAGTGGGAGGTACAGACTTTCAGTTATGGAATGAATTGGTCATGGGAGTAAAAGGTACCATATAGGGAATGTAGTCAGTGGCACTGGAATAGTGTTGTACAGTGACAGACTGCAGCTACACTTGAGCTGAGCGCAGCCTAAATTGTAGAGTTGTCCAATCACTGTGTTGTACACCTGAAACAAATGTTACACTGGTCAGCTATACTTCAAACAAACAAACAAACAAACAAAACCCCGTGCAGTGTATCCTGGGTGTCTCAGTGGGTTAAGTGATTCTTGGTTTCTATCCAGATCATGACTTCACAGTTCGTGAGATCGAGCCCCAGGTTGGGCTCTGTGCTGACAGTGTGGAGCCTGCTTGGGAATCTCTCTCTCTCTCTCTCTCTCTCTCTGCTCCTTTCCTGCTCATGCTCTGTCTCTTGCTGCCTCACAATAAGTTAAATAATTTTTTTAAAAAAGGTCGAGAAAAAGATACATTGAGAGATATTATCCTTAATTTTCCTAATACCAGAGACAGAATGATGATGATGAGAGAGACTGATCAACATCAAGGAGAAAATTCATATCCACTGGAGTAGCAAACAGAATGAAATCTGAGTTTCTAGCAGCAAGTTCTGAGGGGAAAGTAATTTCCAAACAAAAATTTAATGCCTAATGAGAACAATCAAACTGAGAGTTAACTAAAGACATTTCAGACATCCAAAGTCTTTAAAAGGTCATAATCCAGATAATCTTTCAGGCCCTCAGCTCTGAAAGATGCAGCATATATTACCCTATCTTGCCTCGGTCTTATATCTCCTTTTGGCCAGTGGTAGCATGGTAATTAGTAGACAAGTTAGTGACCACTCTGGTAAGCATTCTGAATGGTCACTATCTCAGAGCTTTCTGCATATTACATGGATCTTTTCAGTTATTGAAACAAAGGTTTTCTAATCTCACAAGATGACTTCAAACAAGTAGGTCTTAGGTGACTACCTACACTAGTGGGTCACTATTAGAGACTGCAACGACATGTATTAATTTCCTCAAGGTAGGTTCTGTCTGTGGGTGGTCCATGGTGTCCACTCGGCTAAATCAAAACAAAAACATAACCAACCACTTTATAGAAAGATATTTTCAGCAAAAATAAACATTCTTCTCAGTCCTCTCCTGTCCCACAATTAATATGATCAGAAGTAGAAATGCACTGGGTCAGCACCCATCTCGTGGAAGGCATTGAATAAAATAACTTTTGACTGGCTGACGGCTGAATTCACTGACCAAAGACTGCATGAAGCCTGGCTCAAGACTTGCACGACTGGTTATTTTTCCTCATAATACAGTCTAGAGAATTGCGGGAAATACATAGAGCAAGTGGACATCATTCACAATGAAATCATTGTATGTAATTGGAGAAAAGTATATAGAAGTGGATAGAAGAATGAAAGACCAGATTCTGACCTTATCCTATAGATGGCCAAGCTGTATTTTATATAAGCCAATTTGCAGAAGTTAATAAATCTTCTGATCTGCAGAAGTTAATAAATCCCAGAATAAGTTGCCTGAAATATCATTGTTACAATTCTGTTACCTATTAAAAAGCTCTGAGTCCCGTGTTAAAATGTAAATTACATTTAGGTCATTTGGACCTCAGTGCGAATAAGTTTCAGGTCCATTTATAGAACAGAATACAGGATAGAGCACAAAGCTTGGTGTGGTCAGAGATGTGCAAATAAGAACTGAGTGGGTCAGAGATGGCTTAGTTTTCCTAACAGTGAGGGAGCAGCTCCATGGACGCCCATGGTATCCAGCTCCCCTCACATGTTTGGGGGCCATCCAGTGATTCAAAGCAGCAGAGTATTGTCATCTTGAAAATCAATTTGTAGGAAAAACTTTGTTGAGAGACGATGAATACTAACAGGCAGGTGAAGTAGGATTTATGTGCCTTCCCAATACTTATTAAACATGTTGCCAAAACCCCCAGGTTATATATCAACCAGCTGGGGATTATGGCTGGGGATGAATTTAGATTTGTGTGGCATCGAAGCTTCCATATCAGTCCCAAGTTGCTGAAGAAATGGATTCTTAGGCAGAGCTTTAGAGCCAGTCCAGGGACTTGGACTTAATAAAGCATTTCAGAGGGGATCAGAGGTTCTGGAGTGATCAGTGTATAAATTCCTAATCCCTGTATACACATTTGAGCATTTATTCAGCACCACGACTCATCATCGCCAGGCATGCTGTGTGAAATGTTTCCCCTGACCTCCCGCACAGACCCACCAGGAACTCATTCAGATTGTACTACTGGAAGTCATCTCAATATTTCACTTCAGCATTCATTTATACAAACGCTGCTAAATCCTGGATATCATAGGAGCTTCTGTGAATTTGCTCTTCTGTGCTCTCATTCCTGTTATTGAAGTTTAAAACTGTACTGAGTTTATTAATACGAAAATATTTAGTTGGAGAAGAATAAAGCCCCATAAAAGCTACTGTCTTTGTGATTTTTAGCACATCAAATATGAGACGTATTTAAAAGGTCAAGAGATCAATTCATTGTGAAGTTTCCTACCAAAGTGCAGTGAATTATTTAAAAGCACTGCCTCTAAGGCCGCTAGTGACCCACTTTCAGTCATTTACAAGTACTTTTATAGATGTAAACTCAATGTTATTTTTCAGTGTCAGAACATCTCAATTACAGCAAAATATGAAGAGCTTGGTGACTCAAATAGAGCATTAAAAAAAAGAGGACTTAACATAAATAGAAGAATATAGCTCATGTGGAGTCCTATCTACTGCATGGGCCTTTAAGGAGACTTGTTTGAAAGGCTGGTGTTGTGGCTCAATTTTATAATTGGTAGAGGTGAACTTTATTGCTCTGGCTCTTGACTTTTGTACTAAGATGCACAGTCATCTCTCTAGTAACCATGCAGAATTTCCTTCTTTGGATTTTATTTTATGTGTTACTCAAGACCGTCTTGTATTGCTGCTACTTTGTTCCTGTGAGTATTTCTTGCCTTTTAAATTCTAT
The DNA here is from genome assembly GCF_027475565.1 of Acinonyx jubatus. Taxonomy (NCBI): domain Eukaryota; kingdom Metazoa; phylum Chordata; class Mammalia; order Carnivora; family Felidae; genus Acinonyx; species Acinonyx jubatus. The sequence goes on from NC_069390.1 coordinate 107,830,582, forward strand.
GTTAAGTCATTCTGGGCATCCCTACTTCTTCTCGTCCATTCAGAAGACCATTACAGCATGTCGCCAGCACTCAACATGTTTGTTGATTGATACCCAAATATTTTCACATCGATGACCATTCTGTTTGAGCTAAGCAAAATTATTGTGGAATTCAGTGCTAAACTTAACTACTGTTGAGGGAATCTTACATTTTATTTCAGAAGTGACTGGTTATATATTGTATGTACAGAAAATTGACATCTGTAAAAACAAAAAGAAAGCAAACTACCAACAATTTCATTGTGATTGTCATTAATGCCTTACCTATATCTGTTTCATTGTTATCACGGAAAGCTATCTTAGTGTAGTCTTTTTTTGTTTGTTTGTTTTTTGAGAGAGACAGAGAGTGAGCATGAGTTGGGGAGGGGCAGAGAGAGAGAGAATCCTAAGCAGGAATCCAGCACAGAGCCCTATGCAGGGCTTGTACCCACAAACTGTGAGATCATGACCTGAGCTGAAATCAAGAGTCGGGCTTAACCGACTGAGCCCTCCAGGCATCCTATCTTAGTGTAGACTTATTATTTATTGTAGGGTTGAGCTTAATTAGGAGTTAACAAATCTGGATTCTAGTTCCAAGGCCACTGCTGTCTTACTGCTTAAGACATTAAATTAGAGTGATTGAGCAAATCAGCCTAACTTAATCCAGGCTTGCTTTTACCATAAATTTGTCAGAGAAGAGCATGTAGTTGTCAGAGAAGAGATTCTGCATAGGGTTATGTGGATGAGGATGAAAAAGGGAAAGAATTCTGAAATGTTAGAGCCTCATTTCCTTATATTCCAAGTTAGTATGGTCATTGTATAATATTTTTAAAGAAATGGTGAGTTAAAACTTAAAAATCCTTGGGGTACCTGGGTACCTTGGTCAGTTGAGCGTCCGAGTTTGGCTCAGGTCATGATCTCATGGTTTATGAGTTCTAGCCCTGTGTCGGGATCTGTGCTGACAGCTCAGAGTCTGGAGTCTGCTTCAGATTCTGTGTCTCCGTCTCTCTCGCTTTCCCCCCTACCCCCATCTCTGTCTCTCTCTCAGAAATAAACATTAAAAAGACAACTAAAGCTTAAAAATCCTTTACAAAGCAAAATGGTACCACTCCTGTTAGTAAAAGTAAATATAGACTGCTCCTCCTACTATAAGAATTCTTAGTGCTATCATCTGTTGTTTTCATATATTTTATCCATTAAACATCAAGGAATGTTTTTTTCCCTCTCAGTGTGGAGATGATTATCAGTGCTTGTGCAATGCTCTTTCATTCCCACACGGCCTTTGTTTTCCATGAACTTACTGCCCTTTTTGACCCTGCCTTCTACCACAGCTGGTTCTTGTACCTGACCAGTCTCTTACACTGCATACCTGGTATCTGCTGTCACCATTCACCTGGCTCAGGAAAATGAGCTGTTTTTAGGAAAGGGGTGATGCTGGGTTTGGCTCCACTGTGCCTTCCAAATAAAGTCTACATGTTTAGGATTTCAAAGTGTTGTCTTACCCTACTGCTGATGCAGACCCTTCACTGTGTTTCCTCGTTATGTAAACATGGTTGGAAATGCATTGATACTGATCACACATTTCCCTATTACTGTGGGCTTTGGTTTTCAGTATTTATTTTCTGCTTCTTTTATTCCATGTTTCCATCTCTGTTGACAAAACTTGGTATTCTACTCACGAGTATATTCACAAGAGTGCCCAGGAGATTTTTCTCAGGCAATAAGAAGCAACCTAGGAGGGCTGTTGAGTTAAATTGAACGGTGGGGCCACACCTTTAGGTCTGGGTATTGAACTTAATGTTTCATGGACCTGGACAAGAGTAAGTCTCTGGTGTTTGTGTACTAGAAAAGAGTAAGTGTGACTGGAAGGGAAGGGTCACACTGACCAGTAAATGCTGGAGTTCACAAAACATTGCTAGAGATCAGTGACCAACTATTGAAGACACTTGAAGTCATGAATGTTCTACAATGCTAAATAACTGATATGTTTGACACACAGGACACACATTTAAAGCCTATCAAGAATCTGCAAAACATAAGAGGAGTGCTCCAGAATTTAAGCAGGTTTTAAAACCAGAAAGGGTAAATACTACATATTCAAATAAAGAGTTGTGTTATACATGGGGTGCCTGGGTGGCTCACTCAGTTGAGCATCTGACTCTGGATTTTGGCACAGGTCATGATCTCACAGTCGTGTGATTGAGCCCTCAAGTTGGGCTCATGCTGAGCCTGGAGCCTGCTTGGGTTTCTCGGTCTCCCTGTCTGTCTTTGCCCCTTCCCTGCTTGTGTGCATGCACACATGCTCTCAAAATGAATAAGTAAACATTAAAAAAAGAATTTGCATTGTACAGTTTTCTTTTGCCTTTTGTTTAGGAAAAAAATCAAATTTGAAAAATATTTTCAAGTAGGACCAGAAATAGCATTTTTAAAAAAAAAATTATAACATGAAGGCATCTTTCCTGACAAACAACATTTCCTGGCATTTGGAGCCCTAGGAAGGCCACGTGTTTCACAAAGAAATAGAGGTGTCAACATGAGCTTGGTCGTTGATAGGCTTCCTGAGCCTTTAAATTTTTTGTCTGTTTATTCTCCCTTATCCTGCCGATTTGACCTATTTGACTCACATCATCTGTATTTTCTTCTTAGATTATTAAAACGGGAAGAAAGCTTCACATTCATTCCTCGGTCCCGTGAAGAGCTTCCAGATAACTTTCCAAAGGAAATCCCTGGGATCTGCTATTTCCTGGAGGTAAGGACTGGTCCTAAGCAGCCAAAGCCTTCTCTTTCTTCATCAAGAATCAAGAAAGTTTCCTACAACATTGGCACCATGTTCCTCCGGGAGACAAGCCTCTGAGACCTTCAGCAGATCAAAGACTTCTCCACAAAGCACAAGCCCACAACATGGGTCATGAAGGGGGAGTGCAAAGAGATTGTTTCTCTTCCACTGATTTGCTGAGAACAAGCAGCAGAATTTCTGTGTTATGTTAGGCAATAATCCTAGAAAAAGGTGGGTGATGACTGTCAGTAAAAAAGAAACCGAAGGGGGCGGGGCAGAAATAAGAGGTGTCCATCCATAGGAGTGCTTTTAGTCATATATATATTTTAATCACAACTAACCAATAAATAGATTCTGTGTTTTCTTGTTTGTCGCACATACAGGTATCTTTCCCTATATATTTCTATCACTTTTGAGAGCCAGTTTTGATGATCAATTCCTACATTTAGTGAGTTGGTATGTGAGGAATATTTTATAATTTTGTTTCCCCGAACAGACATTTCATACGTACATCATAGCTCTGTGGTTGCCTTCCTGGCAGGAAGAACTATAACTCCACAAAATATTTTAGGGATATTACCTATTTTTATACATCTCTCTTCTGAATAATTCCATTTCACACACAACACTATTCAATTGTCAGAATCTGCTACTGTGTAGTTGGTATATTATGTAACTAACCTATTAATCAAATGTAGTTTGACATATTTAGACAGATTAGTGCTTGGACTGAGAATACACATAACAGGATTTCAGATGCTGAGAAAGCACCGTAAGTCTGCTTAGTAAACGTATCTTTTAAATTTAATTAATGTAGCATGGAATCCAGAGGAAATCAAATTTCCTAATAACAGATTGCGCTGTAACTAGGATCACAGAAAAGTCTTCTTGCTATCTTCTACCGAATGCCGGTTACAACAAAATGCTTTGCTGCATTGGACCCTTTTCAATTTAGCGCTTCTAAATCTAGGTAGCTTGTGCTCTATGTTCGAGGGCATTGTCATAAGCAGCTTGCTGCTACGGAACTTGTTAGTACTTCCCCCCAACCCCACCTCGCCCAACCACTGATGCCTCCTAAGTCTACCTGCCATTCTTGGGAGCAAATTCCTCAACGCTGGCATTAGTGACAAAGCAGTAGTAGGGACATTTTGCCAAGAATGCTGTTTCCTCTTGCCAAATAAGCCGGGGGGTGGGGGGTGGGGGAGGAACCCTGTATTTTATGGCTTTGAGATTTCAAAAAAACAAAAGAGTTTTTCTTCTGCAGTTTCATTGATGTGAATGCATTGTCATCGTGACAGATAGGCTTCTTTTGCACATGGTGCTAACATGGAGAGCTGTTCCCACGAATCAATACTGCATGAAAATATTATCGCAGACTCGCCCTGCAATTAGGAGCACAGCCTGTCCAGAGTTTTTCTCTTTTGGATCAAATATAAAACCCAAGTTTCTATTGAGGGTGATGAGCTGGAAACATTGGTTTCCTTGAAACCTTGAAGGGGCTCTTTCTTTTCCTTCAGATGGTATCCTCATAGACCGCTTATGTCTACTGAATGTAATCCATTTCTTGTTCTAGTCAGGCATTTCGGCTGCATTACGATTTGTTTACAACAAAACGCAGCTAAGGAGCATATTAACTAGTGTCCAGTGTAACCGTGGGGCTTATGAGTATTTTTAAGTTCTCTAAGTGTGTAGCTAGAAAACATTTATAGATATGCCAAGTATTTGTTAAAATGGTGATCACTTTTGTAACCGCACCCCAAGACTTATGAGGACCCTAGGGCAACACTTAGTGTGGAGACAGGATCTAGACCCTGAGCTCTCTGATAGCTCCCTGTCCCTCTCCTCCCCGGGTCTAGTAGGCCTCTGTTTTGAACAACATGGAGGCCAGAAAGCTTGGACATTTAAGGGGAGGCATATAGACTGAGAACAGGGTGCTGTCATGGAATCTCTTCAGGGGACTGGGAGATTAAACTACTTCCTTAACTGGGAATAAGGAGAGGTTTGCCATCAGGTGGACAGCACAGGCTGGGAGCACCAGAGCCCTCATACTAAAAGCAGTCAGCCCTTGCAGTGTGCTCTGTACAGCACAGGAACATGGAGAGAGCACCAAGCTCGCTCAAGTCACGGAAGCTTATGCTGCACAGGAATTTACTTAGGGTTTATTATGATCATAAGTAAATCAATAAACATTTGGGTGGTAAACAATGTGTTTTGTAACCATAAAGCCGAAAGGGACTTCCAGTAATCATCCAATTTATTTCTCTGTTTTTTGTGAAGATTTGTCTGAGCAACTATTCTAGATAGATGATCATTCTCTCTATATTTAAGAATATCTATGGCAAGCATATTTTAAAAGCATCATTAAAAATCCACTTCATTATCCAGTAATTGGTAATAGGGCCCAAGACATGAATTGTATATATATTCAGTTGGTCAAAATAAGAAACTCTTTTAGTTTCTATGGTTCTACTTAGAGAAGAGTAGCCATATCATTGTCACAAATATCACAACGAAAAAGATACCAGAGATCTATTATATATCACAGACAGGATGTAAACTACATTTTTCAAACAATATAATCTAAACGTATCTTTGAAGCTAGAGTCTGAGACAATAGTCTCATCTGTTTCCATTTTGCCAACCTGCAAGCATTGACTATTAGTTATGCTGTTGCTATGTGTTTGCAAGTTAACTGCATAAAATGGCCTTCGTTCTAGCTGCTGTCATAGAATTTAGAAACTGTGAAAAACTCTTACATTTTTATTTCTCCGATATAACACAGTCCACATATTCTCCATTTTGGAATTAAAACTATAACAATGAATCATAGCGAGGATTTCACTTGACTAATATCTATACATTATCCTTACCTAAAAACTGTTGCAGACATGATGCATTTTAGTGTGGCAGATTAAAAGAGAATGTAAATGGGGTGTCTCATTAGACATGTGGTATTAAATTAGGGAAACAGTATTAATCCACTCTCAAAAGGATACATTAAAATATAATTTGGCACATAGAGCTCCTTCAGTTTAGTGTTCTTTTAGGAACCTGTTCTGAAGAAGTCACCTTATGACTAGGCATCAGCAGCAAAGATTCACAATGGCACCAGTATTATTTTGATAGAACATCATTGTTTGCAAATAAATCAGTTATTCAACAAAGTCATATACCTTCATATGTACCCCTAAACGCAGTGCACCGTATGTGCTTTGGGAATCTGGATAAATAGGTAACATTAGCCATAATCACAAAGATTAATACTCAATGCCCACACAAGACAGTTGGCTGTCTCAGCTACGTAGTGTGACGCCAAGAAGGAAAGAAGATATAGCTCCTATGTAACAGGTGACCAAACTGTCTAAAACCTGCCTTGATATCCATGTCTTCTACTTTATTTTGGAATTCTCTTTTAACATCTGACTGTGTGGAGTCCAATGAGCTATGACCTCTTAGGACTCTGAGATGGGCACTGATGCCTGAGACTTTGAGTCCATGGATTCAGCACTTCAAATGTGAACTCTCATGGTCTCACACTTGGTCTTCTTGTCCAATGACAATAGTATCAGGGACATAGTCTTTTATTGTTAAAGTGCAAAAATGTGCCTCTCCAGGAAACAGTAAAACGAGACAACAGCTTCTACAGAGTCTTACTCCCAAGTGCAGCAGGGTTTTTAATTTTGCAAAATGTTCCAAAGATTTCAAGCAATAAAGCAAAATTAAATTGATGCATGCAAAGAAAAGGCAAAGCCTCAGAGCCTGGAAAACCACCAAGCTCTGTTTTTTGTTTTTGTTTTTTTGTTTTTTTTGTTTTTTTTTTGTACAAAAATACTGCTACCAATTGAGATCCTGTATTTGAGTTTGGGAGATATCAAAAAGGAACTCAAGATTACAACTGTCATGACATATATTTCCTGAAAGCACCTTGGGATCGTGACTTGCTGAGGGCAGGTATAACGGATCATCAGGGCCTATTTACACAGGTAGGTTTCGGTCTTATCATGCGTTTGGAGCATGACCCTGTCTTACTCCATGCTGTCACTGGAAACAAGCTGGCTCCCTCAACCATGGCCCCAACAACCCCATCCTCCTTGTGCCTCTGAACCTAATATGGCCACAGCAAAAGTTGCTGATGTCTGTCTCAGGCAGACAGAAAGACTCACTCCAGGCCCAAGTAACAATGCACTTCTGAAGTGAACTAAGCACTTCAAGTTGTGCTGGGGCATGCCAACATCTGCAGCTTTTCCCTGTGCTTTGTCTTCAAAATAACAATCTGACTCCAAGCACTTGGTGTAACTTCATAGAAAATTCCTTCAAAATGAATGATATATATGACTCTGCATAGGCTTTGGGCAACACCAGATGCCTTTCAGCCAACAATACCTAGAAACTCGAGTCCAAGGACCAAGTCCCATACTGCAGCCTAGGTATTTCTATTATTAAGTTATATATCTTCAACTACAAAATCTATGTTATATCAGAGGCTTCTATAAGGGTATTTTATGAGATAGAGCTGGAAAAACACAGTATAGGAGAGACTGAGTAATCAGAGGCTAACATATTCCAATCTGAATGATTCCGTATGGGTAGCTCTTGATAGGAATATACTTCATCCACAAGCAGTTGATTTCATATATACATAAGTTGTGTTAACATGACTGAACTTGATTGTTAGATGGATAAATTGGCCCCAGCACTGGACTCAGTAGGAGGATCCTTGAGGTGGTGAATGAAGAACAGACTCTGATATTACAAACAGAGTAACATAAATCTTGTCAGAATATACTGAGATAGTGTGCAAAATTCCTTCCTCACACTTGATTCAAACAAATGAAACCTAAGTATTCTTGTCCTGCTGCTTTTCTGTTGCCTTCCTTTCTTTCTTTCCTTCTCCCTTTCATAAAGAAAGGTCAGTGCTACAGTCAATCTCACCTTATAAAATAGTTACAGTTTTATAATGTAATGAATGCTCTTTGTGTGTTTGTGGGTGTACGTGTGTGTGCGTGTGTGTGCTGAATGCAGAGATTAACATGATTAAAAGGAGTGCCATTTTGAAGGACCTACAATGTCAAAAATTAAAGTTTGCATTTTTATTTCCAATATGTTGTGACCAGAGCACAGCACCAGTCAAGTGCTCCACTGCCATCCCATCCTTATTAAGAAATGATCCTGTTCAATGGTTCAACTCATCAGCTTGGTAGTCTCTGAGTGCCTACCTAAGAATGACCTAGGAAGCTTTCAGAAATACAAATTACTGAGCTTTACCTGTGTGGCCTAGGAATCTGTACTGAGAAAAAAATCACTCTCGGTAATGTGAATATATAGCCAGATTTGGGAATCATTGAAGAGTATTCAAATCATCCCAATTACTAGGAATAAATACAAGTTGACTAAGGGAGTGGATATTATTTCATGTGTAGTTATTTTGAAGAGCTAAGTATTCTGGGCTTTGTGGCATTATTTCCTTCACAAGTCTTAATTTTAGTTTTAGTCTCAAATTTACAGTCTGCTTTTTGAGCATGATATTTCAAACCTATTAGAGAAAGGCGTCAACACTAATAAGCATGAGGAATGAATATTGCTCACTATAGGGCTATTAGGCACACTAGATATGGTACCATTTTCTTAGTTACCACCAGAGCTGTGCAGGATATCACAGTATTTGCTGATCCTCACCACCAAGATATTAACTATCAACTTTTGAACACAGAAGCAAATGTCGAAGTGACAGCCTGATTTCTGAATGCTTTGATTTTTATGTTATAAGAAATCACCAACTCAATACTTAGTCTCACTCTGTACTTTTCCCATTGAATTGTACATTCATCTAAAGATGATTTCCTAGCAATACTTTATAACAAACTTGCAAGCAATAATTTAAGCCATGGTATGATGCCATATGAAACCTGCACTTTTGTGCACGTCATAGAACCTTTAGGGAAATAGAGACACGTTTTATACAAGCAATAATATAGCTGGCATGGACTCTCAAAAGATATCCGTGATTCTACTACAGCCAAATGAGCAGCAGCAAGTGATAAGTTGGATGAAAATTAGCTGAGCAAATAATATGGTTCATCTGTCTCAGAAGTTATTCATTTGCACACATGCTATAAAGTAATAGACTCCCATCACATTATTTCTGTGGTATAACTTTTAAATACCTATTGTAATATGATTTCTATTCCTCTCAAGAGATATGTGTATGTAATGTTGCCCAGACTTTCAGATCTTTGTGGAATATAGTAGTAAGGAACAGTTAAGGATGGATAAATGAGTAAAGGTGGAACAGAGGTTGGATGAGTTGGTTGAGAATGTAGGCTTTGCAGAAATGTAGATAGATGTTAGGACATGTAAATTCAGCTCTTGGATCGATAAGGTCTCAGAAGATGAAAGACAAAAAGAGCTCACAACTACTGTTTTCTATGGTGGCAAATGCTTAGAGAGTACAATAGTATTTTGTCTCCAGAATATGATTGGTTGGATGTCACCTGTAGCATAACTTAAGAAACATCTGAAAGTGATTCTGTAGCCATGTTGAAAATAACCTGCCCTTCTCAACTATTTTGATGATAGCAGTGAAGCTTGCAAATTTCAAACTGAGGAACTTAAATGTTTAGTCTCAAAATGTAATTTTAATCAAATATGGCATAATCAATAATAATCGGTCCTTTAATACTTAAATTACCCCTCCACCATCTAGCATAACATACTAGGATTATAGCTAAAAGCAACCAGTAAATTTGTGTGACACTAAGGAACTTCTAAACATCAGATTATCATTTAGCAAAGTCACATAAGCTTAGGATTCATTCAGAGGCCTCTCAATAAGATTACAGCTCCCATCACTGCCTCGGCCGGTAAGCTCTCTTTTAACCATGAATCTGAATACAGTTGGGATGGTGCATGAGTTTGCTGCTAGATTACCTTCCTGTTACCACTGCGAAAGTTAAGGCAGCATCCTTGTCACAATTTAGAGAAGCCCCCTGCTGAAAATCCAACAGGATTGTTGACTCCCTGAGAAAGCTTTTGACAATTTTCTTTTGCTATGTCATTGGATGCTTAATTCTTAGTAAATGTGCTTTTGATTGTTAAGAATGAAAAACACTTAATTTGAACGTGTTAAACTATAGTGAACTTATCCTCTCAGCAAATTCATCTAGTTGGTGAGCAGATCATTCTTAATATTAGACATCAGTACTGTTATTATGGAAAGCAGAAAACTAAATAGCAAGCCCGAGTCGTACCTTGTTTCTGATTCTTTTGATACATATTTTAAAAATAAAGGAGTCAGTTCATGTTCAGCCTTCTTCTGTGGCCTTTTCACTATTTGGAGATAAAGAAGAGATTCTTCTAAATATGTTTTTATGGTGGCCTATTAATACAGTCATGTATTAACTGGGGTAAAATCAGAAATGTGCAAAATTGCTTCTTCACCCTACCTCCGTTTTTCAAGACACTCCTGCCATTTTGCTGCCTGGCAGTTGTAAGTCAGACTCAGACAGACGGACACGGGATGTGTGGAAAGGGTGGGGATGGGAGGAGCGTGAGAACAGATTAAGCAAAAAGATTTACTTGTTTTTTTCAGGAAGGTATAGATACCCTTAGAGGAGAGGAAGTTTCCATAATAGACACATGTGGTTTCATGAAGCCAAATGACTTATCTGACTGCTGGTCATTCTTATTTTGAAAAGAGAAAAGGGAAAAAATTCTTCACAAGCCATAGTCTGTTTTCTTAGGAGGTAGTGTCAGCCGCTCAGTAGTGGCACCATCAGTAATGCTGGGATTAGAACCTCACAGAGATAAATATAGAACCCCTCTGAAGGTGGCAGATGGAACCAGCCGTGGTTTCTGTGATAAAGGTAAATGAAAGTGTCAGAACATCTGGGCTAAAGGAACAAAGGAGGCCAGATACCAGCTCTGCCACCTGTCACACAACAGCCTGCTAAAATTAGTGCAAAAGAACCGACTACCAGAGTGCAAGTGATACTAAAACCTGTTTTCCCCCTTTATAACACGCCTGGCTGAGGTAACATTCAGGGAGAAGAATACAGTCTGATTTTATACATCCTTTTTCTGGGTGTTCTGGCATGATAGCAATGATAGCTTTCCCTTGCTGGGAACTTTGATCACTAAGAATGAAAACTATATTGGGTTCTACAATCAGGAAAATCATTTTTGGAGCTCTGCTCTCCTCCATATTCTTCTTCACCCTGTTCTCCAGGTGGGCTTTGGCTGCCGGCATAACTAGTGCCCAACTGTAGATAGAAGCCTTTCTGACCCCAAGCCCACCCAGCTCCTGCAGGGACACTCCAGAATTAGAGCCAGCCAGAGTCACCCCAGCATCGGACCGTGTGCTGTGGCAGAGAGCAAGAGGCACCCTCAGGCTTCCGAAATTAGAGGCGGTCAGGTAGTCCTTTATCTTCACATCTATGGAACTGGTAATTCGAGCAGAGATTCTTTAGAACAGGAAAATTTTTAAGGAAGGAAACAAATCTGGATAATTGTTAGTCAAAATTATCAGCTAGAAAAAGAATTTTGGACAAAGATTTGCTGTCTTAAAAGACTCAACTTACTTCCATCCCAAAGTTGGAATGCTAGACACTTTTCAAAGTTTTCTAAATGTATCAAGTTCTTCAGCACTAAGAAAGAAAATGTTGTTGATGCATTTCTTAAGGTTTAACCCCCCAGGGATAACACATAATTATAAGATGCATTTAAATACTTGCTTTCTCCATGTTTCCATTTGTGGCAGAAAATATATAGAGGATGTCACAAAAAAGGTAAATTTACAAATTGCGGCATTAAGCCACGGTTTGCAAATTGGGCAACAACATTCTTTACTTAAAATAATAAACTCATTTTTAATAATATAAGCATTGAGAATAATAGCCAAATAATATTGTGTTAAGACTTGTTCACATTAGGATTATTCATCTTATGATTCTCAAACCAAAATCTAAATCAAAGCTACTGTATATGCAGATCATTTGAACAAATATAAATATCCTACATCACCTCTGACAAACAACAGTCTATATATTTCTGTACCCAATGAGATATCAAATCCTGAACTATTCTATATTTGTTATCTCCCTAGAAGCATTCCTCTATGCTCAATATCACTAACTTTCAAGGCCAGCAAGAGAAGACAGTTTTCTTCTGAGGGTGGGGTAGTCTGGATCAGTACATTTCTGTATAAGCACTTAAAACATTTCCTCCCTCTTTCTTTCTTTCTTTCTTTCTTTCTTTCTTTCTTTCTTTCTTTCCTTCCTTCCTTCCTTCCTTCCTTCCTTCCTTCCTTCCTTCCTTCCTTCTTTCCTTTTCTTTTCTCTTCTCTTCTCTTCTCTTCTCTTCTCTTCTCTTCTCTTCTTTTCTTTTCTTTTCTTTTCTTTATTTCTTTCTCCCCTTTTTGCTTTTTCATTCAAATCTCCATGAAGTGAAGCATAATATTGGAAATATCAGGGTGACCAGAAAGCTTATCAACAACCTGAAACCCCCCCTTCCAAATTTTATTGGTATAAGTTACCATGTTGAAATTAAAACCCAACCTTGGCCTGGAGTCTCAGATGAATTATTTTTATAGTATTTGACTAGAAGGAACTATCCAGAAGAAATTAACTCTTATGGTAGATGTCATTCTAGCCAGGAAGGTCTCTAGATGACTGTGTAACTATCTACATTTATTCAGGGGGGTGTTTTTAAAACTTCTTTAGTCTTTGCGGTTGTTGTGTGAAGATGATTATTCCTGGATGACAGCCAAAACTGTTATTGCTATATTCTTCATCTGTTTCAAATGTGTCACCAGGCACTTGTAAAATCCATTCCTTGTTTTGTTATATGACTCCGTGACCTGGGATAATGGGCACTCATTGCTTTTTTTTTTTTTTTTTGACCCTCAAAAATCTTTTTTTTTCTATCTAAAAGAATTCTCCTAGCAAAAATGTAAATAAACACCTGAGTATGGAGGTGTCCCATTTTATGAGTGTATATGAAATACTTTGGATTCAGCTAGACTGCAAGAAAGGGAAAGGATAGAAACTGGGAAGATGAAAAGAGACAGAAAAGTCAAACTTTACCTACATTAAGATTATGTCTGTAGCCCAACCCTGTTCATCCCAAAGACGGCTGAAAAAAGATGAAATGATGATCGATTTTTTAAATACGGTATTCATATTTAATAGAATGTCATAAAATTCATCATGTCAAACTTTGATAAATGAGAAACTTAAAAATATATGCTCTTCAGAATGAATCTATTTAACTTTTTTTAACGTTTATTTATTATTGAGAGACAGAGGGAGACAGAGCAGGAGCATGGGAGGGGCAGAGAGAGGGGAGACACAGAATCCGAAGCAGGCTCCAGGTTCTGAGATGTCTGCACAGAGCCCAATGCGGTGCTCAAACTCACAAACCGGGGAGATCATGACCTGAGCCAAAGTCAGACGCTCAACTGACTGAGCCAACCAGGCGCCCCAGAATGAATCTATTTAAAAGTACAAGAACTTTTTGCTTCATACATGCCCACCCCAAGAATTTGTGTTGTCTTGGGAAAATGTGGTATTATGTCTTTAAACACTATTTGCCGTATGTCCTAATTAAACATTAGTATAGTCTTAATGAGAAACAGTGAAAGGGTCCCCATATTGAGTGTGGCTGTTGCTTGTGCATCAGTGGAATTTGATATTGTTTCTCAGGAAGACTCTTGGCAAGAGTAAAGTGAATGGCCTGTGTACACGGATTATGTGCAGTAAACTAATTAAAGATTGCCAGCTTCTCTTTTTATCCTTTTCGTTCTTTCTCTCTCTCCCTCTCTCCCTTCTTCTCTCCTTCTTTCCTTCCTTCCTTCCTTCTTCTCTTTCTTTGTAGCTCTTATGAAAGATGTAAAAATAGTATTTCACTCTTGGCTGGGGTTTCTCTTTTTCACTTTCATGCCACTGAGCACAATGTGGATTCAGGAGGTAAGAAAAAGGAGAACATGTTAGATAAAGATTGTTTGAAGAAAGAAAAGGCTGAGATAATTGAGACCTTGGCTTCTCAGTTAACAAAACAGGGATTTAAAAATATGTATGTATGTTGTTCTTTCACAATGAATTTAAACATTTCTCAAGAAGTTATCAGGGTCAATCTTTTTGGACATTTTTGCCCCTACAAGGATCTTCATTTAGAAGAATCCTCTTTACTTCTTTACAAATGGTAATTTTTTACTTGGGTACCGAGCTCTCATTGAAATAGAAAAGAAGATTTCTCCATTTGGAGGGAAACTGTTATTATTTTTTTTTTTTAATTACTTTCCAGTAAGGCAAATACGCCCCAATGCTACTTGATTTTACTGGCTTTTTATTTAGAGAGAACTGTTACACTGTCTTGCTTCCTCTGTATACCCCTCTGTAACTCAGTTTGGCATAGCATGATGTTTGGGGTTCTCTTTTGAGGGCCTGAAAACATTTGCTATCAATTTTCTAAGTCTACTGTATTGAAAAAGCAATATACAGTGTATTCCCTGTTTCTTAGCTCTATGCCTTTGACATTTAGTATATATTCAGATAGCTCTTTATAACCACAATTTCTACTCATTCACCAGAATTAACTAATTACCATGTTCTTAAATACAAAAAGACACAGGTTGGATCATCTACAAATCCCAACCCAAAACCATTTTTTTTTTTCAGGGAAAATTCAATCATTTCTAGCTAAGTATTTGATTCTTAAGGGAAAAGAAGTGAATTATTTAAAAGAGTAAAAGTGAGGAAGACAGAATATGCCCTTTCATTTTAGATATCCCCAATACTATAATCATTTGAACAAGTATTGAGTAAGATTTAAAGAATCTTTAATCTCTGGAACGGAAAATGTTATTTTCCTTTTTTGTTACTGTATTAACATTACATTCAAACTATTTATCGTTGTCTCCATGATATAAATGTATTCATTACAGAAAATTTCACAGAAATAATGCAGCCCTTTTTTTTCATAGAAAGATGTGCTTCTGTAAGTCCTTTATCTTTGAATTTTCGTTCTCACTTCTCATTTAGACTTCTTCTTTATACCCCTCAAGGGTTTTCTATGTTCAGCCAGTCAGGCCAGAGAAAGGATATGAAAACTTGAGAAAAATTTAACACTTTAAAAGAGTAAATTTCTATGTTAATTGACTTTTATTTATTTCATGCTGACCAAACTATTGTGAAATTGTGAAGACACAGGCAGCTACCATATAAATTGAGACTTCAGAAAATCCAAATTACTTTCTTCCCATCATTTCCAGTGTTAAGAAAGCCTGTGTCTCAAATGATGCACAAGGTCAGTATTTGTTCAAATGAACACACATGACCTTCAGTACCTTTACCGTTTTTATTTCTTGAGGGAAATATGTTTAATAATGATGTAAGAGTAGAAAAAAATTGGTTGAGGGAAACAGAAGAAATTGAGATCAGATGAGAGCAGCTGGGACCCACAGTCCCATTTTCTCCATGTCTCTGCCTCCTGCTGAGTTGGCATATGAGGCCCAGATTGGTATTCTACTAATCACGGTCTCCTTAAAGAATTTGGGTAGAAGCAAAAATTACTCCAACTACATGGACATTTGTTCACATCATTGCAGCAGGTTTTGACTACTGTGAATACTAGGTTAAGTTCAAATTAAAAAAAAAATGGTCCATGGAGAGAAAGAATTTTTGATTTTTCTTAGAGATGGATAAACAGCTTTTCCCTTATAAAAGAAAAAAAATCTTCCTGGGAGTTAGGCCTTGGAAAAACTCTGAAGTTTTATAGCATCTGCCTGCAACTACATTATACTTCAGTAATCAAGTGACAGAATTGTCTCATTACGCTTTTAAAATGTACTGATTAAGCACATTCCAGAAATAATACATATCATTCTTCATTTCAAAATCAACCTACCTGAATTCTGACTCTTCAACTGTGAGTAGCCATTTTACAAAACCAAAGGGTCTCATTTCCCAAACAGTATTTTAGATTAAAAAACTTGCCTGTTCATTTCAGTGGATAACTAGCCAGTGCATTTCCATCAAACATTCTGGCACTATATAATAATCAATAGGTTTCCCAGCTCAATAAAAACACATAGTTGTAATGTGCTAGGCCTCCATTTGCTTCCTCTGCATGGGGTAGGTCTTACATAACGAGATACCTGAATTATTTTAATACTTTGGCCAATTCATTTGCTGTAATTTCATGGATCTGAATTTTTGGTTTGGCTTGCGATGTAAATACTATTGTACATCTGCTATTTTGCTATCAGAGTATACTTTGTGAGTCATTTCTTTTAAAAAAATCTAGTTATCACAAACTTGAACCACAATGTCATTAATAATACCAGGTAATATACTAATATATCTGTAAGGCATGGTTAAATTGCATATATTTTGAAATGTCAAGCTATTTTTTTTTAAAGATGAATGCATCTCTTAAACCTGTACCATCAATTAAAAAGTTTCATTTGGTGTTTCATATTATATTTTCAATATTTTCCTTTACTAGTACAGGTTTAGAGAAACTTTTTCTGAATGAAATGATAAAATATGCCTCATTTCACTAGAATTTTAAGAATACTGGTACCTGTAAAAGTATGTAAGCACTTACAGGATTATAAACTTCCACTCTATCTTCTTTGGTTTTCATGTAACACCACTTTCTACTTGTGTGATTATTTTTATTTGTAATTATTCCAAATCACGCACAGTGTAAATAGCATGTTTCATCATGAAAAATGTCTTTGTATTTATAGACTGCAGAACAAGGTAAATTTGTATATGAAAAATGAGGAAAGCCTTGGATTCTTACAAAACACAGTGGAAATAACAGTTGTGTGTGTTAAATTTACATAATTCATTACAAAATTCAGTCATGCCTTTATTTACTTTCTAAGTCCAAACTGTCACTTATAAAATATTTAAATCAATAAATAATACCAAAAAAGATGAGTCTATAGATTCTTTTAAGCATATTTTTTTCACAACGTGAATGACAATGACTAAGAATGTGAATGAGGGCTGCCTGGGTCTCTCAGTCCTCTAAGCATCTAACTCTTGATTTGGGCTCAGAGGTCATGATCTTACAGTTCACGCAATCGAGCCCCATTGGGCTCTGTGCTGGCAGCCCGGAGCCTGCTTGGGATTCTCTCTCCCCCTCTCTCTCTCCCCCTCCCCCACTTACTCTCTCTCTAAATAAATAAACATTTTCTTTAAATGTCAGTTGCATACCCACTGGGTGCCTGTCAGCCCTCATCCAGCAGTTAGATTAGATGCTGCACACACCTAAAAGAAGACCATTTTGATCCCATGTTCCTGTATTTCTGCAGTGAATATATACGAAAGCAAGTCACATTTGTTACTGTGTTGGCCCTCTCCTCCATAACCACTAGGTCTCAACTATACCAATCTATTTCTAGTATTTCTAGCTGTTCCCAACGTGATAGGGAAAAGTCCGTTCTAGGACGGCCCCCGGGTCTGATAGGGCAATTGCAGTCCCTGCCCGAAGACTTCCTTTTCCGGTTTTTCTTCCCACCCCGCTTGCCACGCGCAAACAGACTATAAATTGTCCCCGCTGCTTATGTTTGGGGTGCAGACCTCTGGAGAATGATCTCGTCTGAGCCCCCCGGTGTAAAATAAACCTCCCGCCTTCCAAGATCTCGAAGTGCCGCTTGATCCTCCTGCCTGGCGACCCAGGCCAGTTTCCATAACAAAAGAACTGTGTTAAACAGAGCTGTTCTCATTTTCCGCCCTGGTCCTCTTACAGACATCTGCAGTTCTGAAGCCACTGGGAAGTACTTTTCTGACCCTATGACACTGAGGCGGCAGAAAAAAGTAGAGGCTGTGTGCACACATGCCTGTGTGGGGCGTGGCAAAACTGCAATTAAAAGGCCCCTCAGGAAATGGACCGAAGTTCCTGGGTGTGGAGCAGGATGGGGTCCTGGTTATGCAGCTCTGGCTACATCTAAAGGGGCAGGGGCAATCTTCCTTAGTGGCTTCCATAGCCCCCAAATGCTACACATATTTATAGGTTTAAGCACTGCTGGCCAGCAGAGTGAAACATTTCTCCTGGAACCCCCTATGTCTTAAGGCTAATGCTTTGCTACAGGGAAAACAACCTTAGCTTGACAATAGCTGCTAGGCCTCCACTCTCTTGGGAATCTTCTTTAGCATATGAAAATCTCACTGGAAACTTCCCCTGGACTTTACCTCCCCCAACCCCGTAGTGTATAACCAGTCTCTCATCACGGTCCCAGGGCAGCTCTTCCTGCCCATGGGTCTTGTCCCCTGTGCTTCAATAAAATCACCTTTTTGCACCAAAGACGTCTTCAAGAATTCTTTCTTGGCCATTGGCTCCGGACCTCATGAACCTCACTGTCACCCCCAAAACCTCATCAGTAACTTCACAGGTTTTCCAAGACAGGATCCTTTTTGTCTTTGTTGCTGGACAAGATAATCCCCTTAAAACTTAGAAGGCTTCAGGTGCCTGGGTGGCTCAGTTGGTTGTGTCCAGCTCTTTTTATTTAAACAAATTTTTAAATGTTTTTTCCATTTATTTTTGAGAGAGAGAGCGCACAAGCCCGTGGGTGCACCTGCGAGCGGGGGAGGAGCAGAGAGAGAGGGTGACAGAATTGAAGCAGGCCCCAGGCTCTGAGCTGTCAGCACAGAGCCCGATGTGAACTCAAACTCATGAACCTGGAGAAAAAGACCTGAGCCAAAGTCAGATGCTTAACCTACTGAACCACCCAGGCACCTCAAGCATCCAGCTCTTGATCTTGGCTCAGATCATGATCTCAGTGTTTGTTGGTGGGATGGAGCCCCATTTTGGGGTCTGTGCCTATAGCTTGAAGCCTGCTTGGGATTCTGTCTCTCCCTCCCTTTATGCCCCTCCCCGGTTTGTTCATTCATTCTTCTCTTCTCTTCTCTTCTCTCTCTCTCTCTCTCTCTCTCTCTCTCAAAATAAGTAAACTTGGGGCACCTGGGTGGCTCAGCCAGTTAAGCATCTGATTTTGGCTCAGGTCATGATCTCAGGGTTCATGAGTTCAAGCCCTGTGTTGGGCTCTATGCTAACAGCTCAGAGCCTGGAGCTTGCTTCTGATTTTGTGTCTCCCTCTCTCTCTGCCCCTTCCCTGCTCAAGCTCTCTGTTCAAGCTCTCTCTCTCTCAAAAAAAAAAAAAAAAAAAAAAAAAAAAAAAAAATTAACTTCAAGAAAAAATAAACAAACTTAAAAAAAAAAAACTTAGAAGGCTTCTGATCTATTTATTTGCTTCCAGTCAGTTCCATTTGCTAGCATTCAAACTAAGGTTCTTTCCTAGATACAGTTCTTATTCTTGCCTTATGTCTTTGTTTCCATGATTGTCTCTCAATATAATGGCAGCTATCTGCATGTCACATCCTGGAGGGAAGGAGGCACTCTTAATCTCATCTTTGCCCCAGGCTGTCTGTTTGTCACACCAAGAAGTCTCACTGGGTCTCACTTCAATCTTATCTTTTTCTTAGAATTTCAGTTTTGTCTTTGGTTGCTTGCTTTTCCCCCCACCACATACAGAAGTCCTTAGCATTGTCCACATTTTGTGTGCAAACCACCCAGTCCTGTCCTAAGCAAAGTTCCGTCTCTTCATACCTTGCCAAATACAGCAAGAAGCAGCCAACAACACATATTAATGGTCTGCCTCCCCACAACCACTTCTGCTGCAGACTGAAGGCGTTAGACTCACCCACCAACTTATCCAAGGCTGAGAGTTCTACCCAGTGTTTCGGTCCTAATGAGCACATATCCTCCTCTTTCCAACCTCATGGACCACCTCACCTCTGCACCAGAGCCATGGAGTTTAGGCTTTTGTGATGGTAGCACCTATGTTCCCCATTTACACTGTGCATACTGATTAAGATATAGGATAGGCTGCACTTACAAAGGAAACCCAACAGATAAAGACCTCATGCAATGATTATGTATTTCTCACTCGTATATCGGGACAGAAAGTTTCCAAGTTAGAGTAAAGCAATTTCATGCTGCTGTTCAGGGACCTAGTCTGAGGATGGCCCTGCCTGGTGCTATTTTCTAGGCCAGGCCTGGTAGGCTTGGACTGCTTTCATCCACATTCCTACCTCTAGACTCAGTCTCACAGCCACAACTAACTGCAAGAGAGGACAGAAAAAGCAGTCCAACTGTGTACCCAGGAAAAAGAGTAAGGATTTTGAAAACCTAAACTAACTCAGGCTTAATTAAGTCTGCATCTCCCTATTTCAAACAGAGCTGGAATCTTTCAGAAATGGTGCCTGCAATATTAGCCACATGGGTATCTTGCTTCTCTAATTCTCAGGGACAGAGACATTCTCAACAAGTCAATGATTAGTATTTGCAAATAAATCCCCCAAATAAAACACAGTGACCAGATCACAGATTCCCACAAGGTTCCCAGATGCCTGTGGAATGGCCTCTACTAATCAGGAATGGACTCTACTGCAAAGTGTCATCATCACCATCATCAAATAAGAGGATGGAAGGTGACAGTTCTTCAGGAGACAAAGCCCATCCCACCTATGTACCTGGTATATACAAAGTGCTAACAGAGCAGTCCCAACATTCATTCTCATGGAATTACAATGACCAGAACAAGAGAAGTAAGAAACCCCTAATCACTCCAGTGCTGTACAGATTATGCACACTTTTTCTTTTTTCAGGTCTGGACTTCAATCCCAGGCCGTTTTCCAGTGTGAACAGGCAATGCCCAGAAGGTTTCAACTTTCAAAATACAGAATTTATATAGAAACACTTCACCAAATTTTGATCTCACTTTATGTCTTTTAGTTGAAAGTTATAATTACATAAACATGTGCAAAGAAGTACAAGTTATTACTTAAGTGTGTGATATTTGGAATTATACAGATCTGGGACCAACCCCAGTCACGCAAGTTGCTGGCTAGGTAACGATGAAAACAATACTCCTATCCAGTTTGACACCTGTGCTTCTGTCAGCCTACATTTCCATGGAAGGAAAATACTTCCTGGCTAAACCTTTCTGCTAAACCTCAACATGAGGAGACCAGCAGGAAATGAGTCCCTCTTTTAAGAAGAGATGAAGCTCTTTTAGAAGAGCTTTATTAATTTCATTTTCACATGTAATTCATCTGATGCTCTCACTTCAAAAAAGGCATTGGCTTCCATTCTTTAAATGTTCTTTGATGATGGCTCCATGACTAACAAGACTTGTCTCTCACTGCAGAATGCTTGAGGGGCCAAGTGAAAATCACAAACAGATGAAAGGGGAAGAATGTGTTGATTTCAAGTGAATCGGGTGCAAACATCTTTTGACAACATTCATGAGTAATTCAGGTGACCATAGTCTGAAGATTCCTCAAGTTTGTTGTTAGTGTAACAAAGAGTTAACCATGCACAACTAGAGTGGACCAACTGCATCTCCTTCCAGAGGCTGAATTTACAATATTGGCTGTCTTTAAATTCTAACACCCAAGATTTATTTATGTGGTGCCCTCTGTGCAACCAAGGAAGTGGTGGTTAGCAGGAAGTAGTTTGGAGTAAATTCATCAGAACAGAGTCGCACCTCAGTGCTTCTACCTCTTCTGTCTACTCTATCTTATTTGAATCTACCTCTTAATCAAAATTTAAATATAATATATTATCCTACACACACATCATCACACTGTGTTCTTTGGTATAATATGTTAATGCATTTATGCTAGATAAATGTTAAAGTCCAGTTCATCAATTATATTAAATATGCTCGAGTATCACAGCTAACCTTAAGGAGAAATGCGATAAATGAGCCTGGCTATTTGCATGAGCTGATTTATATGAAGAAGTTGATTCAGATACTAAAAAGAAAGAGGAGATGTAAATGGGTTCCGAAGGAAAAGACCAGTGAACATTGGAGAAACAACAGGTTATCTGCTCTCCAGTCTGGCCTCAAGGAATAAGTGTGAGGTCTCATAGGAAGAAGCCCAGAAAGCCAAAGGTGAAGAGGCCATCCTGCTCAGGATCCATGAGATACCTGGAGCACAAAGAGTGCTGCTTCAAAGTCTAGTTGACAAAGTTGACAGCTGGGGGAAGGGACACCCTCCCCATCTTACCTATAATGACCTAATTACACATGTTTGCTGTCACCAAATCCTGAAGTATCTGCCTTAGATACTTCATCCTACCCAAAAGCATCTCCGTTATTGCCCTTATGGACACTGAACATGCAGTGATCTCGAATCCAGATGAATCCTTCACAATCTGCTTGTCTCTAAGAACTTTTCTTGTTAAAAAAAAGTGGGGAAAAATTTCATGAAGCTAAATCAATTTAATTTGAAAACCTTTTCATTTGGAAATTAAGAGAAAAACTAATTTAGATGTATTGAGGGGTAGGTGGTTTTGAGGGTTTTCCTGGCTTGTTTTTACTTTTCCAGAGTTCTTGCCTTTTGCCCTGAGCCTCCCACAGAATGTACTCATTCTTTAGAGTGGCTACTCAGATGACATCTTTTATGAAATTCTCCCTATCTGCTTCCCTACACCTTTCACTGCCACAGTGGGGTACTACTGGAATGAGGTTGTGCCACTTAGAAATCTAAAGTAGAATAGAACGATTATGCATTAATAGCCAATGATTAAAAAACAAGCTTTGTTTATTTAGATGGGTACACCATCAAGGAACAGAAAATTCAAGTCAATGTTTTTTGTTTGTTTTTTAAGGTAAAGGAACCATATTGGCTCCTGAAGGTAAGAATTCAGGATTTAGATGTGGTGAAAGATTGCATTTATGTGTGATTCCACCCTCCCTTTTGTTTTGGCTTGGTCCAGAGAGACTGGCTTCCCTCATGCAAATAAAATGGCTTTGGCAGTACTTTTGTTCAATCACTGAAGGAAGGGAAAACCCTCTCTCTTCCTCTAGATAATGTTCCATGTAGATGTAAAGCCTGAAACAAGTATCAAGTAATTACTTTGACCTGAGGATTACTGTGTTCTCAGTGTCCTTTAAACCTGCCATGGCTTAAAGAGGGAGCAAATTATATAGTTAGCTTAAGCAAGAAGGAAAAATTTTTTGATTGACTATTATCCAAAAGGGAAGGGGTGCAGTGAGTTTGGGGAGGTAGCCATAATAATGCCAAATATTTCAGGGTTATTAAGTCTCCTTATGAAACACCTAGAATATGCAACCTATTGTACACACATCTAGGATCTCAGTATAGCCAATTCAGTGTTTTAGAGATACTTGCATTTGTATTTTCAAAGTAGGAATCAACTGCAATGGTAAGATGTAGTATAGAGGCTAATGTTTCAGGATGAAGGACAGTTTCCAATGTCTTTCAAACACATCATGTAGTCAGCCATCTGCTCTGTGCATGCACAAGGTCAGCTCTGTGAGCTGACATTATATAATGTGTCATTTACTATCACTGCTAAAACACACCACTTTTAAATTACTGCATTGAGGGCAGGGACTTTGGGTTAGAACCTACCATGGGACGAGATATTAAAATCTTAACCCAAAGAGAATTTTTTGAAGGTTCTCTTTCTTCCTTCTGCTCATTGTCATTCACCTGGAAGAAGTCCTGCATTCTCTCTCTGGGAGGAGACTCCTGCTCAATGGGATAGTGAACTTGTGGGAACAGCTGTCCCTATGTGGCCAGAAGGCTGAGTTTTCTTCAAGATCACAAGTGAAGCACTTCATTATCAAGATGCCTTATTAAGATGATGTAGCTCTGAGCTTATTAGTGCTAATGTGAGAGAGTGAGAGTGATTGAAATACTTGATACTGAGGAACACTTTCAAATATAGAACAAGTTTTCAGCCAGTTAAGGAGTGAAATCTTCAAAGAACCTCTGCTGCTCTCCCTGCTTATGCACAATTAAG
Source organism: Acinonyx jubatus (assembly GCF_027475565.1). Lineage (NCBI taxonomy): Eukaryota > Metazoa > Chordata > Mammalia > Carnivora > Felidae > Acinonyx > Acinonyx jubatus. The sequence continues at coordinate 107,854,223 of NC_069390.1, forward strand.
CAAGACTCCTAGGTAGGAAATATTGCAATGGCCACCTTATCCACCCCCTACCTCTAGTCAGGATGATTCAAACCCACTGGGCATGATCACAGTGGCCCCAGATGAGGTCTTCCAACAGAAGCAGACAAAGCTTTACAAACTTGCTGGTCCATTCCTGCACACCTTTATCCTCAGGAGGGATTTCTTGAGGATGAGTCCACTTTTCATCACTGGAGTAAATTCTGTTTTAAAATTTCCCAGATAAAAGTCTATGATTATTACTAAATCTGGACTATCAGCCAGGTCCCATTTTATATTCTTTAATTTACTTACCCTCATAGCAACCTTACCAGGTGAGAATTAGTATCAAAAAATAGAGAAAGAGAAAGAGGATGGGCAACATTTCCAAAACCACTTGATAAATTTTAGAGCTAACTTTCAAATTAAGTGCCCTTCCCCATATGTCTCCAACACTTACAGAGGGACATTGTTTTACATTTTTTCCCTTTCCTTCACCTTAAAATCAACTTCAATTTTCTTCACCTTACATTACAGAGCCTACATTTTAGCACTTGCAAGCTATATGCTAACTTTTCATCATCCTCAGGGCTCTTCATTCAGTCATCAAATAGTTACTATGCCCGGAACTGTACTGGGTTCTGGGACCATCACAGGTAAACAAAATATACATGTTTTATCTCAAGATGAAGCTGAATTAAATGTGAAGGAGACAAAGATTCATCAGAACTGCATAGTAATTCATAACTAAAAATAGCAAATAAGGTAACATGGAACACTTACAAATAGAGCTGGAGAAATACATCACCAAGAATGACATTTCCACCAAGAACTGATGTGTAAGAATTCCACAAAAAATATTAAGGGAAGATCTCTAGCCCTGTGGTAGAGGAGAAAAGTGGGAACCACTTTTCTAAAAAAAGAGCTAGAAATGAAGGATAAAGTGGACGGTTTAGGGAAGAAAGTAAGAAGATGAAGTTGAAGCCCAAAGTAAAAGGAATATGTGAACATTGCTGCAGAAACACAATGGTGGGTACCCTCACATGGGATAAAGCCAGAACTCACATGGGATCTCACTATCGATAAAAAGTGGACCGGCAAGAAAAAAAAAAACAATCACCCTCAGCCAGAAGGTTGCACAGAGGAAGTTCTCTCTCAGTAGTGCTCAGGTAGGACAAGAATTATAGTTTCCCCTAAGAATTGATAACCAGAGGCCACAGTTAGGATTTTCAAATTATATTTTAAATTTAAAAATTGTGCATTTTGACTGTTAAACTACTATAAAAAAAATTGTCCTGTCCTGGTGAGATCCCTTGTGCCTCTGTCAAGAGAAAACGCAAAACATCACTGGAATGACACTACTTCAACCCACAGTCAGTTAATGCTTTTAGATGAAGCTTTCACAAATACTAGCTCACCATCTAAATCTTAAAACCTAGAAGCAGGGGTAAATGCCACCAGGAAGGAACAAAACAGAACAACAGGGGGCAAACGTGGAAGGGGGTGGTTCTTGACCTCAGTAGACATGACAAAACCATCTTTCACAAGCACAGAACCTAAAAGCAACTTGAGGAAAAAGGCAGATGTCCTACACTGAAATCATAATTAGACAAATAGTATGTGTTCTCAGTAGGCATAGCATAAGCCAGAAACAGTATGGCATATTTCAGGGTGCTGAGATAAAAAGAATGTGAATTTAGAATTCAGGGATTAAGGCAGAATAAAGGCATTTTTACATACAGGGGAACTCAAGAATTTGGAAGAGCTTAAGAGTATACTTGGGGAAGAACTCAAAGGATCTCAGAAAAAAATTCTGAGATGTAAGGAGAATAAGGAGAAAAGATATCAATACATATGTTGGTAAATCCAAACAAACAATGACCATATAAATAAATAATAACCATAATGCTAATTGAAGAGATTTTTAAACCTCAAGGTGGAAGCAATGTAAAAAGTAAGGTAGGGATAAATGATTTGAGTGAAGTACATTAAGTCTTATATTATCTGAGAGGAGTGTGTGAGTATTAGCATTAGATTTTCTACAGTAGTTTTATGTCTGTCAAAATTGAAGAGTCAACTTGACAGAAAAAGAAGTTGTAAACTGCCAAATATATAAAGAGAAAACAAAAGAGGGGAGAAAAAAAGAAAACTCAATCAATACAAAGAAACAATGCAAAAGCATGGTGAAGAAAGATACAAAGTAGAATGTATATAAATCCAAATATCAGAGTAAGGACAGTAATGCAAATCAATACCACCAGTTTGAATAATGAGATTTTCATCCTAGATATTGAAGGAAAATGTTCAATTTATTCAGTTTCTGGAAACATGACAGTTAAAGTACCTGGGCCCTCCTGTGGAAAACTAAATAAACTGTGATATATGTCAATGTCATATATATCACATGTATATATGAAATAAAATAATTTTCTTGAATACAGCCAACTTTCCTCTTGCACACATTGTTATTCCCAATGAAAATGAACATGTGTGAGTTGAGGACTTGTGTCGTTAGAAAACAGAAGATGGGTCCAGGGCTTTGCTTTACTGTATAAGCTCACACTGCACAGAGCCATACTTTTAATGTGAGGGTGAACTAAAATATGATTTCTTCCCCTGCCACATTTCTACCACCCAGAAAACAGCAAAAACATTTGACTATCTCATTCACTGATATTGACTGGAGGTGGAAATAAAAATCTCATTGAGCAACTAAAACCATATTATGATTCACACATAAGTAATCAAGCCAAACGGACACTACCTGAGTTGGCCAAATCACCCCAAACCAAGAATTATTATTTTTTCCAAACCAAGAGTTATTTTGGGTCCTCACAGAATGGCTATATCCCAAGCACCTGGGAAGCACATAGAAACATTCTCTAGAGAAACTTACCTTTGCCCTGGCCACAAAAACTTTTGCTCAGATACGTTTCAAGGAAAGTAGTACCTCACACATAAAAATAACCAAATGTACAAGGAAATAAGACATTATTATGAGAAAGGGGCAGCTGAAAAAAAGGGGCAAAGCTAATACTGCGAAACCTTTTGGATGACGGAGTTAATGCCAAACAATATTAAGTGACTGTATTTAATACATTTCAAGAAATTGAAAGAGGCATTACAGTAAGAATAAACAACAAACAAAATTTAAACAAAGCTAAGAAAAATTTATAGAAATGCATAATATAATAATGTAACTTAAAACTCCATCTTTGACCAAACAGCCGAATGGATACAATTAAAGAAGAGTGAAAGGGAAAATCAAGAGAGTAAGGGAAGGTACATCAGAGAAACAAAGAGATGGAAATATAAAGACCAAGGGCTGGAGGACAGAGTTAGAAGAATTTACATGTCTTAAATGGAACGCCACCCAGGGGGAGAATGGGGTGGAAGCAATATAGATAGAAAATACAGATAGGATATAGATAGAAAATGGCTTAGATTTACCAGAAAAATGAGAAGCCAAACAATACCAAAGAAGAATGAATAAGAAGAAATCAAGAGCTAGAGAGACCTTTGGATACAATGATATTTAAATTAAAAAAAAAAAAAGCGGTTTCCTAGAAGGAGTGAAAAGAGGACTAACAGCAAAAATGGAAGTCTCAGGACAATGGATAGTTTCCACCATAGGCAGATGGAAGGTAAATGTCAACTTACTAAATTATATTCACCACAAAGTTTTCTTAAGAAGGAATGTAAAATAAAACCTTTTTATATGGCAATAGAAAATGGACAAATTTTGTATCTGGCAGAACTTTATTTATTTAAAAAATTTTTTTTTAATGTGTGTTTATTTTTGAGAGAGAGAGAGAAAGAGAGAGAGAGGAAGGGCCAGAGAGAGAGGGAGACACAGAATCTGAAGCAGGCTCCAGGCTCCGAGCTGTCAGCACAGAGTCTGAATGTGGGGCTCAAACTCACAAACTGTGAGATCATGACCTGAGCCGAAGTCAGACACTCAACCGACTGAGCCACCCATGCGCCCCTCTGTAACAACTTTATTAAAGACAATTCCAAAGGATGTGCTTCAGGTGAGAGGAAAATAAACCCAGGAAAAAAAAATCTGAGACTCCATGATAAATTAAAAAAAAAAAAAAAAAAAAAAGGGAATTGCAAAACTATGGATAAATATAAACAAACATTTGCCATATAAATCAATCATAATAGTATTTTGAGATTATAAAATATAAAATAAAACCAGAATATCTGACAATGGTGGCATGTAGGTTGGGACAGGTTGATCAGAGATAATATGGAAGATATTTATATACCCTTAAATGTTCTAAAATTAGATCCCTGTGTTATTTGCTAGGAACCAAAAAAAGGTATCGACTAACCTGAGATTTTGGTAAGTTACATATTATCTTTAAATTTATAGGATAACATTAAAATAATAAGAATAAATGATGAAATAACCAAATTAGCAGATCAAAAATAGAATGAAAAAAGGAAATAATCAAAAACAAGGCAAGAAAATAAAGAAAAAGAAACAAAATGCTGAGCAAAAGAAAGCACAAAATACTGTTAGAAATATACCTAAACAGGTTAGTAATTATAATAAAGTAAAATGAATTTAAAGGTCAAGTTAAAATAAACCATTGTCAGACTTGGAAAGGGTACATCTACGTTATCTATGTGAAATATGTTTATAATATCAAAATGCAGAAAGGTAGAAGTAAAAGGGCAGAAAAAAGATATACTGAGTAAATGCTACACTTAAAAAATACAGCTCATTCTATGTACCACTATGTTTATTGAAGCATTATTTATGATAGTTAAAATATAGAAGAAAGCCAAGTGTCCATCAATATGAGTTAAAAAAAATGTGACATGTATGTACATGCACACGCACACACACACACATTAATATTACTCAGCCATAAAAAAGAATGAGAGCCTTGGTTGAGGTCATGATCTCATGGTTTGTGAGTTCTAGCCCCACACTGGGCTCTGTGCTAGCAGCATGGAGCCTGCTTGGGATTCTCTCTCAGTCCCTCTCTCTCTGCCCTTTCCCTGCTTGCACTTTCTCTCTTTCTCAGAATAAGTAAATAACTTAAGAAAAATTTAAAAAGGGTGAGATTCTGCCATTTGCAACAACATGGATGGACTGAGAGGTCCATGCTAAATGAACTAAGACAGAGAAAAAAAATTCCAGATGATTTCACTTATATGTGAAATCTAAAAAGTAAAACAAATGAATAAACAAACTAGTAGAAACAGACCTATAAAAACAGAAAACAAACTGATGGTTGCCAGAGGGACAGCAATGGAGGGATGGGAAAAAGGGGTGAAAGGGAGGGGAAGATATAAGCTTCCAGCTACCGAATGAGATAAAAGGGATTGTCAGCCAATGTGATTGTAATACACGGGGTAGCCACACTCACAGTGAGCATAACATAGTGTATAGACTTGTTGAATCAGTAAGTTGTACACCTGAAAGTAATGTAATGTTGTGTCAACTGTACTTTAATAAAAAAAGGTTTTTTAATTAATAAATTTAAAAATAAGAAAATTTGTTGAAATAAATTGCCAAGTCTAATTTCAACAGAAAAAGCAGCTATAATGATAATATGGTAATTAGCGATTTAGGCAAAACAAAATTACTAGGTGTTGAGAAAGTCTTTTTCATAATTATGAAATGTTTAGTCACCTCAAAAGAGTAAAACTATAAACTTGCACTTTGTAAAAAAAATAGTGTTATATATGTTATGGGTAAATATAATTATAATTAAATATATAAATATATATACATACATATGTAAATATATATACATATATACATATATGTGTGTGTGTGTATCCCAATAAAAATAGGCAAATCTAAGAGGTAAAACAGGAAAATCAGCAATTAAAGTGAAACATATTTTTTAGACACTTTGCTCAGTAATGGATGGATTAAGCAGATAAAGGATCCACAAGGACATGAAACATTTAAATAGCTCACTTAATGCCAGGTATAGAACACTTTACCTAATTCCTGCAAAATATTCTTCCTTTTCCAGTGCACAAAATAGATTCGAAATTGTACCACACTGGGCCATTGGATGTCTCAACAAATTCCAGATGATTAGCAGATTTCAGTTTTAAATGGTAGTTAAATTCTCTTATCTTTGTTCTTTGACCCATAAATCATTGAATTTCATAATTTCAAAACTGTGCAACATTTCTACTGATCCTTCTAACATTCATTTGAAAAATTTAAATCAGACTTCATATCATACACAACATACATCCCAGGTGGTTTAAAGATTTAAATGTAGAAGAAAACACTATAAAACTTTTAGAGGAAAATAGAGCAGAAAATCTGTATGATCTTGGGATTTCCTAATGAGACACAGAAAGTGTTATAGTCATAAAACAAAATACTGGTACATTCATCTGCATGAAATTCTGTTCATTTTAAAAGTCACAAAGAAAGTGGAAAAGCAAGATCAAACTTAAAGAACACATGTGCATCTCATTTATCTCCAGCATATATTAAAGAACTTTTACACATGAGAAAATAGTAAATAAAAGGGAAAGGAATTTCATAGAAGGGAGTACAATAGACTCAAACGTTGGAAGAATGTGAAGTCTTGCAAATAATTAGAGATACAGTTATAATTAGAGATATACAAATATACAAATCAAAACCACCATGAGATTTTCCATCCTTCAGATGGGCAAAATTTAAAAGTGAAACATCATCAAGTGATGGCTGGAGTGTGTGGAGGAACAGAAATGCTCATCTGTTTCTGATGGGAAGATAAAAACAGTATAGCTATTTTGAAAACCAGTTTGACATCACGAATTGAGCTGAAAATACACAACAAACCCAGTAAGACTTATTAACTCCACTATTCTGTGTATAACTTAGAGAATTGTTTTTCCCATATGCACCATAAGCCAGGTTCCAGAATATTTGTGGAAGACTTGTTATAAAGAAATAACGAAACAAAACAAACCAAAAACCAAAAAAAACAGAACTATCCAAATGTCCATCAACAATGGAAAGATTAGTCTGTTATGGTATATTCTTAAAATTATCTAAAACACAGTATGTAAAATTAATGAAATAAAATGCTGCAACATTGATGCATCTCTAAAAGATGATGTTGGCCAAAAGAAATAAGTCTCAAAAAATTCATATAGTATGATTTTAGTTACAAAAGTTTCAAAGGAGATAAATCTAAAAATGTATTGTTTAGGGATGCACAAATATGTGGTTGGGTTCTAAAACTACAAAGGAAAAGCATGATAATAATTAACAAAGGGAATACAAATGGCCAATAAACACAAGAAAGGTATTCAGTTCACTAGTAAACATGGAAATGCAAATTAAGACAATAAACATATCCTATTTCAAATCCAGATGTTGGCAAAAATTAAAAGGTGTCACAAAACCACAATTTGGCAAGGATATAAAGCCAAGTTAAAGTTTCAGATACCCACATCCACTAAATCCAGCAATCCAAACCTAGGTTTATGTCCAGGAGGAATCCATGCATCTGAACGCAAGCAGACATGTACAAAAATAAAGGGTGATACACAGTATCATTCTAATTAGCTAGCACTAGAATTACAAGAATCAGTGTGGTTAAATCTCAAATCTGCAATGGTGGCTATCTCTATTGACAGAAGTTCAGGAATAGATGCCCAGAAAGTATTACTTTATCTGTATGGTTTAATATTTTATTTCAAGAGAGAGTGATGTGAAGCACATATGGCAAAAATGATAGGATGTGATGAAGCTAAATGGTGAGATGGCACATAGTATCCATTATACTGTTCTCTATTTAATTTTATATGTTTGAAATATATATTAATAATAATTATGTATAGACAGCAGGATACGATTTATAGGTATAGCACATTTATATGTATAGCACACAGTAGGATACTATTTATAGGCAACAGCACATACTTTTCTGGTGTCCTGGTCTTACCTGAAGTATCATCTCGTTTGTGACTAGTTTCTGAGACGCACACAAAAAAACACTAGCCACCTTCACACAGCTACGCACTATTTATCATGCTGGGTTAAGGATGTGTCATCCATTTACTTCAAGGAGGGACTATGTCCTCATTGCTTATTCTCCTGGTGTCTAACACAGAGTGTTTGGCACAGGAAAGACAACCAATAAACAACTCTTAAAGCAGTTGAAAATGATGGGGCTCTATTCTATGAAAAATAGTATGATTTTCAGACCTGGCTTCACATTAAGATCCTAGGCCCACTCTAAAGCATCTTAGGCAAATTGACTAATCTCCCTGGATTCCATTTTATCAATCAAGATATCATGTTGATTGCTTACTTATACCCCAAGACACTGGAGGTAGATCAAAATTTATAGGTCATTTAATAAACCATACATGTATTTTATTTATTATTGGTTGGTATAGCAATATACAGAAAAAAATTAATCCTGGAATCTAAAATGTCTTGAATTATCTGAAGTGTTTTCATTGAAATGTTTCAACACGGTGAGATTAAGTAATATATTTAGAGCTTAATATGAGTAGCATGAGGCTAGGGAAACAGCTTACTGAAGCTGAAAAAAATGTTTAAGCTCAGAAGCACTAAAAGGCAGAGTAAAAACTCAGTGGTATGGTTCAACCTGGTTGTTTAGAACTTGGTACCCATTCTGATGGAGTTTCTGCTGGTGCTGTATTGTTTGTTAAATATTTGGACTACCATTCCTCCTTTGAAACAATATGATTTAATCAAATATTTAGTTAAAAGTAAATTCCAATACATACCACTCAAAAATTACCAGGTTATATATAGGTCAAATGACATCTATTCAGTCCTATAACTTTATCCAAATTAATGCAAATTTTGCTTTTTAACTTTTTGGTGATTCCAACATGTATATTTTTTTTCTTCATTTCTTGAAGTGCTTCAGGGCTATTTAATACAGCCCCTACCTATTTAAGGTAGGCTGACAGTCTGTAAATCATGAACCCAGTGTTAGATGTGTTAAATTATCGTCTTATCCCATATGCACGTGTGAACAGATGGAAGTAGAGATAGAAATAATAGTAAGATTTAACATACTAGCTTTGGTTGAACTCATGTTTCTGCTACATTTTTATAACTTTTTGGTGAGTATACACATGGGTATGTGAAGGAAGGGCAAAAGGACAGCTATCACTAATTCAATGACAGAAAGCTGAGAAATCAGAAAAGTAATTTCTTCTACTAAAATCTAGAAAAATGACACTTTCCCTGAGGAGCTAGTTTAAGATGAGAATCTGGAATTCTATAAGTAGGAAGGACTGTAGGTCTCCAACGAGAATCAAAAGGATCAACAGCTTCCCAGAGAGGAGTTCAAGAAAGAGGCTGGAAATGTCAAAAGCATATAAAGGGAAGAGACCGGGGACACTTCTGTTGTGAAAAGTGTTTGGAATATAGTTTGTGACAAGCCTTTGTCACACAATCTCAGATTTTTGTATTCAAATTAAATGTTTTGTACTCAGGTAAATGACTCCTATGAATCCAAGTCCCAATGCCCACTCAACTGGACAGAGTGTACAAAAAGTAATATATTTTGCGGACGACTAGGCAGAGTCTGTAAACACTGTTCAATCACAGAATTTTCTAGGCTTTCCTGACTTCTGAAGTGCTGAAAGCAAATGGGATAGCTTGAATACCGGAGTTGGCCTGGAAGGGTGAGTGTCTTTCATCACTAACCTCATCAAGCACTGGAATTGTCTGTAAGAAGGAACAGAAGCATGTGAGGGCTGGAACGGGCAGAGGAGAAAATGGAACATGGTATCTTCCACCGCAGCTCTGGAACCTAGATAGAAGAGGTTAGGATTGGCCATCTCCAGGAAGGCAGGGCTCATGGATTTGTTTGGAAGAAGGATTTGTATTCGAGCACACTGGTTTTATGCACTGCTTTTATGGTAGGTAGAGACCTATACCTTCGAACATTGTTACCTTCATTATCACTGTCAGTGTTTTTATTCTAGGGAATCGTGGTACAGATGGAGATTATGGGGATCATAGTATAGATGGAGATTATGGGGATCATAGTATAGATGGAGATTATGGGACTTGCAAACCACCTGCTGGCAGTGACAGGATCCCAGAATTCCAAAAGCTGAATTAGTGTCTAAGAGTTCCTTAGCATTCTTAGGAGACAGTTAAAGGAAGGAAAGTTAAATTCTGGATGTTTGGTAATTTGAATACACATTTCTCATCTTCTCTCAAAGGAGATGAGGAATAGCCCACCATTCCATTTTGAAAATTTTGTGTCATTAGTGTTTCATACATATATTAGGTAATGAGAAGTAATAATGACAGTGGGTCTCTTTTGAATGCTTATTTAAATATTTTAAACATACAAAAAACCCCAGAATATAGTAAAATAATACCCCATATTACAGTCAGCCAAATTCAGCCTGTTTTTTCAGAATGGTTTCATCTATAATTTTGTGTTGGCATTTAATTTTTTACATATACTATACCCAGTGAAATGTACAGATATTATTGTCTAAAATTACAAAAGGCTTGTTTAATGCATAAACCCATATGATTGTCTTATTAATGGATTGCTCTCACCCCAGAGGTTCTCCTGCATCCACTTCTAATCAATTCTCACTTCTCACAGGCAACCAGTTCTTTGATTACCATTGCAAAAGTTTGGTTTACGTGTTCTAGAATTTATGTAATTGAAACATTCAGTAATTAGCCTATTTATCTCAGCTCTTAGCTCAGAATAGTTGTGAGATTTATCAATATGGTTGCATATATAAGTAATTCATTGTTTTTATTGCTTAATAGAAATTAATTACATGAATGTTTCATTCATTAAATGAATGTATTCATTCCACTAATGAAAACAAAAATTTTTTGAGGTTTTGGCTATTATGAATAAAACAGTTATATAAACATTGTGTAAGTCTTTTTGTGGATATATATTTTCAGTTCTCTAGAAGTGGAATTGCCAGGTGATAGGGTAGAAGTATATTTAAATTGTAAATAGTTTTCTAAGTTGGTTTTTCAGTATTTCATCCCACCAACAATGTATGACCGTGGTGACTGTCCTGCACCCCAATCAACACTTGTGTTGTCAATTTTATTGAAATTAGCCATTTTAGTGTGTGTGTAGTGGTATATTACTGTGGATTTAATGCATTTTCCTGACAACTAATGATGTTAGAGACTATTTCATGTGATTATTAACCACTCCCTTTGGAAGTATTCTTTAATTATTTTTAGTTTTTTAGGAATTATTGATTTATGAGTTCTTTGCATATGGTGGACGTTAAGTCTTTGTTACATGTACATATTGTGACTATTTTCTCCCAATTAATGGATGGTCTACTCATTTTCTTGATAGGTTTATTCTTGAACATATTTTAAGTTTAAAAAAGTACAAAGTATATCCCTGTGTCCTAAGAAATCTTTTGCCTATACCTAAAATTTTAAGATCTTCTCCTTTGCTTTGTTGGAGAAGAATGTTCAGATTTATAATCCACCTCAAATTATTTTTGGAAGTGGGAGTTAAAATTTAGTTTTCCATGTGGATATACAGCCATTCCATGATCTGTTGTTGAGAAGACTTTCATTTTCCATAGTTGCATTTGGTGCTTTTGTCAAAAATCAATAGACTGTATAAGTATAGGTCATTTTCTGGACCTCTATTCTGTTTCACTGATTTATAATGTTTTTCTTATATCAATAACCCACTGCCTTGATTAATGTTGCTCATAGTAAGTCTTATGAATTATGTGTGTAAGGTAATATAAGTCTTTTGATTTTGTATTTATTTAAAATTGATTTAATCAAGATATTTGAGATCATTTGCATTTCCATTTAGAATCATCTTGAGAATTTCTACAAAACACCTCCTGATACCGTGAATATGATTGGTATTGCTTTGAATTAATGGGACAACTTGGGAAGAATATAAATCTTAACAATATTAACTCATCTAACCCACAAATATGATATAGCTCTTCATTTATATAATTTTCCTTTATTGTCTATCATCAATATATTCATTAAGTATAAAAATCTCTGATCCTACTGTAAGTGGTATTTTCTAACTTTATTTTCTAAATGTTTGTTGATAGTACATAGAAATGCATTTAATTTTTGTATATTGACTGTATATTGAAATCTTGCTAAATTAGCATATTTATGTTCTAGTAGCTTTTGTGTGTGTGTGTGGATTCTTTAAGATTTTCTAAGCACCTAATCATGCCTTCTACAAAAATAATTTTATTTTTATTTTTTATAAGATTTTATTATACCTTTATTCCTTTTCCAATATTTGTTTTTTCCTCATGTAGATCTAGGTGTCTGGTCTATATAACTTTCTTTCTGTCTGAAGAATTTCTTTTAACTTTTCTTGCAGAGCAGGTCTGCTGGTAATTCCCTTAGTTTGGGGGGCAGGGGCATGGTTCTGAGAAAATCTTTTTATCATCTGCACTTTTGAAGAATTTCACTTGATATACAATTCTAGATTTCTTTTAACACTTTAACTATCTCACTCCATTGTCCTCTTGCTTGCATGATTTTTAAATGAGAAGTCCAACCTAATTCTTACTCCTGCTCTAAAGATAGGCTCTTTTCTTTCTATTATTCATTCAAGATTTTCTGTCTTTGGTTTTCCACAGATGGAGTATGCTGTGCCTGTGTATAGATTTTGGGCTTTTATCCTCCATGGTGTTCTCTGGACTTCCACTATCTGTGGTTTGAGGTCTATCGTTAATCCTGGAAAATTCTCATTCATTATTAATTCAATTATTCCTTCTGTTCTCTCCTTCTTCTCCTTCTGGTATTCTAATTATGCCTATGTTATACTTTTGGAAATTGTCCCATAATTCTTGGGAATCTGTTATGAGGTTTTTTTCCTTCTTTTTTCCCTCTTTGAATTTCGGTTAGGGAATTTTCTTTTTTTTTTAAACGTTTATTTATTTTTGAGACAGAGAGAGACAGAGCATGAACGGGGGAGGGGCAGAGAGAGAGGGAGACACAGAATTGGAAGCAGGCTCCAGGCTCTCAGCCATCAGCCCAGAGCCCAGAGCCCAACTCGGGGCTCGAACTCATGGACCGTGAGATTGTGACCTGAGCTGAAGTCAGACGCTTAATCGACTGAGCCACCCAGGTGCCCCATTGGTTAGGGAATTTTCTATTGACTTAGCTCCAAGCCCACTGAATCCCTCTTTGTCTATGGCAAATCTATCCATGTGCCCATTAAAATCATTCTCCATTTCTGTTAATTATAACTTTTCATTTCTAAATTTTTTATTTGATTCTTAGAGTTTCCATCTCTGCACTTCTTACATTATCAAGCATGTTGTCCACTTTTTCCATTAAATCACTGAACATATTAATCACAGTCATTTTTACTTCTTATTGGATAGTTCTGATATCTGATTCTCGTTCTGGAACTCACTTTGTTACTTCAGATATTTTTCTTGCTTCTCAGCATGCTGTATTATTTTCCTGTAGCTATTGTAAAAATCACAACACATGCAGTGGCTTATGCCAACAGAAATTTATTTGCTCACAGTTCTGGTGGCCATAATTCTGAAATCCAGGTGTCCACAGGGATACTTTCTATCTGGAAGCTTCAAGAAAGAATGTGGTTTTCACTGCTTCCACCTTTTGTCAGCTGTTGATTGAAATTCTTGGGACTTGTGGGTGAATTTCTTTTTTCTCTACCTCTGTCTTCACAGGGATTTTCTCTCTTCATGTTGTCTTTCTCTGCCTCACTCGTATAGGGACAGTTCCTACTGGATTCAGACTCCACCCAGAAAATCCAGGATGCTTACTTCATCTTAAATTACATTCTTCAAAGATGGCTCTTTTTCTCCAAATGTAACATTTATAGAGTCTGGGAGTTAGGATATGAATATGGAGTTAGAATATTTTGGAAGGTCACCATTAATCCTATTATACATGTCCTATAAATTTGTTGAAAGCTGGACATGATGTATCAGATTACAGGAACTGCAATTCCTATAGACAGGATTGTTTGTGTTACTGGGGTGCCTGGGGGGCTCAGTTGGTTAAGTATCTGACTTCAGCTCAAGTCATGATCTCGCAGTTCATGAGTTAGAGCCCTGCATGGGGCTCTGTGATGACAGCTCAGAGCCTGAAACCTGTTTTGGATTCTGTGTCTCCCTCTCTCTCTGCCCCTCCCCTGCTCATGCTCTGTCTCTCTCCCTCTCAAAAACAAATAAACATTAAAAAAATAACAAACAAACAAATGAAAAACCTGCCCCATGGTTTTATAATAGCATTATTTTTACCCTGAAGGGCATCCTGTGAGCATAGCTGTGATGGTTAATTTTTTCTGTAAACTTAACTGCAACCCAGGGTGCCCAGGTATTTGTTTAAACATCACTCTAGGTGTGTCTGAGAGTGTTTTTGGGTGAGATTAACATTTGAACTGGTAGGTAGATGAAGTAAGGGATTGCTCTTAACAATATGTTCACCCTTCATTCAGTTGGTTGTAGGACTTAATAGAACAAAAACTAAACAAGAAAGAACTGGCCTTCTCTTCCTGACAGTCTTGAACTAGGACAGAGGTCTCATCCTGGCTTTGCACCAAGAATGGAACTCACACTGTTTTCTTTTCTGGTTCTCAGGCCTTTATATTGTAGATTTGAGGACTTTTCAGCCTCCACAATCATCTGAGACTAATACCTATAAAAAAATCTTTCTTCTCTCTCTCTATAAATGATGGGTAAATAAAGCTTTCTAGATTAATCAATCAATCGATCTACCTAACTACATACCTTCTATTTGTTCCCTTTCTCTGAAGAACCCTGACTAAATCGGTAGACCAGCCCCAGATCTTTATATAGCTCAGAAGTGCTTGGTTGCACTTCCTGTTTGTGCATATAATTTGATATGGGGAGGGGGGCATAGAGTCAACCACAGGAAGTTAAATAACTACTACTAACCATTCTATTTCATGAATATCTGCGACATTAAAGAAGACAATACACTCAGAATGAGATGTTATTTTATATTACAACCACAGGATGTAGTATTTTCAAATGAATCAAGCTTGGTATGGAAGCACATGGATCCAAATGTAGCCACAGGCAGCATTAGCAAGGGATGCAGGCAGGCTGCACCTGATGTGTTCATAGAGATCCTTTGTTAGCATGGTCTTTCCATAAAAACATTCTTAATTACAAACTCATTAAGGATGCACTAAATTGTCCATTTGTCAATTTGCTATTCTGTGGGGAGAAAATGATATATAATAAATGCTCATTATAACTATTATGTTATCCCCAAAGCATGTTTCAGGTGTCTGAATGCTATTTTGGGCACAAAACACTGTTGCCTATTTCCACAGAGAGTGCTCACTGCTTCTTAGTCTCTCTATTGCCTGATTAAAGAAGAAAATACTTTAACCTACATTTACAATCAGCCTGTAATGGGGACAATAAGGGAAATACTGGCTAGCAATGGCTAGCAATGGCTAGCATCAGCACCTGGATGCTACCTGGATGTTTCCTAACGGTTGGACGGCATTTATGTGCTAACAACCTGAGGAAGTCTGTTCCAGGACCACAGGTGCAGACAGAGGTCTGAGAAACTGGGAAGGTATAATTATCTACACATTGGAGAGAGGGAAGGTGGGAAGAGCAAAAATATTTGTGACCTTGTCAAAGATTATCACAAGGTTTTTACTTGCCAGGAAGTCATAAATAGAAGGCAAACTTATTTGGGTGAATGTTGTGGATTCTCCTTGGAGAGCCAGTCACCATGTAAAAATGTTTTGGAACCCATACTAGAAAAAACAACATATTCCAAGGGAGCTGTTTAATCATATATATAGCTCACTTAATACCAGGGTTTCTCAACCTCGACCTAGGTACTGTTAACATTTGGGACTGAATAGTGTCTTGTCATGGGGGGCTACCTTGTGTACCTTGGCCTCCACTCACCCGTGACCCTGAACCCCCCACCCACGCACTGTGTCAACAACAAATGTCTGCAGACATTGCCAAATATCTACTAGGGGAGAAAACCGCTCCCAGTTTTGTGAACCACTGTTCAACATGGGAAAGATTTCTTCCCTTGAATAGCTAAAATTTTAAAGATTTTTCTGAATTGGCTTTTTAATGAGATTTTTTTTTTGCATGCCAATGGCCGAAGACTTCTACACATTTTTGCCTTTTTGTAAAAAAAAAATGTTTTAAATTTTTAATTTTCTTAAAAGCTAACTTGACAATATATTAAAATAAGGCTCAATCTTTTTTTTTTTCCTCTCTAAAGGGTCACAATTAAATACTTTAAGTTTGATCCACCCTTGCAAAAGCTGAACTGTGCTGTTGCAGCATGAAAGTTGCTATGTCACAGATAATATGTAAAAGAATGGGCATGGCTGTGTGTGTGTATATATATATATATATATATATATATATATATACCCATATATGTGTGTGTGTGTGTGTGTGTGTGTATATATCTCCAATGATGGATAGTTAGACTGCTTCCCTATCTTGACTATTATACATAATACTGCAGTGAACATGGGGATGCATATATCTTTTTAAGTTAGCATTTTCATTTTCTCAGATAAATATCTAGAAGTTGAATTGCTGGATCATGTAGCAGTTCTATTTTTAAAACTCCATACTGTTTTTCATAGTGGCTGCACCAATTTACATTCACACCAACAGTGCATGAGGGTTCCCTTTTCTCCACATCCTTGCCAATACTTGGTATTTCTTGTCTTTTTGATAATAGCCATTCTGACTGGTGTGAGTTGGTATCTCATTGTAATTTTGACTTGCATTTCCCTGATGATGAATGATGTCGAGCATCTTTTCATGTGTCTTTTGGGCATTTGTATGGCTTCTTTGGAAAGATGTTTGTCCATATCCTCTGCCTATTTTCAAGTGGATTTTTTTTTTGCTATTGAATTTTATAAGTTATTTATATATATTTTAGATATTAGCCCCTTATTGGATATGTGACTTGCAAGTATTTGCTCCCATTCTGTAGGTTGCCTTTTCATTTTTTTGTTATGTTTTCTTTGCTGTGCAGAAGCATTTTATTTTGATGCTATCCAACTTGTTTATTTTTTCTTTTGTTGCCTTTACTTTTGATGACAACTCCCAAAAAACATCAAGACTGATGTCAGGGAGCTTACTGCTTATCTTTTTTTCTAGGACTTTTACATTTTAAGGTCTTACATTCAAGTCAATGATCAGTTATGAGTTAATTTTATGAATGGTAGGAGTCTAATTTCATTCTTTTGCATGTGACTGTCCAGTTTCCCCGATGCAATATATTAATTTTCCACACTTTCTACACTGTATATTCTTGGCTCCTTTGTCATAGGTTAATTGATCACAGATGCATGGATTTGTTTCTATGCTTCCTATTCTGTTCCATTGAACTATGTGTCCATTTTTTATGCCAATACCTTACTATCTTGGTTACTACAACTTTTGTAAGAAGGTTGGAAATAAAGGAGCATGATGCCTCCAAACATATGAGATGCAAGAAAAGCAGTTCTAAGTGAGAAGTTTACAACAATAAATACATACTTCAAAAAAGACAAAAAAAAAAAACAACAAGAAAAATATCAAACAAACAAGGAACTAGAAAAAACAAGCAAAACCCAAAGTTAGTAGGTGAAAGACAATAACAAAGATGAGAGAATAAACAGATGACATAGAGAATAAAAAGACAATAGAAAAGATCAATTTTCTTTGAAAAGATAAAAAAAATTAACAAATCTTTATCTGGAATTACCAAGAAAATAAGATAAACCCCTCCCCAGAACATAGTCAGAAAAAGAAGAGAAGTTACAACTGATATTACAGAAATGCAGAAAATTATAAGGGACTACATGCACAATTTTATGTCACAAATTGAACAATCTAGAGGAAATGGATACATTCTGAAAAGTTACAAACTTCTAAGACTGAATCATGAAGAAGCAGAAAATCTGAACAGACCAGTTGCTAGTAAGGAAATGGAATAAATAATCAAAAGCCTCCCAATAAACACAAATCCAGAACCAGATGGCTTCACTGATAATCTCTACCAAACATTCAAGGAATAAATGCCAACCTTTTTCAAACTCTTCCATGAACAGAAGAGGAGGGAACACTTCAAACTCATTTTATAAGACTAGCATTATTCTGATACTAAAACCAGACAAAGACATCACAAAAAAAGGAAGATTAGAGACCAATATTCTTGATGAACACAGATGCAAAAATCCTTAACAAAATATCAACAAACTGAATTTAATGAGACATTAAAATGATCATACACTTGATCAGGTATGATTTATTCCAGGGATGCAAGGATGCATTGACACGTGCAAATCAGTGAGTGTGATGTACACATTTTAAAAAATGAAGGATAAAAATTATATGATCATCACAGCTGATGCAGAAAAGACATTTGACAAAATTGAATATCCATTTATGATAAAACTCAACAAAATGTATTTAGAGGGAATGTAACTCAACATAATTAAGGTCTTATATGACATACCCACAGCTAATTTCCTACTCAATGGAGAAAAGTTTTCATTTCCTCTAAGATCAAGAAGACACCGATGTCCACTTTTGCCACTTTTATTTGACATCATATTGGAAGTCCTAGCCAGGGGAATTAGGCAAGAAAAAGAAATAAAATGCATCCAAATTGGAAAGGAAGAAGTAAAATTGTCATGATTTGCAGATAAAATATTATACATGGAAACCCCTAAAGACTCCACCAAACACTGTTAGAACTAATAAATGAATTCTGTAAAGTTCCAGGGTGTAAAATCAATATGTAGAACTCTATATTTCTATACACCAATAATAAATTATCAGAAAGAGAAATTAAGAAAACAATCACATTTACAGTCACACTACGAAGAAAAAATACCTAGGAATATATTTAACGAAGGAGGTGAAAAATCTGTACCCAAAAAATTTTAAGACAGTGATGAAAGAAATTGAAGAGGACACAAAGAAATGGAAAGATATCCTATGCTCATGGAATGGGATAATTATATTAAAATGTCATTCTGGCCAAAGCAAACTACAGATCAATGCAATCCATATAAAAATTCCAATGGCATGGTTTTCACGGGAATAGAACAATTAAAACATTTTTTTTAACGTTTATGCATTTTTTTCAGAGACAGAGAGAGAGAGCCTGAATTGGGAAGGTACAGAGAGAGGGAGACATAGAATCTAAAGCAGACTCCAGGCTCTGAGTCAGCAGAGAGCCCAACATGGGACTCGAACTCATGAACCATGAAATCATGACCCGAGCTGAAGTTGGCCACTTAACCGATTGACTCACCCAGGTACTCCAAAATAGAACAATTTTAAAATTTGTATGAAATGATAAAATGTAAAACTTTTCAAGAATCATATTTGGTGGGTATTTTCTGTTAACATATTCACAGCAGAGAACAAAGAGCAGAAGAGATTTAAATTAGACATAATAGAATACTTCTAAATGTAAAACATAGTATAGTAAGAAAAGAATTATTCATTAAGTGACTACTTTATGACATGCACTACGTGAGTATTTTCACACAGATCTTCAACTGTGTGGGGGGGTTATTATCCTTAAATTACATACAAAGATACTGGTTCAGAGAGTTTAAGCTATTTGAGTAAGGTCACACAACTAATAAGTGACAGAGCCCTGATTCAAACACAGATGTTGTGACCTAATTCTTGTGCCCTTTTCTTACATGCCTCATTTCTGCTCTGAAAGACAATGCAGTATGAAATCACTTTCCTTTTAAAAAAGCTGCTGAAAATAGTCTCCTCACCCTGGAATTTTGTAATCTAATAGTACTGCCATAAGGAGAGCGTTTCATAGCAGATGCCAACAGCATCTATTATAACATTTTAATGGTCATTTTTTTTAAATTGCATTAGGGCACTCAGGTTGTTTATTGTAGGACAGGAGTTAAAATACCTATGTGAGACTTTGAGGCTCAAGATGAATGAATGGGGCTTTAATCATTAATTCTCTCAATCAATATTTATTAAGAACATGCAGTACACATTGCCTTGTTCTAAGTGTTGAGGATACTATGAGGAAGAAAGCTGATGAGATCCTTGATCTCATGGTTTTACAGTTCAGTGCAAGAGACAGCCAAACAAACACATGAAAGGAACAAGTCAGCAGGAGCATTTAAATTAGTAATCAATCCCAGTAAGAATAAAATGTAGAGAGATATGGTGTGTATTGCTGCAGTGATGGTGGTACATGACAAATAGTTCTATCAGGAAAGGCATGGATGAATATGGAAATTTTCAGGGGACACCTGAATGACCAAAAGAAACTAGGCATGAAAATTTATTTCAAGGAGTTTCCAGGTAGAGAGATCAAGTACAAAGTTTTTGAGGTGGGAACAACTATTGGTCTTAAAATGACATGTTACTCTTTGACAAGCTCCATCCATTTCTAGTTAGCATTTTTATTGTCTAATTCTTAAAAATAAATGTACAACCCAGCATCAGCTGTTATTTGGGGAGAAATTGCAATGTGAAAGAAAAATAACACATATACAGATACACATGGGGGGAAGAAACGACCCTAAGTAAAACAAGAGTTAATTCAAGGCAGGAGAATGTCACTTTAAAGGCAAGTAACTCAAATTAATATTTTTAGGGAGACTAACGGATATTGCACCTATAAATCAAGAACAGGATGCTAGGTAAAGGAATACTCAAAGAGGTTCTGAAAATTACTGCACAGAGTGAAAGTCGGGAAGTATTCATCAGGAGGCCATCCTTGGAATTGAACAGCATCGGTCAAAGAGTCATGTAATCCTCACATGTAAAATAAACCCATTGTGTACCACACAGAAGTTAAAATTCCATTCAAATGAAGCATGGGGCGAAGGGCTGGATTCTAGAAAGTTGTCTTCTATATTAGGTCCAGATGTGGCTAATGCTCTTTAGGTAGGAGTCCTCTCAATTGGAAGTCATGTGAACTTAAGTGAGGATGCCTGCCCCCATTCCCATCACCACCAATACAGGGCAATTACACAGGGACAGGAGGGTCACAACAGCCACCTCCCTTCAACAGGAGGAAGAAACAGAAAGCACACAGCAATCACTCATGCCTAACAAATGTGAACTGCAGCCAGGAACACGTTGCCAGTTCCCAATCAAGGTCCATCTTGTTCCTTGGATGGATATCATTCTACATGCATTTTGACTTCAGCCTCTGAGCCATTTTTCATTTTCCATGAAAAAAAAAACATTCTGTAGCCTTCTCAGCCTTCCGGCTTCCTGTCCTTAAGAATTTAGGGCCCCGAAAGACTTCTTTCATTTTGAATAGCCTCTCACCTTTTCATTCCCAAATGCTGTAATTTCTTTAAAAACTTTGTCAGGTTTCTGGTAATTCAAATGATAATGTTCTCTTTTAGACAAAAGTCATACCCACACATCTATTATAGACAAAGCCCCCTGTACACTGGAGTGTTAGGATGCTAGGAAACAACACCTTTAAGGTTTTAGAAGTCCCTACATCCAGCTGAGAGAGTCTATGAGAGGCCACCCTAGTTGTTTCTGAGATCTTAAAAGGGACCTTGACCCTAAGATCACGTTGTTTCTTTTTCTTTTTTTCTTTTTAAAAATTTTTAATGTTTATTTATTTTTGAGAGAGAGAGACAGAGACAGAGAGAGCAAGAGAGTACATGAGCAGGGGAGGGGCAGAGAGAGAGACACACACACAGAACTTGAAGCAGGCTCCACGCTCCAAGCTGTCAGCACAGAGCCCAACATGGGGCTCTAACCCACGAACCACAAGATCATGACCTGAGCCAAAGTCGGATGCTTAACTGACTGAGTCACCCAGGCGTCCTCCTAAAATCACATTATAACTGAGAAACTCTAGATTTAATATTCCCCCAAACTCATTTCTTATTTGGAGAGTCTTTTTCCAGGGACCCAGAAGGTTCTGACTTGGAAATGTTTCTTCTGTTTAAAAGTGGAACCCTTTCACTTAGGTTTATCTTTCCCTCTATCCATATTTTATTAAGTAAAGCTAAAGTAATACAGTTGGGACTTCTAAAATCAGGCCTGGAAATTCCCTTTGCCAAATATACAAGTTTATGAGGCAGTTTCTATTTCCATGTTGAAGCAGATGCATTACGTTGGTCACCATGATCACAGCCTCCATGGAAAATGTATTTTCTGTCTTTAGAGCCTCCTTGCACAGTAAACATGAGCCCTTCTTGCTTCAGTATGCTGCCCATGCCCGAAGCCAATGCCATGTGTTTAGGTTTTTGTTACAACAGTACCCCACCTACAATTTATGCTTTGGTTATATATTGTTGCTCAACAAACCATCCAAATACTTAGTGACCTAAAGTAATACTTTATTGTCTTTCATGGTTCTGTGGATTAACCACATTCAGTGGCTGGTTCTTGCTTTGGCTCTTCATGTGCTTACAGTCAGATGGCAGCTAATGAGAGTCTCAGGGCCTCTCTTGTCCAAGGGGTCTCTCCAGCAGGGTTGCTGATTTGGTATTACCTGTGGCTCAAATCTCAAATGCACAAAAGTAGGAACTGCTAAGCCTTCTTAAAGCTTAGCACTGGGTGGTGTATGGAAACCAATTTGACAATAAATTTCATATTAAAAACAAACAAACAAAAAAAGACAAAAAAAAGCCTAGGCCTAGAACCAGCACATGTCAACTCCACCACATTTATGGGTAAAAATTAGTCATAGGTGAGGCCACATTCACTGATGTAGGCAGCTATATAAATGTATGGACTCTTAGATCCCTAGTCCATTGGGGGTCATTTTCAGAGAAAGAGAATATACCACAGGTATATTATCTCTTGTGTCTTTGTTCTTTTAATTAAGAATATGTTTGTGATATTCATTTATGTGGTTCCATGTAGTTGGTGTTCAGGGTCTTTTTATGGCCATGCTTTATTTCATTGCATGAATATACCGCAATTTATTGTTGAAGTCATTTGGATTGATTCTAGTTTTTTTCCGGTGCGAGTAATGCTTTCAAGAACCTTCTCCTGCCTGTCTTTTCATTGCACATGTTTACACAGTTAGTGCTTATAGATAACTAAGTGTGGATATACAGAGTGTAGGATAAGATTATGTTCACCCTTAGTGGATAATGCCAAGCATTATTCCAGAATTACCTGCCTGCTTCAAATCTGCCTCCTTACAATTCACTGTGCCCAATTCACATAGTACCCAGTTTGTATTTTTAAATTTAAGCTTAACTGTGTCTCTACTCTGCTTAAAAACCCTCAAATGATTCACATGACACTTAGAATAAAGCCCACACCTCTTACCCTTGCTTATAAAGCCCTCTATGACCTAGCTTCTTCTTACCTCTGCAAGACTTCATACCTCCTCCCTGCCAGTTACTGCGTGTGGCTACACTGATCTTTCAATTTCATAAAAATGCCAAGGTCATATCCACCTAAGTTCTTTTCTTTAATTGTTCTCTAACTCTGGAATGCTGCTTTTCCTGACTTTTTATAAAGGTGTCTTTTTCAATTCATGCAAGAATTATGTACTGAACAACTGTTATATATCAGACAGTACTGTAGATATCAGGATTCATTAATGAACAAAGCAGACAAAAATCATGTTCCTTTTGGAGCTTACATTCTAGCAGAATAGACAAAATGAATAAAATAATTATAAAATCTTTTAGGAGATTAAAAATTCTATGAAAAAAGGAATAAAGGAGAGCTAGTGTCATGAGGAAAAATTAGAGAAGGAACAGATACCAAGAGTGAAAGGGATTTTAGAGTTTTAAATGCCAAGTTCATGGTAGGCTTCCTTGAGAAAGTAACATTTGAACAGGGGTTTGAAGGAAGGGAAATATTTCAGATGTGGATATCTGGGGAAAGAAGGTCCTGGTAGAGGGCAGAGACTGTGCAAAGGCCATAAGGTGGAATTCTGTCCGTTCAATGAAGACCAAGAAGTCCAGTGTCGATAAAGCAGACTGCAGCAAGTCGGAGGAGAGATGATGTGGTTCGCACTAAGTAAGGGTAGCAATATGCTGGGGTGAAGCATTAGGGACTGTTCAATGTGGAGTCAAGATGTATGTGGAATACAATAGAAATAACGGTTTTGAGGCTGAGCAATTAGAAAGATATAGACGTCTTCCATTAAGATGGAAAAGTTTGCACGTAGGTTTAGGGGTGATCAGGAGATCAATTTGGTACACATCAAACTAAAGTTTGTTAGGAATAAAAGAATAGTTATTTGATAGGCAATGGGATATAGGAACCCGGTATTCATATGAGATATAAATTTGAGAATCCACTGTGTTATCAGATAAATTGATTTTAAAATCAATGAATATGTGATGAGTAGAAAGGAAAACCAAGGATGTGAATTTGTACACCAGCTCCAATATTTACTAGAGTTCTGACCTTGAATATGTTACTTAAATTCTCTGTACTTGAGTTCCTTTATCTGTATGATGAGGCACTAAGGTGTGATAGAGAGTAAATGAGTTAATTCAGCATATGTACTTAGCACATGACTAGCAGAATAGGCACTATATAAATATTACTTATTATCTGGTAGAACATAAATCTATTGGTAGTAGGGATTTTTCTTTCTATTTAGTTTATTGCTATATTCCTAGTACTTATGACAGTGTATGATCTTCAGTTGGCACTTAGATATTTAAACATATTTAAACAAATTTAAAAAATATTTATACATATTTTTGGACCTGATTATAATGGTGAAATCCAGATAATTGGTGATATAAGGTGATTAGGGACAATAACTCTTTAGATGTATTACTGTAATGTCAAAAACAGAAATTGTTTCTACATGAGCATTTGTTTCTACTTCAGTTAGAGGTGAGGGAAAGATAGGGGAGAAGAGTCATATCTGAGGTGGGAGTTTTGAACTGGTAAAGACAGGCTAGACAGGGAAATGTGTGAATTTGGAAGATGGTCTGGGACTACAGAGTATTTGCTTAGAATTTTACTCAATTCTCATTTGGAATATCAATTTAAAGAAAGTCTCTACTTCCCTACTCACTGGTAGGATACCTCTTCAGTAAGCAGACAGACATAGTATTTTAATTCTTGCTGCCACATGCATAACATCAACTCCTCTAAATTTGATATTCTTACATATATTTTTTTATTTTGTGAATATGAGGAGCCTCTTGCTGGAATTTATAATATTGCCTATAATAAAGTAATATCCATGAACTTTCTTTTTTAAATCCCACAGTGCTTAAAGTGACTCTTGGAAATGAATGGATTTTAATAATGCTTCAAATCTGCAGTTTCATACAATTGGTAGACAGAGTCTGTATTGCTGACCAGTCTACTAAGAAGTTATTGGTCTTGGTTTTAGTAATTGAAAGGTAAAGTGCAAGACTTTTATAAAATAGTAGGTCTGAAATTGTTGGCATTCAAATCAGAACCAAGGTGGAATGTGACTAGACAGAACACACTAGTGGTCACCAGAAGGAAGGTGGGTGGGGGGATGGGGAAACAGGTGATGGGGATGAAGGAGAGCACTTGCTGTGATGAGCACCAGGTGATGTATGGAAATAATGAATCACTATATTGTACACCTGAAACTAATATTACACTGTACAACTAACAGGAATCTCAATAAAAATAAAAAAATTGGGCCCTGCCCCTCCTTGTGGCCTTCAGGTCCTCCTTCTGGGTTGTGTTGGACTGTGCTTCCTGCCTCTGCCTGGCAGCGCGGACTCTGGGAGTTGCCCTTGTGCTGGAATCTCCTGGTGCTGTCTGGTTTCTGGTTAAGCACATGGCATGTACCTCTCCTGGACCCTGCATGATCTAGATTGGCTGATTTGTACCTGGTTGTGAATATCTGTGATGTCATGAAGGTCACTGTTTACTCTTCTAGACAAGTATTATCTTAAAGCCAGGGTTACTTCAATAAACAAGCCAAAGCACACCCTGTAGAAGGTCTAAACAACCCACCACTATGAGTAAGGAAGAGCTTTGTAGAAGACTGATCAGTGGCAAAGAGTAGCCAAATACGTACCAATAGAGTGCACACAACACACTCCAAAAACACTTCCTGAAATGCCAGGCCCTGGACAATGTATGAGCCTTTTTAATATGGTAGCACTCGTGAGGGCAAGACACATAACAAGCTATTAAAACACAGAAAAGACAAAAACCTAGCCAAAATGATGCAATGGAAGGATTCTCCTCCAAAGAAAATCGAGGAAGAAATGACAGCCAGAGAATTGCTCAAAAACAGATACAAACAATATATCTGAACAAGAATTTAGAATGACAGTCATAAGACTAATAGCCTAGCTTAAAAATGCATAGGAGACAGCAGAGAATCTATTGCTGCAGAGACCAAAGATCTAAGAAATAATGACCATGAATTAAGAAATGCTATAAATGAAATGCAAAATAAACTAGATACAGTGACAACGAGGATGGAGGAAGCAGAGGAGAAAAAAGGTGAAATATAAGATAAAATTATGGAAAATGATGAAGCTTAAAAGAGAGAAAGGAAATTATTAGATCATAAAGGGGGAATTAGAGAGCTAAGTGATTACATGAAATGAAATAATATCTGTATCATAGGAATTCCAGAAGAAGAATAGTGAGAGAAAGGGGCAGCAGGTTTATGTGAACAAATTATAGCTGAGAAGTTCACTAATCTGGGGAAGGAAACAGGAATCCAAGTCCAAGAGGCACAGAGAACTCCCTTTAAAATCAACAAAAATAACTCAACACCATGACCTATCATACCGAAACTGGCAAAATACAAAGATAAAGAAGAATTCTGAAAGCAGACTAGGACAAACAGGCCTTAACCTACAAGGACAGACACATAAGGGTAGTAGCACTGGGCACTGAAACTTGCCAGGCCAGAAGGGAATGGCTGGAAATATTCAATGTGCTGAATAGGAAAAATATGCAGCCAAGAATCCTTTATCTAGCAAGCCTGTCATTCAGAATAAGGGAGATAAACAATAACTTTCCCAAACAATAATTTCCCAAACAATTACTAAAAGTGTTCATGACCACTACACTAGCCCTACAGGAGACTCTAAGGTGGACTCTGTGAATGAAAAGCAGCAAAGGCTACAGAGAATCAGAGACATCATCACAAGCCTGAAACCTATGGATAACACAATGACACTAAATCTGTAGCTTTTAATAATCGCTCTGAATGTAAATGGACTAAATGCTCCAGTCAAAAGACATAGCGTATTAGAATGTATAAAAAAACAAGATCCATCCATATGATGCCTACAAGAGACTCATTAAGACCTGAGAAAACCTTCAGATTGAAAGTGAGGGGATGAGGAATCATCTATCATGCTACTGGATGTCAAAAGAAAGCCGGAGTAGCCAGCCTTATATCAGACAAACTAGATTTCAAAACAAAGGCTGTAAGAAGAGATGAAGAAGGGCATGATATAAGTAAGGGGTCTCTCCATCAAGAAGAGCTAACAATTGTAAATGTTTATGTACCCAACATGAGAGAACCCAAATATCTAAATCAATTATTCACAAACATAATACAATAGATAATAATAGATATATGGTATAGATAATAATACCATAATTGTACAGGACTTTAATACTCCACTTACAGCAAGGAAAAGATCATGTAGGCAGAAAATCAATAAGGAAACAATGTCTGTGAATGACATATTGTAACAGATGGACTTAACAGATACATTCAGAACTTTTCATCCAAAATCAGCAGAATACACATTCTTCTCATGTGCGTATGGAACATTCTCCAAAATAGTTCACCTAATGGGTCACAAAATAGCCCTCAACAAGTATAAAAAGATTGAGATCATACCATACATATTTTCAGACCACAACACAATGAAACTTGAAACCAACTATAAAAAAAAAAATTCTTGAAAGGGACGCCTGGGTGGCTCAGTCAGTTAAGCGTGTGACTTTGGCTCAGGTCATGATCTTGCTGTTCGTGAGTTTGAGCCCCACATCGGGCCCTGTGCTGACAGCTCAGAGCCTGGAACCTGTTTCAGATTCTGTGTCTCCCTCTCTCTCTGCCCTTCCCCTGCTTGCGCTCGGACTCTGCCTCTATCAAAAACAAATAAACATTTAAAAAATAAAAAAAAATCTGGAAAGCCCCCAAATACATGGATGCTAAAGAACATCATACTAAAGAATGAATGGGTCAACCAGGAAATTAAAGAGGAAATTAAAAAGATATATGGAAGCAAATGAAAATTAAAACACAATAGTCCAAACCCCTTAGATTCAGCAAAGCAGTCCTAAGAGGAAAATACATTGCAATCGAGGCCTATCTCAAGAAGCAAGAAATGTCCCAAATAAACAACCTAACCTTATACCTAACGGAGCTATAAAGGCAGCAGCAAAGAAAGCCCAAAGTCAGCAGAAGAAGAGAAATAAGAGAGATTAGAGAAGAAATAAACAATATAGAATCCAAGGGGGAAAGAAAAACAAAACAAAAACAGAACAGATCCATGAATCTAAGAGGTGGTTTTTTGAAGAATAAACAAAATTGATAAATCCCTAGCCGGACTTCTCAAAAAGAAAGAGAGAGGGCCTGAATCAAGAAGATCATGAATGAAAGAGGAGAGATCATAACCAACAACAGAAAAATGCAATTGTTAGATAGTATTATGAAATATTATATTCCAACAACTGAACAATCTCGAAGAAGTGGACAAATTCCTAAACACCCACACACTACCAAAACTCAAATGAGAAAAAAAAAAAAGAAAATTTGAACAGACCCATAAAGAAATTGAATCAGTTATCAAAAATCCCCCCAAAAATAAGAGTCCTAGGCCAGATGGCTTCCCAGGTGAATTCTATAAGAGGTTTAAAGCAGTTAATACCTATTCTTCTTAAGTTGTTCCAAAAAAATAGAAATCGAAGGAAAGCTTCCAGACTCATTCTATGAAGCCAGCATTACCTTGATTCCAAAACCAGACAAAGACGTCACCAAAAAGGAGATCTATAGGCCAATATCCCTGATGAACGTGGATGCAAAAATTCTTAAGAAGACACTAGCAAGTTCAGTTCTACAGTACATTAAAAGAACTATTCACCATGATCAAGTGGGATTCATTCCTGGGCTGCAGGGCTGATTCAACATTCGCAAATCAATCAATGTGATACATCACATTAATAAAAGAAAAGAAAAGAACGATATGACCCTGTCAATCGATGCAGAAAAAGCATTTGACAAAATTCAGCATTCTTTCTTAATAAAAATGCTTAAGAAAGTCTGGATAGAAGGAACATACTTAAACATCATAAAAGCCATTTATGAAAGACCCACAGCTAATATCATCCTCAATGGGGAAAAACTGAGAGCTTTCCCTCTGAGATCAGGAACATGACAGGGATGTCCACTCTCACTGCTGTTGTTTAACATAGTGTTGGACGTGCTAGCATCAGCAATCAGAAAAAAAAGGAAATCAAAGCCATCAAAATTGGCAAAGATGAAGTCAAGCTTTCACGTTTTGCAGATGACATGATACTATACATGGAAAACCCGACAGACTCCACCAAAAGTCTGTTAGAACTGATACATGAATTCAGCAAAGTCGTAGGATACAAAATCAATGTACAGAAATCAGTTGCATTCTTATACACTAATAATGAAGCAACAGAAAGACAAATAAAGAAACTGATCCCATTCACAATTGCACCAAGAAGCATAAAATACCTAGGAATAAACCTAACCAAAGATGTAAAAGATCTGTATGCTGAAAACTATAGAAAGCTTACGAAGGAAATTGAAGAATGTATAAAGAAATGGAAAGACATTCCGTGCTCATGGATTGGAAGAATAAATATTATTAAAATGTCAATACAACCCAAAGCTATCTACACATTCAATGCAATCCCAATCAAAATTGCACCAGCATTCTTCATTCTTCTCGAAGCTAGAACAAGCAATCCTAACATTTGTATGGAACCACAAAAGGCCCCCAATAGCCAAAGTAATATTGAAGAAGAAGACCAAAATGGGAGGCATCATAATCCCAGACTTTAGCCTCTACAACAAAGCTGTAGTCATCAAGACATCATGGTATTGGCACAAAAACAGACACAGACCAATGGAATAGAATAGAGACTCCAGAATTGGACCCACAAAAGTATGGCCAACTAATCTTTGACAAAGCAGGAAAAAATATCCAATGGAAAAAGACAGTCTCTTTAACAAATGGTGCTGGGAGAACTGGACAGCAACATGCAAAAGGATGAAACTAGGCCACTTTCTTACACCATTCACAAAAACAAACTCAAAATGGATAAAGGGCCTGAATGTGAGACAGGAAACCATCAAAACCCTAGAGGAGAAAGCAGGGAAAAAACCTCTCTGACCTCAGCTGCAGCAATTTCTTACTTAACACATATCCAAAGGCAAGGGAATTAAAAGCAAAAATGAACTATTGGGACCTCATGAAGATAAAAAGCTTCTGCACTGCAAAGTAAACAATCAACAAAACTAAAAGGCAACCAATGGAATGGGAAAAGATATTTGCAAATGACATATCAGACAAAGGGCTAGTATCCAAAATCTATAAAGAACTCACCAAACTCCACACCCAAAAAACAAATAATCCAGTGAAGAAATGGGCAGAAGACATGAATAGACACTTCTCTAAAGAAGACATCCGGATGGCCAACAGGCACATGAAAAGATGCTCAACGTCGCTTCTCATCAGGGAAATACAAATCAAAACCACACTGAGATATCACCTCACGCCAGTCAGCGCGGCTAAAATGAACAAATCAGGAGACTATAGATGCTGGTGAGGATGTGGAGAAATCTTGCACTGTTGGTGGGAATGCAAACTGGTGCAGCCACTCTGGAAAACAGTGTGTAGATTCCTCAAAAAATTAAAAATAGATCTACCTTATGACCCAGCGATAGCACTGCTAGGAATTTACCCAAGGCATATAGGAGTGCTGATGCATAGGGGCACTTGTACCCCAATGTTTATAGCAGCAATTTCAACAGTAGCCAAATTATGGAAAGAGCCTAAATGTCCATCAACTGATGAACAGATAAAGAAGTTGTAGTTTATATACATTATGGAATATTACTTGACAATGAGAAAGAATGAAATCTGGTCATTTGCAGCAATGTGGATGGAAGTGGAGAGTGTTATGCTAAGTAGAATAAGTCAGGCAGAGAAAGACAGATACCATATGTTTCCACTCTTATGTGGATCCTGAGAAACTTAACAGAGGACCATGGGGGAGGGCAATGGAAAAAAAAAAAGAGAGGGAGAGAGAAAAACCATAAGAGACTCTTAACAACTGAGAATAAACTGGGGGTTGATGGGGGATGGGAGAGAGGGGAGAGTAGGTGATGGGCATTGAGGAGGGCACCTGTTGTGATGAGCACTGGGTGTCGTATGGAAACCAATTTGACAATAAATTTCATATTAAATAAATAAATAAACATCGGAAAAAAGATAAGAAGTGTGTGTGTGTGTGTGTGTGTGTGTGTGTGTGTGTGTGTATGTGAGTGATACATACACAATGGAATACTACTCAGCGATGAAAAATAATGAAATCTTATCATTCCAACATGGATTGAAGTGGAGGGTATTATGCTAAGTGAAATAAGTCGGTCAGAGAAAGATATGACATGATTTCACTTATATGTGGAATTTTGAGAAACTTAGCAGGTGAACTTAGGGGAAGGGTAGGAAAAATAAGATGAAAACAGAGATGGCAACAAACCATAAGAGACTACAGAGAACAAATTGAGGGTTGATGGTGGTGGGGAAAATGGGTGATGGGCATTAAGGAGGGCCCTTGTTGGGATGAGCGCTCACTGTTTTATGTGATCAATCACTGGATTCTACCCTGAAGCCAAGATTACACTGTATGTTAACTAAGTTGAGAATACATTAAAAAAAAAAACTAAAAATTTCTAGAACTAAATGAGTTTAGTAATGTTGCAAGTTACGAGATCAATATGCTAAAATAAAATGTATTTGTATATACTAGCCATGAACAATTGGAAATTGTTTTGTTTTTTAAAAATAACAGAAACTGCTGGGAAAAAAAAATGGAATGTGCAGCCAACCTGTTTCAACAAAGGATCACAGCCATTTCTTTGTTTCTCTCACTTTTGCATCTGCTTTAGCTAACATCTGTTTTTGGCAAGCTTATTTGATATCCAATAGTCAATTAAGCTTTACCAAGTTGGCATCAAAATCTTCATCTCCTTTAAAGAGCAAAAGATTGAAGAGCCAAAGCACTTTGAATTACACCTGGCATCATTTGAAACATCCTGTACCTAAAATCACCATTGGTGAGCAAACTTTGCAGCTGGCATTAAAGCAGCTAATGAACTGCAGAAATGCATTTGGTTGTTCCCTTTGTTGTGCTGCTGTTTGGAGAAAAGATTTAAATGTTTATCAAATAAAGTTCTGTTTATGCACTAATATTCTGATTCTGCTGTGGGAGTGCCATCTCTGAGTGCCCTGAGTGGTGAGGAAAACACAAGATAAATAAGCAAGAGCCCTGGGTTCTAGACCTGGATCTGCCATTAGGATTTTGATCAAATTACTCTTCCTTTCTAGAACATTTGTTTCCTAATCAGTCACATGAGGAGTGGAAATTCTCATCTACAAAGAGTTCTAGACCTTTTTGTCCAACCCCTCACCACACATCTACACATTCATTTCCAAATCTCAAAAGATCACAAGTCCCAAATCAACCTTATTATATATATTTTCTTCATCTTTATTGTAATTATACCTGACCCCTTCAGTTGTATGAGCTAGAAATCTAGTTCCATTGTCAACTGTATCATTTCCTCCAGTTCTACCATACATCCTATGATCACTACTGTCTGTATTTTACCTCAGAAATTTATTTCCATTCTGTAACTCTCTTGCTATGGTTTG
Organism: Acinonyx jubatus; assembly: GCF_027475565.1. NCBI lineage: Eukaryota > Metazoa > Chordata > Mammalia > Carnivora > Felidae > Acinonyx > Acinonyx jubatus. The sequence continues at coordinate 107,887,075 of NC_069390.1, forward strand.
AATGTTTGTGTCCTTGCAAAATTCATATCTTGAAGCCTAATGCCCAGTGTGATGGTATTAGGAAGTGGGGCCTCTAGGAGATGCTTGGGGAAAGAAAGTAGAACCTTCATGAGTGGGATTAGTGCCCCTTTAACAGAGAATTTAGAGAGAGAGCTTGCTTCTTCCTCCAAGCAAAGTTAGAGCTAGAAGGTGGCATCTATAAAACAGAAAGTGGACTGTTGCCAGATACCAAATTTGATAGCGCCTTAATCTGGGACTTCCCAGCCTCCCAAATGGAAAGCAATCAATGTTTGTTGTTCAGCCACCCAGTCTCTGGAATTCTGTTGTAAGAACCCATGTCGACAAAGACACATTCCATTTGCAGTAGTGCTGTGTTAGAGCAAAGAGCTCTCTCCTAATGGCTGGAATTGATGATTGATCATCTATGCTTTCCTGCTTAATCTATGAACCCTCAGAATTCTTCTGAATACACTTAGGCAGCCAATACCATGTTTACTATGCATGCTTATTCTCAAATTATTGGGAAGCACAAACAAATATCTGACAACTGACTAGGGTCCAGAATACATATTTTAAAAACCCTCTCACAATTAAGAATAAAAAAATTCCAATAAAATGGGTTAAAGTTTTGAAAAGAGACTATATAAAGATATAGAAATGACCAGTAAGCACATAAAATCCTGCCCAATCAGGAAATTAAAACCACCTATGCTTGCTACTACCAACCCATCAGAACGGCAAACTGACAACTGCAAAACTAGCGAAAACATGGGATAACTGGGATCCTCACATGATGTTTAGCTGGAATGTAAGTAGAATGCAACCACTCTGAGAAACTATGTCACTGTTTTTTATAAAATTGAATGTGTACCCACCCTATGGCCCTAAAGTTCCATTGCTAGGTGTGTACTCCAAAGAATTAGATGTGTTCATTAAAAATAATAATAACATGTACAATAATGCTCCTATCAGTTTTCTTAATTCTAACTAACTATTGGAAAGAACTCAGATGTCCATCAATAGGAAAATGCATAAACAAAAAAGATGTATACTTATTAACAGAGAGGAATATTACTATGAAATACAAAGGAATATGCTCATAATACATACAACAGAATGAATAAACCTCAAAAAAATTATGCTGGGTGGAAAACATTTTACACAAAAAAGAACATGTTGTATAATTTAATTCATATGAAATTCTAGAACACCCTAAACAAATCTAGGGATGAAAGAAAATCAGAGCAGCATTTGCCTCCAGCAAAAGGCATAGGAGTTAACTGGGAAGTGGTAGGAGATATTTTTTCTGAAATGAGGGTAATGTCTTAGGTCTTAATAGAGGTTAAATAAGTACAGACATTTTTCAAAATTCAGCAAACATACATTTAAGGTTGGTGTATGTGATTGTACATAAATGTTACCTCAAAAGTTAAAAACATATCAAACTTTGAACTCTGGGGAAAATGTGCACGCCCAATATTCAAGAAGAAGGCCCATGTCTGGATTTTAGTTTAGAATGAATAAAAAATAAAATAAAACGAATGGTGGGATAGTGGAATGGATATATGGATAGGTGAGTTTAGTCACATATTAATGATAATGTGTGGCTGGTGGGCATATGAGTGCTCACTTGAAAATTCTTTCAACTTTTCTGTTTGAAAATTTTCATAATCTTCAAAAACTTGCTAGCCACCAAGAATTAAGGACCTCTTTATCATTTATGTTGACTTTTGCCCCAGTCTTTTAACTGATATCCTTGCCACTCATACCTACTTTTTCTGATCCACATTCATATTGGTGCCAAAATCTTCTAACTAAAAAGAAAACTGCCTTTCATTTTACCTGGGGATGAAACGTCTTTCAAAATCTAAGTCCATTCTAACTCCTGCATTTACCTACCCTGACTCTACCCCACACACTCTGCGCATCAGCCATGTGGAACTGCCATGGCTTAAGAGTACATCAAGCTTCAAGGATCATTTACAAAAGCTCCTTACTTAGCCTTCCCAGCCCAGATCAAATGTTACCTTTGATGTGAAACTTGTCTAGCTTTTCTAGTAATCATCTCACTTGGGATTCCACATTACAAACTCAACACTACTCTTAGAGCACAGATTACGCGTGCTGTGTCATTTGTGCATGTTTCTATCTCACATAGTAGCCTGGTTACTAGTTCTCAAACTACAGCATGTATCAGAATCACCCAGAGGGTTTGTTAAAGCCCAAATTGCTAGGAACCATCCTCAGGAATTTGCAATTCTGTAGGTCTTGGATGAGGCCCAAGAAGGTGCATTTCTGCCAAGTCCCCAGGTGATGCTGATGGAACCAAGGACCACACTTTAAAAACCCTTAAACTGAACAATCACTTCCTTGAACTTAGATGCTTTGGCATATTCATTTTTGTATCCCTAGAATATAGGGCAACTTCTAGAAGATAGCCAACGTTTGATAAGTCCATGTTGAATTCTCAAATCACAATTTATGTGATAAAGAATCTAAAAAATAATAACACTGAATATGGAATGTGGGGTGAGCTTTTGGGACGCCTAAATTCTTTCCTAAGGGCTGTGAGCACTGCACACTTTGGCTGTGCCTAGCTAAGAAATCTGCAATCTCTTCTTGACATGAGTTTTTGGTGGCTATGACTTTGGTTGTCTATGGAAGACCTTCATTTTGAGTAGTCATACCAACACTCCCCGGGTTAGAAACTAGAATAGAAGCAATATCACCGCCCCCTATGAATGCGGCAAAGCTGAAAAAAACTCACATATTGGAACTGAGGATCCATCTGCACAGGTTAAGCTGTTAGGTGAGTGTTTTCAGAGATGGTTGTTTTGTGATAAGATCACAGTGAACTAGACAGCCTGCTCAGAATGAATGAATGGAGTTGGAGAAGCACACACAAATGGCTGCCACTTACCCCTTCATCAGTAATTACAGCACAGATTTGTTATGGGAGTGAGCCAGTTACACCAAGCAACAAGTTGAAAGATTTATAGTACCCTTGCATGAGGCTGCATAATTCCCCCTCCCCAGAGAAGTCCACATCCTAATTCCTCCAGTCTGTGGATACAATGCCTCACCTGAGAAAAGGGAATTCGTGATTAAGTTACGGTTTTGAGATGAGATGATCTTGGATGATACAAGTGGGCCCAACATCATCATGAAGGTCTTTACAGAAAGAGGTAGGAGGATTAGAGTCAGAGATCAAAACGTGACAACAGAATAAATCAGAGTGATGCCAGCGGATGAGCCAAGGAATGTGGGCAGGCTCCAGAAGCCAGAGGAGACCAGGAAATGGTTTCACTCCTAGATGTTCAAATATATTGCAGATCTGCCGAGTTTAGTCCACTGAGACTGATTTTGGCCTTCTGGTCTCCAGAACTTCAATATAATACATTTCTTTCATTTTAAGCCACTCAAGTTGTGGTAAACTTGTTATAGCAGCAATAAGGAACTAATACACTTTGTCTGATAAAGCCATGCATGGCACAGTAACCTTCTTGTCAAGAGATTTAGTGACATTCACTGGCTTATACTTTAGCAGGTTTTAGAATTAACCCCAGGCCTGGGCCCAACTACCATAAATTCAGGCTTGACACCCTGGAGCTGCCAGTATGTGTCATATAAAGTATAATACATTTCTATGCAGAAATAAGCAGTGTAGTGTTATGGTAGGAGCTTGGAATGAAATTAAAGCAAAACAGAATCTCAGCCATTGTCCAAATACGTATGTATTCAGGCAAATCAATCATGTTCCTAGACCTCATTGGGAAATGTCAGGGTTAGAGTACATTATTTTTAATGGCTCATCCAGTACACTTATTTATTAGAAATAGGACAGATTATTTGCCCATGTCTATGCCAGCTAATTGGGAGAATAACAAATGAAGTGTTCTAAGTAGCTCAGAGCTCTATCGTTCTTGGGAAATAAATAGCACAGAATTAGAAGTTCATGGGGAGTGGTGAGAAAACAAGATATTTAGGATGTTCCTCATTATCATCACAGTAAACAAGCTTACAAAACCTCACAGAGAAAAGTAAATTTATTTCAACATTACCACCAACATAATCAGCACTATCTTAGCTGAGGAAAGAAAAAACCCCAGATATTTCATTGCAATAAAATATCAATGCCTCTCTTCCTATACTACATACATTATATACTTATCCTGATAGTGTTTAAATTATTCCATCTGTGCTACACATTAGTTTCAGTTTTCAAGTCCTGTCAAGTGGAATATTCATCTCATTTTAGTTTGCCAGGCCAAGGAGGAATTGCTCTTGCAGTTAATGATGCCAGTGTAGATGGAACTATTCTTCCGCTTAGCCTCATGCTTCACTTTCTCTGCTTTCAGAGATGTTCCCCAGCTCTTCCTGGTAGAGCTTACATCTTGAAGCAGCCAATTATATATATTCATTCCTGGGCACAGGAATGAATTCTTAGGTTTTATCATCTAGACAAGGCACAAAAGGGAGCTTGTTTGATTTTGTATCCTCCTTGTACTCTCTGCCCATTCCGATCTGTATTTATGACTCATCCATCCAGGCACTGCAGAAGTTCTGTCTGGAGAAACAAGGTCAATGTAGAGGGACAGAGGAAGGTGTGATAGCACAGGGGAAGACAACTGGGGCACTGGAAAGATGTTTACATACATCTGTGGTAGGGAGGCAGCATTAATGTTGCCCTGTTAGTCTGCTTTCTGACTCCCAATAACGACGATAAGTGCTAATGCATATTGATCAACCACTATGTGCCAGGTGCTGTACCTGCCATGTGCACTGTGAAGCTTACACACAGATCTCATCTCTTCCTTACAACTGTGTGAGTGGGGTACTAACATTTTCTACCTCTTGCAGATGAGAGTATCAAGGGCCAGAAGGATTAATATTCCACAGTTAGTAAATAATAGTTGCTATTATTTTACCTCATGACTAGACAAGACCAACATCTGTCTACATTTCTCCAAGGCCTATGGTCTTAATCCTACAAAGCCACCTGCAAACTGTTTCTCACTGACACGTTGCTTCACTGACTTCCCAAAGTTTCACAGATATTCTGGCTGTACTCACCCCCACAATTCTAACCCTTTAGCATTTCCCTGATATTTTCAACTGTACTGAAAGTAAAGTATTTCAGATATCATGGCTGGATAATTGGCTATGTTTGCCACACACTGTGTTCCACATTCTGACAACCAATCTTCAGAAAAAATAAACGAATAAACTAGACAGGTTCAAAATCTCTGCACTCAACATTTGCTGCCTGTAAATGATCACTTATACTGCATAGTCCTGCTCAGATTATCCTTCCCTAAGAACTAGGACCATTGTGATTCAGGTAAAAGGTGCAACTACGTCTTAGTATCTGTGAGACTAAGCACCTCTATTCCGTCTTTCATTATTCCTTTTCCTAATGGTGCTTCTGACCCATCTATTGAAGAAATTTGTTAGGGTTAGAGTCAGAGGAAACTGATGCTCAGAGAAGTCAAAAGGTGACACAATTATTAGACCCTCTCTTAAGATCTTGATACGGGATGTTTTGGGTTGCCACAGACATGGCCTGTAAAATCTGGGCACAATGCATGTCAGTACTGCACATACAAAGGAGGGAGGAAAAAGTGAAGACACTGCAACTAAATCGCTAAAGTAAGGAGCCACTGTATACTTCTGTACTTAAATCCCCAGTACTATCCTGGGAGGTTAACATCATTTCTTGATGTATTCAAAGTTATTTAACCACCATATACTATATGTTGGGCACTGTTCTGTGTATCAGAGATAGAGCAATGAACAAAATAGATAAGATTTCAGCCCCTCCAGCTGTTACAGTGGGCAGAATCATATAATGAGAAAAAAAACAAAGGAATAATATTTCTGAGAAAGCACATTTTAAACTCAAATTCAAATGAGAAGGAGGTCCTGATCATGAGAGGATCTGGGTGCTGGATATCATAGGTAGAGGGCAAAGACCCTATGCTTCCTGTGTTCTAGGATTGACCAAGTATCTGGAGTATAATGAAAGGGAGGTTCAATGTATAAAGTTAGAGACTCATGGGGAGATCAGGAGAACCTTATAAGCCAGTGCTTTTCTTTTCTTTTTAAAAAATTTTTTAATGTTTATTTATTATTGAGAGAGACAGACAGAGTGCAGGCTGGGGAGGGGCAGAGAGAAAGGGAGACATACAAATGTGAAGCAGGCTCCAGCCTCTGAGCTGTCAGCATAGAGCCTGACACGGGGGTTGAACCAACGAACCTGAGCCAAAGTTGACGCTTAAATGAATGAGCCACCCAGGCACCCCTAGCCAGTGCCTTTCAAACTTCAATGTACATAAGAATTATCTGGACATCTTGTTAAGAAACATTAACTGCTTCAGAAGCTCTGTGGTAGGACTTGTAATTCTGCTCCCATGTGATCCGATGTTGTAGGTCTTGGTAATAAGTTAATATAAAATTCCAAGCATCATGAAAGCTGCAGTAGAGTTGTAAGTGGGCAATGAAGTGATAGGATTTACTTCTCAGAAATGTACTCTGGGTGATGGTTTTTACAAAAGCAAGAGTCAAGCATGAAACAGATAGTGATGCAGAACGAACTAATGCTTAGAGAAGTTCAGTACTTTGCCAAGATCTCCCTGTATATTCATAATGCGTGTCCAGGATTATGTGAGCTGGAGTCTGGGATCCTTTATCCCTACATCACTGCCTGAACTTGAGAATGCTGGTCTTAGAAGATACTCATTCATGTGACAGATATAGCCTAATGCACAGACAAGTGGATTCACTGCCTTAACTATAAATGTTTTTAATGGTGATCTGCCAAACAGGTGCCATTCAGTGGGTGCTAAAAACATTTTGTTCATCCTCATTGTTTGTGGTAAGAACATCTTATGTACCAGGCACGCTACAGGAGAGGCCACCTCCTTAACGTGGGGAGCCCACTCCTTTTATCTGTGTCTTGCTAGAGGTGGGCCAACTTCCAACAACTCCCAAAGCTGCCTTTGATAGCTGAGCTGTGTACTTCTTTACTGGCATTACCGTCCAGGAATCAACTCCGAACAGAACCAGCAGGAGTGTTCACAACTCTCTAACGGCTGCACCAGGTAGCGGAGACATGGCTCAAGCACCCTCTGAGCAGTTGGGAGTGTTAGGACAACAGAATAGCAGCAGCTGCTTAACTCCGTGTGTCATCATGAGAAATGAGTTCCATGTTTGTGCTGCACAAGAACCTCTCAGCTGTGACACTTCCTCAACAGCCTGCTCGGTACACACGTGATCCCAACATTCAATCGTGGGCTACAAATCTAGCCGTTTATTTCATGAATTCATCTTCCGAAAAATCCCATACCTTTTCACACGTGAAAGAATCTAGTATGTTTTCCGGAAATGCCTACATCCCTACTTCCTGTTGGGACTTTTTTTTTTTTAATGTTTATTTATTTATTTTTGAGAGGGGGGAAGAGAGAGAGAGGGAGGAAGGGAGGGAGGGAGGGGGAGGGACACAGAGAGGGAGACAGAATCTCAAGCTGGTTCCACCCTGTCAGCACAGAGCCCTATGCCAGGCTCATGAATCACAAGATCATGACCTGAGCCAAAACCAAGAATGAGATGCTCAAATGACTGAGCCACTCAGGCACCTCTGGTCCTTCTTTTAAACTTTGTCACTTATATTTTTCCTCACCTCAAATAAATCAATGTAGAGTAAAAGATTGTAACTTCTTTTTTCATTCCCTATTGGGCTCCTTCAACATGGTTTTCCACCTGACGGGATTAATAATCACAAGCATTTATGTAACAAGTACTCTATGTGAAGCACTGTGATAAAAGCTCTACAAATATTGTCTTATTTAAACTTCACAGAAGCCCATACACCCAAAATACAAAAACACTAATTCAAAGGGTTATGTGCACCTGAAACTTATTACAGCATCATTCAGGGTAGACAAATTATGGAAGCAGCCTAAGTATCCATCAAGTGATGAATGGTTAAAGAAGAGGTGGTGTATATATATACAATGGTTTATTACTTAGCCATAAAAAAGAATGAAATCCTGCCATTTGCAATGACATGGATGGAGCTAGATGGTATAATGCTAAGTGAAATAAGTCAGAGGAAGACAAATACCACATGATTTCACTTGTATGTGGGGTTTAAGAAACTAAACGACTGAGCAAAGGGAATCGAGAGAGAAATAAAGAGACACACCAAGAAGCAGACTCTTAACTCTGTTACAGAGAACAAACTGATGGTCCCCAGAGGAGAGGTAGGTGGGATGGGTGAAATAGGTGAAGGGGATTAAGAACACACTTATGATGATCACTGAGTGATGTTATAGAACTGTTCAATCATTATATTGTACACCTGACACTAATATAACACTGCACGTTAAATATACTGGATTGTTTATAAAAATTAATAAAAAATAAACTTTATAGAAAAGGAGGATCTCTGTATTCTACAGCTGAGGAAGCTGAGATTTTAATAAAGTTCAGTAAGTTGCCCAAGTTCTCACAGGTGGTGAGTGAAAGGATAAGGACGTGAATCTAAAAGTTCTCCCAAGCCACTTGTTACCACACCACCAATAATTTTCCAAGTATGTTCCTGGATCTGCAGCATCAGCATTAAATGGGAACATGTTATAAATGCAAAGCCTCCATTTCTATCCCAGACCTTCTGAATCCAAAACTCTGGGAGTGGCAGTCGGTTTTTGAAAACCCTCCAGATGATGCTGGTGCATGCTAAAATTTGACAACCACTGATAAACTGGGGTCTGCAGACTGAGGCCAGACAGACAAATCTAGCCAGCCATCTCACTGTGGGGCCCTGAGCCAATAAGGGTTTTTATGTTTTTTGAAAGTGGTCAAAAATAAAACAAACAAGAATATGTGACAGAGAATGTATAATGGCCAACAAAGCCTAAAATATTTACCACCTGGCCTTTAAAGAAACAGTCTGCTAACATCTGACCTAGATTATGCTTTTCAGAGGGCTGAACCTGACTTATTCCTGTCATTTATTTTCCGGTAATTGATAACAAGTAATTCCTGACACTGTCTGCCTCAGCTTCTCTCTCTCAACCCCACTATTTTTCACCCTAATACTTTTAGCAAAGTACCAGCACTCGGCTCTATAGATTACTGTCCCTTTATATTGACCTATCTTTACAAATTTGAATTTGCAGGAAATGTTCTAGAATGTGTTCACTTCCTCTGGGGCACTTTGCTTTCAAGCACTCAACTCCCTGGTGGCTTGAAATACTTTTTTATGGCTTCTCCTTCATATATCTAAGCTCTCAGAGTACGTATTATATAGTTATGGATGCCTATGTTTTTTCTTATGTGAAGAGATACCTTCATTAAGTAAGTACTCTTTCATTGATTCTAAAACATAATTTTTGGTACATTTTTAAATCTCTGAAACAAGGATACATCTTTTTAAATTTATTTATTTATTTTGAGAGAGAGTGTGAGTGGGGCAGAGGAAGAGAGAGAATCCAAAGCAGGCTCCATGCTATCAGTGCAGAGCCCCACATGGGTTTCAAACTCACAAACCATGAGATCATGACCTGAGCTGAAGACAGATGTTTAACCTACTGAGCCACCCAGATGCCCCTAGGATCCATCTTAAAATCCATGATGCTTACAGCTCTTTTGGACCAGGAAGCAGTCATGCCATTGTTTCCTTTTCCTACAAGGATGGACTAGGTTACAGCTACTCACATTTCTAGAGTTATGAACATAGTCAACTACCCATGTTGAGTTTTATTTAAAATGTGTTAAAAGATCACATGGTATTTCTTCATAGAAATATAAAAGCTTCTCATTAAAAATAACATGGGAAGTGAGTGAAGCCAATATCCATTGTTGGGGGAATAAACACAATTCCACATTTTCTTTGAAAACAATGACGAAGTGCTGTACAGGATTGAAAAAAGGAAGACACTTGTGAGTAGATGAAGCTGTGATACATTCTGTTGATGAGAAACATGAAAAATTGCCTCAAAAATGTTAGGCACCAGGGTGAAAGTTGGGGGAACCACCAAGATCCTTAGAGCAGAGGAAAGTAATTTCCAAGCAGTAAGAGTCTGTGTCAATAATTCATGCAGCATGCAAAATTCTCTTTGTGCGACATTTTATTTGGCAGATGTTTGGTTTTACTTAGTCGTTCATAAAATAATAGAGGGTCTTGCAATTGATGTCATCTTAAATTATATGAAACAGAGTCTTAAAAGTGGTATGAATTAATGTTGCTAAATATTATGTGATTATATGCTAATTACAGCAATCTGAATTTAATAACGCCTATTTTTAAAGTAGCAATATTTGGATGCTACTTAGCCAACATTCAAACAGCTACAATCAAGGTTGCCACAAACACACATGTCACGAAGTGTTGTTCAACTAATGGGTCTCAGTCTAGCTTAATTAGATATTTTTTTCTAACTTATTCTAAATCTATTAAACTCTATTTTTTCCTGAGGTGAAAAAGGCCAGGATATACTTGATTAACTGTGTCACACTCTTGCAGATTGCATCCGTTTCTGTTTTATATTGTTTTACATCTCATTTTCAATCAAGACTTTTAAATACCTGTCTACTATCCACCTGAAAAAAGGCTTAGATAACTTTTCCAGAGTAACCATTTTCAACTCCAGCTTCATCATAGGGAGCAGAAACAAAGAAAAAGGAAGATCAATGACCATCATGAAAGCGCTGGCTCTTCTAAAGCTCGTGATTATATATTTCACATTAAACATAAAGGGGGTGGCTCCCCTCCTCCCTATCAGCCTGTGTTTACTGAGAGGTCAATGCTTCATCCTTCTATTTGACATTTGTCCCCTTGCCAATCATAACATGACCACCTCTAAAAACTGCTTAGCACTAGGGGTAAAAACCCAAACCAATGATCAAAATCTATGAACTTATTAACATTCAAACGGAGTATCCATTTTAAGTATTAAAAGATACTGGTCCTTGCAAAAAGAACACTAACATTTGAATCCTCTTTATGGCCCTACTTGAATCAAGAGAAATCCAAGATTTATTTCCTACTTGACCCTCCAAATCACTATAGAGAAAATTGTACAGTGAATGTCGATCTGTGGTAACTTAAGATTCATATGCTGTCCTGCCTGATAATGATCTAGTATTATGTTAGTGCTTCTAAGTGAGGAAAGATGTGTCCCTACACTGCAATTACAAACACAACTTGAATTTTGGGAGAAGAAGATTGGCCTTGGTAAACCAACGGCATCCTGGCTTTTGCTCATTTGCCCTGAATTTCATTTAAGAGGGTACTTTGCAATAAAAGGTGTCCTGATGAAATTGTCACCTGCGCGACTAGTGGTGCAGAAAGGAGGAGATGAACACTGCTTGAAGCACAGCGTGAATGGAGAAAACTACGTACAGCATTTCAATGTTAGCATCTCTATGATGAAAATAATAGGGAAATAACAGTCTCTTCCCGTCTGTTTCACACAAGCTTTGTAGCTTGTCTCACACAAGCAAGGTCATTTTATCTGCTTAGTTTCCTTAACAAAATCTTATAATCTGAAGAAAATCATGAATCTCAAGATGTCCTCCTTTCTGAAGTATGGCCACAAATCTACATTAGAATGGAAAAAAAAATACATGACATATTCTTTATTTTCTTCAGTGTATGGTAGAACTACACCAAAGATTTGTCTAGTATTTTAAAAATGTCATTTTGGGGCACCTGGGTGGCTCAGTCGGTTGAGCGTCTGACTTCAGCTCAGGTCACGATCTCACGGTTTGTGGGTTCAAGACCCGCATCGGGCTTTCTGTTCAAAGCTCAGAGCCGGGAGCCTGCTTTGGATTCTGTGTCTTCCTCTCACTCTGCCCTTGCACCTGCTCACTCTCTCTCTCTCTCTGTCTCAAAAATAAATAAACATTAAAAATATCACTTTAAGGTTTCCTTGATTAGCTTTTCCTGAGTAGGCTAAATGGCCAGTTGGCCAGCTGGATTAAAAGTTCTTTGATAAGACCTTGCCTGATCATTTAGTGTAAAGTAACTAGTATAATCATTTAGTATAAAATAACACACATAATAAAATGTTGATAGGAAGGCAAAAAGGGTAAAAAAGGAAGAAATAGAAGGGAAGAGAAAGGGGAAAGCAGTAAAAGAGAAGAAGGGAGGAAAAAAGGAAGGAAGGGATGGAAGAAGGGGAGAAAATGCTAATTTAGAATGTGGTAGACAAATACATAAGATTTTAGCTGATTTTCCAAAATATGTAGACATATATAAAAACAGAATCCAAATCTGAATAAAAAATGAGCTTATTTTGGCTATTTCAGTTATTAATTATAGATTGGAAATAAGCTGGGGTGTTGGTTTCTGGCAGAGGTGGGGAGTATGAGATAAAGCACACTTTGAAAATTCCAACATATCTACACTTTTGGATGGTGAGTACGTCCTCTGGCTTAACCCTAATCAGATGTCCTAACTGCATATTCACCTACTGGGGGCATGTTAAGGGGAAATCACTGATTGCTGGGGGGGATACTAAATCCAAAATAACCCATGAGCTGAGACTGGGCTTATTTTCGCTCCTTGGGCAACACTGAACACTTGTTTTTTTCTTTGGCTGTTTGGGAAATCTGTGGGAGGCCCAGGCCGTGGTGGGGTGTGGTTACACGGACAGGATTTTCAATGTATGGGCAGGGGAAGCCCACCCCAGAGGGATTGGGAGAAACACCCATCACTGTCCAACACCACATCTCCTCTCTGTTAGTCTGGATTATCTAGTATTGATTGAACCTGAGGACTTGACAGAGATGGGGGAAAGATCACTAATTTTCAGTTCTTTGAATTGTTTTGGTGTGAAGTAAAATCTATCGTTATGGCTATTTTTCAATTTCTGAGGTTGAACAAACACAGCAATGCTAATAGTTAAGTGCCATTTAAAATATGTGTGGCAGGGGTGCCTGGTGGTTCAGTGGGCTGATTGATGGACTCTTAATTTAGGCTCAGGTCATGATCTCAGGGTTCATGAGTCTGAGCCCCACTTAGGGCTCTGCGCTGAAGGCATGGAGCCTGCTCGGGATTCTCTCTCTCCTTCTTCTCTACCCCTTCCCCACCTGTGCTCTTTCTCTCTCTCAACATAAATAAATAAACTTGAAAAAAATAAATAAAAATTAAAGAATAAAATGTTTGGCAAACTGCCATCTTATTTAGCATAATCTGACGTATTTGCAAATGGTGTTGGTTTTTCACTATCATGTAAAGTACTCATTAAGTTTTATCCGAAGTTGAAATGGTAAGGACAGGGTGGAAAACCTGAAGAATAAAATGTCCAGTATGAGGGGAGGGAAAGTAGAGAAGAAAACAGCGTGAACATACTTTTCTTCTCTTGAATAAGAAAGGCATGAGGATGCACAGAAACTCCTTGTGATTAAACTCCAGCTGATTAAAAATTCCAAGAGAACTGTTCTTTCTTCCTCATTTCACACAAAATGAGCAGGGGTAAAATGTGCCATCAGACAGAAATTTAAACATGGACTCTGCTTACTCTCTGTTAATACCAAAGAGAGCGCTGACCTATTTTTTCTTTATTAAAAGTTTGATGCTTTCAGTATATATGACATTCTCAGGACTGAGTCTGTCCACACTATGCAATTTATTGTCACGTGGTATATTTGGAAACCTAGGAGTATTTTATGAATTCCAACATACTAGTTTTTGTTTTGTTTTGGTTTGTTTTTTTGGTCCATTTCAGATTACTGTGATTCTCCGAAATGAGAATTTAAAAATTGTTAACATTTACAGTTTACTCTGTGAAATGCATTATCACTAATGTAAAAAAGAAAACTACAGATTAGGGCTCCTGGGTGGCTCAGATTCTCCCTTCCCTTTTCTCTATCCCTCTCTTGTGCTTGCTCACTCACTCTCTCTCTCCCTCTCAAAATAAATAAACTTAAAAAAAAAAAAACTCAGCCCCAAAATGCAATCACTCATGTTAGAGCACCACATCAGCAAACCAAGACTTAGCACCCAATTTCTCTGTGGTTTCAACCCCCCGGGAACATGACCTTTAACCAGCCAGCCTAGAATTTCCTGCTCAGCACTAGGAAGAAATCCCATGAAAGACCCTTTGGGTTCCCCTTAGGAGGGCAACCTTGCCTCAAACAGTGCTTTCTGTGCTAATACTTTCCTAGTCTCCTTTCCCTCTCTGACCTTAAAAACCTTTTCTTTCCTGGAAGCTGGAAGTTGCTCCTTATTCTTTGCTGGGTGGGATGCTGCCTGATTCATGAACCGTTTGATAAAGCCAGTTAGATCTTCGGATTTACTTGGTTGAATTTTTGTTATTTAACACCAATGTTCATAATAACTGTGCAAAGTGAGTTTCTTTAACCTTATTTTACTGACAGTGCATAGTACAAAGGGTAAAGAGTGTTCACAGACCTGGGTTCAAATCCTAGCTCTACTCCCTACTTGTGATGTTTAGCAATTGATGTAATGCCTCTCTCATAGTCTTCATTCATGAAATGGGATTAATAGTACCTATTTCAAGCATGTATTGTAGGAATCAAATTGGACATGCACTGGCATATAGTGATGACTCAATGTTTCTCAGCTTGAATTTAAAATACCTTGGGTGAGGCCAGAGAAGTAGTCAGTAATGCTTCTGGGAATCAGATCTGGACTTACCTACCCTCAAAACGAAAATCACACTTTCTACTATAACGCACTACTCAAATCACTACAACAGGATATTTCACATACATTTAAGGTGTGAGACAGGTAATACGTTAATTCACTACACTTTAAGGACAGAGTCACAAAAAAATAGATTCCTATACATGGTCAGTGCTTTATTATCAGATTTTTAAAAAACAGTAGGTCTCAAGAGCCCAGAGGATTTCAGATGGCTTACCATGAGTACTGTGTATTAAAACCTGAGACGGCCTTTAACTACACACTTGAAAATAAATTACATTGAGTCCATTTGCAAGCAAAACTTGTCAGATAAAATTATGAAGTGACGGATTCTTAAAATAATAATGAGACACAGCTCTTTTACAGGTTCTTATTTTCTGCATGATGGTATGCTAAGGCCTTTCAATGCCCTATCTCAGCTGAACGTCCAAATAAAATTCATGAGGTAGGTCACACATTCTTCCCAATTTGTGGCAGAGCTGTGGAGGCTTGAAGTCCTATAATCTAGCCAAGTGGAAAAGCCAACATTTGAGTCCAAGTGGGCCTGATGCCTAACACTACTTTTTTGGGTTTATTGTTTGGTATTTTCTGACAACTTTTATTCTGCTGACATATTTTGGTATCATCACAGTGTCTCTTTAGCAAGGAATTTTTGTGTACATTAAGTAAGGGTATGGAACAATGAAAGCCTAGTTTCTAACCTTAAAGCAGAAGTGCATTCAGTGGGACATGTTAATTAAGGCACAAGTAGTTATTTATGGGGAACAATAGATCTGGGTAGAACCAGACGGGAATATGTTTTGATGTCTATCCCCAGAAATCTCACAGGAAAGAAGTTCTAAGCTATCTATAAAACTCTCAAAAGAGAACTATTTCATTCAGTGGCTGTTTGACCCAGGCTGCTGCTTCTGGCCTCCCTGAGGCATCTGGCTCCTCTGCCCCATTTCTCCAGGCCTCTCTGGTTAAACATCATGAAACTATGGAAGACCCAGCCACCATGGGCTTTTGGAGGTTCCAGGTGAAGGTCAGTGTCCTTCCCTATCACTTCCTCTCGACAATTTTCTTCACTGGCTGATAATGGACACTAAGCAATTTCCAGTCTACATGTGGGGCAAAGGCCATCTCACCTTGTGTGTGAGCTTGTGTCTCAAGCTACAGGAGACCTGAGCTCCCAAGGTAATCAAATGCTTGGCAGCCATGTCATTTACTACCATTGGCCAGAATGAGTGTCACTCTTCAACTCATGAAACACTGTAAGAGAGGTAACCAGTGACCTCATAATTGTTGAAGCAGAGAACTCTGTCCAGGCCTGTTAGGACTGATCCTTGATGTACTATTTCGTGTTGTTGCCCACTCAGCCTTTACCCAAAGTTTGTCTCAACTTCCTCACTGCCCTCCATGAAGACAAAGCTCTTAGGACAATATTTACCTCTCAACATTGTTTATTAACTCTTAGTGCCGATTATTACCTCCCTCTTCAATCTTATCCACAGCCATATCTCCCTGCACTGCCCCCCATATATCCAGCTGGCTGGAGTGGACTTAGAGGACCACATGTAGATGCTTAAATGTTCAATGATGTTTCCTAGCTCGGGTTCTCTCTCCGCATGATGCAGATTCCTCGCTCCCTTTTTTAATTTCCCCTTTTTCAAAACTTAGCTCATGCATCCCTTCCCCTGGAAAAGTCATTTCTGACCATTCCATATAAAAGTGAACACTCCCCTCTTCATAGCCTTGCTTAACCCTATGTATATTTCTGTTTTAGCACTTAGAGTGCTTTACTGCACTTATTTTTACTCATCTCTCTGTAACTAGACTGCAAATTCATTAACTTCTTCTGGACCAACTATAATCTGTAGTTACTGAAATTAACGCTCTCCTTCCCCCTTACTTCTAGCCCTAAGTCTACTCTCCAGATGTAATCAGTTACTAGATTCATGTGTATGCTACCCGAAATCTTCCATGCATATGCATTTATATTTATAATATTGAGATTTTGATAGATGCTTCCATACTTAAGACAGGGTACAAACTGGTCTGAGGCTTACTTTTTAAATACATTTAACACCATCATGGACATCTGCCCATATCAAGACATCATTATAAATAACTCTATGAGATTCTGTCATAAACATATATCCCGCTTAACCAGAGGGAAGAGATCTCACTCATTTTGTGTACCTTCCACTTAATAGGGTGCTTAATACACCCAGCACACATGACACGTGTGAGGGGCATTACAAATGCCATTATCCAAACAGAAACACATGCCTTTTCCACTTCCAAATAGGTGGCCTTCTGCTTGAACAAAGTCACAGGTCTTTACCCCTGGCTCCTTCTAGACTCAGCCTTCCGATTCCTGACTTTTTCTGGAACACATTTTGGACTGAATAACCCTGAATTCATCCTTGGAATATCTGATTAAGCCTGGCTTTTTTCTTTTCTTTACTTTCATTTCCTTTTTTTTTTTTTTTCAAAGAAGAAGACCAGCTGGACAAAAACAGAACACTTGATTCAGAAACTCATCTCCAGAGCCAGAAGCACTTCAGTGCTATCCCCCTAAAATGCAGACATGCCAGGCAGTCGCCAGCAACAGTGGCCTGATTATCTGTTCTACCCGGTTTGCGACTCTGGTCAAGGAAATGAAGATTTGACTTGGTGGTGGAATTAGTCATCTCAGGTTGCCATGACTGAAGGCCACAGAACAACGGGGGTGGCTTTAAAGAATAGAAATGCATGTTGTCACAGTTCTGGAGGCCAGAAGTCCAACACCCAGTTGTTCACAGAGCTGCCTTCTGGTAAGGCCTCAGGGCCCTACCTTTATGACCTCATTCCACCTTTAACTGCCTCCTTAAAGATCCTACTTTCAAATGCAGTTACTTGGGAGGTTAAGGCTTCAACATGTGCATTTTGGGGAGACACAATTCAGACTGCAAGTGGTAACACATCCACGGTAATTGTATGTCCTGGTCGCCTGAGACAATTCCCAGTTTTGTCTGTTATCTGGTGTTTTGTTCAGTTGGCCACCCCTTGCACTCTCAATAAATATGGTCACCCTGAGCATCCGCTCTCTCCCTCCAAGGCCTTGTCCTCTATCTCCCTGGTTGGATAAGACATAAACTCAACCACAGGAGAAGCATTATTGTGAGCCGTACACAGATACCTCTTTGGTATGAGCTGTGTTGTTCAAGTCTATAAAAATGGATTTTAAAGCACAGGTTTAATGCTGTTTTTATGCATGGCCTGTTACTTCTGTTCATTTCAGTCACACTGCCAATCAATTTTTGTCCCTCAGGTCCTTGGGTCTTGAGGTCTAATATGGCTTTGGGTGTAACCACGTATTTCAGGAGGGGTCTCTGTGATCCCCTAGAGGAATAAGAAATCTGTCTCTGTTCCAGATACTTTCAGCACATGATCCTCAACATCCCTTTAAAATTCATGCTTTTGGCTTGGACTACTCATCTGTGAAAACTGTCTTCTGAAGGCTTTGTATTTTCCCCCTTCCTTTCTTTCCTTCCCTCCTCTCCCTTTCTCCTTCTCCTTCTTCAGTGGCGTACTTATTTTGTGATTCGGAGCAGTGTTTCCCTCTTCTTCAGCCCCAGCCCTCTCTCAGCTTGCTCTTTGATGAATATTGGCTTGATCCCCAGGCCTTCTGCACTGTGCTCTTCTTAGATCTTCACTTTACAGGGACTACGCTACCTCTTTCCTCTGCTTCCACCACTGAGCCTGAACCCCAACGGGATTTGGTAGAGACACAGCTCCTGTTCTCAAATGACAGGAAAGAACACCTCTGAGGTCGATCCATGCTTTCACTCAGAACATTTTTTATCTGGACTACAAACTGATTCTATGAGCTGGGTGCACCTGCTCGAAATAGTGTCCCTAGCATTGGTAAAATTCAACGGGAAGTGAAAATTCAACTAGCTGCTGGTCTCAATATTGAATATAGGTAAGACCATCCTCAACTGAGTGTTAACAGGCTGAGTACCATACATGCAAGAAGAAACTGTTTGGCCAAGTGTTACTGCACCAGTGCAACAGTACTTTTGCATTAATTTGTTCCTTACTCTTTCAACACATAGTTATTGAGTACCTACTGCAGTGTGCTAGGTGCTATTCTAGGTGCTGAGGAACCACTGGTAAATAAAGACATGTCAGAAGGAATATGGAATAAGTCAAGAAGAGTAAAAATTAAATCCACTATTATAGCATAATGAGGTAAATACTTTAAAAGGTCTAAGCACTGAATACTATGGGATCCCCAAAATAGGGCACTGAATCCAACATGGTGGCATTAAGTATGGTTTAATCTTGAGTAAGTCTATACCTCTTAGAGTGCTTCATGGTTCAGAGATTGGGAAAACTATCAGATATGGTGGGTGGCAGTGAATGAGGAATATCTTTGCCTCTGCTGTCCAATGTCCTAGCCATCAGTCACATGTAACTATGAGGCACTTGAAATGTGCTTAGTGCACCTAAAGGATTGTATTTTCGTTTTATTTTATTTCAATATATTTAAATTTAAAGACTGAAACAGTATCAAATACTTTAAGTTAAACAGAACTTTGTTTTGATAGGAATCTACTTCACATTAATTGGGAATATTTAGCATTTACATCTCCAAATTTACATCACCAAATTTCTAAATTTAGCATGAGAACTAATATTAATTCTATTAGAAAATAATATATTAGTAGCTGCTATATTTATTACATGTTGACATGATAAAATGTTTTATAAATTGGATTAAATAAAATATATTTTAGAAATTAATTTCATCTTTTTAAACTTTTTAAATATGTCTATACCATCACACCTATTAGATTGGCAAAGAAAAAAAACCAACAATGACCCCATATTAAGTGCTAGAAACAATATGAAACCACTGAAACTCACACAGTGACATCAGAAAGTATTGTGGGGCAGACATTTGGGAAACAATTTGACCCTTCTTTATGAAGTTAAATATTCAACACTTGTGTTATGATCCACCAATCCTACCTCTAAACATTTATCTAAGAATAATTAAAACTTAAGTCCACAGCAAAACCTATGTGAGAATGTCTGTAGCAACTTTATTCGTAATAACCCTAAATGGAAGTAGCCCAATTCTCCATCAACAGATAAATGAATAACTGTGATGTAGCTGTATAATGGCATAAAAAGGAATGAACTACTGATACAGATTACAACACCCATTAATCTCTAATGCATTGTCTGAATGAAAGTAGCCTTATTCAAAAGGCTACACACTGCGAGTGACAGCCAAAGACAGTGTCCAGAATAGCCATATCTATGGAGAGAAAGAAGATTCATGACTTCCAAGGGCTAGGGGAGGAGGCTGGGACCAAAGAGCAAGAGACAGATAACTGCACTAGGGTTTCTTTTGAGACCAATGAAAATATTCCAAAAGTGATTCTGGTGATTATTGCACAATTCTGTGAATATACTGAAAACTACTGAAGTGTAGGTTTTAAATGGGTGAATTGCATGATATGTCAATTATATCAGTAAAGCTAAGAAACAAATTAATATAAAAGTGAATAAAGGGGCGCCTGGGTGGCTCAGTCGGTTAAGTGTCCGACTTCGGCTCAGGTCATGATCTCACAGTCCGTGAGTTTGAGCCCCGGGTCGGGCTCTGTGCTGACAGCTCAGAGCCTGAAGCCTGCTTCGGATTCTGTGTCTCCCCCTCTCTGACCCTCCCCCATTCATGCTCTGTCTCTCTCTGTCTCAAAAATAAACAAACATTAAAAAAATTTTTTTTTAAAAAAAGTGAATAAAGATGAATTATTAAGGTCAATGTTACTAGTAGAAATTTTTTAATTATATAGATGATATTATATATGTGAAAAAATGTTTTCTTTAATTACATGTATGGCTTTTCATGTTTCTAGTGGACAGTGCTTGCCTAACATTTAATTGATACTAGAGTGAGGCAAACTCTGGGGTAGGAAGACAAATGTAGCAGTAAATCTGACATTTGTTTCTCACTTTCTTGATCACATCCCTTACTCTTATTTCATCCATGTTCTTCCCTATACTTTAGAGAATGTAACTCTAGTAGAAACCAGAAATGGTAAATGGATTAATGACCAATGAGCCATTTATGAAATTTTTTTTATCTCCTATTTGCAAAAAAGAGTTGTCACAAGACAATCAGGACAGACTACCATTTAAAATAGTGTTCCAGTTTGTTTAAACTTTATTAATTTCTCTTTCGAAAAAATTTTTAATGTTTATTTCTGAGAGACAGAGAGACAGACAGACAGACACAATGTGCAAGTGGGGGAGGGGCAGAAAGAGAGGGAGACACAGAACCTGAAGCAGCCTTCAGGCTCTGAGCTGTCAGCACAGAGCCTGACACAAAGCTCAAACTCAAGAATGCCCCAAAACTATTAATTTCTAACATGAAGAGGTGAAAGATATTTAAAGATAACCTTTTTATTATTTAGACTCCAGCTGACCTAATAATAAAAACTAAATCACAAATCTGAGCAGGAAAATAAAGCTAGCTAAACAATTTATTTAGGTCACTACTGGACATTATTGTCACCACCATTAATAGCCAGCATTTAATTTGGCATTCACAGCAAACTTTACAGGAAAGATCCTAGGCTTAAAGAACTCAAACCATTGTGTGTATAACCCATGTGTAGACTGGATGCCATGAAGAAGGAAAATATGTCCAAAGGATGCCAAGACCCCAGGTGATGGAACATGATCTGAGAGTCAAGTTGTCATCATGGAAGTCTAAAAGTATGCAGAAAGAATTCAGTGAAGATAGACCAAGATCCATGTAAGAAATTTTGAAAGTAGGAAATAAGCAGAGGCCTGGAGAGGCAGATAGGCTGCTCCAAAGTTCTGGAAGACTAAGTAACAAAGACCCAAGCAAAGCAGCCAAGATTCAGGGGCACAAAACTACTTCCTACCTAGAGAGAGGAAATTAAAAGATTCCATTTTCAAAGAAATGGAACTGTAGACAACTCATGCCATAACTGTGGAGGTGCTTTCTTGAAAACCTAACACAAAAATAATTATATCAAAAGTAACTTTTCCATAAGAGATGGTAGTGAAAGATTCTGTTATATAATTTTTAGGGTGCTAGATATAGAGATATATTCATTGCCTAAGGAGCAACTATTGTGACTCATCCTAGACCTAACTCCCCTAGAGGAGTCATTAACACACATTAGATCAATTACCCTCTTATTACTCTGCTTCCTTCAGAATCAAATATCACACACACACACACACACACACACACACACACACACACACACACACAATCTATGACAGATGCCTCTACTCCTTTACTTTGATTCATTTAAATGTGGATTCTATTATACCATCACACCAAAACTGTTCTCCTAGTGGTCACCAATGATTTTTCCACTGCCAAATCTAATGGTAGCTTCTTTATCTTTCTCTAATTTGGCCTCTCAGCAATATTCACCATAATTGTCTACTGCTATTCTGCTTTAATACATTCTTCTCTTGGCTTCCCTAACTAGTATCATGAAGTCCTGATAACTAACCTCTCAGGTTTTTGGACTCCTTCTCAACGTATTTGGCTGGAGGCTACAACTCCTTCACCAAATTCTGTACATAAGAGGGACTAATTATTTGGTTCATACTCTTTTATCTATATACTAGCATTAGATGATCTCATTTATATCTGTAACTTCAAATTGTTATAAATGTCAATGATGCCACGATTTTGATCTGTGGTTTAGACCTCACTGTGACCTCCAAACCCATTATATCAATTAGCCCAAATCCATCTCAATCTACAAGCACCCTCCATAGCCCTATGTCTTAGTCAGCTAGCTGTGCCATGACAAAAATACCACAGGCTGGTTGGTTTAAACAACAGTAATTTACCTGTCACAGAGGCTTAGAAGTCCAGTATCAAGATTCAAGCAATTTGGTTTCTTCCTGGCTTGCCAATGGCCACCTACTGGCTGTGTCCTCATGGGGCAGAGAAGAGGACTTTGGTGTCTTCCTCTTCTTATAACAGATCTAGGCCTGCTCCCTATGGCCTTGCACCTGTAAGACATCTGCACCAGGCACTGTCTCCCATTACAGTCACACTGGAGGTTAGGACTTCAGCATATGAACTTGAGGGGGCTCAATCCAGTCCATAGCATCCTCTTTCTTCAATATTCCCCATCTCAGTAAATGGTGCTACAATGTACCCAATTGCTTGAACCCCACTCATGGTTTTTGCCTCTGTCATAAATATAAGAACTTGCTGACAGACAGAATACACTCCTGGAGGGGTCTTCAATCAATCTGCTTCCCTTACTTTCGTTGCCCCACTCTATTTCAAAGTCTCTTTATTGCACTTTCCCTGCGGATTATCTATTTCATTCTGGTGTTATTTTGAAAATAAATGACATCACACCAACCCTGGCTCAGAATGCATGAGTTGTCCATTGTCCTGAATATCAAGCCTCACACTGTTTATGTGGATTATGACCTCAGGTTACTATGACTCTTGTTCTACAGCCCAGTCTTGCCTTGAGCCACTTTTTCCAAAGCTTTCTAGTGGCCCACTATTCTGGTTTTCAGTTCCCCAAATGGGAAATTGTCCTTCCTACTTCATAACCATCCTGCCTATCTCCATCATTTCTTTACCTAAATGTTGTCCCCACACAAAGGCATTCTTTGATCCCCAAATTCAGTTATGCCTCCCTTCTTTCACTCTCACACTTCCATGGCCTTCACATGAAAGTTGTCTGTGTGACAGTCTTCCCCAAAGAGCTTAAACAGGGACTGGATTATTATTTATTCATTTATCCCCATATCTAGCAGAGTGATTAGTACATACTAGGTGTTCGATAAACACTTGTTAAACACTTGCTGCTTCATTGAGTGAATGGTCCAATAAATAAATGAATGAATAAAGTTAAATCCATCATTCAGTTGCTCACTTAAAAAAATCCCATCCTTAATAGTTGACATTTCCTTTGATGTTTGCTGCCACACATATTCACCAAGTGACGTGTATAACTACACAGCCAGGAGACACTCAGCATGCAGTTTCTAATATGAGGCCAAACTATTTCCATGCCCAGAATGGAGTTAGCAGAGATTGGCTGCAGATAACATCTCCTGGCTGGAGATTAAGCAACTGAAAGATCTTGCTTACCTTCCCTACCCTTCTCAGATCATCAGCTTTTGAGGAATAAGTCAAGTTGGTTAAAAATAAATAAATTGCAAAGATAAGTTTCATGACACTCCTACATGCTAATAACTACACCTTGAAAACCCTAAAATGTTCAATGGAAATTTTTACACATTATGATAATATGTCAAGGCAATTAAGATAAAAAGCACACCAAACTTTCCACAAATGAAATATTAAGGCCAAGATAATAGGTCAAAAGGAAACAGGGAAATTTAATTTTTTTCACTGAATTGTTGACTTTTCTTCATCTTCCTTGAATTCATTAGGAAAAGCAGTTTGTTTTTCCTAGAAATGGATCACATTCCCTGTGTAAATCTCTAGCAGCACATATCAGAATATATAATTTTTATCAAAACTAATTTTGAATTGATCAAAAATAATAACATACTTTTCTTTCAAGTAAGGAAAATAAACAATATTCTAAACTTAGAGAAAAAATTAACTAGAAGATGAAATTAAAACTATAGAAAAACAGAGCATCCAAATATTGATTAAAATTTCAATTACCCGACTGTCTCTTAAAATAAAATGTGTTCTGAGAAGCTGAGTAGGACCCAAATGCATGATGTTTGGGAAATCTTGACATTTTCTAGCAAAACCCAAATGGCATTCTTATCATTATTTATGTAATATATAAGCAACTCCTCACTTCACATTTGGGGGGAAAGAGTGTTAAACAGAAGCATATTAGAAATGTATCAACCTGGGGCAACTGGGTGGCTCAGTTGGTTAAGCATCCAACTTCGGCTCACATCACAATCTCGCAGTTGGTGGGTTTAAGTCCCGCAGTGGGTTCTCTGCTGTCAGCCCAGACCTTGAAGCCTGCTTCAGATCTTCTGTCTCCCTCTTTCTCTCCCCCTCCCCTCCCCTCTCTCTCTCTGTCTCTCTCTCTCAAAAATAAATGAACATTACAAGATACATTTCCATTGCAGGAGACTGAAATCTCAAACTGTGGCCTCAACATTGTCATCTGAAAGCTGGTTGTCTATCTCCTGAATTTTTATACTGATCTGGAAGAGAAGGCAAGAAGAGCTAGCACTTTGGGCGTCTCTACACAGGTCCGTACTGAACACATTAATTTTAATTAATTTGTATAAACTTGTGATCCAGACATTATGGGAGCACTCACCCAGTCCACACTACCCTTTCTAGAATGTATCCCCTTTTGAAGGAAGTGACTCCTCACCACCAGCTGATATGGCTTGGGTTGAATGCAAACACAACAGGAACCAGCGTGTAGATGGAGAGAGACTAATTTGATTCTTTCTTCTGAGAAGTTGCACTTGGAGATACAGGGGATGTTATTCAGAAGATAGTGGAAAATTGAATCGAAGTGTCAGCAAGTAGAGGAATGTGAAATCACATGAAACTCAACAAGAGAGAAAAGAAGGAAGCAGAGATAAAGGAGAATCTCATGCTTTAAAAGCACAAAGAATGAATGTGCACAAGGATTTTCTGTTCTAGTGTGTGTCCCCAGGAGGCTTGGCTTATTTCATTTCTTTCCTTATCCTAAAACTAAATTCACCTTAACTTAAACTGGCTTAAATGGGCTTTATCCCTTGCAACCAGTGATGCTATGCTGATACGTTAATTTCTAGAAAGGTCTGTGGCTGAAGATAACCAGTTTCTCCTCCCTTAACCAGTCTGTGTGTGTTCAGACATGGCTTGAATGTCTATCAGCGAACTTGTGGCTCCTCCAGATTAGCAACATCATTTCTACTGGGCAGTCCTCAAACTTTTAAATTGACAACAGCCATGAAAGCTAATTTTCCAGAATCAGGCAAACTCTCATCCCATTTCTCCCTCGCAAATACAAAATTCAAGCAGCATCATCTTTCAGAAACGGCCACGAGCAGGTTATTGCATCTGGGCTTTTGGGACTCAGAGTGCCAATTTCCCAGCACTGATAGGTGAGGTCCTTGAAGCTCCCTTCCTAAAAGGGCAGTGCTCTAAATAACACAGTGGAGACATATTGAGATGGATTCACAACTGTCTGCAAAGAAACCTCCTGCTGATGTCAATGGAAGTTTATCCTGAGGGGCTGAGAATTAGGCGTGTATTAATACCTTTTCCTCAGTGATTTCAATCTGATCTAAAAGCTTTAGCTTTTTCTTTCCCGAGAGTGGGTAGGAGAAATGGAGGATGTGACTGTGTGAGAACACTTTGAGGTTCCCTGTGTTTTACTTAGGAATTTTACTTCCGAAGTTCAAGTTGGGAGAAACTTAGCCCTGGTTCTTCTACCTCTGTGCTTTGACTCTCACCTCCCCCGCCATCCCCCCGCCCCCAACTCCCTTTTAGTATTCCTGCACTTCTGCGTGATTTCAAGTTTCACTGATCATTGGGAAAAGTTCTGAAATTGACATCAACATTTAAAAGCAGATGGCATTGTAGATGTTGAATATTTAATCCGTAGGTTTGGGGGTCGTGGTGTACTCGGCCTTTTTCTACATTTTTAAATTATTATTATTTTTTACTTTTTAAGAAGTCAGCTTGTTTTTTGGCAGTTTGGGTGTGAGCACTCAAACTGATTAATTTCAGTGTGACTATTAAATTAGAGAAAACCTTTTAAATATAGAGAAAAGAAAAAAGCTCTTAACAGAAAAGAAAGGCTATAGCTTTGGAAATGCATTGTTTTTTTTTTTCTCCAAACAATGTACATATGAATAACACAGTCTCCCTTTACCCCACTGGATATTCTTGCTGCACAGACTAAAACTCATCATTGGAAAGACATATTTTTCTAATGTTTCAGGTGTCTAACAAAATGATTCTAAAAACACACATAACCTCTTAATTTGTTGTCCAAATGAGGACACTTTGAGAATGAAAAGGCATTATAAATAATACACTGGGACAACAGGTATAAACCAGTTTATCTCACAAATAAGGCACCGGTTGTCACCATTTTCTCCCAAAGATCAAAATCAATGCAAATAGTTCTCTTCTATTTTTCCAAACAAACAAACAAAAAAATTAAAACATTCTCTACTTACTTCACAGAGTTGACTTCAGTAAAATTTTCCTTACAATAGACAATTTGAAATTTGTCTTCTTTCAGCTTTCAATTTAGTGTTGAGTCCATTTAATTTTTTTTTTAGTGACTTGGCCTTCCTAATTTTATTGTTTGCTGTTTGATTATGGCTTATTGTGAGTTATTATAGACATATACAAAAGTACATAAAATACAAGTTTTTTTGCAATTATTATAAACAAAACACCTATACAACCATCTCGCAAGAGATAGAACACTACCATGTCCATGAAGCCCCCAAAAGGCACTTCCCAATAAAAATATTCTGTCACCCCCAAAGGAAACCACTATCTATACCAAGGCAATTACATATTTGATTTTTTTCTGTACGTTTAACCTGCAGTATAAATTCCCAAATAATAGTGTTCTTTTAGACTTGTCCAGTGTATTTGAGATTTATATAAATGAAATAATATTGTATATTTTTTGGGTATGGATCTGGTTCCTTTTGTTCAATATTACATTTAAAGAATCATCCATACTGTTTTGTGTAGACACACAAGTTCATTATTATGTTATTATTGTTGTATGTTATTTCATTGTCTGAACACGGCAGAAATTGTCTTATCATTCTACTGGAAGAGACTTGGTTTGCTTCTAGTTTTGGGTCATTAAAAATAATACTGCCAAGGAACATTCTTATACATGTCTCCTGGTATATAAAAATACACATCTTTGTAGGAGGAAAATTTGTTGGGTAAGTCACGGATAACTACCTTTAGCAGTTAATACTGAATAGGTTTCCAAAATGATGCTACCTAGTGCATTCCCAAACCTGCATTATCCAGCACCACGTGGGAACTTGTTGGAAAAACAAATTGACAGGCCCTTCTCCAGTATAGCTGAATCAGGAATTCTGAGGGCGCAGCTCAGCACTACGTCTTTTAACTGGTCCTCCAGGCTATTCTGATGTAAACTCAAGAGCAGTATTCCCTAGACTGCACTGCACAGTGGAATTATTTTGGTGTCTTTGAGGGAAAAACCACCACTGCCTAGTTTACTTGCTCCAGAAATTCTAATTTAACTGATAAGGGTATAATCTGGGCCTCAGGACCAAGACAGAGTAGTCCTAAGTCTCTGTTGTTAAGTTAAAATCATCCTGGAGACCTTAAGGAGAAAACAAAAACCCAAAATACTTTCCATCTACAAGGATTCTGATGTAATTGTCCTTTGCAGGGTGAGGAGTTTAGGCATTGATCTGTTTTGTGACTTTGTTTCATTCAAAAATAGGTCCTTTAGTAAGGACCAGGATTCAGACCACTGCCTTAGAGCGGTTAATGATAGCATATTAAATACCCCAGGATTACCTCTCCATTCTCTTCCCATCATCCACTATCACTACCTTCAGCACAGTTCAGCTCAGTGAGGAACAAAACAAAATAAAACTAAATGATACAAATGTGTGAACAATGAAGAGGCTCAGAGCCCTGGAGTTTTTATTTAAGACTTAATTTTCTAAAATGAATCTCTAATTGGCAGAATTTCGGGTAGAACAGAAAAAATGAAATAAAGGATACTTTGGGGCAGAAACAGCTATTCAGCAGCTCTTAAGTCACATAAAACATATTCCATTTGAGAATGTGATATAACCTATTTTTTTCTTTCAAGTGTCCTCTTATAATTTGTTTTGTAATGTGGTGGAGATTATTTTGTCTCTTGTTCATCTATTTCCCATTGAAAGGTCTCCCTATTCCTTTCAATAGGGCATTTGATGGAACAGTTTGATAATGTCAAGTACTTTAGGCACCTAAGTAGAAAAAAGACTCTTTTTTTTAATATATTTTTTTTATTGTCAAATTGGTTTCCATACAACACCCAGTGCTCGTCCCAAAAGATGCCCTCTTCAATACCCATCACCCACCCTCCCTTGAAAAAAGACTCTTTTAAATTCAGTCTATTCCAAAAAGATACATGGGTACCAACATTCTACCATTTAAATCCAAGCTTGTGATTTAAGAAAATCAGATACAAAATCAACCAGGCCAAATTTTCAGAAAAGCCAAAAAATTGTTTAGTATTTGACCCATTATTTAAGGTGGCTTCTAAATTCAAAATTATCTCTCTTATTTCTGCAACTCCATGATCCACAACATGTTCAAAGCTATAGAGAGTTCTATTTCAGCATGTTTGTCCCAACTTCTTGAGTTCTTTGTTACCTCACAGCAATTTAGAGTGTAGCAGAGAGTGAAAAATGTATCCAATAACTTTTTCAAAAGGTATTTTTTTATCTTTCGTTTTAGCCCTGCTGATTTAATCAGCATCTGTCTATGGGATAGAACACTCAAGATTCTTAACCAAAATCAAGTATTTCATAGCTCTGGGATGATCTGCTCATGAGGACTGGCCTGTAGAAGCAGGATCACATTCTCCTCTCTGACTTCTGCTTGAAAGCTGTAGCATGGGCCCAGATCTCTCCTTTGTTGATGCAGAAAAAGCAGGAATGCAACAAAATATTAGCAAATTGAATGTAACACTATATAGAAAGAATTACATGCCGTAACCAAGTGGGATTTACCCCAGGTATACAAGTCTGGTTCAACATATGAGAATCAATAAATCCATTGCATCAACAGACAAAAAAAGAAGAAGAAGAAGGAAAATCTTATGATCCCATCAGTATATTCAGAGAAAGCAACTGACAAAATCCAACATCCATTCAATATAAAAATACTCTTAGTAAACTAGGAATATAATGGAACTTCCTCAACTTAATAGAAGGTATCTGTAAAACAACCTAGTTATCATACTTAATGGTGAGAAACTCAAAACGTTCCTAATAAGATCAGATACAAGGCAGGGATATCCCATCTCATCACTGCTTTTCAACATCATACTGGAATTTCCAGCTAATACAGTAAGACAAGAAAAGGAAATAAAGGTATACATATCAGAGAGGAAAAAATAAAAATGATTCTCTTCACAGATGACATAAATGTCTATGTGGAAAATCTGAAAGAATCTACTAAAAAACTCCTCCTGTAAATAATAAACAAGATTTATAAATAATAATAAATAACAAACAAGGCTATTAGCAAGGTTGTAGGACACAAGGTTAATATACAAAAGTCAATTATTTCCTATATAACAGCAATGACAAGTGGAATTTGAAATTAAAACTGAAATACCATTTAAATTAGCACTCCAAAAATTAAAATAAATTAAATACCCACAAAACTTTGATAAAAGAAATCAAAGAAATAAAAGGAGAGACATTCTCTGGTCATGGATAGGAAGACTCAATATTGTCAAGATGTCAGGTCTTCCCAACTTAATCTATAAGTTCCATGCAATCCCAATTAATATCTCAGCAAGTTATTTTGTGGATACTGACAAACTGTTTCTACAGTTTATATGGAAAGGCAAAAAAGACCCAAAGTAGACAACACAATACTGAAAGAAAAGAAAAACTCAGAGGACTGACCTAACTTCAAGATTTACTATAAAGCTATAGCAATCCACACAGTGTGGTATTGGTGAAAGGATAAACAAATGCATCAGTAGAACAAAATAGGCACCTCAGAAATATACCCACATAAATATAGTTATCTTTGACAAAGGAGCAGAGGAAATACAATGGAGCAAAGATAGTTATTTCAAGAAATGGTACTGGAACAACAGGGCATCCACGAGCAAAAAAAAAAAAAAAAGAATATAGACAAAGACCTTACACTCTTCATCAAAAATATCAAAATGGACCACATACCTAAATGCAAAATGTAAAACTATGAAACTCTTAGGAGATAAAACACAAAAGAAAGCCCAGATGACCTTAGGAATGGTGATGCCTTTTTACATAAAACACCGGAGGCAGGGTTGCCTGGTGGCTCAGTGAGTGAAGCATCCACCCATCTCTTGATTTCAGCTCAGGTCATGATGTCACAGTTCATGAGTTCAAGTCTCATGTAGGACCTCTGCGTATCTCATGTCTCCCTAACTTGGGATTATCTGTCTCCCTCTCTCTCTGCTCCTCCCTGGCACATGCACATTCTCTCTCAAAAAAAACAAAAAACACTAAAAAAAAAATACAAAATGCAGAAACTATGAAAGAATTGATAAGCCAGACTTCATTTAAATGAAAAACTTCTGTTATGTTAAAGACAATGTCAAGACAATGAGAAGACAAGCCACAGCGTGGGAGAAAATATATGCAAAAGACACACCTGATAGATGGCTGTCATAAAACATATACAAAGAACTCTTAGAACTCAACAGTAAGAAAACAAACACCCAGATTAAAAATTGTGCCAAAGATCTTACCAGAGACCACACTAAATAAAAAAAGATACACAGATGGCAAATAGATATATGAAAAAAAGCTCAACACCATATGCCATTAGGAAAATTCCAATTAAAACAACAAGGTGATGCCACTGCATACCTAATAGATCAGTCAGAATCTGGAATACTGACAATGCCAAATGCTTATGAGAATGTAGAGCAATAGAAACTAATTCATTGCTGGTGGGAACACAAATGGTACAGCCACTTTGCAATGGTACAGCCAATGCAATATGGCCCCAGAATACACCTCAAAGTGGGATGATGGGAATATGACAGATAACTGCTTTTTCTTTATTGTTGGCCGTGGCCAAAATGTTGTAAAATTTATCTCAACCCTTGTACTTTACAAGTGGACAACCACAAGGAAACGGAATGTCATAACATTTTTAAGGATCAGACTCAGGTTCACAGCAAAATTAGGAGAAAAGTAATGAAATTTCCTATATGCCACCCTATTCCCATAGTATGACATTTATTTTTTATTGTGGTAAAATACATGTAGCATAAAATTTACTATTTTTAGGAGCACACAGGTGGCTCATTCGGTTAAGCGCTGGACTTCAGCTCAGGTCATGATCTCACGGTTCATGAGTTTGAGCCCCGCATTGGGCTCTCTGCTGTCAGCACAGAGCCTCCTTCAGATCCTCTGTCTCTCTCTCTCTGCCACTTCCCTGCTCATGCTGTCTCTCTCTCAAAAAGAAACATTGAAAAAATTACTAGTGTTAAGTGTACAGTTCAGTGGCATTAAGTAGATACACATCATTGCACAACTATCAATACTATCCATTTCTGGGACTTTTTCATCACCCCAAACTGGAACTCTATACCCATGAAAAGGCAACTCCCATACCTCCTTCCACCAGTCCCTAGTCGCCATTATTCTGGTTTCTATCTCTATGGATTTGACTGATTTATATGCCTCAGGTAAGTAGAATAATACAGTAAGTGTCCTTTGCTAACTGGCTTGTTTCAGTTGGCCTAACTTTTTCAAGGTTCATGTATGTTCTAACATGTACCAGAATTCCATATGTTTTAAGAGCTTAATAATATTCTAATGCATGCATATACCACATTGTGTTTATCCCTTTATCAGCTGATGGACACGTGGGTTGCTTTCACATCTTGGCTATTGTAATGCTGGTATGAGCATGGGGGTACAAATAACTGTTTGGGTCCTTCCTTTAAATTCTTTTGAGTATATACCCAGAAGGAGAATTGCCAGAGAATATGGTAGTTCTATTTTAAACTTTATTTTTGAGAAACTACCATACTGGTTTCCTTAGCAGCTGCTCCATTTTTCATTCTGACCACTAGTGCACATAGGTTCTGATTTCTCCACAACTTCACCAACACTAATTTTGTAAACATTCTTTTTGTTAATAGGTAGCCTAATTAATGGCTGTAAAGTGGTATCTCCTTGTGGTTTTGGTATTTCCCTAATGATTAGTGATACTGAACATCCTCTGTGCTTATTTTGCCATGAGTGTATCTTCTTTGGAGAAATGTCTATTCACAATCTTTGCCCAATTTTTACATTGAGTTGTTTTTCTGTTGAGTTGTACCAGTTTTCTTTATATGTTCTAGATATATCTGAGTTAATTAGATATGGTATAACATAAGGATCTAAAATTTTTTGCATTGTTTTCAATGTCCAGTTTTCCCGCAATTATTTTTTTGAAAAGACTTTTCTTTCCCACTGAATCCATTTGGCACCCTTATAAAAATCACTTGACTGTATATGTGAGGGTTTATTTGTGAACTGTTAATCCCATTTATTGTTCTATATACCTGTCTTTGTGCCACCACCACAGTGTTTCTACAACTGTAGTTTTGCAGCAGCTTTTGAAATCAGGAAGGGTGAAATCTCCAACTTTCCTTTTTTCCAGATTGTTTTGGCTATTCAGGGTCTTTTGCAGCTCCCTCTGAATTTTATGATAAATTTTTCTATGTCCGCCAAAAAAAATGTCATTGGGATTTTAATAGGATTGCTCTGAATCTGTAGATCATTTTGAATAGTACTGACATTTTAACAATTTAAGTTTTCCACTCAATGAACATGGGATGCCTTTTTACTTACAGGCATACCTTATTACAGATAGTGCTTTTTTTCTTTTTTTGAACAAATGAAAAGTCTGTGGTAACCCTGCATCAAGCAAGTCTATTGGTGTCATTTCTCAACAGGATTTGTTTACTTCATGTCTCCATGTCACATTTTCAAATGTTTTCATGATTATATCAAAAGTGCTGCAATCCCATGATAAAACTTTAATGAATGAGGAGTTGTTTCTATTAATGGTTTCTTAAGACGGAATCTATTCCTGCTGAAGATGCTGTCATGACTGTTGACATTACAACAAAGGATTTAGAATATTACATGAACTTTGTTGATAAAGCAGCAGTAGAGTTTGAGAGGAATCATTTCAGTTTTGAAAGAAGTTCTGAGGTGGATAAAATGCTTTGAAACAGCATCACCTGCTACAGAGAAATAGCTCATGAAGGGAAGAGTCAGTCAAGGAGGCAGACACCATTGTTGGCTCCTTTTAAGAAATTGCCATAGCTGCCTGAACCTTCCGCAACCACAACCATAACCATGATCAGTCATCAGTCAGCAATTATCAACATTGAGGCAAGACCCTCCACCAGCACAAAGATTAAGACTCACGGAAAGCTCGGGTGATGATTAACGTTGTTTAGCAAAATTTTTAAATTAAGGTATATACATTGTTTTTTTTTAGAAATAATGCTATTGCATACTTAAGAGACTACAATATAGTGTAATCATAAATTTTATATGCACTGGGAAACAAAAAAATTCATTCAACTTACTTTATTGCAGCGGTCTGGAACCAAACCTGCAATATCTCTGAGGTGTGCCTGTATTGGTTTCTTCTGTAATTTCTTCCAGCAATGTTTGTAGTTTTCAGTGTACACATCTGTTACCTCCTTGGTTAGTTTTGTTTTCATGTATTTTATTCTGTTAACCCGTTGGAGCCAATGTGGATTGAAAGATATAAAGAAGAAAAAAAACTGTCTTCTTCTCCATTAACACGTGGCCTCAGTACTCCTTAGATGAGGAAAAATGGCCATTTAATGCGTTCTTAAACTTCAATACCATCTCTGCTAAGATCCTGTACATACTTCCCTCTTTTTCCTGAATTACTGTCTCATCTTTGTTTCTTTTCAAGATGTGAAGTATATCTTGAGAGGATTGGACAAATGTGGCCTGACTTTTGTATGGGGGATTTTTCTCCCTCATTCATTTCCCAGGTTAATGGTTATGATAATGGGGGCCAATTGTCTGGTTAGTATAGCTTGGGATGGGGCCTTTAGGGAATCTTCCCAAGCAGCTGCCCAAACTCCTTTGTTTCAGCGGGCGGTTCCTTGTCTTCCCCTGCCCAACATGGACTGCCTATTTTCACTTTTTGCTGGTGACAAGAAAACGTGTGTCTGTTCATCTGTCTGAGCTGACCAGCTTTAGGATTGGGAGGCTTCTTTCTCTGCCCTCTGGGCTCTTATCTGCCTCTGGCCTTGCTGGTGGAGCCTAGCCTCTTCTGCCTTCCCCTTGCCCATTCTGTTTCTACACCGCCGTGGGTGTGGCTTGCATAATCCACTCCTATACCACCCTCTGTGCCTCCAGTGCCACTGGCTCCTGGTCCTCCTACCCTCGCTTTCAAGGAGCGACTAGCACTCCAAGCTCTTGGGCCACATCGTTATGAGATTCAAACTGGAGCACCTCCCTAATCAACGGGGTGTCCAGGGACTCCTCCCTGGACTTCAACCACCCACTTCAGATTTTCCCACAAGTGCCCCAGGGAAAAGTTGACAGTGAAGAACTGACTTTTAAGTGGACATAGGTGCATCATATTCTGTATTCAAACTAATTTACGTGTGTTAGTTTAATTAAGATACACATCTTTAGAGTTATCAGCATTAACTATAAAACTTTAATTCTACCAAGGTTTACTGAAAGCCAAATAAGCGTGTGTTATTTCTGTTGCAATTTTTCAGCAAAAAATATGACTTCATATGAAGGTTAACTTTTTCTGTCTCAAAGGTTTCATGGGTTATTGTTAAAAAACAAGTAGAATGAATAAATAAAAAGGTTCAGAGCTTTCAAAATATTTGGTAACCTAAAACTTTCAACTTTTACTAAGTTAGATGATAAACTGGATTGAATTCACTGGATATATGTCTTCTCCAAATAA
Source organism: Acinonyx jubatus (assembly GCF_027475565.1). Taxonomy (NCBI): domain Eukaryota; kingdom Metazoa; phylum Chordata; class Mammalia; order Carnivora; family Felidae; genus Acinonyx; species Acinonyx jubatus. Next base: position 107,922,456 of record NC_069390.1, read on the forward strand.
GATAGAATACTGAAGCTTTGATTACTGATGTAGGTTTGTGTTTTTGGTATCTCATTGCACAGGAACTCAGGATTCTTGGGTCTGTTGGTAAACGTGCCCTGTGTTTTGCTATAAGACTGTACTATGGAAAAGCATGTTTTTAGGAATTGCAAATTATATTTATAAAGTTCAAATATAGAGAATTCTGGTGTAACAAACAGTTCACAACTGGTTACTGATGTTGGAGACAACAGCATAAAAAATTAAATTTCCTTACTACTACAACCCATTGACAAGTTACTCTTGTAACCTCTTCCACTTACTCTCTCTCTCTCTAAAAACAAACAAAAAACCCAAACAAACAAATAAAAAACCCACTTCCTTTGGAAACTTCCTTTATCTTTACCCCCCAAGATATATGATGATGGCAAACATCCCTTAAGGATATGACCCACTGATACACATCTGAAGGGTCTAAAGACTGAATTTTTACTAAATAGTAATAAATGACATTTTCTTTTTTAAAAATCATTTTAAAGTTTATTTATTTATTTTGAGAGAGAGAGAGAGAGAGAGAGAGAGAGAGAGAGCAGGGAACAGAGGAGGGGCAGAGAGAGAGGGAAAGAGAGAATCCCAAGCAGGTTCCACGCTGTCAGCGCAGAGCCTGATGCTGGGCTCAAACTCATGAATCAAGAGATCATGACATGAGCTGAAACCAACAGTTGGATGCTTAACTGACTGAGCCACCCAGGAACCCCATTAAATGACATTTTCCTAACAACAGCTAGCCACCTCAAGGTCCTGGAAACCTTGTTTCCAAAATTTCTTAGAGACTTAAGCTATCCCTAACCCCCTCCCAATGTGAAAGTATATAATCAGTCACTTCTCATGACTCCAATGCAGGTCTGTCCAGGGGACCTGTCCCCGTGTTTTAGTAAAACCGCCTTTTCGCACCTAAGACATCTCAAGAATTCTCTCTTGACCATTTGCTCTAAACCCCAACATTTCCATTTCAGTCACTGCTTAGTTTTCACTGGAAACTAAGGTTTCTTAGATCAAAGTTCTGATAAATATAGTTAAGACACTTGGGGATGATGGGAGAAGCAAAACAGTGTGCAGGAAAGGAGGAGGTATATGAGAAAGATAAAAGGAATCAGAATATATTTTATTGAGGAAAAAATGAAGTAATTTTCTCCTAAAATAAGACTGGCTAATTAGAGAGAAAGGGCTTAGGACAAAATCTGTATGAAAAAGGAAATTGTACAAGGTTTGTGAAGGGCAATCTTTGCAAAAGAATTTTGTGTGTGGTCAGGACAAAAGTTCAAATGAATGGACTTTAAAAGTACATGGGTGTAAGATTGACATTCTGCTATTCTCTTTATTAAAAAGACAAAGTTTTCTTGATTTGTGGGTCTGTTCTTAATGGGAATTATTAAAAAAAAGTTTTTTTCTTTATCTTCCCAGAAAAACAAGGTTTCTATGTTCTGTCTTCCTCATCTTTGATTACTTATGATAGTGAAAACTTCCTCAATATGGGGCACCTGGGCGACTCATTTGGTTGAGCATCCAACTTTTGATTTTGGCTCAGGTCATGTTCTTGGTGCTGTGGGATTGAGCTCTGCATCACGCTCCATGCTCAGCATGGAGATTCTTTCTCTCCCTCTCCCCTCCTCACATCCTCTCTCTAAAATAAAAAAAATAAAATAAAATAAAAACAAACAACAACAACAACAAAACTTTGTCAATACTAAAGAAGCTATGTTTTTATAACTTCCTGTAAAATTCCTTATTGCTCCCTTGGTTAAATGTAAATACTAGTTTTGTAATAATCTATAATCCTACTTAGGTATGAGCTTCAAATTTTCTGAGGTTTTTTGACAAGCTTGATGATATTTGAGTGGTAAATGAAGTCTTTTTGATTAATTAGGCTGGTTTAATTGGTATGTGAAGTTATTTGGGAAGCACTGTCAAATGAATAATAAGCCTTAGATTGTACTGTTTGGATAATGCTGTAACTGTTCCAGGAATTATATGTAATTTCTAAAGTTTTGATATGTTTTGGTATAAGGCTATCACTTGGTATTCTGATTAGTCAAGTGTTATAGAAATAACTGGATTTCCTTGTCAGCTCTATTGTAACAAACTCTCTCTTTAACCATGTTCATTTTTGAGTCTTTTGTCATTTATAGTTATTGTTCTTATTCTCTTGCAAAATGTGTTTCATCTTCAGGAAGATTCGTTAAAATGACTTTTGACAAATACAGGTTTTTTGTTTTGTTTTGTTTTTGAGAGAAAGAGAGAGGGAGAGAGAGAGGCAGAGCACAAGTGGGTGAAGAGCAGAAGAAGAGAGAATCTTAAACAGTCTCCATGCCCAGTGTGGAGCCTAGTGAGGAGCTTGATCTTATGAACATGAGATCATGACCTGAGCCAAAACACAGTCGGATGCTTAACCAAGTGGCCAACCAGGTGCCCCCAATTGCAGGGTTTTGATATATTTAAAATCACAAAACTGAAATGGTAAGAATTTCCAGAACTAATGGAAAAAGTTGCATTCAAACCGAACAAGAATTAGTAACATGGGACTAAATGAATTGAGAAAGATGATTATAGTTTTTGTGACTCCTGTTTGAAACATTGTTGGTTCTCTAATGTTTGTTCTTCCAGACTGTTTACTTTCTCTTAAGATATCCATGATATATGAAAACATGATAAAATATTCCTTTGTGAACAAACTGAAGTGTTTAACTTTTCTCCCTACCTGAACCCTCTGAAACTCAGAAACTGTCAGTGAATATTTTTCTTCTGTGGCAATTATAATCATTTGCATAAGTTTAATGAGAATCTGTTCTCCATGTAACAGGATACCAGTGGAAACATCAGTTATATTACCAAAGCTTTGACTGGAATGTCATGTTTGACAGACATGCATAGACTCAGATATGACCATACAGTTTTAAGGAACTACGGCTGACTTCACGAAGCATGGAGCCAATAAATCCCCTTTGGAAATGTTGGCCTGATACCTTGCATACAGAGTTCCCAGAAGCCTTACCACGTGAGTAAAGAATGTCACTTCCTGGCAGGTACAGGAATCTCGGATATTTGGAGGCCCTTGAGAAGAGGAATTTGCCCAAATCTACAGGCACTGCAGTCAACTCTGATGGCTTGGCATGGCTTCTGGCCTTAAGAGGTGCTTAAAAGTTCATTCTAGAGATTCCTTATAAAAAGTTCCAGCAAGGCAGATTTCAAAAGATCTATGATGATCAATCATTATTCTTGGTGAGTGTATATAAATAATCATGCCAAGTTTATTAAAACTGGCTTGTTTTACAAACAAATTAGTCTTGATTTGGCTATCTTTGATAAAAAATGATTGTGATTATAGACAGAAAATGTGTTTTCATAACACATATTTGTAGATGTTAGATTTTAATACTATTTACTGTAAAGTACACTAAAATCTGAATTCTTCTGGGTTTCTCAAATATCTGGCTATGGCTCTCCAAATTAAAGTTTCCAATATTCTCTCAATGTAATAATTTAAAGTCATTAAAAACCAAAATTGCCCTTTTTCCTGAAGCCCTGATAATTGATGCTGGACAACGTGAGGTGGGCTTCAGAGAAAGTGTCACAAAACTTGTGTATGGAGAATCTTCGTGCTTGTTGCTCTATGGGTCATTCAAAAGGATCACCAGAGACATTTGAATTATAGACCAAAAGTCATCTGATTCCTGCTGCCTGTTCCCACTCCATCTGAGGATGCTTCAATTCTGAAATCTAAAAATCTTCTCATTGGCAGCACTGGAGACTGAGACACTAAGTTTGTAATTTTTACAACCATTAACTGAAAATTTTCTTTTGTTTCCATAGAAGTTCCTCTTATTGATTACTGAATTGCTTGCTGAATAATACAGTCCATGTGATGGCTAACACCACCTGCTACACAATTAAGGCCTTAAGTGACTCTCAAAATAGCATTACATTATGAAACATTGAAATAACTCAAATGCATAAAGCAAAATCGAATGGTCTGAGATGTCTTAACAGCAACAGGAGGAACATGCTTCATTAATAAAACAGAATGTTCTGAATGTTGCAGATTATCACAAAAATATAACGGGATTGCAAAAAGATATGGATTGGTGCTTTAAACGACCTCGCTCTGTAAACTCCTGGACTGGAAGAGGATTTTGGACAAGTATCAGGTCTTTTTATTGGGCTTCTCTTTCTCATATTAATCTTATTTTGTTGTGTTTTCTGATGTTTCTCTGCCTGGTGCCAAGACTCCTTCACTGCTACAACTTCCAGCTGACAGATGATCCTTTCTACTCAAGGAAATTCATATATATTGTCTACCTTGTACTGGGCTGCCTCTGCCTTTGGTTACTCCAGTATATAAATTCCCCAACTGACCAATGTCACCCATAGGTAGAGACATCCCTATGCCCCTATTCAGCAGGAAGAAGATATAGAAGAGAAGACTTTCCACCCTCAGCAATCTTAAATGTTTAAAGGTCAGGGGGAAAATGATGAGGAGAACAAAGGCAAGAGAAATGTAGATAAAATTAAATTTCCTTATAACTTGCAGCTCATTGATAAGTCCCTGAGATATGCAGCATGTGACATCCCTCCAGGAACTCACATCTGTCTTACTATTGATGCTTTACTAGAGACTAAAAGCAACCTCAGCTTGACAATAGCCAGGCCTCCAGGATCCTGTAAATTTTCTCCAAAATAAGGAAATCCCTTTGGAGACTTCTGTTATCTCTAACCAACTCCCCATCCCCAACTTAAAAATATATTATTAGTCATGTTTCACAATCACAGAGTGACTCTGCCCACAGGTCCTGTTCCTGGGCTATAATATAAAACACTTTTTGCACTGTAAAATGTCTTAAGAATTCTTTATTGACCCTTGTGCCCAATGACCCCACATCAGTTATACTATTTACTTATTGTTTGTATGGTCACTCTTTGGTTTTCACAGTGAAATGGAATCTCCATCATACAGACTTTTTCTTACTTACCACCCTAACACTAATCCCTAGCACAACACAGGGATGTTCTCACTGGGACACATAAACCAACAACAACAAAATGTGATCACTTTCTATTCTCAAGAGAACAGGCAGGACAAAATATTCACTTATTCTTTGGCCAGCCCTGTACAAGAAATCCAAAGGATACTGGATGGCTGTTGAAATGGGAGAGAGGGCGACAGAGAAGGCACATGGGAGAAAACCAAACACAGACGGCTTTACTGACCCTGAAATAAAAAACTCAATTTTTATTTCCTTTTGAACTGATGTGTTTACATTAGGGCACATGCTGGGCCTAGCCTAGGATCCCAAACATCCCTCTAAGGGGTTTGGAGATTTTTTTCCCCTCTTAATTCATTCCACTATGGATGCTTATTATCACATGTTAACTTTCTAGGCTGCTGATAAAGCTATACTTCAAATCTGAACAATGGAGTTAAGCCTGTCTTAGCCCTCATTTGAAACAGTCAAATCTTTTCTCTTCTTCTCAATATAGTACATTTCCTGAGGGCTACGTTCCAGTTAAATAAAGACCAACTCCCAAGCTCTTTCTACTACCTATTTTCAACCTTTGCAGCCCCGTGCTGCCCTCAAATTCTGGGATTACCTCAAGCAGCTGCACAACCCACAGGGTGGGAAGACTCTTGCTCTCTTGCAGGCTAAGCTTGAGAACAAAGTTTTGATTTCTTTGACAACCTGGATTTATTTTTAGAGATATTCGAATGACTCACCTCTCCTGACATTTGTTTCTATAAAAACTAACTTTAAAATGTCACATTTCCAACTCTGTACAAAGAGCAAGAGAAAAGCTGCAAAAGCAATTGAACCTGAAGAGGACTCCACTTGAGACTTGATTTCATCCTGCCTTATCTGCCTGCCCTCCCCTTCTCTTTTGAGACTGATGTGCCTCTCCTGACCACCCCCACAGAGCCATATCCTGCAGGTGTGTGTTTGTGTGAGTGACCAAACAATGGACCTCTAGGACCAGGAAGGCACTAACACAAGCCAAAATAAAAGTGAGCCCTTGTTTGCATCACTGCCTCTGCACATGAATTGCTGACTCCAATATTATTAACAGAGTATACAGATGGCTCACAGAAATATTAAAAATAATTGAAGGACGTACAACACAGAACATTGTTCCTGATACAATGTTCAGTACCTTGCACCTCCCTTTTATTTTATTTAAATTTCTCAAGAGAAGTCGACAGACTCGAAGCAAAGAGGATAACAAAGAGTATGAGGCAACTGATAAGTATGTCATGAAAGATTTCCATATGAAGTGGAAAAAGAAAAAGGCTCCAAAGTGAATAGATAAAGGGTAGGGAGAAACGGACAAAAATGCAATCATATTTCCCAATGCAAAGCTTATTGTGGAGCTGGAATTATAAAGATTTTCTTTGCTCTGGCAAAAATTTCTAATTTCCATGTGTTACTTTGAAAATGAAAAAAAGTATAGAAAATTTGAAAAAAATGCAGTTTTCACAATATTCTCTAAATGAATATGTGTGTGTGTATATTTAAAATGTATTTACTTGTAATGCTTGTGATTCCTGGATCGGTTACACTAAAGGACTCAAGTTGGCCATAACCAAAAAGTAGAAACAGAAATCTACTCTGGCTTAGGGTACCAAAAAGATATTATAGGAGCCAGTTGAGAGAGCAAGAGAATGTATTGTGGCTGCCAGACAGATGCGATACAAGTCTGAAACTGCTGAGAAAGGTCAGGAATAACTGCTGAGAAAGAGGAATAACCCAACCTGGGAACAGTGACCCTACTAAGCAGCAAATAGACTTTAAATATTTGCCAAGCACTTATCATGCACTAAATATCCGTATCTAAATTATATGAGGAAAACACAACAGATTTAACAAAGTGTACCAGTTTTTAAGGCATGCACAATCTAGAAATTTTATAGATAGCCACTCTTCAAGGCTTGAAAGATGTGAGGCCACTGTACATGCAAAAGAATCTTATGTAAGGGGAAACCAGGGGGAATTTTAGAAAACCCAAGATGACAAGGAGACTATTACTGAATCCTGAGGACAAGTAAGAGAAGAAGGAGTAATATTATAAATGGGAAAATCAGTCTAGTTGGTTAAAGATGGATAGCATTACATTTTGAAATAATCTGCATTTCAGTGTATTTAATGTTTCCAAAGCCATTCATAAATTCTCAATAAATATTGTATGACAAATGAATGATTAATAAGCAAATGAGAAAAACAGTATATTGTGAAGTGTACTGTATACATTTAAAGATGGTGGTGAGGGTTGAAAACTTGTGTGCAACCTGCCTCTCTGACAATTTACTTATTCCCAGCAGGGTCATGCCATGAGTATTAAAGACTAAGATTGTACCTTACACTTAGGATGAGGAATTTCTCAAGTCCCTGTTTTCCAGCATCTGATTCAAAACGTCTTTCTTCAGATCTCCTTTGCTCTTCATCTTAATCCCCACCGCCACCCGTTCCTGTTCTTTGTCTATCCGTTTGATTTGTTGACTCATTTTTAGGTTCTGTCTAGCCTAAAATGCTTTAGACATTGTCTTCACTCTCCCATCACCTGTCATGGTGCTGTCATCACCTGTCATTGAGTAGGGGCAATGCCACCACTGTTCTTGTACCCAGAATTCCAGGACCCAGCCCTGACAATCTTATCTGGAAAAAGTTTTCCTGAATTGGTTAGGAGTCCACTCTACTGAGGTTATATTGAGTCAGTTAGTATAGAAGGCTGGATTCCAGTCATGGTAACTCCATTAATTAATTCTGGATTCTAGAATTCAGCTGTGAACAAGACAGATATAGTCTCTGCTCTCATGGAACTTACATTCCAATGAAGGAGAAAATGATAGTAAGTTTGGAGAGGCATGAAAGAAATCATTAAATGGTGGTAAGGTTCAGTAATGCTATGATCCCACTTCTGTGTGTTAAGAGATTACTTGCTTCTGTGCACAGGAGATGTGTTGAGAGGGCCAGGAGTAGACCGTAGATGGTCAGTTAAGTGACATGAAAGTAGACCAAAGTAGAAAATACAGTAGTTGGGACAGAGAGTGGAGATGGGCAGATATGAGTGTACTAAATATGTATTTTGGAAAGTAAATTTGACAGGACTTATTATTGCAATGGAATTGGGTGACAGGAAGCAAGAGCAAGGATTCCTGGGAAATTAGTGGAGTCTCAGAGCTCTATTGGCTTGGTATTTGACTCACAGCAGCAAGGGAAGACTGACGTAAATATTCATATTACAACCAGTCAGTTTCCGCTCAGCAAATTTTTCAGTGTAAATCTTTGCCCTAATAGAAGTAAGCCAAACTCACATCTCTGTCATTTGGCAGTACTTAGACTAGAAGTTGGTCCAAAACTGTGAACATACAGTGCCCAGATTCAAGACCATCTGTTGGGTAGGATACAGCTCATTCAGAAGCAGATCATCTAGATTTAGTAGTGGCCAGATGCCAAACAAAGATGAGACAATTATAAACCAAAGAAAGCAGTTGGTGTTTCCCTGAAAGAGGTGAGTTTTGAAGAAAGGTCGTAGCGATTCCTATTCTTTGAATTGTGTCCTCTAGTGGCTTAAAAAAAAAAAGTAAACGATTGTAGGAAGCTCTTTGAAATAGCAGGGTGAATGACATCTGTCTTGGTCTATGAAAGTATTTGGCCACCTGGTTGACTTTTTACTTAAAAGGCAATTATCTCCAGGTCATTATTTCTGCTGAAAGATCATGACCAAATTTACAGATGTCAGTAGATGGACCTCCATATTGGATTTCCATCCTCTGGGCTGTAAAAGGGCTACAGAAAAATTACCTTGTGTACCCAGGGGATGCTGCGTTTTGTCATGAAGTCCCCAAATATTAAATAGCTAAGGGAAGTTCTCTTCAGCTCACTTAGTCCATGCTGTCAAAGCTATACATGATTTCTTTACTTGTCTCCCCAGAAGTTCCAAAGAATACAGAGGATATAGGAGAAAATTTACTCTCCTCCAATTCAAGGGTCTCATTATACAAGTGGTCTACTTTTTAAAAAAATTATTTTGACAGAATTCAAGAAAGAAAATCAGGCAGAAAGACAGTGATGGAAGTATTATGGTGATCATAGGTGAGAGAGATTACTTTGTGTTTTTTAAAATGATATTTTATTGATTTTGAGAGAGAGAGAGAGAGAGAAGTAGAGAGAGAGAGAGAGAGAGAGAGAGAGAGAGAGAGAGAGAGAATCCCAAGCAGGCTCTGCACTCAGTGCAGAGGCCATCATGGGGCTCCTTCCCATGACTGTGAGATAATGATCTGAGCTGAAATCAAGAGTTAGACGCTTAACTGACTAAGCCACTCAGATGCCCCAGAGACCACTTTGAAGGATTAGAGGGTGATAAAATACTTCCATTACCAGCGTGTCTTCTATGTACTAGGTTATGTTAGATACTTTAGACCTATTTTTCTACTTAAATTTCACAGTGACTCTTTAAAATAATTGTTGTTCCTATTTTATAAAACAGGAATCTAAGACTCAATCAATCTGTGGATCCAAGGATCGAAAGAAGATATTCCAGTTGAGTCAAATGAATGAGAAATATATGTATGAAAATGGCAATAAATACTAGCGTTAGACACTGACTGTTCTTTTGGACCCCCAGGCAATCCTAAGACACTGTCTGCGAGAAAGCTAACTTCATGGAATTTCATGCCTCTCTGAACAAACTATGCCATTGAGGTCTCTGTCACTGAAATGGTTGAGGTAATATGAACAAAACAACTTGCATTATTTTATTCCCTCCACCCATTTGCCTCATGTGTAGCAATCTGATAAATATAATTCTCCTCTCTCTCCAGTATACAAAAGTTCACACTTGTCACTATAGCATTATCATGTCTTACTAAAGATATTCCCCGTTCTTGATTTATTCAAATAAAAGCCCTTGTTAATATATAAGTGTTACCTCAAAAAGTAAAACAAAGTAAAGATACAATAGGTAGTTTAAACCAGTTTGATTAAATTAGTTTTGACAAAGGAAAGAACAAGAACACAAAGCAGTGAATAGTGTGTGTTGTGGAGTCAGGGTTGGGGTGTGTGGAAGAGCAGTTTGTTTAGAATTTAGTATAAAGAGAAGGCAAGAGTGGAGGAGGGAAGAAGGGAGAGAATGAGGGAGAGAGAAGATGGCTTAGGAGGATGGAGGAGAAAAGAAAGAGAAGAGGGCAGGAGGAAGGCAACAGTAATATCGTTGAGTGTAAGATGCATCTGCCTCACAAATTTTATGTAAATGGCTCAATGTACAAGTACAAGGACACCTGATTCTTTAACCCATTTGTGTTTAGACTGCTCTCTTCTGAAGGACTGACGTTACATTTCAGGTGCTTTTTTACATGTCTCTCAGTAACTAATAAGCCAAGAAAAAAAAAGTCACCAAAACTACAGAACAATGGAACACTATATTTACAAAATTGACCTAATTTACTATGTACAACACTGCATATAAATCTCTAGAACACCCATTCTTTTTAACTGCACATTAACTACATTGACAATGTAAAAGGTGGTAAGTGAGTCTTGACAGATTTAGGAAAATTCAAAACAGACCAGATATGTTATCCAACCACTTTAGAAGGGAATGATGTTAGAAGTAATTTAAAAACCTAAGAAATTCCATCATATTTGGAAATTTTAAAATATACTTTTAAATAACTCATGGTTCAATGAAGAAATTACAAATGACAACTAAAAAATCTTTGGAACTGAATCGTAATGAAAACAACACATCTGAAAACATGTGATATATAACTAAATGCATACTGAGAAAGATATTTATAGATGTTAATGTATATATTATAAGTGACAATCAGTTATTTAAGCATCCATTTCAAGAATTTGGGAAAAGAACAGAAAATTAACTCAAAGAAAATTAAAGGAAAAATAATAAAGATAAGAAATACAGGAATTAAAAATAATACTGTAAGGATAAAGTAAAAAACTTTCTGGCTATGCATGGGGGGAATGAACAAAATCCTAGAAAATCACAAATTACCAAATGTGTCCCCCAAGAATAACAGATTACTCCTATATCTATGAAATGAATTGTATTCATCATTCAAAACCTTCCCCAAAAGAAAACTCCATGCTCAGATGCTTTCATATAAATGTTTGATGAATGTTTAACTAACAGTTAAAGACATGACAACATAGTGTTACAAAAATTTTCTAGAAAGTAAGACTGGAACACTTACCAAGATGTATGTGATCTATGTGATCTTGATATCAAAACCTAGAAAAAAAGAAGAAAATACATGAGACTATGATTTTTTTCAAAATTCCAGTGTGTGTGTGTGTGTGTGTGTGTGTGTGTGTGTGTGAGTGAACTGGCAAGCTATTTCTATAATGTATATGTAAACCAAAGTCATATGCTATTTCTCTAAAGGTAAATAATAAACCAATGATTTAGAATAGAGATTCTAAAAATAGATCCACACATATATAGACATTTGGATTATAAAAATTAGGATTATAAGTAAAGATTGTTCAGAATATAGTGTTGGAACAATTAGGTATCTGTGAGAGAAGTGGAAATCTGAATTCTAGCTCATGATGAAACAAAAATTCCATGTGAAATTATATCTAAACATGAAGGGTAAAGTATAAAATATAGTTTTTATATTTTTAATTTTTAATCTTGACAAAAGCATTAATTTGACTATCTTAAAACTTAAATATTTCATTAGTAAAGATTCCATTAAAAGAGACAAAAGGCAAATCCACAAATGAGAACATACTCTCAATAATTACATCTGATAAAGGGCTCATTTCTAAAACGTATAGAGTACTTCCACAAATCAATAGAAAAAGTGAAATCATTTGAAAAATTGGCAAAAAAAAACCCCACAAAAAAAACCTTGAAGAGGAACTTCAAAAATGAGGACACATAAATGACCACTGAGCACTGAAAAGACATACTTCTTCCTTGATAATCAAAGAAATGAAGATTACAACCACAATGACAATCCACTATGCATCCACCAATATGACTAAAACTAAAAAGTCTGGCAGTGACAAGTGCATATGAAATATAAAGTAAGTCAACTCTCATACATTGCTGAACAGGGATATAAATTACTACAGCACTCTGTAAAAGTCTTTAGCAGTATTTACTAAAGTTGAAACATACACATATTCTTTGATCCATATATTTTAGTCCTAACTCTATCCAACAAAAATACATATGAATGAACAGTTGTAGTAGCACCAAACAGGATATACTTCAAATGCCTATCAAATGTAATTGGGAGAAAATGTTGTATATTACAGGGTATGGTATACAGCAATGAAAATGAATAAATTCTAGTTTAATGTAACAATATGGGTAAGTATTAGTAGCATAATAATGAACAAAAGATGCCAGACATGGAGGAAGAGAGGCAGGAAGATTGTGGAGTAGGAGGATCCTAAGCTCCACTTACTCCATGGACACTGAGATAACACCTGCATCTGTGCAAGTAACTCTGAAAACAACATTAAGACTCACAAAATAGACCTTCTACAGTTAATCCTAAAGAGGAGGCCACATAATTAAGGCTGGGAGAGGCAGAGATGGGCTGGAACCAAATCCCTGGTGGGACCAGCCCAGGTAACAGGGACACTACAAGCAGGGAGAAGCAAAAGACTCAGACCTCACACCAGACACCTCTGCCACAGGAGACCTACACTGGGAAAATGAATCCTTATTAACATCTGGCTTTGAAAAACAGCAGGACTGAACTTCAGAAGCTTTGAAAATTAGCAGAGCTTGGGGTGCCTGGGTGGCTCAGTTAGCTTAGCATCTGATTCTTGATTTTAGCTCAGGTCAAGATCCCAGTGTCATGGGATTGAGCCCCATGTCAGGCTCCTCACTGAGCATGGAGCCTGTTTAAGATTCCCCCTCTCTCTCCTTCTGCACCTCACCCCAAATCATTCCCCCACCCCCTCTCTCTCTCCCATAAATTAAATAAATAAATAAATAAATAAATAAATAAATAAATAAATAAAATTAGCAGAGCTTAATTGTGGGAGAGCTGGAGGATGAATGGAAATTGCAGTATATATCCTTAAAGGGTCAACATACTAAATACCTCAAAGCCCAAGACATAGCCAGAAGCAGCAGTTTGTAAAGTGTCTGGGATAAAGTGAAGATTTACTGACTAATCTCCTAATGTGTGCTGCAGAACAAGGACCTTCCGGAAATTTCTCTAGATATGATAGTGTTGTGGGTGCCATTTCTCTCACCTCTCCAGCCTAGATAACCAGACACTTGCAAGGAGCAGTTCTGCCCTGCCACAGTGCTCCCTCACTGCAGACCTGCCCAACATGCCTGCATTGGCAGGCATCCCTCAAAAGGGCTCCTGCCCCACCACACCCTGCAGGTAGCCCTAGCAGGGACAAGCACAATTCCAAAGTGACTCCTGCCCTGGGGAGGGAGAGTTAACTTCACACACCAGTGCACCCATAGTTCCAGCAGCCCGGCCTCTTAGCTGGTGGCACAGGGAGCAACCACTGCCCTTAGTGCCCAGCACCTGTGGCAGAGACTAATTGTGGACAGCTGCTCTGACTACTGGCCCCACTCACCAAGGAGAGTGGCTCCTCCAATGAGAGTGGCCCCTCTCATTTGGCCATGCATGAAACAAGCCCTACTCTTTGGTGTTCCAGCAACTGTGGCAGACAGGCTAATTATACAAGCTAGGCTGACTGCTGGTTATATCTACCAACTAGAGTCTCACTTTGTGATCTCATACAAATCTTGCAATAAAACTTGTCTAATATACCCATAGCAGGCAAAGCAGATCATTGCAGCAGGCTGGGCTGAAGGCAATTATGGCTCAGCCACAACAGTAGGGTGCATGCAGCCCACACAGTGGGCACTCCCTGAGCACCTCATTCTGGTGACCAAGGTAGATTGCACTACAGGGCACTGTGGGACCTCTTTTACACAAAACCACTCTTCTCAAGAACAGGGGCACATCTGATCTACCTAATACACAGAAACACACAGAGGGAATTAGATAAAACTGTAAGACAAAGGAATATGTCACACATCAAAGAACAAGACAAAATCATAGTAAAAAAACTAAATGACATGAGGAAAAGCAAAATATCTTGATTAAGAATTTAAAGTAATTATTATTAAGATCTCACTGGGTGTGACAAAAGAGTGGATAAACTCAATGAGAACTTCAACAAAGAGATAAAAAATACAGAAAAGATCCAGTCAGAAGTGAAGAATTTAATAAATAAAAAAGATACTAGAGGGAATCAATAGCAGATTAGAGGATAGAGAAGAACAGATCAGCAATCTGGAAGACAGGGTAATGGAAAGTAAGTTGAAGAGCAAAAAGAAAAAAGAATAATGAAAAATGAGGGTAGGTTAAGGGAACTCAGCAATATCACCAAACACAATAACATTTGCATTATACACATCCTAGAAGAAGAGAAAGAGAAGGGGGCAGAAAATTTATTGGAGGAGGTAATAGTTGAAAAACTCCCTAATCTGGGTAAAAATAACACAGACATTTATATCAAGGAGGCACAGAGAGCCCCTAAGAAGTAGAACCTAGTGTTCACACTGAAACACATTATAATTAAAATGGCAAAAAGTAATGATGAAGCAATGATTTTAACAGCAACAAGAGAAAAAGTTACATATAAGGGAAACTCCATGAGTCTATCAGCTGATTTTTCAACAGAAATTTGCACGCCACAAGAATGCAGTATGATATGTTCAAAGTGCTGAAAGGAAAAACCTAAAACCAAGAATGATCTACCTGACAAATTTGTCATTTAGATGAGAAAGAGAGATGAAGAATTTCCCAGGCATAAAATTTAAAGGGGCTCATCACCACTAAACCAGTCATATAAGAAATGTCAAAGGGAATTCCTTAAGGGGAAAGAAAAGGTAAGAAATTATAAAAACTATGAAGAAAATTGCAAATGGTAAAAAAATTTCGCAGGTAAAAAAATATATATATTAAAGGTAGATGAATCAATTATAAAGTCAATAAGGAGGTTAAAACACAAAAGTAGTAAACTCAGTTTTATCTACATAAATTAGTTAAGGGATACACAAAATAAAAAGATGTAATATATGCAATCATATGTGTAAAATGTGATTTAGTGCTTTTGGAATATATTCAAACTTAAGCAGCCATCAGCTTAATATAGACTTCTACAAACATAAATGCTATATATAAACTCCATGATAATCTCAAATCAAAAACCTATACCAGTTACACTAAGTATAAGTTATACAACTTATACAAGTATACAAGTAATACTTTTCTTTCTGTAAAGAAAGCTATCAAAACACAAGGGAATAGAACAAAAGAAGGAGAAAGGAACAGGGATGAACTAAAACTAAAAACCAAAAACAACCAGAAAGAAATTAACAAGGTGGCACTAAGTACATGCCTATGAAGGATTACTTTCAATGTAATGGACTAACTGGTCCAAGAAAAGACATTGGGTGATTGCATGAATGAAACAAAACAAAACAAGACCCATCTATATGCTGCCTATAAAAGACTCACTTCAGACCTAAAGACACATATAGACAGTGAAAGTTCAGAAAAACATATAGGATGCAAATCAGGGAAAGAAGATTTGGGGTGGTAACACTTATATCAGATAAGACAGAGTTTAAAACAAAGTCTTTATTAAGAGTCAATGAAGGGCACTACATAATGATAAAGAAATCAATCCAACAAGAGGATATAATGATTATAAATAACTATGCAACCAACATTGAAGGACCTAAATACATAAAACAAATATTAACAGACATAAAGGAAGAAGTTGACTGTAACACAGTAATAGTAGAGGACTCTAACACATTACTTAACATCTATGGATAGATCATCCAGACAGAAAATTAATAAATGGCTTTGAGCAACACCTTAGACTAGATGGACCTAAGAGTTACATACAGAACATTCCATCCCTAACCAACAGAATTCACATTCTTTTTAAATGCACATGAAACATTCTCCAGGATAAATCACATGTTGGTCCACGAAACAAGTCTCAATAAATTTAAGAATATTGAAATCACATCGAGCATTTTTCCAACCATACAAGATGCAATTAGAAAACAACCACAAGAAAAAAAATCTGGAAAAAACACAAAAATATGGAGGACAGATTTCTAGGCTGACATGGTGGAGAAGTAGGGGGAAGCCATATTTCCCATGTCTCTCAAACCAAGAAGCCACAAGACTTTGAACACCAGAGCCTGGGAGGGAAAGAGACTGAAAATACTAGGAAGAAAATGGGAAAGCTGGAAAAAATAGGTAGGTAACTGTGAACTGGGGGAGAAAAAAAAGGCAATGTGGGAATGGAGAGGAGGGACCCCCTTCTGCAGAGAGACAAAAGGAAGAGAAAGAGCACCTAGGGAAGTGCAGGACCATATCTGGACACGAGAAAGATCTTGGACTGAGACTGAGAGGGATCTGATCTCTAACTGTGGGGCTTTCTTCAGAGTGGGGCTGGCTCCCTGTTTGTGCACCTAGAGAAGAAGGGAGCCAGGCCTGGGTGTGGTGGTAGGTCAGAGGCTCAGTCCTCAGCTGGAGAAAGTGGTTCCCTCCCTGGAGGGCTGCACAATAGCACAGAACCTGCCTATCCACCACCCCTGGGCACAGTGACTGGGTCGAGGGCTTAGTCTGCAGGAGGATAAGGTGACCATTTCCCTTGAGTACTGTGGAGAAGACAAAGCCTGCCTGAGTCTGCCACCCCAGGGGCTTGTGGAGGCAAGGTCAGAGGCTCAGTCTGCAGTAAGAGAAGGCGGTCCTCCTTGAAATGCAGTGGCACAGACAAAGCCAGCTTGGACCACATATCACAGCACTGAGAGGCGCTCCTCAGTGCCAGAGCACACAGAGTGGGACTTTGAATCCTAGCCAAGCAAAGGGTCAGGGCAGTTGGTGGAGCAACAAGGACCTACCCGTCTATGCCTGTGGCACAGCGAGGACGACTCAAACTGAGTCCACTGGGTCTGGCACTATGGAGAAGAGACTAGGGGATCACTATTCCCCCCCCACCCCACCCACCACACCACCACCAAGGCAGGGCCTCAGGGATCACTCCCAGGTGAGTGGAGGTGGGCCAAACCACTCCCAAACCAGATTACCCCAAACCACACCCCCTTGAACTGGGTAACTGGGTATACACCGGAGCTGCACAGACCCTGTGGACAGCTACCTCCTACAAGCGATGCATCATTGCCTGGATTAACTCTAGGTCAATTCTGGATATATAGATATATTCTCCCCCCACATCCCCATTTCTCCTCCTTATCTCTTCCTTTCCTTGGCTCGTCACTTTGGTTATTGGTCTGACTAAACAGACATATTTAATCCATTGTCTTGATACATATTCTACACCTCCTTCTTCACCCTCCTTTCTCTCTCTGGAATAATCAAGCTATATAGTTTCTCTGTCTGGGTAACATTATCTTCATTTCATTTTCCCTGCCTCCTTCTTTATTTTCCTTTATCTCTCTCTGGATTAAGACTTTTAGTCTCTCTGACTAATCAATGTTTATTTTTTCTTCCCCACCACCCCCCTGCTCCTGTCATTTCTCTCTTTGTATGTGCTTTTTCCATTGGGACCGCCTCTACCCTCTTCTTTACTTGTAGTTGGTGTTTTTTGCTTTTTTGTTTTTGTCTTCAGTTTTTTGTTTTTGTGTATTTGTGTGTTTGCGTATTTTTGTCTGGTTTGTCTATCTATTTTCCTTTACAGGGCTATGCCAAGGAACAAATCAAGGCACACCTGGTGGAGGATCTGGCCCTGGACAGTGTATGACCCTCCTTTAATATAGCAGTGCTCGCAGATGCAGAGCACACAACAAGCTTTTAAAATGCATAAGGGACAGAAAACTAGCCAAAATGACGAAACAGAAGAATTCTCCTCAAAAGATTCTGGAGGAAGGGGCGACAGCTAACGAATTGATCAAAACTGATTTAAGCAATATAATGGGACAAGAATTTAGAATAATAGTTATAATATTAATCGCTGGGCTTGAAAAAGCATAGAGGACAGCAGAGAATCTATTGCTACAGAGATCAAGGGACTAAAAAATAGTCATGATGAATTAAAAAATTCTATAAATGAGGTACAAAATAAAATGGAGGCAGCGGGGACAAGAGGTGAATTAGAAGATAAAATTATGGAAAAAGAGGAAGCTGAGAAAAAGAAAAAAATCTAGGAGTCCAAGGGGAGAAATAGAGAACTAAGTGATGCAATCAAACGGGATAATATCTGTATCATAGGAATTCCAGATGATGAAGAAGAAGAGACAGAAAGGGGCTGAAGGTTTATTTGAACAAATCATAGCTGAGAAATTTTCTGATCTGGGGAAGGAAACAGGCATTGAAATCCAAGAGGCACAGAGAACTCCCTTCAGATGTAACTTGAATCCATCTTCTGCATGACATATCATACTGAAACTGGCAAAACACAAAGATAAAGAGAGAATTCTGAAAGCAGCTAGGGATAAATGGGCCTTAACATACAAAGGTAGACACATAAGGGCATACTGTAGCAGACCTATCTACTGAAACTTGGCAGGCCAGAAAGGAATGGCAAGAAATCTTCAATGTGATGAACAGAAAAAATATGCAGCTGAGAATCCTTTACCCAGCAACTCTGTCATTCAGAATAGAAGGAGAGATAAAGGTTTTCCCAAACAAACAAAAACTGAAGGAATTCATCACCACTAAACAAGCCCTAGAACCTAAGGGGGATCCTGTGAGACAAAGTACCAGAGACATCACTACAAGCATGAAACCAACAGACATCACAATGACTCTAAACCCATATCTTTCTATAATAACACTGAATGTAAATGGACTAAATGCGCCAACCAAAAGACATAGGGTATCAGAATGGATAACAAAACAGGACCCATCTATTTGCTGTCTACAAGAGACTCATTTTAGACCTGAGGACACCTTCAGATTGAGAGTGAGGGGATGTAGAACTATTTATCATGCCACTAGAAGTCAAAAGAAAGCTGGAGTAGCCATACTTATATCAGACAAACTAGACTTTAAATCAAAGGCTGTAACAAGAGGTGAAGAAGGGCATTATATAATAATCACAGGGTCTATCCATCAGGAAGAGCTAACGATTATAAATGTCTATGCACCGAATACAGGAGCCCCCAAATATATAAAACAATTAACTCACAAACATAAGCAACCTTATTGATAAGAATGTGGTGATTGTAGGGGACTTTAAGACCCCACTTACAACAATGGATAGATCATCTAGACACAGGATCAATAAAAAAACAAGGGCCCTGAATGATACAGTGGATCAGATGGACTTGACAGATATATTTAGAACTCTGCATCCCAAAGCAACAGAATATACTTTCTTCTCGAGTGCACATGGAACATTCTCCAAGACAGATCACATACTGGGACACAAAACAGCCCTTCATAAGTATAAAAGAATTGAGATCATCCCATGCACACTTTCAGACCACAGTGCTATGAAGCTTGAAATCAACCACAGGAAAAAGACTGGAAAACCTCCAAAATCATGGAGGTTAATGAACACCCTACTAAAGAATGAATGGGTCAACCAGACAATTATAGAAGAAAGTAAAAAATTTATGGAAACAAATGAAAATGAAAATACAACAATCCAAATGCTTTGGGATGCAGTGAAGGCAGTCCTGAGAGGAAAATACATTGCAATCCAGGCCTATCTCCAGAAACAAGAAAGATCCCAAATACAAAATCTAACAGCACACCTAAAGGAACTAGAAGCAGAACAGCAAAGACACCCCAAACCCAGCAGAAGAGGAGTAATAATAAAGATCAGAGCAGAAACAAACAATATAGAATCTAAAAAACCTGTAGAACAGATCAATGAAACCAAGAGTTGGTTTTTTGAAAACATAAAATTGATAAACCTCTAGCCAGGCTTCTCAAAAAGAAAAGAGAGATGACCCAAATAGATAAAATTATGAATTATAATGGAATTATTACAACCAATCCCTCAGAAATACAAACAATTATCAGGTAATAGTATGAAAAACTGTATGCCAAAAAACTAGACAGTCTAGAAGAAATGGACAAATTCCTAAACAACCACACACTCACAAAACTCAAATAGGAAGAAATAGAATATTTGAACAGACCCATAACCAGCAAAGAAATTGAATCAGTCATCAAAAATCTCCCAACAAAGAAGAGTCCAGGACCAGATGGCTTTCCAGGTGAATTCTACCAGACATTTAAAGCAGAGATAATACCTATCCTTGTCAAGCCATTCCAAAAAATAGAAAGAAAAGGAAAATTCCAGACTCATTCTACAAAGCCAGCATTACTTTGAATCCCAAACCAGAGAGAGACCCCTCAGAAAAGAACTACAGGCCAATATCCCTGATGAATATGGATGCAAAAATTCTCAATAAGATACTAGCAAATCGAATTCAACAGCATATAAAAAGAATTCTTCACCATGATCAAGTGGGATTCATTCCTGGCCTGAAGGGCTGGTTCAACATTTGCAAATCAATCAATGTGATACATCACATTAATAAAAGAAAAGAAAAGAACCATATGATGCTGTCAATCGATGCAGAAAAAGCATTTGACAAAATTCAGCATTCTTTCTTAATAAAAACCCTCGAGAAAGTCCGGATAGAAGGAACATACTTAAACATCATAAAAGCCATTTATCAAAAGCCCACAGCTAATATCATCCTCAATGGGGAAAAACTGAGAGCTTTCACCCTGAGATCAGGAACATGATAGGGATGTCCATTCTCACTGCTGTTGTTTAACATAGTGTTGGAAATGCTAGCATCAGCAATCAGACAACAAAAGGAAATCGAAGGCATCAAAATTGGCAGAGGAAGTCAAGCTTTCACTTTTTGCAGATGACATGATACTATACATGGAAAACCTGATAGACTCCACCAAAAGTCTGCTAAAACTGATACATGAATTCAGCAAAATCGCAGGATTAATGTACAGAAATTAATGTACAGAAATCAATTGCATTCATATACACTAATAATGAAGCAACAGAAAACAAATAAAGAAACTGATCCCAATCACAATTGCACCAAGAATCATAAAATACCTAGGAATAAACCTAACCAAAGATGTAAAAGATCTGTATGCTGAAAAGTATTGAAAATTTATGAAGGAAATTGAAGAAGATACAAATAAATGGAAAAAAAATTCTCTGCTCATGGATTGGAAGAATAAATATTGTTAAAATGTCAATAGTACCCAAAGCTATCTACACATTCAATGCAATCCCAATCAAAATTGCACCAGCATCCTTCTTGAAGCTAGAACAAGCAATCCTAAAATTTGTATGGAACCCACAAAAGACCCCAAATAGCCAAAGTAATATTGAAAAGGAAGACCAGGGGCGCCTGGGTGGCGCAGTCGGTTAAGCGTCCGACTTCAGCCAGGTCATGATCTCATGGTCCGCGAGTTCGAGCCCCGCGTCAGGCTCTGGGCTGATGGCTCAGAGCCTGGAGCCTGTTTCCGATTCTGTGTCTCCCTCTCTCTCTGCCCCTCCCCCGGTCATGCTCTGTCTCTCTCTGTCCCAAAAATAAATAAACGTTGAAAAAAAATTAAAATAAAAAAAGAAAAGGAAGACCAAAGGGGGAGGCAACACAATCCCAGACTTTACCCTCTACTGCAAAGCTGTCATCATCAAGACAGCATGGTATTGGCTCAAAAACAGACACATAAATCGATGGAATAGAATAGAGACTCAAGATTTAGACCCACAAATGTATGGCCAACTAATCTTTGACAAACCAGGAAAGAATATCCAATGGAAAAAAGTCTCTTTAACAAATGGTGCTGGGAGAACTGGACAGCAACATGCAGAAGGATGAAACTAGACCACTTTCTTACACCATTCACAATAATAAACTCAAAATGGATAAAGGACCTGAATGTGAGACAGGAAACCATCAAAACCCTAGGGGAGAAAGCAGGAAAAAACCTCTCTGACCTCAGCTGCAGCAATCTCTTACTTGACACATCTCCAAAGGCAAGGGAATTAAAAGCAACAATGAACTATTTGGACCTCATGAAGATAAAAAGCTTCTGCACTGCAAAGAAAACCATCAACAACACTAAAAGGCAACCGACAGAATGGGAAAAGATATTTGCAAATGACATATTGGGTAAAGGGCTAGTATCCAAAATCTATAAAGAACTCACCAAACTCCACACCCAAAAAACAAATAATCCAGTGAGGAAATGGGCAGAAGGCATGAATAGACACTTCTCTAAAGAAGACATCCAGATAGCCAATAGGCACATGAAAAGATACCCAACATCACTCCTCATCAGGGAAATACAAATCCAAACTACACTCAGATACCACCTCACACAGGTCAGAGTGGCTAAAATGAACAAATCCGGAGACTATAGATGCTGGAGAGGATGTGGAGAAATGAGAACCCTCTTGCACTGTTGGTGAGAATGAAAACTGGTGCAGCTGTTCTGGAAAGCAGTGTGGAGGTTCCTCAAAAAATTAAAAATAGATCTACCCTATGACCCAGCAGTAGCACTGCTAGGAATTTATCCAAGGGATACAGTTGTGCTGATGCATAGGGGCACTTGTACCCCAATGTTTATAGCAGCACTGTCAACAATATCCAAATTATGAAAAGAGCTTAAATGTCCATCAACTGAAGAATGGATAAAGAAGATGTGTTTTATATATACAATGGAATACTACTTGGCAATGAGAAAGAATGAAATCTGGCCATTTGTAGCAACGTGGATGGAAGTGGAGAGTGTTATGCTAAGTAAAATAAGTCCGGCAGAGAAAGACAGATACTATATATTTTCACTCATATGTGGATCCTAAGAAACTCAACAGAAGAACAGGGAGGAGGGGGAGGGAGAAAAAGTTACAGGGAGGGAAGGGAGCAAACCATAAGAGACTCTTAAATACTGGGAGCAAACTGAGGCTTGATGGAGAGGTGGGAGGAAGCAGAAAGTGGGTGATGGGCATTGAAGAGGACACATTTGGGATTTGCATTGGGTGTTTTTTGGAAACCAATTTGGGAATACATTTCATATAAAAAATATGGAGAACAATCAACATGCTACTAAACAGTGAGTAGGTTAACCAAGATATTAGAGAGGGACTAAAAAAAATACGTGGAGACAAATGAAAATGAGGTCATAATGGTACAAAATTTGGGATATAGAAAGATAAATTCAAACTGGGTAATTTTTATTCATATATGCCTTTCTCATAAAACAAGAAAATTTTCAAATAAACCACCACCTAACCTTATACCAAAGAATCAAGAAAGGAAAACCAGAGCCCTAAGCCAATAGAAGGAAGGAAAGAAAAAGGATTAGAGTAGAAATAAAGGAAATAAAGACTATAAAAATAATAGGAAATATAATGATACCAAGAACTAATTCTTTGAAAAGATAGAAAAAAAATTATCAATCTTTAGCAAGATTCATCAAGAAAATAAGAGATCGTAAGTTAAAATCAGTACTATAAAGGATTGTAAGAGATTATGATAAACTATACGCAAACAAAGTAAACAACCAAGTAGTGGATAAATTCCTAGAAATATACAGTTTTCCAAAACTGAGTCACCAAGTAATAAAAATTTTAACAGACCAATTAGTAGTAACAAAATTGAATTGGTAATCCAAAAACTCTTGGCAAACAGAAGACGAGGACCAGATCGCTTCAAAGGGGAATATTACTAACCATTTAACCAAGAATTAATGCCTATTTATTCCAAAGAGAAGTGGAAGAACAACTTCTAAATTCACTCTACAAGGCCAGCATTACCCTAATATTCAAACCAGACAATGACACTGAAAGCAAAGACCACTATCTTTGATGAACATAGATGCAAAAATCCTCAACAAAATATTAGCGAACGAAATTTAACAATACATTAAAAAAAATCATTCACCACAATTAAATAGGATTTATTCTAGAAATGTAAGTGTGGTTCAATTTTGCAAATCAATTATTAAGTGAAATTAAGTAAAGTAAGTAAAATTATTAAGTGAGATATAACGTTAATAAGAGAAAGGACAGGGGCGGCTGGTTAAGTGTCTGACTCTTGATTTCAACTGACAGTATGGAGCTTTCTTGGGGTTCTCTTTTTCAATCTCTCTCTCTTTCTCTCTCTCTCTCTCTGCCCCTCCCCTACTTGCTCACATGTACATTCTCTGTTTCTCAAAATAAATAAATAAACTTTAAAAAATTTTCTTTCATAAAAAAATAAGAGAAAGGAAACAAATCACATGATCCTCTCACAAGGCACAGAAAAACTCTTTGACAAAATACGACATACACTTATGATAAAATCTCTCAACAAAGTGAGTTTTCAGGGAACACACCTCAACATAATAAGGGCCATATATGAAAAACCTAGGGTAAACATCATGTTCATTGGTGAAACACTGAGAACTTTTCCTCTAAGTTCAGGAACAAAATAAGGATTTTTACCACTTGTATTCAACATAGTACTAAAAGTCCTACCTGCACTGATAAGAAAAAGAAATAAAAGACATCTAATTGGTAATGAAGAAGTAAGACATGATACTGTATATAGTATGTATAGTATGTATATAGTATGTATAGTAGTATGTATATAGTATGTATAGTATGTATATAGTATACTGCAGATGACATGATACTGTATATAGAAAACTCAAAACACCAAAAATCTATTGTATCTGACTATTGAATTTGATAATGTTGCAGGTACAAAATTATAATAATGAAGTCTGGTGCACTTCTGACACTAATGACAAAGTAGCAGAAACAGAAATTAAGAAAACAATTGCAAGAATGCAAGAATGCAATTGTAGAAAAAATAAAAAACCTAGGAATAAATTTAACCAAGGAGGTGAAAGATCTATTACTTTGAAAGCTGTAAGACACTGATAAAAGAAATTGAAGGCAACACAAACAAACAGAAATATATTCAATGCTCGAAGAATGAAGACTATTATTAAAATGTCCACATTACCCAAATCTACAGTTTCACTGAAATCCCTACCAAAACACCAACAAAGCTGGAGTTAGCACATTCCCAGATTTCAAGATATTCTACAAAGCTATAGAAATGAAAATAGTTTGTTACTGGCACAAAGATATACACAGAGATCAATGGAACAGGATAATCTAGAAATAAACACACATCTATATGATAAATTAATCTATGATGAAGGAGGCAAGAATATACAATGGGGAAAAGACAGAATCTCCAATAAATGGACCTGGGAATATTAGACAAATACATGCAAAAGAATGAATCTGGATTATTTTCTTACACTATACACAAAAATAAGCTCAAAATGGATTAAAGACCTAAATATAAGACCTGAAACCATAAAATTCCTAAAAGAAAACATAGATGGTAATCTCTTTGACATAAACCTTAGCAACATTTTTCTAGATTATGTCTTTTAAGCCAAAGGGGAAAAAAGTGAAAATAAACTACTGCGACTAAACCTAAATAAAAAGCTTTTGCGCAGAAAAGGAAACATCAACAAAATGAAAAGGCAACCTACCATGTTGGAGAAGATATTTGCTAATGAAATGTCCAATAAAGGGTTAATATCAAAAGTAAATAAAGAACATATACAACTCAAAGAAAACAAACAGAAAATTCTATTAAAATAGGTAGAGGAGCTGAACAGACATTTTCCCAAAGGAACCATTGCAGGTGGTCCACAGGCACATGAAAAGATGCTTAACGTCACCAATCATCAGGGAAATGCAAATAAAAACCACAATGACACATCACCTTACACCTATCAGAATGGCTGGTATCAAAAAGATAAGAAATAGTATGTGTTGGCGAGGATGTGGAGAAAAAGGAAACTTCATGCACTGTTGGTGGGGATATAATCTGGTATAGTCACTGTGGAAAACAGTATAGAGGTTTCTCAAAAAATTAAATATAGAAATGTAATATGATCCAATAATTCCAATACTGGGTATTTACCCACAGAAAAAGGAAATACTAATTCAAGTATATATATGCATTCCTATGTGTATTGCAGTGTTATTTACAATAACCAAGATAAGGAAACCACCTGAGTTTCCATCAGCAGATGAATGTGTAAAGAAGTGGCGTATCTGTCTGTCTGTCTGTCTGTCTATCTATCTATCTACTCAGCCATAAAAGAGAATGAGATTTTCCTATTTATGACACCAGGGATGGACATAGAGCATATTATGCTAAGTGAAGTAAGTAAGAAAGAGACAAATACTCTATGATTTCATTTATATGTAAAACCTAAAAATACAAAGAAACAAAAACAGACTCCTAAATACAGAGAACAATCTAGTGGTTGTCAAAGAGGGGAAGGGTAGGGGGATAGGTGAAACAGAGAAAGGGATTAAAAGGTACAAAATTCTAGTTATAAAATAAATAATGGTGATAAAAGTACAATGTAGGGAATATAGTATTATTCTGATAATTGTGTACGGTGACTAAGAGTGGTGAGCACGGAGTAACATATAGAATTGTTGGATCAGTGTGTTATACACCTGAAACTAATATAGCATTGTACGTTAATTATACTTTAATTTTTAAAAAGATGCCAGATATAAAAGAATTTATAGTCAATGAATATATTTATAAAATTTTCACCACATTTTATTCCATAATTAATTTATGGAGTTATGACACCAAATTAATCCATAAAGTTACACGATTTAAGAAGGCTATTGCAATATCTTATCCGGGGAAACTATAGAGGTGTCTGAGAATCATAGCATGGGAAAATAAAAGAGAGCTGGTATTGGGGAAAAAGAAAATTAAACAAATTTTAGGTCTGTCTGAATTTTTGTTTTGGTAGTGCATTTTCTTATTGGTCTTAACCAAGAGACTCATACAATGTCCAATAATGTGTTGATAAACCAGCTCTCAAAAAACAAGGAACCTAACCTGTAGCCCTCATCGATTTTGATATTGTAAACCCTCTGAGCATGGCCAGTTTCAAGCTATCCAATGGGATGTCACTGAATCCAGGGTTGGGAAGAAATACACCAACTGGCTTGCCTGGGCCCGTTGGACCTAGCTTCAGCATATTGCTGAATGGAAGCCATCATTAATAACATATCTAAGATCTCACAAGTGATATCCCTTAATTTTGAAATAACTGTGCTTTCAGTGCTACTAGGTTAAAAACCATTTTGTCCTGTTTGTAACAGAAGAGTTTCTCGAGGAAACTGAGGTAAAGAATACTGACGGGATGTAGTAATAGCATAGTTCAGCGGAAAAGGCAAAGTACAGGGAGTCAAAACCCTAAGGCAAGTGTCACTTGTGATGGTAACATTTTCCATGCTTGCTCTATTTCTGGGAGCTCACCTGCAAGTTTCTGCCACGCACTGGCAGGTAATTTTGCAAGCATGTCAATTTACAGTAACTGTGTGTTCTCTTAATAACTTATTTCCTTTTTGGGTTTTAATTCCATTTATACAAAGTGTGCTCCACCCTTTCCTGTTAGGATATTGTCCTCAATGGCAGAGCAGAGAGAAGTAAAGTAAGGGTTGAGTCACTCTGCTTACTCTGTCATTTGCTAAAATTATAGCTTTATCCAAGCAAAGAATCTATCCAATCTCATTGATCTGAATGTAGCTGTGAGAATATGTATGCTGTACTCCCAGTTTTACATGTCAGCTTATTCAGGGCCTGGTGGAGAGGTCCACACTTAGGATGCATCCAATAAAACAAAGTATTTGTCAGAATAAATACATGGGAGGAAATAAAGAATAAATAAATGAATAAATATACCCTGGGTTCTAGTATTATACTATATTCTTATAAGTCTGTGTCACGTAGCTGTTGCTTTCTTAGCCAACTATAACCCATCTTCTGTACATGATCTATTAAAATTTTACCACATTGGACTGACCATTACTTAGCAACTAAGGATTCTTTCATTTATTTATTTCTTTCAAAACTTGTTAATATGCAACTGTTCATGCGAGTACTGATTTTATCCTACTGAGATATTTTCTACATTTGGATCTTTGCCTATGGGAGAAGATAGAATCTAGTAGTTTTATTTTTTCAGCCTGCTCTTCTCAAGTATAGACGAATGGTTTCACAAATTAGCATCAGAGGCAAATCACCATGTAACTAAAGATTCCCTTAGATCAGTAATTCCAGATCTGGCATTTTATCAAAATCACTTTTTAAATTTGTTAGCAATTCCTAGATCTCACCGTCAGAGAATTGCTTTCAGCAAATTTGGCTCGGGAGCCTGGCAAGTGCACTGTTTTAAGGGGATTGACACTTACAGACTCGGACTTACTCAGAGCTTCGCAAACTTTATAGGCATTTGCCTGATCTGGGATCTTGTTAAAAGTGCAAATTCTGATTTAAGAGACTACTTTAAATTTCTAGTAAGTTCCTGGGTGATAGAGCTGCTGCTTTCATACTTTGAAAGCAAAGCCTAAATTAAGTATGTCATCTTCTTGGCTTGAATTGAGATATGACTGCATGTGTTTTGATGGCAGAATAAATTGCTATTAAAAGTTTGTTTATAAGAGCACCTAGGACCCAATGAACATACAGCAATGTCTTAAGGTAGAACATCTGGGCAGAGAGTATTTACCTGTTTTTTTTCCTGTAAAAAATTTTCTCTCAAGAAGAGTACCAACAGATGTATGGATGGATGGTGACATATAACTGTCAAACTAATGTATTCAGTTATTCTGAATGTAAACAAATATTTATGGAATGTTTCAGGGTCCTTCCTTTGTTCACATATAACTTGTTACTACCCTATGGTCTCTGTGGTTTCATGAAGGCAGTTTGTCCCTTTAGAAAATCAGTCTTGCTTATTGCATGCCATTCATTAATATGCAACGACTATGAAGCAAGCTTTTGAGAATACTACACCTTTTGTTTAGGGGAAGAAAAGAGAGAAATTATTCAAAGCTGCCAAAATTAACATTGCTTCTCAGAAATGAACATTGCATCACCAATGAAAACCATAAGAAAGGAATTTATATTTATTTACTAATTGTCTCAGTTGGAGGCAAAATTAGAGGTGATTACTGGAAGTAATAGTACAATAGAATGTAGAAGTTTCCCTGTGACCGCCCAGCAACTTGGGAACAATGAATTGTAACAGAATGTGGTGCTGTATAGCATGTAACTTGAAAGTAAGTGATGGAAATAATTCACACTTGTGAGTTCCCACGGCAGAAAAGTGTGTATGCTTGTGTGGTAGCCAGGGCAAGGTGGGGGCAGAAATTTATCTTTTATCTTTGGCATTTGGAACAGTGATTTGTTTTTTTTTAATCAATTTTTTAAAATTTTTATAAATGTTTATTTATTTTAAGACAGAGAGAGAAAGAGAGAGAGAGAGGGAATCCCAAGCAGGCTCTGCACTGTCAGTGCAGAGCCAAATGTGGGGCTCAAACTCACGAACCATGAGATCATGACATGAGATTGTGACCTGAACAGAAACCAAGCGTCAGACACTTAACCGACTGAGCTACCCAGGCACCTATTTTGTTTTGTTTTGTTTTGTTTTGTTTTGTTTTTCAGGCAATGAACATTTTTGTTTGTTTGTTTCAAGTTTTAATTTAAATTCTAGTTAACCTATAGTGTAATATTGGTTTCAGGAATAGAATTCAGGGATTCATCACTTACATACAACATCCAGTGCTCATCACAGTAAGTGCCTTCTTTAATACCCACCAACCATCTAGCCCATTCCCTGACCAGCCTCCCCTCCAGCAACCCTCAGTTGTTCTCTATCATTGAGTGTCTTCTTGGAACAGTGATTTATATAGAGTGGATCTGCATTATGTTTCTAGAGAACCTGACCAGTAATTAATAATCAAATTTGTCTAGCTTTCTTTTTTCTACCATACTCATGAATAGACTGCAGGGTGGATTTGTATACTCAGCGACAACATATTCCTTGTTCAGCAGCAGCAAAACAAGAACAAAAAAAGCAGAAAAATCCAACAATTATTGAAAGCTCACTGTGTTCTAAGCTCTAGGTTAATACTTTACATTAATTATAACTTTTAGTACTAATAACATCCCTAGTAGGATATTGAGATGCAAAGAGTATTAGGGGTTCTTTGGGTAAAAGGATAAAACCACAGAAAGGGGATCTATTGTGGAGACAGTTGGAGGCAGAGACATTATGTTCACCGGGAAAACAAAACAAAACAAAACAAAATATTAAGTCCTTTTACTTCTGCAAGATAAGGATGCTGCTTTAACACTTATTGTGGCTCAAAAACCAAGAGAGATCCTGATACCTGTAATGTTTTAATTTTAAATAATTAATTTCTAATCAGTTTCTACCTGGACACTTATACAAGTTTCCTAAATAATGATAATTTTGAGCTTCACCTGAGTCCGGTAATCCTGCAAAGCAGCAATAATTAAAGAAATCCCCCACACCTTGTGTACTGGCAAATGTTTTACCGCAAGAGGCCAAGATTTCTAAATAACTCAGAAAGACTTGTGAATAAACAGCTTCCTTGTTCACCTTAGGACAAGGCCAGGCACAGACCCTCCCAATTCCCATTTTATGCTTTATCAGTGATTAGCTGAATTGTTGGTCCCCCTGGTCAATAGCGACAAAATGCTTGTGAATTTGACTTGATGGAATTTTAAGATTTTCCCTACCTCACAGGACCCTGAGCTTTGACAGGAGCCTGACCCAGCATCATAATGCTGAACTGTTCATCCTTAGGACCCAGAGTCATCTGCTGATCTGGGTGGAGCGAGGGGGGAGCACATTCAGTTCTATCTGCTCATTCTGGTTCTTGAGCCTCACTACCCCCCCCCCCCCATTTAAGAAATGCCTTTTTCTGTCTGACCTTGAGACACTTGCATGTCCCATTGTCAGAGTTTTTCCTGATTACCATACTGTCTTCTGAAAAAGTCTCTCATTTAAATTTGGATTTGCTTTTATTTCAGAGTAGTCTGTCTGCAGGGACACCTCTGCAATGTATCCGCCATGTTTCCACAAGGCACACAATTCTGGGGGCTCCATTTACATGGCAGCAAGGTAAATGGCATCCCTGGACCTCTACAAGCATCTGTTGTCATACATGATGGTTTGGGCCTCAGGAGTGAAGTCTTTGAATCTCAAACTGACTACTTTATTCCCCTGCGTAAAAATATGTTGGTGACTCTAAAGTCTCAGTAGAAAAACTCCAAACTCCTAGATTTGACTTACAGGGACTTTTACCAACTGGCTCCCACTTTTTTCTCTACTTTCATCTCCTACCACTCTTCCTGTGTGCTTTTTAACAATCAAGAGTCACCACAACTGTGAAACCTTTCTTTAATCCTCTTTTTGACTTACAGTCAGAGCTAGATATGCTGAAACATGACTAACTGTATATTAAGATGTTAAAAAATAATCTACAGTTAATTAGAATTAATCAATGAACTTATCAAGGTTGCTGGATACCAGGTTAGTACTTAAGAATCAATTGTGCCTCTCTACCAGCAAAAAAAAAAAAGAGAATTAAAAAAATTTAAAGATACATTTTATAATAGTATTAAAAAGCTCCACATATCTGGGAATGAATAAATTTCATGCCAGACGTCTACATAGAACACTTCAAAACAAACTGAGAGAAAATAAAGACAAAGAAAGAGACTTCCTTTCCAGCCTGTACTATACGGGATTTCTTTTTATAGGTAGTAGAAAAATGGAGACAATGTACGTGGAATCTTTAAAAAAAAAAAGCAAATTTCATAGAGACAGAGAATAGAATGGTGGTTGCCAATAGCTGGAAGGAGGGAGAGATGAGGAGATAGGGAGATGTAAGTCAAATGGTACACGTACTGAGGCTTGATGGAAAACAAATATTGCATACTTGGAAGTTCTGAGATTAAATTGCAAGTATTCTCACAGCAAAGCAACAAAAAGTTAACTATGGAGGTGATGGATGTTTACTTAGCTTGATCTTGGTAATCATTCCACAATGTATATGTGTATCAAATCATCATATCATACACTTCAATATGCAGAATTGTATTTGTCAACTGTTCTTCAATAAAGCAGGAAAAAAAGTGAAACCTGGAAACAATATGTAAAACAAATATTGCGCAACAGGCAGCACAGGTCTGTGATCCCTAAGAGAAAATAAAGTAAAAACAGAGTTTGTCATAGTATATAATTGCAAAATATATTATGCACATGTCAGTACCTTGCTTATATCCTTGCACTATCCACAAAGTAAAATATGTTGTCTCCTATAATCAAATGCACTATGTATTATAAGAACTAAAATGAGAACACCAGCAGTATTTAGCATCATCTAAAGTTGAACACATAATGTGGAGGAAAAGGAACCCTTGTGCACTGTTGGTAGGAATGCAAACTGGTGCAGCCACTGTGGAAACAGTATGCAGATTCCTCAAAAAGTTAAAAATAGAGCTACCCTATGATCCAGTAATCATACTGCTAAATATTTACCCAGAGAATATAAGAATAGTAATTCAAGGGGATACATGCACTCCTATGTTTATAGTAACATTATTTACAAATGCCAAGATATGGAAGCCACCCAAGTGTCCAACGACTGAGAATGGATTAAGAAGATGTGTACACAAGATGATATGTACACAAGAGAATGTTATCCAGCCATCAAAAAGAATGAAATCATGTCATTTTAAGGACATGGATGAAACTACAGACCATAATGCTAAGCGAAATAAGTCAGTCAGAGAAAGACAAATACCCTATTATTTCACTCGTATGTGGAATTTAAGAAACAAAACAAATGAACAAAGGAAAAAGAGAGAGAGAGGCAAACCAAGAAAGAGACTCTTAACTGTAGAGAACACACTGATGGGTACCAGAGAGGAGGTCGGGAAAGATGGGTTCAACAGGTGAAGGGGATTAAGGAGAACACTTGTCGTGATGAGTACCAGGTGATGTATGGAAGTGCTGAATCACTACGGTGTACATGTGAAACTAATATTACACTGTATGTTAACTACCTGTAATTAAAATAAAAACAAAAATAGAATAAAAAACTAAAAGTATTCCTAAAAAATAAAAAAATAAAGTTAAATAGTAACTGATAAGCTAACAATTCCACTCTTTGGTGTATGTACAACAGAACTGTGTGTGCACGCACGCGCGTGTGTGTGGGTTGTGTTCACCAAAAGATGTGCACTGGAATGTTGATAGCTGTGCAATGGCCCAAACTGGAAATACTTAAATAGCCACTATAGTGGACTGGATAAACAAATTGTTATATACTATAACAATTCTGTTATATTACTGAATATAATCTCATTCCACTTATGTGAAGTAAAAAAAAAATAAGAAAAATCAACCTGGAATAAGCCAAAATAGTGGTTATTGTTGACAACAGATAGTGAGCAGGAGGGAACACAAAAGAGACCCCTTAATGCTTGAAATATTTTGTTTTGGCATCTGGATAACATTTACACTCATATGTGTTCAATTTGTAAAATTGATCTGTAGCTTTATAATATAAATGCTATTTCCTGTATTTAAATTTTACTTCAATGATATAAAAAATACATAAGGAATTCCTACACAGTTAAAATTGGCTCCAGTAAGTTTAATGACATTTTAAATAAATGAACTGTAAAATTTCTCAAAATTTCAAAAGCATGAAATTAACAACTATCTGTCTCATATTCCCAAGGCCTGAAAGTGAGTTTCTGTCAGTGCCTACTGAAGAATAGGAGAAATAATTTGGCACATGTCATCAATTCATTACAATTTTCCACCTTTTTATTGCTTTGTCATTTAGGTGAATGCTTAACCTAGAGAAGTCAGGATTGGATAGAGCTCATTCCATATTTTTATTTTTACAAGTCCAGTGTATAGTACAGAGGGGTGTTTTCCCTGTGCTGGTGTGTCTATTCTGGTGCTTTTGTCCTAGAGTGTACATTTTTTCTTACAGAAACAGCATCTCCCATCTTTCAGGAGCTTAATCCTCCTCCTCTACCTGAATGGCCAAGACAAACCAACAAAAGTTTCATACAGAATACATACGAGTCACCTTGAAGCTTACATTTTGGTAAAAGAGAGAGATAATAAACAAAATAAAAAAATATAAAGTATGGAAAATGATAATAAATGCTATACTAAAAAAGCCTGGGGCACCCATGTGGTTCAGTCGGTTAAGTATCCGACTTCGACTCAGGTCATGATCTTGTAGTTTGTGGGTTCGAATTCCACGTTGGGCTCTGTGCTGACATCTCAGAGCCTGGAGCCTGCTTCAGATTCTGTTGTCTCCCTCTCTCTCTCTACCCCTCCCTCTGCTTGCACTCTCTGTCTCTCTCAAAAATAGATAAATGTTAAAAGAAAAAAGAGCATGGAGAAACTTTAACCAATATACCTCTTATGGGGGATATGGATAATGGGGGGTTGTGAATAATGAGAGGGTGTGGATAATGGGGCAAGGTACATATGTGTGTGGACAGAGGGTATATGGGAAATCTCTGTGCCTGCCTCTCAATTTTGCTGCCAATCTATAACTGTTCTGAAAAATAAAGTCTTAAAAAAATGGAAGAAGGGAATATTGGGGTTAGAAGATGTGTGATTTTAAGATGCTTACAGAGAAGGCCTTCGTAAGGTGACATTGTAGAAAAGCAAAGGGGTTATATTAGGGACGAGTGTTCTGGGTGAACAGAATAAGGGTGAAGACCCTGAAGGAGGACAATGCCTAGTGTCTTCAAGGACTAGGAAAGAGGTCGGAGTTACTGAATAGAATGAAGGAACTCCACAGTTTTATTTCTCTCATTTGCTCGTTGTTAGAACAAACATTTATTAAAAATAGATTGTGTACAAGTCTCTCAGCCAGGTGCTACTGATACAGGGATAAAAAAACCAACCACTTTAGTTCAAGAAGCTGCTTCAGAGCATTCATGGCTCCAGAAAGCTTGGAGAATAGGGTTCAAGTCCTTGGACAAACACAAAAGGCAGTTCATATCCTTGCCCTGGCCTCATCCTTCTCCATATTCATTAGTGTAAACAAGCTGTCCACTCTGTTCCATTGATTCTAAGCTACTATCTCTTACTGTCTCATAGTTTTTTTTTTCTTTTTACCTTTACTAATCTGTGTGCAGTTCAAATCTCTTTTTATTATAAGAAATCTAAGAAAACTGTAGTTCTAAAGACTTGCATGGTGGTGGTGGCAAGAAGGGAAATGAAGTAAGATACTGAGAAAAAGTACAGCTAAGCTTAAAGGGAAACAGAAATCTTCCTTCAAGAGTGATAGCTGCTGCTGTCTTAATGGCTTTTGTTCTCCAGAAACTTCTTTTTGCTTGTCTCTTCTCCTTCTGACAGTTTTCTCTGCTCATGCATGGTTTCTGATCCTACAGCATGTTGGCTTACAAATGACACTGGTTCACTTCCTTCCCTCTGATTTACTTTAGCCTCATGGTGACGTGTCCTGTCAGCACAGCAAACCATCCCCACATGGACATCATAATGAATATAGTCTTTTTGTTCACATTCTTGAGAGACAGTCTTACTGACTCCAATCTGCATGTTGACAGATTCACTGTGCATTACCTGTACTTGGCAGTAGGGAGGCAATCAGATATTTCAGAAGCTATAGGCAAGGCAAGGCAGGTTACATGAGAAAGAAAAGTCTGGCATACCTGGAAAAATTTGAGTATGCTGCGCCCTCAATGTCCCCTCTTTTTGGCTTATTGAAAGGAACATGATTATGAGGAGTCTGATATGGGCCAGATCTCAATTCTGCTACTTACTTACATGATAACCTTGACCAATCTATCTGAGTTTGTTTCCTCATATATAAAGTGCAGATAACAGCATCCAGGGTTATTATGAAAATTAGGTAAGTGAGAGGTCATCCAATATCTTGCATAGCATCTGGCTCATGGTGGATACTGCTAAAATATGAAGTTGTATATTCTTTTAATCCATAAATTCTAGCTCTAGTGATCTTGTAAATCTTCTGGAACTTCTTTCCAACACCACACAGAATTATAAATCACTTCTTTCTGTGTGCTATTATAGTACTTTTTATTTTTATCTTACTGTATTATTATTAAATTAATTTATTAAGTAATATTTTATTAAATTATTATATTTGTGGCTTTCTCCTCCACCATTGTGAAAGCAAGTTGAGATGAGAACCCTTTTCTTATTTATATCTTTATATCCTCACTGTCAGCACATTGCTTAGCGTATGGTAGAGACTCAACAAATGCTTTCTACTATTTTTTTTTAAAGAGAGAGAGCATGATCAGGGGAGGATAAAGAGGGAGATGGAGAGAGAGAATCCTAAGCAGGCTCCATGCTCACGGCAGAGCCTAACATGGGGCCCAATTCCAGGATGCTGGGATCACAGTTTGAGCAGAAATCAAAAGTCCAATGCTCAACAGACTAAGACACCCATGTGCCACTCAACAAATGCTTTTTAAATAAATATGTGAATGGATGCTGAATGCATGGAAATGAGTGAACAACAAATGAGTGTCCCTGGAAGAAAGCCAAGAACACTACAGAGTAAGGCCACTGGTCGCCACTGAGGTAAACTTTTCTCTTTGACCCACTTTGAAATAAAGCAACTTGAAGGACCAATCCCAAGCCCTAGTGCACAAAACAGAAGAGTTTCTATCAATGGCATCACATTCTGTTTCAAAACATTTTTTTTCCAAATTGAAGCCCAAGAGAAATGAGGTTAAATAAAAAGCTCCTTAGGCTATAAAGAAGAAACAGAAACTTGGAGTCATGAACTAAGCTCCATTTCAACTTCAGATGAAACACTAGTAAGACTTTCTGTGCTCATGAGGGTGGGGATTTTAAAAACCTGAGGGTTTCAAAAATGTGAACATCATCTTTTCATATTTAAAAAATCTTTTAATCCTCCAGAGATTTTAGTATTTTTAAAAGTACTTTCTATATTCCTATTTTATCTACATCTGCTAGTGCCCTACTTTAGACGAAATAGAGATAAACCACATTTTCATGGCTGAAAATCTTAAAGTGATGAACATTCATCATCCTGTAACACGGTTTCTCAACCAGTGCTGTAGACAATTTGGGCTGGGTAATTCTTTGTTGTGGGGATGTGCCTCATGCGTTACAGGAGGCTGCGTAGCACATACACCCTCTACTCACAGGATGCTGGTAACACACTTGACTCCTGACTTGTGACAACAACAAAAAAATGATTCCAGACATTGTCAACTATCTCTTGGGGAGCAATTATCTCTTGGGAGTTGTTCTCAATTGAGAACAACTTTATAAAATATTTGATAGACAATTACTTAGAACACTTGCTCTTCCTTTTTCTCAGTCTACCAAGTCATATTTTTTGTGTGAAAGTAGTCTTGAGATGGCATCTAGTTACTCGTTCTGACTTTTCAAGGAGATGCCACCTACATGACCTAGGACCAATGGTAATATTTTGTTTTTAAATGCTTATTAATTTGAGAGAGAGAGAGAGAGAGAGAGAGAGGGAGGAAGGGGCAGAGAGAGAGGGAGACACAGAATCCAAAGCAGGCTCCATGCTCCGAGCTATCAGCACAGAGCCCAATGTGGGGCTTGAACTCACAAATTGCGAGATCATGACCTGACCCAAAGTTGACGCTTAAGTGACTGAGCCACCCAGACACTCCAGACCAGTGGAATCTAATGTAATACTGGTCATATTACTGAAGGATATTTAAGTCATCAAGAATTTTGATGGAAGTCATGTTGAGAAGGTGATGGGGAGGGGGCACATAGCTAAAGCCCTCAGGGAGTAACAGGGAGTCATATGGGGTCAGTAAATCACTGAAACAAAGGTTTGTGGGTGGCATTGTTTAATGACATGAGATTGATAGCTGGTATGTTATGAGAAAAACGGCAGGAAAATAATGTGGATGACACAGTGAGGAACCCCCACCTAAAGATCCAAAGGTAAGAGGGGTGTGAGAGAGAACACATCTACCACTAAAGAGCCACAGTAGGGTAGCAATGTGCAGAGAAGAGACCAATTTATGTTAGAGAAAGAAAATGAAAAAGATGTTGAGTATGTGGGACATTTTGTTAATGACTGATTATGAGATCCAAAGAGGAGAGTGAAGGGATTCAGAAGATAGGTGTATGTGGAAGGCAGTGTCAGAGAAGGGAATGAACAGAGTCATATGGGAGTTATGGTCTGGAGGATGGTGGATGACTAGGGAATCCTGGATTTCTCGTGGGGTGACATATGCAAACAGGAAGAAAAACATAGTAAGTCCTGATGGTCACCATGCACATAAACATAAGTGTCTGGCCAGGAGCACACTTAGGTCCCATGGATCCCTCTGAACTTCAGCTGAGAGAAGCATAGAAACTAGGGAAGAGACTGTTTAGGGGATTCTCATTTTTTTTTAATGTTTATTTTGAGAGAGAGAGAGAGAGAAAGAAAGAGAGAGATCACACACACATGCTGGAGAAAGCACAGTCAGGGGAGAGGTAGAGAGCAAGCAAGGGAAAGAGAGAATCCCAAGCAGGCCCCACGCTCAGCACAGAGCCCAACATGGGACTCCATTTCACAACTGTGAGATTATGACCTGACCTTAAATCAAGGGTACGACATTCTGCAGGCACCTGGGTGGTTCAGCTGGTTAAGTGACCAACTTTGGCTCAGGTCCTGATCTCACAGTTTGTGACTTTGAGCCCCACATCGGGCTCTGAGTTCTCAGCACAGAGCCTGCTTCAGATCCTCTGTACCCCCACCTCTGCCCCTCCCTTGCACTTTTTTTCTCTCTCAAAAATAAATAAACATTAAAAAAAGAAGTGTCACATGTTCAACCAACTGAACCACCCAGGCTCCCCTTATGGGAGCCTTATTGATGTCTACTGACATTATCCACATTAATTTCAGACCCATGACCACTTCTCGTCCAGTAACACCGTCCTCCTCCCCACTTCAGGCACTGCCGCCTATGAACATATCCTATTACCATATAATTATCAATAATTGAAATGCCTCTGTGGGCTCAATTTTAAGTGTCCTAGTCTTTAACTACCACTTCCTACTTAGCTCACTCCCTCTAGTTCTCCAATTCCAGCAATTCTTCAACACAACAAAGAAGCTAAAGTCAATTTCTCCCATCAACTTTTCACTGTCCCTTATACCTCAATCCTCTTTTCCCTCCATACCTTGCTAAAATACCATCATTATCAGTATAATCACTCCTTGTTTATACTCTGTACTCCCCCCACCACTTTGTTGCATCCATTTTTGTAAAACAAAATGAAAGTTGAATTCACAGAATAAGCTTGTTGATGTCTACTGTATTTGCCAGTTCCATGGATTTGCTTACTCTCTGAGATAACAATTTCATACTCCTCTCAAATTCCAACATCTCTCCTCCAGTGTTATACTCCACTGATGATCTTCCTTTCAATTGCACTGTGAACACCGTAGAAATAAGAGAAGTTTCCACTGATTCCCACAGTACATTTCCCTCCTGCCTCTACCTGTGGCCAGGGCATCTGTTCCCCTCTTCTCTCTGTAGATATCAGTGAGCCTAGCAAACATCACGCCTTACATTTCAGCAGCAGATCACATCCCCCTTCCTTCACTCAAGGATACTGCCCCAGTGATTCATTGGATCTTTGTTATCAGCCAATAAACATACTTTTATTATTTGCATCTTCAAAAAATTCCTCTTTGATTTCACTTCACCTCTCAGTTACTGCTCCATCTCTTCCCTTCTTTCTACAGCAGAAATCCTTGGAAACCTTTTCTATCCATTCTTTTCTCAGTTTTCCACCTCTCATTCTATCTTAAATCCATTATAATCTTGCTTTCTCTGGTAACACTCCACTAAAACCACTTTGATCAAACTCACCAATGACCTGTATAGGGGTAAATCCAAGAGTAAATTCTACTTGATCTAGTGTACCATTTGACGTGGTTGATTATCTCCTGCTCCCTGTGCCGAATGCTTCACTGATCTGCCACACACCCCTGTCGGTTTTCTTTCTGCCTCTTTAGCTGCTCCTCCTCAATCTCTTTTACTGGTTCCTTCTAATTCATCAACTTGATGTCAGCATGTGATAGGGCTTTGTACTTGGACTTCTACTCTTCCCAATGTATAACCACTTCTTTGGAGATCTCATGATATCATGGCTTTAGATACATTCTATAGGCTGACAATTCTCAAATTCGCTCAAATCTGGTCTTGTCCTTGTGTGGCAAAGAGAGAGGAAGTAAACATTCATGTGTTTTCTATTTATGGGCACTCACCCTATCATAAGAGTTCTACTCCCATCACCTAATTACCTACAAAAGGCATCATCTCCAAATACCATCATATTGGGGATTGCAGTTTCAAC
The DNA here is from genome assembly GCF_027475565.1 of Acinonyx jubatus. NCBI lineage: Eukaryota > Metazoa > Chordata > Mammalia > Carnivora > Felidae > Acinonyx > Acinonyx jubatus. Next base: position 107,962,798 of record NC_069390.1, read on the forward strand.
ATATGGATGGGGGTGTGGGTGGGGACACAAAGATTCAGTGCACAGCAAAATCTAGCTCAGCTCACAGCACTCCTCTGCTGAATCACTCTTCCCAATGCCCAAGAGATTTCAAACTGTGAGAAAAAGCCTAAATTTGTAGTAAGGCCTGAGAGTCTTAAACAACCTACTCTCTTGTACTTCTCTGTTCTAATGTCCTACTATTCTCTGACACACTTATTTCCAACTACACAGGCTCCCCATGTCTTTAAACATTCCAGGCAAGCACCTTTGGACTTACTGTTCTCCCTGATTGCTCATCATTTCCCAGACATCTGTAAGACTTAAGTCTCTCACCTTCTTCATCAAATTATATCACCTCAGCCACCTGTGACCACAGGAACTCAAACTTCCCCTTCCTAAAAGCAATCCCTGCTTTTTTTTTCTGCTTTAATTTTCTCTTTATCACTTGTCCTAATACAGCATTTTATAAATCCATTTATTTGACTGGTTTTGTTTTCTCTTCCAGAAATCTAAGTGAATAATACTGGCCTGTAATGTACATTTTACTTTGGTTTAGTTTGGGTTAATATTTTCATCAGTAAAAGAAAGCGGCCTAAAAGGAAAAAAGCTATCATTGCTGGCAAAACTTAGTAAAAAGCACCCACTCATGTTGCCAGGGTTTTAAATTTGCCGTCAGTGATCAGATTTGCAAGTTCTGCTTAAAAACACCATCGCGCATATCATCATTTATACAAGGCTTATGAAATAATTGATTTATGCTGTCAGTTTTCTAATAGTATGGTAAAGTTATGTGCAGACAGAAATAATAAGGAAGAAAAACATTTGAAAATGTAGACCATTAAAAAAAAGATAAAATTTTCAGCTAAAATTTTAAATACAACAACATAGAAATAGCAAGGAACAAAAAAGAGGGAAAGAAATATGCTGTGTGTGTGTGAACTTTGTAAAAATAAAAGAAGTTGTAGGTTGAAGAAGCCGTCAATTCAGTACAGCCTGAGAGAAGTTTGGTCTAGCTCAAATCATTGCGTTAATTACTTAAAGACAAATAATTAGAAAAAAAAATGTGGTAGCTGTACACAAACATCTAATGGGGATACTTACAGTTCAGCGGTAGATTTTATGTATATAAACACATATAATGTATACATATAATCCTATATAACTAATATAAGAGAAAGCTAAAAAATGATATTTTAGTGTTTTTATTATGTCCTCCTGTGCTTTATATTTAAAAATATACTCTGAATGTTATAAGAGAGGTGGTAGAAGAGGCCAGATGAATGTGCTGGGCTTAAAATACATATTGAGAGTCACAACAAAACATTTTTAATATAATGAGCATAGTCAGAGTAATGATCCAAAGACCAAGACTTCTGAATCTTGAGGTTGAGCCCCCGAGGCTGGGAGAGAGAAGACCTTGGTAATGCAAAGTGAAAAAGACCACCCAGAGTGATAAGCCTAAAGAGTTTTGTTTTCGCAGGCAAAGAAGTCTTTTTTGGTTGCTTGTTTGTGTTTTTCTTGAGATTAGAAATCAACTGTATGAAATATTGTTTTTAGTTCATGGAGAATGAGAACTAAGAACTTGTACTTAGCAAAACAGAGATATTTTCATAACTTTGATAATAGCAAATCTGATAAAGCCAGATTAGAATGGGACTCAAGAGAATACCAAGGAAAGATACTGGACATAGTAAGGAATTTGCATGAGGAAGGAGAGACATGGCATTGTAGATGAGCAAGAAGTGACTGCCAAGAAGTATTTTTTTCTCCAATGGGAGTATTAAAAGTAGGTTTGTAAGCTGGTGAAAAAGGTAAAAAAAAAAATAGGAATAAAAAATTCTTGATCCAGAAGATTAAAAGAATTTCTGGGACAATGTTTATGAATAGAAAATAAAGTGATGCGCAGAGTTTGGAATGTGTTTGGTTCTGGAAAGATCATCCAAGGTAACAGAAGAGAAGGCAGAGCCTCTGGGTACAGAAACAGACAGTTGAGTGGATGTAATGGTGGGAATTTGTGGAACTTTTCCTAATGGTTTTCTTGATTTTCCTCCAAGAAGATACAGTTTGTCAGAGCTTATGAAACCCATTAGTTGACTCTTAAAGCTTTGTGATGATGAATCCTGTCATAGTTATGTGCCTTTATATGTGCTTTTGTATTTTCTATGATAATATAAAAATACCTTCATCATGGAATATTTTTAATTGACATTTTTCTCTCTACTTCCTAGGATCAGAGAACATAAAACACAGAATGTGATCTTCTAAATTACATGGCATGTGTAATGTCACTGCAGAATATAACTAATACATCTTTCAAAATCCCTAATATATAATAAATACGGACCCTGTCTTGTGGCGGGGGGGGGGTCAGGGGGAGGGAGCATCAAACATTACTTTATTAAAGACTATTATTTAAGGAATATGGCACAGAAAGCAAAATGGACTGCTTAGCTATCTCGCCTAAAATAGACCTAAATCTAAGAAGGCAAAATAATCAATTTCCAAAAACAGTGACTTCACTTCTGGTTGAGATAAAGTAACCACGACTGGATTTACCCTTCCATTTGAAACAACTAAATACACTGAAAAAACTAGGTGAATCAATGGCTTTCAATACATTGGATGTCAGACCAAAAGAAGGCACTTATGCTGAGAGAGAAAAAATAAATGCTATAAATCTTATAAGTGTCTCATTATATATATATATATATTTTATAAATGCTATACATTTTATAACGTCTTGAGTGAGCTTTTTTGCCTGGTTGCAGGAAGACATGGGGGGAAACCCATGAACGGGACACACTGCCAGAATTATGGACACAGAAGTCTGAAGAATCCAATAGAGCTAGCTCAAAGGGCAGAGTACTGGAAATGATGAAGTCACAGAAAGTGATCACCCCATAGATAGCCACAGGGTTCTCCTAATGAAGTCGGTGAGAACTTACAAGTAAAACCTTGTGAAGAAAATTTCTAAGGCCAAGGAAAGACGTATCTGGTGGAAATATTTGAAAAGGACATTTAAACATTCCACATGTACAAGAAACTAGAGGAAACATTGAGTAGAAACTGGAAATATATTTTAAGAGGAAGAAAATCAAACTTTTAGGGATAAAAACTATCACGTCTAAATTGAAAAATTCAATAGATGAAATCAATGGATGAAGTATATCTATAAAATCTATATTACTTAGCAACAAGAAATGAAGTATTAATACATGCAACAACCATGTTTTTTATCAAAATATTTTTACCAAATGAAAGTAAGGAAACAAGCTAGAGTGTGTACTTTGTGATTCCATTATATAGAATTATAGAAAGTAAAAACCGATTTACAGTGGCAGAAATCAGATCAGTGGTTGTTTTGGAACCAGAAATCAGGAGTGAGGAATTTCAAAACATCATGAGTAACCTTTTGGTGGTGATGGATATCTTCATTATTGTAACTTTTGTAAGGTTTTCATGGGTATAGACACATCAAAATTTATCAAATGGTATAGTACACTGTATGTTCATTGTACTGCAATAAAGCTATTAAAAGACATCAAAGGCACATATTCTTCCACATGCAAACACATACATGTATATTCATATATTCATAGTTAAATAACAACATATAGGGCAAAAACAAGAAGGCTTGTATCATCACCTCTTCTATTACTCAACACATATTCACTGTTCACCTACCTTGGGCTAAAAGCTGTGCTATATATTTAATATGAATCAGACAGAATTATATTTGCAGCCATGTGGCCGCTATTGTAACTCTTTCCTTGTAAGGGTTACTCTAAGCTGACCCCAAGTTCACTGTGAGTAGGGACCCTCTGGGAATAGGGATTATCTCCATCTAATTTGTTGTTCTAGCTCAAGACTTCTCCACCTCAGCACTATTAATATTTGGAGCTGAATGATTCTTTGCTATAAGGAAGAGTGCTATTCATTGTACGATGTTTAGCAGCATCCTTGGCTTTTACACACTAGATGCCACTAGCACTCCTCCCTGTCCCCCAGTTGAGACACCCCCAAACTGATCTGGATAGTGTCCAATGTCCCCTGGGGCAAAACTGCTCCCAAGTGAAAACCACTGCTCTGGTCCATAAGCAAAATGATGGAAACATACATGTTTGCTATATGTTTTTTGAATGGATAAATGAAAAGAGATCATTTGTACAAATTCACAAATCTCATTAGTAATGAAAGAAATGTATGTTTATTTAAAAAAAATAATGTTTATTTTTCAGAGAGACAGAGACAGAGACACAGAGCACTAGCAGGGGAGGGGCAGAGAGAGAGGGAGACACAGAATCCAACGCGGGCTTCAGGCTCTGAGCAAGCTGTCCGCACGGAGCCCATAGCAGGGCTCCAGCCCACAAATCATGAGATCATAACCTGAGCCAAAGTCGGACACGTAACTGACTGAGCCACCCAGGCGCTCCAAAAAATTTATGTTTAAACAAATTTTTTATTAAATATTTTTTCAAAATGAGATGAAGTAGAAGAAAACACATGGTGTGCCTGGGTGGTTCAGTTGGTTAAGCACCAACTTGGGCTCAGGTCATGATCTCATGGTTGACAAGTTCAAGCCCCGCGTCGGGCTCTGTGCTGACAGCTCAGAACCTGGAGCCTTCTTTGGATTCTGTTTATCCTCTATCTCTGCCCCTCCCCTGCTCGTACTCTGTCTCCCCCCCCCTCAAAAATAAATAAAAAACATTAAAAAAAAGAAGAAAACACACAATGTTAGAAGTGACTAATGCATAAATATTTGAAATGTCAATTGGTGCAGTCCGCATGGGAAGTAATTTGGCAATGCAGTCTGAGCCATTTACATGTATCTTAGGAAAATAAAAATCTTCAAAACTTTATATGTATATATTTATGAGAGTACTATGAATTTCATCAAAAACTTATAAACAACTGAGAACTCCCATAGGAAAAAGAAATCACTGGGGTGCCTGGGTGGCTCAGTCAGTTAAGCGGAGACTTTGGCTCAGGTCGTGATCTCATGGTCCGTGAGTTCGAGCCCCACGTTGGGCTCTATGCTGACAGCTCAGAGCCTGGAGCCTGCTTCAGATTCTGTGTCTCCCTCTCTCTGACCCTCCCCTATTCATGCTCTGTATCTCCCTGTCTCAAAAATGAATAAACATTAAAAAAAATTTTTTAAAAAAAAGGAAAAAGAAATAACTAAATAAAGCATTCTTCACAGGAAAACATTATGTAATTTTTCGCATTTAGGTTAATATGGTTTTTAATAATATGGAGAAATAATTTTGATATGAGATTAAATTAAAATTTTAAGTACACCTGTAACTAATGTAAAATGTGGGGAGTGGAGAAAATCTTGAGTACAGTAGGTTTCATATATCTAACTACTGCCTTGGAGTAAGCACTAGCTGTAGATGCTTTAATTAATTGGTTTATTAGATTATTCTTAAAATATTATCAGTAAATAAATTTTGGGAACCCATTATGTTAGGAATTTAGTTTTTCCTATTTAAAATAGGTAGCTTATGTAACTAAGTTAAAGAAGATTTTGTATTTATCCAGGTAACTCTACAGACCATATTTTGCTCTAAAATTCTACTGCAAATATTAACACACACATCATTTCTGACAACAGCAAAAAACAGAGCACAGGAAAAAGGAAAAATACTGATAGATCCATTTCCCTGGATCTTAAATAAATTTTAGATTTTAAATGTCACTGAAAATATTAGCAAGAAGCCATGAAATGTATAAAAATAAATTTCAAAGCTCCAGAGTATTTCTAAAATATTCAAAGTTTCTGAAAAGTTAATTATTCACTAGGCTGAAGTATGAGGCATTAAAGGGTTGAATTAAAACTGGCTATTTAATAGCTTTAGTATAGACTCACATCAACTTTAAAGGTCAAATTATTCCCTCTAATCATCATGACCCATAGTGAAGACTGTTTTAACATAGCATATGCTAGCAAATGTGTACTTTTAACTCTGTGCAAAGGTAAGAACTATAGGCAATATAACACAGAAATGTAATTCTGAACTTTATTCCTAAACTAAGTGTATCTTTAATTTTATATTCAACAATCTTATTATGTGCAAACTCTGTGCCAAGGCTGTCTGAGGATTTCAAAGGGAATGTCAAAGAGTCCAAACCTGGGAGAAAGACAAAAGATATAAATGACTTAATTGTGGAATCTACCACAAATGTACACACATGGGTTGATTGGAGCATACAGGAGAGATGTAGTCAAGGCTGCAAGTTAAAAGGAAGGGAGAGTTCAGGAAAAACACATTTCCAGAGCTGAAGATCTCTGATCTGAGTTTATAAAGAGTTTATAAGGAATAAAATTTAGCCAGGTCAAGATGGTGGAAGGTCAGCAGACACAGGAAGAGAAAACAGTTTGAGCCAAGGAAGCGAGAGTGGGGGCTGGAGAATCGTACCACCACATGTGGGGCTCTGAAAAGGGTCATGGGAGAAAGGTCTTTATTAAGTGGTAGCAGTATTAGGATTCATTTTAGAGTTTAAAGGCTGGGGCAAGAACTGGCTTCAGGAGCATGCAATCACATAAACTGCACATTTAGAAAGCCCCTATGTTTGCTTTAATGCTTTTCTGTCACTATCTTGAAATTCTTAAGTATTTAAACAAGGCACCTGTATTTTCATTTTGTGGTAGGCCCCTCAAATGATGTGCCAGTTCTGACTGGAACACAAGTGAGCAGGAACAGAAGCAACCAGTCAGCTCATAACATGGCTTCAGTAGCATGGTTCAGAGTTTGAGTCTTCCTTGAAAACTAACAGCAGCCAGTATAAAGAGGAATTTAAACTGTGGGTGTACACAATCAGTTGTGCATTTTGTAACAATAACACTGAATCAGATGTGAGTGTGGCTGCAGGGAGGGAGGTAAGAGGAAGCTACCACAGTGATTCAGAAAGGAATGATGACCATACGAAATCACACAGTGACAATGGAAATAAAAAGAGATTTAAACATTTCCAGAAATATTTAGGAGGTATAGGTAAAAGCCTTGGTGACCAAAAATATAAATGAGAGAAGAGAAAAATTATTCTAGACCATTCCATTCGCCCAAACAAAACATTCACAAAGAGGCAGGCAGGCTTTGGGAAAAGACAACTTTGTTTATATGGCTGTATTCTAGATGTACTCACACCACGTAAACGAGACAGTCCTGCCTACGTGATGTGATTTTAGAGGCTCTGAATGTTCCAACTCCAGTCTATCCCCACCGGGTTGGGTGATTGCAGGTGACACCATTAATGACTACCCTTTGGGTGAAGGTATTGGGAAAAGAAGACCTCTGGCAAATTGCAGGTATGTTCCCTGACAATGATCATCATCAACTTCCAAATACTTATGGAAGTGGGGTGTTTGTGTGCATCTTAATGTGGGAACAGTAACAAGCATCATTTTGTTGTATGATGGTATGGGTGGTTAGAGGTGTAGAAAGAATCTAAAAGAGAAAGAAATAAATGACTAATTTTACCTCCTTATTTGTGTGACAAGGTGGCTCTTCACAAAACAGGTTTTGGGAGAACATGGTACAAAGGGCCATTTTAATTAGCTTACCGAATTACCCACTCGACTAAGAAACATGAATGAAGAAATCTTTACTGTAGATGGAACTGAATTAGGAATGTGGAAGAGTTAGAAAATTTATAGAGGCATTCTGTTGGCAACAATATTTACAGTCAATGCATTAGGAATCTTACACACACAAACACACCCACGTTCATCACGAATCCCTTCCTTTAAGATACTGTTATGGAGAAATCCCCAAGAAAATAGAATAAAAAAAAAGCAAGATTGAAAGAAGTTGAGAAAAAACTATAAGATCAGTTTTATAGTTTTTAAAACTAAAAATAGGACTTCCTGAAATATAGAGCTGTATCTAAAGGGAGTAAATTATCAAAATAATAAATTAGGAGAAATTTCTGGAACTGAAGGATGAGAGTTTCCAGGTTGAGAGTACCTTTCAATTGTCTGGCAAAATAGATGAGAAAAGGCACACAGCAACATACATCATCATGAAATTTCAGAACACTGTGGACAAAGGGAAGGTCCTAAAATCTGAAACAGATAGAAGGGGGTGAGAGAAGGAGGAATGGGAGGGATGGAGGGATTATGTCCAGAGTGTCTAGAATTATAATGTCATCAAGTTTATTATGGTAAGTGTAGAACCCACATTAATATGGTTCAGTGCTTTCAAACTTCTGAGGAAAAATTATTTCAGCACAGGAATCTATATAGGCCAAGTAATCAAGGGTAAGGGTACAATAAAGATAGTTTTGGGGCACCGGGGTGGCTCAGTCAGTTAAGTGTTAGATTTTGGCTCAGGTCATGATCTCTCGGTTCTTGGGTTCAAGCCCCACTTCAGGCTGGATGATGACAGCTCAGAGTCTGGGGCCTGCTTCGGATTCTGTGTCTCCCTCTCTCTCTGCCCCTCTCCCACCCATGCTCTGTCTCTGTCTCTCTCTCAAAAATAAATAAACATTAAAAAATTTAAAGATAGTTTCTGTCATAAAAACTCTTTACATATTACCACCCATGCATTTGGGGGGAGTTCTGGGAGTACACAAAAAGAAAGGAAGATATTGGAATTAACACTAGAGAGAAGAAAAGAGAAGCCTCAAGAAGATGGCAAAGAGACATCCAAGGATAACAGAGTTTCCACAGTTTCTAGGAAACAGCCTATCTAGATTGTACTTGGAAAAATGAAGACTCCAGAAGGAATGTTTCAAAGAAAAAAAAAAGTGAGTTGGATACTTTTAAACACATTAGTAAGATTTATACTAATGGTAGACAAACTGTGGATGAGTTTGTGGATTAATAATGAGTATTTAGAAACTACAGCAACTAAGAATCAACCAATTATTAGCTCCTTGGAAAAAATTATACAAGAAAATAATGTACACTATGTGGTTTAGTTTTAAGTAACATTTACATTATTATCAACAGTAAACTATCTCGGCAGCATAGAGAAGAGAGGAAAAGTCTAAGTGGATAGAGAAGGAAGTTTCCATAGTGGGAAGCCAGTAATTAGGTATGAAAATAAAAAGAGGAGCACCTGGGTGGCTCAGTTGGTGGAGTGTATAACTCTTGATTTTGGCTCAGGTTATGGTCTCACAATTCATGACATGGAGCCCTGCATTGGTTTCCATGCTGAGCATGGAGCCTGCTTGGGATTCTCTCTCTCTCCCTCTGCTCCTCTCCTACTCTTGTGCATTCTTCCTCCCTCCCTCTATTCCCGCCCCCCCCCACCCCAAGACAAGAAAGTAAAATGAAAGCATAGAAATTTTATTTGGTAACATGAATGAAAAAAACCGGTTGAAAGTAGTTGCCTCTGGGAAGCAGAAAGAAGTTTGAAGAGAGAAAAGGACAATCTGTTCTTTAAAATTATACTATTAAACTAACTGATAGAAATTTAAAAATGAGGAGTTTATTGGGCAGTTATGGATGTGGCTTTCCTGCAGAGGAAACAGTATGAGAAGACGCAAAAAGTATGATGGTAAATGGTGTCATTTGTCATCATCATGTCATAAAGTTTGACTCAAAGAAAAGGTTAAAGAGGGAAAATAAGGAGGAAAACATGATGCTGAAAACAGGTTGAGATCTTATTACTGAGATATTTGAATACTAACTGAAAGAGCTTAATTTATGTCTATGGTGGCCATTTACCGTGTTCTGCAAAGCCCTTCTCTCAGAAGGGCTGCCCACCACCAAGAAGCATGTTCCTGTCAGCTGACCCTATAGCCGTAGCTGACTACTAAAGGGTGGATCGCTGACCCTTTTCTGGTCAAATGATTCTTCTTAATAATTCAGAATTTTAAATTTGGAAACACAGGGGGAAGAGCTATTGGTAACTGAGTAATATTACTTGCAGTATTTAGGGGAAAGATCCACAAACTCATTGAAGTCTCAGGGATGCTCAGATTCCTGTTTTCCCCAAGTCTGCTCTAAGGTTTTTGATACAGAAATACTCCATCAATATATTTGTTTTGTGCTTTAGCAGAGCCTGTTTCTGCTATTTACATCTTAATAGATGCACAGGCAACTGAAAACGTTGTTCTTTATAATGAAACATGCACATACCGACAAGAGGTATCCGTGTTGAAACAGGATGACCCCTTTTCAGGAATCCTGAAGAGGGGTTATTCAGAAGGAAATGCCTTCAAAGAATCCTTAGGCATCCTTCAGTGTCTGAACAGAGAAACTATGACAGATCCAGAGCCTGACTCACATCCCTAAAGTCAGCAAACTGTTTGAGTTTTTCCTAAAACTAACCCTGAGCTAAGAATATCTTCTTCTCATGGTGGGTACAAAGTCCAGCTGTTTCATATTGCTAATGGGTCCATTTCTGAGGATTGTGGTACATCTATATTTAAAAGGTTTAGGGTTTTCCAAGGGGGTCTGGGTGGCTCAATCAGTTAAGTGTCTGACTCTGGATTTCAGCTCAGGTCATGATCTGATTGGTTGTGAGATCAAGCCCCTTGTCAGGCTCCAAACTGAGCATAGAGACTGCTTGGCATTCTCTCTCTCCCTCTTTCTCTGCCTGACTCTTTCTCTTGGTCTCAAGATAAATAAATAAACTAAAAAAGAAAAAGAATTTAGTGCTTCCCATGTCTACTTCAGAGAGAAATAACTCCACCTAGGGCACTGGTGAGGGGATAGTGACCAAATTCTGTACAAAAATATCCTGACCCCTTAGTGATAGACTGTCAACGTTGGACACTTGACCCGAGTACAATGAGCCAGTTGGAAAGCCAAAAAATTATTGTATAATCTATAATCTTAAATCCATGGTTTGGTGTGAAAAGATATACTGGGAAATCCATTTCCTGTCAAGGAATTATTCAATTGAAAATATTAGAAGACAAACTTTTTCTAGAGGAATCCGATGAGGGGGGATCCAGGCTGGAATGGGCATGGGTAAGGCAAAGTTGAAATTTTGAAGAATGAGAATTTTTACAAGTATACAAAATGCTGATTGATACAGAGGCTGCCTCAGGTAGATACACAGAGTGACACACAGAAGTTAAAAGAGGAGATAGCCCATGGTAACGGAGAGAAAGTGAGTAGCCCTTCCCTAGGTCTGCCTTAGTCCCTGTTAATGTTTATTTTCTAGTTCATTGGTATTTGTAGAATAATCTATCCTTTCTTTATCCTATTGTGAGAAGATGTTTCTTCATTTCAAACAAATGAGCCATCAACTTTAAGCTATCAAAGATCATTTTATGTTCTAATGTAACCTATAGTCGTTTGCTTAAATCCAGGGAGTGGGCAAGGTTGGTAGTGTTAGTGGGGCAGGAATGATAAATGGTGCTTTGCTTGTTTCATGTTAAGGATGCATTTAATGGAAAAGTTAACAACGTTTTGCATAATAGTAGATTGTTAAAAGCAATTAGCTAAAAACAGTCAGAGCCAGGATTCTTAAATCAGCCAATTTCAGGAAAAATAGTCAAGCAAGTAAACTCCTGAATTAAAATAAATGAGAAAATGGGATTCCACTGGACAGACTAAAAAATAAAGAGCAATGAGGAACATTACACAAGACTAAAAGAAGAAAAGGAACAGTGAATTAATGAAATCAATCAATACCTTAGTTTGGGAATGGGGAAGTCACACTCAAATTAGAAGTCTGAAGTCTGGATTTGTGTAAATAAAATAAATGTATTCAATCTTTAGTCTTGACATTGAGTTTTATAAGGAAATGGGCTTGATTTGTTTCTGGAACACCAAGAGGAAAAGACTCAGGCAAGGCCTAGCTCAACAATTGCTAAGTTTTAGGAGGGGATAACAGGAAACTCTTCAGAAGAAAGTCCTAGGGTTTTGAGCCACCCGACTGACTCACCACTTTGCTGGTAAGCCAGTGAGCTATGTGATTTAGTACACACCCCAGGAGAGGACAGGATCTGAATGTTTAAGTAAGGGAATCCAAGATGATATTATCAACATATCTTTTCATTTTTATTTCCCAATGATTCCCTACTATAGAGTTCATCAGTCTGTGAACTGTTGAATTTCACTGTTTGGTGCTTTTCATCTATTCTTCCACTGTTTGGAATTCTCCCTCCTTTCCATCTTTTTGTCCCCAAATCCAAGGTCAAGACACATCTTTGCTAGAATGCCTCTCTGGTCTCCTTGCATAAAAAGCAATCTTCCCACTTCTTTTTCAGAACTCAATGTTCTTACTTCTGTCTCAAAAACCGTATTAATTTTCAAAGCATTTCTTCTTTTATTAGTTTTAAAAGCAGCTTGGCTATTGACTTTTTATGTTTGACTTTTTCATATGATCAGGCTTGTTTTATCCATGTAACAAAATTTTAAGTCCCCGTCATGTTATGAGGTCCTAAACATAAGACTAGCCCAATGCCTACTATCAGGTTACGAGTGTGGACTCAGAAGGCACTGCTATGAAAGAAGGTAACACACCACGTATTACACTCCATTCTAACTCCAACACGTCTTTCAGTCTGATTCCAAGCCCACTAAGCTCTGAGGTTATAGAAAATGTGCCCAAATCTGTGATCCTGTGGGGTATGGTTCAATGTCAGCTTTTGTTACTCAAGTAAGCAGTCCTTAGCTGTAAGCTTGGACTTGTACAAGCCCTTGTAAGGGCTTGTTTCCAGGGCTTCTAATTTTTCTGTTGAAAAAGAATCAGTACTATCTAGAGTCTAATTCCCTGAAGTAACTGGAGTAGTACTTGTCCCAATTTTGGTAATTTTGATGCTACTTTCCCTGGAATATATTTTATCACTCAAATCTCAAACTTTACATGACAACATGACTTTCAGAGCTGCCAGATCAATTTAACTTGATTCAATTTGATTAAAATTAAGATAACTGGGAGGCTGGAACCCATCTCCCTAATTCCAGAGCAGATGGGGGAAAGGACAGTACCTGGTATGGAGACAGAGTTGGGTCTTTATACAAATTACAATTTTAAACCCATGACATAAACTATTTATAGCTAAGAGATATGTCATTAAAGGATATGTGGCTCACAGAGTCTTTTCATTTTTTTCTAGTGTGTTCAAGAATACTTATTTTGGACCAAGGTGCCACTGAAGAGAAGGAACTACCACCACCCTGCATAATAATATAAAAGACAAATTGACCAAGTGTACAAGCTGAGCTGCAGTTATGAAGCAGCCAGAGATGGTTTTTTTTTTTTCCTCAGTAGGCCATGAAATGGTAGAGTATTAATCATAATTCTTGGGAAAAGTGGTGTGTGTATGTGTGTGCATGTGTGTGTATTTGTACTTATGTTGTGTGAAATTCAATCATTTTACTCAGATTGACAGAAATGTACTACTGTAGCTATAATTTACCATCAGCTTCCCAGAATATGCCATTCCAGAATGTGCCACTGTGGCAGGTGGATTATTTCAAGCTGAAGACAATAAAGCCCCAGCAGATTCAGGGAGAGCTTTTAACTTCCCCTTTAACTGACGAAAAGAATTGAGATAGCGGGCCTATGCCAGGAAGAAAGCTACTGCCAGAGATAACTTTTTTTATATCAGAAAGATATTTGCATTGCATAACAAACAGTTGTTTAGGAAATATTTGCTCTTCTCATTTTCCTGTGAATTCCCTTCCTCCCCTTTGTAGCCCTTGACCCCTACCCTCTCCTCCTTGGCTCAGGATGGTATGTGAGCCTCAATTACCTGACTTCAGGGGAGCCTTATATTTTTATGGGGCTACCATACATTCAAAATTTGGTTTTTCTGCTCATCTATCTTATGTCAATTGAATTAGACCAGCCAAAGAACCTAGAAGGGAGGAGGAACGTTTTCCACCCCTACAGGTGGAATTTTACAAAATAGATGTCAGAATAAAGCCTCAAGAGGCATTCTTTCCTGTGTTGTCATTCCATTTAGTTTCTTCTCCTTCTAGCTGTTCATGAAGTTTGATTAGCAGTACAAATTTGTGTGGTGCTAGGTGGTAGGTTGAGAAAAATAACAAGTGGGTCAAAAAGAGATTTAAGGACTGTCACAGTAACTCCCAGTCCACAGCCAGCAGCAAGGAGGCAGTAGTGACCTGTGGCACAGTGCAGAGGATTGGGAGACATCAAGAAACAGGGTAGAGGGTCCACCAACCCTAACCCACATGCCTCCCTTCAACAATCATCAATATTTTGCCAGAGTTGTTTCATTTACCCTCCTTCCTTTTCAGTTGCAGTAATTTAAAACAATCTCCAGTCATCATGTTGTTTACTCCCAGATATTCCAACACATTTCTGAAAAAAACAGAGTGAGGGGGACAAGAAACTTTTACAGCACCATGAGGTCATTGTCTCACCTCTACACTAATCAACAATTCCTTAATATCATCTAATGCCAAATTTATATTAAAATTTACCCAACTAGTCCCCAAACTGCTTTTTGTCAGTTAATTTATTTGAATCATACTTTCTAAAAGTCAACTTCAAAATCATTTAAATCTATTTTAGTCTCTTTCAAGGCTTTTTAATCATTTTCTAAACCACTATTGCAATGCTGAAGGAACTTAGAAAGACTCCATATTATGGATTTGGGTAAGTACTTCCCCTCCTATCATTTGACTTGTTTTCCATCTCCTGTGTTTCCTGTGACTGGAGATAAGATTTAAAGTCTTGATATATGCATATATATTATATGTAATATAATGATAAACTGTATTTATTATATATAATATATGCAATATAATATATAATAAATTATATAACTAGATAATTATAATTACATAATTAGAAATTATATTATGTAAATTATGTAATTATATAATGTATACATACACACACACATGTATGCATCATAGACAGTGCTTAATTCTTCATATTGCCTCACATCGCAAGGCACATTATATTTGGTTGTGGTCTGCTAACATCCATCAGTGAATTCAGACAGTGACATCCTGTTCTCTTTATGTCAGGTTCCTGGGCATTGGATGACCTGAAATCTTTCCCTAGATTGTCACGGTTTATGCCTGTTGTCCTGGCATGATTACTAACAGTGCATCTTTCACTTGCAAAGTGTCTCTGTTTGGATTACAGATTACTCACCAATTTCACATTTAGTGATTTTGTCATCTATTGATGATGACTGCCTGTTAGTTACTTTATTAATGATTGCATAATGATTTTCTAATTCCATCATTCCATAAATCATTCTGCATTTATCAACTGGGAACACTTTCATATGAAATTCTTTCCTACATCCATAGGACTTGTGGGATATCCTGAAATACCATTTACTTCCAAATGGCAAGGTAAATGCTGAGTTCTTCTCTTTCAGTTACCAATATTCAGAATATTGAATTGGTGCCCAAAAAATCTCAGATGGATGTCCAAAGTCCAATGAGTTTTGGTTTCTTTTTAAAAAAAAAATTTATGAATGCATCACTTTTTTATATTAAATATGTTTTAATCAATCACAGCTATTATTATTTTTGATGCTCATATTGTTCCATCTTTGGGCAGTGAGAGTCTATTCTAGATGGTTCATGTGTTATTTTGACAATACCTCATTTCCCTTTCATGGTCCTCTTATTTCTGGCACATGATTTTCTAGATTTATCTTTCCAACATAAAATCAAGTATTTCACCGGAGCAGTGATTAAGCAGATGATGTAGAAGAGAGCTTTAAGCAAACTGTCCCTTGCTTCTCCTAAATATTAGAAGAAAAAAGCCTTTAAAGAAAAGAATTCACTCAGGTTAATATTGGCACTCAACAGTGAAAATATATAAAGCTAGACAGTGGCAACAAAGCTACAAAGAGAACAGTTACGGTCTCTGTCTTTAAAAAGTTTTTAGGTTAGAAAGAAAATCAGACTTCTTCGAGTAATTGTAGATGAATTTAGCATGTTCTAAGCTCTCCAGCACTGTAGAATTAGAAAAATTTTGCCTAATTCAATTGTATACAGATAGCATACACTAATGTTTTGATTCTCTACTAATTGACTTAATAATCATTTTCCCCTAACACATGGTTTTGATGTTTCCCTGGCTGAATAACTTAGTAGAGGATTTACAGTCTTCTCTTTAAAAAGATGAGAAAATATATATATTCACTTCCCATCCTTATGACTTTTACAACTCCTATAAGTATTTACAAAGGAGCTACCAGTTCACACAGAAGAGGTCAAAGGTCTCAAATCTACTTAGAGAAATAAACATGTGCTTTTCATGATCTCAAAAATGTTACTGGGACAGGAGTCATCACCCACCACACTTCTTCCTCTGAGAATGAACCCAAAGCCTCAGGTGAAAAATCTAAGAAGTGACTGCTTTTTAATATTTAGAAAAACAAGAAAATAGTTCTTTCTCTAGTATGTCTTCAGTTCTAATGAACTACAGCTTTGTAGATGTCAAGGCCTTTGTGTTAGGGTGGGAAACAATCTGCTAAATAATAAGGAATGGCTTCAGCTTGTATTTGCCACTTGAACATCAGACTCTGCACCGTGGGCCCCCAGTTCAGGAGTGGAGTCCTCTTTAAACTCACAGGTATTTAGGGGCGCATGGGTGGCTCAGTCCGTTGAGCATCTGATTTCAGCTCAGGTCATGATCTTACTATTCATGAGTTAGAGCCCCACTTCTGGCTCTGTGCTGACAGCTCAGAGACGGGAGCCTGCTTCTAATCTGTCTTATTCTCTCTCTGCCTCTCTCCCAGTTGCTTTCTGTCTCTCTAGTCTCTCAAAAATAAATAAATGTTTAAAAAAATTAAACTCACAGACACTTAGCTGGCTCCAAGAACTGGTGTGGGAGTCTTTGAATAATTGGCAGAGATTAGTATAGGACTAGCTTCCCTTATCAGTCTTAGGTTCCCAGCTGTTTTATATTCATTTTTTGCTGTCCTTCTTACCATTTTCTCAACAACATGGACAAAATAATCTGAGTCTTACAGAAAATAAAAACCAGAGCTCATAATGGAAAAATATGACTGACTCCATGAATCAGTGTATTCAGTTACTCCATGGGAGACAGAATTTTGCTCAGTTTTTTCCTCACACTCATTCATTCAGATATTCTCTATCCACTTAAAAAAAATATTTACGATAACTCTAGTCACTTGCACCAGATGCTGTACTTGTCATTCAGAATGGGAAAAAAAAACTTTGTAATTTCACGACTCCTATCTTTGAGGTACTCATACACACATGTGAGACAGGCTCATGAGTAATTACCAGCATAGCCCAGATAGAATCAAGATCATATTGTGCCAGTGCTCTGTTAATGAAGGCTGAGTAAGGCTTTACAGAGCTGAAACTGTGTGAGCTGGGTAGAAAGAATGAGCAGAATCCACCAGATAGAAAGGGGCTGTGCAGTTAGGCAGCAGGTACATCAAATGTCAAGTTATTTGTTTAACAGGGCTTTAAGTATGTGTTTAATGTTTCCCTGGAAGATCATAATTCCAAATATTTGAGACTGTGGTCTAATAAGCCTGAATCACATGCCCTGAAAAAATGTCATTTAATAACTAAATAAGAGAGACAAACCCCTTTTCCTTCTCATATACTGTCTTTGAAACAATCAACAGAGGAAATCTTCATTAAAACAACGAAACTTAGAATTTTAAGGACCACTTTGTAAAAGAATGTGCTAATGTGATTTAATATTTCTTCCACTAGGCACCTGTTTTAAACCATAATCTTCGTTTTGCTTTTGCTTTGAAAGCAATGAAGGGATTATTTGCTATCTCCCAATGAAAAGTCTTTCTTCCCCCCTACTGCTCACATGTGGAGATTCTGTCAAATCTGCATCAAGTGAGAGAAACAAAGAAACTCTTCATTTATCCCCTACTTGTATTTCAGGAGCTACCTCATCTTTCTTGCAAAGAAAATTAAGATACAACTCTACTTTCTCTTATCTTTTTTAAGTTTAAAATGTGCATGCGTTTCGTTGTTAGTCTAGGATTAAAACTCTGAGTGCTTATAGCTCTAAGATCTTGAAATATGTGTGTGTGTGTGTGTGTGTGTGTGTGTGTGTGTGTGTGTGGAGAGAGAGAGAGAGAGAGAGAGAGAGAGAGAGGGAGAGAGAGAGAGAGAAACTCTCTTAATTTCATCATAAAATGGACATTCTGTTTTCTTATGAAGCTGGCAAGTCAAGAATATCTTCATAAAGGTTGGTGGTTTCCCCTTTTGCTAACTTTTTATAGAACTTTAAATCTGAATTTAGTGGTTTCTGTAGCAACCAGCATTTTCTGACAAGTTGTTTGCAGAAAAAATTTGGGCAAAAAATTGTTTCTTGAAAGCATCATTTTTTTTCCAGGATGTCATTTAAAATGAATATTTCAGTAGACACAACAACATAATTTAAACACACATGATTGGGTTTTAAGACACAAACTTGGGACTGTGGTCTTAATTTTAAAAATAGGAGTTCTAAAACTGTTTTGAGTAATGGCAGCATTATTTTCAAAAATAGAATTTTCAGAATTAGATTTGAATGGGTACTGTTTAATATTTATTTGAAGGATGGAGTTTGAATGTTTTTATATTCCATGCTGGGGGAGAGCCCAATTTTTATTCAACCAGTTATTTATGTTTTTGGCATTTATTTACCCTGTGAATTAGGATGGAAATATACACATACACACACACACACACACATATGTATACACATATATATGTATATATATGTATATACTTATGTATGTATATATATGTATATATATATATATCTCCACATAATTACTTTATTAATGCCAAAGTCTCCTATAATTAAATTGAATTTTGGTAGAGCAGAAGGCATCATCAGTGACTAAAGGAATATAAACTATGTAGTTAGTAGCCTCAGAATTTGATCCTATTTCCCATGCTTACTGAATTGATTACCTGTTTCTTCATCTTTTTAAATTGAGGAATTTGGTTATTCATTCCAGGGGACACCTTCCTCCCTTGCCCACTCGCTTCCTTTTTTTTTTTTTTTCTAACCTCTAACCCCATTCTCCTATTTGAAGATACTTATTTTTAACAAGGGCCTCAATGTCTCTGCCTTTGAGAACTGGAGACTTGACACATGACCTAGTCTCAGTCAACCAGATGCTCTTGGGAAAAGCTTTGAATCTTGATCAAATAACTCAAAGGCAAAAGTTTGGTTACAATTTATTCACAGTGACATTGTCCTGGGGCAGAATGTACCTGCTACCTAGCCTCCAGACATGCCTTCTTTGTTCTTCACCATTTCCCCAAACTGAATTTCAGGTCTCCAACTGTCAGCTTCCAGTATCTGCCTTCTGTAGATTCCTGCTATTCTAAGACAAACAGGGTCAATTCCTGTTTTTTGCAGCAAAAGCCCTCAATGACACACCTACAATAGTAGATTGGATAATGAATGTGCAAGGATATAAAGATCCAATTCTTGGGACTTATGAAGATCGACTTATTTGGAAAAGGGTCTTTGCAGATGCAATTTAGGATTAGGGATTTTGACAAGTGTTTTTAAATAGAAAGAAGTGGAGAAAGATAGACACAGGTAAGAAGGTAATGTGAAGATGGAGGCAGCAATTGGAAAGATGCAGCCACAAGCCAAGGAACAGTGAAGCTACAAAAGTTCAGGAAAGCAACCTCCCCTAGAGCATCTGGAGAAGGGATGACCCTGCTGCAACACTCATAGTGGATTTCTGACCTAGGAAATTGTGAAACAAAGGACTTCTGCTGGTTTAAGCCTACACTGCTAATTTTGATGGTATGTAACTGTAGACAGAATGACTAAGATCCAAGTCAGAGACTCTTGCCTTCAAAGAAAAAAGTTATTTTCCTTCTAGATCTTGGTTCTTCAACTCCAGCAATGATGATGGAATCTGCAAGTTTGGGAAGAAATAGGTGATTAAATAGAAGAGTTAATATCAGAAAGCAGGATTGCTGAAATCTGAGACTTTTGATAAAGTATGGCAGACTGACCATGTTTCTTACATCTCTTTCCCAAAATCTCACTAACGTGATGGTAAATGAATCAAAAAATAATAAATCCTACAGACTAATGAGAGGAGAAAACAGATAAGAAGTCATGGAGTATAGAAAATATATTTGTGAATAACAACTACTTTTTAAAATATTTATTTATTTATATTGATAGAGAAAGTGTGAGTGAAGGAGGGACAGAGAGAGAGAGAGAGAGAGAGAGAGAGATTGAACCCCAGACTCTATGTTGTCAGTACAAGGCTCAACACCGCAAACCATGAGATCATGACCTGAGCTGAAATGAAGAGCTGGATGCTTAACCCACTGAGCCACCCAAATGCCCCTGAATGGCAACTATTTTGATAAAGAAAATAAAACCTAAGTGATTGGGAATTGGTTGCAGACTTGGGTGGGGGAAGTGGGATGATGTGAGAGAACGGAGTCTCCAAAGGTATTTCTTTAAACCACAGAACCTAGAAAAGCTCGGGAAGTGGTGTCCTAGGTATCTCTGAAGATTGGTGACTGAAGTGGACTCAAACAGGTGAATTCAACTTTTTCTACTCTTACCAGCGACACTTTGTCTCCACCACAGTGGAAGATGGAAGTTTTCTGTCTACAGAAGTTGAACCAAAGGGGCAAGTGACTCAGGAAAATAAGACACAATTAGCTGTGGACAAAGGTGAGAATATTGACAACAAAAAAATTAGGTGGGGTTTTTCACATGTAATATCAAGAAATTAACTTTTCCTTAATTTCCTCAGTTCCCAGAATGTGGACACTTCAACCTCAGTATTGGATGAAATGGCACGATCTGGGTAAAGATGGATATATTAGTAGCTTTGGTAGTGAAAACATGGGAGGTTTCCTTTTTGCATCAATGTTCTCAACGAAATATATAATATGAGGAGAGATCATCAAGTAAAAGTGAAAGGGATGGGTCAGGGTGAAAAAGTTTGAAAAGAAAAGAGAAGGCATGAAATAATCATTTGAGGAGTAGAAATTAGAACACAGGAGGAAAAAATAGAGGTTGATTCATAGTGAGAAAGTGGTAGATAGGTGCATCAAGTCTCCAGGATAGTACCCAGCTCTTGGTTTATCTAAAACCATTCTCTAATACAAGGAACCAGGGCTCCTTGAAGAAAAGGTTACTTGTAAAACTGGAGCAGAAAAATGAGCTGAAGCATTCTGTAGTGCTGGAAAGTAAGGAAGTGCTATAGGAGAAAAGGAAATGATGAGAAATATGTCAAAGGGACACAGAAGCCAACTGAAAGAGCTTAGAATGGCCAAATTTAGAACAACCTGAACAAGAAAATGAATGTGTAGTTTTGAGAGGCAAGACTATGCAATGGGAAAAAGTCTCGTCAACAAATGGTGTTAGGCAAACTGGACAGCTACATGCAAAAGAATGGAACTGAACCACTTTCTTACACCATACATAACAATCAACTTAAAATGGATTAAAGACCTAAATATGAGAACTGAAACCGTAAAAATCCTGGAAGAGAGCACAGGCAGTAATTTCTCTGACATCAGCCATAGCAACATTTTTCTATATAAGAATCCTGAGACAAGGGAAACAAAAGCAAAAATAAACTATCAGGACTACATCAAGATCAAAGGCCTCTGCATAATGAAGGAACTAATCAACAAAACGAAAAGACAACCTATGGAATGGGATAAGATATTTTCAAATGACATATTTGGTAATGGGTTAGTATCCAATATGTAAAGAACCTATACAACTCAACCATCCCAAAATGAATTATCCAATTAAAAATGGGCAGAAGCCATGAACAGACAATTCTCAAAGAAGACACTCAGATGGCAACACATGGAAAGATGGTCAACATCACTGATCGTCAGGGAAATACAAATCAACACTATGATGAGATATCACCTCACACATGTCAGGATGGCTACAATCAAAACCACAAAAAACAGCAAGGGTTGATGAGGATGTGGAGAAAAGGAACCTTCATGCACTATTGGTGGGAATGCTAACTGGAGCAGCCACTTTGAAAAACAGTACGGAGATTCCACAAAAAGTTAAAAATACAACCACCCTTCAATCAAAGAATTGCACTAATGGGTATTTACTCAAAGAATAAAAAAAAACACTAATTCAAAGGGATACATATGCCCTCATGTTTACTGTAGCAGTATCTACAATAGCCAAATTATGAAAGCAATCTAAATGCCCCTCAATAGACACAGAAGATGTGGTACATATATATAATGGAATACTGTTCAACCATAAAAAAACAATAAAATCTTGCCATTTGCAGCAACATGGATGGAACTATAATACTAAACAAAATAAGACAGCCAGAGAAAGACAAATACCATATGATTTTACTCATGTATGGAATTTAAGAAACAAAACAAATGAACAAAGTTAAACAAAAAAGGGACAAGCCAAGAAACAGACTCTCAACTCCAAACACACTGATGGTTACCAGAGGGGAGCTGAGTAGAAGGATGAATGAAATAGGTGGTGGGAATTAAGAAGCAATCCATGAGTGAGTGATGCATGGAAGTATTGAATCACTATATTGTGCACCTGAAACTAATATTACACTGTATGTTAACTATACTGAAATTGAGATAAAAGACTTAAAAAATAAAATACTGAATTATAACACAAAGTAAAAAAAAAATGAGTATCCATGATGACAACCAATATTTAAATAAATATGCAGAAGAGACAATGTTCAGTGCAGATAAATACCAAATAATTTATATAGATACTCCATCCTCAAGGAGATGGAATATAACTCCTCACTCCTTAAGTGTGGGTTATGCATATTAACTTTCTTCCAAGGAGTACAGTATGGGAAAGCAAGAAAAAAGGTAAATTTACATTGGGAGAAAACTAACAAACACTTCAGTCAGGTGATCAAGGTTAACATCAACAACAAAAAGTCAAATGGATAATAAGTATCATTGATATGATGTGATGAGAACAAGAACAATACTTCACCTCTGTGGTCTTCTTCCCCAAAACTCGTAACTTAGTCTAATGAGACAAATCTATATCCTGCAAAATACTAGGCCAGTACTCATCAAAACTGCCAAGGTAAGTATGAGAAACTGTCAAAGCCCAGAAGAGCCTAAGGATTTGAGACCAAAACTATCAATGTATCTCATATGAAATCTTTAAATAGAAAATTAACACTAAATAAAAACTAAGGAAATCTGAATAGACTATACACAATAGTTAATAATGTATTGATATTGGTTCAATTATAACAAGTATAAATACTAATAGGGGAAATTGATGTGGGATAGATGAGAACTCTACTCTCTTCACCATTTTACTATAACTCTAAACTACTCTAAAATTTAAAATTTCAGGGGCACCTGGGTGGCTCAGTCAGTTGAGCGTAGGGCTTCGGATCAAGGCATGATCTCACTGTTTGTGAGTTCGAGCCCCACCATGGGGCTCTGTGCTGTCAGCTCAGAGCCTGGAGCCTGCTTTGGATTCTATGTCTCCCTCTCTCTCTGCCCATCCCCCACTCAAAAATAAATAAATGTTAAAAAATTTTAATTTCATTTAAAAACAAATACAGAAAAGAAAAAAAGAGACAAGTCTCCTGAGAGTGCATAATTGCTAGAATGAAACAACACATTCTGTAAAGCTGGAAGGACAGGTGGTGGAGAGAGAAGTTAGTATTTTAGAAGTGGTATGTTATTTAGGGAAGACAATATGAAGAATATGATCCAGGGAGGAGTACCTCATGCAGAGGCTACTGAGGAGCAGAAATATGGAAAAACTAAGAGGCTAAAAAAATAAAATCATTCTCATGAATATTAAATCTGTCTAGAATGATATCAGAAAAAATGGTGGCAAAGATTATGGGGCATCCTTGTTTGGCTGAAGAATGTTCTTAGAGAATCTCTGAGTGCAGCACAAAGAATTATATGAAGGTGAGCTCTTGTCCCCTGAAGTGCCAATTCCTAATTAAAAGTCATCCATACGTAATAGTGGATCCACTTTTAAATAACTTCAGTCAGCCTTCAAGGAAGTGGACACTATCTGATTTACCAGAGTAACAGATTATCAAAACTAGCAGTGAAGTCAGCTGGTTTTCTCCACATGGGATGCTTAAGCTAGATTATATGCTAGTGTTTGATACTCAATCAGCCTTCTGCAATATGGAAACAAATTCAAGCTCTAGTGGTCCAGGGAAAATAAGATTTTTTGGTTTTGATAATTGTTTACACAAGTAGAGTCACAGCAGTGAAAAGGTTATTTGAAGTAGTTTTCCTTCTAACTTTCTGCTCTGGATCCTGGAGAACACACACAGAGTAGCAGGAAAAAAAAAATAGTGCCAGATTAAATTTATGCCAGCAAGTTCAACTATTATTTTATGTATTCTGATACATCTTAAGTAACTTTTCAATGGTGCCTCAATTTTAACACACTTTACACTTTTCATTGGTTGGATATGAATACTTATCTGAGGTAGAAAGAATATGTATGATTATCCCAAGTTTACTAATGTGAAAACAAAAGCTGAGAAGAATTAATTAAATCCTTCTCAATGTCAGCACAGGTAGTAAGGCATAGATTCAGACATGGAATACACATCTTCTGATTTTTTTTCTTTCTTCCTTCTTTCCTTCCTTTCCTTTCTTCCATTTCTTCCTTTCCTTTCTTCCATTTCTTTCTTTTCTTTCTTTCTTTCTTTCTTCTCTTTTTTCTCTTTCCCTTTCATTTCTTTCCTTTTCCTTCCTTCCTTCCTTCCTTCCTTCCTTCCTTCCTTCCTTCCTTCCTTCCTTCCTTCCTTTTCTCTTTCTTTCCTCCTTTTCCTTTTTTCCTTCCTTTCTTTTCTTTCCTTTTCTTTGTATCCTTCCTTTCCTTCCTTCCTTCCTTCCTTCCTTCCTTCCTTCCTTCCTTCCTTCCTTCCTTCCTTCCTTCCTTCCTTCCTTCTTGCTAGTTTATTGTAAAAGCATGTAACTACAAGGACTGCCAGGGTGAAGGGGTGCATAGGGCAAGGTATGGGGAAAGGGTGAGGAGCTCTGCAGTGCACCACTCTCCCTATGTCACTTATTCTCCAACCTGGTGCTCTCTGGACCCCATCCTTCTGGGCTTTTATGGAGGCTTCATTATATTGGCACAGCTGATTAAAATTATTTATCATTGATGACTGATCCAACCTCTAATCCCTCTCCCTTCCCTGGAGATTAGGGAGCAGACACTGAAAGTTCCAACCCTTTAATCATGTTTTCTGATTTTAATTCAGGTTTTCTCCCCATTACACTATAGAATCCCTCATTACTCATTATAAATCTCTAACTTCATGAATATTAATTTGTTATACCTTCATTAGTTCTTTTTTATATAAAATAAATAATAAAAGAAATTTTAATAAAATATTTGGAAATGTTTATAGGACTCTCATTTTAAAATCATTATTACTAGTCTATGTAGTCCTTAATATCAAGAACCCTATTTTGATTACTATTAAGTCTCCACAGTTGAGCCATGACCTTTACATGGCAAGAACTCAGTAAATACTGAACAGAAAAATATATTCTCAAAGTAGTTAAAAAAATCTTTGAATATTCAACAACAGTAATTATGCCTTGAATATTCTGAGGCAATATATTTCCTTTTTAAAAGTTTATTTGAGAGAGAGAGAGGGAGGGCACACATACATGAGAGTGGGCAGAAGCAGAGAGAGAATCCCAAGCAGACTCTGTGCTATCAGTACAGAGCCCAACATAGGGCTCGATCCCATAAACTGTGAGATCATGACCTGAGCTCTAATCAAGAGTCAGATGCTCAACAGACTGAGCCACCTACGTGGTCCTGAGGCAATATGTTTCTATTGGAGAGAACATCGAGCTTAAGTGCAGACATAGGTTCCATGTTTTATCAGCTTCCTCATCTAAAAAAAATCTTTAATATCTTTGGCATTAAATATTACGATATAATAAAATAAAATAGGTACCATATTATGATTTTATTAATGTTTGTGATAGATTGGTTTGGTGGCCATGATATTTCACCCTTCCCTGTATCTGTACTCTTTGTTATTTAAGGTGGAAATACCTCCCAGAAAAGGCACTTTGGTAATTGGGATCAGCTGTATGACTTGCTTTGGCCAATGGAATGTAAGCAAACATGGTGCAAACAGGGCATCAACACTGGTTTGCACAGTAAAGCATGTCTTCTTGTGCATCTGCCATCCTCACAAGAACATCTCCTGGACAGAATGCTGGTCCCAAGAGGAGAATGAACTAACATGCTGCAATGTTTTACTAGTAACCTGTTCTAATCTGTCCAATAAAAATATCATTCTTGGTCAAAGCAACATTTTTCTAGATATGTCTCCTAAGCCAACGGAAACTAAAGCAAAAATAAAATATTTGGATTACACCAAAATGAAAAGCTTTTATGCAGCAAACCATCAACAATATGTAAAGGCAACCTACTGAATGAGAGAAAGTATTTGAAAATACAACATCTGATAAAGGATTATTATCCAAAATATATAAGGAAAAGTCATACAACTGAACACTAAAAAAAAAAAAAAAAAAAGAATCTGATTAAAAAATGGCCAAGGACCCAAATAAGCACTTGTCCAAAAAGACACAGAGAGAGACAACAGACATATGAAAAATATGCTAATTGTCACCAATAATCAGGGAAATGCAAATGTAAATCACAATGAGATATCATTTCACAACTGTCAGAATGCCTAGTATTAAAAAGACAAGAAAGAGGAGGAGCCAAGATGGTGGAACAGCATGGAAACTTTTTGTGTGTCATGAAATACAGCCAGACCAACACTAAACCATCCTACACACCTAGAAAACCAATTGGAAGATTAACACAATAATCTGCACAATGTGAACCACTGAATTCAGCAGGTATGTGATACGAAGGGCTGAACTTGGGGAGCAAGAAGCCCCGAAAGGTAGGGAACTGCTTTTGCAGGCAGAGAGGATGGAGACTGGGGAGGGGGAGAGAATATGGGAAAAGCAACCCTCCCCAAAAGCAGCTGGAGAGAAAGTGAAAAATTGGAAACAGCCGCAGGGACTAAAATAAAAAGGGAGAAAAGAGAAAGGAGAGGGTTTAAATTCCATTAAGACTGTGAACAAGGGGAGCACAAAGGCTGCAACTCTGCACCTCGATACCTGGGGGTGCTCTGGTGGGAAGGGCGAATCACCAGGAACAGAGTGGGGTCTGGGAGGTTCTCAGGCCACACAGGGAAAAGCTGTTCCACTGCTGGAAGGACATTTGGTAGAGACTGTTGAAGCCACCTGGTCCCAGCAGACCCCGGAAGGCAGCCACATTCACTGGTCCTGGGGCAAGGTTGTTGAGGGTGAAGCCTGGTGCCAGATGTGTGTTGCGATTTTCCATGGTCCCTGAAATACTGAGGCTACACTGTCTCATGATCTTTTTGGGGTACAGGCTGGCACCTGGCCACAGTCTCAGGGCACCGGCAACAACAGGGTCCAGTGGGCATTCCTGGGTGCAGCCGACATTCGGCCATTGCTCATTCAGCCATCACTCAGGGAGACCCTCCCACAGAAGGACAGAATGGGTCAAAGCCAAGGTCCTTCAGAAGTAAGGGGCCAGGGAAAACAGCTGCATCTGAGACAAAACTCGGGAGAGAGGTACTGCCTGGGGCCTCATGGCAAGTGGAAAACTGGGGAGTGGACGAGAACTGAAGATGGAGGACTGGTGTGCAACTGCTGATCTGGGAGAACAGACAAGGTGGCTGAGTGGCGCCATTTTTCACTGCTCCCGCTCATGCATTCGCATAAGCACCAACCCCAGTAGGCTAGCAGCGCCATCTAGGTGAGAGCAGAGCTCTTACACTGAGCCCTGCCCAACTGGGCCAACTCCAATCTTCAACACAAATCTTACCGCAGGCTTAATCTATGGACAATAAAGAGCTACATGGACTGACCTCTAGTGGAAAACAAAACAATTTCAGTCCTACTTCAATCTGTTAGCAGGTTCATCTATTCAATTTTTTTTTGTCTCTTTGTCCTTTTTCTCTTTTACAATTCTTTTCTTTTCCTCGAATACAGAGAGAGAAAAAACTCATTTTTATTTTCAATTTTTATTAAAAGTATCTGTCTTTAATTTTTATTACTATATTTTTTACTTTTGTGTAAATTTTTTCAAAATCTACTTTACTTCCATCATTTTATTTTAGTCTACTTCAGTGTACTCACCTTTTCAAATTTTCAAACAATTTCTTTTTCTTTTTTCTTTTTCATTTCTTTTCTTTTTCTTGAATGCAGAAAGAGAAAAACTTCATTTTTTTACTTTCAATTTCTTTTAAAATATTTTTATTTTTTATTACTACATGTTTTGCTTTTATGTAAATTTTTTCAAATTCTATCTTACTCCCATCATTTTATTTCAGCATACTACAGTGTATTCACTTTTTCAAATTTTCAAACGATTTATTTTTTTGTCTTTTCCTTTTATCTATTTTTATCTTTTTTCTCCTTTTCATTCTTTTCTTATTTCTTAAATACAGAAACAAAAAATATATTTATTTTTAATTTTTATTAAAAATATTTTTCTATAATTTTTTTCTACTATATTCTCTACTTTTGTGTATTTTAGTCTACTTTAGTGTATTAATTTTTTCAAATTCCCAAACAATTTCCTTTTTTTCTCTCCCCCCCTTTTGTTTGTTTGTTTGTTTGTTTCTCTAATCTGTCAAACCACTTTCTACACCCAGACAAAACACACCTAGGATCTGGCATCATCTATTCAATTTTAGTGTGTGTGTGTTTTTAATTTTAATATTTTTTTAATTTTAATTTTTTTAATTTCAATTTTTCTACCTCATTAATTCCTTTCCTCCGTTCAAAATGACAAAACGAAGGAATTCACCCCAAAAGAAAGAGCATGAAGAAATGACAGCCAGGGATTTAACCAACACAGACACAAGCAAGATGTCTGAACCAGAATTTGGAATCACAATAATAAGAATACTAGCTGGAGCCAAAAATAGATTAGAGTTCCTTTCTGCAGAGATAAAAGAAGTAAAAAATAGCCAGAATGAAACTAAAAATGCTATAACTGAGCTGCAAGCACGGATGGATTCAGGGGCAGCACGGATGGACAAGGCAGAACAGAGAATCAGCGATACAGAGGACAAACTTATAGAGAATAACAAAGCAGAGAAAAAGAGGGAGATTAAAGCAAAAGAGCACTATTTAAGAATTAGAGAAATCAGCGACTCATTAAAAAAGGAACAACATTAGAATCATAGGGGTCTCAGAGGAGGAAGAAAGAGAAATAGGTGTAGAAGAGTTTTGTGAGCAAATCATAGCAGAAAACTTTCCTAACCTGGGGAAAGACAAAGGCGTCAAAATCCAGGAAGCAAAGAGGACTCCCATTAGATTCAACAAAAACCGACCATCAACAAGGCATATCACAGTCAAATTCACAAAATACTCAGGCAAGGAGAGAATCATGAAAGCAGCAAGGGAAAAAAAGTCCCCAACCTACAAGGGAAGATGGATCAGGTTTGCACCAGACCTATCCACAGAAACCTGGCAGGCCAGAAAGAAGTGGTGGGATATATTCAGTGTGCTGAATCAGAAAAATACGCAGCCAAGAATTCTTTATCCAGCAAGGCTGTCATTCAAAATAGGAGAGACAAAAAGTTTCCCAGACAAACAAAAATTAAAGGAGTTTGTGACCAGTAAACCAGCCCTGCAAGAAATATTAAGGGGGAATCTCTGAGGGGACAATATATATATATATATATCAAAAGCAACAAAAGATTAGAAAGGACCAGAGAGCACCACCAGAAACTCCAACTCTACAAGCATCATAATGACAATAAATTCGTATCTTTCAGTACTCACTGTAAAAATCAATGGACTCAATGCTACAATCAAAAGACACAGGGTAACAGAATGAATAAGAAAACAAGACCCATCTATATGATGTTCACAAGAGACCCACTTTAGACCTAAAGACACCTTCAGATTGAAAATAAGGGGATGGAGAACCATCTATCATGCTAATGGTCAACAAAAGAAAGCCGGAGTAGCCACACTTATATCAGACAATCTAGACTTTAAAATAAAGACTGTAACAAGAGATGCAGAAGGCAATTATATCATAATCAAGGGGTCTATAGACCAAGAAGACCTAATAATTGTAAACATTTATGCACCAAATGTGAAAACACCCAAATATATAAATCAGTTAATCATAAATATAAAGAAACTTATCAATACTAACACCATCATAGTAGGAGACTTCAACACCCCACTCACAGCAATGGACAGATCATATAATCAAAAAATCAACAAGGAAACAATGGCTTTGAATGACACATTGGACCAGATGGACTTAACAGATATATTCAGAAAATTTCATTCTAAAGTAGCAGAATATACATTCTTCTCCAGTGCACATGGAATGTTCTCCAGAATAGACCATGTACTGGAACACAAATCAGCCCTAAGTAAGTACAAAAAGATCAAGATCATACCATGCATATTTTGAGATAACAATGCTATGAAACTCAAAATCAATCACAAGAAAAAATTTGGAAAGATAACAAATACTTGGAGACTGAACAACATCCTACTAAAGAATGAATGGGCTGACCAAGCAGTTAAAGATGAAATTAAAAAGTATATGGAAGTCAATGAAAATGATAGCACCACAACCCACAACCTCTGGGACGCAGCAAAGGTATTCGTAGGAGGAAAGTATATAGCAATCCAGGCATTCCTAAAGAAGGAAGAACGATCTCAGATACACAACCTAACCTTACACCTTAAAGAGCTGGAAAAAGAGCTGCAAATAAAACCCAAAACCAGCAGAAGACAGGAAATAATAAAGATTAGAACACAAATTAACACTATTGAAACAAACAAACAAACAAACAAACAAACAAAAAAACACTAGAACAGATCAATGAAACCCATGGGGGAGGGGAAGGAAAAAAAAAAGGTTAGAGTGGAAGAGAGCCAAAGCATAAGAGACTCTTAAAAACTGAGAACAAACTGAGGGTTGATGGGGGGGTGGGAGGGAGGGGAGGTTGGGTGATGGGTATTGAGGAGGGCACCTTTTGGGATGAACACTGGATGTTGTATGGAAACCAATTTGACAATAAACTTCATATATTGAAAAAAAAAAAAAGAAAAGCATTTTCCATACTGTCTCTTCAGTCAGGCATTCATATATCTTTCTTGGATTCTTTTAATGTCTATTGTTTTTATGCTATAGTTCATGTGTTTATTCTCCTCTCCAAAAAACGAGTCCCAAGTCTTTTTATGAATTTATGAATTCAGTCAATCTTTTAAAATATATAATGAAATGCAGGGGAATTAACTCAAATTTGCAGATGAGGACAATACGACTGATTGGTATCCACTTGTTCCACAGTGTGCCATTTATAATCAGAAAAACCACATTTAAATCAAGCCCTGTTTTATTCCAAAAGTCCATGATCTTTCTACCATGTCTATATGCTAAGTCAAGTTAAATTGAAATTACACTTGAATTCACTTGTTTCCAAGACAACTTGTTTGATTCTAAATATATATGAAATAAAATTTCTTTCTATATATATTCTGAAAGTTTTATTTTACATATACATTTATATATGCTATAAAAATTCCTTGATTGCTAAAAAAATAATAGGATCTTCCAGCTAAAATATACAAAGGAACAGTTTGAAAAGAGCAGTATGCAAATAAATGCTGCTAATATCAAAATCCCCCAATTAGCTGATAATTTATATATTCCTTCTACCTTTTCATCACCCAAAATTTAATTACTGCCACACAGCCTCAGTTTATTTGCCAATTTGACATGGTTTCTATTTGTAACATTCCAGATGAATGGCCAGTGGACCTAAATGTAGCAAAAACGATATCCTTGAAAATTTCAAGCTCCTGCTTTCTCTAGTAGGTCCTCAAGTTCTAACATTTAGAAAATATCACATTTAAACATTAAGGAAATTGGTTATTGACAGGGAAAATGATCTATGAATCTATGACAAGTTTTCTAAAATTGCAAGGACCATGTTCTCTTGGCTTCTTCTTTTTGAAAGAGCAGCAGTGACCCCGTTAAAAATATTCACTGCTTAGAAATATGCCAAGTACTCATTGATTTAGTCTAGGCATTAAAATTCTGGTGGATTTTATGTTTTCCAAACTATTCATGCGTCTAGTTTCTCTTTCTGCCTGATTCTCTCTCCCTTTGGTTCATTACCCACCTCATTAAAATTTCCATCAAGGAGAGGACACCTAATTCAATCCTGTCACTTGTTAACTGCTCTTCCAGCAGCTGCATGTGTTGGCAAATTAAAAGCAATGGCTAATGTGTATGTGTAGCCCAGCTTCTGTTTTCATGTTTTCATTATAAGCTAAGAAGTGGTAAATGCTCTTATAGTGAACATGGTGTTCAACGTGGTCCATTAAGAAAAACTGAATTTCCAGATTTCTCTGTCCATAAGGAGCTTGTGATAAAGAATGAGGAGGCTGGGTTTTATGAATAGGGAGCTCAAAAGGGCA
This sequence comes from Acinonyx jubatus, assembly GCF_027475565.1. Lineage (NCBI taxonomy): Eukaryota > Metazoa > Chordata > Mammalia > Carnivora > Felidae > Acinonyx > Acinonyx jubatus. Next base: position 107,995,196 of record NC_069390.1, read on the forward strand.
AAGGTATAACAGATGTACTTATACGCATGCACTTGAACATGGGCTCTGAACGCAAATAACTGCCCTTAGGCTTACGGTATAGGCATACAGATAGATGTACCGAAGAGAATCCCTGTAGTACTAGCAATATAAACGGAATGATATGGTAATCCTGTCAAAGCAAAGATCAGACAAGGAAGAGATAAGGAATAGGCAGGAGCACACTGTAAAAGGCTTGAAAAATGCAGCCAGCCAACAATTGCCTTGAGATCACTGGGTCAATGAAGAGAACCCAGCAAAAGGGGTTGAAAACAACACATTCCTGTGGCTGATTTCACCCTTTGTGCCCACAGCTCCTTTTCTCAGGGCCTTTAAACACATTCGATAATGTCTAGGGGCAAAGATAAGTAAATTAATCACCAGAATAAATCATTCCTTTTAAAACAAAACAAAACAAAACAAAACATAGTATCTGAAATTAGTAAGGAATCTAGAAATTATCTGGTTTCAAATCCTAAAAATTAGGAGAACAATACTTCGGGAGATTAAGAAACTTGCTAAACCTACCCCTGAGGTTCTCATTTCTTCATGTCACCCCTCACGAGATCACTGAACACTTTTGCAACTGGGATTGCAGAAAATGTTAATAATCTGTGAAATATCACTAGAAATGATGGAGGATCCAGAGACTGAAGACTGATTGTTTCCCACCAGGGAATTTGATGTTGATCAATGTTTTATCAGTTCTAAAAGTAAAGACCCAACATAAGAAGATCAAAGATGAATTCACTAAGTGTAATTCAATTCCAACTAAACTTTTCTTCAAATTTTTATTATGTTATCAAAGAGCCTATCAAAACAAAGAATACAAGTCTCTTATTAGGTATGTCATTTACAAATTTTTTCTTTCAATCTGTTGCTTGTATTTCATTATCTTGACAGTGTCTTTTGGAAGAGCAGTATTTCTTTATTTTGATGGAATCTAATTTGTCAATTTTTTTTCATAGATTGTTCTTTTGTGTGGAATTTATGAAATCTTTCCTTCACTCAGAGCTACAAATTTTTCCTTTTATGTTTTCTTCTAGAAGTTTTATAGTTTTAGATTTCACATTGAAGTCTATAATACACTGTAAGTACTTTTTGAATAGGATATGAGATACAGACATAGACATGTTTTTTTTAACAAAAAGGGACAGGCCATTGCTTCTGCACCACATGTTGAAAACACTGTCCTTTCTTTATAAAATTGCTTTTGCATCTTGACCAAAACTTAGTTGACCATATATTAGACTGACCATAGTATGCTCAGGCTGCTGTAACAAAATACTTTAGACTGGTATTTTAACCAACAAAAATGTACTCTCTCTAAGTCCTGGAGGCTAAGAGTCCAAGATCAAGGTCCAGGTGATTTGGTTCCTGTGAGAGCTCTCTTTCTGGCTTGCAGATAGTTGTCTTGAGCTCTCTTCTTCTAAGGACACTAATTCTATGGGATTAGGGTCCAATCTATATGGCCTCATTTAACCTTACATATGTCTTTGTAGGCCCTATCTCAAAATACAGCCACACTGGGCTGTATTTTGTTTGTTAGGACTTCAACACATAAATTTCAGGGGGACACATTCAGTCCATAACATATGTGTTCATCTACTTCTGGCCTATTTATTCCTTTGATCTATTGTCTATCTTGATGTCAACACCACTGTCTTGATTATAGTAGCTTTATAATAAATTTTGAACCAGGGCTGTGTTCTGTAATTTCTCCACATCTGTGCTTTTATAAGTTGTTTTGCATTTCCATATGAATCAACTTTGATTTTCTACAAAAAACCTGCTCAAATTTTATTGATTTGCATTGAATCTATAGATAAATTCAGTAGAGTTGAAATTTTAACAATGTTGAGTTTTCAAATCCACAAACACATTCAGTCTTCATTAATTTCTATCTGCAATGTTTTATAGTTTTCAGGTCTTACGCACCTTTTGTTAAATACATCTGTAAGAATTTTATGTTTTGATGTTATTGTAAACGAGTGTTTTAAATTGCTAGTATATACATATACACATTTTTTGTATTGATTTTATCTTGCAATGTTGCTATACTCACTTATTAGTTCTCATATCTTTTTCCGTAGATTCCAGAGGGTCTTCTATGTAAACAAACAAGTCATCTGTGAATGAACAATTTTATATCTTTCCTTTCAATCTGCATGCACTGGTTAGAGCTTCCAGTACAATATTGAACAGCATTGACAAGAACGGGTATTAAATCCTGATTTTAGGAGGAAAGCAGTTAGTATAACATCATTAAATATGATATTAGTTATATTTGTCATAAAAATTTCCTTCTACTCCATTTATGCTAAATTATTTTATCATAAGTTGATGTTAAATATTAAAGCTTGTCAAACACTTTCTCACAGTCTATTGTGGTGATCATAGTTTTCTTTTGTCTTTTTGAGACTGTTATTATAATTAATTAAATTGATTTTTAAATAATCAACCTTGACTTTTGGAAGTAAATCATGCTTGGTTATGATGTATTATTCTGTTTTTACTTTTGAATTTCAAGAGTTATAATTTTGGTAAGAATTTTTTATCTGTACTCATGATAGATGTTGGCTTATTGGATTTTTTCTTTTAAGGTTTTTGTCTTGTTTTTGGAATCAGAATAATGCAGATCCTATTGAATTAATTGGAAAAAATTAACCTCTTTCCAATTTCTTGGAAAAATGTGTATAATTGGTATTATTGTTATTTTTTTAATGTCTGGTAGAATTGTCAGATATGTCTGGTCCTGGAATTTACTTTGCATAAAAGTATTTAGGTATATATTCAATTGTTAGTAGATACAGGACTATTCAGGTTATTTAATTCATTTGGAATGAGCTTTAATAGCTTATGTTTTTGTTTTGTTTTGTTTTCTATTTCTTCAAGTTATTTAGCTTATTGATAACATTTGTTAATAATTCCTTAGTAACCTTTTAAAAATATTTGTAGAATCTATAATGATATCATCTCTATCATTCCAAATATTAGAATTATTTTTGAGATCAGTGAAGCTAAAAAATTAATAATTTATAGTGAACTTCTCAACGAACCAACTTCTGGTTTTATCAATTTTCTCTTTTTCTTTTTTTTCCAATTTTATAATGTTTATTTATTTATTTTGAGAGAAGGGGAGAGAGAGAAAAGGGAGAGACAGAACAAGGACATAAGGTGGGGAGGGACAGAGGCAGAAGGAGAGAGAGGATCCCAAGCAGGTTTCACACTTAGCACAGAGCCCATTTGAGGTCTCGATCCCATGAACAGTGAGATCATGACCTGAGCCAAAACCAAGAGTTGGACACTTAACTGACTAAACCAACCAGATGACCCTAAGTCTATTTTGAGTTAATTTTTATGCACAGTGTAAGATAGTGGTCCAATTTCATTCTTTTAGATGTGCCTTATCTGTGTTCCCAATACCATTAAGTGGGACTGTCCTTTCCACAGTCTTATATTCTCATATTAATTCATCATATGTGCATGGATTTATTTCTGGGCTCTCTATTCTGTTCCATTGATATATATGTTTGTATTTATGGGAGAACCACACTATTTTAATTACTATAGTTTTATAAATCAGGGAACATGATGCCTCCAGCTTTGTTGTTCTTTCTCCAGATTGCTTTGGGCACTCATGGTCTTTTATAGTTTCATACAAATGTTAGTACTGTTTGTTCTAGTTCTATTAAAAAATGTCACCAGAATTTTGATAGAGATTGTACTGAATCTGTAAATTGCTTTGGGCAATATAGACATTTTAATACTATTCTTTCAACCCATGAACACAGAATATCTTTCCATTTATTTGGGTAGTCTTCAATTTCTTTCACCAATGTGTTGACGTTTCCAAAAAACAGGTCTTTCACTTCCTTGATTCAATTTATTCCTAGGTATTTCATTCCTTTTAATGAATTTATAAATGTGATTGCTTAATTTCTCTGATAGTTCGTTATTAGTGTATAGAAATAGAACAGATTTTTTTAGAAACGCAACAGTTTTGTGTATTGATTTTTAGCCTGCAACTTGACTAAATCCATTTATTAGTTCTCGGTTTTCTGAAGGATTCTATAGGGTTTTCTATGTGTAACATCAGGCCAGCTACAAATAATGACAATTTTCCTTCTTCATATCCAATGTAGATGTGTTTTATTTCTTTTTCTTGCTTAATTCTACAACTTCTAATACAATGTTGAATACAAGTGGTAAGAGTGAGCATCATTGTCTTGCTCCTTATTTTAAAGCAAAAGTTCTCAGCTTTTCACCTTTGAGTATGATGTTAGCTGTGGGCTTGTCATATAGAGTATTTATTATGCTGATGTACGTTTCCTCTGTACTCACTTTGTTAAAACGTTTTAATCATAAATGGATAATTAATTTTGTCAAATACTTTTTATGCATCTATGGAGATGATCACATAATTTTTATTCTATATTTTGTTAATGTGTGTAGTACATTGACTGATTTGTGGATGTCAAACCATCCTTGAATTCCTGAAATAAATCCTACTTGAGCAGTTATATATACTCCTTTTAATGTATTGATGAACTCAGTTTACTAATATCTTGTTGAGGATTTTTCCATCTATGTTCATCAGGGATGGGGCGCCTGGGTGGCTCAGGGATGGGGCGCCTGGGTGGCTCAGTCAGTTGATCATCTGACTTCGGCTCAGGTCATGATCTCACAGTTTGTGAGTTCCAGCCCCGCGTCAGGCTCTGTGCTGACAGCACAGGGCCTAGAGCCTGCTTCAGATTCTGTGTCTCCCTCTCTTTCTACTCCTCCCCTTCTCACACTCTGTCTCTCTCTCAAAAATAAAGATTAAAAAAAATTTAAGATATCATTGTTCATGGTAGTCTTTTATGACTCCTCCCACCCCTGCCGTGGTATCATATGTAACATCTCTTACATTTCTGATTTATCTTAATCTTCTTTTTTTTTCTTGGTGAGTCTAGCCAAAGATTTATCTATTTTGTTTATCTTTTCAAAGAACAAACTCTTACTTTAGCTGATTTTCTCTATTGTCTTTTTAGTCTTTGTTTCTTCTTTCATCTTTGTTATTTCCTTTGTTCCATTATATATGGGATTTGTCTGTTCTTCTAGGTACCTAAGGTTAAATGTTTGGTTTTTCATTTTAGACTTTTATTGTTGCTTGAGATAGGCATCTATTGCTATGAACCTCTCACTTAGAGCTGTTTTCGATGCATTTCACAAATTTTGGTATGTAATACTGCAACATCCATTTGTCTCAGGGTATTTTTTTATTTCTCTTTTGGCTTCTTTCTGACCCACTGATTCTTCAGTAACATGTTTAATCTCCATATATTTTTTAATTTCCTAGTTTTTATTGTGTAATTAATTTCTAGTTCCATGCCATGGTGTTCAGAAAGATTCGTGATATGATTTCAAACCTCTTAAATTTATTAAGACTTGTTTTCTGGCCTAATTTCAATATGGTTCATGTTGAACTATATGAAAATTTTTATTGTGTACTTCAGAAGCATGTGTATTATTGCTTTTTATGGAATATTCTGTAAATATATGTTAATTTCATCTGGTTTTACGTGCTTTTTAAGTCCAATGTTTCCTTATTGATTTTCTATCTGGATGATCTATCCACTGATGTAACTGAAATATTAAAGTCCCCTACTATTCTTGTATTGTGGTCTATTTCTCCTCTTAGATCTGCTAATATTTTCTTTATATATTTAGGTATTTCTAGGTTGGGTGTAAAAATATTTACAAATGTTTTATCTTCTGACTGGACTTACCCTTTTATGTGTGTATCTTTCTCTTTATCTCCTACTACTTTCATTGTTTTTAAGTCTATTTTGTCTGATATGTGTATAGGTACTCCAGCTTACTTTTGGTTTCCATTTGCATGGAATATCTGTTTTGATCTCTTCACTTTCAGCCTGTGTGTGTCCTTACACTAAAGTGAACCTAGTGTAGGAAGCACATAGATGGGTTTTTTTCTAATGCACTCATCCACTTCATGTCTTTTATTTCAATAACTGAGTTCATTTACATTTAAAATAATTATTGATTAGCTTATTATCATTCGGTTATTCTTTTCTGGCTGTTTCTGTAGTAACTCACTGTTTTTCTTCTTCTCTTTGGGTTTGATAATTTTCTTTATTGGTTTTCTTATATTCCTTCTCTTTATCTTTTGTCTCTTTACTGTAGGATTTGCTTTGTGGTTACCATGAGGATTAGATATAACAACTTATATCAATAACAGTCTATTTTAAGCTGATGACAGCTTATGTTTAATCCTCTTGTGAAGCACAATGTTATTACCTCCTACCCAACATTTTATGTTTCTGATGTTACATTTTACATCTATTCGTTTTGTGTATCCTTTAAGTAATTATTGTAATCATAGTTATTTTTACTACTTTTGGTTTTTTAACTTTCACATCTCTCCAAATGCCACAGTCTCATAGGATTTAGGAATATAAGTCTCCCCAGACCACCAAAGCCAGTTGATCAAGGGGCATCCCCTAGGTGGAAAATTCAGGGCACCTGAGTGACTCAGTTGGTTAAGGGTCTGACTCTTGATCTCAGCTCAGGTCTTGATCTCAGGGTCATGAGTTCAAGCCTTGCAATGGGCTTCATGCCCAGCATGAAATAAGATAACAATAGTGCCCATCTTTCAAGGTCTTAAGAATAGATTTTAGCCAGCCTCAATATGTATGTGTAATTAGACCCTGCCCCTCAGGCTGCAGTCATGATGATTAGCTAATAAGCCTCCTTCATAGAAAGATGAACTCCTAGGTCAGTTGCCTCTTACTGTGCCTTGGGATAGATATCTTTTAAGAATTCTTTCTCTATTAGTTAAGTCCTGTGGAACCCACCTGTGTAAGCCCCACTGGCAACCACAGCCAGGGAATGCAGCAGTGTGCTTGAGTCACAAAAACTGAGGTGTCAGACAGGGTTATGAGCTCCTTTTTGGGTGGAAACAGTTATTCCTGTACTATGGGACCAGAAATATAAGCTTCCTTAGTCTCCAGAGCCAGGTGATCAAGATGGTAGCCCCAATAGGGCATCAGACGTGTATAAAATCTCTCTTTAAGAAGATACTGGTGCTGTGAAGCATAGCAAAGTGAGATCATGAATGTGGCATCTGCCAGTCTGATCCCCACAGTGCTTTAGCAAGCTTCTAGATATCAGTGTTCATGTATTTTGAAGCTGTGCTATTAGGTACATAAAATTTAAAAATTTTTATGCTCTTTTGATGAATTGACCACTTTATCTTTATGAAATGACTCTCTTTAATCTTAATCATTTTCTTTTGTTTTCTGAAGTCTACTGTATTAATTTTTGACTGCAGCTGTTACAATTACAACAAACTTAGTGGATGTAACAATATAAGTTTATTATATTACAGTTCTGGATATCAGAAGTCAAAACTAAGTCTTACTGAGCTAAAATCAATGTATCAGGGGAGACCACGGGAAGATGGCAGAGTAGGAGGACCTGAAACTCACCTCCTTAGATGGACACACCAAGATAACAGTGACATCTATGCAAAACACTCTAAAAATGACCTGAAGACTGGTAAAACAGACCTTACACAGTTAACCAGAGAGAGGAGGCCATGTTGAAAAGGGCAGTAGTGATAGAGATGCAGTTGGGAACCAAATCCCAGGTAAGACTAACCACAGATGGGAGGGATATCAGAAGCATGGAGAAGAAAATGATTGGATTCCTCCTACTAGACATTCCTTGCACTGGGATCCTGCCCTGGGAAGACAAGCACCCATAACATATGGCTTTGAAAAACAGCAAGGATTAACTTTAGGAGCATTTAAAATCAGTAGGGCTTAACTTGGAAGAGACAGAAAGTGGAAAGAAATGGTCCCTGCCCATAAAGGACCAGCATAAAAACTTGGCCTAAAACACGGCAAAGAAAAAACAATTTGAGAAGTGTCTGGAGTATAATCTTAGTGTGTGTCCTGTAGAGGCAGTGATTTTCCTATTTCTCTGGGAACAAGAGTGCTGGCAGGCTCTGCTTCTCTTCCCCTCCCCAGCCTAGAAAACCAGATACTTGCAGAAGCCAGTGTTAGCACTTTCTTTCCACCTTGCTAGCACTGCATGTTCTGCCCTACCTCTCTCTCTGCTGTCAGCTCACCCACCTCAGCAGGAATCTCTCCAAAGTGCCTCCTTCTTCAACATATTATGCAAGCAGCCCTGGCAGAGACTGTTGCCATCCCAAAATGTCTCCTTCCCTTGATGGCTAGGGGTATCTAGCCACAGAAGAGCATGCCTGAAGTTTCAGCAACCTGGCCTCTCATTTGGCCATGCAGGAAGAAAGCCCTGCTCTTTGGTGTGCCTCTAACTGTGGCACTGAGCATAACTGCAGACATCTGACTTGACTGCTGGCCCCATTACTGAGGAGCCCAATCATGGCCTCAGGCAAGCCTCTCAAAAACATGGGGACCAAAATCTGCTTACTGTGCCCACAGCAGTCAAAGCAGGTGATATAAGCAGGCTGGGTTTGAGGCAATCACATCTCAGTCACAACAATAGGGCACACACAGCCCACACAAGGGGCATCCCTGGAGGGTCTTGTTCTGGCGACCAGGGAGCACTGTGCTATAGAGCAAGAGAGAACATCTTCTACACAAGGCCACTACTTCCAAGACTAGGAGACAGAGCTGGTCTACTTAATACATTAAAAAAAAACCCACAGAGAATTAGAAAAAAAATGAGGACACAGAAATATGTAACACATTAAAAGCCAAGACAAAAATCATAATAAAAGAGCTAAGTGAAGTGGAGATAAGAGGTATGCCTGATAAACAACTTAAAATAATGGTCATAAAGATAATTACTGGACTCAAGAAAAGAGTGGATGATCTCACTGAAAACTTCTACAAAGAGATAGAAAATATAAAAAAAGAACCATTTAGTAAATTAAGTGAAAATACACTAGAGGGAATCTATAGTAGGTTAGAAGGTACAGAACAGATAAGCAATTTGGAAGACAAGGTAAAGGAAAGAGACCAAGCCAAATGTCTAATAATGATAGTAGGAGTAGGAATAGTACTAGTAGTACTAGTAGTACTAGTACTGTTACTAGGAGTAGAACTACTCCTACTCCTACTAAATAATCATAATTAATGAGAATGAATTAAGGGAATCCAGTGACATGATCAAATGTAGTAATATTCACATTACAAGGATCTAAGAAGGAAAAAAGAGAGGAGGCAGCAAACATATTTGATAAAATAATAGCTGAAAATTACTAAATCTGAGGAAGGGAACCGAAATCGAAGTCCAGGTGGTACAGAGAGCTCCCCAACAAGATGAACCAAAAGAGGTCCCCATCATGACACATAATAAAAAATGCAAAAAAGTAATAATAGAGACTTTCAAAGGCAGCTATAGAAAAGAAAACAGTTACATAAAAAGGAAATTCCATAAGATAATAAGCTGCTTTTTGATCAGAAGTTTTGCTGAAAAGAAAGTGGCATGATATAGTCAAAGTTCTACAAAGAAAAAAACTAACAATGAAGAATACCTGGGAAAGTTTTCATTCAGAGTAGGAGAGATAGTTTACACAGAAAAACAAAAGTTAAAAGAGTTCATCACCACTAAACCAGCCTTACAAGAAACGTTCAAGGAAAATGTTTAAGTGGAAAGAAAATATCATGACTAGAATTAAATTATGAAAGAAGATAATTTCACAGGTAAAACCAAACATATAGTAAAGGTAGCAGAATAAACACTTATAAAGCGAGTATAAAGGTTAAAACACAAAACTTCTAAAATCTATAATATCCACAAAAGTTAGTGAAGGGTACACAATGCAAAAATATTTAAAATATGACATGATATACATAAAATATGGAGCAGGAAGGAGTAAAAATTTACTGGTTTGAGAAGCTAGTGTTTGAATCTAAGTGACCATCAACTTAATGTGGACTGCTATACATACACGATATTTATGAACCCAATGGTTACCACAAATCAAAAACCTATGATAGATACACACAAAAACAAAGAGAAAGTAATCCAAGCACAACATTAAAGAAAGCCATCAAATCCTGAGGGAACAGAGCAGAGAACTACAAAAACAACCAGAAAACAATGAACAAATGGTAATAAGTACACACCTATCAATAATTACTTTAACTGTAAATGAGTAAAATGCTCTAATCAAAAGACATAAAGGGACTTAAGGTAAACAAAGAAAACACACACATACAAGGCCCTTCTCTATGCTGCTTACAAGAGACTCAGTTCAGACCTAAAGATAAATACAGACTAAAAGTGCATGGATGGAAAAGCATATGTGTAAATATAAGTGAAAAAAAACTAGGATAGCAACACTTATGTCAGAAAAAAATAAACTTTAAAGCAAAGAATGTTGTATGAGACAAGGAAGGGCACAATATAATGAAAACGAGAGCAATACAACAAAAGAATTTAACAATTGTAAATACTTATGCATACAACATTGGAGCAACTAAATGCATAAAACAAATATTAACAGAAATAAAGGGAGAAATGAAAACAATAATAGTACAGGATTTTAACATTTCACTTACATCAATAGATAATCCATACAGAAAAATCATCATCAGCAACAACAACAACAACAACAACCCCAGGGACTTTGAACAACTCAGACCAAATGGACCTAACAAATATGTATAGAACATTCCCTCCCCAAACAGCTAAATACACATTTTTTTTCAAGTGCACAAATAACACCTTTCAGGATAGAAAATGTTAGTCCACAAAACAATTCTAAATAAGTTTAAGAAGACTGAAATCATATCAAGCATCTTTTCCAACCACAATTGTAGGAAACTAAAAATTAATCTCTCTCTCTCTCTCTCTCTCTCACACACACACACACACACACACACACACACACACATCTGGAAGAAAAACAAACACATGGAGGCTAAACAACATGCTACTAAACAGGGAATAGATAACTAAGAAATCAAAGAAACTAAACTAAAAAATAAATTAAAATGACAATGAAAACACAATGGATAAAAATCCTTGGCATGCAACAAAAGTTCTAAGACAGAAATTTATAATGATACAAGCCTACCTCAAGAAGTAAAAAAATCTCAAATACCCTAACCTTACACCTAAACAAATTAGAAAAAGAAGAACAAACAAAACCCAAAGTAAGTACAAGGAAGGAATTAAGATTATAGCAGAAATAAATGAATAGAGACTTAAAGAAATGACAATACTAGGAAAGATCAACCAAGAGCTAGTTCTTTGAAAAGATAAACAAAAATGATAAACTTTTAGCCAGACTCATTAAGAAAAAAAGGGAAAGGACTCAAATAAATAAAATCAAAAAAGGAGGAGGAGAAATAGCAACTGACATCACAGTATTAAAAAGGATGAGAATATTATGAAAAATTATATGCAAATTAATTAGAAAACATAGAAATGTATAAATCCTTAAAACATACAATCTTCCAAAAATGAATCAGGTAAAAACAAAAAATTAGTAATTAAACTGAAATAAAAAAACTCCCAACAAATAAAAGTCAGGACCAGATGGCTTCACAGATGAATTCTTAAGGGTAGTTAATATCTATTCTTCTGAAACTATTCCAAGATCACAAGAGGAAGAAAAGCTTACAAATCCATTCTATGAAGCCAGCATTACCCTAAAGCTAAAACTGAAGACACATACACACAGCAAACTCAAAACCACACACATACACACACACTACAGGCCAATATCTCTGATGAACATAGATGCAAAAATCCTCAACAAAATATTAGAAAACTGAATTCAACAGCACATTAAAATTTTTATTCAGCACAATCAAGTGGGGTTTATTCCAGGGATCCAAGAGTGGTAAATAATCACAAATCAAAGGGATACATCACATTAACGAGAAGACGAATAAATATTTTTGTATAATCATTTTAATGGATGCAGAAAAAGCATTTGACAAAATATCCATTCATGATAGATACTCTCAACAAAATGGGTTTAAAGGGAACATACCTCAATAAGAATAAATAAACTTTAAAAATAGAAGAAATGAAGAAAGAAAGAAAGAAAGAAAGAAAGAAAGAAAGAAAGAAAGAAAGAAAGAAAGACAGACCAGCCATGTATGGAAAAACTTACAGCTAACATCATACTCAATGGTGAAATACTGAAAGGTATCCCTCTAAGATCAGAAACAAAACAAGGATGTCCACGTTCACCACTTTTATTCAACATAGGACCAAAAGTCCCAGCTGCAACAATCAGACAAAAAATAAAAGGCATCCAAATTGGTAAGGAAGATGTAACACTGTCACTGTTTTTTCAGATGACATGATACTATAAATAGAAAACCCTAAAGATACCACCAAAAAAAAATTAAAACTAACAAATGAATTCAGTAATGTAGGATACAAAATTAATATACAGAAATCTATTGAATATCTACACACTACTAACGAAGTAGTAGAAAGAGAAATTGAGAAAACAATCCCACTTAAAATTTCGTTAAAAATAATAAAATATAGAAGAATAAATTTAACAAAGTAGATGAAATACCTGAACTCTGAAAAATGTAAGGCAATGATGAAAGAAATTAAAGATGAAATAAAGACATGGAATTATTTATCATCATCTTGGATTGGAAGTATTAATATCATTAAAATATGTGGACTACCCAAAGAAATATACAGATTCAATGTAATCTCTATGAAAATGCTAACAGCATTTTTTTTTACAGAGCTAGAAAAAATAATTCTAAAATTTGTGTGGAACCAAAGAAGACCCCAAACAGTCAAAGCAATCTGGTGAAGGAAGAAGAGAGCTGGAGGTGTCACAATCCCAGATTTCATGGTATAGGAATCAAAACAGAATAGTACTGGTATAAAAATAGGCATAGAGACTAATGGAAAAGGATGGAGAGCCCAGAAATAAGCTCACACTTATATGGTCAATTAATCTATGACAAGGCAGGCAAGTATATACAATGGGGAAAAGATAGTCTTTTCAATAAACAGTGCTGGGAAAACTGGACAGATACATGCAAAAGAATGAAACTGTACCACTGTCTTCTACCACACACACTCAAAAAGAATTAAAGACCTAAATGTGAGATCTGAAACCATGAAACTCCTGGAAGAAAATAGTCACTAATATCTTAGACAGTGTCCTTAGTAACATATTTATAGATATGATTCCTTATGCAAAGGAAACAAAAGTAAAAAATAAGTTATTGAGACTACATCAAAATAAAAAGCTTTTGCACAACCAAGGAAACCATGAACAAAACTAAAAGGCAACCTACTGAATAGGAGAATATATTTGCAAATGACATATCTAATAAGGACTTAATATCTAAAATACGTAAAGAACGTACACAACACTAAAAAAGAAAAAAAAAAACTGAAAAAAGGGGCAGAGGACCTGAGCAGACATTTTTCCAAATAAGTCATACAATTGGTCCACAGACACATGAAAAGATGCTCAACCTTCCTGATCATGCAAATCAAAATCGTAATGAGATATCGCTTCATAGTAGTCAGAATGGCTCACTTCAAAAAATCAAGAAATAACAAGCAGTGGAAGGATGTAGAGAAAAGGAATCCTTACATACTGTTGGTGGGAATAAAAATTGATGCAACCACTGTGGAAAAAAGTATACACGTTCCTTAAAAATTTTGAAAACAGAAATACTATATGATCTTGTAATTCCACTGTTGGGTATTTACCCAAAGGGAAAGAAAACACTAACTCTAAAAGATATATGCACACCTCTACTTATGAAAGCATTATTTGCAATAGTCAAGATACAAAAACAATTCTAGGGTCCATTGGTAGATGAATGGATAAAGAAGATATGGTATTCATATATAATGAAATACTATTCAGCCATAAAAATGGATGAGATCTTGTCATTTGTCACAACATGGATGGATGTAGAGAATATTATGCTAAATGAAATAAGTCATTACACAAAGACAAATACCATATGATTTCACTTATAGATGGAATCTAAGAAACAAAACAAATGCCAAACAACAAAAACAAAAGGAAAAAGACCCTTAAATACAGAGATTTGGTCATTGCCACAAGGGAGGTGGGTGGTGGAATGGGAAAAACAGACAAAGGGAATTTAAAGGTATGTACTTCTAGTTATAAAATATGTAAATCGTGGAGATGAAAAGTACAGCATAGGGAACATAATCATTAATGTCATAATCATGCTGTATGCTAAGAGATGGTGAGTGCAATTATTGTGATGAGCATTGAGTGATGTATGAACTGTTGAATCAGTATGATGTACACTTGAAACTAATATAGCATTCTATGCTAATTATGCTTCAATTTTTTAAAATATCAAGGTATCAGCAGGGCTGTGTTAATTTCTGGAGACTCTAGGGGAGAATCCATTTCCTTCCCTTTTCCAGCTCTAGAGGCCACCCAGACTTCTTGACTGATGGCCCTTACTGTACAAATCAAAGCTAGCATTGTCTGGTCTTTTATACTTCTCTCTCTCCCTTTTTCCCCCCTTCCAATTTTAAGGAAATAATGATTCCACTGGTCCTGCCAAGATGTAACCAGTTCAGGCGATTATCAACATTACTTTTATCAGCAAACTTAAATCTCCTTTGCCATGTAATGTAACTTACAATACGGGCATCTCTGGAAAGCATTATTCTGCCTATCACATCTACACTGTCTAATAGAGTATGACCAATCTAGCTTCCTTCTGGTTCACATTTGTATGTTTTATCTTTTCTTTCCTTTAAATTTTACCTGTTTGTGTTTTTATGTTTAAAGTGGGTTTCTTCAACAGATGTTGGCAAGGATGCAAAGAAAGGGGAATCCTCTTACACTGTTGCTGGGAGTGTAAACTGGTACAGCCACTTTGGGAAATGGTATGGGGGTTCCTCAAAAAGTTAAAAATAGAACAACCCTATAATCCAGCAATCACACTACTCGGCATTTACCCAAAGGATATAAAAATACAGTTTTGAAAGGGGTACATGCACCCCAATGTTTATAGCAGCATTATCTGCAATAGCTAAACTATGGAAAGAGCCAAGTGTCCATCAACAGATATATGGGTAAAGATGTGGGGTGTGTGTATACATGTTTGTGTGTTGTATACAATAGAATATTAGTCAGTAAAAAAGAATAAAGTCTTGCCATTTGCAATGATGTGGATGGAGCTAGAGTGTATTAGGCTAAGCAAAATAAGTCAGAGAATGACAAATACCATATGATTTCATTCATGTGTGGAATTTAGGAAACAAAATGTATGAATACATGGCAATGTAAAAAAGAGGGAAGGAAATCATAAGAGACACCTAAGGACAGAAAACAAACTGACAGTTGATTGAGGACAGGGAGATGGGCTAAATGGGTGATGGGTATTAAGGAGGGCACTTGTTACGATGAGCACTGGGTGTTATATGTAAGTGATGAATCACTAAATTCTATTCCTGAAACCAATATTACACTATATGTTAACTAACTAGAATTTAAATAAAAACATGGAAAATAATAAAATTAAATAAAATTAAATAAAATTGAATAAAATTAAATTAAATGATAGGTTTCTTGTGGGCACCATCTATTTGGGGCTTGCGTTTTATATTCAATCTGACAATCTTAATTTAATTTAATTTTTATTTATTTTGAGAGAGATAGCATGTGGGGGGGAGGGGCAAAGAGAAAGAGAGTGAGAGAGAGAGAGAGAGAGAGAGAGAGAGAGAGAGAAACCCAAGCAGGCTCCATCCCATCAGTGCAGAACTGGATGGACATGGGCTTGATCCCATGAACTGTGAGATCATGACCTGAGCCAAAATCAAGAGTCAGACACTTAATGATTTAGCCACCCAGGCACTCAAAAACAGCCATATAAAAATGATTACAATACTGTAATATAATATAAAATAATTAAGGATACAAAATATAAAGAAAAATAAACAAATTACCCTGCACTTACCTTTGAAAACCTTCATTACTGGTGTGAGGGAGACAAAAGAGAGGAGGGTTACTGTATAGGATGACTTTTGTTATCACTAATGGAATCACTCCTATCTATTGGCTCAATGGAATCTTTCTTCTTGCAACTTTAACAAGGAACCTATCCAATGACCTAGAATGAAACAAAGCATTCCTAAGCTCACTCTTGTAGGGAAAAGCAAAGCACCATCCATAGGTCCTTTGAAGTGACAAAAAGACACTAGTGCCAGTTGGGGGCACCTTCCAACATTCTGAAAAATCACTGATTTCTGCCAAACACCACAGCCTGAGACTGAGCATCTGAGCATGGGAGATGATCAGAGAGAGAGAGAGAAGGAAAGGGAGGGAGAACAAATGGCTCAGTTGTGATCACGTGACATTTGGCATCATGTACTACTCATACTGCAAGACATCACTCACTTATCAAGTTAAAATTTAATGAAATCCTTGCTCATCTTGTGGAACATTTGCAGAACAAGTTACTTGTATTTACACTTAGTGTGACAATTGATGTTTTAATAATACTATCCTGCTTGAAATGATTAATTTTATGTGTCAATTAGATTGCCCCATGGGATACCCAGATATTTGGTTAAATACCCTTTCTGTGTGCATCTGTAAAGGTGTTTCTGGATGAGATGAACATTTGAATCAGTAGACTGAGTAAAGAAGATTGGCTTCCTCATTGTGGCTGTACCTTATTGAATCCATTGAAGGACTGAACAGACTAGAAGTCTAAATAAGAAAGAATTTACTCTAATTGTCTTCAGCTGGGACATCAGTCTTCTCCTGACTTTGGACTTGTTCTAGAACTTAGATTCCTGGCTCTTCTGGTTATATAGCCTTCAGATTCAAACTATAATTTAAACTGGAAGCTTTCCTGCTCCTCAGGTCTTGGGACGATACCATCAGCTCTCCGGGGTCTGGATTTCCCAGCTTCCACAATTGCATGAGCCAATTATACACACACTACACACACAGAGATACTGATTAATACTCTGTTATATGTTTTCTATTTGTTATTAATTCTTTTTCTTTTTTTCTGCAGTTATTTTTATTATTATAATTTTACTTTTTTCTCCATTGCTATATTTGCTATAACTATTTTTTGTGTATTTTAGGGCTTTTTTTAAGGTTAAAGTATAGATCTTTAATTCAGCTTAAATGATAGCATTCTACCTCATATGTAGTTTAAAATCTTCAAAATAGTGTATTTCCAGGGCACCTGGATGGCTCATTTGGTTGAGTGTCAGACTTTGGCTCGTGAGTTCAAACTCCACATCAGACTTGCTATTGTCACAGAGCCTGCTTTGGATCCTCTGCTCCCCTTCTCTCTCTGTCCCTTCCACATTTTAACTGTCTCAAAAATAAACATTAAGAGAAAACAGTGTATTTCCAATCTTCCCTTTCAGCCTCTGTAGTTTTATCATACTTGTACATAATTATAAGTTTACAAATATGTTATTATTTTTGTTTTGAAAAGTTAATTTTGTTTTAAAGAGACTTACATACAAGATAGTCTTTGTATTTACATAAGTAATTATCATTTTTGGCACATGGGGACCAGCTATTGATCCTTTTAATGCTTCTTGAATGGTCTTCCCTGGTCTTGAGTGATTTTCTCATACATATGCACTGACTCAACTGAATACTCAAGGGAAATCATCTGCAGATGTCCAGAGGTTTCTTTCTGTGTAGCTCTCTCCTCTCTGGGACTTTGCAATGTGAACTCTAGCTTCCTTGGCTTTCCTGGACACACAAATCCTCAACTCAAGAACAGGCCAGGCTCTGCCTCTATTACCCTCCCTGTTCTGTGGCCTGGTAGCTTTCACCAAACAGTAAGTTTAGGCAAGTGTATTTTCAAATCACAGGCTTCATTATCTTCCGTTGTCTAGTGGTCAATGTCTTGTCTGCATTTTTTTGGTATTTGTTTCATTTGTTCCATATGTTTCATTTGTTTCATATATTTTGTCTGCATTTTTGGTATTTTATTCTGGAGGGTAAATATATTCCTTTTTATTTGTGGTACTTTAAGGCTTTAAAGTATCAAAATAACAAGCAAAGACTGGGAATAATCATTTCAGCAATATTCCTCTTGAATAAATCCTCAAGTATTTCTTGTTCCCAAATCATATTGTGTATTTCTTTCTAAAAGAGTACTCCAACTCTGGACATAATTTATGTAGATCTAATAGCCACAACAAAGAAAGTAATGTCCTAGTGCATTTCACCCTAGTAAGATCATATCTGGAGATTTATGTTCTAGGAAGACTAGTTTTATTGTATTTTTTAATTTTTTAAATGTTTATTTATATTTTAGAGGGAGAGGGGGAGGGGAGGGGCAGAAAGAGAGGGAGACACAGAATCTGAAGCAGATTCCAGGCTCTGAGCTGTCAATACAGTGCCTGATGCGGGGCTGGAACCCACCACCCACAAGATCATGACCAGAGCCGACCAGGTGCCCCAGGAAGTGGGGGCAATGACAGCAGGAGAAATTCTGGGGAAGATCTGCTGAAATGGGGAGTGGTTTATAAAACTAACTATCTTTGTGCGATGAATGAAACAATATTTGGTTTTGATAAGAGAGGAGTTTAAAAAATCATAATATCATATCAAGAAGGGCTATGGAAAAAGGAATGGCTTAGTGTGTACCAAAAAACAGATGTAACTGCTTTTGCTCAGCATAAGCAAAAATACACCAGCAGATTTGGTCACAAACATAGACAGGTGAAAAACATCATGGCTCTGGAAATATTCGCACAGACCTTTATATGACCATACATCAAGGAAGTTATGGAGAGCATTGTGAAAATGTGAAGAAGCTAGCTAGAATGCCCTGTCAATTTTCTCTTATCTTAGTTTCTGAGATTCAGTGTTTTATGATTTGTGCTCTTCAACCTAGGAGTTATTCTGAGTGCTTTCTGAGACAGCTATAAGGGCCAGAGAATGGTCAAGGGGACTTTCCCACCCTCACCTCCCGCCTCAACTTGAGTCAGGGAAGCACAGCTTTTCATTGTTTTATGTGTTGATTTTCTCATGAAGAACTGGAGAAATATTTTGAAGAAAGAAGTACACGTATACAAAGATCTGGAAATCCAGAGACAAAGTTCTATGAATTTGCCTTCTGATCATTTAGTTTGCAATAATTCTAAAAAGTTTTAGAATGACAAAACGTTGCAAAACCAGAAAGCTCATTTATTTTGTGGTCACTTCTGGATTGGCGCTAAATAAAAATGTCACATCATTTAAAAGCATAAAAGGTGCAATTCACACAGTACAATGAATTCAATTCTATGGTGGCCTTTCCAAGAATAATTCTTTTGTCCTCAATTCAAAGTAGGAAGTGAAGGATAATTTTACCACTTCACCTCCACTAGAGAATATGTGTTTTAAAGCCACACACACACACAAATGTCTATGATAAAAGGAAATAGAATTTACTCAGGTGAATTTAGAGCTTGTGCAGGGAAAATCTCAAAGAAGGAATTCAACCCACTGGTTGTCAAGATGAAAACCAATGTGCTCTTCCTAACAAGACTGTAAGCAGAGGTCCAACACTCATCACACATTCTGTTTCTCTGCAAGTTATTTTTGCTATAAGAGTTCTTTTCAGCACAAAAGCTTCCATTTGTCTAGTCAATGAGGTGTTTTATCTGTCTAACACACAATTTCCATCACAGTCAAAACATGTTTGAAACTATACTACAGAAGTGAAAATACAGTAAATGAATGCAAGGCCCAGCTTATGGATGACATCATGCTTCTCTCGATGTGGCTGCATCAGAAACGGTCACATACTGATTTAGCATATATAGTGCAACACTCGTTACTGGCTTTTTTCATGGCTTCTGCTTTCCAAATGTATCCGTTATGTTCTGTGGGTAACAGAGGCTTTCTAACATTCACCAAGAGATGAATAATAATTAAAGTATCTTATAATGAGTGCTTCAAAAAGTCAGGGAAGAAATGATTTGCCACTTATGTGGATTTGGGGATTACCATTTTACTTATATAAAGGTCTGTTTCCTAATCAATGAAAGTTTTGATATTTAAATGGATATAAATAACTAGAATATAATAAATGCTCCATTATTTCTGGTATGTTTGTTTATAGTAACAGTTTATTCTATTGTTCCTGTTTGTCTAAAATTCAAGAAATCTTTCTATTTGAATGTTTTAACCTTTGTAGACTTATACTTGCTTCTTGGATAACAAATATACTTTGTTTTTGTTTTCTAGTGGCCAATTTAGGATACCTTCAAATATAAACAGTACACTATTAAGTTCAAAATTACAAAATTATAAGAAAATATGTATATCTACCTTATTTTCAGATGATTCACTTTTCCATTTCAGGTAGTCTTACAAGAACCCAGCATGCACTGAAGTAATATTTAGTCCACAGGCATGACCTATTACTCCAACTATTCCATTTCATCTCCTTTGTTGGTTTTTTTTAAGTGTGAGATGATGACATTAATGAGGAAGAATACATGTAAATTGATACAACTGAAGTATGCAGAATGCTTGTTACATATACTACCTGTTAACATATTTCAACAGAATTAAAATGACATGTTATTGGTTTATGATATTATCTTTTCATAACTATCTAGATACTTATAGAAAACTTCCAAGAGTCAATATACATACATTTTGTAAGATACATTGAATTATAGAAATACACACACACAAACCAGGCTCCTTTCTTTAAAATCAAATTGTATCTAGTGAGAAGCAACAGCTGTGCTATGTCTCTTATTCAAGGGATGGAGTCCTGGAAAAGTCTGAGAACTTCTCAAGTATCAAGTGTAGTGATTGACACAGGAGATGATGGTGAAGAGGTATGCAAAGAAAAACCACTAAAGAGCACTGAACACTAAAGTGCATGGCTTGAATTTCATACCAAAGACAACAGGAACCATGGAAAGATTTCCAGAAGGAATGGAACAACAATTTCCACTATTGAAATCTCACCTCAACAGTAGTGTAGAAGACAAAGTATACACAGGAAACAGTTAAAGCCAAGAACAAAAATAATGAGAGTGTCTTCTATGACAGAAGCAGAGGGTGTTTGCAAGAGGCAATCAATTAAATGATTGCTCAGAAAGTAACTTGAGATGAGCATCTAACTTTGGCTCAGGTCATGATCTCACAGTTCGTAGGTTCGAGTTCCGTGTTGGCCCTGTGCTCACAGCTCAGAGCCTGAGACATGCTTTCGATTCTGTGTCTACCTCTCTCTCTCTACCCCTCCCCCACTCGTGCTCTGTCTCTGTCTCTCTCTCAAAAATAAACAAATATTAAAGAAAAATGAAAGTAGCTTGAGAGGCCTTAACAGGTTGGAAATAATATAGAATGAAAAATATTGGATTACCATGTGTTGTAATTCACTTAAATAAGAAATATAGGACAAGAAAGATTTTTTAAATTTTTTAAAAAAATATTTGTTTATTTTTGAGAGAGAGAGAGAGAGAGAGAGAGAGAGAGAGAGACAGAGCATGAGTGGGGGAGGGGTAGAGAGAGAGAGGGAGACACAGAATCCCAAGCAGGGACCAGGCTCTGAACTGTCAGCACAGAGCCTTATTCAGAGCTCGAACTCACGAACTGTGAGATCATGACTTGAGCTGAAGTCAGATGCTGAACCAACTGTACTACCTAGGCACCCCCAGGACAAGAAAGAATTTTTGAAGTACTGAAGGAAAGGATGAGTTTAGCTTTGAACAAGTTGAGCTTCAGATTTTGCTGGGCATTCTAAATTAAGAATATCCAATAGGCATTTGGATACATGGATCTGGCATTTATATGAGGATTTTGGAGTCATCAGCATATGGCTAATACGAATAGCATAGCTCAGGAAGTGAGTAGTGTGAAAAAGGCCTAAAAGAGTTTCAGAAAAATACTAATGTTTGAAAGAGAGTCCAGGAAATAAATCTGAGGAATGACTACAGAAAAAGACCACCAAGGAAGAGTCACAAATACCAAAGGAGAGAATTCCTAATCTCCTCTAAGATGTCAGGTAAGATGTGGACAGCCGTGTCCATCATAGTTAACAATTTAAAAAGTCAACTTCCCTGAGAACCAATCGAGGGAAGAACAGACAATTCACCAACAGAAGGTACACAGCAGAGAGGAAGCTGAGAATAAGTGTATCAAGTATTTCAGAGTTGACTAAATAACAAGAAGAAAAATCCTTTGTATCTCAAACAGAGGCTCTGAAAAGAATGAGATGGGAAACAGGTGTATTTCAAAGGATGAAGAATTATTTTAAGGATAGGCCAAATCTCTTTAAGAGGTGAGGTACCCTGATTAACATAGGCCACTTTTAAACTTTTTAGTTTCTGAATTTTCCCTTCCACGCAATTTAAACTAGCTGATGGGTGATCTTGAAGATACTGTTCTCACCACTGACATCTTCCTCACAGAGGCACTCAGTCTTCTGAAGCAGCAGAGGACAAAACTGTACCACTTTCGGGACTGTTCTTCAGGGAATAGTTTCTGAGGGGAAATGAAAGGTGTTTCTCTTTCAAAGAGAAAAGGGAAAACGCAGCCAGCAGATTTAATGTATGGAACTGCTTGATGTTCAGCTGAAGGTCCTCCTATCCCCCATGCCAACTCTGAGCCAGAAACATGGGTGAGGGCACTGTGTGGCCAGTTCTGGCAAAACCAATTCTTATCATTTTTTCCCAGTCGTTGGCAATGTCGAGTAGAAAATGCCAAAAACACTCCAAAGCACTTGTTCCTTTGTACAATTTGAGGAGAAGCTTACAAATGTAGAGGATGCATTTTCTGGTGTAATCTGTAAAAGGCATGATCTTCATAAAAGTATCAGTCCCTGTTAAATGTCTTCTACCATTACAATTCTTTGGGAGTGTGGAGGAGGGACAAAATCAAAATACTGACGGACAAAAGTTCCATGGTTTCTCATTGGTGATTTGTTGTTCTCTTCAGAAATAGCCCATGTCAAGCAAGATATGTTTGGTTGCTAAGAACATAAATCCAATTCAAAATAGCTTTATCACACTATATGACGTAGATGATCCAACCAAGAACAGGTAGGAGGTTGTTTGTTTTTAGAGATATTTGAATCCAGATACGAGGAACCTGCCCAACACACACTTCTATTTCTCCCAGTTTACTGGCTTTGCTGTATTCAACTTTAAGTGTACTTTCTCCATAACTTGATGAGATGACCTTAAGTTACTCTGCTTGCCAGGAATATAGGTCTTGTCTCCATCAAATCAAATTGAGGGAAAGTCTCAAAGTTGCCCCATGTGGACTTAGTTCATGTTCCATCTAGGTGGTGGTACTTGAAGGGTCTGTTGCCATACAAGGGAACACAGACAAGGCCACTTAGAGAAGCCTCATCAGTGACAGACCAATCTCTATTTGTGCGTAGTCCAGGAACTAACACCAATACACGTACCAGTATTAACAGAAAATGTAGCTCTCTTTTTTTAAGATAAAGGAAACATGCACAAAAATAAAAATAATTGCTCATAAAGCAGATGTCTTACATTAAGTGACTAGTGAGAAGAAAGACAAAGGCAACCTGGCTAGTGAAAAAGAGCCTCTGATATGGAATAAGAGGAACCAGGGCTTTGTGCTAACTTCCTTTGTGATGGTGAGCAAATTATTTAATTCCTCTACATCTTAGTGCTCTCAAAGATAACAATTATGCATTAAATACTCAATTACTAACTTTTTTTTAAACTAAGCAAATTAATGAATGTAAAGTTTCTCGACAGAATCCTGGCCATACATATGCTCCGGATAGCTCCTTTCTCTTTCTGACATATCACCTCTGGGCCAAAACAGAATCTAAACATGTCCTGGGTCACATTTTCACATAGTGTTGCTATGATTATCCCACTAATACAATCTATCTTTTTAACCTGTTCTAGAGGCAGGTGCTTAATAAATTCATACTGCCTTTACTAAATGTATGTGGATATGACACTGTTCAGCTTTGACCCTGATTTTAATCTCATCATGTTACCATCTTTCTCATTAGGAAGAGCTGTTCCTGCTTTCCTTGCAGGCAGTGAAGCAGAGAAAAGCAAGGAGGAGAGGAAGCTTTCCACAGAGAGGGAATTAGGCTTTCCATGAGATGTCTGAATGTGATGGGCTCCATTAACTTGTGTCATTACAGAATCCGAGACTACAGGATAAACACTTAATATCTATATCTTGGAAGGATGGATAAATAAAGTTGAATAGCACACACTTTTTAATTTTTCTGCTACAGATTTAATACCTTACTCTCTGACTATTACCAACCAGGTGACCTTGGGAAAGTTGCTATTTTGAGACCCAGCGTCCACATTTGTCAAAATGGATATAATAATAACCACCTCAGAAGAGAGGGAAACAATAAAGAGGGGCTAAAATAGAATATATGTATGACTTCTGAACCAGATTCTAGCAGAAATCACGAAGTTTAACCCCTGTGGAACACAGGGAACCAAAATCCAAAAAGACCAATAGGTAATGAACAGAGCCAGGTTTACAGGACCATCACTTCTGTCCCATGTTTGGGCACTGAAAATCTTTCCTGGGGCTGTGGCCTTCACCACACTTCTGTACAAGCTGTGAAAGAGAAGGAGAGATAGCTGTTCAGGCAAGATGTACATCAAGCTGCTGCTGGTTAAGAACATGAATTTGTGGTGATGTAAAAGAAGAAAGCCTCCAAACACCAATATAATGCCTGATTCTGAGCTAGGGACAGTATCTAGACAAAGGTAACCATCAAATCAATAGATACAAAAGGAAATTAGAAAAAAGAAAAAAAAAATCCCTTCACTCAAGGCTCACAAAGAAAATCAACAACAAGCACAACAGCCAACAAAGTCAACACTTGGGAAGCTTTGCTGAATTCTGGTTAAGAACATGATCTTTGGTACAGACTGTTTAGTTTTACATCTCATATGTAAAATTCACCTAAGTCCTTAAGAGCACATTAGTTAACTTCCTTGTACCTGAGTTTTCTCATCTATAAAACAGATATAAAGTAGCATCTACATGACAGAAGTGCTGCATTAAAAGAGTTAATATGAGTGAAATACTTAAAATAGTGCCTTGTTCACACTAGACACTACTGTAAAAGTTAGCACATTGTTATAATTTGGATGGTAAAACCAAGTCAGAAAATAAAGTATGTAATTATTAATTATTAATACAAAAGAAGGAAGGATATGTATTTACTATTAATACAAAATACAGGAAAAACAGAAAACAAATAGAAAGAGGATAGATTTAAACCTAACAATATCAGTAAGCACATAAAATCTAAATGGTCTAAAACCTAAATAAAAACAGATATTGTCTAACTAGAATTTTTAAAAAGATCCAATTTGATCATGCTGACAAGAGACCCATTATAAATATAAAAACATAAATAGGTTACAAGTAAAAGGAAGGTGAATGATATACCAAATGTATTGGACTGAATTGTAGCACCCAAAAGATATGTCCCTCTGGAACTTCAGAATGTGAATTATCTGGAGTAAGGCCTGTGCAGACGCAATTAATGTAAAGATGTTGAAATGACATCATCCTGAAGTAGTGTGAGTCCTAAATGATAAGTCCTTATAAGAGAGGAGAAGCAGCAGCAAAACAAGACACAAAGAAGGGAAGTCCCTGTGAACATAGAAATTGGAGTAATATGTCTACAAGCCAAGGAAGGCTAAGAATTGTTAGTAGCAACGAGAAGCTAGGAGAGACACAAGGAATGGATTCTCCCTCAAAGCCTAGAGAAAAAAGCCAACCATGATATAAACCTTTATTTTGGACTTGTGACCTCTAGAACTGTTAACAAAGTACATTTCTCTTATTTTAGGCCATCCAGTATGTGTAATTTGTTACCGAATTCCTAGGAAATTAATACACCACATTAGTACAAATCAAGAAAAAGTTGGTGCGGCCATATATTGTAAGACAAAGTGGATTTCAGACCAAAGAACATAAACAGGGATAATAAAGTCCATTTCATAAGGACCTAACAATCCTACAAATTTATGCATCTTATTATTTTTTTAAACTTTTTTTACATTTATTTATTTTTGAGAAATAGAGTGAGACAAAGCATGAGTAGGGGAGGGGCAGAGAGAGAAGGAGACACAGAATCTGAAGCAAGCTCCACGCTTTGAGCAAGCGGTCAGCACAGAGCTTGATGGGGGGCTCGAACCTACAAACTGCGAGATCATGACCTGAGCCGAAGTCGGATGCTCAACCGACTGAACCACCCAGGCGCCCCCAAATTTATGCATCTTATAACATGGCTCCAAAATTCATGAAAGAAAAGTTGATACAAATGCAAGGAGACATAGGTAAATCCACAATAAAAGTCAGAGATTTCATTATGCTTATCTCAAAAATGGACAAAGCAAGTAGACAGAAATCATCAGCATGCACAGGACTTGAAAAATACAATCAACAAACTTGACCTAAATGACATTTATAGAATACTTCATAAAAAAAATAGCATTTATAGACTATTTCTACAAACTCAGAATATCTACCAAGGCAAACCATATCTTGGGCTAAAAAGAATTCAAGTCAAACAAAGTATGTTATCTGAATATAATGGAATTAAAATTAGATATCTCTATCAGAAAGATTTTTGGAAAATCTCCAGATAGGAGCTAAATAATACACATCAAAAACAAACAAACAAACAAACAAACAAAACAAGCAAACAAAAAAATTCCTAAAGGTCAACAAATTAACCTAAAGGAACATTAAAAAGTAATTTAAACTCAATGAAAATGAAAATACAATATACCAAGATTTGTTGGAACTCCTAAAGCACGAACTGAGAGAAAATTTAGAGCACTAAGGCCTATATTGGAAAAGAAGGAATCAAACCAATCATCTCAGCTTCCTCCTTAGGAAACCAAGGAAGTTTCAAATGAAACTCAAAGTAAGTAGAAGAAAGAAAACAGGAAAGATCTGAATAGAAATCAATGAAACATAAGAATAGAGAAAATCAAGGAAAACAAAAATGGTTTCTTTAAGATTAGATAAGATATGATAAATTCATGTCATAAAGATGAGGGAAAAAGAAAAAGCAAGTTACTAATATCAGGAAGAGATAGTGACATTATTATGAATGTTGAAAGGATAGTATTATGAGCAAGTTTATGTCAATAATTCCAACAAATTTAGGTGAAATGATTTCCTGCAAGAAACTACCAGAGCTCCTTCAGGAAGAAATAAATAACCCAAAGAGTTCTCTGTCTATTGAGAGAATTGAGTATGTAGTTAAAACCATTTCCACACACACAAAAAAAAGTGGTTTGAAGTTCAGGTTGCGATGGATTCACTTGTCATTAGCAGACATTTCAGAAATAAATTATACGAATTCTCAAGAAACTTGCCCAGAAACTGAGGAAACCAGCATTAACCTGATACCAAAATCTGACCAGAAATATTACAAGAACAGAAAACTACCTATCAATATCCCTCATGGACATATGCAAAACTTTAACAAAAATTTAACCAATTGATTCAATGTATAGAAAGGCTAATCCATCATGAACAAGTAAGGTTGTTTTTTTTTTTTTTTCTTGCAAATACAAGATAGGCTTAAAATTCAAAAATCAATCAAGGCAATTCACCAGAAGAAAGAAGAAAGAAAGAAAGAAAGAAAGAAAGAAAGAAAGAAAGAAAGAGCTAATGATAATTCTCAAGAGAAGCCACAGCACTTTCAACAAAAGCAAGCCCTTTCCTGAAAACCAAACAATCAAAAAACCAAAAACAAAACAAAAACCACAGCAACCTAGGAATAGAAAGGACAGTCCTAGAACAAATAACAGGTGTTCATACACAAGTAACCACTTATTATATTTAATTGTGAAATACTGAATGCTTTCCTCCGAAGATTAACAGCAAGAAAAAACTGTTTGCCGCCACCACTACAATACTGACTGGCAGTCCTAACCAGGGAAATAAGGCAAGACAAACAAATCAAATGCATCCAGATTAGAAAGGAAGAATTAAACTGTCTTTATTTGTAGATGAAATGACCATCTATGTGGAAAATCCAATGGACTTACAAAAACATTATAAGAACTAGTAAGTGAATTTAGCTAAACTGTAGGGTATGATATCAATAAAAAAATCAACTGTATTTCTATATAGTTGCAATGAGCAATCAGAAATTGAAATAGAAATTATACTTACACAGAATAATGAACAAGAAATACTTAAGGATAAATCTGACCAAACACACGGAAGAACTATACACTGAAAAGTACAAAACAATGCTAAAAGAAATTAAAAACTCAACAAAAGTAGATATATAACGCATTAATGGATTTGAAAGTCTACTATTAACATATCCATTCTGCCCAAATTGAACTATAAATAAAATGCTATCTAAATAAAATATCCCAGCAATATGTTTTATAAATATCTGCCTGCTAATTCTAAGGTTTGTATAAAAATGCAAAAGACCTGATGGTTAAAAACATTTTCAACAAAATAACTGTATTAGAGGGCTTAGACCAACTTTTCTTCAAGATGTATTTAAAAGCCATAGTTACCAAGACATACTGGAATAACAACAGTCATCAAACTATGGAACAGAAGAGAGTCCACATACATATGGCCCTCTGATTTTTCAACATAGCAGTCCATATAATTCAATGGATAAAGGAAAGTTTATTTCAAGTAGAGTTAGAGCAACTGTATATCCATATTGTGAGCAAATAATCTCAACCTTTCCCTCAGAAGACAGGCAAAACTCATTTTAAATGGATTATTGACCTAATCATAAAGCATCTAGAAGAAAACAGAAAATAAAATTGGTAGCCTGGAATAGGAAATATTTAACAGAACTCAAAAGCATGAAACATAAAAAAAATAAATTGATAAAATGGACATATCAAATAATATATGCTATATACTCTTTGTAGAATAGTGCCAAGAAAATGAAGACAGGTTGGAGACAGGGGAAAATAGTAGAAACTCATATATCTGACATAGAAGAGTTACCTAGAATACAGGGAGAGTTCTCATAAGTCAATGAGAGGACAACCCAATATACAAAGAATACAAAAAATTTGAATAGACATTTCACAAATGGAATTATAGCAACTGTCAATGATCTCACACATAAAAATGCTGAACATCATTATTAATATATAAACAAAAATCAAAATTGCATCAAGACACCATTTTTTAACCCATGAGAATGACTAAAGCTAGAAAGACAAGCAATTCCAGGAGTTGGTAGTGACTTAGAACAACTGGAAGGCTTATACATTGCTGGAGAAACTATTTGGCAGAGCTTCTTACAAAGCTAAATAACACATACAGTATGTAACACAGCAAATTCCACATCTTGAAAGTTAAACAAGAGAAATGAAAACATTCATCCATAGAAATACTGGTATGTAACTGCTTAGAGCAGTTTTATTCAAAATAGTTCCAAATTAAGGAAAAAAAACTCCATTAGCAAATAATACATTCATATATATATTAATATATGTATTGTATATATATATTATATTGTATATATAATATATATATTGTATATATAATATATATATTATATATATTATGCATTGTATATATTCAAATATACATTCTTATGATAAGAGACTATTCAGCATTGAAAATGAGCAAATGTCTGCTTCACACAGTATGGTTGAATCTTATACACATTATACTGAGAAGAAGCCATTTTTTGACATTTTGGGCACACACATCTTACTGGTTAGAATATAAATTAGATCAGTGTTGTCTATAGTAGAGGGTAGGGAGTGTGATTACAAAAAGGAGTGACCAAACCTTCTGAGCAGATGTAAAAGTTCTATAATAAGATTAAGGAGATAATTAGGTTAATATATGCATTTACCAAAAATCACTGACCTGTGCATTTAAAGGTGCAATTATATTGTATGTAATGCATGCCTTAATAAAGTTAATTTTTAAAATACACTAGAAAAAAAGGATAATAAACTCAAGAATTTAGAATAAAGTTTGCCTTGTGGCAAAGGAGGCATGTAGTAAGATGTACATTACTTTCAAGAGCCTATGTTGAGATACTTGATTCAGAAAAGCTGATATACCACAAAAAAAACAATGAACACAGAAATAAAATGTTTGGACCAATGTTTAAAAGTGTGATGAACAAAGGCTTATAATGATACTATTCTGCTCAATTAAGGTCCAGTAAAATTAACAGATTAAAATGTTAGATACCTATACAATATCAATCATGATATTGTAATCATGTAATCATGATACAAAAACAAATTACAGTAAAATATTTTTACAGACTTATTAATCTATTGGAAGAAATATAATAATCATTTTAGGAACTTTTGGGTGCAAATAACTTGTTAAATAATATGCACAATACAAATATACAAAGAACGAGTTGTTATTTGATTATACTATATCTTAAAACATCTGTAGGATGGAAAGCTATTAACAGGGCTTAAAGGCAACAGACAGCAGAAAATTATTTGGAAAAGAATATATTATACAAATTTTAATAAAGATATAAAAAAAACAAGAAGGGGAAGAGAACATGAGGTGATAATTTATAATGGTGGATAGTACCTCAATATCTATGATATGCAAACATACTATAATTTTACAGAAGGCATCAAATACAAATTGAAATAAAAATGAGTTCTTTTTCAACTTCCAGGTAAAAAAAGTTGAAGATAATAAAATCAATATTGACACGAAGTGAGAAAAAAGAGATTGCTTCATATTTCTAGAAGGTATGTAAATTGGTACAGCCACTTCGGAGAATTATATTCATACCGTATGAATAATCAACTCCGTTTTTTGAAACGTACCCTAGAGAAACAAGCATGCAATGAGGTACATTAAATATTATTTGTAGTAGCTGAAAAAAGTGAAAATGATTTCCAAGTCAATCAATGAGAGATTTGTTAAACAGACTATGATCAGGGTGCCTGTGTGGTTTACTTTCTTGAGCTACTGACTCTTGATTTTGGCTCAGGTCTGTGATTTCATGGTTCATGGGGCTGAGCCCCGCCTTGGGCTCTGTGCTTACAGTGCAGAGCCTGCTTGGGATTCTCTCCCTCTCCCTCTCTGCCCCTGCCCTGTTTGTGCTCTCTCTCTCCCTCTCTCTCTCACACACACACAATAAACAAACATTAAAATATATATATATTTGACCCATCTTTTCCATGGATACTATGTAGTAGTTTTTAAAAAGGTGGTAAGGAGGTAAATCCGTATGTGCTAACCTGAAAATTGCTAATATGGAAGCAAGTTGCAGTAATACATGATGCAATTTATTAAAATAGTGAATGCATATGTGTATAAATGTATACACATGATTATATGTACCTGTGTGTGCATATATATGCATGTATCTGCATATATATATACATATGTATATACACACGCATACATAGCTCAATTTGTAATGGAATATTTTCTTTAAATTTCTCAGTTCTGGTTTTCTTCCCATTCCCACAAAGGATTCATAGAACTTCACCTTGGTGTCTATTCTACAACTTTCTCCATGTGTATATAATGATGTATCATATACGAATATCAGCTTTAAATTTTTTAATTAAAATTGGATGTTATATAAATTGTATACAATAAACTTTTTTCATTTAAAATAAACTAATGGAATTTTTCCAGTATGTGATTGATGCATACCATATATTCAGGTAAGTGTATAAATTGTAGGTCTATATTTGTTTCTTTTAACAAATGTGTCTACCTGATCAAATGAAGATATGAAATATTTCTAGTTCAAAGGCTTTCCCAAAAATAAATAAAACTGGTGAAAAGCAGAGTCACCCATTAAACTTAATATTTCAACTATCAACTTTATGCTCCCTAGGGTTATTCAGTAGTTTAATAAGCGGACAAGTGATAATAGCTTGGGATCAAAATGACCAAATAAGTACTATATCAAAACAATTTCCTCATTGTTTGAACATAGGTGCTTATTGGTATCTTTAATCCATAGGATCATTCCAGTAGTTTTATTCCCTTCATTATGATAAATCTTTAGAAAGAGGAAATGCCCCTTCTCTACTTTATCTCCTTTCCCCTTTGCAATGTGTATTTATCAGTTGGCAGATTTGAAATTTCATGGTCTATTTAATTCAGTGTTGCTGTTTGTGATTCCACACTGCTCATCACTGTACATTCCAGGCACATCCACATGACCTAGTTAATGAATGCCCTGAATGCTCTGAGCAGATTATGCTGATGATATGCTATGCTCAGGCCAGAGCACAGAATGAGGCCCAAGAAGGGCTCATTTTCTCTTGGCTACTGCTTTTCTATGTAAACTTCAATATTATATTGAATCTTCTAAACCTAAACTCTTCCCAGACACAAGGCTAATAATAATAGTGTATTTGATGGTGAAGTACTTTGGCAACCTTGTTAGAAAAGCATTGGGAATGCACATATGTATTATTTATAAGGGCTAACGAATATTTAATGGAAACTGTTTTGTTATTCTACAAAAAGTATTTCCATAGAAATGGATCAACCAATACTGAACTTAATATAGAAAACCCACTGAAAAAACTTAAAAATAGTATCACCTTGGTGATTAACTTCAGCATTATTTTTAACCTATTATTCATACACCATGTTCATTTCATGTCACCAGTGATTTATTCAGAATCCATCCAGATAACTGTCCATGTCTAATTAATAGTGAGCATGAGGTAAAACAAAACAAAATATCAAAATGTCAATTGTATTAAACTATCTTAACAACAAATGCAACAGATGAATACTTATATATTTAGTTGTTAATATTGATTAGATTTATATTGGAAAAATGATTTATTACCAGCAATCACTTGACTATCTTGCATAACAGGTCATATTCAAAGTTTTATCTTCTTGTCTAAACAGATTGTCATACCCAAAACACCAAATATTCTATGAAGGTACTCCTCTCTTAGTTGTCTCAGCTCATATCGACTCAGTAACACTAAAAATGTTGGCATTATTCAATAAAAAGTTAAGCAAACTGTTAATTTGTACATTTCTCTAGGGAATTGGAGATGTCATTGGAAAATCTACAGAACCTATCATGGGGACTTTCATCACCATGGCCTGAGTTGAAAAGTCAAGTCTCCTCTTTGTCTTCACACATATAGAATGGTAGATAAAATAAATTTCATTTTATAAGATGCATTAGCAGAATTAAAAGTAAGTGCCATATTTTAAAAGGTAACTTATAAGGGTGAGAAGAAGGTACAGTTCAATGACTCAGGATTAACCAAACCAGGTATAGAGAGATTGGATTCATGGTTTTGATGACCACATGGAATTGATGAACACTGGGGTATAGGTCTTATGCTCAGACGAGAGTCTGGAACTAGCAACATGCAAGTCTGGGAATAGTTGTCCCATCCGTTAAGAGCGGCTTGGAAACCTTAGCTCTCTAGTCCAAGGGTATGGCAAAAAAGGTGAACTGTTTGTTTGGGGCTCTGGTAATAACAGAAATGGCAATTTACTCAGAATGCAAGTTTTGAACCATATGTCTGCTTAAAATGTGGGCAATGCTGGAACCTAACGCAAAATATTTATATTTAAAAATAAACTAGAAACAGTAATTCTCAAAGAGTATTAGTAGCACAATCCACACGAAACCATGCCACAGGAGTATTGCTGTTAAATCCATGGCTTACAAAAAGCCCCTAAAGAATGTATTTTTCAATCAAGATGAGCCCCCAGCCAAAATTACAAAGTATGCAGGAAATACCTTGCCATGGAATATAGACACCTGATCTGAAAGTCAAACCCATGAAAGTATAGGATAATAGAGCCAATGGAAAGAGACTGTGAAAAAAGTATTTCAAAATAATAAGAAAAAAATAAAAGTAATGAGGCAAAAATAGCATATTTGAAGCAAAGCAAAATGGAAGCCTAGAAATGAAAAATGTAAAAGTTGAAATTTAAAAAAAATGCTGGTTCTTTAAACAATATAGTTGATGCAACTGAAGAGAGAATTATTGACTTAGAAAATATGGCTGAGTACATCACCCAGAAAAAAATAGAGATTTGTTTTCTTTTTTTGAAAATATGAAAAAGTAGTAATGAGGCATAGAGAATACAATAGAATCACCAAGTTACATCTAATACTATTTCAGAAGTAAAGGCAATATTCAAAGAATTAACCATGGACAAATGTGAAGAAACACAGAATCCTTGGAGGAAGATTCCATGACATACATACATACATACATACATACATACATACATACATACATACATAAAATATATAACAAGCCCAAAGTCACACACAATGATTTTCTAACTTAAAAACAAAACAAAACAAACCAGAAAATCTTTTTTTTTTAAAAACTTCTGGAGTAAAGCAGACAAAACTGGGACTATTCAAAGGAAGACATATTTCTCATAAAAAACAGTGACATAAAATGATGTTGTATTATCTTGAAAATACTCAATAAATTATTATTATACACTCAAATAATTATTATTAAGTGGAAGTAATGGGAAACCAAAGACTTTTTCAAGAAAATAAGAATGAAAGCTTTTATTGGTGAAAGACCATGAGAGAACAAGTCCTTAATAATGTTCTACAGCAAGAAAGAAAGTAAACACAAAGAGAAAGATTTCAGGAGGAATTAATAAGAGTCTACAAGTACATATATATTTTCCCCTTAAAATGCCATCAATTCGTCTGTTTTTAGTGAGAATGAAGTGTGTTTATTTTTTATTAAATTTTTATTGCCTGTTTTATAACTTTTACTCTCAACATATAATATTTTGTAATTAGAACACGGTACAAATTTTCTTAACAGTTAAGAGTTTATCACTGGTAGTTCTCAGCCTCTGCCCCAGGCCTAACACCTTAGAAATTCTACCAGTTTTCTGAGATGTGGTGACCTAGTACCACTGGAGCTGCTTCGGTGGTAGAATCACAATTGATACATGGATAAATTTCAAAAGAATCTATCATGAAGGTAAAAAAGGAGTAATGATCACAGAGAAGTTAGTTATTCAAATGTCATAGGATGGAGGTAGCTCTTCAGTAAAAGACAAAATACCGGGATAAAGTATACCACTGACTTCACAGGAGACTGAAAAGATATTCAAGACAATGTCCTTCTTATGTCCTGGGACATTGCAATGCTAACCGGTCATGACAGTGAAGTCATATTTGATGGAACTGTGGTGGTACTGAGGAGTCCCTGGATCACAATCCATCATGAAGTCAACCAGGCCTTTTCACACCAGAACAAGAGCCCTAAGTCCTGTTTCCTTCTATAGTTTTGGTGGAGGTACACAACCAGGCAGACAAGGTGCACCTGCTTACATCATATTTTCATATTATCAGTCAAAAAACAATGCAAGGAAGTACTGTAGAGAAGCACATTTAGGGCAGCTATTCTATTAGGGCAAATATCAAGGGTTGACAACTTTTTGCTTGGCATTAGAGTCATAGCCATCCACAGGAGTGATCTTTACCAAGGGTGGAATAGTAGAATGGACATTTATGCCCTGTTCTCTTCAGCTTTTGGCAAAAAATAACAGAAACCATAGGGTAACTTAAGCAAAAACTAATAAGTGTATTATAAGGATTGTTGTAAAAACAAAGGCAAATTCACAGAGAACACACCAACTTGAAACAGCAGTATTCAATGGAAAAAGTTCTTGGACACAGAATGGCAACCACTGAGCCACCTCCCTGCTGCCCATGACATTCTAGGTCAGGGCAGAGATTCAGAACAGACTCAACAGATAGACTCCAAGGAAGAGACTTCAGTCCTTTGGCTGTGTTTCCTTATCCTGCCAGCTCAATACTCACTTTAGGGTGAACAGTGGCCTCTTCTCTAATGTGACCATAGAATCAGTGGGTCCATGCCTTTTGGTTGCAGCCAGGCAACAATGGCGGTCTAGCCACTGGGTTTTCACAGTGATGGGTATTGGAAAGTACCATTCTCCCAGTGTGATCAAGGACTGAGTCCAAGCCTTGCTCATGACTACAGTTAACTAAGCACTAGTCCATAATAGATTTTCATGGAGTTCTATATGAGGCCAACTTCTTTTCTGAATCCAGATTGCAAAGAATCAATCAAATTAACCCTTACCTCTCAAAGATCTAATATGCATTTCAAAAACTATGAATAGAAAGAATAGCCAGGCACAGCAGTGGTTCAAAGTCAAGAAAGAGAAGCTGCCAGACACCAAGGCAGCCCTCTTCTCCCTCCCCAACCTTATTTTCTCTGTTTCCCTATGTATATCCATCTCTTCTCACTCTCAGGACAAGTTTTCTTTGTTTCTCCCTGCAAACAGCAGGATGATGACACCACATGTATGAATTTAAATGTTCTTAGTTACAGCAATAAGTACAGTCTGAGTGCAAATATCACACAGAAAGAATATCATTGGTTTTGAGTCAAGAGTTCATCCCTGTTCAAGAAACTATGGCCCAGGGAGGTAGGGTAACAAACGACAAGCATGACTGCCTAGAGTAGGAAAGAATAGTGTTTACAGAAAGAACATAGCTCTAACCCATACGGCCCCCATAAACCTGTCCCCACCTTTGTGTCTTAACTCAATGAATTTTTATCAATTTCAGCCCAAGCCAGACCCATGAACATGATTTCTATTCCTCTTTTGTTTGTATCCTCTCTATATAATCAATCACTAAATCCTATCAATGTTGCATCTTTAATATTTTTCAACTTCTTATGGTGTAAGAAAAATTCAAACAATAATTAAGTGGGAAACAAAGAAAATCTTTGCTTAACCAAGGCATGTCTTTTCATCCACCTCTACAGGCCAGGGCTCTTTACAATATAACCACTAAGGAAACAAAGCTAAGATATCCAAATCAATTATGAGAGAAGCTTTTCATTTTTTTTCTTAAAAAAATTTTTTTGGTTTACCCACACAACTCCCTGTTCTAGATTTTTGTGGCACTACATCACACAGTGCATAGAAGTATGGTAGCATAAACATCATTAGACATGAAATTAGTCTTAAATTCAAGAACTTTCATTGTGACATGGAAAATTCACATATATTCTCTAGGCTACCTTCTTCATTCAAATTCAACTTCTTCTCCAGTATTCCCAAAAAGCAAACTTTGAAAATGTCACTTTTCTGTCAGGTAATTCCTATCTGTAATTTGTGCAGTTATGGCTTTGGTTGAAAAGTGACAGAAATCCAACCAAATGAGTTCATGGAACTTTGGAAGGGTTAAACAAACAAAACAGCTTCCAGGTTTCACCTCATACAGCTTCTACCACAGAGAGGAACTAATTCTGTTCCAATTCAAAAGAAATTAGGTGAGGCACATCCTCTAAGCCAGCAGAGGGCTGGCTTGACGTCCTATGAAATCAGCAGGTTCAAATCTAGTTGGAGGATGTCCTTTGAAATCAGTACGTTCAGGAATAATTATGTGGACAATGGGTCATTCCAGAGGGATCAAGAATGTGTCTTGGGGCAGATGCATTCCACATCATAAGGTCCACAAAAGAACTCATCTATTTAACTTGGGGTTCAGGTGTGGGGAAAGGGAAACAGCTATAATTTATTGCTTATGCTCTACTTTCATACATGTTTCAAAAATAGTATGTATGTGACACTTATAATACTTTCAGAAAGACAGGATCATTTCCTCTCTCTAAATGAGAAAACTGAAAATTATATAAGCAAAATATAGTCACCTAGCTTGTATTTTGGATTTAAGCTGGTCTCAATTCAAAGTCCATGCTCTTTTTACTATAGTATACTTTCCCTTATCTTGTTCCAGGAATTCCCAGACACTCACATGCTTTAATGTTGGTGGAGATGAGAGAGATATTTTTGTTCCTATGTTATAAAATGAAATATAATTTGCATAAGCAGTGGCAGTCAGGTCACGCAGACAGCCACATGTGGCCATGCACAATTCCAGCAGACAGCTTGAGCAGACATTTATGCCTATGGGGATGAGGCTGCAGAATTTACAGAGAAAGACCTCAGGAAATATCTGCTGAATGACCATCAAATAACCTATCAGCAGCTAGGACTGTCTGCCCCATAGTCAGGTATATGTCATTTCACTGGCAGTCCCAAGGATAGCAAGGAGGCATTGGCCTTCTTGAAATTTATTCAAGACTCTTTGAACTAAGGAGACCCTAATGCAAAATTTCACTTCATCGATATTAGTATTTCTCATACTAAGGCACGATGATGAAATAAAATAAAGTCCAGTGATGATAAATAGCTCACAAAAGCTACAGTAGAACTAAAATTATTCTTACGGTATGAAATCTATCTATTGATATAGATGGTGACATTGTATGTTAAACGACTGATAAATTTACTTCTGCACTCATAAATTACTTCTGAAACATGTAATTAAAAAGTCAATCACTACACCTTCAATTAATAAAAATGTGATCAATGAGTAGAAGTTCATAATTTATGATGATGTGGTCCTAACATGTTTCATTTGGAAAATGATTCACAATATGTAAAAAATTTATTTCCCAAAAGGCATGTGCATAGTTTATTTCACCTCAACTTTTTTGCTTATAAGATGCTGCTGATCTAAGATGAAAACATTAC
Source organism: Acinonyx jubatus (assembly GCF_027475565.1). Classification (NCBI taxonomy): domain Eukaryota; kingdom Metazoa; phylum Chordata; class Mammalia; order Carnivora; family Felidae; genus Acinonyx; species Acinonyx jubatus. The sequence goes on from NC_069390.1 coordinate 108,033,741, forward strand.
AGGATTATTTCTTATTCAACATTTTCATTTAACAAATAGTCATGTAAGTGACTTATAAGGCACTGAACACTGAAGGTTACACATGCTATGTTTCAATGCTTTGATTTTTTTTTGATTCAGCAAATATACTGTATATATATTATATGCTCAGTATATAATACTGTGATCCAGGTGACTATTAAAATATATTTAATTGAGTCTTAATATTAGTCTTTTTTACTGTGTAAATACATACATTTTGACAATCTCATATAGTTCCACAAGAACTACAATCATGACCAAGGTACTAAACATTCTTATTAGTCAAAAATTCCTTTATGGCCCTATCCCAACCAACCTTTGGAAACCATTTATAAGACTTTTCTTTGTATAAATATATCTATTCCACAAGGTAGTATAAATGGAATCACACAGCATGTAACCTTTGATTCAGGCTAGCATGTCTCAGCATAAAGCTCCTGAGATTCATCCACAATGCTGCACGTATCAGAAACTCATTCCTTTTATTGCTGAGTAGTATTCCATGGCATTATTTTTTCTTAGCTATTTGCTAGTTAATAAACATTTGGATTGTTTTCAGTTTTGGAGAGTTATGCATAAAGCTTCTGTGAACGTTTGTGTACAAGTGTTTGTATCAACATATGTTTTCATTTCACTTGAGCAAATACCCACAAGCAGGAGTGCTGGATCATATGCCGGTACAAGTACATATTTAACTTTATAAGAAATTGCACTGATATTCAAAGTTGCTGTACCGGTTTGCATTCTCAAAACAATGAATGAGAGTTCAAGGTGTTCCATAAATTCACCAGTTTGGTTTTAAGCCATTTCAAGGTCATCTAAGTTCTAACAGATATTGATAATGGTTTTAATTTGCATTTCTTAATATCTAATGATAATGAAATTGTTTTCATATGGTTGTTTGTCATCTCTGTATCTTCTTTGGTGAAGTGTCTGTTCAAATCCTTTTTTTCCTATTTTGTATAGGTTTGATTTCTTGTTATTGAACTTTAAAAGTTCTTTATTTTTGAGGTACCTGGGTGGCTCAGTTGGTTAAACATCCTACTTCGACACAGGTCATGATCTCACAGTTGTGGGTCTGAGCCCCCACAGCAGGTTCTGTGCTTATAGCTTGGAGTCTGGAGCCTGCTTCAGTTTCTGGGTCTCCTTCTCTCTCTCCCCCTCCTTGCCCATGCACTGTCTCTTTCTCTCTCAAAAGTAAATAAATATTAAAAAATAAATTTAAAACAGTTCTTTAGTTTTGATAAAGACACCTTACCAGGTAGATGTTTTGCAATTATTTTCTTTTAGTCTGTTATTTGTTTTTTCATTCTCTCAACTGTGTTTTGAGAAGCAAAAGTTTTTAATTCTGAAAACATCCAAATTTTATCATTTTTAATGGATTGTGCATTTTGTGTTTTGCCTAAGACATCTTTGTCTAATTCAAAGTGACAAAGTTTTCCCTATATTTTCCTTAGCAAGTTTCAAGGTTGTATGTTTTGCATTTAGGTGGTGGTACATTCTGAAAAATTTTTTTTTGTATGTGATGTGATGTGTATATGATGTGAGTATATGATTGGGACTAACTTTTATAAGCATATTCCAGCATCCATTACTACAGAGAATATTCTTTCTGCATTGATTTGCATTTACATCTTTATGAAAATCAATTAGCCATTTATGTGTGGATCTATTTCTAGTTTGTGTTACTCTTCAATCATGTATGTATCTTTCCTTTTGCCAACACTGTCTTGATTACCATAGCTTAATCAAAGCCTGAAATCAATAGTATGAATTTCTCAACTTGCTCTTTTAAGAAATTTATTTAGCTCTTTTTTTTTAATATATGAAATTTATTGTCAAATTGGTTTCCATACAACACCCAGTGCTCATCCCAAAAGGTGCCCTCCTCAATACCCATCACCCACCCTCTCCTCCCTCCCACCCCCCATCAACCCTCAGTTTGTTCTCAGTTTTTAACAGTCTCTTATGCTTTGGCTCTCTCCCACTCTAACCTCTTTTTTTTTTTTTTCCTTCCCCTCCCCCATGGGTTCCTGTTAAGTTTCTCAGGATCCACATAAGAGTGAAACCATATGGTATCTGTCTTTCTCTGTATGGCTTATTTCACTTAGCTCTTTTATATTCTTTCTTTTGAAATATGAATTTTACAATCAGCTTCTTGATTTCCATTAAAAATCCTGCTGAGATTTGATTGGGTTTGCATTAAATCTACAGATCAGTTTAATATCTTAACAATATTCAGTCTCCCAATCCATGAGCATTGTATATTGCTCTATTTACTTAGGTATTAGACCTTTTCATCTGTTTTATAGTTGTTAACATACAGATCTTGCACATACAAATACTTATGTTTAGATTTCCATTTCTGTGTAGGTAGAAAGATGTACTTTTCCCTGTTCATCTCACTTAAGCACAACCAAAAACCATGGACATTATGGAAAACTACCATATAAAGACTCTGAAAAGCAGAGAGAAAAATGAAGACAAGCTAGGGAGCTTAGGACTCAAGGAGCAAGATGGTGGTGAGTTCCATTGGTTTTGTTTCTTTGTTTGTGTGTTTCATTTATGTATCCTAGATACTAAATAATCCAGCAAACCAGAAACACAAATGACAGGGAAAAAAGCCCAAACAAAGCCTTCTCTGTCTAAAGGACCAGGAGAGAGGCAGCCTAGCAAGATAGAAAGCTTTGAGATAGCAACTGCTGCATGCCATCCAAACACTATGGGGGGTGGGGTGGGACTGTGGGCCACTCCCAGCCAAGCCAACAAAAGTAGTGTCAGGAGGGAAAAAGAGAAAAGACATAAGTTACCAATATCAGGAAGTAGAGGATATCAATATAGACCTCACAGATCTATAGAAGATACTAAGGAAACACTATAGACGACTCTACACACATAAATTTGACAACTCAAATGTAATGGATACATTTCTTGAAAGGGCAAAAGACAGAACATGAAAAAAACAATTTTAATAACCTCATAACTAATAAAGAAATTGAAATCATAACTTAAAAACTCCTAACAAAATCTCCAGGCTGAGATGGTTTCATTGGAAATTTCTACTACATTAAAAAAAAGAACGTACAGTAATTCTACACAGTCTCTTCAAGAAAATTGAAGAGACACTTTCCAATTCATTTCATAAAACTAGAATTACCCGGATATCAAAACCAGACTAGCACAGTACAAAAAAACTACAGACCACTAACCCTCACAAATATGCAAATATTCTATAAAATAGAATTCTGCAATATATAAAAAGAATTACAGGCAATAACTAAAATGGATTTATTTCAGTGATGGAAGGCTTTACAATATTTGAAAATAAATCACTTCATCCTACCATAATAAGCAACTATAGAAGAAAAGTCACATGATCATATCAGCTGATGGAAACACACACCCACACAAAGCATTTGAAAAAATTCAACATATGTTTATAAAATCTCTCAGAAAACCAGGTTATAGACAAACTTCAGTTTGGTTTAAAACAACACCAACTGATAGATAACATCATACTAACAGGTGAAAGATTGAAAGCTTCCCCTCTAAGACTTAGTTCAGTGCTGCAAGTTCTAGCCAGCACAAGGATTTAGGAAAAGGAAAAAAAAGCATACAGGTTGGAACAGAAGAAAACAATTCGTATGCAAAGATGACATGGTTGTCTATGTAGACATCAAAAATAATGTTTGCAAAGAGATTTTAAATTTTACTGGAAGGGTTTAATAATTTAACCTTAAGTGAAATGAGGACATTTTCTCATGTACGTACACATGTACACAAATGTGACCTTACCTTTGTTAAAAACATATTAAAACACTTCATATATGCTAAAATAAACATGGCATGTTTGCCTTGTAGTTGGATGGATCACTGGTAAATATTTTTAGTCTTCTTGACATTTAGACTTCTTCTTGACATTTTCTGGAACTTTCTAATATTTTTTTTACAACTAGGAAAAAAACTATTAAAACGCATGAATATTCTAGTCACTGTTTTATTTTTTTCTCCCTAATTTTGTTTCTTTGGGATCCTCATCAAATCATAAGTATCTTCATCACAGTTGTGCTAAGCAGTGTAGGATAAGACCAATTTAGAGACAGTAACTAGTCACCTAAACACATTTATTACAACAAGCTTATTATGGATATCGGTCATTGTAATATGTCCTGGGAAATAAAAAACAAATAAGATATGGAAACTGCTCTTGAGAAGCTCACTGTATATTAGGGAAATAAATACTCTGTTACATGCCAGACTGTAATTCAGTTTCAGAGTAATAGAGGTTTAAACAAAGTGCTAAGCAAAGTTGAGGAGAGAGATGTAAATTCTAACTGCAAAGATTGGAGATTTCAAAAAGGACAAATGGAGAAATCTACACCTTTCTACATGAACAGTATTTGAAAGGTGGAGATCTGATATGATGAGCAGTGGGGTGGTGTCTAACATTAGGGGCAGACTGTGATGTGGACACTATGTGTTTTAAACATAGGTTATCTCATTTAATTTTCAGAATGGCTTTATGGAGTAGATACTATTATTATTTTGGTTTTACTTATGAGGAAACTAAACTTTAGGAACACCAAGCAAGCTGTCCTAGGCCTTACAGCTTGCACAGAGTTGGGCAAGGATTCAGATCACATCTAACGGATTCCAGGGTGGGTATCTAAACCATTATGCAATTGGCATGGACACAAATGTATGAAAAAAGACTTGCATAAATCTCTACTGACATATGGATCAATTAGATCCATGCATTAGCTGTAAATAAAGGAGAACCCCATATCACAACCCATGAAGACGCAGCTGTGGTCCTTTCACTTGCTCAATCTTATCTCCCAGCACTCAGATTGTTAAGGACAGGAGATGTGAGGTATAGCATACAAGAAGAATTTCATATTGTAAACTCACTAGCATTTAAAAGTGGTCCTATTATGTGTGATCACAAATTCTAATCCTCCCTCTGCCGAGTTAAGACTCTCCACAAAAATGAAATCTGTTCTAAGTCTGAGGATCTTGGGAAATCAGCCCCAACACTGACCAGTTGAAACTAACACAGATCTCCTACTTCTCAGCTTTTTCCAAATCGAGTGATTAATCAATACTGAAAGACGTTGAAGTCTTCAACATGATTGATAATTTTTGTTCGAAAAGGGACTGATAGGGGCATGTGGGCAGCTCAGTCCATTAAGCATCTGAGGTCATGATTTCATGAGCCTGAGTGCCTCAGGTCATGATTTCATGGTCCATGGGTTCAACCTCCCTGTCAGGCTCTATGCGGATAGTTGGGAGCCTTCTTGGGATTCTCACTCCCTCTCTCTCACTGCCCCTCTCTTTCTCATTGTGTCCCCAAAATAAAATAAACATTAAAAAAAAGAGAGGGACTGATAATCCGATACTAAGTTTAAGGTTTTACCTCCAGGATATTAAATATTTAAACAAGCAGGCATTTCATTTCATATGCCTCATTTTTTTTTAGATTACAAATTCTCAGATATTCACTGTGTACTCAGTCATTCATACAAAGATGTATCTGTTTTACAGAGAAAAGTTGGATCAGAAGTCTGCTGAGCTGAACCATTCCTAAAACAGACTCCTCATTTATTCCTTGTGCTGTCAGTGTATCTCCCAAACTGATGTGTAAAGTTCTTGAGGGAAGTCTAAGGCTTGGTCATGCCCTGTTCACTGTGCACGTGCTGCCTGCAGAACTGGGCCCTTGCTCCATTTCAACTGTTACTAATTTTCACTCTCGCTTCCTCTGTCTGTTAATAGTTAGGGCCCTGGAAGATTTCTTCTAGTATACTTTCATTAGATTATCAGGAAAAAAAAATGACCCCGTAACTTTCTGAACTTCTAATTGAGTAGGAAATGGCTAACCTTCCATCACTCCCCACTCTGTGAGCGATGCCTTTACTGCTAAGGGGGATGATGACTCACCAGTGTTAGCTAGTCCCAGCTGCAGGCTTGTTATAAATAGGCTACTGACTATGTTAAATTGGAATGATTTCTTTAAATATTTTCCAAAAAGAGTAAACAGAAATAAGCAAAACTTAGAAAATGTAAAATGAAAGAAAAACTCATAAGGCCTTTCTTTTCACTTAAATGGATGGCTTTGTCCTGCTGCTGGGATGGGCCACACAGTCAGCCACGCATCTCTGCCCCGTGGGCGCATCACCCACAGGTTTATGCCACACTTAGGGCAGGAGAACAGGCTCTGGCCGTAACCAAGTGCACTGTTAGCCCAGTGATCCTCAAACTGCTTTAAGATTACTAGGAGCTTTTAAAAATATGCCACCATCCATATTGAGTGTCTCTGGGCCTCCATTCTCAAGTTGTAAGGGGCTGGTAAGAGGGTTAGTATGAGAAATTCAATGGGCCATGAAGTTCATGTAAACAAGCAGAATTTTTCAGAAATTTGTATTTTCTCTCATATTTCTGTAAACATGCAGCTGTCTTCAGCTACCTTTTAAAGTTTTTTTTTTCAGGTATAGAATTCAGTGATTCATCACTTATATACGACACCCAGTGCTCATCACCACAAATGCCTTCCTTAATGTCCATCACCCATCTAGCCCATCTCCCTCCCATCTCCCTCTATCAACCCTCAGTTTGTTCTCTATCATTAAGTATCTGTTTACTGATTTGGCTCTCTTTTTCCCCCGTTATGCTCATCTGTTTTGTTTCTTAAATTCAACATATGAGTGAGATCATATGGTGTTTGTCTTTCTCTGACTTACTTCAGTTAGCATAATATACCCTAGCTCCACTCACATCATTGCAAATGGCAACATTTCATTCTTTCTGATGGCTGAGTAATATTCCATTGTATATATGCCACATCTTCTTTATCCATTCATTAGTTGATGAACACTTAGATTGAATCCGTATTTTGGCTATCATTAATAATTCTGCTATAAACATCGGGGTGTGTGTATCCCTTCAAATCAGTATTTTTGTATCCTTTGGGTAAATAGCTAATAGTGTAATTGCTGGATTGTAGGGAGTTCTATTTTTAACTTTTAGAGGAAGCTCCATACTGTTTTACAGCATTGCCACACCGATTGGCATTCCCTACCTTTTAGTTTTTAGTTGTTGTTTTTTTAACATTAGGAAAACCTGAATACAAAACAATGACCACTTTCTAATTCTATCTGAAGCAAAACTGTAAGGCAAACACTCATTATTAATGCCAACTGACATCTGGCCTCAGTGTTGGTAATGCAGTGAGAAATAATGGGAATTATGGTAAACATGAGAGTACAAGTTATAAACTTTACACTGTATTATCCTATGTGTGTTGGCCCATTCTGAAACTAAAACCCAATTGAGTTGTTTTTCTGCAAAAACAAAACAAAACCAACAAAATAAAGAAGGTCATAGCTCACAATTTTCCAAAAGGAGCTACAAATTCAAGAATATGTGTGAAGTAACCTGATTTTAAAGTGTTGGCAATTATTTGACAAATAAGATGAAAATTTTATGTGTGGCCATGTAAGGTCAGTAAAATATGTGTTTTAGGCCTTCTTGTGGCCTGTGGACACCAGTTAAGCTTCAAGGAACCTGCTGACCATATATCGTCAAGTCAGACCTGAGTCCAAATGCCAGTTCTAGCATCTAGTGGTCAATGCCTGACATATAGTAAATGATCAATAAATGTGACTACTAATATTCTATAATCTTTCTTCTCTAACAATTGAAGTCCCTATATATATATATATTTTTTTAAATCTTATTTATTCTGAAAGAAAATGAGTGCATGAGCAAGAGCCAGGGAGGGGCAGAAGGAGAGAGAAAATCCCAACTAGGGTCCATACTGTCAGCGCACAGCCCAACACAGGGCTTGAACCTATGAATGGTGAGATCATGACCTGAGCCGAAATCAAGAGTTGGATGCTTAACCTACTGAGCCACCAAGTGCCCCAAGTCCCTATTTTACTTAATTTTTTCACTTTAGGATTTTCTTAGTACTTACGTGGACTCTTAGCAATTGGACAGTGCAAAGAATCAGGTAGGTCTTTATATTTTATATATTCCACACATTTATTTTTTATGAAAAGAGATGGGTAATAGGGATTTGTTCATACAGCGTCTCTCATTTCTTGATGTCCAAAATCTTAAGAAGTAATGTTTATATAGTTACTGTTGCCTCTTAATATACTTAAGCACATCAATTCAAAATAGTAAATAATGTTAAATACTTTAGCATTAAATGTACTCACTGTGCTCTAATAGAGCAACATTAAAGTTTCTCTATTACTAAATATTTGGTTCCATAAGCAGATGGCCCCCAAGATTTACGGATAACTGAAAACTTACACATTTCATTTCTAGTGAGAAAAAAAGGACAATTTTTCTGTAAGTTTCTCTGAAGAGGGCGGCACAGCACAAAATGTCTTATGCATCAGGCTTCTTTCCTTCCTAAGCCCAATGTGATATTTAAGAATAGATCCAAGAAAAACAGTGAAGCCACTCCAAAATTTTCTTCTACTTTCTGGTTGAGGCCTGAAGACACAGGAGCAATCGGTATTGAGAGACCCTGATCCTTACAATGAAAGGAACAGCCCCGACCCAAAGTGGAGCAGGGGAGACTCCTACTGTGTGGTTTCACTTGCCCCCTTCAATAACCAAGCACCTCAATCTCTCCACCACCCCCCACATCACCCTTCTCCACTTCTTGCCTCGGTTTCTTAATCAACCTCTTAACTTACATCTCTGAGCCCCCTCTTTCTAATTATTTGCTATACTATAGGCAGAGTGACCTTTTTCCTTTGAAAATGCTTTGAAATCCTTCAAGATCTCCATCTCCATCTCACAATAAAATTTAAACTCCTTCAATTTCTGGCTCCAACATAACTTCCCCACCCCATCTTCTACCATGCCCTACCTCACACAGTGAGCTTCACCCAGGTCTACAATTTGTCTTTCTCAAAATCTCTATGGTCTCTCCTGTGTACACTCCTGAACTTTAAAAACCCTTCTTCTTTTAAACCATTCTTTCTCTAACCTTTAACCTCATTATTCCTATTTCAGATCTTGAATGATACCTATTGCCTTCACAAATGTTTCCCAGCCCCTTTCCTGGAGCACCTGGTACTTTTCTTGGTACTATCCCTGATGGCACTTCCTGCATGGATTTGCTATTCCTAGCTTGTATTCTCCACTGGACTGGCAACTCTGTAGACACATAGTCCATCTTATTCCTCCTCTGTCATTTCTTCAGCCTGGAACATAGAAATATTTGATGTATGTTTTTTGACTAAACATATAATTCTGACTTTCTCAGTGACCAGGACCATGTAAGAATGTTGGATTTGTGTATGCTAGATCCTCAGTTCACAGGTTTTTGTTTATATGTTATGGACCTTAATATCTAAATTATATTCTAAAAATAAATCCTTTTATGGATAAAGAGCTTTATAGTTTTCTAAGTGCTTTCCATGACATTCATTTCTCACAGAAACTCTGAGAGCAACTTAGGGCAGTTGCTGTTATCTGCGCATAACTGTTAAGGAAATGGAGGCTCAAAAAGGCCATGTGACTTAATTAAGGGAACACACGCTAAGGAGCAAGGTCTCAAACTCTGATCTTTTGTTTCTGAGAAAAAAGCCTTTTTTTTCCTCATGGTAATGCATGGAATTTTCCCTGCTCATTATTTGTGTTTGTTTTGGGGATATGTGCATCTGTACCCATAGCAGCTCATTTCCCTTCTCAATTATGTCTGGCTTAACTGATATTAAAATGAGAGTTCGGAGAGCACATATCGAATCAGAGCTAGGCAAGGCAATCAAGACCTGTTCTATGTGGTGGCAGGAGGTGTTCTGGAATCTAAAGCTAGCTAGAGGAAATCCACAAAATAAATAAGCTACATGAAGAAAATCAGGAAATGACTCTCATCTCCATAAAAATTCTGTGTATCCACGAACTACCTTTCCACCATGATTCTATATGTAATGTAGTTTTATAAGCACATTCTGAAGGTATAAGTCTATGTCAGGCTCATCCATCCATCCATCCATCCATCCATCCATCCATCCATCCAATTAGTTCATTCCCCAGTTCTGGAGAAATATATAAATGAGGTAATTTCTGCCTTTGGAAAGGCAAATTCATATTCTAGTGGGGGAGATGGACTATCGATAAAATCATTATAGAAGGCAATACCTATTACATTATCAGTAGAAAGCGTGTGGTGCACAATAGGGTGAAGACATTGTTAAGATGGAAGGCTTCTCTTCCTGGGGACAATTTAGGCTGAAACCTGGCAGATGTAAGAACCTGGGTGGAAAAGATAAGAAACTCAGAGAAGTGGAAGAGCAAGTGAAGGGCTCTGATGCAGAAAAGGCACCTTAGCTTTTCTTTGTACATCACAGCGTTGGTTCAGGTTCTGGGAAGAGCAGGAGAGAAAGACCTTTCACACTTCCAATCTGGAAGAAAGTTATTTTGAGGCTGTGTATGGGAATAGAGACTCCAGGGATCCCTGTGATTTACTTCCGATTTCATTTACCTGTGAGCCACCAGATTATGTTCTTTGGTAAGGTAGTCAATACTGATCCACTCTTCCAGACACACAGGAAACAACAGTTACTTAACTTTGAGCTATAAAATACACAGGCACCCTTGAAAATAATTGGGTGGTCCCCATATTTTTCACAAATTGCATTCAGCTTCAAAAACCAAGAGGAAACTGGCCCTTGAAAAGAGTTAAAGAAAAACAAATAATTCTTCTACATTAAAACAACTCCATGATGCATCTGTTCAGTCAAATTGTCTTTTATTAGGTTCCTTTAAGAGCATTAAAATTCTTTAAGAGTCTTGACCCTCTTATCTTTAATGGCATGCAAGTCAAGACATCCCAGGAGATAGTTTTCCTCTGGAATCAGTTTCCTGGCACATGGAACATTAAAACAACTGGGAAATTCACAAATATAATCTCCTTACAGTTAAGTTTGGACAAGATTTCCTATGTTAAGCCAAAAGAAGCATACAAGTATTTCAAAGTTCATTTTTAAAAGTGTTATATGCATGGTTCACAAGATACCACTATTTGACTCATTTACTCAACTACATTTCATTTCTAAATAATGGGAAAATAGAAGACAACTAGAAACCATAAATCTCAGTGTTGAACTTGATTACAAAAAGGTGCCATTTTAAACTTCTGCTTCCAGAAGAGACTTATTCTATTTAGTTTCATTATTTATCTACTGGGTCTTTTGTAACACTTCAGCCTTGCCCGACCAGGAAGGCCATTCTAATGGTTGTATATCCAAACTTAGGAGAGTCAGTGATCTGTCACCCTCCTGCTGAGTTTAATCATATGCACTTCAGGAAACTATTTGCCTTGGGACTGTTCAGTCTGCTGTGGTGCTATAATTTATTATTTGAGGGAAAGTACCCTTTTATATACTGCCAGCAAATCTTCCAGGAAAAAAAAATTTATAAATATCACATTGTTTCCAAGCCAAAATCAACATTTTTGTCATTTAAACAGGTCAAATCTCTGTAATATACAAGACAAAGCAAAAAAAAAAAAAAAAAAAAAAAAGCAAACCCTAGGCATAAAACATAAATTTTAATGTATTTAACATATTACCAAAAACACTTGGTTCTGTCCACTTGATCCTTACAATGATCTTGCAAAGTAGGTATTGTTATTCCCATCTTATAGGGAGAAAACCAGGCTAGGAAATCCAAGTGTATTGTTAAGATTACCCTAGGAGAAGAAGCCTATATGTGTTTCCATTATTCTGAATAGTTTTAATGCAAATAGGGAAGAACATGGAGAAAAGTTACAAAGCATACATAAAAACACTATTAACTAGTGTAGGAATAATGTTGGATAAGAGCAAGAATTCACATTATCATCACAGATATTCACTGAATCCCATCTGCATCTCCCTGTACCAGTGTGAGGAAGTTTGACCAAGTTCTGGTTCTCTGGGAAACCCCAACTATTAATAGGCCCATAGGTAAAGTCTCTTGGTAAGTTTTACTCCCAGGGCTGGTGCTATATTTTCCCCACAGAAGATACCTGATCACTGGAGACCCTGCCTCGTGGCACAGGGTCCTTATGAGGCATTTTATTTATCTAATGCTATCCAGCACCCAAATTAACACTGTGAAAGAGCACCATGCCATTATTTCTCATTGTCTTTGGGTTGACTAGCTTCAGCTAGATGGTTCTTCTGCTCCATGTGATTTTGCCACTGGTCCATAAACATCTGGGGACTTGTTCAGTTGGAATGTCAAGTGGACTGAGAGTTGATTCTGGGAATTCATGTGAGATGTCAAATGGAGTAACAAGTCTTCTCCATAAAACTTGGGTTTTTCATATTAGGGAGACTAGGTTCTAAGAGGCAGCATTGTGAGAAGAAGCACTTCAAAAGGAAGCTGCATTAATTCCCCCATGAGCCACTTCCCCTGATTTTTGTTGGCTAGTTTAAAATTTAGAGAGAAGAAACTAGTCTCTATCTCTTGATGTGACCATCAGCATGAACATAAAGAGGGCAATAATTGTCCAAGGCCATCTCTGCAATCAAACTCCCATAAAAGTCAAAAGTCTGGTAGGTAGGGAAGCCATAGATACGACCAATTTAAGAGTGCCCTCCCAAAGACCCTTCCATTAGGTAAATGTCATATACACTGAATTGCAAATTACCCTGTTAATATACAATAAAAAATTATTAGAACAAGGCCAAAATTGTGGGAGACTTTTTGAATGAGGTAATGTTTTGAGCCTCTTCTGACTAAGATGATAAACAGACTGAAAAACTTTAGTGAGGCAATAGTCAGCTTATGTTTATATAATACAAGTAAACTGGACAGTAATCCATAATAGTGATATTTGCCTGAGTTTATGTTTTGAGCATAGAAAAAGCAGCCTATGTGCATGCGTTTGTGTGAGTTTTATTGTAAAGACAAGCTGGAGCAAATCAGACAGACTATATTTTAAGGTCCTGCTCTAGCGTTGATTCTTATAAAGCCCTATGAATCAATCTGGATCAAAGCTTTAATGATAACCAAGTAACATATTTGTGACAGATGGTGGACCAGATGACTGAATATGCATTACGTTGGTTCCTTGCCAAACAACTTTTAAATACACAGCCTGTCGAGTGATTGAAAATGAGTCATGGATTTATAAAACACGTTATATTCATAATAAGATAAAACCAAGAAAAATCTATAGAGGCCAAAAGAGCATCTTCTGTGGGGAAAAAAATCTGAACAATGCAAAATAGCATGCATCCTTATAACAGTTCCATACAGTTATTTAAAAGCCATGGCCAGAGGCTGCAGTGAGCACTGTGTTAGCATTCTGATAAGATGGAACAGAGCTAGAATACCAAGCAGGTGTGAGGCAAGCCTGGTCTCAGAAACAGTCAGATATGAGGGCCAAGAAAAGGGGAAGAGGATAAACAAGGAAATGATTAAAATTACCCAGAGTGGATACTCTCAAGGAGATTCAATCTCAAAACTGCTTTAAGAACAGGTAAGAACAGAAAGCATAAGAAATCTCTACTTATTTAGTTGTTCCAAATACAATTAGTATTTTTAAAGCAGCTATTTAAAAAGCCCAATGAAATAGAGATTATAGCTAGAATGATTACTGTCCTGTGAAAGATGAAGTAGGTCTAGAGAGTAACAAATGATACTGGGTGGTAAGAGCACCTGATTAGTTTTATGGCTTTCAATGTAATTCAGATGATTATACATACACATTTATTCACATATTACATACCAGGGAGAGGAGGTGGGGGGTCAGTAATTTATCTACAGAGAACTCCTACCCAAGACTGATCCCTCCAGGTTTCCCTGGTGAGGTCCATCCACCTCCTCTAGAACATAAGACCACAAGATAATGACACTCCCACCCATGAGCTCCATCCTCCTGGCAAAGTGTTGTGCAAGCTGGGAGCAGTCTGTCTCTGTGGCTAAGGCGCACAATGGTTTGGCTACAGAGAGCTCAGGTGTGGCTGGGCACATTGTATGAGACGGCTGTACTATAATACTTCAGATTTGTGAGTGGTTCTGTGTTTCTTCCCTAACACAAGTTAGATGCTCTTACATACCATATGAGTCTCAAGGAAAATGAGGGATGAACCCTTCATCCAGCAATACCAGTCATTTGCTACCCACTCAGCTCACAGCTCTGTACAAATTCCCTGTCTAGTGGGTGCTATAAAGCCATGGTTTTATTAACTCTCTCTTTGTGGAACTGCAGGCCTATTACACTCATAAAAAGACAGAGAAAAAGGTTTGTGAGTTTTTCAAGATATAGTCTAGTCACCTGGGCTGCTGCCATCTACACATTGCAGACAGAAACCCAAAATCAAGGTCATCTCACTGCTGGACTTGTAGTACTAAGAATGGCTTTATGACCACATGACCTTTAAGTCGCTATTTATGGGGATGAGAGGGGAAAAGGCTCAGTTTTAACAAGAAAAAAAAACATTAAAAAAAACCTTTATATGAAAAATGCCTTTCTTTCTACTCCTCCTGCTGCAGAGCTTCAACAGAGCAAACTCTACCCCCGTTCTCCTTCTACCCAAGCACCAGGCATATTCTGCCAATAAAGGAGGCTGGCGGCTCACTCCAGCACCTGAGTCCTCTGTGAGGGACTCCTCAGGACTGAACGTTCCCCAGGTCCCCACTGGAGGACACCAGCCAGAGTAAAGCAGCTTTCAGGGAGGAAGCAGGGGCAGAGAAGAAGGCAGTGATCCTAAGGTTGAGTGCTTACCACCCGGAATTAGCATTTGGTTCTGATTTTAATTCCAGACTGGGTGAACCAGAAACTCCAGAACTCGTGCTCACATAGACAGATCCCTCTGGATGGTCCTCCAAAAGCTGACTGGTCAGAAAACTGCTCCCAAGGAATGCCACATAGGAGGGTAGAACTTGTAGTGAACAAGCCCAGGTTCCAGGCACTCCATTCCCACACGAGAAAACCTGAGATTCTGAGTGACTCCACTCTCAGGAGTCCCCTCTCACAAGGAGGTAACATCAGTATTCCCTCTGGCAGTTGAGAAGGGATTAGAAGAGGGAGAGTTAACAAGAGTTGTTACAGAGATCAGACCTCAGTGTTTCAAGATCTCTAGTTACAGTCTGACTCCTCAAAAAGGTCTCCCTGACTCTGCAATTGAGAATAACCCCCTCCCTATAATCTACAATAACACCCTATAATTTTCTTCAATGCATTGTCACTATCTGATATATTCTTTAAAAAACATTTTTTAATGTTTTATTTATTTTAGAGAGAGACAGAGTGTGAGCGGGGGAAGGGCAGAGAGACAAGGAGACAGAGAATCTGAAGCAGGCTCCAGGCTCCATGCTGACAGCTCAGACAGCTGTCAGGCTGTCTGACAGTCTCCTCAGACAGAGCTCCAGGCTCTGGGCTGTCAGCATAGAGCCTGACACGGGGCTTGAACCCACAAACCATGAGATCATGACCTGAGACAAAGCCAAATGCTTAAGTGACTGAGGCACCAAGGCTTTTATCTAATATATTCTTATTTTCATTTATTATTTCCTTTCACTAAATGTCAGAGAATGGTGCCCTTATCTGTCCTTCTCACTGATTTTGCTCATTTCCTCAAACAGGGCCTGGAACAAAATATTTAGCAAACATTTTTGTGTGTGTTTTCCTTTTATTTTTCCTCTGCATAAATATGTATATATATTTGCAATTATCTTGTATATATAATTTTTACCTTATTTTCTATTAAGTATTATATGCATTGACACACGAAGCCACGCAACCTTCATAACGGTAACTTTAAATGACTCCTTAGTATTCAGAGTGGCGTGAACATACTGCTATTTCTAGGTATCTAATTTACTTCCACTTTGTATATTATTACACCAAAATTTATAATAAACATATAATTTAGCATCTTTTGCATATGTTTTCATATTCTTTTGAACTATTTATTTAGAATAAATAAGAAGACTAAATAAATGGATTTAAATCTTTTTATGTTTGATTCCTAGCAACCAATTCCTTTCCAAAAGTGTTGTAGCAATTTAACAGACTCAAGACATGGTGCAATGAACTTTCCCATGAGGAATTCCTAACTCAGCAGCTGCTTTTCTTTCTTCACTGTTCATGTCCTCTCAATGATCTCCAATGGTGAGGGCAGAGAAATGTCTACTTCATTCCTCTATGTGGTAGGTGACCATGAAGCCACATCTGCCACTGAGAAAGTCACACCTGAGATAGGACCTTCATTTACTTAACCACATTTAGGCCTGCACATTGACTGCAAGATTTAGAGCTTATAACACATGGTAGGGAAATCACGTGGGGCCACATTTCCACAGGTCCAAAATGGCCACCAGATGACAGAAGATTACTTTTGTAAAGATAACCTCCTGCCTTGAGCCACCCCGTATAACTACATAACTTGGAGAACATTTCCAAGCATTGCAAGAGATTTTCTAAGAGTTTCATGATAGATGTTTTCACTTTTATTACCCTACAGTCCGTGACTTTCCTTAATCCTGACTGGTATCCCAAGAGGACACCTCACTCGCCTTCCAAGTCAAGAGTTAACCAAATAAGGGGTGAATGTTTCAATTTACCATGAGCTGAAGGCTTGAAGTTGTCCTGTGAAAGTAATTTACATTACCGTTCCCCTGAGAGGCATAAAGGGCTTCTTAGATATTGGTTTGTTTGTCCCTCGTGTAACAGGGGGTAGAAAAGCATAATTATCTCCATTTTTCACATTAGTTGAGGTGAACTTAGAGAGCCAAAAAAAAAAAAGTCAGCTAGTTTCTATTCTTGAGTTCCAATACAGGATGTATTTTATACCACTTCATTTATTAATTTTATTATAAGATCATTGGTCCTCAAAATTTCCTATTTCTAAACTTCATCACTCTTGTTTAATTGCTTTCCTTTGGAGGAAAACAGTGAGTACAACAGTGGATTCTAATACTCAGGCATTTTGAACAATGCTGAATATTGAATAAACTACAAGTCTCTTCAGTTTCATAAGAAATAATTCAGATGCAGCTGATTTCTCAGCGTAACAATTAAGTATGGTTTTGCTTGAATTCCATGCACTTATACTTCTGTCTTTTCACTGATTTTCTTTTGTCCTCCGAGAATATGTCTGATTTTCTAATTTAATGTTGATTGAAGTTTAGTCAACATGAAAATACATCTTCTCCAATCTGCTGGAAACTGAAGCCCTACTATTTCCTCATTTTTCTCTCCTAAGTGTGAATCATTTATCAGTCCCTCCTTCAGGTCATATAGTAATCATTTAGATAGAATTCAGTATCGGACAACAGAGACAGAAAATCCTGAGCAGTCTTATCTTCTATACTTAGTGGCTCTCAAAATTACAGACTATCAGATGGAAGTCTTTAACTTCTATTCCTTTTTGTTTATTTTTCCAGGATAGGTTTCAGATATTGACATTGATAAAGGATAATAATGCTCTAAAGTACCAAGAAAAATATTAAAATATTTGCTTATTACCACGTACACATCTTCTGCTACTTAAGCCACATGCTGATAAGTTCTAATTAAATTTATTTGAGGCATGTCACACACACACACACACACACACACACACACACACAGATCTCCATTACTATACAGTGGCCTTGATTATTGGGGTAGAGCCTGCTTTGACAGAGCAAAATCAGCTAGTTAAAAAAGAAATGCTTTTGCTTAAAGTAGTTTTTACTGGTTTTCAAAACCATTACTTCTCTTCCTTTCTTCTTTACTTTCCTTACACCTGTTTAGAGATTCATAAATTACTGGCTAAATGATTTTCTAGTCATTAAATGACTTTCTACTCATAAGTTGAGTAGGATAAAACTCATTGTTTCCACATGAAAAAATATCAATTTAGTTTTCAAGGAGTCTAAATTAACTCTCAACTCTCAGGGAAGAGCTCACTCTTCCTTAACCATACCTTTAAGTCAGGGACAAATATGCCCAAACAACATCATCCAAACAAGAGCTCAGTGACCAGGAAAAGATCTGAGAACAATGAGTGGACTCTGGAAAGGGTGGAAAATAGCCAGTATTTCCATCCTTTTCCTTGATTTTGGTTCTGCTAAAGGTGGTCTGACAGATCCTAAGGATGCTGTTGGGTGTCCAGAAGAAAAAACAGGAGAATATTTTAAATTATTCCTTCTTCTAGTCTAATGGGAACCTAATGGCAGTGTGAATAGTAGTGAACAAGCAATTTGTAAGACCACTGAGCTAGAATATTCTATTTTCCTCAGCAGCTACACAGAATCAGTTCTAGAAAATAATGAATCCAAAGCCAAATGTAGTCAAAAGACACATTTCTAGGAAAAGTATGCAACTACTGTTTCTTAACTTTCATCCCTAGGTATTGGCATTTCATATCACCTCTACAAACATGTCTGGGAAATAATTCTAGTTTTGGAGTTAGTTAGGGCCAGCTGTTTTGTACTTGGACTACCATTAACTTCTTCATAGCATTCATCAACACTGCATTCCCATCATTGTTTGATGAGTCACTGCCTCTCTAGACTCTAAGATCTTTGGGCAGAGGAACCATGTTTTATCATATCCACTGCCTCATCTCCAGTTCTGAGCACCAGTAGGCAATCCATAAATATTTTTGAATGGATGAATGGAAAACTGAATAAATGAATAAATGAATAAGTATATAGTTGAAAGGTCAGCCTAAGTCTGAAAGATTTCCAAAGAACTTATAAAATGTCCTGCAATTGTTCTACACACAAACACGGATACACACACACACACACACACACACACACACACACACACACAAATCTGTCATCTTCAGGCTCATTTGTAAGGTGTTTGGAAAATATTTGAACTTTAATCAACTGTCTTATCCTTAATCAAAACAAATATTTATTCTCAAATTGTCTTTCCTTGTATGTGTGCATGATTTAACACAGGTGCTTCTGGAGGAACTTTTCAGATAAAATTTTCCAATTCTGTAACAATTTATTCAGACATTTCAACCTGAGAGCACCTGGATGAATTTTAGATAAGAGCCCTTACTTTTCTTCTCCTCCCCCCCCCCACAATACCATAGAACTCATGTTTTGTTAATTGTAAACAGTCTCCAATCTATATTGATCCTGGATTCATATGTTTACTCTGCCTGAAAAAAAAAATGTGTATCTACACTGCTGATTGCAAATACAAATTAAGCACCAGCTGGGCCTGTGAGTCAGTGTTTAAGGATTACTGCAGCCTTATATCATGGCATAATTCCAGTTGTAAGATCAATCATGTATAATAAATACTCAGCATAAGCCTAAGGTTTTCTCTGAAGAATTTCAAAAATGAGGACAAAAAGTTTTGAACAAAAATAAAGTTGACGAAGGCCGTCTTTAGCCACCATCACTGATGTTTTAGCCTTCCTGATTATAACAGGCTGTTCCTTTTTAAAAGAGTGGTACAAACGCATGGGGTGAATAATAACGCCATTCGTCTGACTCATTGCAGTCCGGGAGGAACAGTGGAATGACAACATGTGACTGTAGAGGAGCTGATGACAAGCCCCAGATCTGCTACTCCTTTGCTTGTTTTATGGACCTTGACAACATCTAAACACCTTGGAGCCTAATTTAATCTATTCATCTGTCAGAGCCTGAGCCCTGGCCCTAGCTGGATAACTGTGAACAATTACTTAATCCACTTAAGACTGTTTCCTTATCCATAAAATGGGGAGAGGTACACTACTCCCCTTGGCAAGCTGCAGTGAGGATTGAGTGAAGTAATATTTGTATTGCACTTGGAGCACAGGCTAGAACACAATAAACACTCTATAAATAGCCATTACTATCACTATTATAATTCTCTGTGAACAGCATATATTTTGTTTTCGCAGTTCAAAGCACACTAGAATCTGATGATTTAATTCACTTATAGAAGCAACATTTGGGCCCAGGGGGGTTGTCTGCAATTCCCCCTTGTTCCTGGCTCCATCTGCCTTCAACCTTCATACAGTATTTTCAGAACCTTGGAGCACTGTATTCATCTTGCCCATAGCAAAGTACCACAGACTAGGGGGCTTCAACTACAGAAACTTATTGTCTCACAGTTCTGGAAGCTGGAAGTCCAAGATCAAGCTGTCAGCAGAGATGGTTTCTTCTTGGCCTCTCTACTTGGCATGCAAACATCTGTATTCTCTCACTTTGTCTTCACATGGTTCTTCCTGTGAGTATGTCTGTGTCCTAACATCCTCTTCTGATAAGTACCCCAATCATAGATTAGGGTCCAATCCTAAAGACCTCATTTCAACTTGATTACCTCTTTAAAGACTTTATCTCCCCATATGGTTGCCTTCTGAAGTACTGTGAATATATGAATTTAAGGGACACAATTTAGCCCATAAAAAACACTAAATTCAGTTCAACTATTAGTCCCTGATCTCTGTTTCAAGTCAGCTCTGGTAAACACTGAACTCCTTCCTTGTTATTTGGCTCTTGGAAGGGGAATGGTATAGAAGGATAAGGTGAACACAGAGACCCTATCCTACCAAGGATCAGTGATTTCCGAGAGCACATTTCAATGACCTGGAGCTAAGCATGGAGGAAAGAAAACAGAGAAATTAAGTTCTCTTTGTCCCCAACCAATAGAAGCTTCATTTCTGCCCCCAACCACCCACCCCCTCAAGGTCAGCTTTCTTTAGACAAGTTTCCAAGGTCTAAGATCCAGGCTTTCACATGCCAGCGTCAGAAGTCTGCTGGGATCTCACACTTCCCACCAGCAGCCAGAAAATGACAAATTCAGCTGATCACATGTAGATGTTGAGGACATGGCCCTTCACTATGGGTGTTTGCCTCTGAGATTCAGTAGAGTCCAGCTGGGGTTAATTTCCCTCAGCTATGACTTCTCTTTCTCCAATGGGGTCTTGGTCTCCACCATGTCTTGCTACTGCCACCTCATTCTTGCTGTTCCTTTGACAGCGAGCTGCCTGGATGCTGTTCTTCACTCCCATTAGGAAGGTGTTGGAACCCTTAATGGTGTTTGTTGTTGGATTTGACTCTTGGAAAGTGAGAAAAACTCAGCTCTAAGCTTTAACCCAAGAAGCTCACCCCAAGGGAGCTTTATTCCATCTTTCTGAGCACCTCATTTCCTTATATTCTGAGGAACACTCCTGAAGTACCTCAGACATTTCTGCAGAAACCTATTTACCAGTAGTTACTCAGTATTATGAAAGTAGGTGTGTTCTACAGAGAATTCATCTAAATTCCCTTTCTGGGAAGGAGTGAGATATAGTGAGTGAAAAGGAAACAGGCTTTGTGATTCAGAGAACTAATAAAATTCTGGTTCTCACCCTTTATTCCTTTTTTGGAATAAGTCCTTGGAAAGAGCCTACTAGGTGCCCTGCAGCTGTAACCTTGAGTAACATAAATAATCTGCACTTCAGTCTTTTAATCCACAAAATGAGAACATAATTATTGCTTTGTATAATTCTTACAAAAATTGAGTGGCATCAGGAATGGAAAGGCCTTGGCTTATTGCCATTCAATAAATAGTAACTAATATTATTATTGATGTCAGT
The DNA here is from genome assembly GCF_027475565.1 of Acinonyx jubatus. Lineage (NCBI taxonomy): Eukaryota > Metazoa > Chordata > Mammalia > Carnivora > Felidae > Acinonyx > Acinonyx jubatus. The sequence goes on from NC_069390.1 coordinate 108,055,298, forward strand.
GTTATTATTTTGTGCAAAGTAATTGTCAGTATTATCCAGTAGACCCATAGTACTTTGTACTGGACCGGCCACCTTATTAGCACTGGTCCTTATTCCCCCTTTCAGCAAGGTCTCCTTTTTTCTAGATTTCCCAAAACATTTCTCATTTGTCCATTCAAAATACACATTTTTAATGTCAACTATGCCCCACGTAGAGAACCAAACCCAAGGTGATACAATGGTGAAAAAATGCATAGTCCCTGAAACCAAGGTACAGTAATGTGGAAAACAGACATTCAACAAGTGATTTCAGACATGGCATATGCTATGCAGGACTATGGAGTGCTTTGGGGACCTTTACCAATAGGACCTATGTGAGTAACATAACCACTGCCAGGTGACACCTTCAGCTGTTTTTTAAAGTTAGTTAAGAGGCACCTGGGTGGCTCAGTCTGTTAAGTGTCCGACTCTTGATTTCAGCTCATGTCATGATCTCACAGTTCGTGAGATCGAGCCCTGTGTCAGGCTCTGTGCTGACAGCTTAGAGTCTGTTTGGGATTCTCTCTCTCTCTCTGCCCCTCTTGTATTCTCTCTCTCTCACTCTTTCAAAATAAATAAACATAAAAAATAATATATTTAAAATTAGTGAAGAAAACACCTATAGCCTCTAAACTACATAGAAACGTGGGTATGAGTTAAAATCTAGCTAAGTTATATCAGCATCCCTGCAGTAATTCAGCTTTCTGGATATTCCCACAACTTGTGTACATTCTGTCCAAAGTGACAGTGATAGGAAAGGCATGTTCTGTCACTTCTGGGAATATATGTGTTGTTGTTTCATGAGACTTGGCTTTCACAAAATATAAAGACCTGACATGGCCTTCTGTTATGAGAACATTCTTTCTGGGTCCATTCTTTGCATTATAATTTCATTTCCTAATGCATATCATGTTAACCCAGTCAGAGTAGAAGTAGTAGATCGGAAAACTGGCTGTGGTTTTCAATATGAGCAATGAAAGCAAATTAAGATGAACCCAGACTTCTGCTTCTATTTCTTCCCATGACCTTACACATCTAAATTACAGGTTGGATTTTTTTTTGTTTGTTTGTTTGATTGGGATTTTTTGGCTTTGTTTTGTTTCTCTTTCTTTCTGTTGTTGCTTTCATACAGTTGGAAAGAACTGAGAGGTCAAATTCTCTGTACTCAAAAATGGGGTTGCAGAGACAAAGGGAATGGGTCCATCATGCCATGAATTCATGTTCTTTGGAAAATACATTGCAAATTTTCACTGACCAGAATGGAGCAGTGGATATGCACTCTGGGGACAGTTTCCTGCAGTAATCCAGTTAGGGACACAGATCTCTCCAAAGAGAAATAGGAGACAATCAGCACTGGAAAATAGCTTTCTGCTTATTAAAGGTGATAAGCAAGCAGGAATGTAAATCACATAAGCCAGCTGAAAGTATCAATGGATAAAGCAGCTTACACACTATGACTGCTTATATGGTGTAAGATCCTCCTGGACATGTAAGGCAGGAGAGCTTCTGAGAGGTGCCCAAGAGGGTTATTTTTTGCACACTCTGATCTCCATCTGATAACAGATACAGTGGATCTCCTTGGCAACCAAGATAGGAAGGGGTTCACAGAATAGCTCAAAACCCATTTGGTAAAACAAAACTATAATGAACATAAAAATTATTTTTTTTCCTTTTTATTATAAAGTCAATATATTTGAAAATGCTTTCTAAATATTTAAGAAAATTTTAAATATATTGAAGGATACTTTAAAAATACAGATATGCAAGAAGAAAATATATACAGATATATAAACCTTCACGCACTTACAGGCATCTCTCCGTGTTATTTTAATGATCAAATGATGTTCCTCTGTATGGAAGTAACATAATTTAATTAAACAACTTGTATTGACAGACAGTCAATTATAATTTCTCTCCATTATAATTAAGGCTGCAACAACTACTGCCTCAGTGAATGGCCTTTAGCTATACATGGCACAGTTGTGATTATTTCTTATGATACTTGTCTAAAATTGGAATTTCTGGGTCAAAAATGTACACATTTGAATAGTTGCTGGATAATTACTGGCAAATTTCCATGCAGAATGGTATTTATTTCCCCCTCAGCAGCACAGTCTATGAGAATCCACATTTCCTGGGGACATGTTCTAAATAAAAACAGTGATTTCCATTTTGTTTCTTATTTCTTATGCACAAACACAAACTAAATCTTGCTCATTTCCTCCCCTGCTAGTTCTCCCATCCTATCTCCTCTCAGACTGCTGCTTGAAATTCTTCCCACCTAATTCTCTGTGTGTGGTCTAATGGAGCTGGCCCTTTTCTGGGCAGACACTTTATTCTTTATCAGAGAAGAATTCAATGCTTCATCTGACCCTGACTTGACAGCTTGGAGGTTTGGCAATAAACTCTCTTTATCTTGCTTATCAGTTCTGAAGGTCAGAGGTAAGCCTGCAAATCCAAGTGCTATTTTTGACACTGAAAGCCAAACATTCCCTGTTCATCAGAAACATCACAAACACTCTTTGTTTCTTTTACTAAATGCACTTCTGGGAAACCTTGATTTATTATATTCTTCTTTCAGCCCTGTGTAATGACCTGCTACTATGTGATAAGGAAAAGATTGATTTTGCTTTCCTTTTGTAAAAGAAAACACAACTTCCCTATTTGAAAATCACACATGCTAAGAGATATGAACTGTGGTACCTCCTAGCACCAGTCCTCTTTGACCTTGGCACCAATTAGCAGAAGTGCTTTTGATGTCATGGTCTCCTGTCATCTACCACAACAGCCAACATGTAACTGTAGGCGACACAGAACTAGCCCTGTGCTGTCCAATCCAGTAGCCACTACCCACATGTGACTATTTGAGCTCAATTATTAAATAAATTTGAAAAACAGTTCCTCAACTGTACAACCCACATTTCAAATGATCAATAGGTCAATATGGTTAGTGGCTACTGGGCTGAACAATGCAGATTGCAAAACCTTTCTCCATCAACAAAGAAAATTCTACTGGACATCTTTTATCTAGAAATTCAGTTTTGATAATTGTCAATAAAGGACTGAGGGTAAATTTAAAAACAGAATTTGTAGTTCACGTCTTTATCAGGTTCAGGTCATTCTTTTCCTGTATTTTGCTCCTTCTTTCCCCAAGTTCAAGTATTTCTTCTTTCAAAGCATCCTATCCTCTTTAATTCCAAAATTACATCTCTGGTTCATGCACTGCTTGGAAAGGAATATTTACCAATCACTGGCAGTGATGACATTTGATTATAGCAACTAATAGGATTAAAATGCAGGAGATAAATCACTGTGTCAGCAGCATATCCATCCCAGACCAATGTTCCCAACCCTGGACCCTATCTCTCTTACTTTCTACATCCTTACCATGAACCACCAATCTTAGAAGAAGCCTCTGGGCAAGGCTAACCTAATGGTTTCAGTTATTTATCCAGTACAAATTTATTGAGCACTTGCTATGTGTCCAGCACTGCCTCAGCCCAGAGGATACAGTAATGCTTCCAACAAAGTATCTGCAATTAGGGAACCATGAATTTTAGCAAACTAGTAAGCACCGTGATCTATGATTTTATAGTTCTCTTAAACAGAGCAAGCCTCTTTTAAATTTCTCATGTATAATTTGTTTTCACTTTAGACTCCAAACTCTTCTCCATTTTGTACTCACTCAGCTTGGATAATCTTGCATCTTTCATTCATAAAAATCCCTTTATTCTCATTTAATAATTGCTTCAGTGTGCTACTTTCAACAGAGAACTTAACTAGGTTAACAGGATCAAAATGATCACTCCCAGACAACAAGGAACAATTTTTTCTTGCCATAAGACATACAATAAATGAAAAAGGAGTTTATTTCAAGCCAAATTCATGATGACCAGAATAGCTTTCAATAGTCCATCCTACGGACCACAGAGATATGATGTATAGGCACCAATGTTTCAAAGGCAAGTTTCTGACAACACATGGAACAGCTTTTATTTTCTGTCCAAATAAAGGAAACATTTCTTACTCAATAGACATTAATTAACGAGAGTAGATGGAAACCTGGTGTCATGGGAAAGGGGATTTCATATGAGGTTTTTAGTATTTACTCAAAGAAAATTCTTAGGACAATTTATCCCTCCCCGTGGATGGGTGGATGTGAGCTTATTTCAGATGCTATTGTGATTCAGGATTAGCCAGCTGAGAGGGTCGAAAAGAAGAATTTTTTGCTGGTTCTTTTCCCTACTGACAGACATTCAGTTCGAAGCGATAAACATGTGTGGGAATCTGTTCAAAATAATAATGCTAAATCATTGTGAAGACATTAAAGGGAAAGTCTCAAGTGTTGCTGAAATATTTAATAATGAAAAAGCATTCCAGATTATTTGAAGCATTCTGATTAATTGAAATTGATGACCAGCTGCCAGTTCCCTGACAAGAAATAATAGGATCCTTTGTTAGATAACAGAAAAGAAAAATATTAAGCCAAATATTAACCCTGTTGTTAACGGGTTGAAAGGCAAGGTTTACATCTGCACACACACACATTGATACTTTCTGATTAAATTTCTTATTTAATATTCAATCACAATATTAATATTCAAAGCATTGCAGGCAGAGCTTAAGGTGAAAGCTCTTTCCCAGAACTACATATACTGGGAAAATGTTTTTTTTGTGTGTGAGAATCTCTATTTCTTTAGGGATTTGAGATGACCTTTTGCTGCTGATACACATAGGCAAGTGAAAGTCACTGATGAAGATATCTGTGTTACTGTTTATTCATGCAATAATTCATTATTTTCATTCTGCTGGTGCTTTCTAATTTGCGCATTACCTTTTTATTCAGCCAACATTTATTGAGTGCCTACTTTTCATCTAGGGAATGAAAACTCTGCCTTTTGAAGAAATAGAAATAGTGCTCACACCATTCATAATAAAATTATCGAATTTTTTTCATCTCAACTTGATGCTCTACTGGACATCAAATTGGGTCATTTTCAATGGTTTCTACTGTTTCAGAGTTTATCAAATGCAGCAGGTTTTTACCTCGTTGATAGACAAAGAATAATTCACTCTCAATGAAATCAAAGGGTGTCAAAAACAATATGGCTAATTATTTTTGTAGATTTTTTGCAACTGTTATTATTTCCAATTTTTGAGTTTTATAACTGTTGTTTTCCCATGTCATTAAACATACTAGCTTAGTATCAGAAAGGCACTTAGAAGTTGCTTGAGAATATGTGCCTAACTTCAAGGATGTAATAGAAATCTCTCATTATTCAGATGGACTCTCTCATTTTCTTCTCATCCTTATAATTTTGTCCATCCTTATAACTGACTCATATTGATTCCAAAGAAAGTTGTTCCTGAGCTGCTCCTGATGGAGTGAAATGCTTTAGGAGGTACAAAAAAACTGGAGTTACTCCTTGACTCATAGCACGAAAACCTTTATTCATCTTTCCTTCAATCACAATGTGTAGAGTTTAGAGTAAACACAGCTGTGTGTGTGTTTGCCAAAGATTATTCATAAAATATGGCTCATCCCTAATCTAACTGAATAAGATATTAATGGACTTCAGAATGATGGGACTTTTAACACACACACACACACACACACACACACACACACACACACACGTTCCTAAAAAAAAAAAAAAACACCTGACAACAAATCTATCATAAATGCTACTTATATTCATGGCTACAAAACTTACACTGAAAGCAACGGGCTACCGAGGTATGCAAGAATATACAGTGATCATAACTGTGTTATTCGCTAGTGAGTCCTGCTGAGCCTTGGTCCTCTACACACAATAACTCTAAGGACCTACATCCACGCATGAGTAATCATTAATTGAGGAACAACTTTATGATTCTTAGAAATATGATTCCTGTCCTCAAATAGTACAACAGTCCTTTCCTCTCTCACTGATTTCTTTCTTCACATGGGGATAAAGCAATATCAAAGTTGAAGCATGGGTTTTAAAACAATTAAAGATGGCATTTGAATAACTTTAAGAACAAATTTCATGAGTGCTCTCTTTATCCCTACTGTGATTCAGGGAGGCAATTGATATTGTAGGGGCTGAGGGCAGACTGCCTCAAGATGGGCCAGTTGGGCATAAAGATTATATTGAGCTGGAGGCAGCTGATATACTGTGGGCTCAAGAGAAATTTCTGCCCTTCCTTTTACTTCATAGAAGAATCTCAACTATGGGTCTTTCCCAGAACAAGCGTTATTACCAGAGATAAAGTTTATCTGAGTGATCCTTCTATAGGGAAAACATCTAATTACCAAACACCTACTCTTCTTATTGCCTCATAAATTCCTTTTCTCTCAAGTTCCGTATCTCCTACCCCCCTTCTCCTGAGTTCAGGATGAGGTATATACCTCATTTTGCCTGTCTTTCATATTTCCATGTCTTTGTGGACTCCCATTATGCAAAATTAAATGTTATTTTATTTTGTTAATTGGTCTTCTGTCAATTTGATTCTTAGTTCAACTAGAAGGACCTTGAAGAGGACAGGGTATTCTTGCTCATGTGACAATATTAAGAATTCTGTTTCCTTGAGAAACAGGAAAAGCTGGGGCTAGGGAGAGTAGTTTAAGACTGTGACTGTGACAAAATCAGAGTTTTAATACATGTCCTTAGGCTTGTTATCAGCTATTTGGTTAGGTAACCTCTTTTGTCAAGAGAATTTTTATGAAAAAAAGCATCAAAGATGCATCCATTTGTCTGAGTGTAATCTTAATCATAAATAATCCTGACCATGACCACCACTTTGAGAAGTTTTCCTTATGTTCTTCTAATATAGTAAGATACAGGTGGGCATGTGAAGTTTCCTTGGGTGCCAGCCTGCTGCTATATTAGCCATAAAATACAGGGAATCGTGGCACTGTTGCTTTGGTTGCAAGATGTGAGAAAACCTGCCTGGGCACTTCCACCATCTCTCCCTGTGTTCTATTGACAAGACAACAGGAGGTGGGTGAATGTGCCCAACTCAACAGCCTCCTCTGAGAGTTTATGGTTAAAACAAGAGAAGGTATGGAAGAATGTCACTGATTCCATGTGTGAACACCTTAACATTTCACAAACTCAGTCATGCTAAATTCAAGGTCACTGATTTTGGAAAAAAGGCCAGGCTGACCAAGTATCATTGCTGACTGCTCAATTAATAGGTCTCTAAAAGCTCAGTGAAACGTGTAATAATGTCCAACAGCTATTGCCAAAATTACAAAATAAAATTTAATTTCCTAGAAACTGATAAGATCATAGGTAGTTATAGTTCAAAAAAAATGACATAGTGCTTCCTCTTAATTTATAAAGTATCCCTAAGATTTTCCTTGGAGTCAGTGAAATATGTATTTAAATTCAATGTTTGTCACTTACCTAGCTGTGCGATATTGTAAAATATTTATGTAGCTCTCTATGTCACCGTAAAATGGAAATAATAATACTTACCCAGCAGAATTGTGAAAAAGATTTAATAAAATAATGTTTACCAATGGTTCCGCATAAGGTATGATTTTGCTCTTCAGTGGATATTTGGCAATATATAGCAGAATACATTCAATTATTTGTTGAACATCTACTATAAATACTACAACATAAGGAAAATACAAAGGATTATAACTCCATGGTATGATAATTATCTTGAAAAATACATAATAGAAAAAGAAGAGTTTAGCATTAGTGCATAGGAAAAATGATTAAGAAACAAGAAGTGGTGGTCAACTTCCAAAATAGCAGTGACCTCAGGGAACTCTTGTCCTTCCGCAACAATGAAAATATTGGCAAAACAATGGAAATAAAACATTTCAGATTGTGGGCAATTAACCAAAGGTACCAAGTAAACTCAGAATCATCTATCCAAAAAAAAAAAAAAAAAAAAAAAAAAGACAGCACATTCTGTATCATTTTACTTTGTAGCTAACCCCATCTCCCTTCCCTTCCTAGCTAAGAACTCAGTAACCAAAAGCCAGCAGACTTGAAGACAACAGTAAGATAATGATTGATTTTTGAGCTCTGTAAAAAGTACCTTCAAACAAAATCAAACTTTTGTCCACAGTTTTAGATCCTTGGAAAATGGGTATTCTCAGCATGTGATGGCTATTTGACGTGACATACAGCTTAGCTCAGCAGGGGAGTAAGGAAGAAGTAGGTAACCTTTAAAAGCTTCTACATATCCCTAGGGATCTAAAAGGCTGAGCTTCTACAAGTCTTTGTGCATACCTAGGAAAGATCCAAGAAAGCAAAATTCCTTAGTCACTAGTATTTTCTTGACCTTGAGGCCATGACCAAGCAGGAAGTCAAAGTTAAAAGTGTGATATAAACCAATATCATTGGCAAAAAGTTAATGACATACAGGAAGGGCATTAAAGGAAATCTTGTGACCAATCATTGACTGACCACCAAATTACATTGATTAAGGAGTCACGCCCAGGAAGCCAGGCTTAAAAATAAAGACAAAAACACTTCCTAAATGTCTAGAAGAGAAATGAGTAGCCCCATACAGGAGGGAAGACAGAATCTACACAATTAGCCCACAATTGTCTAGCTAAACAAGCAGCAACAGAAAAAACTCAAACAACATAAAAACAATAACACTAAATCTTGGTGGGGAAAGAATATTCTCATTACACTGTATTAATGTATAGTCTCTCCCCCCCCCACACCAAAATAGGAAATGGCAAACCAATGTCAAGTATGCCACATACACAGGAAAGAGTGGCCAACAAAAATTGTTCCTGAGGAAGACTTAAGTATGGGTTTAATACACAAAGACTTAAAATCAGCTATTATAAATACGTTCAAAGAACTAAGGGAAAGCATATCTTAAAAAATTAAAGGAAATTATGACCATGATGTCTCATTAAGTGGAGAATACGAATAAAGACACAAAAATTATTAAAAAGAACAAGAAGAAATTATGAAACTCGAGAAAGAGAAGAGAAAGAGAAAATGGCAAAACAACAACCCACAAAAACTGAAAACCCACATATATTTGAAAGAAATAATGACCTAAACCTTCACAATTTTGTGAAAAATACTAACGCACATGTTGAAAAATCTCAATGAAATCCAGATAGAATTCAAAGAGATCAGAGAATATAATGTATCATAGTCAAATTGACAAAATTAAAAAGTCCAAGAGAAAATCTTGAAAATGGCAATAGAAAATAAAACATATATGAAATACAAGGGATCCTCAATAAAATTAACAGGTGACTTTCTTATCAGAAACCATGGAAGCCTGAAAACAGTGCAACGCCATTTCCAAGTGTTGAAAGAAATATTGTTACCCAACAGTTCTCTATTCAGATAAACTATCCTTCAAAAGTTTAGAAAAAGTAAGATATTACTACTAAACAAAAACTGAGCTAATTTACTGCTAACAGACCTGTCCAATAGGAAATGCAGAAAGAGACTTTCAGGATGAAATAAAATGGCACTAGACAGTAGCTTAAATTCCTATAAAGACAAAAGAGCACTAATTGAGTTCACTATATAGGTATTACAAAAGACAATATAAATGTACTTTGTTTGCAACTCTTCTTTTTTTAAAAAGAATTTCATTTCAAAATCACAAATTTCAGTCCGCAGTTGGAAAAAGTGGTTCCCTCCCTGAAGAGCTGCACAATAGTACAAAGCCTGCCTGTGTCTGCCACCCCCAGGCTCAGTGGCTAGGCTGAGGGTGCAGTCTGCAGTAGGAAAAGGTGGCCATCTCCCTGGAGTGCTGTGGAAAAAGACAAAGCCTGACTGCATCCACCACTCCGGGGAGCTTATGGCAAGGGCTGTGGCTCAGTCCACAGTAAGAGAAGGCAGTCCTCCATGAAGTGCGGTGGCACAAACAAAGCCAGCAGGGACCACATATCCGGATGCACTGAGAGACCCTTCCCCAGTGCCAGAACACACAGAGCAGGACTTTGAATCCTAGCCAAGCAAAAGGTCAGGGAAGTTGGCAGAGTGAGAAGAACCGCCCTGTTCACGCCCATGGCACAGTGAGGATGATTCAAACGGAGTCCACCAGGTCCAGCTCCATGAAGAGACTAGGGGATCACCGTTCCTCCTCCCACACCACCAAGGTAGGGCCTAAGGGACCAGTCCCAGGGCGCATAGTGGAAGTGGGTCCAGACTACACCAAACCATGCCCTTTGCACTGGGTAGCTGTGTATCCACTGGAGCGGCACAGACCCTGCAGAAAGCTCCCTCCAACAAGCGATGCAGAGTTGCCTGGATTAACTCTAGGTCAATTCTGGGTGTATAGATATATTCTACCTGCCCTCGCCGCCCCCCCCCGCCCCCCGCCATTTCTTCTCCTTATATCTTCCTTCCCTTGGCTGGTTACTCTGGTTATTGTCTGTCTAAACAGGCATATTTAATCCATTGTCTTACACATGTTCTACACCTCCTTCTTTACACTCCTTTCTCTCTCTCTGGAATAATCAAGGCATACAGTTTCTCTGTCTGGGTAACATTATCTTCGTTTCATTTTCCCTGCCTCCTTCTTTATTTTCCTTTCCCTCTCTCTGAGGATTTTTAGTCTCTCTGCCTAGTCAATGTTTATTTTTTTCTTTTCTGTTCCCCCCCCCCCCCACCCACTCCTGTCATTTCTCTCTTTGTATGTGCTCTTCCATCAGCACCACCTCCAACTCTCTTCTTTACTTGTAGTTGGCGTTTTGGTTTTTTGTTTTGTTTTTAGTCTTTAGATTTTTGTTTTTGTGTTTGTGTTTGCATGTTTTTGTCTCTGGTTTGTCTATCTGTTTTCCTTTACAGGGCTATTCCAAGGAACAAATCAAAGCACACCTGGTGGAGGGTCCAAAATATCACTATGAGTAGGGTAATAAAATAACCAAAGTCACAAAAACAGAAAGCAAGTAACAATCTCTGAAAAACACATCTCCTGAAGGACCAGGCCCCAGACAGGGTATGACCCTCCCTTAATATGGCAGTGCTCACAGGTTCAGAGCACACAACAAGCTTCTAAAACGCATAAGGGACAGAAAACTAGCCAAAACACAAAACAGAAGAATTCTCCTCAAAAGATATTCCAGGAAGTAGTGACAGCTAACGAATTGATCAAAACCAATTTAACCAATATAACCGAACAAGAATTTAGAATAATAGTCATAATATTAATCGCTGGGCTTGAAAAGCGCATAGAGGACAGCAGAGAATCTATTGCTACAGAGATCAAGAGACTAAAAAATAGTCATGACGAATTAAAAAATTCTATAAATGAGGTGCAAAATAAAATGGAGGCAGCCACAGTGAGGATTAAAGAGGCAGAGGGAGAACAGGTGAATTAGAAGATAAAATTATGGAAAAAGAGGAAGCTGAGAAAAAGAGAAAAAAATCTAGGAGTCCAAGGGGAGAATTAGAGAACTAAGTGATGCAATCAAACAGAACAATATCTATCTCATAGGAATTCCAGAAGAAGAGAGAGAAAGGGGCTGAAGGTGTACTTGAACAAATCATAGCTGAGAACTTCCCTGATTTGGGGAAGGAACTAGGCATTGAAATCCACGAGGCCCAGAGAACCCCATTCAGACGTTACTTTAATCCATCTTCTGCACAACACATCATAGTGAAACTGGCAAAATAGGAGGATAAAGAGAGAATTCTGAAAAGAGCTAGGGACAAACGGCCCTTAACATACAAAGGTAGATGCATAAGGGTAGTAGCAGACTTATCCACTGAAACTTGACAGGCCAGAAAGGCATGGCAGGAAATCTTCAATGTGTTGAACAGAAAAAAATATGCAGCCAAGAATCCTTTACCCAGCAAATATGTCATTCAGAATAGAAGGAGAGATAAAGGTTTTCCCAAGCAAACAAACACTGAAGAATTCACCACCACTAAACCATCCCTACAAAAGATCCTAAAGAGGACTCTGTGAGTAAAATATTGCAAGGACAACAAAGTACCAGAGACACCACTACAAGCATGAAACCTACAGATATCACAATGACTCTAAACCCATATCTTTCTATAATAACACTGAATGTAAATGGACTAAATGCTCCAACAAAAAGGCATAGAATATCAGAATGGATATAAAAACAAGACCCATCTATTTGCTGTCTATAAGAGACTCATTTTAGACCTGAGGATACCTTCAGATTGAAAGTGAAGGGATGGAGAACCATCTACCATGCTACTGGAAGTCAAAAGAAAGCTGGAGTAGCCATACTTATATCAGACAAACTAGACTTTAAATTAAAGGCTGTAATAAGAGACGAAGAAGGACATTATATAATAATTATAGGGTCTATCCATCAGGAAGAGCTAACTATTATAAATGTCTATGCACCAAAATTGGAAGTCCCCAAATATATAAAACAATTAATCAAAAACATAAGCAACCTTATTGATAAGAATGTGGTAACTTCAGGGGACTTTAATACTCCACTTAGCAATGGATAGACATCTAGACAGAGAATCAATAAAGAAACAAGGGCCCTGAATGATACATTGGATCAAATGGACTTGACAGATATATTTAGAACTCTGCATCCCAAAGCAATGGAACCTACTTTCTTCTTGAGTGCATATGGAACATTCTCTAAGATAGATCACATACTGGGTCACAAAACAGCCCTCAGTAAATACAAAAGAGTTGAGATCATACCATGTACACTTTCAGATCACAATGCTATGAAACTTGAAATCAACCACAGGAAAAAGTCTGGAAAACCTCCAAAAGCATGGAGGTTAATGAACACCCTACTAAAGAATGAATGGGTCAACCAGGCAATTAGAGAAGAAAATAAAAAATATATGGAAACAAATGAAAATAAAATACAACAACCCAAACGCTTTGGGATACTATTTGGCAATGAGAGAGAATGAAATCTGGCCATTTGTAGCAACATGGATGGAACTTGAGAGTGTTATGCTAAGTGAAATAAGTCAGGCAGAGAAAGACAGATACCATATGTTTTCACTCATATGTGGATCCTGAGAAACTTAACAGAAGACCAGAGGGTAGAGAAAGGGGGAAAAAATTACAGAGAGGGAAGGAGACAAACCATAAGAGACTCTTAAATAGTGAGAACAAACAAACTGAGGGTTGATGGAGGGTGAGGGAGATGGAAAAGTGGGTGATGGGCCTTAAGGAGGGCACTTGTTGGCATGAGCACTGAGTGTTGTATGGAAACCAATTTGACAATAAATTATATGTGTGTGTATATATATATATATATTTTAAATTTAAAATTTTTTTAATATATATGTATAAAATTACAAATTTATATTGAAATATTTCTAATATAGTTTGTATGATATAACAATATTAGTGCAAAGGCAGAGTGAGGAAATGGAGTTATATTAGAACAAAGATTTTGTATACTACCGAAATTAAGTTGGTAATATTTTAAAGCATATTTTAAGTTTAATTTAGACTTTAATTAAAATGCTAATGGTAACTCCTAGAACAGCTATTAAGAAAAGAACTCAAAAAATATTAAAAGTAACAAAAAAAGGAATTAAAAAGATATACTAGTTAATATGTATTTAATGTTTGGAAGACATGATTTCAGGGATAAGGGGGAAAAAATCCTACAAAAAACAAGTAGCAAACTAGCAGATAATTTCCTATGTTACCAGTAATCACATTAAATGTAAGTGAAATAAATTCTCCAAAGAAATGGCAGAGACTAGAAGAATGTATTTTAAAATATGCTTCAGCTTTATATTGCCTATCACACACATTACTCTCAAAGACAGAAATCGGTTAAAAGTAAAAGAGTAGAAGAAGATATACCATGTAAGAAGTAACTAAATGATATTTTGGGTAGAAATAGTAGTATTAGACAATAAATTTTAATATCAAAAATTGTTGCTTAAAGACAAAGGACATTTTATAATTATAAGAAGGTCAATTCATAAGAAAGATATAATGATTACAAACAAGTATGTACCTAAGAGCAGTGTACCAAAATACATGAGGCAAAAACCTGATGGAATTAAAGAGAAAAATAGGTAATTTAATAGTAATAATAAGAAGCTTCAATATTCTACTTTCAATAATGAACTGAACAATGAAGGTAACTACAGACAAGAAAATAGAACATTCAAAGTATACCTTAAACCAAGCAGTTCTAACAGACATAGGACACACCTCTCAACTGCAGAATATATATTTTTCTCAATTGTACATGAGACATTCTCCAAGATAGACCATATACTAGAAAATAAAACAAAACATAATAAAACTTAAAGGATTGAAATAATACTAAGTATGTTCTCTGAACACAATAAAATTAAATTAGAAATCAACAACAAAAGAGAACTTGGGAAATTCACAAATATTTGGAAAATAAACAATAAACTCTTTAAATTATTTTAATGTTTTTATTCATTTTTGAGACAGAGAGAGACAGAGCATGAGCAGGGGAGGGGCAGAGAGAGAGGGAGACACAGAATCCGAAGCAGGCTCCAGGCTCTCAGCTGTCAGCACAGAGCCTGATTCAGGGCTCGAACTCACAGACTGTGATATCATGACCAGAGCTGAACTCCAACGCTTAACCGACTGAGCCACCCAGGCGCCCCTACAATAAACTCTAAAATAAACAAAGGGTCAAAGATCAAATCACAAGGGAAATCAGAAAATACCTGGAGACAATTTAAAACAAAAGTAAACATACCAAAACTTAAGAGAAGTATCTAAACAGTTCTTGAAGAAAACTTTGTAATGATAAATGCCTACATTAAAAAACACACAAAAAGTTGGGGCGCCTGGGTGGCTCAGTTGCTTGAGCATCCAACTCTGGCTGACCGTGATCTCACGGTCTGTGCCTTCGAGCCCCGCGTGGGGCTCTGTGCTGACAGCTGAGAGCCTGGAGCCTGCTTTGAATTCTGTGTCTCCCTCTCTCTCTGCCCCTCCCCCACTCATGCTCTGTCTCTCTCTCTGTCAAAAATAAATAAATATTTAATAAATAAAAAAAAAAACAAAAAATTTCATTAACGTAACTTGTTTCCCTGGAATACTAGAAAAATAAAATTAAACTGAAACATCCAGAAAGAAGGAAATAATGATGATTAGATTGGAAATAAATAAAATAATAAAAAACCCAATCAAGTAGATTAAAAAAAAAAAAGACCATGGAGAAAAAAAGACAAAAAAAAAATAACCACTCAAATTAGGAAATAAGAGGAGACTAATGACCTTACAGAAATGAAAAGGCCTCTTTTGGAAAATACAGTGAGCATGACAATAAATGAGGATACACAAAGTGACTCAAAAGGATATTAAAAATCTGAGTAGATATATAATAAGCAAAGAGAATTAGTTTGTAATTGAAAGACTTCCAACAAAGAAATGCATAGGACACATGACTTAACTAGGAATTTCTACTAAACATTTAATAAAGAATACTATCTCTTCACAAACTCTTCTAAAAATAGAAGAGAGAACACTCCACAGCTCATTCTGAGGTCAGTATTATACAGATAAGAGAATCAGAGAAAGGTATCACAAGAAAATGACAAACCAGTATCCCTTTAAATATATACGCAAATGATCTTAGTACATCAAATCCCATAACAGAAAGAAGGATTATATACCAGACCCAATGAGATTTATCAGAGAATTGCAATGTTGGTTTAGCGTATGAAAATCAATCAAATACAGAGAAAGCATTTGATAAAATCCCATACTGAACAATACTGAACAAAATAGCAACAGAAGGGAGCTGCCTCAACATGATACAGGACATCTATGAAAACTCATAGTAACATTATATGGAACATAGAAAAGACTGAGCAATGTTGCCAGTATGATAAATAACATGACAAGACTGTCAACTCTCACCACTTCTAGTTAACATTGTACCAGATGTTCTAGGCAGCATAATTAGACAATAAAAGGAGATGAAGTTATCCAAATTGGAAAAAAATAAAATTATTTTCCAATGACATGATAAAAACCTAAGGAATTCACTAAGAAACTACCAGAATTAATGGAAGACTTCAATAAATAGTAGGATGCAAGGTCAAGATACAAAATTCAATGGCAGTTCTATACACTAGCAATAAACAATCTGGAAATGATATTAAGAAAACTATCCCATTTATAATATCCCAGAAACAAGAAAAAAGTAACCAGAATTAAATTTAACAAAAAATTTGTAAGACATACAGCAAAACTTGAAATGTGGTCAGGAGAAACTGAAGATTTAAATAAGTGGAAAAACATCCTATGCTCATAGGTCAGCAGACTTAACATTGTTAAGGTTACACTATTCCCCAAATTGATCTACAGATTCAATGTAATTTTTATCAAAATCCCAGCTATGTTTTTCTTTTTCTATATTGACAAGCTGATGCTACAGCTCATATGTAAATGCAAGTAACCTAGAAAAGCCACAGCAATCTTAAAAAGCAAGAACAAGTTGGAAGACTCACATGTCCCAAATTCAAAGCTATAAATCTACAGTAATTAAGAGAATATTGTACAGGTATCAGGACACATACATAGATCAGTGGAACAGATTGCAAGTCCAGAAATGTTCACTGATGGGTGATTGATTTTTGACAAGTCCAAAGAAATTAAATGGGGAAAATAATATTTTTAAAAAATGTTTGTGGGACAAGATATCCACATGGAAAATAATAAATTTGGGTCCCTGTGTCACTTCACTTGAAAAAGTTAACTAAAATGAATTTTGGACCTAAATATAAGATCTTAAACTATAAAACTCCAGAAGAAAATAAAAGATAAACTTTCATGACCTTGGATTGAGCAATGGTTTCTTAGAAATGATGCCAAAAGCATAAGCGACAAAAGAAAAAATACATAAATTTAACTTCATTAAAATTAAAACTTATGTATCAAAAGACATCATCAAGAAAGTGAAAAATCAACTTTCATAAAGGGAGAGAATATTTGAAAATCTTTTATCTGTCAAAGAACCTGTATCCAGCATGCATAAAGAACTTTTTAGATTTAACAATAAAAAGACAAATATACCAGTGGATAAAATGGCAAAAGATTTGAACAGACATATTTCCAAAGATAATATACACATGTCCAGTAAACAAATGATAAGATCCTCAACCTCATTAGTCATTAGGGAAATGGTAATCAAAGTCAAAATGAGATACTATTTCACATCTACCAGAATGGCTAAAATAAAAAAGATGCACAGTAACAATTACTAATGAAGAGGTAGAAAAATTGGCATCCTCATATATTGCTAGCGATAATGTAAAATGGTGCAACCACTTTGAAAAAGAGTTTGGCCATTCCTCACAAAGTGAAAAAGACACTTACTATATGACCCAGTAATTCCAAATCTTGGTACATAATTTAGAGGAATGAAAACACATGCCTACACAGAAACTTGTATGTCAGTATTGACAAAACCATTATTCATAATAGCAAAATGTAGAAACAACTTAATCTTTATCAATGGATAAATAAATAAAGTATACATTTATACAGTAGTATGTTGTTGAGCAATAAAAATGAATGAGGGTCTGACACATGCTACAATGTGGATGAACCTTGAAAACAAAAGGATAAATGAAAGAAGATACACACACAATACCACTTATTATATGCTTCTTTAAATGTGACTTGCCTACACTAGGAAACCAGAGAAAGAAAACAGGTTAGTAGTTGCCAGGGAGTAGGGGTGTTGAAGGATGGGGAATACCAGTGATATGTACAGGGCTACTTTGAAGGGTCATGAAGATGTTCTAAAATTAGAAACCAGTAATGGTTCTACAGCCCTGAATATATTAAAAATCACTGAACTGTGTACTTTAAATGGGTGAATTTTATGGCATGTGAAATGGAGACCATAAAACTGTCATAAAGAATCAAGATGTGGGGAAAAAAACACTACCAAGAGTGAGAGAATCAAAGAAACCACAAAAAAATGAGGAAAGTATGATATATAGAGGCCTTGAAGTATGGGTATGGTGCATGCAATCATGCATCTGAGTGTGTGTGATTCACATCCATCTATCTGTTTGGAGTGCATGCCATTTCTTCTCTACACCTAGGCCTGGAACAAAACCAGCTGAACTGTTAGCTCTTCCATATTTCACAGATAAGCTATCACTGTGGATAACATGTCAGAGGGAGAGTAGTCACTCACCAAATAGGCTGGATTCTTGGTAAGACAAATACTGAACTGAGGAATCACAAGCATAAACTCAATTAGCTGGAAGAGAAATCGAGAGCACTGATTTTCCCATCGCACGCAAATGGGAAAATCACAGGCAGGAGTTAGAGGCACCGTTAGTCCGTCCTTCCTGCCTTCCTTCCTTCCCTCCTTCCCTTCCTTCTGTTCTTTCTTTCCTTCCTTCCCTCCCTCCCTCCCTCCCTCCCTCCCTCCCTCCCTTCCTTCCTTCCTTCCTTCCTTCCTTCCTTCCTTCCTTCCTTCCTTCCTTCCTTCCTTCCTTCCTCTGTTCCCCTCCCTTTCCTCCTTCCTTCTTGTTTCTTCTGATCCTATTTCAAATTCTGGAAAACTAGACATAGGTCAGACCTCAATCTTGATGTTAAGATACTTAAAAGTTAATTGAAGTTTATTAACCAGGACTCTTCATAAAAACAAAAATATTCAACTCAAAGGACCTTAAGCCTATTATAATTAAAATTAATAATAATAATAAATTAAAATTCAGAACTCGGAAGCACACAGGACAATTGACTGCAGACAAACCTCATTCCAGGAGCTCAAACAGTGCTGTCAGATCTCAGTCTTTTTCTTTTTCCTGGTGTCTGCTTCTCTTCACTGTTATTCTCAGATTGGCCTTGCTCAATGGCTGGCAGAATGGCTACCACCAATTTCATTCTGCCATTTTTTTTCAAGTATTTCCATTCCCTTAAAAGTTAATAAAGTGATCCCAGAGAATTTTCCATTTTTTCTGAGCCATAGGCTTATTTTTTATTCTCCTTTCGAAGTTGGTGATGGTGGGCATGTGAATTGGGAGGGATGAGGAGAGTCAGCCCTCTCTGAGAGGAGCCCTCTCTGAGGAGATGGCAGCCCCAGCACACTGGGCAAGCAATAACCCTACGTCAAAGAGAACTGTGCAACCTCTACAGGTTCACATAAAAGGCAGAATTTGTTTAATGCTGCACAAATGGGGTAAATTAAATACTAGTGGGGTTCAGAGTAGAAAATCTCTTCTGACTAGAGATTATCAGCAAAGCTTCATGAGGAGGTAGGATTTTCATTTGGAACTAACATGAACTCCAATATAAGCTTCCAGTGGGTGAGGAGGGGGATAATAGCAAGCCAAAGTCTTGCTCTGACTCTGTGGTATTTCACAGACTCTGTGGAAGGACATGTCATGGTGTCTGTAGGAAGGATATCTGGTGTCCTCAGAAGAGTGATCTCTCAGAAGCAAAAGGAAAGAAGGGGGAACAATTCCCATCCCCTCCTGGGACCCTTCTTTTTCTATAACAGGAAATCTATGTGATTTCATATTTTTATTCAATTCTTTTCTCTTAAGCTGCTTTTCTCCTCTTTCCAACCTGCTAAACATAAGCAAATGGATAATGAATACCTGCGTGGGCAAACCAATAGAACTTTCTGCAGGAAACGAGTTATATGTGACTGCCTTCAGGAGCTGTTGGGCATTCTATGGATGTGTGAGACATATCCCTGATTCCAACAGGCAGCCACTGTTCCACAGCAAGGAGCCAAACACACACAGGGCTATTGAACTCAAGGAAATTGTCACAGGGCATTAACTGAAAGTTATTAGAAACTCAATATAGCTTTATCGATTTTGTTACAGGAAGAAATGAACATTACTGGACTTCTGAATCCTACCTCTGCCTGTGAATCAGATGACTTGTTTTGTTCACTTTGAGAACAATGTCAAAGCTGAGGGTCTTGCTACTGTAGAAGGTCCCTTCACCCATCTGCTTCTCCTACTCATAGACTTCTCTACAGAAAATAGCTTTTATCTCAAATCACCCCACATTAGTCCACACTTTCTGATTTCTTTCTCACTTTAACAAGGAAAAGGAGAATTTATGGATTTAAGTCTTGGCTCTACCATTGAACAGGTTCTGGCCTTGGGCAAAGTATTTTTGATTTTCATTTCTGTTTCATTTTATTAAAATGAGGCTAATAATAGCACCTGTCTCCTAGGGTTGCTATGAATACTGAATGAGTTAATACATGCAAAATCTTTGAAACTGGGCTAGTAATAAGCACAAAAACTTAATTAAACCTACTATTTAGCACGACAATATTTTCATCCCCTCTGAGGATGTCACTAAGGCCATGGTGGCTTGTAGGAACTCAGAATGGAGCTGAATGAGACGATCCCTCAATAAGAGATCTGAGCCAATGCCTCTCCCACACCCACCCCACTCTTTCCAATAATAATGTACATGTAAAGGCATCACAACAAGGTTCAGGTTGCAAGTTTTATCGAGTCCTCCTGCAGTGCCTTTACACATGCCCCCCCCCCCCCCCCGCCTTTTCCAACCCTCAATGCAGCTGCTCCAGCCCTTTATTGCTTTTCCTAAATGCTTTACCAAAGGATGATGTGACAGGCAGTAAGCACATACTTAGCCCACCAGCAGAGATGCAGCGCCAATAAGGAAAAGAAAAAACAGAAAATCTGCAGAAAGGCCTATTTTGGTATCACCATATATTAAAGGCTGATACCATTTCAAGACAAAGTCTATGTTCAAAATTGAGATGTGCTCCTCCACCCTATTAAACAAGGTGGAGTGATGGAAATGTGTCATGAGTTTTTCAGCACTTAGTGCCCTTAAAGGGTTTAATCCACTCCTTAGTAAACAGAACTCTCGATTTTATGGCATAGAAACAATGAAGAGGGTCAGGCATAAACTCATTCTATTTTCAAAAACCCTAATCTTCAAATGCATTTCTGTTTGCACACCTGCTTCCTTCCTTCCTGCTAGTTTTGGAATAAAAGAAGTCATGCTCTGTCCTGGGCTTTATCAAATGCCACTTGTAGGACCTCTGTCTTTCTTGCTCCTCCTCATCAGCTGCTTCTCAGCTCCTACAATAGGCTCATATGTGTCCTGTTTTCAAACACACACCACATCCCTCCAAAGGCTGCACCGTGTCTCCTCCCCATTTTGCAACAATTTAAAACAGTTACTTGCACTCTATGTCTATCTCTCTCTCAAAAATAAATTTTAAAAAATTAAAAAAAGATATATCAACATGCTTTACATTGTGCCTAAGCTATACTCACTGCTTTAAGAAATAAAAAATAAATAAAAATAAAACCATCCTGTTACTTTTACGTGTTGCCTTCTCTTGCTTCTCTTTCTTCTTTCCCATGACAACTAGGAGAAGCAGACTTGTTGCTCTCAGTATCTCACTGAAACTGCTCTTGGAAACTCAGTAGCAGCTACCTGGTCCACATCCTGTAACTTGTGGGGCTCTCATGGACTCCCCTGGGACATCTGATCCCCTCCAGACATGCTTTTTCTCTTGACATCTGTTGCTCCCTTGACATTCTTAACAACACTCCCGTTGGTTTTATGCCTTAGCTGGCTTTCCTCTTCCTTGCACACTCCTTCCTCCTTCCAGCCTCTAATGGTTCCCAAACTTCTCTCCTGAGTCTTGTATTCTCCTCATCCTATGTAGTATTTTCCACTCTCCCAGCTTCAGCTCACGCCAATAATAAGCTGATGGTTCCGAGCTGTTTCCCCAGCCTGAACCTCTTCTCAGAGCTTCCTGGATGCCTATAAAGAATACTACTACGAACTATGAACTTTGAACTCACTATGACCAGAAGATGACTCATCTGCAAATCTGACTTTTCTTTTACATTCCCCTTCTCTGGTGACAATGGCACTCACTTGAAGTGTATTCACTTCATCCTTCTCTTTTAACATTACCTCTAGCAGTTCATCTGTGCTGTTGATATTTTGTCCTAGGACTAAAACAAAAATTAAAATGAAGCATGTATTATTAAAATTTCCAAACTAAATTAGTGTAGAAGACATAGAAATAAACTGTGAAAGAATGTTTTAAGGCTGTGGCATCCATGAAAACATAAATATTCACTACGACTTTTTTGATGCCCCCACACACAAGCATGTATATTATTATTTCTGCTTTCTGTTCCTACCACCTCTGCAACACAGCAGTATCAACACCTTTCACTTGGACAGTTACAATGGCCTTCTATTTCATTGTGTGACTACCAATCATGAATACTAAAGTTCCCTGAAAACACTTATTCGAGGCCCTACCTCAGGCCCACTAACTCAAAAATCTTTGAAAATAGGACTTAAAAATTTATATTTGTACACAAGGTCCCAAGATAATTCTTAGAGACTATACATAGGTTAGACAACCGCTCTTTCCACTGGTCATGTTGCCAATCTTCCGTTATCCATCTGGTTATCAGAATGGTCTCTAATAAACACAAGCCAGACCTAACTCCATACTACTGAAAACCCTCAATCACCATCCATCACTGAGGAGAGTTCAAAGTCACTAACATGACTTAAGGCCCTTCCAGATCTAGCCATTTCCCACTCTTTGGCACTACTATCACCACTTCATTGGCTTAAGTTCAAGCTGTGTAGAGATTTGTGATTTCCTGAAATGTGATTTTATACCTCCATGCCTTTGAATATATTATTTGCTCAATGAGTTTTATTTTTCTTTCAGAGTCCTCTGTGGTACCTTTCCTGACCACCATATCTATCTAGTCTCCTCTTTAGGATGTGATCTTATCTTTAGGATAAGATCCATGTCATCCCCATTTGTATGTACCCTAAGCATCAATCACAATGCCTGGCATTTTTAGTTTTTTAACGTTGTTTAGATATGTTTGGTGAATTTTTGAATAAATGAAAGAATGAGAAGAACAACCATAGCTAATACTTACTGAGAACTTAGGATGGGCTAGGTGTATACATATTGTCAAGTCATTTCCTAACAACAAGTTTATGAGGTAGATTATACACAGATCAAGTAAGTGAGGCTCAGGGCACCTGGGTAGCTCAGTTGGATGAGCTTCCAACTCTTTATTTGGCTCAGGTCATGATCCTAGAGTGGTGAGATCGAGCTCTGTGTCAGGCTGGACACGAAGCCTACATAAGACCCCCTCCCTCCCTCTCTCTCTCTGCCTCTCCCCTGCTTCTCTCTCTCTTTCAAAAAAAAAAAGAGAGTAAATTTATTTCTCAAGATCATGTGGTAATGGTTGAAATTGGAATTTTAACCTAGGCCAAGTCTAGTACCAGAGTGTATGCTCTCAATATCCATGCTTTACTCATTAATAATAAAACAAAATGCTGAGGCTCATCATTAAAAATCAGGTGAACATGAATCAAAGTTTGAAGCAGAATAATTTTCATTTAATAAACAAATTATCAAACAACTCACGACAACAAATAAGGACGCAAGGTTTTATGGAAGATGTCTATAAAGCATTTGAAGATGAGTTAATCCTAATAATGATTAATCTTCCAAGAGCAAAGAGTAAGATAAATTCAATGAAGTTTTACTTCACACTTTTATTCTACATGTCACTTATGAATATCAGTGAAGAATTCCTAAACATTAACAAATATGATCTAATACCACACAAATAATAACTCCCCATGACCAAGTGGGATTTATTCCTGAAATGTTAGAATAGTTTGATATTTAAATAATTATAATTCAACATCTTAATATATACAAGGAGAAAAACCACATGATAGAGACTTTAAAAGATTTGACAAGATTAAACACTTATTCTTGATTGAAAGAAATCTGTAAACTATGTTATCATATAGAAACCCTAGAGGCACAGTCAAAGAGAAGACATGAGACAAAAACTATTGGAGGTATAGGATAGGTGAAAAGAAGTACAGCCATATTTGTTTGTACATAATAGTGTACTTTGAAATACCAAAGAGGACCAATGATGATGCTAATAAAAGTAAGGTATTAAAGAAGCATGATATAAAATAAACTACAAAAATCAATAGCCCTCATTTATACAGTTAATAACCAGTTTAAAAACTGAGCAAAAGAGGAAAACCCCATAGTCACAAATGTGGTGAAAAACTAATAATAGAAAAGAAATATGCTAACAAATAAACTTTAAAAAAATCTGGAACACAAGGAGGAAAACTTTAAAACACTCCTGAAAGACACAGAGTGAGACTTGAACAGCAAATCACCCTTTGCTCTTAAGTAGAATGACTTGATGTTGTCAAGACATCAATTCTTCCCAAGCTGGGGAAGACATTTAATGTTGTTTCTATAAAAGAAAAGAGCCTGTTAGTGCTTATTTTCTGGAGCTAGACACATCTCTTCACAACTGTGTGTGTGTATAATGCAAGAATAACAAAGGAAATAAACTGTGTAATTAAAAAAAAAAAAAGCAATGTAGAGAGGCTAGCTTGGTAGCGATACACACTTGGTAGAGCTAACACACTATAAAGCCTCTTCTTTTAAAAGGGCACCTAACTGGCACATGAACAGACAGACAAACCACTGGAACATCATAGAAGTCCCCAAGATTGGTACAAGTGTATTTAGAAATTTACTCCATAATTAAGGGATTTCTCAATCACTTCTTGATAAGTAGGCTGGAACAACTAGGTGGCCATTTAAAAAATAACAAAACTATTGTCATAACTCATATCATATTCCAGTAAACTCCAAATCAATGAAAGATCTTAATGCAATAAAGGAAACCTTATCAATAATAGGAAAAGAAAAAACACCTTTAAAACTGGGTGCAAGTGTGATTATGAAGAAAGCCTTCCTAACTTGATTCAAAACTCTAGAAAAAAAATGACTAAATTTTGCCATGTAGAAGTGAAATATTATGGTATAAAACATATAGATATGTAGATACAGATACATATATATTATATATATAAATATTGATATAGAATAATGTGATAATCAAAAACAATAATAAAAATTGTTCTTGAATAAAAAAAGAATCCATCAATCCAAATCAACACATGTACACACAACACTGGGTAAAAAGCTGTTGGAAATAGTAGGTTCTTAACACAATCTCAAAATATTTTGAGATAGATGGCTTATTACTTGCAAAAGAAAAACACATCTTTAAAATGAAGAGATGTCATTCTCATCACCCTAACCAAATGATAAACCTCACTGATATGAGATAACCTGGCTTTGCCTCATTAGGCACATTGCATCCACACTAAAAAGACACACCATCAATATAAGTATTTTCCCCAACATCTTTTAACTGGAAGCTAATCAGAGGGAGACAATCTGATAAATTCATATGTGAAATAGGCAATATTCTACAAGACTTCTAATCTGGACTAAAAAATTTTTTAGTATCATGAAAATTTAAAACCACAAATCTTTTTTTGTGGACAACTGAGATAATTTAAACATGGACTGTATATTAGATAATGTTGAGTGGTTTTCTTAAGTGTGACCATGATGATAATGACAGCCTGTTCTGCCAGAGACCATTGTATTCTTGGAATATATTTCATAAGATGCAATGTCATAATCCAGAAAGAAGCCATAAGTGTGTTAATAATGAACCTGAGAGGTCTATGAACATATATTGTATTATTTTAAGTTATCTTTAGATTCAAAAAATTTCAAAACAAAATATATATATAAAGAATGAAAAATATTAGAAGTGCAAATGAAATGTTGCTCAGTGAATTCCACAGGAGAACCAACTTTTTGGCGACTACTAACTGACATTTTCTTAACCCATTAACTTCCCAGATTTGGCTTTGTGGTGACCAAATGTAACAGATATCTATGACTAAATTTCAAAGCTCGCTTTAATACACACTGCTAAGTTCACCATATTAGTTCATCTTCATGTCTGATCGCTTAGAAGTATACTATAGTTGGGGTGTCTGGGTGGCTCAGTCTGTTGAGCATCTGACTCTTGATTTTGGCTCAGGTCATGATATCATTGTTCATGAGATCAAGCATCACACATCAGGCTACATGTTGAGTGTGGAGCCTGCTTGAGATTATCTCTCTCCCTCTCTCTCTGCCCCTTTCCCACTCACATGTGAACTCTCTGTACCTCTCAAAATAAATAAACTTAACAAAAAAAGAGACAGTATGTTATAGTACTGTCCTATAATATCAACTGTTATAAAAGTTAAAAAATTATGAAACATAGGAATAGGAAAATAATTCCTCATTTTAAATAAACATTTGATGAACTGTTGCTTTAGATAATGAGTTCTTTTAGTACCCTTTGAAGAGTGATTTAACAGAGCTAGGGATAAAATAAGGGATATACCAAACAAATCTGTATATATTCTAAAGAATGCTTTGGGGAGATGTTGTCTAATATACTCAGTGGAATTGATTCTCTTATTAAAGATCTCATCACAAATTACTTCTTTAATATTTTTGTTTTCACCCAGATTATTTGTGCAAAATGAATCTATTCTTAGTCAATTTCATTAAGGCAAACTGTTTTTCTTTATCTCTACTCCAAATCAGAATTGAAGGGTTGGTGGAAACAGGAAGGTGGGGGAAGAAAACACATTTTTCCAAACTCTACAGAAATTGTGAAGGCAATATTACCTAGTGCTGATGTCAGTCAGTGGTGTTCATATTCAGTCAATCTAATGTCTAAATTTAATGTGATGTTTTAGATGGATGTCTGTGTGGCTAAAATCAAAGGCCACTGACAAGACCATTCCCACTTTGACTTTTTGGTGAGATATTTACATTTCTAATTTTAAAGTTCCATTTTTCTGACTTAGGATCTACTTTCTCCTTGGCTCTTCTGAATGACTGTTTTCCTTTCTGGTGCAATCTGCACAAGGCTGCTGGTCATCACGGGGATATTTATAATTTTACACTGTGCTCATAGATCAAGCCAACAGTACATATTTTACATTAATTCCCTTCAACTTTCCAATTTCCCTTCTATAGCATTGCTATTTATATACTGCCTAATCTTTGAAAAGCTTAAAATCTCTTTATACATTTCAGGTAATGGAAATGTCAATGGGAACCTAGGTGGTAGGGCATACCTGACTAGGCTATTTCATACAAGCTTTGGCCCTTGATTTATTTAGTTGTCTCAAACACAGACAGCAAAGTCTGAGAAAACAAATAAACAATACAGGGACATATATATATGGCTTATTAGAAAAGTTGTCTTAATTCTTATATTCTAGAAGCTAACAGCTATGTAATATAAAAACCATAAATGAAACTACACCATCTGAAGTCAAACAGTATTCCTTCCATGTGCTTTGAATTTGAAGTCTCTGGTATCTTTTCCTTCACTTGAGAGAAAGAAATTCATTCATCTACTCTAAGGAAGGAAGCTTCTACACATTTCTGTGAATTGAAACCCAGTAAGATTAAAAGCTGAAGGATTTTCCCAGAACAAGCTATCTTCCCTGAATTCCACATGCCCTTCTGCTTGACTTGTATTTTCATCTTATCTTTATTGTTCTCAAACTAATTCTTCAGAAATGATCCACAAAACAAATTTTACTGAAATTACTTGCAACTTGCTCCAGCAATCTGGAAGCCCTTCAGACACAATCTTTAAATAATTAATTTTCATAAGTAACCAAAAATTGAGGGTTTGAGAGTTTGATTCCTAAATTTCACCAAAGATTAATCCTGTGTGACTGTTTCCATGAAGAAAGTATCCCTTTCTTACATAGAAACCCTTTCCTGATTTTAAAGTAAATTGAGCCAACATTTCTTCAATACCATAAACTTGTATTTCCTAATCTGATTTACAAAAAAATTTACCTCCTCTGAAACATCTTAACTGCTTTCTTTTTTTTTTAACTTTTTTTTTTAACGTTTATTTATTTTTGAGACAGAGAGAGACAAAGCATGAACGGGGGAGGGGCAGAGAGAGAGGGAGACACAGAATGGGAAGCAGGCTCAGGCTCTGAGCCATCAGCCCAGAGCCTGATGCGGGGCTCGAACTCATGGACCGTGAGATCGTGACCTGAGCTGAAGTCGGACGCTTAACCGACTGAGCCACCCAGGCGCCCCTTAACTGCTTTCTTAATTCACTGTACTTCCATCCAAGAAAAACTTTCGGTGTCAAATACAACATATGATATTTTCAGTTCTCTTATTTTTAATAGTTGATTAATATTTATCTAACTAGAAAACAATACTCAACAGGCATCTTCTTTACATATTTCCTTGAGAGATTTACATGACACACCTCATAGTTCTGTAGAATTAATTGACATCTAGAGTAGAATAATATTCCCTATTTTCAGTGATAACAAGTATTATATGCTACAAGAGGTATATACTAT
Source organism: Acinonyx jubatus (assembly GCF_027475565.1). Lineage (NCBI taxonomy): Eukaryota > Metazoa > Chordata > Mammalia > Carnivora > Felidae > Acinonyx > Acinonyx jubatus. Next base: position 108,083,552 of record NC_069390.1, read on the forward strand.
AGAAGGGACATATATTTAATTCCACAAGTATATGCATATCATTAGAAAAATAATAAGGCAGCCAAAACTATACTGAATTGGCCACTAAACTGTTAAAATTTGTTTAAATCCTACTGATAGAGACATTTACTAAGCTAAGCTATCTGTTAATTTATGAAAGATTTTTATTGTATATCAGAGTCAGATTTCTTGCATGAGTATCAAAAATAGAATAGTATAAGCCTAGAGAATTCTAGAATAGGTATTTGTAAAATACTATTACAGCAGCCTGAAGGAATTTAACCAGACTTCTATGGTGACAGGTAGCTAGTGCAGGCTCAAACATGTTTTGACTGAATCCTCTAGAATGCATTTGTATTGCAGTTTAATCCTTGAAATCCCGGTGGCATGACATTGGGGGTAGTAAGTGGTTAATCTGGGGCTATCCGGTGGCTCAGTCAGTTGAGTGTCCAATTCTTGATTTTGGCTCAGGTCACGATCTTATGGTTGGTGAGTTCAAGCCCTGCATTGGGCTCTGCATTGACAGTGCAGAGCCTGCTTAGGACTCTCTCTCTCTCTCTCTCTCTCTCTCTCTCTCTCTCTCTCTCTCTCTCTCTCTGTCCTTACCCCATTCACACAAACTCTGTCTCAAAATAAATAAACATTAAAGCAATAGTTAATGTTACAGTATTTCTTCTGTGTTCTCCAGCACACATACAGCCTATCACCTCTTAGCTCAGCATATATATTAATTTACATCAAGAGGCTCTGGAATTGTTTATCCATGGATACTCCACATTATTCATCTTTGCTAGAAGGAATATGGGGAACTGGCAATGCAGAAAGAGGTCACTGCACACAAAACGAGATATAGAAAAGAGTATGAAATCTTCAGCAAAATGTAATAGTCCACGGTTTAAATGGAAATGAGTCAGCACTTTTATGTTTGTTTTGAGAGAACAGAAACTCAATTCAAACTACATTTTAAGGATGCAAAGTTATTTTCAGCTCATCTCACTGAAATATCTAAGAGACATCATGGGTTCCTCAACATCTGGTTCTCAGGATTCAAATGATACTGTAAGACCTATTTCTTTCGCCCATTATCTGGTCTCTGTTGGTCTCATGTGTAAGCAAGCCTTCTATCTGAGCAGCGAAGATGATTAAGGACAGCTCCAGATCATACAGCTATTAGCACTTACATTATGGAAAGGATCAGGATGCTTTTTCCCTCTGTGTCCACATCATTCCTACCAAAAGGACTCTGATTGGCTCTGCTTGTGTCCTGGTCCAATCACTGTGCTATATATATATATATATATTTGTATATTGCTGGTATGTATATTGCTGGGAGGGAGGGAGGGAGGGGAGGGAGGGAGGTGATTGGTAGATGATAGAGGGGCTGTAATGACTGATCGATATAAAAAGATGGATAGATTATAGATTAATTATAAGCCTATGAAAAGTATTTATCTTTGATAGTTTTCCACGCTGTTTTTCTGTCATATTTTTCTGTTTGTCTATGTGTGTATTTTAAGCATCAGGGCTGCATAGTGGTTGGAGCACAGGCTTCAGAGTCAGACAGAGATGCTTTTGAATCCTCTGCCAGCGACTAGTTGTATGACCCAGGGCCAGTTATTCTGTCACCGGAAGCTTCAGTTTTTGTCACACATAGAATAGGGATCATCATGCCTACTTCCTAAAGGATTCACAAAGATTAAATGGGATTGTATAATCAAAACGTGTAGTAGAGTACCTGGCATATAGAAAACTGTCATTCAATAGATATCATTATCAGTACGATTACTACTGTTGTTATTGCCTGACTTCTATATACATATTCTTGATCACCCTCGTGGTCTGTGTTAGGCATCACTAAGCCCATTCACTGATGTTTAGACATTAAAGCGAAAGTATTGCTGTTATGATGCATCAGAGCTCTGGACACCAGGGACATGCTTTGTAGTGTAGCAGCCAGACAGAAGCACCCATGCAGTCGTGCTGGATATTCTCATTACCAATGGGTAACAATGCTCACCTGTGTCCACCTTCACCTCTGGCAGCAATGCTTTAAAATAGGGCATTTTCAGTAGTAACAATAAAGGATGCTGGTTGTGAATAATCATTTTGTTCAATTTAAATTTATTAAAACTCAGAAAAGATAGATTATAAAGGTTTTTTTTAGCGTAAGAGCTATACTTGCATTGGGGAGGTATTTCTTCCATAAGCACTGAATGTGTATAATGCAGGGCAGAGTAGTTTTGTTCTGGCAAATTTACCATTCTACATCCTCATCAATTTTCACAGCCTAACTTTGAGGTATTTCCCCTTCAGTAGAAAAAAATCAAATCTGTTCATTGTAACCATGACATAAAGGGCTCCTTCCATATTTTCTTAAAAGAAGTCAGCCTATCTTAAGTTTCACTTCATTTTAAGAAAAATACTTTTTTTTAATCAGGAAAAGATAACTATTCTACATTAATTTAAATTGGCTCACTATTTCTTTTCCATTATCTTTTCAGTTGCCAGTGTGGGGAAAATTTAGTGAAATCATAATCTAAAGACTAGAGCAAACTCTGCCAACTGTTGGTTTAGTGAAAGGTGAATTTTCAGTATTTCACTGGATGGAAAAAGTGAACTTTTAAAGATTTTACCAAGATATCACTAATTTTCAGAAACTATTTTCCAGTTATCTGAATATAACCAAAGAGTAGGATGCACATGGAAGATTGTAGTGGCAAGGGGACTGTGAGCTCCATGGCACAGCTGAACTCCTTTATGGACCCTGCAAGGCAATTTCCCACCAGGATAAAACACCCTATATTATGATTGCAAGGGATGCTTCAAAATAGATCAGAAATATACTAAAATATGAATATTTATTATTTTTCAGTGATAATATAGATAATTCATGTCATTTTTTTATGTATTTTCAAAACATAAGATATGAAATGAATAGTGTAAAAATAACCAAAATAGAGGAAATTGAAAAAATCAAGATGCTACTTCCCATAGTTCAGGGTAAATAAGGGCTCAGCATCCCAGTCTTGCTTTCAGCTCAGGTCATGATTCCAAGGTCCTGGGATCAAGCCCTGCATCGGGCTATGTACTGGGCAGGGTGCCTGCTTAAGATTCTCTCTCTCTCTCTCTCTCTCTCTCTCTCTCTCTCTCTCTCTCTACCTCTGCCCCTCTCCCCAACTCATGCTCTCTCCTCCCCAAAAATAAAATTATTTTTTATACCTCTTTATTTGTGATATATAGAAATAAGAATGATATAAGTATATTGATCTCACAGGCAACTAATTTGTCAACCTCTTTTTAAATTCCTAATGAGTTGTTTATAGAAGTTTGGGGGATCTCTATGTGGATGAGATTATTTTTTTATTTTTTTAATTTTAACATATATATATTAGCATATATATTATAGTGTATATGTATATGTATATGTATATGTATATGTATATGTATATGTATATGTATATGTATGTACATGCCCAATATGGCTCTTGAACCCATGACCATGAGATCAAGAGTCACATGCTCTACCAACTGAGCCAGCCAGTTGCCCCAGGATGATCATATTTTGATTTACAAGATAATTGCTCAATTGTCTCCAATTCTTACTTACATCTTTACTTTGTTTTTATTGTTTTACCTCACCTGGTAAGGTGAGTAAGCTGGTGTAGTACCTCTAATACTTCCAATACAATGTAGACCAGAATCAGTGATAGCAAAAATGCTTCTGACATTTCATATATTAAGAATGGATATTTGCTATAAGGTTTTTTGGTCATAAACAGAAATTAGAGTTTATAAAACATTTTGCTGCATGCCTTGAGATAATCATATCATTTTTTTTCTTTAAACACTTTTAGTGTTGAATCAAATTATTCCTGGTATAAGCCCAACTTACCCATAATGAATAATGCTTAAATGGTTGAATTTGCTAATACTCTATTTAGAATGTAGATCTATATTAATGAGTAAGATTAGCCTGTGATTTCCATTTGTCACACTTTTTATGTGTTGTTATAAATGTTAAATTTATCTATTAAATGAATAGGGAACTATAAACTTTTTTCTTTACTCTGAAATGTTTTACAAAGGATTAGATTCATCTGTTTCCTGAAAATTTGCTAGAACTTGCCTGTAAAACCATTTGGGCTAACTGGTTCTCTGTGAGAGGATTTTATACTACTTATTCAATTTATCCTTTGGCTATTAGCCTATTTCTTTTTAAAAAGAATTTCTTTTTAGCTTTACTGAATCAACACAGAACACTGTGTAAGCTTTAAAAGTACAACATGATGATTTGATATATGTGTAGATTGCCAAATCATTACCATGATAAGGTTAGTTAACACAGCCATCACTTCATATACTTATCATTTGGGGTGGGAGGGGAATTGAGAACTTTTAGGATTTACTTTAAGCAACTTCCAAGTATACAATACAGTACTGTTAACTAAAATCATCATGTCACATGTAAGAACCCCAGAACTAACACATGTTATAGCTCCAAGTTTGTACCCTTTGACGACCTTCACCCATATCTCCCACCCCAGTCCTGGCAGTCACCAATCTACTTTCTGTTTCGTTTTTTTTTTTTTAATTCTACATACAATTGAGATCATACAGTACTTGTGTTTCTATATCTGACTTATTTATCTCAGCATAATGCCAAGTTCCATCCATATTGCTGCAAATGGCAGCATTTCCTTCTTTTTTATGGCTAAATAAATAATATTCGTGTGTGAGTGTGTGTGTGTGATTTGCTCTATTCATCTGTTAGCGGACACTTAGGCTGTTTCCATATCTTAGCTATTGTAATAATGCTATAATGAATAAGGGGGTGCAGATATCTTTTCAAAAAAGGATTTTATTTTCTTTCAGATAAATGCAGAAGTAGAATTGGTGGATCATGTGATATTTCTATTTTTAATTTAGTGAGAAACCTCCACCATGTTTTCCACAGTGGCTGTACCAGTTTACATTTCCAACAGCAATGCACCATGGTCTCTTCTTCTGCACATCTTCACCAGTCCTTGTTATCTATCTTATTAGCCTATTTCTTCTTGAACCACTTCTAAATTAGACTTTTCCTAGTAATTCATCTCAATAGATTCTTTTGGTATAAAGTTGTTTGTATTATATCCTTATTTTTTTATACTGACTCATTTTCTGTTATAATATCTGTACCTTCCACTCAATCTCAACAGGGGTTAAACTATTTTATTAGTGTTTGCAAGGCACTTTTGGTTTTACATTTTTTGTTATTTTAGATGCACGTGCATTTATATTATTAAATTTCCTGATTGAGTTGAAATTTTTAGCATTATGCAATAACATTTACGATACCTAAAATTGCCTTTTATCTTAAAGTCAGTTATATCAGAAGTTCATATTCCTCCTCAAACTTCTTCCAGTATTTAAGACTGATGTAATATTCCCATCCCTTTACTATCTGTATGTCTTCCTGGGTATTTATAAATAGCATATAAGTTAGATTATGGGGGTAGGAAGGATTATGAAACCAATGTCTCATGTTTTGTCTCGAGCTTTCTATTTGTTCTCCTTTTTCTCTTTTAGTTTTTTGGTGGTTTTCTTTATTCTTCTTAATACATTCTTTTTTTCTACTGATTTGAAAACTACATACTGTCTATATTTTTGTTAGTTATCATAGAAGGTCATCATACATTCCAATTTAATGTCTGGAGTTAACATCTTAATTCCCACCCTAAAACAATGTAAGACAATATTTAACACTATATTCAAATCAATCTTCTTACATTTCACATGTGTGTTTGGTCCAATGATTTTGTTCTTTTCTTTTTCCAAATTCCACAAATCATATATTAATATTAGTTTATTTAAAATTATTTACTTGGTGGTGCCTGGATGGCTCAGTCAGTTAAGCATCTGACTCTTGGTTTCTGCTCAGTTCATGATCTCAGGTTTCGTGGATTCAAGCCCTGAATTAGACATTGCACTTATATTGTGGAAACTGTTTGGGATTCTTTCTCCCTCTCTCCCTCTACACATGTACCCCCCAACACTTGTGCTGTCTCTCTCTCAAAATAAATATATAAACTTAAAAAAAATTTTTTTGGATTTAACTACATATTCATCGATTTCTTTTTTCACTATTCCTCCACTTCACTAGACCTTCCTTCTGAGATCATTTATTCTCTGACAAATTCTTTGGCAGGTCCCTGCCACACACACACACATGTATGTATTTCAGCTGTAAATATATTTAGCCTGTCTTCCCTCTTGATTTTTTTCTAGGAACACAATTCTAAACTGAAAGTTATTTTCTCCTAACCCTGCAAATGTATCATTTCCTTCTCACTTTTATTGTCGCCTCTGAGAAATCTGCTTTCACCCTAATTGTTAAACTTTTGTAGGGACGTTGGGACTGTTTTTGGTCAGGATAGATGAGTGAAAGAGATGGGTATCATTCTAAATTACTAGAGTGAAAAAGGCCTTGGAGTTGTTGTCCATTCCTTTCTTCCCCTTCCAAAGCAAACATAGAGACTTTGGGTGGAGATGGCACAGTGTGTGTCAAGATCAAAATAATTTAGGTTGTGGATTCACTGGATGGAGAACAGAAGACAATCATCCTCCTGACTAATAGCCAACTTCTGTCGTGTTAAGTCGCTAAGATGTGGGGCTTGCTTCACTACAGCATAGGAGAAACTAACACACAGTATCTGTGAATATGAGGTCTTTCTTCTATTCTCTCCACACTGTACTTCTGGGAATTCAGTAAAACAAATATTAAAACTCCTTTTCTAAGGGTGCCTGGGTAGCTCGGTAGAGCATCCAACTTCAGCTCAGGTCGTGATCTCGTGGTTTGTGAGTTCGAGTCCCGCGTCAGGCTCTGTGTTGACAGCTCAGAGCCTGGAGCCTGCTTAGGATTCTGTGTCTCCCTCTCTCTCTGCCCCTCCCACACTCATGTTCTGTCTCTCAAAAATAAACATTAAATTTTTTAAATAAATAAATAAAATAAAACTTTTATTCTCCACTCTCTCTTTTTTCTCATTTTCTTTATTTATCCATGTAAAAGCTCAAGAAGGAGTCATATCAAATGTTTAATGGTTATCCTTAGGCATGGTGAGAGAGCCTTTCAACGTAAATTTCATCACTGTTTCTTTCTGAAATAGCTCTGTTTTTAAAAGGAAAAGGAAGAGAAATAAGTAAAGGCTGTTTTGTAATGATGTGACAAAGCAAGGTGATTTATGTAAAATTCCCAGCACAGGACCAGGCAGTGAATGGCTACTCAGAATGGGTCATAATAACACATGTAAATAATTCATGAAAAACATAATTTTCATTCATTCTTTCTTTCAATCTTTCAATCATTTGTTAATTTATATCCAGCCCAGTTTAGTGTCAGCTGTGCTGACAGCTCAGAGCCTGGACCCTGCTTCAGATTCTGTGTCTCCCTTTCTCTCTACCCCTCTCCCACCCACACTCTGTCTCTTTCTCTCTCAAAAATAAAGCATTAAAATTTTTTTTAAAAAATCTCCTCTTCTATCCAAATTCTTTGTCCCGGTTTTCATCTCATACTTCTGTGTTGTATTTTGTACTACTTTCTGCACATCTATTTCTCAGTTTACTAATTTTCTCCCCAGATATATCTTACCTAACTCATTTAGTTTATAACATTTTTATAATAAAATTTCTATGTTGCATTTTTCCAATATGTCAACTGTAAGTTTCAATCATTTCTTCTCACTCTTTTCACATACTCTTTTCTACAAATCCTGTGTTTTTATCTGAAAAATATTAAATTCTTTGGAGATGTAACATTGTTTTTTCTACTGGCTTTTGTTCATGGTAGTTTATTTCCTGGGTGTGTGATGATTATTTGGAAGCCACAGATCTTAATCCATGGAAAATCTACAAGATTAAAGTTATGATCTTTTCTTCCAGCAGAGATTTACTTTTGTTCCCTTTTGGAGTCTGGTCTTGCTGTAGACTGGGATTATTTTATTACCCTTCTGATTCCATTTCTGAAGACTCAGGTTCAGTACCCTCTTTGTAGCTAATCCAATGCTTAGTCTTTTGGTTATGAGCTATCAGCTACTTGCCTTCAGGGAAAACCTGATTCAGAGCTTACTGCTCATTAGGCATCAACCCCCTGTTTTGTTTGTTAGCTCCTTTGCAATGTCACTTATATCTGTAGGCCAGCAAAACAATAAAATATATTTTATGCTACATGTAAGTGTTTTGTAGCAAGTGGGTTCTTGGCAAATCCAATTTGTCATTCATTGTACCCCCCATTTTTATACTTCATCTGGTTCCTATTACCACTGGTAAAAGTCAGAAAAATGTCAATTTAGGAAGGTTTTAGCTAGATCCTAACAAACTCTGAGAAGGCTGAAAAAGGAATTAGAAGTATCATGTTTTAATGGATAATAAGTGAGATTTAAAGTCAGATAAACATCCTACATCTTTGAGTTGTGACTTGGGCCAATTACTAGTAGTCCACAAGCCATAATTTTCTCACTATAAATAGAAATAATAAAAGATATCTTGTGTTATGATCATTTGAATATATATGTATATATGCACACACAGTGTGTGTGTGTGTGTGTGTGTGTGTGTGAGAGAGAGAGAGAGAGAGTGAGAGAGGGAGGGAGGGGGAGAGGGAGAAAGAGAGAGAAAGAACATGTGCATCTGACATATAGACAATAAATGGTAGATACTTTTATTCATGGTACATATTTTCCCCTGCATGTTGTATATGATTGGGTTATCTAACTTATTAGTTTGTTGGAATGTTGTTAGAGTAAATTAGCATATAGTATGCAAAAAATAGTGTTTTTCTTTACCTGCTATGTTGAATGAGAGAGAGATTAATTTCCACTCTAATTCTGCATATCTATATACATCATAAATGTAGGACTTGTATATTAGTTTAAAATGATAGTATATGAAAATCTCTAAAACAATCTCCAAGATGCCTGTTATGTTAGCCTTCCTTGTAGGTTTTTTCTTCTATAGTAATTTGAGTAACAGATAACTAAGTGTTCATATTAGTATTCAAGTAACAAAGTAATTTTCCTCTGCCTGATTAATAAAGGAAAGAGACTGAATGTGGTTATGAACTCAAGGTATTCATATTGCAGTCATGTTTTCTGTTGCAGGCTTAATCAAAATTCAAAATGACAATACTGACAGAAATAGTCCATGGAATAGGCTATTGTTGTGAAGGAAATGTAACACTGACCTCAGAGAAATGTGATTCAGATTATGTGACAAATTAGCTAGGTTTGTCAAAGGGAAGACTATAAATTCAGGTAACAGAGAGGCTTTACAAAAATCTTTCTTTTTTGTCTTCCTTGACTTTGCATGTCTAGCAAGATAGCAGGACTGCAGGGAAGTGATTTCTGTTGGCTGCGCAAGTGCCATAAAAATCACTTTATAATAAAACCAAATTAGACTCACATAAACTGTTTAGACAAATCTTTCCTGCCATAATCATGGTGTTCATGTGTGCCAGACTTTCTATGTTGTTTGTATTAAATAGCAAGATCAGACTTGTGAAAGTAAGATCAATGATGATAAAAATAGTTAACATGCATTATTTACCAATATTATTTCATTTAATGTCCACAATACCTATGAAGTAGGTATTGTCAAACTCTCTTGTCTACTTATAAGAAAAGAGGTTCAGAGAACGTTAATGGCAGAAATGACAAGTGTTAAAAAAAAAAAAAAAAAGGAAAGAAGTTGCTCCTAAAAGTATTTTACTAGGCAACCTCACTACCATACTGTACACATTGATTTGACCTCCCGTTCCTACTCCATCTCCTCAGAATCTTGCCATTCTTGTTATATAATTTGAATGGATGTTCAAATAGGATTCTTATCAAATAACTCAGATCTGATTGGGGCAGTGAGTTTATTGAATAACACAATCAAGATTACTATCAAATATTTTAACAGGCTGAAGTAATAGGCTAAACATAATATGATAAAAGAACTTTAGTAAAAAAAAACAATTATAAAACTGAGAAAACATAGACATGCGGTTTGGCAGCAACCTTTCTAATTAAGGATTTGTGTATACCGTAGTTTAAGTCAGTTGACAATGATGATGATAAAAAGATAGGTAAAAGAAATACTTAGAAAGAACTCCTGTTCCTCTAAAGAGCCAGGAAGGAAAGCACGATTGAAAAATTTGAAAAGACTAAACAAACTTCACAAAGGAGAAGATTCAGGGGTAGGAGTGTGTGTGGCATGAATTTGAGCACAGTCAGAAAAGAAGCTTGCTCTGTCCAGCGTTTACACTTTAGATGAGTCTGGAGACGGGCATGCAGTATGTCATCAAAACCATCCTAGTGTATCAAGTTTACAGTTGTGGCTGCAGAATAGGAGCAAGCTGGGGAAGACAGGGAATAAGAATGGATGTGCTTCATACATGACTGCACATGCGAGTTGAACAACATGTTAAATATGACATTGGTTCTCTGTCCTGGGTGATCCCAGGGTGCCAAGTCTCCCATTCTTCCAGGATCATTCTTTCATTTAATAGTCAAATACAACGTCTGAAGCTCCCATTGTACCTAACTACAGAAAGTCCAGTCCTCTGTCACTTGTAGCATCAGCAAGAGGACCACTGCTTACGACAGCTCAACTGACCTGAGGCGGGATAGCGGTGTAGTTATGAGCATGGGTTGGGGGCTCGGACCAACTAATTTAAGTACTGGACCTGCCACTAAATGAATGCTCTTGCAAAGTTTTTTAATCTGTGTCTTACCCTCCTCAATTAAGAGATGGTGATACCTAATTGTGCCTGCTTTACTAGAGTGTTCATCCAGTTCATCCACAGCCATTTATCCATCACCCACAAGGGCTCATTGCATCAAATTCACAAATACCCTGTCTCCTGGGAGGAGAATGATTAAAATCATTAAATTTAATCATAATCATAAAATGATTAAAATCGGTGTTTTCTTAGGAAAGAAACAAAAAAGACACCTCCACAACTTCTCTCCTCCCTTCCTCCCTCCCACCCCCGATGTACATGCACACACATGCACAGAAAAACACAAACATCTCATAACTTCTAGACTATGGAAATGCTTAATGGTAGGCTTTTTGTTTTAATGTTTATATATTCTTGAGAGAGGGAGAGAGACAGAGAGACTGAGTTTGAGCAGGGAACGGGCAGAGAGAGAAGACACAGAATCTGAAGCAGGCTCCAGGCTCTGAGCTGTCAGCACAGAGCCCGATGCGGGGCTCAAACTCATGAACTGCAGGATCATGACCTGAGCCAAAGTCGGACGCTTAACCAACTAAACCACCCAGGCACCCCCCTTACTGGTAGGCTTTATTAATGTTACATTGTTCTCCATTACACTATTTATTGTGTTGAGAACCAACACATGGGAAGTGGTGTGTGTGTGTGTGCGTGTGTGTATGTGTGTGTGTTTGCTATATATGTGAGAATTATGGGTAGTTTGGGACACATGGAGTTTCAAGAGCTACTAGTACTGCTTTACAAAATTATTCAGAAGGTATTTAAATTGGAAATGTAAGAGTTCTTATTTTTTAAATAGCCCCATAAACTATGTTAGAAATTGATCTGAAGACACAAAGTACATAGTGAGTGAATAAACTTAGCACATAGTAAGTGAATGCTAGCTGGGTGGTTTGAAATTAAGAGTTCTGGGTCTCAAATGGCTAAGCATTATGGGGAAAAATAAACACAGCTATGTGGAATTAATGCAAGATAATTATATTCACTCCTCAGGTTATAAGTCATCAACAGTCCCCAGTTATTTGTTAAAAAATCTGAATTCATAGTCCAGCATTCAAGGTCCTCAGTGATCAGGCATTCATTCCCTTGTCTAGTATTTATTCATTCAATATTCTAAGGTCCAGCTGATCTAAAAATCACATATCTCCGTTGCCACACTTGCATTCCAATTCTTTCCCAAATCTAGAAAGACTGATCTCCTCACAACTCCAAACATTCAGATCCTCTCCATTAATCAAAGGCCCTATTTTCCAAAAGGTCTTCTTGCTGATTTGAAATGAACTGGCTTCTTTATCCCTCTTCTGAACTTAGCTTGTACCTAGATATAGCACAATCCCATCTTTCTATGGGTGACCAAGACTGGTGACATAAATCTGTCAGGATCACAAATAGCTGTATACTCTCCAAGAATAAGAAATCATTTCTGATTCCCCCAGAGTTCCTGGCATGCAGTAGGTATCCAGTGTATGTTTGTTAAATTACCAGAACTTGGCCTGTTGTATAGACCAAATAAAATAAAATTAGTTCAAAACTGATTTTTCTTTCTCTCTTTTTGGGGGGTGTAGGGAGGGAGAGAGAGAATGAGTGACAGTGTGAGTAGTGGAGGGGCAGAAGGAGAGAGAGAACCTTAAGCAGGCTCCATGCTTGGCACAGAACCTAACCAGGGCTTGATCTTGTGACCCTGAGGATCATGACCCGAACCAAAATCAAGAGTCAGATGCTTAACTCAGACACCCAGGTGCCACAAATTAGTTCAAAATTGATTTCTTAAATGCACTCCTAGATTTACCAGGATTATTATTAAATTATTTTATTCTACTAAATGTCTATGCCATGGCATTTTTCAGAAAATATCATTAGACTCCATTTAATCAAAACTAACTGTAGAAATATTTTCAGCACCTCAAGAATTTCTCAAGGATCCATGACCAATGCAATGAGGTCAGTCAAGAGGAAAATAACAACCAGAATTTATAGTCACTACTAATTCTTTGGGAGTCTCAGACCATATTTCTAAAAGAACTCATTTGGAATATGCAATGCATAGAATTTTTCAGTTAAATGTTTTCAGCCTCTAATGTCCACAAGCTTTAATAGAAGTCCTCCAAAAGGAACAATAACATGTCTGAGGTCTTCATTGGAGGTGTCGAATGTTGTGACAGGCTATCCAGATTCTCTCTGTAGAACAAAGGTGTTAATTCCCCCAGCTGCCATGAGTATTGGCTTCTGGCAGTTCACAATCACATCTCCTCCACCACCACCCCAGGAATTGTCATCAACCAAAGGGTGCTGCCCAGTACATGATCACACTTCATCCCAAGGGGCAGTCTATATTCAACTACTGCTGGACACGAAAGTACCAATCCCCAACTAATAAAACTCTGAAGGTCCATCCGGATCCAAAACTCTTTGTGAGATTAGGCCCTGTAGTTGTTGTACCAGAATTCAGCTTATCCTAATACCCCTCTGACTTCCCCCAATCTTTCGTAGTGTGTTCCAATACACCACTTGCTTGCACGTTAAAGTATCAAGTCTTTTTCCAGGAAGCCCAGATGAAGACAACAGGGAAAATTGGATTAAACAAATAATCATAAATGCACTTTAGACAATAATCTTTTTATTTTTTATTTAAATTTTAGGTAGTTAACGTAAGTGCCATATCGGGTTCAGGAGTAGAATTCAGTGATTCAGAGGCACATGGGTGACTCACTTGGTTAAGCGTCCGACTTTGGCTCAGATCATGATCTCATGGCTAGTGGGTCCAAGCCCCATGTCAGGCTCTGTGCTGGCAGCTCAGAGCCTGGAGTATGCTTCAGATTCTGTATCTCCCTCTCTATCTCTGTCCCTTCCCCACTCATAATCTGTTTCTCCATCTCTTAAAAACAAATATTAAAAATTAAAAAACAAGAATTTAGTGATTCATCACTTATATACAACACCCAATACTAATCACAACAAGTGTTGTCCTTGGTACCCATCACCCATCTAGCCCATCTCCCTCTGTCAACCCTGTTTGTTCTCTATCATTAAGAGTTTCTTGTGGTTTATTTCCCTCTCCTTTCTTTTCTCCCCACTTCCCATATGTCCATCTGTTTTGTTTCTTAAATCTCATGTATGAGTGAAATTGTATGGTACTTGTCTTTCTCTGACTGACTTATTTCACTTAGCATAATACATTCTAGCTCCATCCATGTCATTGCAAAATGGCAAGATTTCATTCATTTTGATAGTCAACTAATTTTACATTGTGTGTGTGTGTACACATACCACATCTTCTTTACCTGTTCATCAGCTAATGGCCATATAGGCTTTCTCCATGGTTTGGCTATTGTTGATAATGCTATTATACACATTGGGGTGCTGGTACCCTTTCGAATCTTGTATTTTTGTATCCTTTGGGTAAATACCTAACAGTACAATTGCTGGATCATAGGGTAGGTCTATTTTTAGTTCCTTGAGGAACCTCCCTACTGTTTTCCAGTGTAGCTGCACCAGTTTTCATTCCCACCAACAGTGCAAGAGGATTCCCCTTTTACTGCATCCTAGCCAACACCTGTTATTTCTTGAGTTGTTAATTTTAGCCATTCTGACTGGTGTGAGGTGGTATCCTGTTGTGGTTTTGATTTGTATTTCTCTGATAATGACTGATGTTGAGCATTTTTTCATGTGTCTGTTAACCATCTGGATGTCTTGTTTGGAAAGTGTCTATTCATGTCTTCCCATTTCTTCACTGGATTATGTGTTTTTTAGGTGTTGAGATTGAAAAGCTCTTTATAGATTTTGTACACTAACCATTTATCAGCAATGTCGTTTAAAAATACCTTCTCCCATTCCATAAGGCTGCCTTTTAGTTTTGTTGATTGTTTCCTTCACTGTACAGAAACTTTTTATCTTGATGAAGTCCCAATAGTTCACGTTTGCTTTTGTTTCCCTTGCCTTTGGTGACGTGTCCAGTAAAAAGTTGCTCTGGCTTAGGTCAAAGAGGGTGCAGCCTGTGTTCTCCTCTAGGATTTTGATTGTTTCCTATCTCACATTTAGGGCTTTCACCCATTCGGAGTTTATTTTTGTGTATGGTAAAAGGAAGTGGTCCAGTTTCATTCTGCATGTTGCCGTCCAGTTTTCCCAGCACCATTTTTTGAAGAGACTTTTTCCCCCCGTTGGATATTATTTCCTGCTTTGTTGAAGATGACTTCACCATATAGTTGTGGGTGCGTTTCTGGGTTTTCCATTTTGTTCCACTGATCTATGTGTCTGTTTTTTGTTTGTTTGTTCATTTGTTTTTAATTTACATCCAAGTTAGTTAGCATACAGTGCAACAATGATTTCAGGAGTAGATTCCTTAATGCCTCTTACCCATTTAGCCCATCCTCCCTCCCACAACCCCCCCTCCCATCTCCAGTAACCTTCTTTTTGTTCTCCATATTTAAGAGTCTCTTATGTCATGTCTCTGTTTTTATGCCAGTAGCATACAGCCTGGATGACTACAGCTTTGTAATAGAGTCTGAGGTATGGAACTGTGATGCCTCCAGGTTTCTTTTTTCAGGATTGCTTGGCTATTCTGGGTCTTTTGTGATTCCATACCAATTCTAAGATTGTTTGTTCTAGTTCTGAGAAAAATGCTGGGGGTATTTTGATAGGGATTGCATCAAATGTGTAGATTGTTTTGGGTAGTATAGACATTTTAACAATGTTTGTTCTAATCCATGAGCATAGAATGCCTTTTCATTTCTTTGTGTCCTCTTCAGTTTCTTTCATAAGTGTTCTATAGTTTTCAGGGCACATATCTTTTATGTCTTTAGTTAGGTTTATTCCTAGTTATCTTACTGTTTTTGGTGCAATTGCAAATGGGATCGACTCCTTGATTTCTTTTTCTACTGCTTCATTATTGGTGTATAGAAATGCAATGGATTTCTGCACACTGGTTTTATATCCTAGGACTTTGCTGAATCCATGAATTAGTTCTAGCAATTTTCTGGTGGAGTCTTTTGGGTTTTCTACATAGAGTATCATGTTTGCAAATAACGGAAATTTGACTTCTTCTTGCTTCCTTACTCCTTGGATGCATTTCATTTCTTTTTGCTGTCTGATTGCTGAGGCTATGACTTTCAGTACTATGATGAATAGTAATGGTGAGAAGGGACATCCTTGTCATGTTCCTGACCATAGGGGAAAAGGCTCTCAGTTTTTCCCCATTGAGGATGATATTAGCTGTCGGTCTCTCATATATGCCCTTTATGATGTGGTATGTTCCATCTATTCCTACTTTCTTGAGGGTTTTTGTCAAGAATGGATGCTGTACTTTGTCAAATGCTCTTTCTGAATCTGACAGGATAATATGGTTCTTTTCTTTTTTGTATTTATGTGGTGTTATCACATTGATTGATTTGTGAATATTGAACCACCTTTGCAACCCAGGAGACAATACAATTTTTAAATTGCTTTCCAATATACAAAGTCAATAATATTAAGATAAGTACCAGAAAGAGATCATTCTGTAAATGTTTACTAGGGGGATTTTCATGCATTTTTTTATTAAATTATAATTGACACACAAATATCTATTATTTTCAGGTGTACATGACAGTGATTTAAATGTTTACATTATTGAATGATCCCCACAATAATTCTAGTCACTATCTGCCACCAAAGTTATTACAATATTATTGTTTATATTCCCTATGCTGTAAATTACACCCTTATGGTTTATTTATTTCATAACTGAAAGTGTGTACCTCTTAATCCCCTTCACTTATTTCATCTGCCCCCAAACACTGCCCACTATGGTAACCGACAGTTTGCTTCTTGTATCTCTGAGTACTTTTGTATCCTGTTTCTTTATTTTGAATGGTATTTTAATTCCCAACTCATGACTCATACTGAATAAGCACAAGCCTCAGACATGTCCAATGGTCAAATACACACACACACACACACACACACACACACACCATCAAACAAATGGAGTGACATCTAGTCAAATTTTGAAAAACTGTAATAGCAATATTGAATTTCACTCCAGATATTCCAACATTTACAATGATGCTACCAGTTTCTTCATGCACAAGAACACACACACATACACACACACACACACACACACACACACGTAAAACCAAGGAAATGCATCAGGAAAATTATTCTACTAAAAGTAAAGCTATCATGGAAATGTGAGGGGACTTGAAACATGAATTATTTCCTTATTTTCTACATTCTTTCCTTTAGTTCTTCAGGTTGCCATAAGAGCTCTTCCCATTGCTAAACACTATTTACCATTTCTGTGCTTTCCTCTTAAATTAAATTTATTTTTTATGGGAGCAATATTCATAATTATTTTAAATTTATACATGCTGAAAACAATAAACAACAAGGTTTTATGAAATTGCATAAAAAGTATTCCAAGAATACTTGACATGACCATTGAACCAAAAAAGTAACTTTCAGTGACCCTAAAGCATTAAGAGATATATAAAAACTATAAATTTAATAACAATGATTTATTGATAAAAGCACTAGGACAAAAGGGAAGAAAAACAAAATTTATGATCCACTGCAATATTGCTGCTAGCTGTCCTGTCACAAGTGAGTAGTGATGTCATGATGCATAAGCTTATACTTCTGATAGATCCGAGGGCAGCTTAAATGAGGAGGCATGTTTTGTGGGAAAACCAAAAACCAAACACAAAAACCAAAAAACTTTTCACCCTATGTAAAGGCATCTAAATGCTGCTTGATCGTTCCTGTGTCACCTATGACATTTTATGTCAAGCCCAAAGATACTGCTGGCTACAACATAGTCATGGATTTCAGCATGTTCCCTATTCTATTATATTAAACCATGTGAACAATCCAAAAGAGAAGATGGGCAGAGAGGAAAGGACATAATACCGCATTGTCTTGCATTTAACTTTAAAAACAATAATCCACTGATGAAAGCAACAATATGCAGTTGTGTAAACACATAGATTATATTCCTGTCACAGCCTGTGCTGATGACAAAGCAGTTGTTCTGATCAATCTGAAATGAATCTAAATGTATGAGGTATAGACTGCTGGAATTCAGAGATTTATCCTGCCACTGTGAACAGTACACTCACAGCACGGTTAAACACACACACACACACACACTGCCCCACAGTCAAGACAGAAATTAAAGGCAATACCATATAACACTGGTAGGCGGGAACTTAGGTGACACCAGGCAGAAAATGTCTAGCACACAGTATGTTGCCTTGTGTTACATGAATTCCCTCTCAGTAATACTCTACCAAAAATTTAAATTGAGGAAGGTAAGATATAAGGGGTTAAATTCCACCCCCTCGGGAGATTATCAACCCCCAGCAGAATAGTAGAGATGGAATTGGTCAATACCGTGCTATAAAAATCACAACTGCATGGCCATGAGAGGTACAGTAATGTAGAAGTGGGACTCCAGGACATTTGGATCCTGGTTTTTGTGTTCTTCATCCATCAGTTCCAAGAACATCCACTTGGCCTCCTAGCATGATAATGTTTAGAGGGAAACATTGATGAATTTGTGCTGGTTTCTACTCTCTGCGATTTCATCTTTTGGCACCTGACCAAAGAAGTTACCAAGAGGAAGTGTGATTCAGCTACTAGTAAGCACTGAGTTTGGGCTTTATTCTAAAAGATGACAACTCTCAGGGTCTGAGATGAACCCCGCTTCTCTACACCTTCACCCCTTTCATGCCTTTACATCGTGTCTGGTTTAGCAGCCTGTTGGCTGGCCTTCCTGCCTCCACCCTACCTACCAACTCATCCTGCACATTTTCATAGCCCTAATTTCTTTGTACTAGAATTTCCTGTTTGCACTGTTATTTATTTACTGGGAAATTATTTCTTGAGTGAAGGAAGTACACATCACATACTTTTGCGTCCCTATACCATAATGTCCAATGCACAATGAGGCAGAGCCCCTGGAAGCTTCTGGCAGTAGCTGAGGAGTTAAGACCTAGACAAACATCTGAGAGGTGGGACAGGCCATCTGGGAAGGACAGAGCCAGAGGCAAGAGGGAGTCAGGCACTCCAGCACCGGTCTGCACTATTGGAGGGGGGTGGGGGGAAGGCAGGGAGGAGTTTCCCTGAAATTTACATCTGAATCTTGAAGCCCATCTTGGATATGAAAAGAAATTGTGCTAAACTAATAAATCAGAAAAGGAGTGGTTTGCCAATAGAAACTTTCTTCTTATAGGAACTGACATGTCTATTTTCTGAAATGCTTCAGCAATCAATAGGTTGGTTCCACTAGTAAGGTGAGCACAGTTGCGTTGCTTCCTTTCCTTGGAGTCCATTACATCTCAGACGCCAGGGGTTCAGTGTCTTCAAATGACTTCCTGGGTATAGAAGGTCCTAGGAGACTTTTGTCCCTTTCAAGGCACAGAAACATTTCTGTTTGACATTTATTTAACACAAATTAAAATATCTGCTGATTTGATGTAAAGTATAAGTGGATGGTAATTAATTCATGTTTGTTTCTCTCCCCAACTTTGCCATTTTAGAGGTGGTTTCAATGCCTTAATCCTAACTTGAGCCCTGCCACCTTGATTTCCAACCTCCTCTCTGGTCAAACCCCCATATACCTCCACCCTGCCTATCCTGAACTATGTGGAATTTTAGAGTATTGTCTGGTCTCACCTCTCAGCCTAGAACAGCTTTCTCTGCTTAATTATGCTCAGCTCAAGCAATGTATCCCCTGCAAATGACTAAGTGGGCTTAGCAAACATTCACACATGCAACACCATACCTGCTACTCTATGCTTATTGTATTGTTTTTCATACTGCATTGTATTTACCATCTGTTCATCCTTTACCCCTAGAGGATGTAAGATCTTGTGTAAAATTGTGTTTTATTATTTTTGTCTTTCCAGGACTTCGCAGCATTAAGTGTGCTACACAAGCATTTACTGAATTAATGACTACATGAGTAGTCCCAAGTAATAATTAGGGTGGACATTTAACAGAATTTGGGAAGTAGTGGTGTCAGGTAACACCAAAGTTGCCTTTTATTCCCTCTCCCTTCCACCAACATCTAAAGACTGACCTTAACTCTCAACCAAGAAAACTCACCTTACTTCCCATTCCGTAAACACCTCACCTGGCTCAGATTTAGTGTGTGAAACAGTGTATAGCTGACCTATTTTTGTTTGCTTTTTGTTTCTCTTGTGGGCATCTCACCAACCAGTGAGAGATTACCTTAAATTAAAGGCATAAGTAATAATATATAATAATTCACTAAAACTTTTTTTTCAATTCTTTGTCTAATTGCGTCACATGGGCAAGGCTTACCTCTCCTGTAGTCAAGTACATACTCCATACCAGGGACTAGATGTTATTTTTGTTTGGTCCCATATGTGTCTAGCACAGAGCTGGGTCCAGGCTAAGCTCCAAAATAGAGTAGCTAACTACTCCTTGAACTGCAGAGCTATGGGAATCAGGAATACCTGGAACACTTGGAATCTGATTTTTCTCAACATTAACAGACTTTGAATTCCAGACTGCCAGCCTACCTCTGAGGGTATACCCTGAATGATATGGCCATCTGGAAATGGAGTTTTTAATTTCTCTGTGCAGTAGAGGTGAAATGAAAGTTCAGATGCAAATTCAAATGTCTTTAATATGATAGAGGATCTTAAACATTTAAGTCTGAATTAAATTGATATTTATGTAGTAATAAGCAGACTGTTGAAACTGAGGAAATGAGCCCTGGTTTCTATCTCAGCTCAGTTTTGTCCCTGGCTTCCCTGTATGGGAGCTCAGACAGCAACCCAGGATCTTACAAGGGGTCCCCATTCTCTAGGCAAACGTTCCCATCCTATCAGGTGAATAGAAGGATTTGGGGTTAAGATCTGGCCAAGTCTTCCACCCATATATTAGAAATAGGGATCTGGAGTTTTGATAGCTGAGGAAGAATATGGCAGAAACACATGGTGTCACCCTCCAGGATTGAGGAAACTTTGAGAAAGAATGGTTTTTCTTGTCCCTCCCACACTCACAGCCATGGTGTCCTTTGCCCTGAACCTGACCTGCTGCAAGGCAAGCTGATTGCCAGAGTCTTACACATGCATGCACTGTGCTGTTCATTCCTTAGCACCTTGGCTTCCCCACTTTCTTCTCTGTGGAAGTGCTCTCCAGGAATGTTGCTTCCTCCTTTGTTCCCTGCACAACTCCTACTAAGCCTTCAAGTCTGCCAAAGTCATCTTTCTCTGGTTCCTCCCCCAGGCTCTTCCCCTACTCAGAATCAATCAATAGCTGAATCACTGTGAAGCAATAGTATTTTGCTATTATCTATTTTTTTTGTTTGTTTCCCTATGATATTGTTGAGTCAGGGATTCTTTCTGATTAATTACCCAGCACAGTGCCTGGCACATAGTAGTTTCTCAGTTACTGCTCAACAGGATCATATGAACTTTCCCATTTACCTTCACAACCTTCCCACCCCCCCTCCACTACTTTTCTCCTCATTAGAGTCCCTGTCTTTAGGGTCCTTGAATTGAGTGTGGCCCCTGATGGCCAGGGCACCCATCAAGACCTCAAGCAGTCATAGCCCTGGCACTAATTCCTACTTCTAGCTCATATTCTTGAGCTCATTTTCATCATTGTAAAGTTAAGAAACCTAATGTTGTCCTTGTTCACAGCCCTGATTTTTCAGATGACCCAGAGATAGGGGAATCACATGTTACACTGCCAGTTACTGATCCTACTTAATATAGATCCCAGTTCTACCATGTTTAATTCCAAATTCTTCATACTCTCCACATTGTTTTTTCTGTGTCCTGTTTCTCAAGACTGGCTGAAGTAATATATAATGGTGTAATCCATGCAATGAGCTGGACTGCTCCAAAAGAAATAACGCATCTCTAATAGTGGAAATATCAGGAATCATGACAACATATAGACTGATAGATACATGATGCCCTCAAAAATCACACAATATAGGCAAGTTCCTAGTTTATACTTAATACCATTCTTTGTTTACTTAGCTCTTAAAGAAGATGGATGGCAAAGACATTTGTGCCTCAGTAGGGAAGTTAAAGATTATGGGAAGAACAGATTTTGAAAAGAAGACAAAGTGACTTGTGAAAATATCATGAAATGCCAAAGGAGATCTTCAATCAAAAGAGACCTAAGAATAACTTCTGAAGAGGTTAGTGGTTAGCCTCAAAAATTTGAAGGCAATAAGATGCCAGAAATGCTGGCCAAGCCCAGGAATCATAAAGAAGAATTTCAACAAGTGAGAAAACTTGTTCTTTTGTCAGTGAGCACCAGGGAAGTCGGGATATAATGCCTGAAGCTACAAATGTGCTGATGTTATACTTTTTAATCTTGCTGTTGGTTTGACCAGTTTACAAAGAATAAAGCCCAGAGTTTTCTTTCTCTTTCTCTGCTTTTCATTAAGGGAAAAAACAGAATTCCTCCAAGAGGCTATTTTTGGGGGAGGCAGGTTGTTTTCGTTTGTTTTGCTTTGGCAGAATTTCATTTCTGGATCTACTTTTTTATTTATTAATAGGGTGGCCATCATCAAGGGCCTGTCAAGGGAGGAATAAATCCATGCTGTGCTTCAAAAGTATGTTTGCTTCAACTTCAGAATCTGATGAGGTGCAAAACTATGGCAGTGGCAAGATTTACACCAGCTATGCTAGAGTTATACTCCCATATTTACAGAAATACATACTAACCTCTGCTAACATACTTTATGATAAACCATTTGTATGTAAATTATTTATGAAAATAACATGATTTTCTCTGGACTGGAGCATCTGTATTAAGGGCAAAAATCATGGATGCTGTTGTAGATTGAAAAAGGGTCCTAGATTCCCTATAGCCCCTTTTAACACTAAGTGGAGTCTCATTCCTGCTTCTTAAATCTGGGGGGTCTTGTGACTTTCTTTTACCAATAGAATGCATCAGAAACAACCATTGTATGACTTCTAAGCTTGGAGCTCAAGAGATTTCACTGTTTCTTCTCTTATACCTGGAACTGTTGTACCACTCTTTGAACAACACAAGGGTAACCTGCTGGTTGATAAAAGACCATGTGAAAAGAGGCCCCAGCCATTCCAGCCATTCCACCCATCTCTGCTGGGAGACTTTAGGGGTATGGCACATATTAAGTACTTGTTTTAAGGCATGAAGTTTTAAGGTGGTTTGTTATCAGCAAAAACTGTATGATATATGCCTTACTTTGAACTTGTGAGTTGGTATCTGGGTCTAATGTCCAGTCTAATGTATATGTCTGCCTACCTTCTTTCTAATGGACATTTTATTTATTTGATATTTTCTGGAATGAGAACATGGAGAAAATCTCCACCAGGTTGCCCATCCACGTAAGCACCTCCCAGCCCCATAGGGTTCCTAACCTGGACTGACAGAGCAAGAATCAAAGGGCAGCTAATCCCCTTCCTATCAAATTGGGTTCCTCCTAGAGGACCAGAACATTAGCTTCCAAATCACAGCACTTTTTAAGTGAATAAAGAGGCTATTTTATGAAATGCTTCCCTAGGAGAGACTACACTTCTCAGACCACCACGTTCATTGTAGGTCAAATTCCAAACTGATTCTGGCTCAAGCCAAGAATATCTCCTGGAGATTATATTCCTCCGAAGACAATTTTGTAACAAAATGTTTGAATTAAGATGACTAGACACCTCAGTGTTAGTCCAAAAATATTTTTATTTCAAGAGGAATCTTTAGAAATGAAGGTAGATACTGCCCATCATTTTGTATTTTTGCATTACTTATTCTAGCTGAGACCAGATGGAACAAAGTAAATCATATGACTGCACCCACCACCCTGGCCAGGTGGTCCAGAAGTGATGAGTGGCAATCAGCAGAGAAGTATTATGCTCTAGAAACACTGCAATGGATTTAGGGATCTATCAAGCAATGACTTAAATAAGAACAGAACAACTTGGTATATGGCTACAGGGAAATGGTAAAACTCTAAGCTCTAATTTTCTCATTTTTTGAATTATTATTTGAAAAGTAGCTCAGTGCTAAGCACATGTAGATGTTTAATCAAAATTGACTGACATACTAGTATAACACTGTGCCCTTTCATATAGTACCAGATCTGGATTAACCAGTTGTTTTGTGTATGTTTGTTTATTCTCTGATATGCTTTCAAGAATAATCTGGGCCACAGTTTTTTCATCTCTCAGATTTGCTGTTTAAGAGAGAATGTACTCCGTTCATACTCTCAGAATCTCTGATTCATTCTTGGATCACAGTTTCCTGTTTTATTCATTCGTGGAAAATGACTGAAGAAAGTTTCTGGGTGGGCCTTATTTTTGGAAATCTTGAGAACAATATCCATAATTATCAGACATAATTATTTATTGTATCCTATTGATTAGCACTCAGCTTCAGGAGACATTTTCTCCATGATAAACCTAAGTTCTGATGAGAAGTTAAATGAGATGCACATTTAGAGGGTGGAATGACCATAGACTGAAGACCGTCACCTGTCAGACACTGTTCCACACCTTTCATATACCTTACCCATCATTTAAACCATCACCACATCTCTGTGAGGGAGGCACCACGTTGCACCCTATGCCATAGGTACAGAGTTGGAAACTCAGAGAAAGTGGGTACTTTTCCCAGGGTCTGGCATCTCTTCAAGAATAGAGTCAGGTTTGTCATCCCCACTGCAAAACCCCACCTCATTAAAACCATTATCATCTCTCAACTGAACCACTGTGTTCAAGCCTACTTCCACTTTACCCCCCAAAGTTCATCCTCTGCATTGTAGCGAGAGTGATCTTCTGAAAGCACAAGTGATATGGTATCATACCGTGAATAACAATTTTCAGTGGTTTCCCACTAACCACAGAATACAACCCAAAGTCATTTTCCATGGCCTGTGGGGAACCCCATCACTCCCTTACTCTGCGTCTTCTATAGGAATCTTCCTCACAACACTGACCTTTTTTAAAGCACTCACACCTCTTAACCTTGTACTTGGTCTTGGCTACTTCTAGTCACGATTTCAGTGCCTGGAACATTTTCCCTCAATCTTCATGAGGCTGTCTGAATCGCTTCACTTCCGTGTCCCCTTCAGTCTTGACCCAATTACCTACATTATTTTTTATAACACAGTTTGATACATTGTGTCATTAATTTTTTTGCTGTACTACAATATAAGCTCTGACTCTTGCTCCATCACTTAGAATAGTATCTAGTGCAAAGAAAATGCTAAGTGAAATTGTTTTCTAAAGGGAATATTTCATCTAGGAATGCAGAAAGTAAGTTGAGGATCATCCATACATCCATTGCTTCTCCTATTTAACTCATCACCTCATTAAAGGTTAAACATACTCACACAAAGTACATCAAATGAGTCCTTTAAAATACATTCCTCCTGGAGTGCTTGGGGTGGGGGGGCTCAGTCAGTTTGGCCTATGACTTGATTTTGTCTCAGGTTATGATTCCAGGGCTGTGGGACTGAGCCCTTTTTAGGAGTCTGCTCTGAACATGGGGCCTGTTTAAGATTCTCTCTCTGTCTCCCTCTTCCCCTCTCTGCTGCTCATTCTCTCTTTCTCTCTCTCCCTCTCTCTCTCCCTCTCTCTCTCTCTCAAATAAAAATAAATAAACGAATAGATAAACATTCCTCCTAACAAGAAAACAGAGTATACAGAAGAAAACCCTGTTCATAAAATCCTTTCTCCATGAGAAAATAATGCAGAAAGTGTGAACATGAAATGTAGAGATCCCTTAGCTCTGTAGTTCTAACTGCAGGTTCTGGCATCAGATCCACTGGGTATGATGCTTGCCTGACTCTTCCACTCACAAGCTGTGACCTTGGAAGCATTACATCATCTCTCTCTGGCTCAATTTCTTTGCCTAAAAAATGTGGATCCCAAGAGTAAGGACCTCACAGGATTTCTGTAAAAAATAAATTCATGCATGATGCAGTATTAGTAGTATACTGATAAACCAGCTTTGTAGAAAACAAATGAATACACAAACAAACAAACAAACAAACAAACAAAAAACCTGATTTCATAGTGTTTACCAATTTCCATGGTATAAATGCCATGGCTGATTTTAAGCTATCAGTGTTTGAACCACTGGCTTTTAAAATTCTTGAATATTTAACCAATTCCTCTCGTTAGCCTCTATGAGCCAGCTCCAATCCACCATTGATGATGCTTAACTAGTAAGCTAGAGGACATTTTTTAATAAAAAGGCAAACTAATAAAAACAAGACAATGAAATAAACACAGTATCCAATACTAAATACAAATAGTGTCCACCTCAATTGTTAGCCAACTCAGCACATGTACAGAGTCTGCTCTTGCCATCCTACAAGCCAAGAACATGAAGACAGTGGTTTTAAGAATCATATGAAACCCTCCACGAATATACTTAACCTGTCCTAACATTAGAATCCCTGATTTTGCCTCTTTCTTCCATTTCCCATTCACTATCATGATCTTTAGAGTTGGCTGGGTTTTTTGTTGTTTTTTTTTGTTTCTTTGTTTGTTTGTTTTTACTTCCTGAATTTTGAGGCTTATCTTACTCCAAAGACTTTGGCTTAGTATGCTGCTCTTCCCTGTATCAGACTAACCCCCTCTGATGTATATACAATTCATATACACTGGATCCAACCCTGAGCTCATGGTCAGGCCCCAGCACTCAAAGCCAGGACCTCTTGGTTTCTTTTAAGAAGAAAAGTGACACATGCTAGACCTTCAGATCTACTCTGAGTTTAGCCACAATGTTCTACTTATACTAGGTCCCTTGATATGTACCATGATTTCCCTCCTTTCTTCATCTTTGACTGTGTAGCACCCTCTTCCAACCTCTCCCCAACTACACCTTATTCTTCACTCTTGTGTTAGATATCACTATCTTTAGGAGGGCTCTCCTCATTACACAAAGACTCAATTAAGAGTCTCACCTAGCTGACATCTTAGCACCTTCTCTTTTGCCTTGTAGGCTGCAATGTAAATTTCTTGGTTTCTCACTTAAATAGTTCACTACACTGAAGATCTTTGTTGGCACAAATTCTGCCCTATGTATTGCTTTCTTTTCAGTGCCTAATAGTGCCTGGCACAAAGAAGCTACGCAGTATTTTATTTCATTATGGAACTATCTCCTGAACAGAAATAGAATTTGTTTCTTTTATTTGTTTTGTACTCCTGAGTTGCTTCAGAAATCCCTCTGGGATACTGTTTTAAGTTCACAAAGAGACAATACGCCATCGCGTTGCTCTGGTGAATGGTGATTGGCTGGCTTTCTGGACCTGTCAGCCTATCGCGATGCTGTCCCCACCTAGCACACAACCTGTGACTCACTCAGCGCTGGCTGCAGCCCTATTAGTTTCTACCAGCTTTGAGAGCAGGATACCAGGTGCCCTGTTATATCCAACTCTAGTTCATAGTGTAAGGAAGAACTGGCTTTATTATTCCCAGTCTACAATAATTGGCTTGATCACATCTTTCTGACTTAGAAGATAAGAATAGCTTTGTTAAAAATAAAAATCACTCTCGGGTGCCTGGGTGGCTCAGTCGGTTGGGTGTCTGACTTTGGCTCAGGTCATGATCTCACAGTCAGTGAGTTCAGGCCCTGCGTTGGGCTCTGTGCTGACAGCTCACAGCCTGGAGCCTGCTTCAGATTCTGTGTCCTCCTCTCTCTCTACTCCTCCCCTGCTCATGCTCTGTCTCTCTCTGTCTCAAAATAAATAAATGAATAAATAAATAAATAAAATAAATAAACAAATAAAAACATTAAATTTTTTTTTAAATAAAAAGCATTCTATGTCTAAAGGTTCCCTGTTCAAAGTTCGATAAAAGGTTAATTTTAAAATCTGGTAGCTAGTATAACTCTCCTGGTCCCATCCAGGTCAAGTATAATTGTGAAAGGATTTCTAAGGGCTACGGATGGCAATGAGCTTACACAGAAGGGCCTGAAAGGCAAAGTTCTATAATTTAGGGAGGAATCACAATCTCAGCTCCACCTGCCTCAATCAAAATTCTTTTTAAACTACAAATGAAAGGATTGAGGGCCTTCTGGGCAACACGGTGGGCTAATATGTCCTGGATTAGGTAGGAGGGAAAGTTCTTGTCCACTAACACAAGGTGTAAAGGAAACAATAATTTTCTGCTTTTGTTATATCTAGGCTTATGATTACATTTTTAGTTCATGAAAAACACTTTCTGTTAAACATTTTCTACTCAATATGAACCTTGGGCTCTCCAACTCACTCAACTACTTGGTCTTCAGTCCATGTCTGCTGAGGCAGTACTGTCAGCTACTCTTCATTCAGAATAGAAAGTAGTACCACAGTGTCCTCTTTTCCAGAATATCTATTTGTCCCCCAAAACCTAAGTCCTCATTTCAATCCCATCTCCCTCAGGTCCTTTTACATAATTATGCTTCTCTGTTGTTCCTTATCTCTGCAGATTCCTTTATGCTTTCTCTTCCCCAACTTAACCTGGCCAAGACATGTTTTTCTTTTGACAATCTGCTCTCAGGAGATTCTCAGTTTTTACTTTCTCTTGCCAGTCCTGAATCACATTTCTTTGCCTTTTACCAAATAAGATACTTCTCTCTCCTTTCTAGTTAAAGTTTACTTCTGTCTTCTCATGAGCTACTGACCTGCTTTTAGGCAGAACAAGAGAACTTCATATGGTTTCACTTTGATTTGTTTACTTATCTGTTTCCCACATTAGGTACCAGACTCCTTATGGAAATTCCTGGGCTTCTTTGTCTTTGTGTCCCCTTCCTACCCCCTCATGTGTCACCCAAACTCTCAGTGATCCTGAATGAAATGGGTTATTTTGTGAAGTGGGCACAGTGGTCTAACAAAATCCTGTTAGCCAGGGGTCCCTGGTGTGTTACAGGATTACGTGATCAACAACAGTAATTTTACACAAGGATGGAGTTGCTTATGGTATTTTTTTCTTTTTCTAGCTTTACGAACTCAGAATGAATATTAAGCACTACACGAAATGAAGGAGAAAATTTGACAACTGGCAAACGTTTACAAAATTAAAACGCAATCAACCCTAGACTATTGGAAGTTCTTCAAGGCTTCAATTCACTAGTTATGTTCAAATATATATCTTGGGTAAATCTTCCAATTAGGAGTATGTTTTAACTTCACCAAAAATTAAGTCTATGTTGTAAATTATGTGTCAGGCAAAATAATGTAATTCATACAGATAAAAAAAAAATGGGGGGAACAATATGGATTTTTCAATGTTACTAGGTGCTCATTACTTTTAATAAAATCCAACCAAGCTATTCTTTTAAAAATATAGTAATTGAAAATTGACAATCACATTTCAGATGACCTTGATCTCTGGAGCATCACATCCTCTGTAGGAAGCTGAAATTTGGTATCATTCTAATGTTACTTTTCATTAATGAGTATGTTGATCCTTTTATTCTTTTAATTCTTCAGACTGATGAGGAAAAAACACAGTGCACTAGAGGAATGGTAGCTTGGGAAGAAATAAACACATAATAGAAATTGTGTGCCATTCCAGTTCCTGGCCTCACTAGGAACATTATGACACTCCTTGTTCACCCTGTGTGTGCCAGATTCCTCAAGGAAAAGGGCAAAGATGACCAAACAAGGCCTCTGTGCTTTAAGTATTCATGTTTTAGTGATACCAAGAGGCAAGAAAAAAATATTCAAAAATATTAATACCTAAATAAAATTGCCATGGAAGCATGAAAAAAGAGGAAAGCATTTCAGGCACTGACTAGGGCATTAGGGAGAGATTCTATGGAACAATGACATTTGACAAGAGACATGAAGAAAAAGAATACTCTCTAGGCCCAAGGCCAGTGCGGGTGGCAGGGGCAGGGGGAGGAATGACAAAGAGCTTTACTGGAAAATCAAAGAATAAGAGCATACAGAGAAAGAAGAAACAAGGCACATTAAAGGAAAGGGAACGATTTAGTGTGGGTGGATGGAAGGTGTTATGTATGAGGATAGAAGGAGGATAGAAGGAAACGAGCATGTTATCTAGAAGAGGACAAAATGCAAGTATGTGAGTAATGATAGCTTGTGATACATTCCATAATCAAGTAAATAATAGAGCTTCAAAAGAAGTGTGACTACATTTGATCAGCCAATAGAAAATATATTGGAAAGAGTTTTTAAACTGTGTTTGAATCTCAGCTCTGTCACCACCTGCCTTGACAAATGTTGTGAATACCTAATAAATATGTTGGTTAGCAAAGGATAAGTGGTAACTTTGGATACATTAATTTTTCTGAATCTGTTTCTGTTCATTAAATCATATCATGATACCTAGTAGATAGAGTGAGCAACTGTCCAGGTTTGCTAGGGACTGAGGGATTTCCTGGAATGCTGTTGTTCACCCTTTAGGATACGACAGGCTCTCATAAAATGTGTCCTGAAGTGGCACCTGAGTGGTTCAGTCAGTTAAGAGTCTGACTCTTTATTTCAGCTCAGGTCACGATCTCACAGTTTGTGAGATCAAGCCCCATGCTGGCTTCCAAGTAGGAGTTGAACCTGCCTGGGATACTCTCTTTCCCTCTCTCTCTCTCTGCCCCTTCCCCACTCTCACTGTCTCTCAAAAAAAAATGTGTCCTGGAAATGTCATTTAGTCTCTCCCAAACTGATCAGAAAATTCTGTCAGAAAAGTGAGATTATAGCCCCTACTGATTTCTGAGGTCCATATGGAACTCCAGAGACACTTGTGTTCATCAAATTTCCAGACACATGCTGAGAAGGCACCTGAGACTCCAGCCTAAGGGTGGGTGGTGGGTGAGAGGGGGTGGATATAGAGAGATATGGTGGATGGAATGTGCATATGCATTGCAGGGGAAGAAAGATGAGGAAGACTAGAAAACTATCCAGAAGCTTGAAAATGACAAACTTCTTTCTCTTCTATAATTATAATACAGGAAATACTGATCAGTGTTTATGGGTCACTGATTCCTCTGAAGAACTGAACTGATATTAGTATCTAAGTTTTATGCAAAAAATGCCTGAATTCAAGTATAAGAGCAAATCAGGCACTAGGAAGTTGTAAATAATTCCATGGTCAATTACTTGTGTACCCTGATTTGAAATACTCACCTTCATTAAAAAAAAATTGGTCATGGTATTTATTACATTTATCCTGTCCTCAGACATGGAGTCAATTAAAAATCAGTGACACTGGTAATTGGCTTGGTATAAGAACTTCATTTCCCCCAGGATTCACAATCTTGTCCTCAATACATGTAATGATAAAAATTATTTAAAGGGTGTGTGTGTGATAAATCACTTATATATGGTTAAGTGTTAAGAGAGTCACAATATATATAAAATATGATCCTTTATTTCCTATACAGTAAGACAACCACTAGCATTAGTCATGCACTATATGATTGCACCCAATTCCAACATGGGTTCAAGATTTGAATATTTGAAAAGGTAGAGGACATCTCTGACAGATAAACAACATAAGGGGACAGTAAAGTACTATTAGAAAATGGAGCATATCGCGGTGCCATATCAGTGGGGTAAGCGTCCTACTATTGATTTCAGCCCAGGATCATCATCTCACAGTTGTGGGATCAAGCCCCATGTCAGGTTCCACGCTGAGTGTGGAGCCTGCTCGAATTCTTTCCACATTCTTCCACCCCTGCTTGCACTCTCTCTCAAATAAAAACAAAAGAAAAAGAAAAAGGAAATGGAGCATATCACCAAAGGATAAAGCCCAAATTCTGGAGACTTAAGCTGAAATCTGAATTCTCAACACATGCCATGCTCTGAAGTTTACATGATAATTCATGGATAGTAATTACCTAGATGTGGATTTACCGGAATAATGGGTCAGGCAAAGGCAATATAAGGAAATATACAACAGCTGACATTCCAAAACAAACAAACAAACAAACAGACAACCCAAGGGCGCCTGGATGGCTCAGTCATTTAAGCCAACAACTTCTGTTCAGGTCATGATCTCACAGTTCCTAGGTTCGAGCCCTCCATCAGGCTCGCTCTTGTCTGCACAGAACCTTCTTCAGATCCTCTGTCCACCTCTCCCACTGCCCCTTACCCTTTTGTGCTTGTATGCTCTCTCTCCCTCTCAAAAATAAATATTAAGAAAAATGTTTTTTAAAACCCCCAAATTTAAAAATAGATCAAACTATACTAATATAGAGAATCTGCTGGTAAACTGAAAGTCTGCAGCTTTAAGTTTTTTTCAATAAAATACTAACAGAATTTATTCACAGTTCCATAAATTGTTTACCAATTTTTGCCCATACAGTAAAACCTTGGTTTGCGAGCATAATTCATTCCAGAAACATGCTTGTAACCCAAAGCACTTGTATATCAAAGTGAATTTACCCATAAGAAATAATGGAAGCTTAGATCATTCATTCCACAACCCAAAAATAGTCATATAAAAATGATTACAATACTGTAATATAATACAAAATAATAAAGAAAATATAAAATATAAATAAAAGTAAACAAATTAACCTGCACTTATCTTTGAAAACCTTCGTGGCTGGTGTGAGGGAGGTAAGAGAGAGGAGGGTTA
Source organism: Acinonyx jubatus (assembly GCF_027475565.1). NCBI lineage: Eukaryota > Metazoa > Chordata > Mammalia > Carnivora > Felidae > Acinonyx > Acinonyx jubatus. Next base: position 108,115,841 of record NC_069390.1, read on the forward strand.
TTGTGTAGGACAACTTTCACTATCACTAATGGTATCACTGCTATCTACTGGCTCAATGGAATCTTTTTCTGCACGGAGGCCATGGTATATGCTCACACGGATGTTGACTATAATACACTATTCATAAACTCTTGTCATGGACTGTATTTAATTTAACTGGCAGTAAGGCCGCAGAGGAAAGGGTCTCTATCTGCAGGCAGCCTGACCTAGAATGAAACAAAGCATTCCTAAGCTTACTTTTATATGGAAAAAGCAAAGGACCATCCACAGGTGCTTTGAAGTGACAAAAAAAAAAAAAGTGCAAGTTGTGGCTCCTTCCAATGTTCTGAAAAATCACTGATTTGTGACAAACACTGTGGTCTGAGACCGAGTATTTGATCATGGGAGACAATCATCCACAATCCCACAGAGAGAGAGAGAGAGAGAGAGAGAGAGAGAAGCCATTGGCTCAGTTGTGATCATGTGATGTTCGGCATCAAGTACTACTCTTATTGCCAGACATCTCTCATTTATCAAGTTAAATTTTATTATAAATATTTTCCCATCTTTCGAAAACTTGCACAACAACTTACTTGCAACCAGGGTTTTACTGAACATTGAAATGGAATCAAAATATAGCAGTGAATGAAGAAACTCACACCAGTGCCATATGACATCTCTAGGTGGTGCCAGCTTGGATCCTGAGTGACTATAAGGGCTTCCATATCCAAGAAGGTGGCTCCCTTCTCTACCAGTGCCCTCTATTTTATCTATTAAAAGCAGGCCTCAAGAAATTATCAGAAACTGATCTGTACTAAAAAGTCAATAACTAAGAAGAGCTTCAATTGATATTACATTTTCTAGATCTCAGAGCATGAAGGTTAAAGGTTATTAATATCAGGAATCAGAAACATATAGAACTTCTTTTTTTCAAGGAAGGTTAACCTAGTAAGGGTTTACTTCAGTCCTCATTCTACGATGTAAATGCCCTAGGGAGTTCTGGACAGAACTAGTCTACATGCCCAGGGGATATGACAGACCAGAAAACAGAAAGAAAGGACAATACCTGAGGATCCAACAGTTAGTAGGCATTAAACTTAAGGAATACCTAATTTCTCCATTTGATGTTATTTTGTTATTATCCATGCAAATAAATTCAAGGGAAATCTTTTTTGTTGGAAAACATTTATCTTCTAAGGGGTGGAGAAAAGAAAGATACCAGAAACAGCTAAGTTATAAGACATGGTTGCAGCTCTCATGATGCTTCTGTGGTGTGTCTGCTCTGAATAAGAACATGTGTTCGGTACTTTCTTTCCAGCATTACTGCATAAAACCATTAAGGAGGGTGCACTGTGTCCCATTTTATAGATGAGAAAACGAAGTAGTTGCGTAATTTGCAAGTAACTGGAGACACAACTTAAAACTAGCTTTAAAAAGCTTCAAAGCTACACTCTTCACTGAGCTAGATAGAATTTTGCAATTATTTGGCCAAATACTTTCAAAAGGTGACATATATGGCCTTATCTGATTATACATATAAGGATAGAGCATCCAAAGATGCCCTTGGGAAACTGGCATCTAGGAACATTTGGACCTTGAAACCTAAAACAACTATAAAGTTTCAGTTCAACTGAGACTAATCCTAGTTAATTATCAGGAGCCATTACTCATATTGTTTTTCGACCAGTCTCCAGGCAGCATTGTCATGGCAACTCTAAGGTGCCTCTTGCTGCAGTCATCTCAGCTATATGACAGACAGTTTAGCAGATCTCATTTTTACATATTTAATTCATTTCTGTGCTCCCTTAAAATATTGGTGCCACACATGCCTGCTTTCAATTTATGCCTCATCTATTCTTTATGAGTTCTGGGCCTTCGATCTTTCTTCAATTGCTATTATGATTGCAATATCACTCCACCTAGTCCTACAAGGTCACCCTGACAAGAAGGAAGCAGGTTCATTACATGGGTGGCCATTTAAGCTATTATCGCTCTTATTTGTGTCATGAAATACAACGAGAGCACTGAAAATGTTGTCTTGTTTTATAAAAATGCTTTTAAACTTTTCATTTCTCTATGTGTGTGACCTCCTGCATTGAATTGGTGGCATACTGAAAACTCTGAAGGCTGGAACTGCAATAAAAATCTTTAAAAATATTGGGTTATACAACCTTGTGAAAATAAAGACAATGATGTCTTCATTCATTCATTCATTTTTAAAAATTGAACACGTATTTATCTACCAGGCACTGTGACAGCTCCTGATGATATATCAGAGAACAAGACACTGCCTCTGCCCATAAGGAACATACAATGTAGAAGGCGATACAAATTTAAAAAATCACAATTCAGAAATGTGCTAAAACAGGAGTGTGCTCAGAGACTATACGGACCCTTAGGACAAGCAATTAACACAATCTTTTATAGTTATGGGAGAATTCATTTGAATGGATCACAGCATATTATTAATAAGAGAGGAGCCTGGAGAAAGCTGGGGACTCTTGCAGAGTTTTGCACATTGTGTTGATGAATTTGGACGTTCTCCAGTGAGAAATGGGGAGCCATTAAAAGGTTTCTAATCAGGGGAGGAGTCAAGATGGTGGAACAGCATGGAAGCTTTTTGTGTGTCTCGCATCCATGAAATGCAGTCAGACCAACACTAAACCATCCTACACACCTAGAAAACTGATTGGAAGAGTAACACAACAATCTGCACAACCTGAACCACAGAATTCAGCAGGTATGCTACACAAAGAGCTGAACTTGGGGAGCAAAAAGCCCCAAAAGGATGGAGACTGGGGGGGGGGGAGCATACAGGAAAAGCACCCCTCCCCAAAAGCAACTGAAGAGAAAGTGGAAAATTGGAAACACCCGCAGCAACTAAACTAAAACAGGAGAAAGGAGAAAGGAGAGGGTTTAAATTCCATTAAGACTGTAAATAAGGGGAGCGCAAAGGTTGCAACTCTGAAGCTTGATACCTGGCAGTGCTCTGGTGGGAAGGGTGAACCCCCAGGAACAGGGTGGCATCTGGGAGGTTCTTGGGCCACACGGGGAAGAGTGGTTCCACTGCTGGAAGGACATTGGTAGAGACTGTTGAGGACACCTGGTTCCAGCAGACCCTGGAAGGCAGCCACATTTGCTGGTGCTGGGGCAAGGTTGTTGAGGGTGAAGCCTGGTGCCAGATGTGTGTTGCGATTTTCCATAATCCCTGAAACGCTGAGGCTACACTGTCTCACAATCTTTTGGGGAAGGGGGGGCAGGCTGGCACCTGGCGCAGTCTTGGGGCACCAGCAACAGCAGGGCCCAGTAGGCGTTCCTGGGTGCAGCTGACATTTGGCCATTGCTCATTCAGCCAGGGCTCAGTGAGACCCTCCCACAAAGGGGCGGAAAGGGTCAAAGCCACAGTCCTTCAGAAGTAAGGGGCCAGGGAAAACAGCCCCATCTGAGACAAAACGTGGGAGAGAGGTACTGCCTGGGCCTGGTCACACAGAGTGGAAAAGCGGGGAGTAGAAAAGAGCTGAAGATGGAGGATTGGGGCACGATTGCTGATCCAGGAGAACAGACTGGGTAGCTGGTGGCGCCATTTTCACCACTCCTGTGCATGCACATGCTCACTTACCAGCACCAAAACAATCCACCCCAGTAGTCTAGCAGAGCCATCTAGTGGAGAGCGGAGCTGTTACACCAAGCCCTGCTGAACTGGGCCAACTTCACTTTTCAAGAACACAAACCTCACCGCTGGCTTAATTTATGCACTATAAAGAGCTACATGGACTGACCTCTAGGGTGAAATGAAACAATTTCAGTCCTACTTCAATCTGTTAGCAGGTTCATCTATTCAATTTTGTTTCTCTCTCTTTTTTCCTTTTTCTCTTTTACAATTCTTTTTCTTGAATACAGAAAAGAAAAAAATCAATTTTATTTTCAATTTTTATTAAAAATATCTTTTAATTTTTATTACTATATATTTTTACTTTTGTGTGAATTTTTTCAAAATCTACTTTACTTCCATCATTTTATTTGTCTACTTCATTTACTCACCTTTTCAAATTTTCAAAAAATTTCTTTTTCTCTCTTTTTCTTTTTTCCCTTTTTCATTTCTTTTCTTTTTCTTGAATGCAAAAGAGAAAAACTTCATTTTTACTTTCAATTTCTTTTTAAAATATTTTATTTAATTTTTATCACTATATTTTTTGCTTTTATGTAAATTTTTTTCAAATTCTGTCTTTCATCATTTTATTTCACTTTTCAAATTTCATTTTTTAAATTTTCAAATGATTTCTTTTTTTCTTTTCTTTTTTCTTTTTTTATCTTTTTTCTCTCTTTTGTTTCTTTTCTCTTTTGTAATAAAGAAAACAAAAAAGTTCATATTTCTTTTTAATTTTTATTAAAATATTTTTTATTTTTTTTCTACTATATTCTCTACTTTTGTGTATACTTTTTCAAATTCTATTTTACCCACATCATCTCATTTTAGTCTACTACAGTGTACTCATTTTTTCAAATTCTCAAATGATTTCCTCCCCCCCCCCCTTTTTTATCAATTCTCTAATCTGTCAAACCACTTTCAACACCAAGACCAAAACACACTTAGGATAGCATCATCTAGTCGATTTTTGTGTGTGTGTTTTTAATTTTTAATTTTAATTTTTTTTAATTTTAATATTTTTTAACTTCAATTATTCTACCTCATTAATTTCTTTTATCCTTCAAAATGACAAAATGAAGGAATTCACCCCAAAAGAAAGAGCATGAAGAATTAACAGCCAGGGATTTAACCAACACAGATACAAGCAAGATGTCTGAACCAGAATTTAGAATCACGATGATAAGAATACTTGCTGGAATCAAAAATAGATTAAGAATCCCTTTCTGCAGAGATAAAAGATGTAAAAAATAGCCAGGATGAAATTAAAAATGTTATAACTGAGCTGCAATCACGAATGGATGCAGTGGCAGTAAAGATGGATGAGGCAGAACAGAGAATCAGCGATATACAGGGCAAACTTATAGAGAATAACGAAGCAGAGAAAAAGAGGGAGATTAAGGCAAAAGAGCACAATTTAAGAATTAGAGAAATCAGTGACACATTAAAAAGGAACAACATCTTGGGGCGCCTGGGTGGCGCAGTCGGTTAAGCGTCCGACTTCAGCCAGGTCACAATCTCACGGTCCGTGAGTTCGAGCCCCGCGTCAGGCTCTGGGCTGATGGCTCAGAGCCTGGAGCCTGCTTCCGATTCTGTGTCTCCCTCTCTCTCTGCCCCTCCCCCATTCATGCTCTGTCTCTCTCTGTCCCCCCAAAAAATAAATAAATGTTGAAAAAAAATTCTTAAAAAAAAAAAAAGGAACAACATCAGAATCACAGGTGTCACAAATGATGAAGACAGAGAAAAAGGGGTAGAAGGGTTATGTGAGCAAATCATAGCAGATAACTTTCCCAACCTGGGGAAAGACACCAACATCAAACTCCAGGAAGCACACAGGACTCCCATTAGATTCAACAAAAACTGACCATCAACAAGGCATATCATAGTCAAATTCACAAAATACTCAGGCAAGGAGAGACTCATGAAAGCAGCTAGGGAAAAAAAGTCCCTAACCTACAAGGGAAGACAGATCAGGTTTGCACCAGACCTATCCACAGAAACTTGGCAGGCCAGAAAGGAGTGACAGGATATATTCAGTGTGCTGAATCAGAAAACATATGCAGCCAAGAATTCTTTATCCAGCAAGGCTCTCATTCAAAATAGAAGGAGAGATAAAAAGCCTCCCAGACAAACAAAAATTAAAGGATTTTGTGACCACTAAACCAGCCCTGCAAGAAATTTTAAGGGGGACTCTCTGAGGGAAGAAAAGGTGAAAATATACATATATATAAATAAATAAATACCCAAAGCAACAAAAGAAACTCCAACTCCACAAGCATCATAATGGCAATAAATTCATATCTTTCAGTACTCACTCTAAACGTCAATGGATTCAATGCTCCAACCAAAAGACATAGGGTAACAGAATGGATAAGAAAACAAGATCCATCTATATGCTGTTCACAAGAGACCCACTTTATACCTAAAGACACCTTCAGATTGAAAGTAAGGGGATGGAGAACCATCTATCATGCTAATGGTCAACAAAAGAAAGCCAGAGTAGCCATACTTATATCAGACAATCTAGACTTTAAAATAAAAACTGTATCAAGAGATGCAGAAGGGCATTAAATCATAATCAAGGGGTCTATAGACCAAGAACACCTAACAATCGTAGACATTTATGTGCCAAATGTGAGAGCACCCAAATATATAAATTAACCACAAACATCAAGAAACTCATCGATAGTAATACCTTAATAGTAGGAGACTTCAACACCCCACTCACTGCAAAGAACAGATCATCTAATCAAAAAATCAACAAGGAAACAGTGGCTTTGAATGACACACTGGACCAGATGGACTTAACACTTATATTCAGAACATTTCATCCTAAAGCAGCAGACTATACATTCTTCTCTAGTGCACATGGAACATTCTCCAGAACAGACCATATAGTGGGACACAAATCAGCCCTAAGTAAGTACAAAAAGATCACGATCATACCATGCATATTTTCAGGCCACGAAGCTATGAAACTTGAAATCAACCACAAGAAAAAATTTGGAAAGTTAACAAATACTTTGAGACTGAAGAACATCTTACTAAAGAATGAATGGGCTAACCAAGAAGTTAAAGAGGAAATTAAAGAGTATATAGAAGTCAATCAAAATGATAGCACCACAACCCAAAACCTCTGGGATACACCAAAGGTGGTCATAAGAGGAAGGTATAGCAATGCAGGTCTTCATAAAGAAGGAAGAAAGGTCTTAGATACAAAACCTAAACTTATGCCTTAAGGAGCTAGAAAAATAACAGCAAATAAAACCCCAAACCAGCAGAAGACAGGAAATAATAAAGATTAGAGCAGAAATTAATGCTATTGAAACAAAAAAAAAAAACAAAAAAAAAACCCAAAAAACAAAACAAAACAAAAAAAAAAACCACCACACACACACATACAGTAGAACAGATCAATGAAACCAGAAACTGGTTCTTTGAAAGAATTAACAAAACTGATAAATCACCAGCCAGTTTGATTAAGAAGAAAAAGGAAAGAACCCAAATGAGTAAAATCAAGAATGAAAGAGAAGAAATCACAACCAAACAACAGAAATGAAAACAATAATAAGAGAATATTATGAGCAATTATATGCCAATAAAATGGGCAATCTGGAAGAAATGGACAAATTCCTAGAAACATATACACTACCAAAACTGAAACAGGAAGAAATAGAAAATTTGAACAGACCCATAACCAGTAAGGAAATCGAGTTAGTAATCAAAAATCTGCCAAAAAACAAGAGTCCAGGGCCAGATGGCTTTCCAGGGGAATTCTACCAAACATTAAAGGAAGAGTTAACACCTATTCTCTTGAAGCTGTTCCAAAAAATAGAAATGGAAAGAAAACTTCCACACTCTTTCTATGAAGTCAGCATTACCTTGATTCCAAAACCAGACAGAGACCCCACTAAAAAGAAGAACTACAGACCAATTTTCCTGAAGAATATGGATGCAAAAATCCTCAACAAGATATTAGCCAACCAGATCCAACAATACATTAAAAAAATTATTCACCACGACCAAGTGGGATTTATACCTGGGATGCAGGGCTGGTTCAATATCTGCAAAACAATTAACGTGATTCATCACAACAATAAAAGAAAAGATAATAACCATATGATCCTCTCAATAGATTCAGACAGAGCATTTGACAAAATACAGCATCCTTTCTTGATAAAAACCCTCAAGAAAGCAGGGATAGAAGGAGCATACCTCGAGATCATAAAAGCCACATATGAGTGACCCAACGCTAATATCTTCCTCAATGGGGAAAAACTGAGAGCTTCCCCCCTAAGGTCAGGGACAAGACAGGGATGTCCACTCTCACCATTGTTATTCAACATAGTATTGGAAGTCTTAGTCTCTGTAATCAGACAACACAAAGAAATAAAAGGCATCCAAATCGGCCAGGAGGAGGTCAAACTTTCACTCTTTGCAGATGACATGATACTCTATATGGAAAACCCAGAAAATTCCACCAAAAAGCTGCTAGAATTGATTCATGAATTCAGCAAACTGGCAGGATATAAAATCAATGCACAGAAATCGGTTGCATTCCTATTCACCAACAATGAAGTGACTGAAAGAGAAATCAAGGAATCGATCCCATTTACAGTTGCACGAAAAACCATAAAATACCTAGAAATAAATCTAACCAAAGAGGTGAAAAATGTATACACTGAAAACTATAGAAAGCTTATGAAAGAAATTAAAGAAGACACAAAGAAATGGAAAAAGATTCCATGCTCCTGGATGGGAAGAAAAAATATTGTTAAAATGCCAATACTACCCAAAGCATTCTACATATTTAATGTAATCCCTATCAAATTAACACCAGCATTCTTCACAGAGCTAGAACAAATAATCCTAAAATTTGTATGGAACCAAAAACGACCCCAAATAGCCCAAGCAATCTTGAAAAAGAAAACCAAATCAGGAGGCATCACAATCCCAGACTTCAAGCTATACTACAAAGCCGTAATCATCAAGACAGTATGGTACTGGCACAAGAACAGACACTCAGATCAATGGGACAGAATAGACAACCCAGAAAGGGACCCACAAATGTATGGCCAACTAATCTTTGACAAAGCAGAAAAGAATATCCAATGGAATGAAGACATTCTCTTCAGCAAGTGGTGCTGGGAAAACAGGACAGCAACATGCAGAAGAATGAACCTGGACCACTTTCTTATGCCATACACAAAAATAAACTCAAAATGAATGAAAGACTTCAATGTAAGACAGGAAGCCATCAAAATCCTTGAGGAGAAAGCAGACAAAAACCTCTTTGATCTTGCCCACAGCAACTTCTTACCCAACACATCTCTGGAGGCAAGGAAAACAAAAGCAAAAATGAACTACTGGAACCTCATCAAAATAAAAACTTCTGCACAGGGAAGGAAGAAATCAGTAAAACTAAAAGGCAACCGACAGAATGGGAGAAGATATTTGCAAATGACATATCAGATAAAGGGTTAGTATCCAAAATCTATAAAGAACTTATCAAACTCAACACCCAAAAACAAATCATCCAGTGAAGAAATGGGCAAAAGACATGAATAGACACTTCTCCAAAGAAGACATCCAGATGGCCAACCGACACAGGAAAAAATGCTCCACATCACTCATCATCAGGGAAATACAAATCAAAACCACAATGAGATACCACCTGACACCTGTCAGAATGGCTAACATGAACAACTCAGGCAAGAAGAGATGTTGGCGAGGATGCAGAGAAAGAGGATCTCTTTTGCACTGCTGGTGGGAATGCAAGCTGGTATAGCCACTCTGGAAAACGGTATGGAGGTTCCTCAAAAAATTAAAAATAGAATTACCTTACAACCCAGCAATTGTACTACTAGGTGTTTATCCAAGGGATACAGGTGTGTTGTTTCGAAGGGACACATGCACCCCATGTTTATAGCAGCACTATCAACAGTAGCCAAAGTATGGAAAGAACCCAAATGTCCCTTGATGGATGAATGGATAAAGAAGAAGTAGTATATATATATAATAGAGTATTACTTGGCAATCAAAAAGAATGAAATTTTGCCATTTGCAACTACGTGGATGGAACTGGAGGGTGTTATGCTAAGTGAAATTAGTCAGAGTAAGACAAAAATCATATGACTTCACTCATATGACTTCACTCATGTCTGTTAAGAGACAAAACAGATGAACATAAGGGAAGGGAAACAAAAATAACATAAAAACAGGGAGGGGCACAAAACATAAGAGACTCATAAATATGGAGAACAAACTGAGGGTTGCTGGAGGGTTTGTGGGAGTGGGGATGTGCTAAATTGGTAAGGGACATTAAGGAATCTACTCCTGAAATCATTGTTTCACTATATGCTAATTTGGATATAAATTTAAAAAAATATAAAGTTAAAAAAAAGACAAAAAAAGTTTTCTAATCAGAAAAGTGACATAAATACTTTTGCATCTTTATGAAGTCATCCCAGCTCCATTAAATAGGATGTCAATACAATACTCAGTCTTTGGAGATAAAATGCCTTTAAAAAAATTCGTCCTAGAAAAAGTAGGTAAATAAAGTAAAATGTATCTCAACTAGGGTAAGTGAGATAAGAATGGAGGGGCAAGCTGCCCAAGGATGGTCTGAGATATGGGCTCAGATAAGGTCAAGACCTTACTTGTGGAACTCCCATGGTGTAGGCACAGGGATGGTTGATAAGGAAGTATTAGGACTGAGAAAGACCACTTCCAGAGAGGCATAAATATCTGGGCACAGACTGAAGGAAAAAGATAGACTCCATTGGCGATAAAGAAAGTATTATGGGGAATTTCTGGGAGAGAAATTACCTACTGCAATGCATGTTTAAGCCCCTGTGTTATTATACCTTCTATGACTACATTTCCAAATCCAAAATATGCTTTCTATTCTGAATAGAATATGAATATGCCTTTCATTGGTGGAGAGGGGATTATTTTAAGTTAAAAAGGGAAGGATGGATGAAATGTTATCACATATTTCACTTTCTTCTGTACATCTTTCTCCCTATATACACTAGAATGGCCACTAGCTTAATGGGAATAAGGTATCTCATTCCTCTGTATTCCTCCAACCTACCTCTTGTCCCCTACTTCAGTTACTCAGACCAAAACCCTGGGATCACTCAAGCTTTCTCCCTCAACCAAGCATTCATCATCAAATTGCTTTTAATTCCTAGTAGTACTAATTCTTATTCACCTCCCTAATCTGTCCTCTCTTGTCCATCCCTACAAGTACACATCATTATGTCCCAACTGCAATATTTTCATCATCTCCTATATCATCTGCTGACTTCTGCCTCACTTCTTATTCTTTCCCTCCATATTGCTACCAGTATATCCTTCCAAACTAGGTATCTGTTCAAGTAGTTCCTCCACTTGGAACTCTTCCATGGTTGTGTGGTAACTACTGGTAAGTTCCAATAGCTCTGTGTGACACACAATGCCTCTCTCCATTTCATCCATAACTGTTCCTGGACTCAGGTTAAGTGACTCCCCTCATTGTACAGTAGGACACTCTTGCTATAAGTTCTTCTCTCCCTGTTTCATGCTATTCAAGGCCTCTGAATGTAAACACATGCAGTGCTCACTTCCTGACATGGTTTTGTCCTCATCGCTTTTGCCTGTCTTCCAAAATTTTCATCCCTTTCAAACAGAGACTCAAATATTAACTTTCTATAATATCTTAGAATCTCCCAAGTCAACCCAAGTGTATTTTTCTATTCTTACAAGTACTGAGTGGTAGTGTGGCCTGCAGAGAATACAGGCTTCAGTTAGATATAAATTGGAATACTAAATCCATCATTTAGCATGTGTCCTGAGACAAGTTACCTAACTCTCTGAACCTTGTTTTCTCACCAAAAAAAAAAAAAAAAAAAAATCCAAAAATTATTCTGCAGGATTATGTTAAGAATTAGGTTGTGAATTTACACTGTAGCTTCTCAGTAAATAAATGGCCATGTTTTTATTAATAATTAATAATATTAATAATTAATAATAAAACATAATAGAATTTAAGAATGAAAAGTTAATTAGAGGTCATAATGTAAATTTCATGCTGAAGCGTTTCAAGTCTTCCTACCGTATAATGGAGAACTATTGACACTTGAAGGCAAGAGACTGTATTGTAGCCAAGATCCTTATAGTTAATTTTTGTGTAGTCATGTACCCTAATTTCACTTGGATAACTCTGCCATTCAAGATTTCAAGGGTATTAGCAAAATATAATGATGATCTGTATGCTGAAAACTATAAAATGCTAATCAAAGAAATAAAAAAAAAAGATCTAAATGGAGAGATGTACTTTGGTTTTGGATTGGAAGATTGAATATTATTAAGACCCTAATTTGAATCAGAGATTTAATACAATTACAGTAAGATTTCCAAGAGGCATTTATAGATCATGACAGGCTGATTCTAAAAATTACACAGCAAGGCAAAGAACTTTAATAGCCAAAAAATTCTGAAAAAGAACACATTTGGAGAAATTTCACTGTCCAAATTCGAGACTTAATGCAAAGCTACTTTAACCAAGACAATGTGATTCTAACAAATATCGATCAATAAAACAGAACAGACAACCCAGAAATAGATTTACATAAACAAAGTCAACTGATTTTTTTGACAAAGGTGCGAAGGCAGTATAATGGAAAAACAACAGTCATTTCAAATAATGGTGTTGGAATAATTGGTCATCCTCATACAAAAATAAATAAGCTTGACACATATCTCACATTTCATACAGAAAATTAACTCAAAAGAATTTATACATAAATATACACACAAAAGAAAAAAATCATCAATTAACTCTTGTTAGAGTTAAAAATTTTGTTCTGCAAAATGCACAGTTAATAAATTGAGACAAGCCACAGAGTAGGAGAGAGTATTTGCAAACCACAGCTGAGTAAGGAGTCATATCCAGAATATATGAAGAACACTTAGAACTCAACAATAAGCAAACAAAAATCCCAACTGAAAAAGTGGTAAAAAAAATGTAAAGAGAAGTGTCACTAAAAACTGTATGAAAATGGAAAATAAGCTCATGAAGGGCTGGTCATGATCAGTGATCATTAGGCAAAAGCAGATTAAAATCAAAATGAGATCCTGCTACCTACCTACATAAATTTAAAAACACCACCAAATACTGCCAAAGATGTGAAGCAACAAATATGCTCATTCATTGATGGTGGGAAAGCAAAATGGTACAGCCACTCAGGAAAACAGGTTAGCAGTTTTTTATAATGTTAAACATATACTTGCCATATGACCTAGCAATCACGCATCTAGGTATTCATCCAAATGAACTGAAAACCCATGTTCACACACAAATAACAATAATAACAATAATAATACAACTTGCATTCACATGTCAATAGCAGCTTTTTTGGATAACTCCAAACTGGAAACAATCTAGAAATTCTTCCATTAGGTAAAATGATAGACAAACTATGGTAAACTATACAATGGAGTATTAGTCACCAGTAAAAAGGAATAAGGTATTGATTCAAACAAAAAGATGGAAAGATCTTAAATGTACTCTGCTGAGTGAAAGAAGTTAGATTCAAAGGCTCTATCTTGTATGCTTCCATTTTTATGACATTAATAAAAAGGCAAACTATAGGGATAGAAAATCACTCTGTGGCTGTTAGGGGTTGGAGTACGGAAGGAGAAATTAACTTCTATGGGTCAGTCTTTACAATGATGGAACAGCTCTGTGTGGTTCTGGGGTGATAGATATAGGACTTTATGAATTTGTGTAGCTGACAGAATTATACATCAAAAAAGAATGAACATTGTTATTAGCTTATTTTAAAAAATTAGCCAGGAAATGAGGGGATCCTAAGGTAGAATGCAAACAATGAGAAATAAATCTAATGGCAATACAAACACATGTCACTGAAATTATTAAAGAAAAAATGATCTGACCTAAGAAGGGTTGGCAGTGGTATTTTAGCCAGAAATGGTATATGTGAAAGACAAAACAACTGTACTATAAACACTGTACTATATTTGACAAATTTGTTTCTTACAGAGGTCTGGGTTTGTAATTATGAAATTACTTTACATGCATACTAAAACTGAAGAAGTAAATAAATAAATTGCAGGTAATGGGAGCCAGATTTCTCACTGTCAGAGAAAGAAGGTCCAAGTAAGTGTGTTGAAAAGTCTAGAGCAAGCCTTGTAGTGCTGAATCAGAGTTGGAAAAATAAATAATGAATGCATGTTTATTTTAACCTGTGTACAGATATCCAGATGCAGAAATATTTATAGATGTGGGTACACACATGTATTACTACATATACATATATATTACAGATCTGTCCATAGAGGGCTTAGAAGCAGTGACACTCCAGAGCAACAAGCATGTCCAGTTTCTAGATCTTGGCTTCTAAATACCATTATCCAATAAAGGGAACCAGGACATCTTAGAGAAATGGCTGATTCTAAGGCTGGGATAGAGAAAATACATGATATACCTGCAGCATCTTGTCATGTCAGAAAGTAAGAAATGACTTTTTAAAAAGTGATGGAGATATGTTGTTAAAACAAAGGAACTAACCCAGAAGACCCAACGCTGGAACAATTTCAGAAACAAAATAAATGTTGTATTAGATAACCCTGTGAGAGGCAAAATAATGACATCCTGAAGATGATCATTTCCTAACCCTCAGAACCTTTGAATATGTTACATTACATGACAGGGGGAATTAAGGTTGCTAATCAGCTGATCAGCTGTCAGAGAATTTATCATGGAGCTTATGGGTAGGCCCAATGTAATCACAGAAGTTTTTTGAGTGAAAAAGGAATGCTCAGCGTTATAGTATTATAAACACTCAACTGGACATTGTTGCCTTGAAGATGAAAGTGGGCCAGGAACCCAGAAATGCAGGTGGCCTCTAGAAGTTACAAATGTAAGAAAATGGATTCTTCACTAGCACTTCCAGAAAGGTCTACAGCCCTGCAAACCCTTTGATTTGAACCCAGTGAGACCCATTTCAGACTTCTGAAATCCATAATCCTAAAATAGTAAATTTGTGTTGTTTGAAGCTACTAAGCTTGTGGTAATTTGTTACAACAGCAAAAAGAAACTAATGCAAACCTGTAGAAAAAATATTACGAGTCCATACTGATATAAGTTATAAAATAAAGGATAAAAGAGAAAAAGGAAAAATCTTTCTTACAGAAGAATTCTAAGTAACCTGTACAGATATTTTGTCCCTCAGGGAGCTGGAGTTTAATTCCTGGACCCTTGAGTGTAGCTTGGACTTGAAGGTATGGAAAGGGGAAAATAATAACTTTTCAGTGGAGAAATCTGAAGTGATTTCTAAGTGATCAAGTGATCTAGATCTAGTGATCTAAGAGATCAAGATTAACATCACCAATAAGAAGTTGGGTTGATATTGTATAGTCCTCAATATAATGCTGTAAAAAGGGCACTTTGCCTCTCTGGAATTTTTCACAAAAACCTGTAACTACAGTCCAATAAGGAGTAAACATCAGACCATGTCCCTTACCTGAGAGACAGTTTATAAAGTATCTGACCAGTAGTATCCAAAACTGTCAAGACTACAAAAGAAAAGCAAGATGGAGAAACCATAATAGATTGCAGGAGACTAGGAAGACATCATTACTACATGCATTGTGGTACCCTGGATGGGAGCCTGGAACAGAAAAAGGACATCACTGGAAAAACTGGTGAAATGTGAATAAAGTCTACATACTAGTTCATAGTATACACCAAAGATAATTTCTTAGTTTTCATAAATGCATCATGGTTATTTGAGATGTTAACATCTTATATCTAAGGTGGGATAAGTCTGCACAGGAACACTTTGTACTGTCATAACTTTGCTTTAAATATAAAACTATTCCAAAATAAATCTTTAAAATAATTTTAAAATATGTCCACATAAAAACTTATACCTAACAAATTTAATTCTATTAGCTGAAACTCCTCCCAGGTGTTTTATTATATCAAAAGGAAAACAAAAACAATCAGCTGTTGACCCCCAAAATATAGTATGGTTTTATTCATTTATTTGTATGTTTTAAAATTTACCATTTAGCACACAACCATTTGCACAATACAAGTTTAGTCATACTCCTAGTATACTTTCCTGAATATTCTAGTTTTGTGATAAGCATCTTTTTATGTATTGTTTAGAATAGATACTGCAGCCATAGCCATGGAAAACCAACTATTAGATTTTCTACACACCACTCATGATACAGGGACTTGGTGTGGTTATTCCAGTTGGCAATTATATAACACATGTTGCTTCAGCTATGCTCCTGCAAGCAAAAGGCTTTGGTATGAAATTCTCCATCTCATTTCTGACACCAACACCTTCAAAAATTCAGGTGAGAGGCAATAAGACCTAACATTCCAAATGATGGGGCATGAACTAAAAGGATGAAGTTCATTTGTATGAATGTTTACTTGATGTGGGAAATGCCTCCATTCTGATGGCTTTTAGATTTAGAAACCACAGGATCATCTGGAATCTACAACTGTTTCTGTGAAAAACAATGTTTAGTAAACTGTACTCAGACTTGTCTTTTGGGATTAAAATGTTACTTTTTCTCTGAAAACAATAGCTATTATTCAGAGTTGCAGGGAGTTGGAAAAAAGACTTTTACGTAACGAAATGACTAATTATGAATTTGGGTATTTGAGAGCCACTCTCAGATCCACAGTTCAAACCAAACAACTGAACTGAAGGTAAAAAGAGATCAACATGAGTAATTGAGTTAGACATCATTTTTTTTTTTAACCTCAGGTTCAGAGAGTTGAGATAATCATGGTGAGTTTATTGGATCATCATTGGTTCACTGGAGGGAGGCCCTGCTCCTGGCCTGTGTTTCCCGGAAGTATGGAGCATGAGTGTCGAACATGTGCTCCTATTCAGCCTCTCATGTTAGTGTAGGCTTAACTTTGTGTTTTGTGCCTAAATCATCAGGAAACCTTAACCCAGTCCGAGGAACCCCCTACGCCATGGATTTCTTTTTTTCAATAAACTAACTCCTTGATTTGTAATTCCTAGGCCCAGGAAAATAGAAATGATGGAGGGGTTTGTTCAAGAGGTAGCATCCAAGCTGGGCTCCCACGAAAGTAGATTCTAAAACAGAGGTCAACATTCCACTGAAGGAAGTCCTAACAGAAGGAAATGTGAAATGTCAACCCCTAACTTGCCCAACACCTGGTGGATGAGCACATCAGGGCTAGTGGGGTGACCCAGACAAAGCAGTGGGCTTCACTACACACTGTTAACCAACTTCCAGGCCAGCCAGACTTCAGGTGTAGGCTGGATATACTGTTTTCTGTACCATAGAGCAGGTGCTGGTCTGTCCAGGGTAATGTCAGAAAGGAAAAAGTGAGACAAAGACAGCTTCCCCCAAACAATTAACCATGCGCAGGCCCCGCCTTCTTTCTCTCTGCGTTGGCATTTTGGCCCTACTTAGAATCCTAACCATTTTCTCTTTGCCGATTTTACAGATGTATCAGAGTTTTTACAGTAAGTTTTTAGATTCATCAACCTCTCTCTTCTTTCCATAGCCTTCCCTGAGCTGGCTGCGAGGAAAATTCAAATGTTCATTGACTACCTTTTCAGGAATCACAAGATTCTATCAAAATAAGGTTAGTAATTTTTAAATCAAAGGTGAAAACAGAGGGGGCACCATCTTTTAAGGTTCGAGAGAAAGAGAACAAAGAATCTCAGCAATAAGCAGAATAAATAGCGGTGTTTAACTTTTCCAATGAGTTCAATAAAAAGCCTGTGACCTTCAGGACTTGGGTAAAAAGAAAAAGGAATCACATCTAATGATAAAAAGGAACATACGATTCAAGATGAGTAAAATGATGAATATTTGACAATCCTCTATAATATTATAAATTTAAAACTATAGTTTCGACAGAGGTGAGATAGCATTGAAATAAAAATCATTTATCAAGAATTTTGATAAAATTGATTAAATTAACCTCCTGTAATGAATTAAATTTCAGATCAATAAATATTGGTGGCACCATCTCTAGAAGAAAGAGTCATTTCTACATTCTACAGGGGCAGCATGACTACTTTTTGGCAAGGACGGATGTGCCTGTGACAAGACACAGAGCATGGACCAGGTAAGGTGGGCCTCTCTACAGACAGTAGGATTGAAATATCATTTCAGTGAATTTTTACTAAGTTATTCTTACCAACTTTTTTCTGTCTTGAAACACTTATGACTCATATACTTCTCCAGATTGTATTGGTAGCTTATGCTTCACAATTTTCATAGGAGGTTTTATATAATTTGGGTTGTTCTTTATTGGTTTTGAAATCCTGTTTTCTACCTTTGTGAAGTTTGGAGGGTGGGGGTAAGATGACCTCCCTCAACTCCAGTTTTGTGATACAATAATCATGCCCCATGGTGCTGCTCAGCACCACTCAGTGAGGCACACCATCTGACTCAGCAGTTAGGATCCAGCCATCTGACTATCCTCCTAATTACTACTGAGCAAAAGGGGACTCACAAGTCACCTTCTGAGGGAAGACCTTGAAGCAGAATAAAGTATTTATTATGCCTGCCAGGGACTAGTCATCTATAGATAAATAGCTCTAGGACCCAGAAGTAATTTGAAAAGATATAGAAAGAAGAAAAAAGCTTTTGGTAAACTTTCTCAGGAGCTTTTGGTGCCTCAAGACTTTCTGCATACTGTGGGGTCATATACTTTGCTCAGAGAAAGATTTCTGAAAGACTTATAAGCCCCAAATTACCATGACTTTCCCCTATGTAACTCTCTCTCTTTGAGGGGAGGAGGTGAAGAAGTACCTAATGCTCCTGTTTCTGGAGTCCTGGCTCTTTTTATACCACAGGCATGATTAGTTTAACATTGATCTTTGAAGAAGAAAGTCAGCTAAATATGTCCTATCTAGGAGGCTGGGTTCTATCACACATGTATGTATACACACACATGCATGCACATGCATTTCATGTACACACACATGAATGCATGCAGACAAAAACAAACAAACAAACAAAAAATGAGGCTGTGAATCCCTAGGCACATTCTAAAAGGGAACTAACTATAGGATGGCATAACTATTCAAATTATTCTGCTTTAAGACATCCATCTCCGGCAGTGAATTAGGCAGATGATATAGTCAAGGTTAAAAATCCTCCCAGTGTACTTGTAATTATATTTTAATTCCATAATTGTTATTATTCTCAACAGCAGTCACTATTTCCATGTATAAACCATAAGGAAGAGTTTAAAAATATTTTTCCTTGAGGTTGCAACAAGTTTTCACATTTCAATAAAAGGTATGAGTCAATCTTCACCTTCCAAACTTTCATATTTGTCTTTCTCTGTCCTCAGAGTTGTGTTTGTTTCTGACTATCAGACCCAAATAATCAAGTGTGTATGTGCTGTTGGAAAACTTTATTCTACTGGGACCCCATGTGGTTACTTCACTTTACACTCTACTGAAACAAGGAAGATTACAAATAATTGTAACAAAGAAATGTATCAATATGCCAACACTAACATCATGCCTATTAACTTGCATAGGTAATTTAGAAAATACAAATTCATTGTTTTCATAAGTCATGATTATCTCATTACTCCTCACAAGAACCAGAGTTAGAGAAGAATGTCATCTCTACTTCATGAAAGAGAAATTGGAGCACAAGAGATTATAATTTCCTCCAATACTTAAGAGTAGACACTAGTTGGCGACATTGGGCTCCTAAGCCATACTGTGATTCCTAATGTAATATGATGACTAATTTTATGTGTCAACTTGACTGGTCCACAAAGTGCCCAGATATTGGTTAGGGATTATTTCTGGGTGTGTCTCTAAGGCTGTTTCTGGAAAAGATTAATATTTAATCAGTAGACTGAGTAAAGTAAGTTGCCCTCCCCAGTGTAAGCTGGCCTGATCCAATCCACCAAATGCCTGAATAGAATAAGCAGCTGAATAAGAAATAATTATTTTTTCTGTCTGTATTTGAGCTGGGGCATTTGTCTTCTCCTGCCTTTGGGTTCAAACTGAAATTTAAAGTTTTATCATCAGCTCTCCCGGTTGTGCAGTCTTTGTGATGAGACTGGAACTACACCATTGGTTCTCCTGGGTCTCCAGGTTTCCAGCTGCAATCTTGGAATTCTCAGTCCTCATAATCATGCAAGCCTATTTCTTATAGTAAATATCTCTTTCAGTGATAAATAAATAGATAGATAGAGTGGATGGACACAGAACAACCAACCTATTGTTTTTAGAAGTTGTTTTTTTTTTTTTTTTTTTTTTTTTTAATTTGAGAGCGAGAGAGAGAATGAATTGAGAGAGGAGAGAGAATCCCAAGCAAGGTCCACACTGCCAGTACAGAGCCTGATGCGGGGCTTAAACTCCAGACTGTGAGATCATGACCTGAGCTGAAATCAAGAGTCAGATGCTCAACTGAGACATCTATGTGTGCCCCCCCCCAAAGCTTTCTCTTATTGGCTCTGTTCCTCTAGGGAACCCACACTAAAATATATAGTATTTCATTAGTAGCAAAGATTCTAGAATTTTTTTGTGAATCATCTTCACCCAAAATTCTGTTGTTGGCTTTTTTTTTTTAACAAGACTCCCAGGCAGTTTTGAAGCATGAGACCAATAGTGTATCATTTCATACTTCAACCACCTTCTGACACAGAGATCTTGGAAAACTCAAGAATACTTAAAATCATCTACTACTGCCAGATAATGTTTTGTACTCACTAAATGCCAGACTCTGTTGAGAGTGGTTTATTGCTATTAACTTATTTGCTTGTCAAAACATTCCTGATACAGGTACCATTATCATCTCCATTTTATCAATGCAGTGACTGAAATACAAGAAAGTTAAATACAATGCCCAGGCTCACACAGCTAATAGGTGATTTAGTTGAGGTTGGAACATGGACAGTCAGCCTCAGAAGATCACACCATTATAGCCACTCTGTTCTCCTCTCCATTAAGAATTGACTTCAGGGGTGACTGGGTGGCTCATTTGGTTGACTCTTGATTTTGGCTCAGGTCGTGATCACAGTGTTGTGGGATCAAGCCCCACATCAGGCTCCACACTGAGTTTGGAGCCTAATGAAGACTCTTTCTCTCCCCCTCTACCCATCCCCTGCCCCCCCCACTTGCACGCTCTCAGTAAAAGAAAATTAGGGGAGCCTGAGTGGCTCAGTCGGTTAAGCATCCAACTTTGACTCAGCTCATGATCTCACCGTTTGTGAGTTGGAGCCCCATGTCCGGCTCTGTGCTGACAGCTCAGAGCCTGGAGCTTGCTTTGGATTCTGTGTCTCTCTCCCTGTCTCTATGCCCCTCCCTTACTCTCTTTCTCTCTCAAAAATAAATAAAAATATTGCAAGAAAGAAAGAAAGAAAAGAAAATTAAAAACAAGAGTTAGCTTCATAAGAAACTATGAATATTGACTTATTAAGACAATAATTTCGCTATCCACTTGGAAATAACATACCCCCGGGGGTACCTGGGTGGCTCAGTAAGTTAAGCATCCAACTCCAAACTTTGGCTCAGGTCATATTCTCACAGTTTGTGAATTCAAGCCATGCATCAGGCTCCATGCTGCGAGTGTGAAGCCTGCTTGGGATTCATATTCTCTCTCTCTCTCTCTCTCTCTTACTATCTCTCCTCCTCCTCCTACTTCTCCTCCTCCTCTTTCTCTTCCTCTTCCTCTCTGCCCCTGCCCAGATCACCCACTCTCTCTCTCTTTCAAAATAAATAAATAAAACTTAAAAAGAAAGAAAAAGAAATAGCATACCCCTGTAGCCCAGATCTTAAAGGTTTGGTGTGCTTTTCCTTACACCATTGTTGACACTCCCCAGAGTTAAATTTACACTCAGTATCCTCTACTGCCCAGAGATAAGCTTAATTACTCCATTCTAAGAAGCAACTGTGACTCATTAATAGAGCTTAATAAAATTAGGACAAGTAGAGTATAGCTAATATTTTCTGAGCGCTTACTATCAGCCAAGCAATGTGTGAAGTTCTGTTCCAACGTTTTGTCACTGAAGACTTTGCCCTGTGGCTATCCTTTCTTGCCTGTTTACGGGATGGACACGATGGTTCTCACACCCACCTCTTAGCGCATGACACTCACCTGTGACCCTTAAGCACAAACAATCCCAGGCCCCAGCTCCAGGAATTCTGAGTATGACTGCACTGAGGTAGGGCAATGCAATCACTTTAAACCTTCCTCGGGTGATTGCAGCATAAGGCCAGAGTTAAAAACCACTATGCACTCAATATTTTACAGAGTTTTCCTTTACACCTTAAAAAACTCAGTGAGGTTGCTGTTATTTCCCTCACTTTATGAGAAAACTAGTCAGAGAGGGTAACTTGGCCGAGCGAGAAAGGGGCTAAGCTGAGGATTTGAACCCACATCTTAAAAGACTTAAAAGTCTGTTGCCATGACCTGTATACACTATTTATTCTACTATTCAGGAATGATTCCATTTGTGCAATTCAATTAGCTTGTGGCCTGGCTGGGAACAGCACTCAGTGTTCTCCTGCCACTTACCTTCTGATAACCAACCCCCCCCCCCCCCCCCGCCCGCTGCAGAATTTCCTCTCCAGTGGACTGACTTAAAAGCTTATGCTGTTTCACATTATTTGGGCTTTATTGGCTCAACAGTAAAGTTGGGACATCTTTCCAGATGGCAGCCAAGCTCCTGCCTAGAGCAAAGCAAAACTAGCCCCAGGGGGAGGCTGCATTATATCTACTTAAGTTTATTCTTCTGATGTGAATAGTGTGTCTCATGCTCAGAGCAAATTAGTTTAGTCAGGTCCAAGTCAAAGACCCAAGGGGGAGACATGTGTATTCAGGCAGCTGGCCAGAAAGCAGCTGTCCCCGAGTATTTTCATAAACCATCATACTGCTAATATTACACCCAAAGGCCTTTTTGGAGCTCAGAGTTTTGTTTTACAATTTCAGTCTGAAGTAATTTTTGCAGTGAAAATAATAAAACAACAGTACCTTACATTTGATTCTCCTTAGGTCATTGTGGACTTAACCCAAGAAATCCCTTCTCTGGGAGCTAGATAAAGAGGAGAAGGTCTGTAGACCTTGGACCTGGCTTAATAACCACCCTGCACATTTGCATTTATACTCAATAAAGTCATTTTGCACACATGGCATCATGAGCACATAGGTTATTCTAAGGAGCTAAATTTCCACACTATGTATTTAGAATGAAACATAACAATGTTTCCTAAAAGAAAGGGAGGGATAGAGGAAGGGGGGGAAGGAAATATGTTGTCCACTGACCCTTGCCAACAGTACAAAACAAACATAATCAAGCACTATGCTGCTTCCTTCCCTTCTTGTTTCTCTAATTCTTTTCTTCTCATAGTTCTCTGAATGTCTCCCACGGGTAGCCTCTTAGAGGGAGCAGTGTGCCTGGGATGCGCTCCCCCTTCCAGAACAGGTCCATGCAATCTTTGTGTGAACCTCACTACCCTTCTTACCCCAAGGAAAGGCTCTTGGTCTCACCTCCACTGACCACCTCATTTCTGTCCTTTGTTACAACTTCTATACTATTCTTCTCAGATTCCAAATTCAGACAGAACTTCCAGAGTTCTTTCCAAAATGGAGTTGTTTCCCTCCTTGTCTTCTTCTCACTTCCCTTGGCACTCTTCCTTGACAGACTCCTGAGAAGGGGCTCTGCCCTTCACATTACACTCAGCAGGAGTACTCCAAGTCCTACTCTCTGATGTGAACATCTTTCTCAAGCAGTATGGCTTCCCTTTCCTTATATCCCCACACCCTGAACCCACCCCTCCACACTTCATTCTTTTCTCCATTACTCAAATTCCACAAACATACCACAAATATTTATTGAGCAGACACATGCCAGGCACTGCAAGAGGAAGATGAAATTATAAATGTCTCCCCTTGAGCATCTCCAATCTGGCTTCTCCAAATGAATTCAAACAGCTCTAACCAGATGCAAACTTCACTTCTTTCTTCTTGCCAAAACTTTGCAGGAGATTCAGCTGTTTTCACCCCAGCTAGCTTGTGGACATCACTCAGTGTGAGCCCCACACTAGTTACAAATCAAACCAAAGGCACCTGGAGCTTTAAATGGTACTTTGGAGAAAGCCTCCTTACCGTCCCATGGAAGTAATAATGAGAGTAGCAGATGAGACTTATTGCAAAATGAAAACACACATTACTCTGAAGCTAAGTTTAAGATACAAAGGAGAAGTCAGGTGGAGGATGTAAGATGTAAGGAGATTTCAAAGGATTAGACAGGTCCTAGAATTCTCCTGTGTTGGTGTCTTGGAAGACCCCAGGCAAGTCCAGGCATTCCATCTTCACTGGGTTGACACAACACTGTTTTTCTCAGAAATCCCTAAACCCTACTGCAGGCATTCGTGGCTTCACATCTCCCTTCAGAGGGAAATTTCAAGCCCAGAAGTCCACTTGACTATAAAGAATCCTAGAATTCCTACCTTGTTCTTCCCCAGGTTCCATTTTGTCAAAATCAGGCAAGCCATTCCTCCTTTCATTACCTTACTTGGTTGAAAGAGAAGATGCCAGGGGTGCCAGAGTGGCTCAGTTGGTTAAGCATCCTACTCTTGGTTTCAGCTCAGGTCATGATCTCATGGTTTGTGAGATGCAGCCCTGCATCAGGCTCTGCACTGGCAATGTGGAGCCTGTGGTATTCTCTCTCTCTTTCTCTCTCTCTCTCTGCCCCTCACCCACTTGTGCATGCATGCTCTTTCTCTCTCTCAAAATAAACTGTAAAAAAAAAAAAAAACAAGATGCCATAGAATCATGATAAAAGAACATGTTAGGAGTGCCATGTGCCACAGCATTCTAAGCAGTTTTCATTTAAACCTCCCAAAAGTCATGAGTTACTGTGAACACACTCATTTTGGGGATGAGGAAACAGACACGCAGAGTTTATGTGAATTGCAGGCACAGGTTGTGGAGCCAAAATTCGCCATCTGCTCTCAAACTCTGGTACCCAAACCTTCAACCACAACTGTACGGCCTCCTTAATTATTACAGCTGAAAATAATGTTCCTGTCTTAGGCATAGCCAAAATGTCCAAGGTCTTTAAACATGCTGAAAAGAAAATAATTTCTAAGGTGACTGGCTCACCATCTGTTTTCTACCTCACCGTTGACTTCTAGCCCGGGCTACACCCATTTGAACACCAAATTCGGGGTGCAGGTGGAGGGGAGAAAGGGAAGGGGAGGGAAGCAGAATAGAACTTGTCCAAGGAACATGCTCTCTTAGAGGGGAAGGTATTTTTCAGTGATTCACAATGTGTACTTAGATTTCATCTAGAGGCATGCATTCTCACAGTTTATTTTTAAAAAATAATAGTTTGGGCGCACCTGGGTGGCTCAGTTGGTTAAGCATCTGACTTAGGCTGAGGTCATGATCTCATGGCTCATGAGTTCAGGGCCCACGCCAGGCTCAGAGCCTGGAGCCTGCTTTGGATTCTGTGTGTGTCTCTCTCTCTGCCCCTTCTCTGCTCATTCTCTGTCTCTCTCTCAGAAATAAATAAACATCAAAAAAATTTTAATAATAAAGTTTACTCTTTCCTAGATGCCTGCTGACCAACAATGACTGATTCTGGATCTGCCTTTCAGACCTTCCTGGTCCTGTGTTCCAAAGAGAAGTCACCGCTATCATGGCTTATACTCAGGAGGTTTTATTATCCTGGACTTATGTACATAAAACTCTGTTGCTCAAGGCACAGTCTCAAAAAGCCTAAGAATCTATGTCTCTGTGTTCTTGAGACAGGAAGACGCAAGGCAGAGAATCAAATTAGTATCTCAAAGCGGGGGGGGGGGGAAAATGACCCAGTGGATTCCTGGCATAAAACTATTAGGGCAAATTTGTTTTGCCCACGCCCCTTCCCCCTTCTCCCATTCTCCCCCTAAACCTCCTTAGTGATGCCCTTCCCCTGTACCATGGATGGAAACTTGGCTGTTCAATGGCTGTTGTAATCACTTTTATGTAACTTATGTCATTGAGTCACTGTCAACACTTGATCACAGAATGGACTTTCAATTCAGAAATTAAGACTTCAATTCAATACAGCCCACACTTCACCTTCATTCAAAGATAAGACCTCTCCAGACTGTCTGATGTTCAGACAGTTGCCCTGCTTTCAGAGAGGAACACTTCTGGGAGGAACAAGGTGGCTTGCACTCTTGGTCTTGCTTCTGGCCCTGTCTCATGGGTACATCCTAATTTCAGTTCTGGGGTCTCCATACTGCAGATCTTGTTGTACCTAGGGCCTCTCCATCAGCTTGTACGTCCTCCGTCCACTCAGCATCATCTGTGATTGAAAATCCATAGTTTTCAGGCCTTTTCAACAGACTTCAAGGTTAACTTCTCACTGGTGGTTCCACATCTGCTGTCTTGGATCTATAGGCCTTTGACCCACTGTCACAGGAGAATCCTGCTACTTTACAGGTGCAGGACCTTCTCTGGCATCATCCTTTTCTCTGTTGCTGTCAGTAGCCATGAGACACACACCAATCCCTATTCCTGCCAACCACAGGGAACACTTGTCAAGCTTTTCAAAGGTCCCTGGTGACATGTCTGCTGACCCAGCAGGCTAGACCTAAGTGGTGGAGCCCCTTGTATGCCCCAGTTCCCTCACCTAGTAAATCACCTTCCAACATGCTCTTTTAATCTTCACTCTCTAAACCTTTGTATCTCCATCTTCTGGATGATCATATCTAAAGTTATAAAGCCAATTGTCAACTATTTCTTTGAAAATCTGTATTCTGGCCTGGCATACTTCATCTTGTAATTCTGCATCTTTGTATCTGAATGCTTCTGTGAAATTTAGTATTTATGACTCTGTTACAGAATACAAAATGAGCGTGTCTAGCTCTCAAATGGAAGAACCAGTCACACACAAACAGGAAGTAATTGTCTTTATCCTATACCAGGTGCTGGGGATTCACCAATGGGGAAAGGTAGGAATCCTATCAGAGGCTGTCAGGTAAGGAAGGGAGATCAGTGCCCCAGCAGGGATGATGTGTGGGCAACATGCACACGTACCCTTCCACAAGACAACGGTGTCATATTCACTCTACTTCTGGCAGAGTGCAACTCAATAACAGCCTATTCTATTCCCAAGCTATGCCACTGTTCCAGTGCAGAGCCCTCAGGAGGGAATCCAGAGCAGCACAGAGACCTTCAGCTTTTCAAAAGGCAAGGAGCAGACTATTTTCTAGGAGACAGACTAATTTAAAAGAAAATAACTGTAGGAATATTCTGGAAGCCTAGGATGCACATGCCAGAAGGCCATCTCAGAAGGAGCATGGGAGGCTAGAAGGACAATGGGGGTAGCTGAACAGCAGCGTTGGATTTTATTTTTTCTAATTTATGTCAAAACCTGGAAACTCTTTTAACATATTTTGCCATATTGCATGCAGCACCCTTTAAAAGGAAGAAAAAATCAATTTGAAGATGAGAAAATAAATCTTACTTATTCGATGTTAGCAAGTACAACTGTAAAGGGAAAAAAATCAGCTATATGACAGAGCCTTCAAAACTCTTCTGAGTAAATATGGAAATCTATTTGGAGGCAGAATAGTAGACTTAATGAATTCTATTGTAAAAAGTCTTCTAAAATTAATATTGTGATAGACAATTTTATTGTGAAAATTGCCTGAAAATAGGTTGACACAGAAACAAGACAACCATTAGTAAAACCTAATTAATTTTTAACCCTGTGTGGTTTTTCCCTTTCTGATTTTTATTCATTTCAGGCTTTTCATCCTTTGTGAATTTTGTAAGTAAATAGTTTATATGTGGACAAACTTATTTGGAAATTAGCCTGAGGTTTAAATTTAAAATGTAATTTTATGACAATATCCAACCTGAATTATAATCAGCAGCTAAATTAGGGTATTGGAATACTTCCTTTTTTTTTTAACTGTTAGAAGGTAACATAATGGAGGTAAGATAGAGACAAATGGGGCCCAAATAAGTGCCAGTTTCCTCCCCACCAGAAAAATAGGTCAGGAGCAAACCTGCCTTGTGTGTCCCGCTTGTTTCTCCATCCCTGAATAAAAACCAATTCTGAGTACCCTGTGGGATGATTGAGTAGATATGGCAATGGATAACTATATGACTGTACCATATTCAGTGTATTTTCCTGTTCCATTGTTAGAATATCCTTATAGCTTCCCCTCATCAGGGTGAATAAAAGCAGTGACCTTTTTTGCAAGTTTCTGTACTGACTCAGAATACAGGTACTTTTCTTCACAGCTTCATCAATAAGTCTTTTGAACAAACTTAATATTTTCATCTTTCCTGAATCATTTGAAAAAGAAATTAACATACCAACACCAGGTGAAAAAAAGGAAGAGAGCCATCTAGAAATAAAGGAAAGTTGGCAAATTATTCTGCAGTTTTTTAAGGCATGAGTGCCAGACCCTCACTAAAAGGCCATAATAGGACTAATAGCTTTAAAAACACTGCCTGGAAATTAAACTGCTACAATGAGAATGAACTCTGGCCTGCTGTCATTAAGGGCTTGCATTTTCATGTGATCTTTTCTCTGTGAAGATGGTTCTGTTCCAATGTCTCATCCCTCACTCTCCCATTGTCCCTGTACATGAATCATGTGGCCAGCTCACAACACAATCACCTGCCCTAGTGAATGATGTCACACCAGAATCTTGGCTTTGCTGGAGGAGCCTGGATGGCACAATAGCATGGAAGTTTTTTTTGTGTCTTGTGTCCATGAAATACAGGCAGGTCTACACTAAACCAACCTGCACACCTAGAAAATGATTTGAGGATTAACACAACAATGTGCACAACCTAAACCACAGAACTCAGCAGGTACACTGTGCAGAGCATTGAAGTGGGGGAGAGGGAAGCCATGGAGGGCAGGGAGTTATTTTTGTTTGCAGAGAGAGGATGGAGATGGAGGAGAGTATAGGAAAGTAGCTGGAGAGAAAGTGGTAAAGTGGAAACAGTTGCAGGGACTGAACTAAAAAGGGAGAAAGGAGAAAGGAGAGGGTTTAAATTCCATTAAGACCCTATCAACAGGGGGAGCACAGAGTCTGAAACTCTGCAACTTAATACCTGGCAGTGCTCTGGTGGCAAGGGTGAATCCCCAGGAGCAGAGTGAAGTCTGGGGGTCCTTGGGTCACATAGGGAGAGGTGGTTGCCCTGCTGCTGGAAGGACATTTGGTAGAGGTTGTGCGGCCCTGCCACAGGCAAAGGCCCAGTTGACCCTGGAGAACAACCACATTTGCTGATATGGGAACAAGGTCACTAAGGTGAAGCCTGGTGCCAGAAGTGTATTGTTTTTTTTCCATAATCCCTGCAACACTGCTGCTACACAATCATGCGAAATTTTTCCAGGGCAGGCTGGCACACAGCTACAGTCTCTGGGCATCAGCAGCAGGGTCCAGAGAACGCTGCTAAGAGCAGCTGACACCTGGCCACTGCTTGGTAAGACACTCTTGCAGAGGGGCACAATGGGTCCAAGCCACAGTTCCTCAGAAGTAAGGGGTTGGGGAAAACAGCCACATCTGAGATAAAACTCAGGAGGGAGGTACAGCCTAGCAATCTGACGGCTTGGTCATGGACAGTGTAAAAGCAGGGAGTGGACGGAAGCCAGAGACAAAAGACTGGTGCTCGATTGCAGATCAGGGAGAATAGAGTTCCAATACTGAGACTGGGTAGTTGGGTGACGCCATTTTCACACTTCCCGCACGTGTGCATACACGCCCACACATGCCACAACAATCCACCCCAGTAAGCTAAGCACCGCCATCTAGTGGAGAATGGAGCCGTTACACTAAGCCCCAACCAAGTGAACCAACCTCCCCTTCAGGAACACCACAAGTCCCTGCCCCTGCTTAGTTTACAGACTATAAAGTGCTTCAGAGTTTGACTTCTAGGGGAAAATGAAGTAATTTCAAATGTATTGCAGTCTGTTCACTGATCCATCTATTCAATTTTCTTTTCTTTTTGTTCTTTTTCCTTTCCTTTTTCTTGAATACAGAAAGAGAAAAAACTTATGTTTATTTTAAATTTTTATTAAAATTTTTAAAAATTTTTTCTACTATATTTTTTACTTTTTTGTAAATTTTTCCAATTCTATTTTCCTTCCATAATTTCATTTTATTCTATTTCATTATATTCATTTATCAAATTTTCATACACTTTCCTTTTTTCACCCCTTTTTCTCTAACCTATCAAGCTCTGGTCACCACTCAGACTAAAACACCTAGGATCTAGCATCATTTATTTGATTTTTATGTGTGACATTGCTGTTTTTAATTTTTTAATGTTATTTTTTTTTACCTTATTAACTCCTTTTCTTCCCTCAAAATAATGAAACAAATGAATTCACCCCAAAAGAAAGAGCAGAAAGAAATGACAGCCTGGGACTTAACCAACACAGACACAAGCAAGATGTCTGAACCATAATTTAGAATCATGACAATAAGAATACTAACTGGAGCTGAAAATAGATTAGGATCCCTTTCTACAGAGATAAAAGAAGTAAAAGCTAGTCGTGATGAAATAAAAAAATGCTATAACTGAGCTGCAATCTCAAATGGATGCCACAGTGGCAATGACGGATAAGGCAGAGAAGCCAATCAATGATATAGAAGATAAACTGATGGACAATAATGAAGCAGAAAAAAAAGAGGCAAACCAAGGAAAAAAGAGCATGATTTAAGAATTAGAGAAATCAGTGACTCATTAAAAAGGAACAACATCAGAATAATAAGTGTCTCAGAAGATACAGAGAAAAAGGGGTAGAAGGGTTATATGAGCAAATCATAATGGAAAACTTTCCTAATCTGGGGGAAGACACAGACATCACAATCCAGGAAGCACAAAGGACTCCCATTAGATTCAACAAAAACTGACCATCAATATGACATATCATAGGCATATCAAAGTACTCAGGCAAGGAAAGAATCATGAAAGCAGCAAGGGAAAAAATTCCTTAAGCTACAAGGGAAGACAGATCAGGTGTGCAGCAGACGTAACCACAGAAACTTGACAAGCCAGAAAGGAGTGACAGGATATATTCAAAGTGCTGAATCAGAAAAATATTCAGCCAAGAATTAAAGAATTATTTTCCAGCAAGGATGTAATTCAAAATAGAAAGAGACATAAAAAGTTTCCCAAACAAAAATTAAAGGAGTTTGTGACCAGTAAACCAGCCCCTCAAGAAATCTTAAGGGTGACTCTCTGAGGGGAGAAAAGAAAAAAATACATACATACATACATACATACATACATACATACCAAAAGCAAGAAAGACTAGAAAGAAGCATAGAAAACCACTAGACACTCCAACTCTACAAGAAACATAATGGCAATAAATTCTTATCTTTCAGTACTCATTCTAAATGTTAGTGGACTAAATGCTCCAATCAAAAGACATAGTGTAACAGAATGGTTAAGAGAACAAAACCCATCAATATGCTATTTACAAGAGACCCACCTTAGACCTAAAGATACCTTCATACTGAGAGTAGGGGGATGGAGAACCATCTATCATGCTAATGGTAACCAAAAGAAAGCTGGAGTAGCCATACTTATATCAGACAATCTAGACTTTAAAATAAAAACTGTAACAAGAGATGAAGAAGGGTATTATATCATAATCAACGGGTCTACCCACCAAGAAGACCTAATAATTATCAACATTTATGCTCCAAATGTGCAAGCAGCCAAATACCTAAATCAATTAATCACAAACATAAAGAAACTCATAGAAAATAATAACATCATAGTAGGGGATTCAACGCCCACCTACAGCAATGAACAGATCATCTAATCAGAAAATCAATAAGGAAACAATGTCTTTGAATAACACACTGGACCAGATGGACTTAACACTTATATTTAGGACATTTCATCATAAAGCAGTGGAATACAAATTCTTCTCCACTGCACATGGAATGTTCTCCAGAATAGATCACATTCTGAGACACAAATAAGCCCTCAACCAGTACAAAAAGATTGAGATCATACCGTGCATATTTTCAGACCCCAACCCTGTGAAACTCGAAATCAACCACAAGAAAAAATTTGGTAAGGTAACAAATGTTTGTAGACTAAAGAACATCCTACTAAAGAATGAATGGGGTAACCAAGAACTTAAAGAGGAAATTAAAAGTTCACGGAAGCCAATGAAAATGATAACACCACAACCCAAAACCTCTGGGACACAGCAAAGGCGGTCATAAGAGGAAACTGTATAGCAATCCAGGCCTTCCTAAAGAAGGAAGAAAGGTCTCAGATACAAAACCTAACCTTACACCTTAAAGAACTGGAAAAAGAACAGCAAATAAAACCCAAAACCAGAAGAAGGCAGGAAATAATAAAGATTACAGCAGAAATCAATGTTATCGAAACCAGTAACACAGTAGAACAGATCAATGAAACCAGCAGCTGGTTCTTTAAAAGAATTAACAAAATTGATAAACCACTAGCCACCTGGATCACAAAGAAAAGGACACAAATAAATAAAATCAAAATGAAAGAGGAGAGATCACAACCAATACAGCAGAAATAAAAACAATAATAAGAGAATATTATGAGCATTTATATGCCAAAAAATGGGCAATCTGGAAGAAATGGACAAATTGCTAGAAACATATACACTACCAAAACTGAAACAGTAAGAAATAGAAAATTTGAACAGACCTATAAGCAGTAAAGGAATTGGATTAGTAATCAAAAATCTCCCAAAAAACAGAGTCCAGGGCCAGATGGATTTCCAGGAAATTCTACCAAACATTTAAGGAAGAGTTAATACCTATTCTCTTGAAGCTGTTCCAAAAAATAGAAATGGAAGGAAAACTTCCAAACTCTTTCTATGAACCAGCATTACCTGGATTCCAAACCCAGACAAAGACCTCACTAAACAGGAAAACTATAGACCAATTTCCCTGATGAATATGGATGCAAAAATCCTCAACAAGATATTAGCCAACCAGCTCCAACAGTACATTAAAAAAATTATTCACAATGTCCAAGTGGGATTTATACCTGGGATGCAGGGCTGGTTCTATATCTGCAAAACAATTAATGTGATTCACCACATCAATAAATGACAGGATAAGAACCACATAATCCTCTCACTAGATGCAGAGAAAGAATTTGACAAAATACAGCGTCCTTTCTTGATAAAAACCCCCAAGAAAGTAGGGACAAGAGGATAATACCTCGAGATCATAAAAGCCATATATGAAAGACCCAATGCTAATAGCATCCTCAATGGGGAAAAACTGGGAGCTTTCCCCCTAAAGTAAGGAACAAGACAGGGATGTCCATCTACTCCCACCACTGTTATTCAACATAGTATTGGAAGTCTTAGCCTCTGCAATGAGACAACACAAAGAAATAAAATGCATCCAAATCAGCCAGGAGGAGGTCAAACTTTCACACTTTGCCGACGGCATGCTACTCTATATGGAAAACCCAAAACATTCCACCAAAAAAACTCTTAGAACTAATCCATGAATTCAGCAAGGTTGCAGGACATACAATCAATGCACAGAAATCGGTTGCATTCCTATTCATCAACAATGAAGCAACAGACAGAGAAATCAAGAAATCGATCCCATTTATAATTGCACCAAAAGCCATAAAACACCTAGGAATAAATCTAACCAAAGAGGTGAAAAATCTATACACTGAAAACTAAAGAAAGCTTATGAAAG
Organism: Acinonyx jubatus; assembly: GCF_027475565.1. Classification (NCBI taxonomy): domain Eukaryota; kingdom Metazoa; phylum Chordata; class Mammalia; order Carnivora; family Felidae; genus Acinonyx; species Acinonyx jubatus. The sequence goes on from NC_069390.1 coordinate 108,149,204, forward strand.
AAATTGAAGAAGACATCAAAAATGGAAAAATATTCCATGCTGCTGGATAGGAAGAACAAATACTGTTAAAATGTCAATACTACTGAAAGCAATCTACATACTCAATGCAGTCCCCATCAAAATAACACCAGCGTTCTTCAGAGCTAGAACAAACAATCCCGAAATTTGTATGGAACCAGAAAAGACCCCAAATAGCCCAAGCAATCTTGAAACAAAAACCAAAGCAGGAGGCATCACAATCCCAGACTTCAAGCTATACTACAAAGCTGTAATCATAAAGACAGTATGGTACTGGCAAAGAACAGACACTCAGATCGATGGAACAGAATAGAGATCCCAGAAATGGACCCACAAACATATGGCCAACTATCTTGAGAAAGCAGGAAAAAATATCCAATGGAATATACAGTCTCTTTAGCTGGGAACACTGGACAGTGCAGTGCAGAAAAATGAACCTGGACCACTCTCTTACATCATATTCAAAATTAAACTCAAAATGGATGAAAGAGTCAAATACAAGACTGGAAGCTATCAAAGTTCTTGAGGAGAAAGCAGGTAAAAACCTCTTTGACCTGGGCCACAGCAACTTCTTACTCAACACGTCTCTGGAGGCAAGGGAAACAAAAGCAAAAATGAACTACTGGGACCTCATCAAGATAAAAAGCTACTGCACAGTGAAGGAAACAATCAACAAAACTAAAGGGCAACTGACAGAATGGGAGAAGATATTTGTAAATGACATATCAGATAAAGGGTTAGTATCCAAAATCTATAAAGAACTTATCAAACTCAACAGCCAAAAAAACAAATAATCCAGTGAAAAAATGGGCCAAAGACATGAATAGACACTTCTCCAAAGAAGACATCCAGATGGCCAACCGACATATGAAAAAATGCTCAACAGCACTCATCATCAGGGAAATACAAATCAAAACCACACTCAGATACCACCTCACACCTGTCAGAATGGCTAACATTAACAACTCAGGCAACAAGACATGTTGGCAAGGATGAAGAGAAAGAACATCTCTTTTGCATTCCTGGTGGGAATGCAAGATGGTGCATCCACTCTGGAAAAAAGTTTTGAGGTCCCTCAAAAAACTCAAAATAGAACTACTCTATGACCCAGAAATTGCATTACTAGGTATTTATCCAAGTGATACAGGTGTTCTGTTTCAAAGGGACACATGCACCCCAATGTTTATAACAGCACTGTCAACAATAGCCAAAGTATGGAGAGAGCCCAAATGTCCCTTGATGGATGAATGGATAAAGAAGAAGTGGTATATATATACAATGGAGTATTACTTGGCAATCAAAAAGAATGAAATCTTGCCATTTGCAACTACGTGGATGGAACTGGAGGGTATTATGCTAAGTGAAATTAGTCAGAGAAAGACAGATATCATGACTTCCCTCATATGAGGGCTTTACCTGACAAAACAGATGAACACAAGGGAAGGGAAACAAAAATAATAAAAAACAGGGAGGGGGACAAAACATAAGAGACTCTTAAATATGAAGAACAAACAGAGGGTTACAGGTGGGGGTGTGGGAGGTGGGATGACCTAAATGGGTAAGGGTCACTAATGAATCTACTCCTGAAATCATTGTTGCACTATATGCTAACTAATTTGGATGTAAAATAAACAAACAAACAAACAAATAATAAATTAATAATAAATAAAATTTAAATTTTTTTTAAAAAGCATTATAATCAATACTAAAAAAAGTTACTTGAATTGTTTTGTGTAGATAATATTTTGTTAATGATAATTTCATTTCTTTTTCCCTTTAAAATGTTTTACCTCCTTTATTACTGCACTGGATGATACAGTGTTAAATAGAAGCAGTGATAGCAGATACCCCTTTTTGTGTGTGTGTGACTTTACATAGACTGCTTGTAAATTTTACTATTGCATATAACTCTCCCATGTTTTTGATTGTTCTGTGGGCTGTTTAGAAAATATTTTTTATGTTTTGGTACAACTAGAACTTTTTGAGAAAATTTCACTGAAATTTAGGATCTAGACTAAAAGAATACACCTTGGAAGCTGATAAATTATTTAATAGGAGAGACTGGAGAAATTCACTTCCCCAGGTGAATATGTTTATTTTCCAAGTGGGGGGGGGGCGTTGGGGGGTAGATTCAGGACCTTGGAGACCTCCTTTTAGTGATAAAGCCAAAGACCTTGGTCCTCTCTACTAAAGGAATTTATTTACATTGCAGAGAATAAGAATTAGGACCTAAGTTCTTGTTCAGGAGCAAAGTGTTTTCTCCCTTCCTTTCAGAAGAGGAGAAGAGATGGTTGTCTCTCTCCCATATAAATGCCCAGGTTCATAGTTGTGTGGTTTATTGCCTGCAGTAGACCCCATTATGTGTAGGACTTATTATCAGGCTCTCATTGCATCATCTCAGGGATAAGAATTGATGTTATAGGAATGGGTACAATTATTTGTTATAAAGTAGATAATGATCTGTTCCAGAAACCTTGTATTTGTATTCAGTAGAATATTAATTAACACAAATATTTAAAACTTTGCATTTCATCAGATTAACAAAATTTCCAGCTACTCCCAGTTTGCTGAGAATTTCAACAATAGCATAAATATGGAAAGAGTCCAAGTATCCATTGATGGGCAAATGGATAAAGAAGATGTGGGGTGTGTGTGTGTGTGTGTGTGTGTGTGTGTGTGTGTGTGTGTATACACACACATACAATGGAATATTACTCAACAATCAAAACAAATGAAATCTTGCCATTTGCAGCTACATGGATGGAATTAGAGGGTATTATGCTAAGCGAAATTAGTCAGAGAAAGAGAAATGTCATATGACTTCACTCATATGAGGACTTTAAGACACAGAACAGATGAACATAAGCGAAGGGAAGCAAAAACAAAATAAAAACAGGGAGGGGAACAAAACATAAGAGACTCTTAAATATGGAGAACAAACATAGTATTACTGGAGGGGTTTTGGGAGAGAGGATGGGATAAATGAGTAAGAGGCATTAAGGAATCTACTCCTGAAATCATCGTTGCACTATATGCTAACTAACTTGGATGTAAATTAAAAAAAAAAAAGAAAAGAAATGAAATGAAATGAAATGAAATGAAATGAAATGAAATGAAATGAAATGAAATGAAACGAAGCGGAAAGGAAAGGAAAGGAAAGGAAAGGAAAGGAAAGGAAAGGAAAGGAAAGAAATGTTTTGAAAATTATGGCCACATGAAAGGATGGGAAAGAGTCATTAAGCTCCAATATTTAATCCTGGGTCCATCTTAGTGTCTGTTTTTTGAATTAAGGACTACATGTATTTATTGACTTGGGTGATAACCAACAATACATAAGAAAAAAAAAAAAAGAAACTGTTGAATTGATTTTCACTGCAGAGTTGACTGAAACCCAATGGTGGAACCAGGATTCAGAGAGATAGAAACTACTCCTCCAAGAAGATGGTAGATACAGGCAGGAGCTCCATGAAAGACATTTCTGAGATACACAAAGAAAGAGTTTGAATGTTAAGAGTGCAAATGTATAGAAACAACTCAGATTTGTTTATAATTAGACTTGTTTGTTTTTAGCTAGCTCAAACTGTGTTCCTATTTGATTGGGCACCTTTGATTTGTCATCATGACTTGCTAATAAATGAACTGAGAAAGTTTAAAAAAAACAGAAGCTTGGCTCTGCTACTTTTTACATTTCACATGCAAACAACATAAGCATCTGGTATTCCATTGTCCAGGGAGCACTGAGTCTACATCTATGCTTCTTTCCAGCAGACTACGTATTTCCAGGAAGGAAGAAACAATAAATGCTTGGGTAGTAATTGCAGATAACCCATCTAACCCCATACAGTTTAACTTTCCCTCATGAAGAGGACTGTGTTGTAGTGTAGGACTAGGAGTTGAACAAAGACTGTAGTGTGTGCTGCTATCTCTTTGTGCTATTTGTACATTATTCCCTCTACCTGGAGTGCCCTTTCCACATCTTCTAAATCTACCTGCCCAATTATCATCATTCGTCTTTCTCAGGGCTCAGGTCAAGAATTACATGGTCTTCAAATACTTCCCTGATGACTTCAGGCATAATGGAGTCTAGTACTTGTTCTACTATTGTGCCTTATGCAAACCACAATGATGTCAATTGTTAATATGTGTTATAATTGTTTGTTTGCATGTCCATATTAGGACAAAGGTCCTGTTCATTCATTCTAGCCTCAATCCCCAACATGGTGACTGGACTATAGCGGTATTCAATAGTCAAAGAATGAGTGACAAAAACTATATGACCCTAAGGCCTCCAGTCCACACTGCTAGAGAAGGTACAATGGACTGTCAATCAAGGTCATAGGTGTTTGATTCCAGAACTTCAGCTCGCATGGTTATCAGGAACCCAACCTCTGTGTGTCCTCTCTTGTTCCACAAAGTTTTTTGTGGCTCATGTATTTTCCTCAGTGACATTTAAATTGTCCCTGATGCTGTGGCTATTGTCTTGCTCACTTTCATGATGTGGTAATATCCATCAGCACTACTAATACAGGTGTAACCACGGACAGCATCCCCCAAGATTCTGATTTTGCCACTGTTTATCCATAGCAGTGCTTCTAAATGGAGGGGAAATTTTGCTCCCCAGGAGACACACACCAATGTCTGGAATATGGGAGAACAAACATAGATGCTACAGGCATCTGGTGAGTAGGCCAGTGATGTTGACAAATATCCTATAAGGCACAGGTCAGCCCCATGGCAGTTATCTGGCCCAAACTGTCAATAGGGTAGAGGCTGAGAAACATTGCTCCAAAATGAAACAGAGTCATCCCTACAGGCATGGCAGTTCTTTTGCTTGATTTCCCAAAAGTAGTCTGACTCTAAGTTTCTCCGTGGACTTTCTTCTTGTCTTCTCTACCCAGATAACCTAGAACAAAACCTCACAGGGCTGAGTTGTAGAATATTAATGTTCTATCACCAGGTGCCTAGCTAAATAGTACCTCCCCTACTGGCCCAAACATTTGCCCCAAGACAGAGGTTGAACACCTTTACTTTACTCAACCCCGGATCCAATTCTCTGTTGATCCATCAGACTCAACAGTGTTTATTTCACCACTGGATCATGCGTGGTCTTTCCATAGGATTTTAAACTCCAGTGTTCTGTGGCTCAGTCTGTGGTTCTAAAGACTGCTTAAGCATTTCTTCCAACCAATGTGTAGGCTTATCATAAAAATAGAACACCTGTTGTCTCATCCTAACAATGCAGAGTTGCTAATGCAGAATACCAAATAGCATCTCCTGAATTACTTATCATTTAAGTATTGACAATTAAGCATTGTTCTGCAATCATTCCAAAATAAATCTGTCTTGCAGAAAGAGGCCATAAAATTGAAGGGTGGAGGGATAAGATGAGGGTCCTAAAGGACCATATAGTCTTAAAGTGATAGGCATGGACCAAGAAAAGAAAGCCATACTTCTCATGTGCACCCTCCCTTAATTTAATCAGAGAGGAAAGGTGGGGGATAGAGCAATGGGTTAAGCCAGGGGTTGTCCTCCTCTCTCTGGAGTTTCTGTGATGGAGGCAAAGGCCAAAAGTCGGCTTTGTTCTTACTGTGACACAAAAGGTTCCACTTGGTTCTAAGTGATAAATGTTTACAACACTGTAATTTCTCTTTAAAGGAAAATAATCTTTGCATAGGTGCTAGAAGAACTTGTATTAGCAGCATGGGGGTATATTGTAGGCTACCAAATATAGGAGATAATATAAAAAATCTTAAATTCTATCTTGAAAAATAGCATATGAATCTAGATATTAATATTGATACCTCAGAACATCCAGGGAATACACTACTGGGTATTTACTCAAAGAAAACAAAAACACTAATTCAAAATGATATATGCACCCCTATGTTTATAGCTGCATTATTTATAATAACCAGAATTTGGAAGCAACCTAAGTGTCCATCAAGAGATGAATGAACTAAGAAGTGATAAATTTATACAATAGAATATTATTCAGCCATAAAAAGTAATGAGATTTTGCCATTTGCAACAACATGGATGGACCTAGAGGGTATTACGCTAAGTGAAATAAGCCACTTAGTGTAGAAAAAGACCACTACCATATGATTTCACTCATATGTGGAATCCAAAAACAAATGAACAAACAGAAAACAGATTTTAAAATACAGAGAACAAATTGGTGGTTGGCAGAGGGGAAGTGAGTGAAGAGATGGGTGAAATAGATAACAGAGATTAAGAGGTACAAGCTTCCAGTGATAAAATAAAAAAGTCATGGAGATGAAAAGCATAGCAATCCAGTGAATAATGCTGGCACAATATTGTATGGTGACCATAATTATTGGAGTTACCATTGAATAATGTAAAGAATTGTCAAATCAATTGTCAATATGTTGGACACCTGGAACTAATATAACATTACACATCACTTATACTTTAATAAACTCTAAATTAAAAAAATAGTGAAACAAAAAGGAACACATGATGAATGAAGATGGAGCTGGAACAGGGTGAAGAGCACAAGCAGGAGGTGGGTTACAGATGGGAGACATGAGGGGAAACTATGCTCCACTCACAAAAAGAAGATGGAGAAAGCACTCAAGAACACAAGAGGTTTGATGCTCCATCAGTGCTGGGGCAGAACATAGATAAGATCCTGGAAGAAGAGACCTTATTCTCTCCCCAGAATCTTCTATCTAGTGTCAGACTGCTGAGTTTAAGCAGCTTTCTGACCTCCATCCCACAATCTATTCTGCCTCCTTAAAAAAAAAATCCTCTCCAATGCCCAAGATTCTCTTAAGTGTTAAACCTTTTATTTTTTAAATTTAGTAATTTTGAATAACAAAATGCTGGTTTTTGAAGCACTTAGGTGCAGATTATCTTCAAGTTAAATACAGTCAATCAATTAACTAGAACAAATTTCTGATTATAACACCTTCCACTTTTAAAATATTTTGTAGTTTATAAAGCATATTCACCATTTCACTTAATTCTCTCAATATCCCTGTGACAAAATTCCTTATTTCCTTATCTTATAGAGTAAGAAAGTGAGGCTCACAGTGGTTACATGATTAAACATTCAACCTAGTTGAGCCACAACAAAAGTACCCTTACTCTTTTTTACCTGAAGCTGATTAACCGAATCTTTCCCAGTCTGTATTAACCTGTTAGAATTTTGAACATAATACTTATTCATCAATTATTTATTGTCTATAGTGACCTGAATATGAGGGAAACAATATTGAACTACCTTCATGGCATTTAGACACCACCATAGTGGCATTTGAGCATCCAATTTTCATATAGTGTAGTATGTGCACTGATATGGGAGGTCCGGGGTATTTTCATATCACACAGGAGAGTCATCTATTCCAGACCTAGTGGGGATAGGGCAATATGACGGAAAGCTCCCATCAGGATATGATGTCTAGGTCTAGACATAAAGGATCAGTGGATATAATCAAGTAGACAGGTAAAGAAAGGTATTCAAGGCAGAGGGACCAGCATGGGCAGGCGAGGAAGATTCAGTTACTGAACTTGCACTACAAAGAACTCAACAGGAATGGAGCCAAGGCATGAAACAATGGAGGAGAACTCAATCTAAAGAGAAGCCTCGACTAGATTGTGCAGAGGCTTGTAAAACATTGTTAAGAGACTTGCAATTTACCTCAGGGGCCTTAAGGAGACTTGGAAAAGTTTCATGTAGTAAGAAGAAAATAATTAGATTACATTTAAGAATGATTAACTGGTATGCTTGTGGTAAATGGATTTGAGTCACAGAAATCTCTGGAAACAAAACATACTGGAATCCATTGCAGTGGATTCCTATATAAGTCGGCAGAATTGAACCCTATATAAGTTGGCAGAATTGGCAGAAGAGTGAATTTAGCTCAGTTTTCTGGGACGGGTCTAATGACTGGCCCAGGAAGTGACACAGATACAGGAAGACAACATTCCTGCACTGCCCATAATTTGATCATCTGTGGACAGGCCATGTTGCTCAGGCTCGTAATGAGGAATACTCCTTATCACTGCAGGGACAAGTTCTCATGAGAAATGAAGCTTGGCTTCAGTAGTTTCAAAAAGGAGCAGCAGGAGACCATCCTTTTTCCACTGAAGAGACTTAGTTCCTTGTCAAATATCCATTTACTGTGTATGCAGGAGTTTATTTCAGGCTCTCTAATCTGTCCCATTGGTCTATGGGCCTATTTTTTTTATGTCATGCCATGCTGTTTTAGTTATTATAGCTCTGTCGCATAGTTTTACATAGTTTTAAACCAGTAAGTGTGTGGGGCACCCAGGTGGCTTGGTCAGTTAAGGGTACAACTTTGGCTCAGGTCATGATCTCAAGGTTCATGGGTTGAACCCTGTATCAGGCTATGCATTGAGTGTGGAGCCTACTTATAATTCTCTCTCTCTCTCTCTCTCTCTCTCTCTCTCTCCTCTCTCTGTGCCTCCTCAACTCATGCTTTCTCTCTCAAAATAAATAAATAAACTTAAAAAAACATGGAAAAAAGAAAGTGTGATGCCTCCACCTTTGTTCTTTCTCAAGAGTGCTTTAGCTATACGGGGTCTTTTGTAATTTCATACAAATTTTGCAATTTTTTCCTATTTCTGTGGAAAATGCCACTGAAATTTTGACAGGCATTGAGTCTATGGATGGCTTTCAGTTGTTCAGATGTTGTAACAATATTAATTCTTCTGATCCATCAACAGAGGATAGCTTTCTGTCTCTTTGTGTCATCACCAATTTCTTTCACCAGAGTCTTGCAGTTTTAGGTATACCAATCTTTCACCTCCTTAATTACATTTATTCTAAAGTATTTTATTATTTTTGTATGTTATTGTGAATAGGATTGTTTTCTTAGCATTTTTCAGACATTTTGTCCATGTATAAAAATGTAACTAATTTCTTTGTGTTGATTTTATATCCTGCAACTTTACTAAATTTGTTGATGAGTTCCAACAGCTTTTTGGTCAGTCTTTAAAATTTTCTATATGTAAGATCCTATCACGTATAAATAAAGACAAATTTACTTCTTCCTTTCTGATTTGGCTGCCTTTTATATATCTTGCTTGAATGTTCTGGCTAGAAATTTCAATACTAAGTCCAATAAGAATGGTGACAGTGGGGCATCTGTGAGTCTCTTAAATAAATGGTGTTGGGAAAACTGGACAACTACTCAGAAAAATAAAATTGGACCTCTATTTTACAACAGTAACAAAAAGTAACTTTAAATGGATTCAAGATTTAAACAGAAGATTGAAACCGTAAAACTCCTCAAAGAAAACATAGGGGAAAAGCTCTTGGCTATTTGCCTTGACAGTAATTTTTTTGGATAGGACACCAAAAGCCACAAGCAACAAAGACCAAAATAAATAAATGGAACTGCATCAAATTTAAAAACTTCTCTATAACAAAAGAATCAACCAACAAAATAAAAAGGCAACTTAAAGAATAGGAGGAAATATTTGCTAATCATATATCTGGGTAGGGGTTTATACACACGCACACACATATGCACATACATGTGTGTATATATATATATACACACATATATATACATATATATGTGTGTGTATATATATATATATATATATATATATATATATAGCACATATATACATGTGGAATTCATACAACTCAACAGAAACTAAACGATTTGAAAAGCAGACAGAGGAACTGAATAGGCATTTTTCCAAAGAGGATATACAGATGACCAACAGGTGTACAAAAAGGTAGTCAACATCATCAGTAATCAGGGAAATGTCAATCAAAAACACAGTGAGAGCTCAACTCACACCAACAACACAAGAAGTAACAAGTGTTGGCAAGGGTGTGGAGAAAAGAGAACCTTGTGCACTTTTAGTGAAAATGTAAACTGATACGGCTACTATAGAAAAGAGTATAGACGTTCCTCAAAATATTAAAAATAGAAATACTATATAATCCTAAAATTCCACTTTTGAGTGTTTATTCAAAGAAAACAAAAACACTATTTCAAAAAGTATATATGTACCCTTGTATTTATTGCAGCATTACTTACAACAGCCAAGATAATGGAAGCACCCCAATAGTCCATCAGTAGGTGAGTGGATACACACACACATATATACAAACAATGTCATCTTACTCAGACATTAAAAGGAATGAGATCTTGCCATTTGCAACAACATGGATGGACCTCGAGGGCATTATGCTAACTGAAGTAAGTCAGAGAAAGTCAAATACCATGTTTTCACTTATTTGTAGAAACTAAAAAACAAACAAACAAACAAACACAAAAGTAGACTCTTAAATACAGAGAACAAACTCATGGTTGGCATAGGGGAGGTGGGTAGGGGTGGGAGGATGAAATAAAGAGTATTAGGTACAAACTTCCAGTTATAAAATAAATAAGTCACAGAGATGAAAGTATAGCAAAGGGAATATGGTCAACATATTGTAATAACATTGTATGGTGACAGATGGTGACTACACTTACCAAGAGGAACACAAATATCGAGCAATACTGAATAAATATGTTGTACACATTAAATTAACATAGCATTGTATGTGAATTATACTTCAATTTTTAAAAATTAAAAAAAGAATGTTGCTATACAAAATAGAAAGAGTTCTGTATTGTATATGTGAGAAGTGCTAACAGTAAATCTTAAATTTTCTCACCACACACACAAAACAATGGTTATTAAGTGAGATGATGGAGGTGTTAGCTGAAGCTATGATGGTAGTTATATTGCAGTATATCAGTTTATCAAATAAACCCATTGTATACCTTCAACTTATACAATGTTATATGTCAACTGAATTTCAATAAATCTGGGGAAGCAATAATGAAAGGATAACTGACAGGATCCAAATGCATACACCGAAGAGAAAACCAGAAGGTTGTTAGACTCCAAGGGCTCTTCATTTATAGATTCTGGGGAGTGATGGGGGTTAGCAAGAAGACTATGAAAACATTTACCATTTAGGATTAAAAAGAATCCTGGGATTCAGGAAGGTACCATGGTGAGAGCTTGTTGAACAGAGGGTGGGAGGAAGCAGAGGGTAATGAGTAATGAAGTACCTGAAGAACTTTAGTGGTGACCATAGATGGAAAGGCATAGATGGGAATAAATGGCCTGAGGATCCTGAGTGGAAATTGGGTAGAGAGTTTTATTAGAGGACTTTCTTTCAGTACGCTGTCAACAAGGTGCTAACAGAGCATTGCCTACATCTCAGATGTGTCAGGATGTGGATCGCTACTGTGAAGATGCTAGAAAATAGAAAGGAGATAAAGTATGTAATATTGGGGGAGATTATTTGCATAGCCCAAACACTGCATGTAACTGTTTCACAGGAGTTTGAACTGATGGCTGCTCTTTCTTGAGATACAGGTTTCAAAACAAACAGAGAGAGAGAGAGAGAGAGAGAGAGACAGAGAGAGAGAGAGACAGAGAGACAGAAAGACAGAAAGACAGAAAGAAAGAAAGAAAAAAAGAAAAAAAGAAAAGAAAAGAAAAGAAAAGAAAGAAAAGCTAAATGAAAGTTTGTGCCAAAACCTGCAAAAGTTTTTAAGATCCAGTATCATGCAGCCCCTAATCTCTGCTCTTACTATAATTGGGGTATACATTGGTAACAAGATTTTAAACCTTCCTAGTTTAGAAATCTCTAAGCACACAACCAACTGACTCAAAGGCCAAGAAGAAATCATAAGGAAATTACAAAATACTTACAACTGAAAGATAACAAATACCTTTACAGCATAATTTCTGAACTGTAGCTAAATGAATACTAAATGAAATTTACAACTTATAGGTTTATATGAAAAAAGAAGAAAAAATGGAAGTCAGTAAGCTAAGCATACAATTTGAGCAGTGAGAAAAATATTAACTAAAAAGGACAGGGAGAATTAAAAAAAGAAGGTCAATAATTAATGAAAAAGAAAAAAAGTCCCGAACAGAGAAGACCAAGCTACCCAAGTCAATATACTGATAACATTCATGAAACTTGTCTGACAAACCTCAGGTTAGAATGACTAAGAACAGAAAAGAAAACTGGAGAGAGAAATTACATAAATAATACCGTAAATAAATAAATAAATGTAAAAGATTTTTAACAATATTGCAATAAAAAGATGTAAAAGAAATTTTAAAAGTCAACACTATGAAAGTCTTTATGCCATAAATTGTTAGACAAAATGAACATATTCTTAGAAAAATGTAAATTTCTAAAGTAGACTCAATATTTAGTAGGAAAAAAAAATTCTTATAGGACATTAAAGAAAACCAGTCATTCAAAAACTGTCCAAAAGGATTTACTATAAAGTTACACCAAACTCTCAAAATAAATTTAACTTACACAAGCCCTTTCTGAGACAAGAAAAACAAAATATTGTACCACACTATTGTAAGGCTGCTATGTCTAATAACAAAGTTAGTGACTTACAGGAAATATGAAAAAGGAAAGACCATCTCACTTATATATACAAGCACAATGCTAACAAAGTATCAATTAAATATGAAACTATATTTTAAAAAGTATAGCTCCTCATGATTAATGTAAATTCATTCCAGGGATGCAACTGGTTCAATGACAGAAAATGTTAATTAATTTAATTACATTAACAGATTAGAGAGGACAATTTATATAACTAGATGGTCTGCCTCCTAAGTGGAAAATGCAATTTCTACACAACTTTTTAAGCTAAAATTGCTCACTCTGGACTTGCTCACTCTTTTGTCCTTCCCTGAACTGGAGTGTCGGTATGATGGTGACCCAAAGGAAGGCAAACCCACACAATGGAAGAAACCTGGATATTAGAATGGTCTCCTGATGCCTGAACTGCCCACCCATCACTGTAATGTTTTATTTTGGTCTCTTGGAATAACTTCAAATATGCCCTAGTTAACACAGAGAGAGAAGGGCAACTTTATGAAAAGTAGATAAAATCTGACTGACACACTCTCTCTTCCCCATTACAAACCTGGGTACTGAGGAAGAGTAGTGGAAAGGAAATAAACATTAGAGTCATACCCAGTTTTGAATCCAAGGTCTACTACATGCTAAAGGTCCAATTTTGGGTATGTCAATTTCTCTGATCCTCAATCCCACCAGGATTAACAGGGTATATGTCTCTCCCCCGCACTGTGCAGGTTCTTTTTAGAATGTGAATAACAAAGAAGAGTAATCAGTGCTGCTCTTGGGAAGAAAGTTAGGAATTTAGGAACACTGATTTTTTTTTTTTTCTGAAAAGTTGCCAGATAAAATACGGGAAATCCAGTCAAATTTGAATTTTCAGATAAACAGTGAGTATTTTTTTAAAGTATAGTATGTCTTAAGTATTGTGTGGGAGAAAGTTAGACTAAATAGCACATATTGTTTATCTGAAACTCAGTATTTTGTTATTTGTTTTGTTAACTACAAGCAATCATATCTGAAGGAGAGAAGAAAGTAGATTTCTTTGGACTGCCATGAACCATAACTAGAGACAGAACAGTAATAAATGAGTGATTTCCAGCCCCGGGGGGGGTGAGGGGGCTGGGGGGAATCACCCATTTGGCACCTGCAGCAAGCAAGTGGTCAGTCTACCCAAACAGTCAACACAGTGCCAGGGACTCATGGCTTTGGCATGAGTGATGCACAGAATCACAGTCTGGAAGCTAGCATGCAAGCTTAAGAAAAATGAAAAAAAAAAAAAAAAGGATGTTTGGGAGACATCCAAACATTTCCAAAATTCCTCCATCTGCTTCTGAACCCTGCTCCATGTTGGACAAAAAGGATACGTAGAGAGGAATAAGCGAAATCTTGTCTTCGTTAGAGTCTAGCATTTCACCTTTGTACTTCTGGGAAAACCCATAAGGATGAGATGGGGACAGAGTATCTTTGCCAGAAAGACAGAGACAATAACGCTCATCTCTTAAAGTCATTGTAAAAATTAAGGCAAGGTAAAGGGTTTAAGGTCTTGGCTTAACATCAGGTCTGAGTATGGACCCCATCACCAACATCAGTACTATTACTCTCCTCTGTTCCTTGTTTTCCTTCTTCTTCCTTCCTGAGGCTCACCATGGCCTCAAGTTGTCCTAGATTCAGGGCTTCAACATCTTCACCTTATTCCTGAGGTCAGACCTACCAGGTACTGTGCTTCTCTACCCTATGCACCAGAAGCAGTACTACCTCTTTCTTGCAAACAGCAGATATTTATTTAATTTACATTGTATGTCATGTACTTTGCTGGAGAGACTGATCATGCAATGAACAAGACAAATGGGCCATCACAATAAAAACCGTGGCCCTCCAACTACTTACTTAAGAATAATTTGAAGACCACGTGAACATTCAGATTTCTGAGCTACACCCTCCAAACATTATTCCAAAGAAAAACCATTTAATGTTCTCTGAACTTTGGGAACTACTGACCTGAGTCCTTATCATACAGGTGCTAATAACGGTGATGTTGCTAACTGCTGATGAGGCTTACAGGTTTTACATTTTGGGGTCCATTGCATGGTGTGTTGCCTATCCCAAACGAAGAAATTTCAAGTAGTGGTAAATCAAACATCAATGACAGGCTGATAAGGCGATATTCCAAGAGGAGCTTGCATAGAGCCCTCAACACTAGATCACAGAACTAGATGCCAACTCTACCTATGTGAGAACAAGAAGCTTGGGGAGGCACAGACCTAAAGCAATGCTCCTACTTTCTGGTCTCAATTTCTCTGCAATCACAAAAATTATTGAGGACCCCAAATCTTTTGCTTGTGTGGTAAACGTACTTCAATTTAAAACTGAAAAATAATTTTTTTAAATTTGCTTGACACTAACAATAATGAACATATAATGTATTCAGACAATTTTTTAAGTTCATTTTTTAATTTATTTTAAGAGAGAGCAAGAGGGGAGGGGCAGAGAGAGAGGGAGAGAGAATCCCAAGCAGGCTCCATGCTGTCAGCACAGAAGCCAATGCCGGGCTTAAACTCACTAACCGTGAGATCATGACCTGAACCAAAGTCAAGAGTCAGACACTTAACCAACAGAGACACCCAGGTGCCCTTTTATGCAATATATTTTTATGAATAATTTTATCAAAGCAAAAAAAAATACAGTGAGAAGAGAGATATTATTTTTCAACAATAAAAGGACTATTAGAGAAGAGTAAAATTCTCATGTCTCTGTATACAGTCTGTTAGTATGTCACACTGGAAAGCTCCACTGTCCACTCATGAGAAAATGAGAAGGAGAAAAAGGGACACAATCGGTTAGTATGATTATTAACATGGTTAGTCTTGTAAGCTTCCTGAACGGGTTTCAGGAATCCTCAAGGTTCTGGGCCATGCTTTAAAGACCACTCACCTAAAGGATGAGGAATTGCCTAGCGATGGTCCCAATGCTTCCACCCAAGTGGTATGCTGTTTGGGAATCAAGATGAAGGTAAGAGAACAACTCTGACACAAAGGCCACCACTTTGCATTTCTCCCCAAGCCTGGTCTTCCTGTGAGTCTCTCTGCCTGCTTTTAGTGATCCTATTACATCCTCAAGGGCAGTTATGCTACTGAGCTTCTAAGACATGACTTGAAGCTGAAATGAGCTTCCTGGTGGAAATTTTCCACTCAGAGCTCAAGCCTTGAGACAAAATAAAGAAGAAACTAATCTTCCCAGAACCTTAAAGCTTCCTCATCTCCCAAGAATGGCCATAGACCCCCTTCAAAAAGGAGCCTTCTGCCTACCATCCATTCTCCAAAACCCACTCACTCTGTCACACTGTCTCTAAACACAGTCCACGGGCCCTTGATCACTTTTCTTCTTTTTCCTTCCTGCCTTTGACTGATGTTTGGTTCAACCTAGTTATTTGGCTCTATATTTGGCTTACTTCTACTCTGGATGCCGCATTTAGTGCCACTCCCTAGAAGCAGGTGACAGACCTACGTACTGGAAGCCCAGCTCAAGTCCAAGTCTTGCCCTTTTCTGCCCCTCCCTTCCCCTTGCCTGGGGAATTTTAATATAATTAGCATCGTGGCAGACTCTGAAGCTCAGAATGTCAGGAAATCACTTCACTCTGAAAAATAAATCAATAAATAAAATAAAACCAACCAGGAAATTCAGCACTGTTTTTAAACTTTCATCACAACTTCCACGAAATATTTCTCTCCTTCAAGAATAGGCTTTGGATTTGCATTACATTTTGTCAAGTGTGTCTATTTCCTGTCCTCAAGCACAAGGTGGTTTTTGATGGTTGAATAGCCTCTTTCTAATTAAGTCAAAGTCCGCTTTCTTATAACTGCATGTGAGCAAGTGAGTGAGGACTGGCTGAGGTGCAATAATCTGACTGTAGCAACATATTTTGACCTTGGCATCTAAAGCTGCATTAGAATCTCAGAGGTTCAGATACAATGACCTGATATGAGTACGACATGGTGCAACAATTGCTGTGGAAGCTGATTTTAATTAGACTGCACAAGTTAGGGAAGAAGATGCTCTGATTAGTGCAAAGTGCCACAGCATGTGGCATCTCTGTCTTATTTTTAACCAGTCATGACAGGTAGTTATTATATTTAAGTTTCAAATTTCCTCAATTCCTGTTATTGCTAGATCACATTTTAATAAAGTCTCTTGGGATGGGTTAGACAGGTGTGATCTAAAGAAATATTCCATGAAAACAAAAGAAGTGAAGCACCTTTAGGCTTTGCATCCACATAGAAAATAGAAAAACAATAAAAAGAGCTACAAACTAACCTTACTTCACCTGCTTTTTTGATCCTGCTTGGTCCCTGTACTTAAGGAACTTGGAGGGCAAAAGGGAGCCACGAGGGGTGGCTGCTGAGTGACTTGGCTTGGGGAGATCTTGAACAGATTCCTAAACAAAATAGCAGCCCCAAGGCTCCAGTTAGATGAATAGGGGATCCAGCACTCCCCAGGAGCAGCCATCTCACAAGAGAGCCTTTCTCATGTCACTGACAGCATGGGGCATGGATAAGTTACAGGTTTGGTTACTTCAGCAAGCCAGGAGTCACTTGAAACCCAACAGTCAGTTGTATTTAGACTCTATGAAGACTTATCAAGCAGGTTACCAACCCTCCTCTAACTACCCAACCATACTCAGACTTGGTATTAATTTCTTCTAAGTAAGCTATGACATATGGGATAGGAGACTAACTGGGATCATCAGTAAATTTAGAATTGGTACAAAGACCAATTTCAATTGGAATTTTCAAACACTGTAGTGATTCAGGAGCTCTTGGTTTAAGCCATATTCCCCCTGTTGATTTATTTTCCTATAAAAGTAGTTGGGAAACCTTCTATGAACAAAAAACTTCTAAAATGATGTGATCAAATAGTATTTGTTCTGTATATCTCCAAGCATGTATAAGCAAAGGCAGAGCCTGTAGAAAGATTTTGTTGGGAGAAAGAATGCTAGCTGTCTGTGAAGGGTTCCTTGTGAGTGAGTGAATCAGAGTGTGGTAGCCAGGCAGGGGCAGAGGAGGAGGACAAGAAGGGAAGAGAGAGAAAGGCAGAGTAGGGAGGCAGATTCACAAAGACCAGGTCTTCAAGAAGAATCCACATCAGAAATGGGAAGGAGAATCAACATTAGGAACTTACATATATAGGAACCAGACCAGAGGAGTAGTTGGCAGGTCACAGTTAGATGTTTGCAGTCAAAAAAGAGGGAATTTGCCACAGAAGGAATTAAGACCCAGAGATAGGTGTTCCAGGACAGGGATGACTACGACAGCAAATGTAGGATAAATAGCGACAGTAGCCACTGTTTTCTCTTCAACTCAGACTCATTTCACAAAAATAGTACTGTTTAATTCCCATCTAGCAAAGAATTATTTAAAAATACATAAAAAGATTTCTTTAGAAAAAACAAGCTTAGAAAACACAAGATTTTATTCCAAAAAAGATAAAGTGTATCTTAGAACCATAAGAATGGCCAAGTAAGATAAAGATGACCCTCCTATGTCAGACCCACAGAGAGACAAATGGTGGATGGTATGCCCCAAGAGCATCACCATGCCATCTTTTCTTGGTCGGATAAAGTACTGGTGGAGTACAAGGAGGTCTACAGCACAGATGGATGGCCTGTGAGAAATTTTTGTAGAAAAGGGTTTCATAAACAGGGTTTCCTGCATTTTTAACTTGACTCTTTTTTCTTATTTTGCTCTGATTATTTCATTTGATATCTGAACATCTTTGCAGTGTTTTTTACTATAAGATTCCTCTGCTGTAATTTTATACTATTTTCTACATTCAAAGACCTAAGAAAGTCTCCAGTGCAAGTGAGAGAGAAATTGGTTTCATTACTTTTTTCTCACCCATCTTGTAAATCACCAGCATAGGTAATTTCAGTAATTTTCAGGTTAGCATGTACTTTCTCTCCATGTAATAGGATTAAATCCCAGCCTGTCATGCTGTCCTGTTATAGTTGATAAATGGAATTTTTTTTCTTTCACTATCTTTATTTGATTAAACACTAATTCCATTTCAGCTCTGACTCTGTTTTCCTTGCTATCTCACAAGGGATTTTGCAACACATCCCTTTTTCACTGTTTGGGAAGCACAGCCTTACTTCTAGGATGTAGCATGCTGTGGAACTCACCACATTTCTGTGTGATATATATTTCTAGCATTTTTTTAAATTGGAAAACTTTCTTATTTTTTATGATGAAAAAATGATTTTCAGAAAAAAGCATAAATGAGAAAAGGATTTATTTGGTCTCCTTAAATCAATTAGAAAGTTTTTAAATTGTGCCAATAAATCTTCCTTTCCTGCTGTTCAGTATCAATCAGCCTGGAAAACAATATATTTCATAAGAAGAAATTTTCAGATTGATCCCTGAGCTAAGGGTACATGAATTTTGTATAACCACACAGACACACACACGCTAATATATATGTATATGTATGTGTATATATACATACATATATATATTAGCTATCCCAGAGTTACATTAATATATATCAAAGTTTAGATAACCATTCAAATTAATTGGACCCTCTTTTAAGAACTAAAAATATGTCCCAGTTGGCAATGCTATTAGTGTGGATAACATTATTTCCAAAAAGTAAATAATGACTAAGCAGGTAAATAAAGAATCCTCAGCTTTAGACAGAAAAAACAGGACTGAGCTGAATTCCATTTCCTCTTTTTATATTTCTCTTGATTCTTTTACACTTTTATAAAATGCTTTTGAAATACACTGTGGGATCAACAGATCTCTCTTGTTGACTATATCCTATTACCAGGCCCAAGTCTCATTTTGAAACCTATCCTTCCCAATATCACCCACTCTGAACAGCTGAGAATGTGTATGTTACGACAAAGGGAAATTCCCCACATCTCTCTGCTCTACCCTATGCTGTTGTGACTTGCTCATATCCTAGAGACACTTAATACAAGGCTACATAAATTCAAGTGTTCTGGAAAGAGGAAAGAGAGGAAAATTCATGACCATTCTCCAATCTTTAAGTTACATAAGAAGACACTCATTTCTACACAAGTTTATATTTCCATTAGCAATAAAACTTACCACAAAGTAGAAAAACTGGAAAAGAACTTATGGAGGTATAACCTCACCTTGTTCACCACAAGACTAGTAGAAGCCTTCATGAAAAGTCCTCTAAAATGTTCAAATATTCCTCCAAATAATCTGAATAGTCCATGGGGAAAGTCTAAGTTTTCTCATTGTGCCTTAAAGTGCTGAGGGCCTGCTTGTCTGTCCTCCCTCACAGTGGCTCTGTCCCCCTAGAAGCCAATGGCCCAAATCATTGCAAGGTCAACAATTAACAGTTTGGTTTTCTTTCCCTTGCATGGAAGTAATGGTTCCTACTGCTTTTTTCTGTGTGGCAAAAAATATTAATTCATTTATAAACTCACTTATCAAATATTTATTAACATCCGCTATCTGTCAGGCAATGTTCTAAACATTGTGTTGCTCTTGGAGAGACTTAGGTTCTAGTGGAATATCTAAAGTAATAAACTCTTCCTTGTTTGCCCATGACTTTTCTAGTTTTAAAATTCAAAGTCCCATGTCCTAGGGATCCCCTCAAGTATTGGGTAAATCAAGCTGGTTGGTCACCCTAGAGAGAATCATGGAAAACACAGCTTAACACTGGAAACATAACTCAGAAAGCTTTTTAATCAATAATTCAAGTTGGTTGTTAAGGAAGAATCTTGTAAGTATTGGTATATATATTGGATTCCACAGATGGTGGACCTTATTCTCTAAGAAAAACTGGCTTCCTCTAAAAGATAACTTATTATCTGGCACTCAGGGTGGTATTGAGATAGAAGTTTAAATAAGAAACTTTGGGGTACCTGGGTGGCCCCAGTTAACCCAGTTAACCCACTTGGTTAAGCATCCAACTCTTGGTTTCAGCTCAGGTCATGATCTCATGATTTTGTGAGTTCAAGCCCTACATATGGCTCTGTGCTGACAGCCTGGAGCCTGCTTGGGATTCTCTCCCTCCCTCTGTCCCTGCCCCTCTTCTGCTCTCTCTCTCTCTCCTTCTCTCTCTCTCAAAAAAAAAAATAAATAAACTTAAGAAATAAAAATAATAATAATAATAATAAAAAAGAAACTTTGTCTTTTGGTTCTTCTGCTCCCCCATCTCTTCAGCACATGATGTTCTCATACCCTCCTCCTTCCCAAGGCCCCGCCATCTAAGCATGTAAGTCTACACGCTATCCTAAGCATACGTTTCATGCCTCCAAGCCTTTGAACACAAAAGTCCGCCTCTTCCATATGGCATCCTGCTACCAACGTTTCCAGGCTCAGATCAGCCACTGCATTTTCAGTGATGCCTAAAAAATGTCCCCATTTCAGCCCAGTGAAAGGGGCACCTACCTGTGTTCTGTTTGTGTGGCAGTTTTTACTAGCCTTTAACAGAGTGTCGATCACACGTGAACATAATTACGTGTTTCTGGTATCTACCTTAGAATTTGTGTTCCATGAAGCAAGGAAAATATATCATTTATCTGTTTCTCCAGTAACTGATACAGAGAAAGTGTTTGATACATGCTTCTGGACTTTTCGTTTCTAGAAATGTGATAAGCTGAACGCTCTAGAAAGCACCTTTAAAAATACTGGATAAAATATTACAAACATTATTTTAAATTCACAATTCAGATGTCAAGAAAGCAAGAGAGGTCAGGAATAAAAAAGTAACAAATTGGGGTGTTAAGTGCAGACAAACATTGGAGCCACCCTGAGGACGTTCCAGCCTCAGATACCAAGGAACATAGTTTGTAGTGGCAAGATGAGGAAGGAAAGTGAGCTTTGGTTTTGAGCAAGATTAGGAGTTGGAATTGATGTCTAGAAACTTTCTTACCCCTAGAGGTGGTGTAACTCCACGAAAGAGCAGACAATCTATAACAGCAACAGTTAATATCAGAGAAGTTTGTATATTCAGGGAAGGCAGTTAGTCATAAAAATAACATAAATAAAAGAAATAAAATTAAAAACAAAGAATGAATAAACAAACAAACAAACAAATGGTCTCCCTGAGAAAATCATAGACTTGTTCTCACATGATTTCAAGTATGGATATATATACTACATCCAGTCTCCACGAACCCCTAAACCAATAAGTTAATAAAAAGAAACATTACTTTTCTTTTCCCATCTTTTCTGATCTCTCCCTCACTGACTCTACTTCTGTTCTGCCTTCTTTCCTATTGCCTGTATACATTAGCTGTATGTCTCACTTTAATTCCTCTTAGGGTCTCTACTCTCCATCTTAAACACTCTTTCCCCATATATGTATACTGAAAAATTTAGTACTCAATCAAACCTTTGCTAAAATGTCAGTTTATCAAGGAGGTCTTCTCTGACGACCCAATTTAAAATATGCTCTCAAACTTCTTAATCTTGACTCACTTTTAACTGTGTTCCACAAGACTTAATATCTTCTAAGGAAAGGAGTCAAGTACTAATTTACTATTTTTCCTCTCCCCCACAGGAGACTGTTAAGTGGCAAGAAGTCAGGAACGTTTGTCATGTTTATTTACTAATATATCTCAGTCAACTGGAAAAGTGCCTTATGTATGGTAGGTTCTTGTTAAAGACACTTTAGTTGATGCGATAAGAGAACTGATGATAAACTGAGTCCAGCAGCACTCAGTATAAACCTCTAAGTGATAAAATCTCAATTCTGACCATGTGAAATTCACATAAATAAAGCCCCACTGAAGACAAGCTCAAAATAAAACATTACAAGCTACACCATCAAATTCAATGGACACAGCATCAGCCAAATGTTGAGACCACTGAGTTCTTCAGATAATAGCATCATTGGATACAACACTGCAAAACAAATATGGTTATTAATTACAGATATAAAATTAGGTGTTAAAATGTTAAATAAATATGACAGCTGGAGAAAAAACAAATTGATATACTTATAAAAAACCTAAATGATGATATAGAAAGTGGATAAGAACAGAACCTAAAAAAGAAAACCAGAGACATGAAGAAGAAAAAAATACACAAGAGGGTTACAAAGACATAGTTGATATAACTAAAAAGCCTAGTATGTTACTAAATGTAATATTAAAAGGATGGGGCAGAGAAAATTTACAAAAAAAGTTTTTATAAAATTAACAATTATTAATTTTTTTCAATCTTGATAAAACCTCAGATTCATGTATCCTGAAAAGTGCTAAGCGGGATTAATAGAATTAATCTACACATAGATCCATCGTGCTGATACTGTAGGACACTACTGACGAAAGATTATAGAAACAACCTGAGAGAAATGTCAGATCACTTGCAGAGCCAAATTTAATGATGGTATTAGTTTCTCTTAATAGTAATAATA
The DNA here is from genome assembly GCF_027475565.1 of Acinonyx jubatus. Lineage (NCBI taxonomy): Eukaryota > Metazoa > Chordata > Mammalia > Carnivora > Felidae > Acinonyx > Acinonyx jubatus. The sequence continues at coordinate 108,172,020 of NC_069390.1, forward strand.
GGAACAAAAGACTGAATGTGTATCTTTACATTATTAAAGTAATTGTCAACCTAGTGTCAAAATAGGAAATCTATAACATATCCAACAACAACAACAAACAACTAACTGCAAGCAAACTTTTTTTAAGTTTATTTATTTAGTTTGAGAGAGACAGAGACAGTGCACGTGGGGGATGGGCAGAGAGAGAATTCCAAGCAGGCTTTGTGCTGGCAGCACAGAGCCCCATGAGGGGCTCCAACTTAATGAGGCTGGGAGATCCTGACCTGACCTGGAACCAGAGTTGGAAGCTCAACCAACTGAACCATTCAGGTGCCCTATAAAACAAACTCATTTTATAATGGGGTGCCTGGGTAGCTCAGTCAGTTAAGCCTCAGACTCTTGGTTTCAGCTGAGGTCATGATCTGGCAGTTCCTGAGTTGGAGTCCCACATCTGGCTGTGTGCTGACAGTGTGGAATCTACTTGGGATTCTCTCTCTCCTCTCTCTGCCCCTGCCCTGCTTGCTCTCTCTGTGACTCCCAAAATAAATAAATAAACTTAAAAAACAATTTTTTTAAATGAATACTGAGGGGCTCCTGGGTGGCTCAGTTGGTTAAACCTCACACTTCAGCTCAGGTCATGATCTCACAGTTAGTAGGGACCTGATCTCATGGTTTGTGGGTTCAAACCCTGCCTCGGGTTCTTGCTGACAGCTCAGAGACTGGAGTCTTCTTCAGATTCTGTGTCTCCCTCTCTCTGCCCTTCCCCCCGTGCTCTCTCTCTTTCAAAAACAATCAATACACATATAAAAAATTTTAATTAAAAAGTAAAATGAATACTGAAAACTACTGCCAGTGGTTTCTGAATAAACCTACCAAAGATATTATTAAAAAAAAAAAAGGAAATTGAATCTCGAAGTTAGACCTGAGTTACAAAACAGAATCATAAGCTAATCAACAGGTAAATATTTTTAAAAATTTTAACAACCCTGGGGTGCCTGGGTGGCTCTGTTAGTTAAGCATCTGACTTCGGCTCAGGTCATGATCTCACAGTTTGTGAGTTCAAACCCCCACATGGAGCTCTGTGCTGACAGCTTGGAGCCTGGAGCCTGCTTCAGATTCTGTGTCTCCCTCTCTCTCTGCCCCTCCCCCGCTCGCATTCTGTCCCTGTCTCTCTCAAAAGTAAATAAAATGTTAAAAAAATTTTAAAAAGATTTTTAACAACCTTGACTTATATAAAATAAAAATTATTATAGGCTGATGTTGATGGCATACAAACAAGGCAGAACTAAAATTCTGGTATTAAAATTTTAGAAAACCTAGGATGATCTCAGTAAATTCAGAAAAGCAAATGCTAAAATTTATTACTACTCATGAAAAAAACTTTCAGCAAAATGGGAGTAGCTGGAAATTTTTGTTAATCTGATGAAATGCAAACTTCTTAATATCTGTGTTCATTAATATTATACTGAATACAAATACAAGGTTTCTGGAACAGATCATTATTTACTTTTTAACAAATAATTGTACCCATTCCTATAACATCAATTCTTATCCCTGAGATGATGCAGTGAGAGCCTGATAATAAATCCTACACATAATGGGGTCTACTGCAGGCAAGTAACCACACAACTATGAACTTGGGCATTTATATGGGAGAGAGACAACCATCTCTCCTCCTCTGAAAGGAAGGGAGAAAACACTTTGCCCCTGGACAGGAACTTAGGTCCTTATTCTTATTCTCTGCAATGTAAATAAATTCCTTTAGTAGAGAGGACCAAGGTCTTTGGCTTTATCACTAAAAGGAGGTCTCCAAGGTCCTGAATCTATCCCCCTCCCCCAGCATTCCCCCCCCACCCCGGAAAATAAACACATTCACCTGGGGAAGTGAATTTCTCCAGTCTCTCCTATCAAATAATTTCTCAATTAACTTCTAAGGTGTATTCTTTTAGTCTAGATCCTAAATTTCAGTGAAATTTTCTCAAAAAGTTCTAATTGTGCCAAAACATAAAAAAATATTTTCTAAACAGCCCACAAAGCAATCAAAAACATGGGAGAGTTATATGCAATAGTAAAATTTACAAGCAGTCTATGTAAAGTCACACACACACAAAAAGGAGTATCCACTATCACCGCTTCTATTTAACACTGTATCACCCAGTGCAGTAATAAAAGTGGTAAAGCATTTTGAAGTGAAAAAGAAATTAAGTTATCACTAACAAAAATATTATCTACATAAAACAATTCAAGTAACTTTTAAAAAATTATTAGATTTTAAGAGTTCAGCAAAGATGCTGGTCAATAACGTGAATTTACAAATTCAACTAAGTTCTTTCATGCAATAAACAATTACAAAATGCATTTTTATAAAGATATGATGACAATATCAATAGAAATATGAGGTAGACAAAAATATGCCTATTGAAAGATATTCAAGACCTTTATGTAGAAATATATGACATTGTACAGGAATATCTTTCTTAAGACGTAGGTAAATCAGAGATATAAAATAGACATGAATTTTAAGACTTCTAATATAAAGATGTCAGTCTTCTGCATATTATTCTACAAGCCCAATGTAATTCCAATCAAGGCATCAACAAGCAATTTTACTGGAAATTATAAATGGTTTCTGAAAATCACATGTAAGAGAAAATGAGCAAAATAACCAAGACAATTTAAAGAACTAGATGGTTGGGACTCCAATAAAGAATTAATATAGTTATAACAAGGAAGAGGTAATTGCTCCAGGGATAGACAAGAGAGCTGTCTACAAATCAGCATGGAAATGATCATCTATTTTATAAATACTCTTATAATAATTTACATATACTTATCGTTAAAACTAGATCCCTACCTCACAAACTAAATTAAACTGAATTCCAGGCATAATAACATTTAAATGTGAAAGCTGAAATTGCCAATAAAAAATGCAAGTAAATGTATTCAGCATCTTGCAACACAGAATTACTTAAATAAGACCCCAAAAGCACACACCATTAAAAAAATATATGGACAAGTTCAACTGAATTAAAATTAAAAACTTATACAGAGCAAAATATACTCTTGGAAAGCTCATTAGAGAAGTTATGTTTTAGTAGAAATTATATGCCATGCCCATGACCAAGAAAGGATGAAATTTAGGATTTGTAAGAAACTCTTTGAAGTAACAAGAAGGCAAACAACCCCACAAAAATGTGAATGGCCAATACACAAGGAAAAACACAATAAACTGAAAAAAATTCAACATCACTATTAACTAGCAAAATATAAAATTAAAATAAATACAATTTAACAAACATTATATTCTCAATAATGAAAAATTTGAGTAATACCAACTATTGGGGAAGACAGAGAGGCTGGTATTGAAAAGTAAGTGTATGCAATCCAGTATCAAACTGCCACTTACTAGGTGAGTGACCTTGAACAAGTTATTTAATTTCTTTGTGCTTCATCTTCTTATACTTAAAATAAGGATAATAAGAATTAATAGTACCCAAACTAAGAATTAATAGTACCCAGTAAGACTGTTACAACCAAAGTGAGCTGATGTGTGCAAAACTAATTAGTACAATTTTAACACATAATGAGCACATGATAAAGGTTATCTTGTTTAGAGTATAAATAGGTACAACCACATCAGAGTACCATTTGTCAATGTTTACTCAAATTAAAATGTACGAATTCAAAACACAGCATTTGACACCTAAGTATAGGTCTTTAAAAATCTTATCACCTACCACCTTTAATTGATTTTGACAAGAGGCCCTCTGACCTTTGTGTTTTTGACTTCCTCGTCCTCATTGTCACCCTTGTGGACATTTCAAACTAGCCAATGACTAGTCAATATTTACATGGAGTTACCATAAACTTGACTGAACAATGCTCATGGAATGATTACAAATAAAGCACAGAAAAGCAATCTCATTAAAATGAAGCAAAGATAGGTCCAGATCCTGCTATCTATGACAAATATGTGAAGAACCCATTTAATTTGTGAGCATGTCTGGGTTTCAGTTGAGGTTCTACTTTCTAGTTTTTTGGTTTTGTTTTTGCTTTTTTGTTGGTTTGTTTGTTTGTTTTTTAACCACGGAGAAGTCTTTTCACTTCCCGTTAGCTGCACTGCCTCTTCCATTAAATGATAGGTTGGAAATGACTTTAGAAATCCTAAAAATCAATTCTCAAAGGCAGAAAAATGATCTTCTCATAAAGCCAATGGTTGTCAATTGAGCTGGGGAAGGACCGTCCATCAATGTGAATAACCTCAATGTTAACACCTTCAGTGACCATCCCAAAGGTTCTACACAATAGTCCAGAGATACAGGTTTATCTCCAGGAGCTTGAGCCTTTTAAGGTGTCATTTTCCAATATGGAAAATGGCCTCCCAAGATTCAACAAATCAGCCTATCATGGAAAATGGAAAATTCCATTGCTCTAGTTCCCTTATGTGTGACAAAGAAAAGAACATTCAAGAATTCTACTTCAAAGATCATTCCCTACAAAACTAGACATCTGGAAACTGAGCAAATGCCTTTCTTCCACAATGGCATAAGAAAAAAAGGTAATTATGAAGATCCTCACAGCAGGTTTTAGAATTTCTATTAGATATGGATACCACCATTAAAATGGCAGATTTAGAGAACACAGACACACAAAACTATCTAGACTCTGAGAAAGACTGTTTTCATACTATTTTGCTCAGATGAAAACTTTTCCATCCATAACAAGTTTCAGTTTAGGAACTTAAATCGAAAGACAAGAGGGAGCTACAAGTAAAAGTATTCTCTACTGGGTTTATTTTTCAAACAGAAAGTTGTATTAAAAGTTAAGATTCTATTAAGTGACTAAGAACAGATACACTTATTTATTGAAAATAGGAGTGTTTTTTAGCCTTACCTTCTGGTAGCTATCTGGAGAAGTCACGTGACATAGATGATGCTTGATTCCTGCAACTGTCTAAAATTGAAGAACAAGTCACCTAGAAGAAAAATTAATGATTTATGTTTACATTGCATTGATTATATTTGCTATTCATTTATCCCAGTTCTCTCTGGGTTCTCCAACTCTCAACTCTGAAAGAAACTTCGCTGGGCAAGAAAATGTTGCCTCCTGCCTCCGTGAATATTAATGGTAAAGTGCAGGAACTGTGACCTAAGTCTTTCCAATCAAAGCACCCCGACAGTCACAACTTTTCTAGATAAATAATATGCTGTGGCACAGTGTTGGGGTGGCATTTCTCAGGTCAGTAAGGGCTTAATGAAAAAGGAAATTAGAGCACTGAACAACACCAAAGACTCATGTCAATGTTCCAAAATGTATTTCTTCATTCTATCTGCAGGGCCTAGCACAAAGTTGTTCAAGAATTCATTAACATGGGTCATTGGTCATCCTGATGGAATGTATGTTCTCCATCCTATTTTACCAGCTGAGGGGGAATTAGGGTATTTGGCTGCTACTAGGTAGCTGCATAACAACCTGAGCCTTTCAGGAGTCTAATGTGGTCTGAATTTTTCCCATTTCTTACACATAGAAAATGGGGGAAGCCCTTTACTTATTGGCCCCATCCTCAACTACTGCTCAGTTGGTGTCAAGTAATTGAGTATTATCTACATAAATTAAAAAGTCAGGCACACGGTAGATAATTAAATAATCCAATATTCTGTTATTCCTGCATGGCACCAAATAAGGTCACTTTAAATTGCTTTTTAAAGATAATCTAGCTTTGCTCATGCATTCCTGTCCTTAATAAAGAACATATATGAATTACATACACATTTTAAGATTCAACTTTGTGTGAGTACCGTCTAGGAACCAAAATAGGCATGATTCCTACCTTCATGGAGCACACAGACTCATGATTGTGAAAATGAGATTTGGGGGGAAAGAACAGGAGGAACCCGCTCACCTTTGAACGCAGAGGGCCACATGCCACATGACCCTAAGCACAAAATACAGCTTTGAGCTGCACATGTTCCTAATATTATCATTTCATAAAGGTAGTTTGGTGTCACCTAAAATCTTTTTTGGCCAAGGAGAAACAGTGATTTTCAGGAGGAAAAAAAATCTTTCCATAATCCTTATGCCAAGAAATCAAAGCAAATGATTAGAAATTCTGTTTCCAAATAAACAAATAGGTATTTTTTTAAATCAAGAAGATAACATAGGTGACATGAAGAGTGAAACTAATAAGTATCTAAAGGATTTTTACTAAAAGCAGAAGACTTTTCTTCTTTTTTTCCTTTGTATCATGAACAACTCTGCATTCCAAGTGAAAGGATGCAAAGACAAGAAGAAAATTGGTAGAACACATCACTAAAGACTATATTTCAGCTCAAAGCAATTTTGGCTTCAGAGAGTGCAGAGAATACCAATGACGTCTTAATGTGCTCAGTCAAACAGAATTAGATAATACGAGCTGGTAGATTTTTCTGTTTCCTAAAATTCCTCTCTGTAGTCTGTAATAGATGCACAAAGCTTTTCACTTTATTAATTATTTATTTACAACCGCATATTCCACTTCCAACAAATTTAATTCTTCCACAGGACAAAATATAGCCAGAATGTATCTTTCCTAATAAGTATATTTTGCAACATTATGAATGGATATATTTTATGTTTTAGGTTAGATTAGCCTTTTCAATAAGGGGTAATAATTTGTAATTTCATTTTTTTTATTATTTTTTTAATATATGAAATTTATTGTCAAATTGGTTTCCATACAACACCCAATAATTTGTAATTTTAAAATTCACTTCTGTTTTTCTTCTGGAAATAATTTATTTCCAAAGAACTTTGCAAAGCTTGTCTGTCTTATTTGACAGGATAAAGATCAAAATGAAATGGTATTTGTCATTCATATAATGTAGCCCAAAAAAGTGAAAACTGAAAAAATCATAACACTATTTCTCAAGATTACAGGGAAGCAGAAACTGACACAATACCTCTAGAGAAATACTTGTCCCATGCTAAATTACTTTTGTTTGCTACTGTTGATTTAAGTATTACTAAAGAAAAAGAAAAAAAACAGCTTGAAACATTGTTTATCTCATTTACTTTCTGAATTCACATCTAACTAAAATAGCCTTTTCAATACTTTCTTGCAAAAATTATGATCCCATGCAACTTAGCAGGCATTGTTATATTTTAAAATATTTTAAAAATTATTCTTTATAACTACAGTTACATTGGTTTTTTAATGAATTACAACACACACAGGCACAGGGGGCAGATTAAGAAGGTGAAATCCATATCCTAGCAGAGGATCCAGAGAAATAATTACACACAACATTTTTAGTGCTTGAATTGTTTCACTATTACAGGCACTTTACATGCTTTGTTTCAAGTAATCCTTATAAACCACCCCCCACCCCCCCACCCCCACAGGTACATATTGTTAACTATTTCCTCACTAGATGAGAAAAACACTACTTGGAGAATTTGGTTAAGTTGGCCAAAAGTCACACAGCAAATGACCGTGTTAGCCCCCAGATCTATCAAACTCAAGTCCCCTTCTCTTAACCCTTTCTTCAACTCTCTTGGAAGCATATTCATTGCAAATTCTCTGCCTCCAGAAGTCCTTTGCAAATCTTCTCTCTGGACTTTGTGTAGGCTGGGAAGGAGAAAATGAGTCAAGCTAAGTGTATTAAGGAATTTTTTACTTCTGCGGATCCTCAAGATAGTTTTACTCTGAATTTCCTTTATTTCTTCTTTCCTCATTAATTTTCCTAAACTCTCCCATGCCTTCCAAACAAACAAACAAAACCTCCAGAAAGTTCTATTATGGCATGAAATGTGTCCCCACAAGAGATTTTGGAGTTGTAACACCCAGTACCTGTGAATGTGACCTTATTGGGAAATGGGGTTTTGTAGATATAATCAAAATAAGGTCATTGGGATGGGCCCTCATCCAGTAGGACTGGTGCCATGGTAAGAGGGAAATGTGGACAGTGACACATGCAGAGGAGAAGATCAAGTAACGTCACAGACATGGATGGCAACATGAAGACGGAAGCAGAGAATGAAGGCATGTCGCCACAGACTAAGGACATGTGAGGCTACTGGAATCTGGCTGAGACAAGAAAGGATTCTTTCCCCCTAAAGCAATGGAGGAAGTTTGGTATGAGACCTCTAGCCTCCAGAACTAAACTAAGAATGTGTTTCTGTTGTTTTAAACTGTGCAGTTTCTGGCCATTTGATATGGCAGCCCTCAGAAATGAATACAATCCCTAAGAAAGAAACCCCCCTCCCCTTTCTTCCATTAGGGCTGAACTTCACATTCACATTTAACTGGTGAATTTGGAGCAATATTTGATGGAGATTAATTTTACCTGCAGCTATCATAGCTGAGGAATAGGATTTATATTATTGTTGTTATGTATAATCCAGTCCACTAGAAAAATTTAGGTTACTGATGAACTGTCTTAGTCAATTTGGCCCAGTCTATACCATAGACTGGGTGGCTTATAAACAGGAGGAACTTCTTTCTCACAGTTCTGGAGGTTGGAAGGCCAAGATCAAGGCACCAGCAAATTTGGCATCCAGCAAGGGCCTGCTTCCTAGTTCATAGCCATTTACTTGCTGTGTCACTACACAACAGGAGGGGCCAAGGGAGCTCCCTGGGGTCTCCTCTATAAGGTCACTAATCCCACTCAGGAGGGCTCCACTCTCACGACATAATTACCTCCCAAAGGCCTCACCTGAAAATACCATCAGACTGGGAATTAGGTTTCTTTACAGCAATTTGGGGGCAGGTAACAGAAGCATACAGTCTAAAGCAGGAACCTGTAAAGGACATTTTACACATCATCTTAGGTCTGCCTATATTACACACACCTTGACACTTAACCACAAAGAACAAAGGAAAATCGAGAAAATGCATGAACACCTACAATGTTGCCTGTTCTCTTCCTTCTGACATTTTCAGTAATCCCAGCCCTTAGTTAGCAGAGTGAAATTATTTCCTATCAAGTGATTGCATTACCTTGTCACTGGACATCTAATTTTATCACACCACTATGATATGAATTTAAAGCTCTCCAGAAACTCCTGCCTCTATGAGATTCGCTTACCCAACGCACAGCTGAAGTTAGAGCTAATCTTTCAGATGTTCACAGTACCCATCTTGGTATCCCCCCCCCCCCGCCCATGCACATTGTTCATCCCTTCCTGGCAGGGTTCAAAAGGGAGAACAGGAATTGGAGTGTGGCCAAAGAGGGAATGGATAATAATTTACCTTGCTACTGTGTTATATACCTCAGACTTTTTCTGTTTTATGTACATGGTCTCATTTAGTGCAACAGGGCAAGATTGTTTCAATTTTACAAATGAAAAGGCTGAGCCATGGAGGAGATAATTTCCTAAGATACCAGCATTTGCTAATGCCAGATTGAAGGAGATATTAGGTGTTCTCAGTCCTATTCCAGTATGTATTTCTGCTATTGAGTCTTATGCATATATTCTAACTCCTCAAGAAATACATTTTTTCCTGGATAATGTATACTTTTTTTAAAGGAAAAGACAAGGAGAGCCCTTTTTATTAAACAAATAAAAACAAACATTCTGACCCTTCCACTCAGCTCTCCCTGTCATTGTTCTCATAGCACAGTGTAGTGGTAAATACGACAGATTTATCCACACCTTGTCTCTGGCACTTACCAGCTGAAGGGACTAGAGCAGATTGGTGGGGCTCCTGCAACCCAAAGCTAGGGGAAGATCAAATGTGCGGATGTACAGAAAGGGCTTAGCTCGGAGGATGGTACATCATGAACATGCAGTGAGAGAGAGAGGTCGCTGCTCTTCCTCAGTCTACATCCTAGACACTCAGCCTTGCACCTGGCCTCAGCCACACAAGTGAGGAAGCCAGGGTGCATCCACAGAGGTGATGGGCTTTCCCAATATTACACTGGAAGTTATCTGTTAGGATACCTGGAGCAGTATGTGTTTGTTTCCACTAAACTCTAAGTCTATTTAAAGCACTAAGGTAGATACAACACAGAAAAAAAATTGTTGTGAAAGTTAATGCCATGTAAAAACCATCCTAAGTCACCCCTCCTTTGCCTCTGGTAAACTGAGGTTTTCTCCGTAAACATTACCCACTTTAAAATAATTTTACTCTTTTATTGTTGGCCTTTCTAATATCATTCCATGCTTGAAGCATTATCTTTGAAGAAGCCTCATAAAGAAAGTCACAATATTCAATTTGAGGCTTCCTTTAATAAGTAGGCATTAGCTTCACAAATAATATTTACTTTAATAGCAAAAAAAGTTCAGATGAATTAAAATATAAGACATAAAATGGTCTACAACACCAATATGCATTTCTTTAATATCTGCTCATTCTGGGCATTATATAAGGTGTTAGGTTAGAAGAGCCAGCCTTTGAGTCTCTGTATCATGTATACATAGTATCCAATGCCTCTGAAGCTGCAATAGATTTAAAGTTACCTCTAAGAATGTTGAGCAGTCTAGAGGTTCTTAGTAAAAGTCCATGTGTGAGAACGTCTTCCTTTGTGCAGCTTCTAGCCAACACCCTGGCAGTACCTGTACTCAGCTTTTCCCAAACAGTGTGGCCTTGGGCACAGAGGAGCAGAACCCTGGTCCAGCCCAAAGGGTTTTTTCCAAACCTGGGACACACAGACACTTTCCCTGTCTTCTGTACCTGTAATGGAGCACTAGCAGTACACTGTAAAATGCTTAACCAGTTATCTCCAAGAATATTCTGCCTATCACTACGCACACATAGTTCAGCAAATGTGCTGGAGGCCAACCCCTTGTATGGGGTTGTCATCCAACAATTAGAAAAAGTCATAAAATTTCCCAAGAATATTTTTTTAAGTTTCTTTAAAATTTTTTTTAATGTTTATTTATTTTTGAGAGAGAGAGAGAGAGCGAGCGAGGGAGGGGCAGAGAGAGAGGGAGACACAGAATCCGAAGCAGGCTCCAGGCTCTGAGCCATCAGTACAGAGCCCAACATGAGGCTCAAACTCACGAACCATGAGATCATGACCTGAGCCAAAGTCGGATGCTCAACCGGCTAAGCCACCCAGGCGCCCCTCCCAAGACTATTTAATAAACACAACACATGCGTAGTATCTCAGGACAGTAACATGCTTTAACTAAGAAAGTCTTCTTTAATTTGTTTTATTGTGATAAGAGAACAAGAAAACAAAATGATATGGACGGTTTCTTTTTTCTTTTTTTTTTTTTTGGTGGGGGTGGGGGGTGTGAGTGAAGGAGGGGGGTCCTGTCAAAAATATACAGACTGAAAAAAAGTTCACAATCAGGAGATAGAGGCAGGGAGAAATACTCAGTTAAGTAATTTTTAATTGATGATTTTTCATTAGACATAAGTACTAGTTTATTCAAAAGATATCTACTGGGAGTCTGCTATGTCCAAGGCACTGAATTAAGTGTACAACCGATAAATCATATCCTTTCATTCATTGAGCTTACAGTCTAGCAGCATGTATAAGACATGTACATAGAACATAAAATAGGTCAAGCATTGATAAGGACCAAAGGAGGTGATCTTTGAACTTGAATGATAAGTCAGATTTTGACTTGTGGATAAGGAAGCAAAAAATGATCCAGATAGGAAGAAGAAGAAAAAACAACATACTAAGATACTAAAACTTGACATGAAAAATAATGTTAATTGAGATAAATAGTATACATGAAAGGGATTGGAGGTCAATGTGTTGAAGGAAGTAGGAACATGTCAGGGTGGACCTTACTATGCAAGTCTGGGACAAGGTGCTGAAGTTATCTAAGCAAGGGAGTACTACCATTAGAGCTGAGGCATAACAATTTTCCAAAGACATATTAAGATAACATGTGAGAGACCAAAAGAAGTGAAACCATCAGAGCACCATTGGGATGGCCCAAAAAAGGTGGAAATAAAAAGCAAAAATTGAGCTCATGTGTGTTATGGTTCCTAAGGACCTGAATACTGAGTACATCTGTGGGATGTGTAAAAGAAGAAGAAGAGTCAAGGAGGATCCTTCCACGTGAAGTCTGGGTAACCAGAGGAGAGTGAGGCCACAAACACAAAGGGGTAACTGAACTTCAGGTTTAACAGAATGGTGACGGACTCCAGATATGAAATGGGATTCTCCAGCGGAAAATCTAGGTGAAGATATTGAAAGAGTTAAAAATATGGAACCAGACCTCAATAGATAGATCATGGTAGAGACAGAAGAACTCTTAAGAAGGGATTAGATGTTCAAAGATGAGAATTAAGGAAAGAGAAGGTGTTCAAGCAAGGCCACTGGTGCATTAGTTTCCTGGGACTGCCTAACAACATACCACAAACGGGGTGATTTAGAACAATAGAAATGTACCCTTTCATCGTTCTGGAGCCTGGAAGTCTGAAATCAAGGTGTCACCAGGGTGATGCTCCCTCTGAAACCTGTAGGCAAGGATTCACCAGCCACTTCCAGTTTCTGATAGTGGCTGGGAATCCTTGCTGTTCCCTGGCCAAGGAAAACATATTCTGATTCAGTTTCACACGACCTTTTTCAGTATGTTTCTAAGTCCAATTTCTCTCTTATAAAGATACAGATAACTGAATTAGGACCCACCCTAATCAATTATGATCACATCTTAATTTGATTACATCTGCAATGATCCTACTTCCAAATAAAGTCATATTTGCAGACAAGCTATGATCTCCTCTACTTGCATTGAAACACAAATGTTTCACAAATGTCTTATCTCCTGTCCCCCATGAGAAGGGCTGATGTTAACCTTGCTTACATCATTTTGATTTTTGCTAACTGTATTACTCCTCACTAAACAAAACAGAAAACATATAAAAAAAATTCCTAAGGAAAATGCCTATATACTATTTAATAGTATCTCATTTTTCATAAGTAAAGCATCTACAGTAGCAAAGAAAATATCCCCAAAACATCCTTGCTTTGTAAGCAATCCTCACAGAAGAGTGGGCTATTGGAGCTTATCTTTTGCTTTACAATTCTGTAAAGAAGGTAGAGCAAAGTAATTATTTCCACTATACAGGTAAATACCTGAGAAGCTTCATCCCAAGTCACACAGAGAAACACAGACAGAACGGAGGCTTAGGCACTGCTGAGGCACCACAGAATGACTCATTTTTTATAGTCTTCAAAATTTCTATTTCACACTGATCATCACATGCTTCTCATGGGGAAATGATTCATTCTCTAATATAACCTAATGAAGACTAAGCTTGATCAAATTAAAGATCTTGATAATATCAAGTTTATGGAATATTTGAATATACTGGATGCATCTGAAACCTTGTACCCCAAAAGAAGATACACATTCATTTCACAAACACCTGGCACATTAATTAAAAAGTGTGCCTGATCACAAAACAAATCGTCAAGAAATACTAAAGAATATGTGTAATGAAATCATGTTGTCTGAACAAAATGCACTAAAATTGGTAATCAAAGTCAAAATGAGCACTTTTTGAAACATTTCTGTATTAAGGAAATCGGAATAGAAATTAATGTTTAGAATTCAATGACAACTGGGGTACCTGGGGGGCTCAGTCAGTTAAGCATCTGACTTCAGCTAAGGTCATGATCTCACTGTTCATGAGTTCAAGCCCCGCATTGGGCACTGTGTTGACAGCATGGAGCCTGGAGGCTGCATCGGATTCTGTGTTTCCCTCTCTCTCTGTGCCTCCCCACTCATTCATTCACTCTCTCTCTCTCTCTCTCTCTCTCTCTTTCTCTATGTCAAAAATTGAATAAACATTTTTTTAAAATAAAAATAAAAAATGAATTAAATAATTTAATGACTAATTAACACGGAACATCAAAACTTGGAAAACACAGCACAAGTAGTGAAGGAAATATATCACCTTAGGTATTAGAATAAACATATGACTGGAAAGTTATTAGTTAAATCCGAATGTGAATAACATATCATCCCCTCAAAAAAATAGAAGGAAGAAAATAATAAAAGTAGATGTTTTCCCATCTATTCATCTCCTACAGAGAGATACTTGAACATTAGGAATCACAACTGATTCCAACAATAAGAAACAGATTCATTCTGTGGGGGCAGAGGACTTCTTTATTTTTTTTTTCTTTTAATGTTTATTTACTTTTGAAAGAGAGAGAGACAGAGCATGAGTGGGAGAGGGGCAGAGAGAGAGGGAGACACAGAATCCAAAGCAGGCTCCAGGCTCTGAACTGTCAGCACAGAGCCTGATGCAGGGCTTGAACTCACGAGCTGTGAGATCATGACCTGAGCCGAAGTTGGACACTCAACCGACTGAGCCACCCAGGCACCCCGGGGCACAGGATTTCTAAGACATCTATTTAAAATACTTTCAGCATGACTTGAAAGAAGAAGAAACCTCAGGCATTGAAACTGGATGGCACAATTAAATGGTCTCTTATCAGGATGGTGTTCCATACTGGTTTTCCTTAAAAAGCCAATTATATCTACTTTCAAAATGTAAAACTATTTAGAGACAGAAATGTGAAATTAAAATGACTTTTCTGACCACATCTTAAAATGTAAAATACACAGGAGGGAATGAAATGCATAGGAGACTTTTTATAATTTCTAGGACTTGTGAGGATTTATCCTAATTCTCAATTACTCTACATTTTCTGTACCAGCAGAGTGACAAGAGACACCAGATGCATGGCTTCCTAACTTTAAAACAAACCACCCCCTGAGGCCAGTGTACTCACTAATGGGGCTTATGATTTCCGGTAGGCAATAGGCAAGAAAAATAAGGACTAGACTGCAGCTCTATTGCAAACAAATAGTCTAACATCACATCACAATTGCCCAACCACACAAAACTCAGGCAATGAGCCAACTCAGACAATGAGCAAAGCAAAACAGATAAGGCAGACAAAAGAGCTGCTAAAGGTTGTATTTCAATCTGAGAAAAATTTCTTAGTTCTTTACTTAAACCTTTCTGTTCCTATTTGCTGTATTATCTAGACACATTGTCTTCCACAGGCTGCCTTATCACTTGATATGCACTTCCACAAATAATGTATGGTCTTTTAATTCTCTGTTAGGATTCTGTTCCCCCACTAGACTGCCTTTAGAATTAATTAGCTCATAGGATGTTGTATCTTCATTGCCAGTCTGCTCCCTTCCAGACTCTGTGTGGCAGGAGGCAGGAGTGGTGTCCATGCATCAGTGCACCATCAGCACAAGCGGGGCCCATGCCCAGAGCAGGCACTTAACAACAGTTTCTTGGGGTGCCTGAGTGGCTCAGTCAGTTGAGCTTCCAACTTCGGCGCAGGTCATGATCTCACGGTCTGTGAGTTCGAGCCCCGCATCCGGCTCTGTGCTGACAGCTCAGAGCCTGGAGCCTGTTTTGGATTCTGTGTCTCCCTCTCTCTCTGACCCTCCCCCGTTCATGCTCTGTCTCTCTCTGTTTCAAAAAAGTAAATAAAGGTTAAAAAAATAAAAAAAAAACCAGTTTCTTGAAGAAAGAGAAAAGTGAGGGAAGGGGTGGGGGGGTGTGGGGGCGAGAGGAGACACACAAGCAGTAAATCAGAAAAGGCAAGGCAGTAAGGACCAGCAGTAAAAAGCATGGCAGGAGCAAAAAGTGATGAACGACAGTCTCAGAAAAAACACAAAAACAAGAACAAAACAAAAGAGAAATCAAAGATAGTAACTTGAAATCATAGCATTTGGATTGTTTGGGATTCTTGCTTGTTCGATCACTTTATTATAGGAAAAAACAACTGAACAAACCACAACTGCCCCTATCAGATAATATACTCAGACCATGGGAGAACTACAGATGCTGTGGAATGTGGAAAACCCACCTTTACCTGAGTTAGCTGATTTTCTCCTTCCACAAATTGGCCCCCAAAGGGCTTCATTTCAGATACATGGAAAACATTATGTACAACACAGCCTATTTGCTGATGCCTCCAGATAACTGGGCAGCACTATAATAATAAAGGAGAAAGAATGCCTTTTAAGATTAAAAAGGCTTCAGTAAGAATTGAAAAATTCATGGCACACCGGAGAAGGACAGAAAAGGGTAATGTTTATGTCCCCTACCTATGCACCAGCAGCTTCATTTTGTTTCCCGTGCCCTCTGTGCTTAGAAATAAATTATTATTTTCTTAAAAATTGCTTAGAATGACAAATGAGTTCACGTGAATGACATTCTTCTCAATAATGCCTATGATGGATATTGCATATTTATGAGGGGACTGTACAAAGACATATAGCCAGCCCTGTCCTGAATATTTGGTGCTAAATCACCAAACACAGCTCTGTAAATACCTAAGCTGAGAGGTGACTGGCAGCTCCCTGCTCAAAATGACTTTCATGAAGAATTATTAGCTAAAATAATAACCAGCATAAAACACCAGACTATCAGTGGCTTATATCTCCTAGTTATTATCTTAGTGTTTAGAACATGTAACTTTTTTGTTTGGGGGAACATTATTTATAGCATAAAATATGTTATTTTTCTGTCACTTAAAAGAAATGTGTGAAATATGGATTGCTAGATCTGTAGAGAAACATTTATCATATTATAAAACTGCCAAGTGACAAATACAAGAAAGAAAACACCTTGCACTACACAAGGTGTAGTGCACCTTTCACAAATGATAGCACTCACCTACCTAGCACTCACTCTTCATGGGCTAGGTCTTGTGCAAAGGCTAAGGGACTTACTCATCATAGCACAGCTTGTAAATACCAGAGGCAGGATCTTAATCCAAGCCTTCCTGACAATAAATATATAGCTTTTAAATATATACTTACATTTTATTTCAGTTTATCCTTATCCTAGCCCTGAAATTAAGCCAAGCAATCATAACTGAGTAAATTAGCCATTCATCCATACATACATTCACCTGCTTATTCAAAAGATGTTGAGTGTCTACTATGGGTCAGTCATTGTATTTTAGTGGATAAAGAGAATGACATCTGGAGAAGTTATGTTTTCTGACTGAGATTCCCGTTCCATTCCTTCTATTGTTTATAGTTTTGCAAAGCATCCTATGTTGATTACCTATATTTAGTCCAGATTAAGTCAACTTAATTATTAGGCATCTGTACTGTTATAGAATGACTTAATGGAAGATACAATATTTTCCAATTGCCCAAACAGAATAATAACAGGACTTGGTAGTTAGAAGCCGGTAGACTGAGGCTGCATACAAATAGTGCTTCCAATCTTACAATATGCAACAGGAGATTGAATATGGTTTGTGAGCTTAAAAAGATGGCATGCAGGGGCATCTGGGTGACTCAGTCAGTCAAGCATCCAATCTTAGTTTCACCTCAGGGCCTGATCCTAGCGTCATGGGCTCAAGCTCTATGCTAAACATGGAGCCTGCCTGAGATTCTTTCTCTCTCCCCCTCTCTCCTTCTTCCTCGCTCATGCTCTCTTTCTCTTTCTAAAATTAAAAAACAAAAAGCAAACAAACAAAAAAAGATGAAATATACCTTGGTGGCACTCATACTGAAACATGAAAGCTATTTCTTATGTAACTTTCAAAGGCTAAGTTGTAACTTGATTTCCTCCAAATACCTCCCTCTTTCAGAACACTGTTTAATGTAAAAAAAAAAAAAAAATCCAAGGAGTGTAACTATGAATTCCAAACTCCTACTGATTTTTCAGCCCTGTGCCAAGTACCTCTATGGTACAAAGTTTTAAGCCATTTATTGGCAAAAAGTTTTCATGCCCCAGCAATGTGAATTACAGATGAGCATGTCAGTGATTGTGGAGGATACTCATCACTGAATCATCTTAATGGAGTCTAGGAAGTATGAGGAGAGGCAACCATGTAGGTGGATAACAGATCATCATCAACAACAGAAGTGTCCACTGGGAGCTGTCAGAAGGCAGGCCTACTGAAGCTGGAGACTACTGAGACAGAGAATAGGTAAAGATTGAGTAAATCTACGTGAGATATTCTTTATTTGAAAAGAAGGAATTTGCTACCTGAGATGAGTGTCAGCACCCAAGCCACAGCCAGGTATCCTGGGAGAGAGAGGAGCTCCAATGGTTCCCTTCTTTGTGCGGTATGAATCTGAATTGCATACTTATCACAACTGCTCACCTTTTGATGTGTTTAAGAATCTCTGGAAAACAGCGTGGAGGTTCCTCAAAAAATTAAAAATAGATCTATCCTATGACCCAGCAACAGCACTGCTAGGAATTTGCCCAAGAGATACAGGAGTGCTGATTCATAGGGGCACTTGTACCCCAGTGTTTATAGCAGCACTCTCAACAATAGCCAAATTATGGAAAGAGCCTAAATGTCCATCAACTGATGAATGGATAAAGACATTGTGGTTTATATACACAATGGAATACTGTGTGGCAATGAGAAAGAATGAAATATAGCCTTTTGTATCAACATGGATGGAACTGAAGAGTGTTATGCTAAGTGAAATAAGTCATACAAAGACAGACAGATACCATATGTTTTCACTGTTATGTGGATCCTGAGAAACTTAACAGAAGTCCATGGGGGAGGGGAAGGAAAAAACAAAGAGGTTAGAGAGGGAGGGAGCCAAAACATAAGAGACTCTTAAAAACTGAGAACTGAGGGTTGATGGGGGGTGGGAGGGAGGGGAGGGTGGGTGATGGGTATTGAGGAAGGCACCTGTTGGGATGAGCACTGGGTGTTGCATGGAAACCAATTTGACTATAAATTTCATATTAAAAAAAAGAACCTCGTTTTCCTGCTTTCTATTTTGTTTATGCTAATGTGGCATTTCATGATTATTACAATTATTTTTCTGGAAGTCGGCCTATAGCTTCTGACACTCCATTTACTTACTCTTTGGAAGTATATACCAACATATATTACAATAAGTATAGCCAGTGGGTTTTTAAGTGATCTCCAAGTATTTACGATCATGCCTCTACTTATAAGACATTTCCTAAGCAAAATTTTGAGAAAAAAATAATCAATTGATATGTGGGTTGCAAGGCAGCAAAGGTATAATGAAGTAGATGGTGAACCTGAAGTCGAGAGCCCAGAATTTAAATCTGAGTTTTACCACAAAACATTGAGGACAGGTTGGGCAAGCACCTTAACTGTAATGACTGCATGTTCAGCTATAAAACGAAAATATAACTGAAGTGTCCTCTGACGTCACTTGAATGTACAATTCGTCTGCAGTGGCGAATTATGAAAATTGCATTAATTTTGTCTCCATTTTCTTTTAAGACCGCATCAAAGTCTCATCCAGTTATATGTGGAAGTCCTTGGCTGTGTCTCAAGTACAGTAAAACTTGGATTATGAATAACTTGTTCCACGAGTGTTCTGCAAAACAAGTAAACATTTCTAATAAATTTTAACTTGATAAATAAGCAATGTCTTGCAATACGAAGTGATGCCAAACATCACATGATCACAAGTGAGCCAACCGTTTGTTCTCTCTCGCTCTCTCTCTCTCTCTCTCTCTGCAGGATTGTGGGTGATCCTCTCCCATGCTCAGATGCTGCGTCTCAGGCCATGGTGTTTGTCAGAAATCAGTGATTTTTCAGAACGTTGGAAGGTGCCCACAACTGGAACTAGTGTGTTTTGTCCCTTCAAAGCATCTATGGACAGTCCTTTGCTTTTCCATACAAGAGTAAGCTTAGGAATGCTTACCTTTATTCTAGGTCAGGCTGCCTGCATATATAGACCCTTTCCTCTGCTGCCTTATTGCCAGTTACCTTAAATATAGTACATGGCCAGAGTTTATGAATACTGTACTGTAGTCAACATCCATTAATGATAGTGAAAGTTGTCCTACACAATAAGCCTCCTCTGTCTTCTCTCCCTCACACAAGCCACAAAGAGGTTTTTAAAGGTAAATGCAGGTTGATTTGTTCATTTTTCTTTATATTTTGTATTTTCTTTATTATTTTGTATTATATTACAATATTGTAATCGTTTTTATATGACTATTTTTGGGCTGTGGAACAAATCATCTGAGTTTTCATCATTTATTATGGAGAAATTCACTTTGATATACAAGTGCTTTGGATTACAAGCATGTTTCCAGAATAAATTATGCTTGTAAACCAAGGTTTTACTGACTGAGACCATGTCTTCTGGCCATGGTGCACTAAAAGGTCTCCTGCTCTATCATCTGTGCTCTCTGAAGCCTCCCTGCACGCAGTGCTGCTGGTGAAATCCTGATGTCCAATCCAAAGGTTCTCCCTCCTAACATCTTAAAAACCGCGACCTCTCAAGCTGCCAAAGAATCCAAAGCAAGAATCAACTGCAAGCCTATCATTCCCTGCATTTGAGTGCTCAAGGCATCAGTACCTCAGGGCATCTCAAAATGAAATTGAGAATAATGCCTTTCCACCCACTTGTTATCACTCTGGACAACACAGTGTAGTTTTCAGTCTCATAGATTCCAACAAGAAATCACTGCTCCAGCTTCTGCCACAATCCCTTTCTCCACAGAGCTCACAATGTGTCTTGGGATGATCCCACCCAAGAGTTGCCACAAACCCTTGGATGTCCTATAAGTTTGGAGCATAAGTAATGCCACATTTCTTTATTTCCCTTAATCTTAGAATATCTTCCTCAAGCCTCCTCACTGCCCAGAGCTATCAAGAAATTTGGCTCAGTCCTTTTCATGCTACCTCTGCTTCCCCTAGGTTGTTTCTGAATTAGCAGGCTTCCATACTTCAGGAGAAACAAGGAAAAGCCCTGGTTTTCAGTCCAGAACATCCTAATTCATTGTGTCTTGTTCAGGTCCAATGAAGAACCTATCTCCCTGCTTCCCTGTAATAGCTCTTTTCTTGCTAAGCCAATTTCTGCTTTGGAACATTTGCTGTGTTTTCCAAACGAATAGGGTTTTGTACCTAAATCTCTGAAGGTGCCCTTAGAGGTGAGTAGGACTTGGGTCAACCACTCACAGAGGCTGCCACTTTTTGGTCCTCTGAGTCTTAAGGAGCTTTGTGATTACTACATGCTCCTTGGAAACAACTCCTTCCTGCCTCAGATGATCCAAGTTCACTAAATTGAAGGACACAGACCAGAAGTCCCAGAAGCAGTCAGTTAAATACAGAACCATCTGTTTCATCCACAACGTAGGTTATACCATGTGAGAGAATAATTAGAAGTGAATTCACTTTAGAATTCATTATTTGTGACTTCAGTTAGTAAATCAAAAGACCTGACCAACTGGATCCACATTCCTGAATGTTAAGAGTGAACAACAATTAAGAAGCATTTCAGACTGGGGCACACACCCACCACTTTTCTCAGTCCTCAATGCTCCATACTGTTTTACATTCAGCTCTCTTCATTCCTTTATGTTGCCTTGTTGGCCAATGTAGTCCTTAGACCCAGGCCTACACCTTACCAACAAAGACAGCATGGCAAAGTTATCTTTTGTAGTATGGCTATAGCTGGCAATTCAGCTCTTAAACAAAAAGACTCAATGTGTCTCCAGGACAAGAACACCCAGAAATCCAGACCATGGGACCTAGACAGTTATGTCCCATGGTCTGGATGAGGAAGTGGTAAATCACTTTCCCCTTCTTTGGCTGCTGAGTCCAAAGTACTATATCTCATATAACTTACTGAATCTGACTCTGTCTCCCACACTCCTATAATATACATTATTATGCCCCATCTAGTATAAGTATACCCTTCTGACAAGTATCAGTATAAGTATACCCTTCTGACAAGTATCAGTCCTTCCATGTGAACCAACACATGCCTCTCCCACCATTCCTCAACTGATACCTATAACAACGTGATCCCAGCAGTTGCTGCTTGACTTCAGCTATAATAATGAAGTCTGTGTCTGAGATGCTGTATGCATTAGGTGAGATCATACGTGTTATGGGCTCTTTGGGTTCAGTCTTTGCTTTGCCTGAACTCCCCATTGCTTACCCCATTTCAATTGCTATATCCCATCTGTTCAGATTTTTTAGGGTATAATAAATTGTCTGAAAAACCAGATGGATAATTAAAGCTAAAGAAAAAAAAAATAGGGGCTATTAAGCATCCCCTGGACACATGTCCAAACTCTGTCCTTGGAAAACTGGAGGAGGAAAGGGTATGCCTTTGCAGGCTGTGAGTCATTCTACTGGAAATTTGAAAAGTAAATTCAAGTCACAAGCCTAAGTTTTGAGGGCATCACCCTAGCAGAGTTCACAGAGGCTTGCAATGCACTTTAATCTTTGCTGACTGACATCAACAAAGACACAACCCACCTCTTCAGATTGTATAATAAGGAGAACACAAGTGCAAGTTGTCAAAGGAAGAGCCCGTGACTTGCTGCTATGCAAGAAATTAATCATTTGAAAAGAAAGTAAAAAGGTGAGCCTTTATCTCACTTCCTTTAAACTTTCTCCAAAAGATAGCAGAAAAATACAGGCTATTTCAAGTTACTAGATATCAAATGATGTTAAACAGCTATCAGTTTATCTGTATTATTCTATAACAATACCCTCTCATTGGTTTTATATGAAGAAATGTCCCTTCCCCTTTCCAAAGTTAATTCTCCCCCCACCACATATCTCACCATTAGACTCATTCTATCAATATGTTTTTCTTTTTCTTCCTATCCCACCCTGCCTTCAGTACTGTGTGTGAGCCTCTTCACATAAAATAGCTAAAACCTTCTCCTAAATTATAAATATACTCACACATAACTACATTTTGTCTGCTCTGTGGCAGACACTTCCATATCTATCTGTATCACTTCCTCCCACTGCAGCAGGGCCACTTGGAAAACCAGTTCACTTATGACCTCCAATTCTCATTTCCTACCTGAAAACCCAATACACCACTGAAGCTACTCTTGTCAAGGATATGAATTCATTTTCCTCATTTATACTTTGTTGCTAATTAATATGGACTCAATCTGGTTCTCATTCTGTTTAACATCTTCACATAAATGAAAATGTCCTCTATGAAGCTCTATTTTCTCTTTGAGAGCACTGTTCCATGACATCTGGGTTCTTCTCCCTTATTTGTTGAATCTTTTATCCATCTTCACTATTGGCTTCTGTTCCTTTCCCTTTCCTTATCAATGGTGGTGGTAACCAAGGTTCTGTCTTCCACTAACTTTTCACTTTAATAATGTCCCCAAGTAATTTCGCCCAGGTGCAGAGGCTCAACTATCAGTTTCACCCAGATAACCTTCCAATCTATTCACTTACCCACCACAGATCTCTTTCCTGTTATGCAGAACTCATATCCAACTATCCAGTACTTATTATCCTTGAGACACTTCAATTCAGTAGAAGAAACTAACCTTAAATCTGTTTTCTTTTTATCATCCCTATGCTGGGAACTGATACCACCATTTAACACCATTCACCTAAGTAAGGAAACTGGATGCCATCCTGGATTGCTCTCTCTCCCTTATACCATATTGATGATTAAGTTATTCTAATTCTACTTATCCCCCAAATTGCTATAGCAGGCCCTCATGACTGCCCAGTTAGAGTGCAGAACCACTTCTTAAGAGATACTTCTGGCTAGTTTCATTCTTTTCTCTCCTCCCATCTATCCTCCATACCAATACCTTCATACTTAAAACTTTACAATTTCTTTAAGATTAAAAACTGTAGCAAAGTTGTTTTGGACCTCTGATCTGGATTCTGGTCACCTGTCCAAAGCCATTTCCTGCCTTTTCTTCATTGATGCCCAGGAGCTTGTAACATCTGTGAACAAAATATCTTACTGCATGGCTTCACGTCTTCACCAGTGTTCTCTTTGACCATCATCCATCTTTACTCTCCTTCTCATGAAAAGAAATCCAACTCTCTCTTTTCTCATCTTAGACATTCTCCCTGACTACTTCCACTCTGCCCACCATCACCACCGGAAGGTTGAACATTCCCTCTTTGGTGCCCCATCCTAAATCCGTGCCTATCAGACCACCAATCTCAATGAATTTAAAAAATATGTATCCAGGTATTTGCTTCCATTATAAAGCTAAGATACCTCAGAAAGAAGCACTGTGTTTTGTCTTTGAATTTCCAGTGCCTCATGGAGTGCCTGATACTTATCAGGCAGTTAACAAATGGTTGAGGAATAGATGGATCACTTCAAATTACAAATATTCAGTAAGAACTTAATAAGCTTCTTTGAACTGAGGAAATAAGAATCAATTAGCACTTTGTGAAAGTAACAGTCAAGATATACATGTAAATCAGAATACTTATACAAAAGAAAAACACAATAGAAAATGTTGGATGTATTGTCATTGGTAGGATTGGGGAGAGTAATTAGAGTGACCTATTGTGATTTTCTGTTATTACAAAAATCCAGATTTGCATAACAGTTAAGATAGGGGACAATATATGCTTTTCACAAAGATGGTTTTTATATATTTACCATGAGATATCTTGAAGTTACCAAAATCTGTCAAATAATGTGTTTTATAGTAAGTCCTTTACATGGAGATTGCATAAAGTGTGCGAACCCCTATCTGCTTATAGGCTAGCTCTGTTATTACATCATTTTACAAGACATTCAAGACTGAAACTCAACTTCTCGACAGACTCCAAAAGTAAAATTTGGGTCAGGTCAAAATCAAAGACGGTAAGTCAAGAGGCCATATAAGAAATTACTTTGCAGGATTTAAGGGCTGGCACAATGAAAACATAAAATCAACATCTGTAGAACTTTGAAGCCATCCCTTCACAAAGATTCCAGAAATACACACTATTTTCATCATATTAAATTTCAAATATGTTTCATTCATTACTTAAACAAATGCTTATTAAAGTGATAAAGCTGTGGACAAAATATACATGGGGCTTGCCATCACAAATCACAGTTCCAGGAAATCAAGATCTGTGCCATATAATGGGGCAGGTTGGGGGGGGGGGGCAGGAACTGTGAGAGAACCTAGGAAAGGCATTCAACCAATTTGAAGAGGGAGCAAAGTCCAGGGAGATTTTCCAGGAAGAAATAGTGTCTTAAACTGAACCTTAAGTTTATTCATTCATTTAAGTATGCTCACTGAGAAGCCACTACTTCCTGTAAAAAGTCAACTCCACAGAGAACAGATTGGTGGTTGCCAGAGGCAGCGGTCAGGGAGAAGGGTCAAATGAGTGAAGGAAAAGAAAAGGTACAAACTTCTAATTATAAAATAAGTCCTGAGATGTAATATACAACATCAAGACTATACTAAATACTGTATTGCATATTTGAAAGTTACTAAGAAAGTAGTTTTTTAAACTCATTGCAAGAAAAACAATTTGTAACAATGTATGGTAACGGACATTAATTAGATTTACTGTGGTCATCATTGTGCAACATATAAATATCTAACCACTGTGTTGTATATGTTAAAGTAATATAATGTTGTTTGCCAATTATACATCAATTAAATTTTTTTTAAAAGATTCATTTTAAAAAATGAATTTTGTACATTGGTATACTATTGCTATAAGGAGTTCCTGGAAAACAAAGTAGATACCTAATAGGTTTGTCCATGAATCAGTAACAAATTCTTGCTAGCTTGCTTCAATGGTATTTACAAACATTTATACCCTAGCCTTTCCCCTGCCATGTCAACACCACCAATTCATAAGCTAAGTAGCGATTTCCAGGAAGGTCTTAGGAGAAATTCTCTAGGTAAGTTGTGTGTACATTTTGGAGTCAAGAAAATGCTAAGGGATTTAGAACAACTTTGACACTATTGTCCAGGTAGTATGATTATCAAAAAGATCCTGTTGGTGTGATTTCTTTCCCTTACTCCCCAGAAGTCTTGTTTAACTTCCAAAATGCCTTTTTAATTCATCCAATTAACTTGTTTTCCACTTGCTGTGTACTGACTTGTTTTGATTTTGAGTTCTTGTTTTGAAAGTTTGTTTTAGACAAAACTGTAGTTTGAACTTGTTTTGAATAACCTGCTTTTTATAAAATTGTTTTGAAATTGGATATTAGGACTTTCTCATCAAACCCTCTCACCTCTCAAAAATAAATAAACATTTAAAATTAAAAAAAAATAGTGCTAAAGCTGTAGTTTTTATCTTGACTCATTTTCTTAGCTGTTCTGATCAAGGCAGTGAGTTCTGGCACCTGCAAATACAGAAACAGTTCTGTTCTGTCCTGTGGGGCACAGCTTTTAGGATGACCTTTTAAATCTGTTCTCTTGTTTTAGCATGTCTGTCCCCTGTCATAAATCACAGCCAATAGTTTTAATTTCATTATTATTAGCTTCCCTTGCTGCTTTCCATGGAGATGTTATAAAGGGTAATATATTAGGTACAAAAAAGTTTGATCAGCAACTTGAGACTGTTTCGTCTGGGCAAGGCTACTCTTTGCTCACCTCAGGAGCTCTCCAGAGATCTTAAGACACCTGTTTCTATGATGGCCAGGCTACTCTTGGTAAACAGTGTTGGTAAACTATGTAGCCGGCTCAGGAAGAGAAGGGACATCTGATCCTGCCTCGGCAAAGCTACTCCTCACAGGCAGCTCTGCAAACCAGGTAACAGTCCTTGGAGTGACGATCTTCAGAGCAGCT
Organism: Acinonyx jubatus; assembly: GCF_027475565.1. Taxonomy (NCBI): domain Eukaryota; kingdom Metazoa; phylum Chordata; class Mammalia; order Carnivora; family Felidae; genus Acinonyx; species Acinonyx jubatus. The sequence continues at coordinate 108,198,445 of NC_069390.1, forward strand.
CACCTTGAATATCAACACTGGTGGCCGTGACTCTCTAGCTATGTGCCCCAGCAGTAAGGAACCTAAGCCAGCAGTTAATAGCCAGCTTTTGGTTAGTAGGATGGACTCTACCAAGAACCAGCTTGTAATTTGGACTTTATATCTTTCATCTCCCTTTAGACTAAAACAAAAGTGCAATTAGTCTGTCATTGTTTTGGAGTGTGTTATTTCTTTACTGGCTTATTAAGAGGAGCTATCCTGCTATTGACTTATGAAATATTATAATTCCCACAGTTAACTTGTGTTAAATAAATCATTAACAAAGACAATCTCAGTCTCTGACCATTATTTGCACAGAACAAAACAATTCAACCTGACCCAAAGTAACAATTAAAATTGGTCAGTGCTGGGGAATATACCATTCCACAGTTCATACTTGAAAAAAAAAACAGGTCGATAAATTATGCTAAATTTACAATTAACCAAAATCTGGTAAAGCTCAAACTGGACTGACAAACTTTAAACTTGAGGCTCCTGGGTGGCTCAGTCGACTGAGCATCTGACTTCAGCTCAGGTCATGATTTCGCGGTTTGAGTTCAAGCCCTGTGTCAGGCTTTGTGCTGACAGCTCAGAGCCTGGAGCCTGATTTGGATTCTGTGTCTCCCCCTCTCTCTGCCCCTCCCATGCTTATGTTCTGTCTCTCTCTGTCTCTTAACAATAAATAAACGTTAAAAAAAACCTTTAAACTTAATATACCATTTATCATCTATAGCATCATACTGAAATTATAGCCTATAAATGAGCAAAATTAATAGAGCCGTTATAGTTTGGATTTTAAACCTACTCACAATACTTATCTTAATACTGTCTCACACTATATTATAAACAATTTGGAACATTCTAGTAAGGATGTCTATAATAAAATAGACTTTTTGAACAGTGTCATCAAAGGCAGGAGGACATCAGTGAATATGCTTTATTCAGTGATCTCATCAAAATTACTCAAGAGGTTGTTCAGCGGTATTTTGAATTATTTATTAACTTCTGAGGATCCATGCAGATCTAGTCAAGATTTAGCCCAGATAGACTTAAAATTAAGGAGACTCCAGATGTTGGTCTAGTCATCCAGCCCAGTGACTTGTATCCTATATTAAAAAGAGCAAATATGAAATTGCAGGGCTCTTAGGATTCAGACAACATTGATGCAAACAGAAAAGAAAAACTATAGCCCAAAATGTTATCTCCAGAGTAGGAGAAAACCCAGACCCTCTTTCTCCTTAAAAGGAACTAATCAACACTCTAAAGATGATGGTTATTTTTTCTCTTTTGACTTGGGGAACTTTAATCTACTAGAAATTAAGCCCATGAGAATAGACAAAAATACAACAAATGATAATATGGAACCAAACAGGCTTACTGAACAGAAAGCCTCTACTAGGCAAGAAATGACAAAAACTACAATGGACTTACAACAAACTTATTTAGAAACTGAAAACCTGTGGCTATTGGAATTATGGACCAAAGGAGAACAAAACATGTTCCTCATAGGAGTAGAGACTGTGCAACTCAGACCCATTATCAGTGGTGCTGAATTTACTCAACAACTTAGATTATCTGGAGAAAATTATACTGATACACAAAGATCTCAGTTTGACTGGTAGCAGCAGCCTAGGGATTAAAATGGCCAATAGCTAATATATTACCCTTTGAAACACCTCCATGGAAAGCAGCAGGGGAAGCTAATAATAATGAGATTAAGACTACTGGCTATGATTTATGACAGGGGACAGACATGCTAAAACAAGAGAACAAATTTAAAAGGTCATCCTAAAAGCTGTGCCCCACAGGACAGAACAGAACTGTTTCTGTATTTGCAGGTGCCAGAACTCACTGCCTTGATCAGAACAGCTAAGAAAATGAGTCAAGATACAAAATATAGCTTTAGCATTAAATGATATACACAAAACAGGCCTACCCCTAATGTCAACAGACATAGCAGAACAAAACCTCTAAAACCCTTTTGGTCAACTATACCATGTAGACCACTACCTTTTAATCCTAACTGTAAAAACAGAAACACAATTAAAAATCCCAGAAAATACTTACAGTGGCAGAGAATCAGAAACAAACGACTTTTTAGAGAAAGTAGACTTACAGGGAATAGATCCACTAACCCATTTAGTACGAATAACCCATTCACAAAACCTAATCCCATTTATAGATGAACCACTGACAAACTAGACAAAGTTAGACAAACCCCCTATAGAGGCTTAGCAGTCTGCCTCCTGGCCAGAGAAAATTGCCCTTATGTACAAGGGTCACTTCAATAGGAACCCTTTTGTAAATAAAAAATACTTTACATACCACTGTGCTTTTGGACAAAGGGTCTCCAGTAACAAGGATACAGGGAAAACGCAATAAGAAAAAAATTTAAAAAAAAATAAGATGAAGCTAATTGAAGGATTAGGAGGAAAATAAACCCCAGGAACATGGGTAGATATATCCTAACAGTTGATGAATTGATGACCATCACCAGGAAAGGCAAAATGCCTCATAGGACCCAATTTAGAAAACATCCCCAAGGTGGATAAGACAACATGTGAACAACAAAGATAGGGCCATCCCAAAGAATAACTTAGCTACACCAAAATGACTGCAATTGAGCTGCCTGCCCCTCTAAATTAACAAATATACCCCTTAAGGAAGGACACACTAGTGAAAGAAATGCAGGAACTCCTGAAGGAACAAATTTTTGTGCCTACTGGAGATTTGCAGATTATAGGAATTTACACAAACACTCTCCCAAAATTGAGAGAGAACTTCCAGATATAGGTAGTAGCACAAGCAGTATCACTACTGAATCAGAAATTACTATACACTGATAGATTTATCTGGCATGTTCTTTGTTACACACGTTGATGAGAGAGCCAACCCATGAATGCATTTACACAGGAAGGTAGAAAATATCAGTTTACTAGCTCACCACAAAGATACCTTAACAAACCTGTGATAGCCCACACCCCGTCACAAACAAGGCATCCAGGCCCTTCAAGAAAACACACAACAAACATGAACTCTTATTTCCTATCTTGAGGACATCCTTCTTTATAGTGATAACTTTGAAGAACAGACTAGGGACAAAATAGACTCAACTGAATTTGTTACACTCAAAGGATGATTTACTCAGGTAAGGTCCAAAGACCCCAAAGTACAGTAAAATTTCTAGGAATAATTTGGTCTTCTGAAGGTAAGAAAATAACAGACCCAGTCATCAACAAGATAGGTTGCATCTCAACTCCCATCACAACAGAACAATCTCAGAAACTGGTAAGACTGCTTGAATATTGGTAACAGCATATACCACATATGGGGATCATTTTAAAACCCATCCACAAAGTAAATAGGAAGAATAGGAAATTTAGATGGACAAACTCAAGAGGCAGACTATTTATTTGAAAAATGCTTTCAGAACTTTAAACTCATTCGCACCAGCTAATAAAGACTGTGAATATATACTAGAATGCCTATAACTCATAAGAGTTTGCAACATGGCCATGGTAGACAAAAACACTGAAGAATCCCAAATTTTACCTGACTGCATTTTCGATCAAGAAGTTCCTGTAGTCCAAGTATATACAACCAACTGGAAAGCTAAACTGGCCACTCTTTGAAGCCCTGCAAAATGCAGAGCCACCAATAGAAAATAAGCCAATTATACTTAGACTCCAACATCCTATTCTAAACTGCATACAACAGACCTCTAACAGAGGGGAACTACTATTGACCATAAAGTCATAACAAGGAAATTATTTATTCCAAGTGAGATATAAAGATGGATGGTCGATGCTCTGCATTAACTGAAGAAATCTCAGCAATGCCAATAGTGGACTAGCTAGAGTTTCTGAGGGGTGAGCCTATCCAAGCTGGAGCAGTCAGGCAATGGGGACCACCTGGATCCACAGCACTCAACAATGTATCAGCGTAGAGATGGATCATTCCCCATGATGCCACCCAGAGTATGATAGCAGGCTGTGGCCTTGAGGATTAATTATAGTCTAGCCCTGAGAGAATCAAGTTTGGGACAACCCATACAATATGGTGAACTAATAGACACAAAGTAGGCCATTGAACAATTGACTTAGGAAAATAAGAATGAGGTGTATCTTTTCTCAGACTCATGGACAGTAGCTAATCTCATACCTATTTGTTCAAGGACATGGAAAGAACAACTGAAAATTAGAAATAAGGGCAGGTGGGGTAAGGACATATAAAATAGCACAGGCTGATATTTCTATATTTATCACATACATCTTAGCTCACCACAGTGATCACTCTGTGCTAAGTATAATAATCAGGCAGACAAACTTACCAGCAATCTCTAGGGATTCACTAAAATTCCTAAAATCAGTCTTAAAAACCATAATGATTCATAATTTATAAAATAGCCTATTCAAAATATACTTACACATAAATCAAAGGAATAATGGGCAATAAAACAGGAAAGCACAGATATGCCAACTGACAGAATTATTAAATGGGCACATGATCAAACAGGACACGGAGGTATACAGAATGCTAAAATGTGGTTAGAAAACAGAAACATATAATAACAACTCAATATCTACAGTATCATGCTAAACAAAACATTGAGAACTGCAGAAATTTTAAAGCTTAGAAATCTTTTATCAACACTCCAGACAAAGTTGACCTGATCAACCCTTCCAAAGAATTCAGAGTGACTACATAGGACCATTGCCAGCATCACAAAATAATATTCATGCCCCAGAGTAGATATATGATGAGGAATAGAATTACCCTATCCATGCAAGAAGAATGACCAAAGGTCAACAATCCAAGTGCTAAAAATATGCACTGCATGTTATGGCACACTAGTCATCATAGAATCAGATCAGAGCACTCAGTTCACAGGAAACCCATCCCAAGAATGAGGCAAAAACAAGATGTAATTTGGAACTTACTCCTCCTATATAATCCTACCACGTCTAAATCAATTGAAATATACAATGGCTTGCTTGAACAAAAGCGTAGCTTGCTTACTCACAATCTAGTCATGAAAGCTTGGACTAAAGCAATATGAGAAGCAATTTTATTAAACCATAGGTACAGAAATAGTAGCAAAACACGTATAGGATCAATACTGCAACTGCTCACAGATATAAAAACTACCACCAAATGCACCCCAAACACTAAGTGAAAGAGGAAAGTGCTAATTAAACAAAACAACACAAAACAAAACAAAAAACAAAATGGCACCTGTAAGTGAAATTTTAGCACCAGCTATAAATAACACTTGCTGGGTAACAGAAGGTTAAGTTATACTGCACCAGACAGAAGAATTTCATGCTTCTGTAAAACTTCCAGGCATGAAGAATGTAAACTTCTGTTGCTTACTGATAACACTGGATCTAAGCGCTTGATATCTGCATGTGCACCTCATTACAACCTGAGCTTCCTTGTTGATTACAGGACACTTAACAGAGACACTCATCTAAGGCATTGTAACAGGGAGTGAATTTCACATACATTGTGGGTGGTTCCTTTGCTGGGAGGAGTATCAGCAGTGGCAGCCACTCTTGCCATAGACCTTGAACAGCAAGAACAAGGGAGGCACAGAGACTGATAAAAACATCATCTTTAGCATTTGCAGAAATGAACACACTATGCATCTTCAACCCTACAAATATTGTTAAGTGGGTCAGTACAACCTATTGATCACACCATTTTGCTTATTGCTCACTACTCAGTGCCATACTCTTTGTAGCTATGGACACTTGTCTGACACTTTTAGCAACAGTTTTTCTACAACTTCAAGTTGGAACACTACCTTCTAGTCCAGATACAGCTCCACTGTCTGTGATACCCTCCACTTCATTCACAGAGCAACAACCTGGACAACCAAATTGCAACTCAAGATTCACCCACATCTCCACCTCCCTTATCTTCACCCTCAGTGTCATGTGTACTCTGGACAACTTTTGTACTTTTTCTCTCCTCCCTTCTGGAGGACAGACTGACTCCTGAGGGAAGCTAAAGCAGCAGCCAGTGCCTACATTCCCATCAGGGAAAGAATTAGAGAGAGACACCTAACATCAGCCATTATTAGAATCTGAAGCAGAGGACAAAGGCTGGCCAGTTTTTCTTATGGGCTCTTGGCATTTTAACCCAGCATGTATTCCAAGACATTCAAGTACTGACTTTCATGTCCTTCCCTTCCCTTGTACGTTTGAGTTAGGAGTTCCACTAAACACAATGCAAAGACTCACTAAAAACAACCCAGATCTGGTTACTGATAGAGTAAGCATATTAACACACTATCACAACAGAGTAGCTACAGAATTACACAACGAGTGCTTAGATACCTGGAGCCAAAGCCTAGGACACGACAGTAGCATTGACACCTTTATTTTACGATCTGCACCCTCAGCACCAAGTTCTAGGGTAGCTACATCTCCCACACATCTATAAGAACTCAGGTTAGCTCTATCAGCACTCCACTGATCCTTACCCAGTAGATCAAAATCTTATGCAATATCAAGGCAAACATTTGGCTTTAGCAATAGACCAAGCATGGCTACAAGAAATTACAAAATTGCCCGCATACACACATACTAATGAGGATGTATTAGAAAAGATGCTTAAACCATATGCAGAGAGATACAGAATGAACAACTTAATACCCCATGCTATGAAAGAATTAAACATGAAGGAGAAATTCTCATCTACCCCATTGGTGAAATATGATGAGATATACTAATTATATACGAGAGAGATTATATGTACTCTCTTAATGCAGATCCCAAGACCATATTTATAGATATGCGGCTATGTTTTACACTCACAGGATGCTTGCCAAGTAGATTTTATCATTTTGGAGGGCAAAAAAAATAAGCATGCTGATAACACACACAGAACCACAACCAAAGTTTCATAGGACATGTGCCTGGTTCTCACAGACCTCATTCAAAGGACTCTATCACTTAGCTATGTGGCAATGTACGTCTGCATGAGAGAAGGAGGGGAACCATTGATGATGATTTTTATTCTTATTTTCTTAGACTAATAGATTCATTAAAACTAATGTGACAACAATGTGAAATGTATACTATTCACATTGACTGGGAAAATTAAAAAGTAAGTTCACATAGATGATGGGAATTAACGAGTACATTTGCTGTGATGAGCACTGGCTGAAGTATTGAAATACTAGATCATTATGTTGTACACCTGAAATGGAC